>NC_141688.1:274321088-275681592 GCF_964263255.1 Lissotriton vulgaris
ATCTAAAAGGTTGCACAAATAAGAGGGACCATAATCTGCTACATGATCTGTAGGATATCATTCATCAGAGTTGGGGTGGTGGATATAAGAGGGGTTAAGTGTAGGTTAATCAAGGGGATCTACATGTCCTAAATACAATGGGCATAATGCGCCACTGTCATCAAAAGAATGTTTCCACCTTTTCTACGGAGGCCCATCTATCTATATCATATGTGTCACCCAACACATCGTCATTATCAGCAGCAGTGTCTTGTAATCGGGATATGTGTAAATAGGAAGAAGGGGGCTCCAACATAGAAATCTCTCATGTGGGAGGACCAATTTTACTCAAACGCCTTTCGAAGACCCAGCCAAGGTAGCTGCACCTTTCTTGCCCTTCACAGGGCATTCATTGGAGGAAGGAAACATTTTGGAAATGGAGGCGTCTAGATTTTTGGAAACATCCAGCATGGATAATAAAAGTCTGCTGAACAGAGTCCGAGATAAAGGATTTCAAATTGTCCTTAAAAAGTTATATATACTATCTTCAGACATTGTGGACAAACATTTAATGAAATGACAGAGATAAAAACGGAGGGGCCAATTCACGGAACTAATCTCAGACAAAATCCTAAACTTACTACTTTTAGTATTCACAAAAGAAATTTAGTACTAGTACAGTTAGGATTTTGTCTTAAATTAGGATTTTGTCAAAATCCTAATTTAAAACAAAATCCTAACTATACTACTACTAAATGCCTTCTGTGAATACCATAAGTAGGTAGTTTAGGATTTTGTCTCAGATTAGTTCTGTGAATCAGCCCCAAAATTATTAACATTTGAGAAAAAATGGAAGGAAAGAGTTAGTATTCTGTGAAAACCAGTAATGCGCATTTAAATTGTAAAACCTCTGTAAGCTAAGAGGAGATGAGGGAAAAGAGGGGTAGAACCCAAGGTAAAGGGGAATTGACCGAAGAACACACTGCTGACTAACTGAGGCGAGGGGCAGAAAGACAACAGGCCACACCACAGAGCAGGGCACAGCAACGATACTGTGCTTTGGAAATAAAGACTGAAGCAGTGGAGAAGCATGGCGCAGGAGTGGCTAAAAACGGGACAATAGTGGCCCGAAGGGTAGAGAGCGTATGATGCATTCTGTAACGGCAGACTAGAAAATCGTTACAGGGATATGAGCACATTACAACCGCAATGTAGTGCAAGGCAAGAGTGCGCGAGGACAATAAAAGTGGATCTACCAAAACCAAGTAAGGGTAATACATTGCCAATAATAAACATACACAGTCATTATAAATATTGAATAAAAACACTGAATAGAATTCAAAAGTAAGTATTTTGACTGCAAACAGCAAGAAAAGAGGAATTGCTGTTCTCAGTCAAGTTAGTAATCTGGTTTCTCAACATCCTATTAGCTGTTCCCATTGTGATGTCATCCAGTAGTTCTGTTGTTGTTTTTATGGGAAATGCAGTTCTTGCTTGGCAGCTGTTAAAATAAAGCACAAAAAGACGGCATAATAAGTGTCTCCAGTCTTGTAAAAAAATATCGTCTGTCATCCGTCTTACTCAACTTCCTTCAACCACTCCTCGAAATCTTAAGACACTCATCTGCATTCTCTCCTCCCTGTATCTCGAGGTGTAAAGATGTGACCTAATGGCTAGAGCTGCCGACTTTGGAGCTCAGAAACCAAAGTTCGATCCTACTTCGATTTCCTTTGAACCAGACAACCGCATAAACACGGGGGAGATAAGAATCCCATATTCTTACATCGGGAGGGCAACGTACAGTGCGTCTTGGGGATGCGTGGCTCTTTGCCTCTGGAACTGATAATGATATATGACTCTGAATAAAAGACAAATTATTCATTTACTGTTTTTTTGATCCAAACATTTATATAAGAATTGCAATTTACGGAAAATTACAGACTTTTAAGCCCTGAAGAAGTCCCCTGAGGGACGAAACGCGTCAGCAGTCTTGTCCATTGTGCGTCTGGATTTTAAAGAAAGTGTTTATGGATTAAAAGAACAAAGACCGCGTTTTCTACAATCAAAAATACGATCCTTTTGCTCTTTTACTTGGGATGATATCCATCTATACTACTCATTAATTCAAACTAGGGACAATAATTTCCTTCACAAACTGTTTACTTGTGATTTTCAAGTGCAGAGCCATTTGTGTTGAATTGTTTGTGGTGGTTTGTACACCGCCTTTATGGGATGCATGTAGGTCACATCCCAGGCCAAGTGCACTGAGTTATTATCAAAATACTGAAACCATGATACGTTGTAAGGACTGGTGCTGGATTTCTTTGCTCTGACCTTCAATTTTGTGCCCAGCTGTTCCCATTGTGATGTCATCCAGTAGTTCTGTTGTTGTTTTTGATGGGAAATGCAGTTCTTACTTGGCAGCTGTTAAAATAAAGCAAGAAAAGACTGCATAGTAAGTGCCTCCAGTCTTGTAAAAAAAGGTCATCATGCATCCTACTCAACTTTCTTCAACCACTCCTCGAAATCTGAAAACACTCATCTGCATTCTACCCATCCCAGCAGTTCCAGGTGTAAAGATGTGGCATCATTGCTAGAGCTGCTGACTTTGGAGCTGAGAAACCAAGGTTCTATCCTGGGGGTCATCTTCACATCCTGTAATTCTGGGCAAATCACTTAATCTCCCCGTGGCTATCAAAAAAAAAAATAATAATGAATGTGTCCTTGTGTGATGTAATTGGGCCTCATGTAAAGCGCTCCAATACCTTCGGGTCGAGTTTATGCTATATAAATGTGCAAAAAAAATTACTTAGTCAACCGCACAGATCAACCGAGCAAGCAAATTCTTCTCTTGGGCAATGCAGGATAGAGTAGTAACTGTGAGAGATATAGTTAAGTGATAAATATATCAGGACTATGTACAACATGTTTATTGTTCATTGATATGCCCTTTTCATACCCCCTTTTCTTTAGAAATCTTCCTCACCGATCACTGGGATAGACAACTGGATGCGTCTTAACGATCGCTCCGTGGACTCAGGCACAACGAGACCGAGTAACCCGAATGCCGACCTTCACTTCATTCACTTTCATTCAGTCACTGATGATTTGTGAATCCTTGATAACTATATCTGAGAAGCTTTGCCGAGGTAACTAATCCCGGTTTTCCATTGGGATTGGACTACTAAGGATAAGATCTATACATGTGCAACTACATCGTCCTGATGATGGTCCTATGGATCGTATAGACCAACGGAGGACCGAAACGTCAACACTCTATCACCATTTTGCTAATATGTTGTAATTGGAGTGCACAAAAATACACGTATGACTGTGATTTTCTCACATATTGTGGTATTTCAAAAGTCCATAATTTCGGCAAAAGGTGTTCTCACACTACTGTAATCAATTGTAATTTTCAGTTATGTGTGTGTTGCCTAGTATAAAGAAAATATAACGAGAAAAAAGTGAATACAAGAATAAAACTTGTTTTTTGACACATTGTTTCCTGCTCAAAGTTTCCTGGCTCATTGTTTCCTGCTCAAAGTTAAATGTTGATCACGAAGGTGACATTGTTTTGAATAATTATATTGAATCAAATGATTCCTTGAGGGGCAATTGAATTTTGTTATTGAATATACCCAGTCCCTGAGGGATAATTGTGTGGCTCTCTGTTTTCTGGGTGTAAATAGGCACAATCTGGAATACAATAAAAACAAAAAGAAATTGCAGTGCAGGGCCATATACATAAAAAGCAACTATTGCCAAAGCTGCTAATTAAATATTCATAACTCGCGGCCTGAGATCACCCCAAAATGCGACACGCATTCTATTTTGCATATGAAATTGTTCTTGTGGTAGCCACAGGCACCACCAATATGAATTGTAGGTAATGTGTGGAATGCAGGAAGTGTGGCAGCCCCACCCCCCAGAATGACTTTCTAAATTAACCCTATGTTTCCATGACCCCAGAAATCATGATCTTGGTAGATTTTCAGTATATTTAAAATGTTCTTAAGGCTGGAACTTTTTTTCTTCAGCTTGTGATAGCAGAGACTCCTAGTGTTTGGTTTTCTATGGCTGCATTTTATGTGGTATAAATATGTTATAGAAGATTCATACACTTGCTGTCTTGAGTTTCAGTGCTTTTCTGCCAATATGTGTTGTTATGCCAATATGTGCTGTCATGGGGTTGACCCTTGCATTTACACTGTGTAAAGTTAGCATGAGCTTATTAGAAGTTTAAACGCCATTTCACACATTATTACAAATGTTTAGAGTCTAGAGGACTGTTTTGCTTCAAGATTTGTTGATTAACTATTGAAATGCTTTATTGAAAATAATGATTGTATTTAAACATGGTTGGTGAGTTCAATAATATAATGGTGATATTTAACATGTGGTTAATGAGCTTTTGATGTGGCATCCCCTTGACAAAGCTAATTGGCTTGCCTTATGGTATTATTGTGATAACCCTTAGATAGAATCAATAGGCTTGCCTAATATTTTGATGTGGTAATCTTTAACAAAGCCTCTAGGCCTGTTTTAGTTAAACTGAAACTCCCCTTTTTTTGTAATGTTCTCTCAGGTATAGGTCGTGGGGGTACTATGATTTTGGGTGTCATGAGACATTAGTGGTCAAATGTGATTTCAGAATGTCACAAAAGATATTTCCATCTTCCTAATGTACATTTTCCATCTTCCTAATGTACATATTTACGAATTTAGGAATAGTATTTAGTGGTGTGTATGTAATAAATAACATTTTCCTTTTTCGAAGAAAAAGCACTGACTCAGTAATCATTTATTGATTGTTATTATTGCGTGCCAGCGAATGGTGATTACTAGCCCACACCACCTTCCCTTGGACTGCTCTGCTTGGCTACTGTGAGAGAATCAAGTGCTACAGAGGGATGCTTGGTACCCAGTGAGGAGACAATTTTGGACCTAATACTTGAAGAGTCCTAAGATCCTGAACTACTAATAATCCAACTTCTAACTACAACAAAGAACCCTACTAATTGCAACTATTAACCATCGAGGACACGAAATTTTTACATCCTTCCCAGTCTGGCTTCAGGGCTGGATTCTCCACCGAATCCACGCTCTTGGGTGTCACAGAGACTATCAAACGGCAGGTGGATAGAGGGGAGACGGTGGCGCTTATCCTGTTGGACTTAAGCGCCGCGTTCGATACCGTCTCCCATGACATCCTCCTATCCACCCTAAAGGCCGCCGGTATCCATGGCACTGCCCTGGCCTGGATCGCCAGTTTTCTGTCCGCACGCACTTTTCAGGTCTTTTCCTCCACTTCTTCCTCCACTGCCCTCCCCTCCCCCCACGGTGTACCCCAAGGTTCTATCTTAAGTCCTCTTTTTTTCAATATCTATGTCAGTCCTCTCGCCTCTCTGGCAGAACAATCCGGTCTTTCTATTTTTTCATATGCGGACGACACCCAAATCATCATTCATCTTTTCCCTCTCCTCCAATAAACACGCCCCCATTTCATCTCTCCGATCTGGGCTCTCCAATATTGCCAACTGGATGCAGACCAATAAACTAAAACTAAACGGTGATAAAACCGAACTCCTTCTATTCGGTCCTGACACCACTCTCTGGGGCCCTAAGCACTGGCCTCAGCAAATGGGTCCCCTGCCGGTTCCATCTACCAAGGCTCGCAACCTGGGAGTTACATTTGGCGACCAACTGTCCATGAAGCAGCATGTTGTGAAAGTCTCAGCCACCTGTACAAACATCATGCGGTGGCTGAGAAAAATAGCATGGATGCTTCCGCCAGACACTCAAAGAACTGTGGTCCAGGCCTTAGTAACCTCCAGGTTAGACTACGGTAACGTACTCCTCCTTGGGGCAAGCAAGGAGGTAACACGTAAATTGCAGGTGGTGCAAAATATGGCAGCCCGCCTGCTCTGCAACCTGCCCAGAACTGCCTCTGCCACCGTTTCCCTGCGCAGCCTTCATTGGCTGCGCATCGAATCAAGAGCGAAATTCAAAGCCCTCTGCTATATGCACCGGATAAAAACAGGCAACTCCCCCCCCCCAATCTCTCCATTTTGGTTCAACCGTACTGTCCAGCACGCACCCTCAGATCCTCCTCTCTTGGCACCTTCTCCGTGCCCCGTTTCAAATGCACCAGAGTTGGTGGTTGCTCCTTTTCCTATCTGGCGCCATCACTCTGGAACACACTCCCCATCTCTTTGCGCTTTGAAACCTGCTACCTGAAATTCAGGAAAGGCCTGAAAACCTGGCTGTTCTCTGCTTAATCCTCTCCCATTTTTCTGTCTCCCTGCTTTTTTTTCTCTGTCAGCGCCGGGAAACCCCTGGGTATCTGCGCGCTTTACAAACCCAAATATAATAATAATAATAAACCATTCTCCTTAGGATGCTATGAGGCTGTCCTGTGCTACACAATTCCATGTTCCTTCAAAAACCAAGGGCCATATTTACCAATCTTTCATGCAATGCAGTGCAGCAAGTCAACTTGCTGCACTGCGTAAAAGGGAGAACGCAGCAATGCAATATATTTACACACATATCGTGCCATCCTGCTCTCTGCCTGCACTGGTGCACAATCTGCTGCCCAGCGCCAACGCAGGCAACCTTGTACCATGGTGCAAGTGTGACTACTGTGCAGGCAGGATTGTTTTTGTGCAAGAAGGGACACTTTCCTGCAGAAAAACAATATTCTGAGACTTTTTCCTCTTTTTAAGAGTGCAGTAGAATGCATTGCAATACAGCACAATGCAAGGTAATGCAAAATGCAGTACACTTAGAAACAAGACACACCAAGGAGAAATATAGATATTTCTTCTCTTTGCAAGTACCCTGGAAAAGCATTGCATTTTGACGCATTACAAGGTTTACCAGTCTTGGTAAGTCTGGGAATGTGCAAAAACCCATGGGTGCATGCATGAAAACACCCACGCCACACCCATGGAATGCCTTCCCAGGGCAAAAAACACACGGCAGGGTCATGAGATGCCTTGTGTTACTCCAGATTTAGTTAACAATGCAGGGTCACGCGAGGTGGCCTTGAGTTGATTAGTAAATCTAGCTTTAGTATTGTGTTTCCTTGTCTATACAATGTGTGATGCAACGGCAGGATTATACTATGATAAATATGTCCCCAACTTCTTGGAAGAAACAAATTGAGGACTACTATCAGTAACAATTGCCTCATTATGCCTTCTCCACAGAAGACATCATCAGGCTTTATCTCATTCACTATTCTTACTGTAGGCCATTTTTTTTTTAAAGTGCCAGTTATACAATTACATATTTGTTATTAGCTCTCCAAAATGGTCCACAAATATCCAAACAATTTTCTTTCCACAGAGCAACAGTAGCTTTCACAGGAATCGTAGGAGATTTTTTTACTGCATAAGACACTGCATAGAATCAATAAAATTCTTGTTGGACCTGGCCCATTTTGCAGGGTTATCCTCAAACCTTTGTACCGTCTTCCTCCTGTTTTTCTGACCTTCTGTTTGTTGACTTTAGGGCTCTGAGCACTTTAACACTGCTAACCACTGCTAAAGCACATGTGCTCTCTCCCTAAAATGTAATGGTAAGTTTCTCCATTATTGGCATATTTGATTTACTAGTAAGTCCCTAGTACAGTGCAACATGTGTCCCCAGGGCTGGTAAATCAGATGCTACTAGTGGCCATGCATCACTGATTGTGCCACTCACATGAGTAACCCTGTAAACTGTGTCAGGCCTGCCTATGCAGTGTCTGTGTGAGCAGTTTTAAACTGCCTTTGTAACATGTCTGCATTAGGATAACAGTTGGGCTGTTTGTGCATTTACTCTAAACAGTCACAGAAAGGGAACTGAGGTGTACCCTGCATATCCTAATGGCCTGTCACTAGGCTGATGGTCCTTCCTGAACTAGAGTGCTGGGAGGAGTTGACACCGATACCAGAATAGGACTGAGCCTATCCTCACACAAAGTCATCTCCAGCCCCCTGTAGCGTGTCTGCAGCAAAGGCAGGGTCTTGTACACTAACAAGACTTTCTTTTGTAGTCTGCCTACTTCAAAGGCTAAAATGGGTATAATTACCAGACCTCACACAGCATATTTACAGAACACTTCTGAGTATATCTGTCAGGTGGGACTGCCACTTTGCTGTTTGCTTTACTGTGTTGGCCTGCTACTTTACTACTTCTGTCCTGTGCGTGAAGTGGACTAAGCTTTCTAGATTCTACTACCAAAGTTCTCCAGGGGTTTGAGTTGAGCTAGCCTCCTGTTGAGAAGTCTCAGGGCCATCAAAGACTTCAACTTGTCTTGCTAACAGCACTTGGGCACTACTGCTGAGGGTCCTGTCTAGCCAAGTGGTGCCAAATCCAGTTTCTGGGCCCTTGGAGTCAAATAGTTTGTGCTGCAACTCAACAAAAGCCACCCTGATGCCGTCATCAATGCTGCTGCCTGCACCAGAGCCGAGGGCACTGCTGGTGAAGAGCACAATGCACTGCCCCGCCTTACACTGCAATCCCCGTTGCCAATGACAGCAACTTATTGACTCTGGCACCGTTGAGGCCGCTACATCATGAACACAATGGGCTCCCACACAAGACCTGTACATAGCAACATGCTGAATCAAGGACGCAGTTTGCCACATATGAAGTGGCGTAACATCCCGGAAACCATACCCTAAAATAGAGATGTACTGCATTTCCATATTTCCGGACACCAAAACAAATAAAGCAGCAACTGATTTTTCCATGCCAGAGGCGCGAAGGAATGCGTCTGGCATTGTTGACCCTGTAATCTATGAAGGGTTAGCACCCCCAGTTTTGCAAATGGAGCTCACACGTAGAGTTCCTGCCCTGAGGAAGACTTTCGCCAGAAAGATCCAAAACCCAATTTGAAGGTCGAAACGAATCGGCATAAGCACTGTTGTGGCCAGGAGACAGTCATTCCCTAGAAAAAGAAACAAACAGGAGAAGACAAAGAAAGTATTGATACCTCTATGGCCATTAGATTGTACTTTGACTACTAAGTGCCTCATGGTACTTTTCTGACCTTGACTCTGAGGGATATAAAGTGTTCCCAGCTGATGGAAAGGTGTAACTTTCTATGGTTATTATTGTTGGACACTTCTTCGCAATTAATTCAAAAATTTGTGTATATATATATGCCATAAAGTTCCTTCACCTTTGCAGAAAAATGTGTTGCGGGGAATCTGTGTATGCACAGAACTGTGCACAGGAAACCATGACCTCAGCGACTTGTGGTTTACCAGAAACTCACCTCAGTACCTAGAACCCCTATCCGACTAGCATTAGTGTCTCCTTAGCTATCCGTCCTACAGCGAAGCTACCAATGATTAGACAACTCAGAATATGCGACTTAGGTTACTCTCAGGAATGGTGGGAATCAAGAACACTCTTTCATTTTCATTCTCATACCAGTCCACAATGTGAGTAATCAGAGACACGGAAAAGTTTTAAATATTTATTTTAACGACGTGCTCTACGATGCAGTATTTTGGCTAACATGAGCAGGCATATGATTAGAAATATTACGATCAGCATTGTCACAATTCCATAAAACACAAAGGGAGAAATCATATTATAATTATAGTGGAAACAGGTCATATAGTGCCTTGTGAAACACCCTCCTCTGCTACGAACTAGGTTTTATAATATTAATAGAAGGTTCCTTAAGCTTGAATGGGGAACCCCATACCTCAAAGATCAGCAGTGGTGTGTCACATCACAGGATCAGCAAAAGCTCTCTCACTGGAAAAGGCTTTCTTCCAAGTGCCCAAATCATGAATGCAGCGCAATATTAAAGGTACTAGAATTTCAGTTAGCTGCAGCTGTGTTCATGTCGTGTCTTGAGCGTGAGCCGATCAACCTGAATAACAGCATACATTGTTATGGGGACCTTGAAGGCTTCTGCGCACACTGTACAAACTTATGTTGCGATATAAGTCTAGGGATGTTAAAAACAAGCCCTACTCATGTGAAGAAAATCAAGCAGTTTAACGAACAACAACAGTTACATGTAGTGTCATGTGCAAAAGCTGCAAAGTGGCAAAATGGTGTTTAAACTTCTAATAAGCTTATGCTAACATAGCAATGTGTGCAAGCAGGATCCTGTCTACACTACAAATGCACTCTCAGGACACACATCCAAATTGTGGCTTGAATCTTAATGAAGAGTTAGGAATATATTTGCAAGTAGCTTGAGTTGCTCTTAGCTCCTTTCTAACCCCCTTTTGCGTCTAGAAAATGCAGTAATGTTTAGTACATTTGTTTTTAATCACTGTGCAAATATAATGCTATCTAGTATATGTGAGTTTAACCTAGCTTTTTCTTTCCCATTTTTTCACTGTAGGAGGAAAGGAAGGGACCTACACTACTTCGGTAGTTCACATTCATGGGCACCCTTTTGTTCCAGGACCGACCGCAGAGACTGAATACTGTCCAACTAGAGAATCACGAACTTACCTTCCTAGATAACCAAATTCTGCCTTGAAAAAGCCTGCGGCCAATAGGCCACTAGGGCGATACACGTGTCAGCTGTCTTTTTCATATATGGAACAACAAATAAAAACCACGCAGGCAAAACCATTAAAGAACGTTTGAAGATCTTTTTTGGACTAACGTTGACAAATCGAGAGGGCACAATCATCCATTTTCCTCTATATTTATCCCTACAATGGTGCTTGTGTGAAGCCGTTCGTGAGGAAATTGCCACAACACAATTGGGCCCTGACAATTGTAGCACCAAAGTCGAGAGACTTCCACCCAAACCCCTATATCTGAGTTTAACCTAGCTTTTTCTTTCCCTTTTTTTCACTGTAGGAGGAAAGGAATGGACCTATACTACTTCGGTAGTTCACCTTCACTGGTACCCTAACCTTTTCTTCAGAGGCACATGGCGATGTCAAGTGACTACAGTCAAGTACATACACCTTGTGGTATGATTTAGTTTTGTCCTTTTTTCAGTCTCATGTTTTATTGACCTGTGATGACAGTAGGGCCCTGCCCATAATTGCACAAAATTGTAGTACCATGGGCAACTTTACACTATGTTGTGTTGTCTTGTATACCAGAATTTGATGATGGTCACTGGCCCTGTATCACATGCTTTACGTTGCACAGGCACATTTGTCACTTACTTGTTCCCACCTAGCCCGCCACTTTTTGTACTGTCCAGCAGATACCATTATTAAGACAAATAGGCACTTGCCTTTTGCTTTGGACAGTTATCTTAAGTCAGGGTAGGGGATACCCCCTGTCAAAACCCATCACCATGGCAGTTTATAGTATAATATTGGCAGGTGGTTGTCATGTTGGGGGAACACTTTTCCTTCATTGACACCCTGTGACATGCATATTGGACTGATGAGTGTACCTCGTACGTACAGTACAACTTTTGAATTTACTTATTTGGTCATGATTTTATTTCCTCAAGTTTTATTAAACAGAATGCTATATGTTTAGTCTCATATGCATGGACTACATGAAAATTACTCGATGGCTGCTTTATTTCATAGTTTCATTCATCCTGATATCGTAGCGCTGGACTGCTACATTGCCTGCTTTTAAATTGTGCCAGATTGGTATCGTAGCGCAGCGCTGGACTGTTACATTGCCTGCATTGTCAATTGTGCCACATTGGTATGATATCGCTACATCGCATTGCCTGAGTGTTTGCTTCGCCTAGTTTTGCTTTTGTTTCTGCTGCCATTTTGTTGTTTGTTTGCCTCCCAGCCCGTCCCTCCACCCCGCTCCCGCCTCCCAGCTGCTCCTCCCTCCCACAGATAGCAAAGGAATCGTCCTGCCTGCCCTAGCGCTGTGACCATCCTGACTCCTGCAGAGGCGGTTGCTCCCCACGCTCCCTGATATGGTAGCGCTGGACTGCTACATTGCCTGCTTTTAAATTGTGCCAGATTGGTATCGTAGCGCAGCGCTGGACTGTTACATTGCCTACATTGTCAATTGTGCCACGTTGGTATCGTATCGCTATATCGCATTGCCTGAGTGTTTGCTTCGCCTTGTTTCACTTTTGTTTCTGCTGCCATTTTGTTGTTTGTTTGCCTCCCAGTATGTCCGTCCACCCGCTCCCGCCTCCCTTCTGCTCCTCCCTCCCACAGATAGCAAAGGAATCGTCCTGCCTGCCCTAGCGCTGTGACCATCCTGACTCCTGCAGAGGCGGTCGCTCCCCACGCTCCCTGATATCGTAGCGCTGGAATGCTACATTGCCTGCTTTTAAATTGTGCCAGATTGGTATCGTAGCGCAGCTCTGGACTGTTACATTGCCTGCATTGTCAATTGTGCCATATTGGTATCGTAGCGCTATATCGCATTGCCTGAGTGTTTGCTTCGCCTTGTTTTGCTTTTGTTTCAGCTGCCATTTTGTTGTTTGTTTGCCTCCCAGCCTGTCACTCCACCCCGCTCCCGCCTCCCAGCTGCTCCTCCCTCGCCCCACCCCCCTCCACTATCCACTTATGACAGATGCTTTTGCGCGCAGCGTTCATGCGCAGCGGTCGCGCCCTATGCGCGCCGAAGGTGCTCCAAAGGTAAGCCCGTCTACACCCGTCCGCGCCTGGACCGCGCCCAGCGCCAGTCCCCCTTGCCCCCGCAAACTCCTCTCCACCAGCATAACGTACGACTCCGCTACCCTCTCAGCACTCAACTCCGGCCGTCTCCCAGACTGCTACCAAGCCGCCCGAGGACACACCCATGGACCCTTCACCTGCCACTCCTGCAAGTTCGACTGCATCAGGACCCACACCAAATCCACAGACTCCAAACAGAGCTCCGACACTAGCCACCTGAAGTGCATCCTACTCAACACCCGCTCGGTCCACAGACACTCCATTGAACTTTGGAACCTACTCGACACCACATCGCCGGACGTCGCCTTTCTTACAGAAACCTGGATGAACGCCTCATCAGCGCCCGACATCGCCATAGCCATCCCGAACTGCTACAAGATCATCCGAAAGGACCACATCAACCAAACAGGAGGAGAAATCGCCATCGTTCATAAGAACACCATCCGCATCACGACCAGTTCCGATGACAACCTCACAACCGCCGAATACCTTCATTTCCAGATTCACACCGACCCTAAGACCACACTCAGAGGCACCCTCATTTATAGACCACCCGGACCCCGCACACAATTCAGCGAAGACATCACTGACTTCATCACGCCCTCCCCTCCGAGGACTACATCCTACTGGGAGACCTCAACTTCCACCTGGAAAAGAACAACGACAGCAACACCACCACCCTTTTGGACAACCTCGCCAATCTCGGACTCAAACAACTTGTTGACACCCCCATCCACTTTGCCGGGCACAGGCTCGACCCAATCTTCACCTCCAGCAAGCACATCTCCTTTAATCACACCACAGCTCTCCATTGGACGGACCACAGCTGCGTTCACTTCAACTACAAAAGACTACGACCCACAACCACCCACAACCAATTCCCCGGAGAAACTGGAATAAAATTACCACCGACCAGCTCTTCACATCGCTTCACCAAAACCCTCCTGCAAAATCATCGGACCCAAACCAAGCAGCCACCAACCTCACACAATGGATCACCCACAGCGCTGACGAATTAGCACCCTTGAAAAACCATCAAATCAAACAAGGCAGCAAAAAAGCCCCCTGGTTTAATGATGACCTTAAGAAATCCAAGAAGATCTGTCGCACCCTCGAGAAAGCCTTTTGAAAAAACCCAACCACTGACAACCTTGAGGTAATTGAAATTTTTATGGTCAAGTATGTCCCCTAACATGTACCCCAACGATTCCATGTACGCGCTTAAAGTACATGTTATTTCCCTCCATGACCGAATATGAAGACGCAAATACATTTGCGTCCAACGTTAACATGTCCTCTTTCAGATCCACCATGAATGGATTGATAATTCGGTTCCTAACCATGCCATGCCAACGTCTTTACATGGTACACTTTTACGTTTTTCCTGGCTCTGCCGAGCTAGGCCCTGATTTCTGTCTCCGAGCCCTTTCTACTTCTGTCTCTAAAAGCTGCAGCATGGAGATGTATCCCTGACCTCTGCCTTACTTCCTGTCAAGCGAAGCGGTGCCTGGCTCAACCTGGCCTGCCTGCCAAGACAGTATTTTGCCTTCAAGTTATCTGTTCAGTCTCCTCGAAAATACATTCCTGTCTAGTGATTTGGGTAAACATATCCCCGGCTGCAGAGAAAAGAGCAAGCCTTCCTGTTTCCATGCAAGTAATTTACAGTTCCCGTTGCCATAGTAGGCCCATGGCCCCGCACGTAGACACTTAGACACATATGCACACACTAGCATTCAGTATAGAATAGCCTCTGCCCGAGAGACCTTCTACTCCAGATAGTACATCCTCCAAACATAAGATACCAGATATGTTATAGGTCCAGGTCGTTCTGACATCCCAGACTTCTGTCTCCTCTACTAGTGTTAAAGTTCTCCCCAGTTACACGTCTATGTCACGTCATGCTAGCTGCGCGCGCATCCGCACTTCCTGCTGACTCTGCAGATTACCTCTGTGCATACACCCACCTATGACACTTTCTGTGACGTTTCCAGCACACACCTCCGTGTACGCCCTTGTACACGCCTTCTTGCTACGCACATGTGTTCTTATCTTCTCCTTTTCACTTGTTACGCCTCTTCAATGCAATGCTAATGTACCGTTTTTACTATATATATGGAGCACTGTTAATATAACGTTGACTTGTCCTGATTTCCTGACACCCTGTTGACTTGTCCCATGGCTCGAGCCATTGTATTAAAAACCCGTATGACTCAGATACCACGGACTCTGCCTCTCATTTGATTGAGCTATTCTTTTACTTGTCATTAATTATACGGAAAAATTGCACGGTAATTTTATTTACCACATAATTTGGCGCCCGAATAGGGACTCCTCCCCCACCCCACGCGCCGGCGATGCGTCGCAGGCCTTGCCCCCTGCCACAGCCGTGACGGACACCTATGCGCATCTGCAGGTTTTCCTGTATCTCCCTCAGGCCTACGGAGGTGACGGAGACTGCGGTCGACATCCAGACGAGGCGGTGAGGAGTGCGGAGGATCCCGACCAGAGCCCAGCCGAGAGTAGCAGCGTCCGAGGTATCCAGAGGCCCACCTGTTCCGATGTGTCGAGGCGTATGCGTAGTAACCAGTCCAGTCTGAGGCCTTCAAGTTCAAGTTCAAGTATTGCTCCCGGTGAGTACCGTTGCTAGGGACGCATCTAGACGGGTGCATTAGTTTGTGTCCGGTCAAGACAGGTCTGGGTACACAGTCCTGGTCCGTACGTGTTCACTTAGGTGAGCGCGGTATGACGTGTCTCTTTATGGGACCGGTCAGTACTGTTTAGCAGTGCATCTAGTGATTCAGTAATTCAGTGATTCAGTGTTCGAGTCTTCTAGCATTCTCTCACGTGATTCCAAGTATTGTATTTTTTTGTACTAGACAGTATCTGTTCGAAATGTTTTAATGTGTTATATGTCGTGGTATGAATGACTGTTTGCTTTTCATTACTGTGTTCATTGTGTTCGAGTCAAAGTAATAATGCCACTGTTTCCGAAGTTACGTCAGATAGGAACTAGGAAAGGGATACTCGAAGAAGCAGTGCCTGTTCCGCCTAGGGACACTCCAGGGCACTTTATGTACCACAAGCATGGCTTAGATGCCATACTGTACTTAGACTTGTGGATCGATTACACCAAGCACTTGGACGAGAAATATAGATGGCCTGTTTCAGGAACATGGGATGCTGAATGCATCATGAGAGTAGAAGAAGCATTATGGAAAAAGAAAGCCAGACAGTCCCAGAAGGATGCCATAGAATTGTGGCGTAAAGAATCGCATAGAAGGACAGAGAAAGAATTCAGAAAAGCAGAGAAACATAGGGAAGATTCAGAAAAAGATCGAGAAAAGGAATTAATAGAAGAAGTTGAACGAGTTAAAGCAGAACAATTAGACAGACAACGAAATACACTTGTTAATGGCATGTATCCTCTTCTGACCGAGGGCCTATCTAAGGCCAACCCGGAAATGCCAAGTAATTTACCGCCACCTTTGGTTCCGACTAAACTCCATCAGACCGCAGCAGATATTTTCCTTTCTTCCTATTTAGATGGTGTAGCTCCAGCATATACCAATGTAACCGTACCACCCGTTAACAATGCACAACATCCTGCACCACAGCATGTTCAAGTCCAGGTCACGACCCCTCCACGTCACCAACTTCCCGTGCATGTTGTCACTTCCCCTGCCACAGGTCCGCCTGTTATTGGTCCGCATAATCCGTTTGGGACAACTGCAACCCAGAGTCCAACTCCGTTGCATGTACCTCTTCTATCTGCTATGACCGCAACAGCTATACCACAGTCAGGCTATGCTCATGCTTCCGTTTCGGGAGGTGCCATAGGAGGCCACCACCGAACCCCGCCACAAGTACATCGACTGACAATGAGAGAATTAGCTACACAGCGTACCCCGAAAGCAACCCCTTCTGAAAAGCTTAAACAATACCTTACAGATTGTAGATATGACCCCGTACCAGGCATGACTGGGGACATGATGCTAGCCTCGTTACGTTTACGACGTGTTGCAGATTACTTGATTACACTACCAGGAATGCCAGAACAACTAGACAGGATATATCATTTTATTCAGACTGGAGAAGGTCCTGAATGTATACGTGAAGCCATGGCATATCAGAAAGCTGAGACACAAGGGTTAATATTACGATTCTTGATTAACTGTTTGATAAGAGAATGAGATCGACCGGGTTTTGTTCAAGAAGAGATGGAAGTATTGACTAAATGGAGTCAGAATATTGCAGATTGTAAGCATGATAAACAAAATTGTATAGATGCCATGTCCAGAAAGATCCGTAAAGAAATAATAGCCATACATACCCGACAGAATGCCGAAAGGGGAACCGAGTCAGACAAGAATGAATCCTCAGAGGAGGAAGAAACAGAGACTCCAGTAGAGAATCAAAGCACAATAGCGTACGTAGGTAGAGTGAAGCTCCCTAAACAGTATTCCATTGGCAGACCTTTTGACAGACCCATACGTCTAGAAAACAAGAAACGTTTCCTTTCCCCCATTCCAGAATTATGTTCTCTTGAACAAGTATTCCAACAGACCGATAATATACTGAAAGAAAGATTAGGTTACTACGAACTTCATACAATGCATGAACAGAAACTGGCACGGTCCGCAGTACAGTGGGCTGGTGATAGCCACGTATATAATGATGACGCAGTAGCGCAAACATTTTTAAGTCTTTCCCCAGACGAACAGCGATTAGTTGGCATGTATATGATCCAACATCTCATTACACAGTATGAAAACCAGCATTCCGATCCAGGTCCCTTATATGATTTATTAGAAGACTTACTTCTGAAAAGATGGAGAGGCCTGGGTACCGATTTGATTAATACGATTCTAGAACAACGCCACAAATTCAGAACTTTCCTAACTCCACATTCTGTTCCAGTTCCACCCCCAGTAAGACAGCCATATCACCTAGACAGACAGAATCCCTTACGAGAAGTACATCCAATTCAGAAGCCAGATAACACGTTTCAACGCGTATTCGTGTACACTCCTTTGACTAAAATGGAATTATTGGAAATGAAGAAACTAGTACCTAGTCACGATAAAGACCCTGCAGGGTTCCACCGTGAATTAAAAGACATGTTACTAATGGGTGATTACACGTATTCAGACATCCTTAAAATGTTGAAAGTATTGTTGCCAGCAGGGATTTACGAGAAACTGAAAGAGAAAGAATGGGAGGTGGGAGATAAAAAGATTGTATGGACTGAATTGGAAGACTAAGAAAAGAAACGTACCACAGGTTTGGGTCTTAGGGACAAAACTAAAGCATTACCAGGATTATTAGTACAAGTTTTGCCTAGATTACTGACAGTTAAGAAAGAGGATTGGGATGCAATCTCAGCCTGTAAGCAGAAACAAGACGAGGACACTAGTGATTTTTATTCTAGATTTGAGAAATGTTTTATTATTAATAGTGGCCTGAAAACAAGTAGCGAGTCATATCCACATCTTTTTGTGACCAAATTAGTCGTGAATTCTTTACCCCAGGTCAAGAATCGTGTACTGAAAGTTGAAAGTACATGGCAAGCAAATACGCCTTCCCAAATGTTACAAATGTTACAGTACCACCAGAACAGAATTAGAGAGGAACATGATCATGAACAGAGACGTATGAAAGACACGAAAATGAAAGTACTAGTTGCCCAGTCTGTTCCAGCAGATGGTCAGAAGAGGGGTAACAAGCAGAACACACAGACTAGTCATCCTACAGGTCCTGTTAAAGGGAATTGCAATTATTGCAAGCAGCCAGGTCATTTTATAAGTGATTGTGCCGTTCTCAGACACAATATTGCTACAGGCAAAACGAAAGAAAGACCACGTCCGCCTAGAACAGAACATGTTCAACAGAATATTCCACAGAATCCACAACCTCCACAGAATGTACAGCAACAGACCGTAGCGGTACCACAGCCCCAACCCATTGCCGCAACACAACATGTTACACAGCAGATGTACCAGTATGCACAGTCAGAGTATCCAGATTACCAACAGTATTCATGAAACAGCCTAGAGAGGGAAGTAGGTCTGCCTCTCATCGAGATTCCTGTAGATCACGAGGGTCCTTATGTACATAGTCAAGTATTAGGAAAAGACAGAAAGTTTTTGATTGACACAGGGGCAAGCAGAACTACTATTAGTCATGACGAGGTTCCAGGGGCACCCCTCTCAGGCTCACAGAATGTTTCCCTTGGATTTTCAGGAAAACCTATTGTTAACGAAGTATCGAAACCAGTCCCCCTTGCAGTTGGTCCATTGTCCCGTACTACAGATTTATTGCTTATGAAATCATGTCCAGAAAACCTGCTTGGTATTAAAACGCTGAAAGCTCTAGGAGCTGTAATATGTTGTTCTCCAGAAGGAGTAAGATTGTTTCTACGTGACTTCAAGGGTCACTATGTGTTGAGAGATTTTGATCCCCGATTACAGAATGTACCACAGCATTTATGGGCACAAGGTCCGACTGATGTAGGTTGTATGCATATTACACCATATCGTGTTACTCTTAGAGAAGGTGTTGTTCTGCCCAGAATCCGACAATACAAATTGCCACCTGAGGCTGTAGCAGCCTTATTGAAAATCATTGACGAGCTTATTGCTCAAGGAGTAGTTGTAGAAACTGACTCAAATATCTGTAATTCTCCAATCATTCCGATTCTTAAACGTACTGATCCCAATGCACCCCCAGTTTATCGACTAGTGATTGACCTTAGAGAGCTTAACAAATGTATCATACCTCAGTATCCACTGGTCCCAGATATTTCATCCCTATTGACTGCCATTGATTCCAAAGCGGTGTTCTTTAATGTGATAGACCTCAAGAATGCCTTCTTTAGTGTTCCCATTGATCCGGAGAGCCAGTACCTTTTCGGATTCAGTTTAAATGGCCGAAGCTTTAAATTTGCACGTGCACCTCAAGGGTTCACGGAAAGTCCAAGTATCTATAGTCAAGCACTGAAACGACAACTTGACAGTATTCACATGCCTACTTACACTGCCCTACTCCAATACGTCGATGATCTATTGATCACGGCCCGAACAGAACGAGAATGTGAACGTGCATCACTGACAGTTTTATATTTTCTGGCAGACAAGGGACACAAGGTGTCTCCTTCGAAGCTGCAATTCTGTGTTCAGCAAGTTGTTTACCTTGGTCACTTGCTGTCCAAGAGGGGGAGACAGCTAACACCTGACCGCATCCAGTTAATTGTACATATGCCACAGCCCAAGACACAAAAGGAAGTACGGGCCTTTATAGGCCTCACCTCTTACTGTAGACAATGGATTCCTCAGTACGCATATCTAGCCAAGCCCCTTATACAGTTGACAACCCAGGAGGCAGCGTCATCGACTGTCCTCCCTTGGACTCAGGAACATACACAAGCTTTTGACGACTTGAAGAAAGCCCTATGTCAAGCACCTGTTTTAGCGACACCATGTTACAGAAAACCTTTTACACTTTTTGTCACAGAACGCGAAGGTGCTGCATTGTCAGTACTCACCCAAGATCAAGCAGGTTCACACAAACCATGTGCTTATTTTTCCAGTACGTTAGATCCAGTAGCCCAGGCTCTGCCTGCGTGCTTGAAATCAGTAGCAGCAACAGCTCTAGCAATCAGACAAAGTGATTCCATAGTATTAGGACACCAATTGACAGTACAGGTTCCACATTCCGTGGAAGTTCTTTTAAATCGAACTCAGACTCAGCACTTGACTATAGCACGACTGACAGGTTATGAATTGACATTGTTTCAGCCACACATAGAAATCAGACGCTGCAATACACTGAATCCTGCTACACTTTTACCGATAAGCACAACAGATCCTTTTTCACATGACTGTGTGGAAGTCATTACCACTATGACGAAGCCCAGACAAGACTTGACAGACATCGCATTACCAGATCCAGACCTGACACTTTATGTGGATGGTTCATGTATAAGAACAAGTACAGGAGAGTTAGTGGCCGCATATGCAGTGACCACTGAAACTGAAGTCATAGAAACACAGCGAATTGACATCCTGTCTGCCCAAGCAGCAGAACTCATTGCTCTGACCCAAGCCTGTATTCGAGCCAAGAACCTGAAAGTTAACATATACACAGATTCCCGTTATGCATTCGGAGTTGTACACGACTTCGGAGTCCTTTGGCAAGAGAGAGGTTTCTTAACTTCCCACGGTGCCAAGATACAGCACGGTCCTCTCATTCAAGCTCTGTTGGAAGCAATACATTTGCCTACAGCTATAGCCATCATGAAGTGTAAAGCACATGCGAAAGTCACAGATACCATTTCCCAGGGTAACGACCTGGCAGACCGAACAGCCAAGCATACAGTTCAGACTCATACTCATACGACTGATATGCCAAAGACAGTAGTTCCGACATATTGCATGACAGTTAGGGATCCTGCACTAGATGTAATTGACATACAGACACATGCTACTCCAGACGAAATCAAGAAATGGACAGAACTAGGAGGGACCCAGACAGAACAGGGATGGATGACGAAGGGAAAAGCCACATGGTTTCTCCCCGACTCTATGGTTCAAGTTATCATTAACACAGCACATAGTCCTGCACATTTAGGAGAAAAAGCCATGTTAGACAGTATTCAAAAACTTTGGTTCAATAAGCATTTACGAGCAGCAGCAAAACAGAAAGTGCGTACTTGCATGATCTGTTGTCAGTTCAACCCCGGTAAAGGCATTCCCGTAGAGCAAGGTGGATTTCATCCTCCTGATCACCCTTTTGAAGTCCTCCAGATGGATTATATCCAGATGGAACGTTGTCGAGGATTCAAGTATGTCCTCGTAGTTGTATGTGCACTTTCCCGATGGACAGAAGCATATCCAGTCCCAGATTACACTGCCGTGACCACTGCCAAGCAGTTGGTTCGCAAATTTTTCCCGAGGTTTGGTTTGCCTCGTGTCGTATATTCAGATAACGGACAGCCATTCTCGTCCGAGCTCATGAAGCAGGTTTCCCTTTTGTTAGGTTACCAATGGAAGTTCCACTGTGTTCGGCATCCCGAAGCAGCTGGATTAGTAGAGAGACACAATCAGACTCTGAAAATTCGTCTTGCCAAGGTCTGTGCAGATAAAGGTGTAGACTG
This sequence comes from Lissotriton vulgaris, assembly GCF_964263255.1. Taxonomy (NCBI): domain Eukaryota; kingdom Metazoa; phylum Chordata; class Amphibia; order Caudata; family Salamandridae; genus Lissotriton; species Lissotriton vulgaris. Next base: position 274,342,812 of record NC_141688.1, read on the forward strand.
GATAGTAGCCCTTCCAGTTGCTCTCTTCTATATGTGAATGGTAGCCCATTCTAGGACAGGGCTATCCCCGTATGAGGTGGTTTTTGGCAGGCCACCGAATATGTGGGGGACGCCTCTGCCCCGTAAATTAACCGATATTGACAGTACTATGCTGACAGATTACCTTGCTTCCTTGATGTCTGCACTACAATCATGTCGTTCACAGGTCGCTGCAGCCTTTCCAGACAACACCGAGGTGAAGCCACACAAGATCGTCCCTGGTGACTACGTCTACGTCCGCAACTTTGACCGGTCGAGCCCTCTGGAGCCCCGTTGGAAGGAACCTAAGATCGTTTTAATGACCACGAGGACTGCAGTGAAGATTGAAGGCAGAAAAGGCTGGCTCCATTCGAGCCACGTCAAAAGGTGTTATGGACTTCCGCCAAAAACTGTTTCCCAGGACTGCCGCATTCCAATCCCTGATACTAAACTCCCCCTGGTAGAGAAAACTCCGTCCCAGGAGTACAGATTAAAGTTGAGGTCTAGTAAGTCAGACAGTTTAATTGTTTAAGTCCCCCTCGGGTGAAGCGGTTAGACAGGTTCCTGACATGTACAAGATAGACCCACATAGTGAAAGAGATAGACAGGAGATCAAGAAACAGAAATATTGCAAGAATCTCCGAAGCCGTTGTATTGTAACTTTACTTGTCATGTTTTTTCTGAGTCTTACGATTATATGCCTAAGCTATATGTTACACGTATATTTTCCTATACAAGCACATTCTTCTTTCAATGACACTGCAGATCACACCTTTAGTGATCTGCCCCCGCACGAACTTTCTTATCGACTTGCACTGCGTAACAATTCTTTCATCCGTATGTTACAACATTCTCACCAGACCAGCAATGCCACCAATTGCTGGGTATGTGGCCGACTCCCTCCTTACCAGAAAATGACGGGAGCCTTGCCTCTTTTTCCTTACCCGTTTACACATAATGGTTCACGTGGTGCTTGGTTTACATTAATGTCCTCGTTGGACAGTAAGTCCAAAGTTTCCCAAGGTAATTGGATATGGGGAGACCTGAATACAGTTATGAATAAGGCATGTTTCCCAGACAAGGAGGGTCTTCCCCAAATGACAGGTACCGATCTAGAAAACGAAGTATATGGATTAGGTAATTTTACACTTAACATCATGATTTTGAACGTCCAGTCAGAAACTAGTTCGAACTTACCCTCAATTTCAGTTTTACCAGTGAAAGGTGACCTATGCGTTAGAAAGACTGGTTCAGTACATCTAGGACACAGCAATTGTAATACAGTTATTGACTTCAGTGATAAAGGCATGTCTGCATTCAAAGCTTCCCGACATTCCTATTTCATTTGTGGCCATACAGCTTATATACGTTTACCTCTAGACTGGGATGGTACTTGTTTTATTGCATTCCTATTGCCACCTGTTTTTCTAGCCCCACCTGACTACCATAGAAATTCTCATCTCATTCATGTTAGACCCAAGAGAGATCTCCCGATTGTCGACCAGACTGAAACCACATTAGAACAATACACAGATTTCAATAAAGGATTCTTTCCTTATTTAGGAACTGTTTCAAATAGTAAACTGATACGTAAATTGACCAGAACCCTTGAAGCAGTAGTAAATGAAACTACTTTTGCCCTAGGTAACTTGACAGAAGAGCAGTCTGCTATGAGACTTGTCGTTCTTCAAAATCGTCTCGTCCTTGACGTCATCTTGGCAGATAGGGGCGGGGCTTGTAGAGTCATCGGATCCAGTTGTTGCGTTTTCATTCCTAATAACGCACCGTCAGTATATAGAGCCATAACTCTGCTCCACAAGATTGCAAGTCAGATACACCAGAATCCAGGTACCTGGACCTGGTCCGGTTGGCTCTGGAGCATGATATCAGCCTGGGGATGAAAAGTCCTATCATTCCTTGGAATAATCCTACTCCTAGTATTCAGTTGTTGTCTATGTCTACAATGTGGGCCAGCGATTTGTGGCTTGTGCGCCACATCATGTATTCCCCATCCAAGTCCACGTTCTCGTGCCCGAATGAACAAAGATGAGCAAATGATGTTATATGAACAGATAGATGGACTCATGAAGATTGATATATCCTGAAGGGAACGTAGGGGACAAGGAGGGAATGAGGTAATTGAAATTTTTATGGTCAAGTATGTCCCCTAACGTGTACCCCAACGATTCCATGTACGCGCTTAAAGTACATGTTATTTCCCTCCATGACCGAATATGAAGACGCAAATACATTTGCGTCCAACGTTAACATGTCCTCTTTCAGATCCACCATGAATGGATCGATAATTCGGTTCCTAACCATGCCATGCCAACGTCTTTACATGGTACACTTTTACGTTTTTCCTGGCTCTGCCGAGCTAGGCCCTGATTTCTGTCTCCGAGCCCTTTCTTCTTCTGTCTCTGAAAGCTGCAGCATGGAGATGTATCCCTGACCTCTGCCTTACTTCCTGTCAAGCGAAGCGGTGCCTGGCTCAACCTGGCCTGCCTGCCAAGACAGTATTTTGCCTTCAAGTTATCTGTTCAGCCTCCTCGAAAATACATTCCTGTCTAGTGATTTGGGTAAACATATCCCCGGCTGCAGAGCAAAGAGCAAGCCTTCCTGTTTCCATGCAAGTAATTTACAGTTCCCGTTGCCATAGTAGGCCCATGGCCCCGCACGTAGACACTTAGACACATATGCACGCACTAGCATTCAGTATAGAATAGCCTCTGCCCGAGAGACCTTCTACTCCAGATAATACATCCTCCAAACATAAGATACCAGATATGTTATAGGTCCAGGTCGTTCTGACATCCCAGACTTCTGTCTCCTCTACTAGTGTTAAAGTTCTCCCCAGTTACACGTCTATGTCACGTCATGCTAGCTGCGCGCGCATCCGCACTTCCTGCTGACTCTGCAGATTACCTCTGTGCATACACCCACCTATGACACTTTCTGTGACGTTTCCAGCACACACCTCCGTGTACGCCCTTGTACACGCCTTCTTGCTACGCACATGTGTTCTTATCCTCTCCTTTTCACTTGTTACGCCTCTTCAATGCAATGCTAATGTACAGTTTTTACTATATATATGGAGCACTGTTAATATAACGTTGACTTGTCCTGATTTCCTGACACCCTGTTGACTTGTCCCATGGCTCGAGCCATTGTATTAAAAACCCGTATGACTCAGATACCACGGACTCTGCCTCTCATTTGATTGAGCTATTCTTTTACTTGTCATTAATTATACGGAAAAATTGCACGGTAATTTTATTTACCACAACCTGACCACCTTCAAGAACGCCAACCGCAAACACCACCAACTGATCCGATCCACCAAGAAATCAGCATTCAAGGATCGACTCGACAACAACGCCCACAACAGCAAAGAACTATTCAACATCATCAAAGAGTTTACCAACCCCACCACCGGCACCAACGACATCACTCCATCCCAAGACCTCTGCGACTCTCTAGCCTCGTTCTTCCACAACAAAATCGCTGACATACATAACAGCTTTGGAGACCAGCCCACCCCACCTACCTCCGAACTAAAACCCCCCTCCAACAACCTTTACGCCTGGAACCCAATCACCACTGAAGACACCATCCGCCTGATGAACACCATTCACTCAGGATCGCCAACCGACCCATGTCCCCACCACATTTTCAACAAAGCAGACTCCATTATCGCACCCCATCTCCGAGACGTCATCAACTGCTCCCTCAACTCCGCCACCTTCCCGGAAACCTGGAAACACGCTGAACTCAGCGCCCTCTTGAAGAAACCTACAGCAGACTCCACTGAACTGAAGAACTACCGCCCCATTTCGCTCCTCCCATTCCCTGCCAAAGTTATTGAGAAAACCATCAACAGTCAACTCGCCGCCTTCCTCGAATCCAACAAATCCCTCTACCCTTCAAAGTCCGGCTTCCGAGCTAAACACAGCACCGAGACCACCCTCATCGCAGCAACAGACGACATTCGAACTCTACTGGACAACGGAGAAACTGCTGCCCTCATCCTACTCGACCTCCTTGCAGCCTTCGACACAGTCTGTCATAACACCCTTACACAACGCCTTAGCAACGTCAGAATACAAGGAAAAGCATTGGACTGGATAATTTCGTTCCTCGCCGGAAGAACCCAGAGAGTCCGCCTCCCCCCTTTTAGATCAGAGGCCACCGAAGTCATCTGCGGCGTGTCCCAAGGATCTTCACTCAGTCCCACCCTCTTCAACGTATACATGAGTCTCCTCGCATCCATTGCGCGTCAACACAACCTCAACATTATCTCCTATGCAGACGACACTCAGCTGACCCTATCCCTCACCAAAGACCCAAACACCGCCAAAACCAACCTACACGAAGGGATGAAAGAAGTAGCCGAGTGGATGAAGAACAGCCGTTTAAAACTAAACTCAGACAAAACGGAAGTCCTCATCTTAGAATCATCCCCCTCCGCCTGGGACGACTCATGGTGGCCACCGGCCCTGGGAACCGCACCCATACCAACGGACCACGCACGTAACCTGGGTTTCATCCTGGACTCCTATCTCTCGATGACCAGACAAGTCAACGCCCTCTCATCATCATGCTTCAACATCCTACGTATGCTCAACAAAATCTTCCGTTGGATTCCCACCGAAACAAGAAAGACGGTCACCCATGCACTGGTCACAAGACGACAAGACTACGGAAACACCCTTTACGCCGGAACCACAGCCAAACTACAGAAAAAACTCCAACGCATACAAAACGCCTCAGCCAGACTCATCCTAGACATCCCCCGCCAAGCTCACATTTCCGGTCACCTGAAAGACCTCCACTGGCTCCCCGTCAACAAGAGAATAACGTTTCCCCTCCTCACCCACGCACACAAAGCCCTCTACGACCTAGGACCCGAATACCTCAACACGCGCCTGTCCTTCCACACCCCCACCCGCCAACTTCGATCGTCCAATCAAGCCCTTGCCGCAATTCCACGCATCCAAAGATCCACCATGGGAGGAAGATCCTTCTCCTACTTAGCGGCCAAGACCTGGAATTCCCTCCCCACCCACCTCCGCCTCACACAGAACCACCTCTCTATTTGATAAGTAAAGCTCCCCCCCCTCCCTCAAGCGCCTTGAGACCCTCTGGGTGAGTAGTGCGCTATACAAATTTAAACTTGACTTGACTATATGGTTTTGGCTGTACAATGGCTTCGTACATGTGAGCAGGGCTTCACTGACAAAATACGTAACGCAGAAACAGATCAAATATTTCTGAACTGCAAAATTTGGTTCTTGTCCTGAGAGTGCATTATTTCGCAAACATGAAGGAACTTTACGGGATTTACGAGCCGGGTGCCCTTCCGGCGCATGCACCACCTTTCAAGGGTCTCTGGTCTGTATTGGAGCGTTCGTGGTTTTATATTTTATATATACATATATATATATATATATATATATATATATATATATATATATATATATATATCACAGCTCCAGAAGTCCTGAGAATACCCAGCCGGGTCACAGGAATAATAAGCACTCTCGAGCACGGCAAAGTTCTTTAGCAGGGCAGTTTATTTCAACAACAGACGCGTTCCGGGAGAGCCCTCCCTTTCTCAATGTTTACATCTGAGACACAGTGCGCAGCGCCATTATAAATGTTTGTGAAGTGTTTAAAAAACAAACAAAGGACTAGTTCTTTCATGCAGCATAGGGCGCCATCTTGCAATGTATATTTACAACACGATTTGCATTAGATTGCTAACAGTTATACCACACCTAAATACTGCCGTGTATCGGCAAAATTGTTATCTTGTAAATAAAGCCATATATTGTACATAATCATGATACGTTTTAAGGCTAAGACAACAATGAATTGTTGAGAAATACTCAACTCACGACAAAAACACAAAACTCTAATGTGGTCCGGTCGGACAAAATCTAGCCGTGGATCGGCAATTGCAGCCCAATAGGACTGCCACAACTACGGTGTAGTCAAAAACTGTAGCAATTCATCTAGCTAGGATTTGCTAGTGATAACATCATCTATCACAAAAACAAAAACAAAAACACTCAGAGCATTTCAAAAAACATTACACAAGCATTTAAACTAGTATTGGAAACTCAGTATTCGACTCAAATGGTTCTCATGACACAGTAATACACCAAGTTAACCCAAATGAGAGGCCAATTCTTCTCCCATATTCAAGCCTCCAGGTGCTTTGGTCTCTAGATCAATGATATAACGAGACTCAAGTCTCCTGAGTGTGAGCAATCTATTGCCCCCTCTTGGATTTTCTTCTACTTGGTCCAAACAAAAGTACCTAAGAAGATTCCTGTCACTGTTGTGTTTCAAGGAGAAATGTCGGGCCACGGGATACGTAAAGTCTTTATTCACAATGGCTTGCATGTGTTCTAATATCCTCAACTTGACAGGATTAATGGTACTCCCAACGTACCGTAACATGCAGGGGCACATTAGGCAATAGACTGCAAAGTCTGTGTGGCATGACATGAACTTAGTGATCTTCCTCCCATCCTTTCTACCCGGGACTTGATATGTCAATGTCCTTTTACTTGCTGCACAGGCTTTGCATTTTCCACAGGGGAAAAAACCTTTGGTGTCCTTCAGAGTGCCCAATGGTTTCTGTATAGGTTGCAAATAGCTATGAACTATTTGATCTCGTAGAGATCTGGCCTTCCTGAATGTGATTAACGGTGTGTTGGGAATATCAGGCCCTACAATCTGATCCGATTTCAAGATGTGCCAATGTTTTGACAGGATAGATCGTAGTTTGAAGGAGTCAGCAGCATAAGGTGTGATGATGCGGAATCTGCCTTCAGTATTGGGGCCTGTCTTCTTAACAAAAAGACTAGCACGGGGTATTTTCCTAACCCTATTAAGGGTCTCTTGGAGAAGGGAAGAATTGTAACCTCTCGTTATAAATCTTTCCATGCATTCACCAGCTGCTTTCTCAAAATGTACATTTTGGCTGCAGTTGCGCTTTAACCGCAAAAATTCCCCGTATGGGATATTATTAATCAATTTACGTGGATGACCACTGGAAGCGTGTAAAACGCTATTCCCAGCCGTGGGTTTGCGGTAAAGTTGTGTGCAAATGCTTCCCTCATTGACACTGACTTCTAGGTCTAGGTAGTTCACCTTGTCCCTACTGATTTCACTAGTAAATCTTAGGTGATACTCGTTCTCGTTGAGCAATTGGATATACTGGTTGGCTTCATCACCATTAGGAGAAACACGGATGCCGGAATTGCTGTTCTCACTGCTGGCAACAGTGACTTTTATTTGAACCAGATGCGCAAAAAGTCAGGCAGGATGACGCGTTTCGGCTAACGCAGTAGCCTTGTTCACATGCCTGCACTGCTCAAACGAATGCATTTAAATACACAGGTGCAAAATAACTACGTAACTTGAGAACTACACATACCATAGAAAGTGAAAACATACTGCATGTCAAAAAAGACTACAAAAAGGAAAGAAAAAAGCCTTTGTTTGTAAATTGCAGTTCAAATACTTGAAACTCACTATTACTCATTACTCATTCATTTATAAAGCATGGTAATGATCTTTTCATAATTAATACAATGTACAAATACAGATTTGAGCTGTCAGAGTAATTAACACTGCAACATCCTAATAGTCTGACGGTACTAATTAAGTTCGAATTTCTCATCTCAGAGCCGATTGACTCTCCAATTCGGTCCTGGAATGTTTCCAAGAAAAAAAATGCAAGTATCATTGAAATTACTCCAAACCACCAATCATATGCTTGCGACTAAATGCCAGCTGGTTTGGTTCCCCATTCCTGATGTTGCAAACCACCATCTACCTCCAGCTCAATAGTGATTCAATTACAACTACTGTGCTTGTAGTCTAAAACCATCTAAAGATACAGCAGTATGATACAATACCGGGGTGAAATGTGAGGATATAGTGAAAAGGGTGTGGTAGTTAAAAAAATATTTTCGTTATTCTTTTAATACATTTCATGTATTATTAAAATTGTGTATGTTGCACGTTGGAATGTGCGTCGAGAGAAGGAACAAATAGAATCTGTAGTTCTAATGATTGTTGTATCTAATCACATCCATAGACTCTAGTTACCATGGAACGTATTATTTTCATTTTTATCTTGGTAATAATGTCATAGAGTGAATGTGATTAGATTTAACTTAAAAAAAACAAAACAAGAAAAGGTGAAAATATAAAAGGAAGGCAAATTTAAGTTCGCTCGAGACAAACATAGCTCTTATCCATATTGCTGCCTGTATAACCTTTTCTACATGAAGGACATGATGGAACTGACTGAGTAAGGAAACAGGGCTTGCTCCCTTATTATGCTATTATTGAGAACAAACTGTGGACTGCCTGACCACTCTAAAGGTAATGGTGTATGTCTTCACACATATTTAATCCCTTAGGGGTCTTGGTATCCAACTTGAGTATATAGTTTGTTTCTAGTTGCCGCAATTTCTTTTCACGGTCACCACCCAATTTACTGATAGGAACGCTGTCAATGACAAAATACTTGAGCATATTGAGATTACTTGAATGCTCTTCATTAATGTGGCGGGCTACAGGGTATGTATTATCAGAATTTACAGTTGCCCGTAGGTGCTGTAAAATTCTTTGGTGGACTGGCAGCTTAGTGCTACGTACGTAGCGCAATCCACAACCACATTGTAACACATAAACCGTGTGGTCAGTGCGGCATGTGTAGTGTCCCTTCAGGGGGGCGTGGCTTGAAGCGCGATAAAGGAAGACGTGCACGGGTAGAGCTCCTGCTTGAGGTCCCCTCTCCCGGGCCGCTTCTCCGCAATAATCCTCCCTATTGGCTACAGACTGCTGGCGGACCCGTATAAGACCCCCACCCACCCACTGACCGGCTGCGGAGCAGATCGGATACCGGGGCCCACAGCGGGACACACCGAGCAGCAGTAGCCGGCGCTGACGCGGCACCTCCTGGGATCCCTGACTATGCAAGGCCGGGGCTCGGGCGCCGGAACTAGGCCTGACCTAACGGCCTGTGTGCGGCCTGACCGGACCTATCGGACTCCACAAGTGGCGGCAGTGAGAGCGCCTGCGCCCCTGCCTGGGCCCCATCACACCACTGAGCCCTCCATGCCTGCGCCCCCGCCGACGGCTGAGGTGAGAGGCCGGAGGAGACTGGGAACCCAGACGAGGCCGCCGTCTGAGGAGCTGAGCGCGGAAGTGCTGTATAGGGCGTAGAATGACGCGGCCACATCGGCGGCCCCCCAGGGATGGTGCCTGGCTGCACTGGGGCAATACTGAGACACCGCTGCTGAGTGACGGAGAGGGGCGCGATCCACACACAGACGGCGCCCCCCCCAACACGGATACTTTCGCCTGGGAACAACTGCTCGGGACGAGTGGGGACACGGCCACGTGCATCCTGACCGGGCCCATGCGACTTGGGGACCGGGGCTGTGAGATACTCCCCCCCCCATCACCACTGCTGAATCACGTCTGCTGCGGCGCTTCCTTCCTGGGACGCGGTGAGGGTGCTGGGCCTTAACTGCGGCCACGACAAGGCAACAGTGTGCCCCGACATCGGGGGGCTCCTCGTACCACGCAATCTCTACAAGGCGCTGCTGCGTGCCCCTATCTTCACCACCAGAAACAGGTCAAGGCAGGCAGTACTTGGCACAGTGACCTGGGACACGAGAGCAACCGAGGCCATTCAGAAGTTTCCTGCTCGAATTCCGCCATCACAGGATAGCGTTGTTAGGAACTGACGCCCTTGCTGGCCCCACCCTTGTGAAGACATTGCGCCGAGAGGCACCCAGAGGAGCGGATGTAGCGGCGGACTGGTGGGAGCATTGGGAAGCGGCAGGAGGACCCCCCCAGGCGGTGGGCACTACTCTGCGATCTGGGGCCCTAACGCTGTCTGCAGCCCTGCGAGTTGCTGCGACGAAACGGCTGCCACACGCTGGAACACCCGCCTACCACTGCCCGTGTCAGGGGGGTGCCCCTCAACGACTGCCCTGCCTGGCTGTGCGCCCAGTTGCTATCAGCTGCTGTTGGACCTGCTGCCTGGACCCTCTTGTAGCTACACCAGGGCACCCTCACCACCGGCCCTGCTCACCAGCCCGTCTACGAGTGCCTGCTGAGGCCTGGGAGGACTACTCTGCCGCGACACTACACAAGCTTAGTAGTGCTATTACAGTTGTCCCCCCTCCCGGCCGGGACTGTAGGGAACCGCTGACTTCCAGGTAAATTGCACAATTACCAAACGAAGAGAGCTTGGGGCAATCCCACTGGCGTGCAAGCCGAGCACAGTTGCTACACCTGGCCCATGTCTGGAGGAGTGAAGACACGGACCGTAACCGGAGGCACGATACCGAAGGGGAAGCTCTCCAAAACGACATTCAAGATGGATGCGGAACTGGTGACCTCCACGCTCGATCATGTGCTAGCTGTCATGGAACGGCTAGAGGAATCAATGCAGCAGTCTCGCACCTCCCTTGAGACAAAGATAGACAGCGCAGCGATCCACCTGACACATCTCAAAGCCGACCACAAGACACTACAAGATCGCACAACAACATTGGAGGGGGCGGTGGCGGCGCCGGAACCCACAGTGACCCAAGCGGACAAACACATCCGAGATCTGCTTAATAGAATGTAATTTTTAGAAGAACGTGCGGAGGATGCGGAAGGGAGGGCACGGAGAAACAACATTCGACTCGTGGGCATCCCGGAGAAATGGGAAGGGATGGACCTTACTCGGCGAGTGGAAGAAAGGTACGCAACCTGCTGCCTGAAGACACACTGTCGCCTCACTTTGTGGTGGAACGTGCTCACCGGTTGCCCACAAAGCCCCTTCCCCCTGGCTCTAACCCCAGACCTCTCACCTTCCGTGTCCTGAACTACAGAGACTGCGACACGATCCTTCGAGAAGCCAGGAAGCTCGGTGACATCCAAATAGACAACGCCACAGTGATGTTCTTCCCGGATAACACTATACAGGTGCAGAGACAACGCCATTCCTTCCTGGCAGTGAAGAGAAGGCTGCGGCAGGCGAATCTTAAATACTCATTACTCTTCCCCGCAAAACTGAGGGTGGTGGCGCAGGACAAAATGCATTTTTTCACCAGCCCTGAAGAGGTGGAGGCTTGGCTGGATGGAGGAGTATCTGAGACACCTAGAAAAGCACACGGAACCATGACGTCCTCGCGCATGCGCGGGCCGAGACGAGGCCGCAGGCGCAGAACACCCACACCCACCCACGCCCAGGACACGCCACACCGCTCCCCACCCGCGGATCTGATCTTGCAGGAACAACAAGATGCACTCCGCAGGGTTACAGAGATCAGCAGCTCTCCGGCCCCATCCTCCGCTCCGAATGCCAGCCCAACCACTCTCCCGAGTGATGATGAGGCAATCTATGGCCTGCCGGATTCCCAGCGCTCTTCAGACATCCCTGATGTCACACCGCAAACAGTGGACCTTCTTGGCTGACGGGGCCCTGAAAAACTTGTTCCCTCGTGATACGGGGCAGATATGCCTACGCAGCTGCCCCCGGACTTGCCCTCAGGTGAGCGAACTGCAGAACTATTTGGTGCGGGGGTCCCCCTGCCCTGAGCAGTCGAGACCTATCAGGACGCAGTGAGTAACATTTTCTTATACACACACGAATCTGTCTGCCACACTGATGGACTCGACCCCTAGTCACCATAGACCTACCAGCAGCCCCTGTGCAGGACTTACCAGCGGCGGGGACCCTGGGAGAACTCTTCTCCTCATTCTCTGGCACTGGAGGGCAGTACCTAGACTGCACAGAACGGGCGGACTGGCAGACGTGCCAGTCACACACAGCCGCTCCTTGCCGGCCCGGGAGAGGTGATGCCTCTCTTCATCAATAAGACTGACACACAGACTCTTGTTGCATAAGCCACTTATCTCCCCATAGAACTGTATAGTTTACTATAGCTCACTTGAGTGTTTGGCCGGCGACATGTTGTGCAGCCGACCTTTTGGTATTATTTAGCGTGTTATTCTTTTTTGGTTTATTCAGTCCCCCTTTTTTCCCACCATTTTATTTCAAGGGGAATTATCGCATAATGTGTTAGCAGCTACGAATAACCTGAAGGCGGGGATGGAATTGAGGAACTGGCGGGGATACAGGGCTGGTGGACGGGCCCTGGCGCACGTGGGCAGGACATTCATGGACAAAGATTATGGCTGAAATTCGGATATGTACCTGGAATATTAGAGGCTTGCACACAGCGACTAGGCGGTACCAGATATACTCATATTTGAAACTCCATAAGATACATGTAGCGCTGCTTCAAGAGACACACCTGAACTGAACAAAAGCGCGAGGACTACATCGCAGATGGCGCGGGCAGCTTTATGCCACAGATTATTCTTCATATGCACGCGGCGCACTGATATGGGTTCGCCCTGTGACCCCTTGGAAAGCCACGGATACACATATAGACCCCAAGGGTAGATTTGTGGCAGCGCAGGGCAGATTGGATGGGCAACAAGTGGTATTGACCTCCCTTTACTCACCAAACATTGACCAGGGCGGTTTCCTGGCGCGCCTCTCGATGACAATGGCGACCTGGCATGCAGTCCCTTGGGTACTGGGGGGCGACTACAATTGTGTATTGGACACGTCACTAGACCGCTCTTTCCCACCTCCAACGGGTGCACAAACACACGGAGCCATGAAGGCACTGATTGGATGGGCTGCACAATGGGACCTACACGACGCGTGGCGATCACACAACTCTGCAACACGAGTGTATTCTTATTACTCGGGTGCACATAACCTACACGTGCGCTTGGACAGATTTATGGTGTCTGCAGAACTTCTCCCAATTGTTACGGACACAAGATACATGGGGCCCACACACTCAGACCACAACCCACACTTCCTAACTATAGCCTGGGAGCGCCCTCACCCGCCCATCCCCACGTTGCGACTCCAACCGGCACTGCTACTGGATGCGGCTTTTCGCGACTCCCTTCTCGCACAAATGGCCCAATACTTTGAAGAGAACTCTGGCACGGCGTCCTCTCCCCAGGTTGAGAGGGATGCCTTTAAAGTTGTGATACGGAGCCATTGCTTAGGAACACAGGGACACATGAGGCGTCAACTGGAGGGCGACTTAACGCGACTGGAGACTGACCTACTTAATCGAGAACGGGAAGCAATAGGTGGCACTGATGACCCACTAACGGAGGCACGTGCAGAACATATGCGCCTCCTAGAGAGGCTGCGCAACCTCAACTACGCTGCACACTCGGCGCGAACGCATCACCTAAGCGATAGGCCCGGCAAACTATTGGCTTGGTTGATTTCACAAGAGGACCGAGCGGCTCCGGTGGCGGCCTTGCATGTTGACGGGAAGGGACTGATATACTCTCAACGCCAAATCCATGAGGCGTTCTCATCCCACTATGATGCCCCCGATACCGCTCCCGACTTCGCGATCCCCGCCCCGATGTACTGGAATACCTATCCCCTCTCCAGATGCCGCAACTTACCGTTGCGCAACAGGACGATCTGGGGGCCTTGCTCACACCGGAGGAGCTACGTGATGCCATATTCAACCTATCCAACGGTAAATCCCCTGGTCCGGATGGCCTACCAGCCGAATTTTACAAGGCTGGTTCGGACGTCCTCATTCCAGAACTTCTGTAAATTTACACCGCGGCTGCGAAAGACTCCTCCCTCCCTCCCACTCTAAACGAAGCCAATCTGATCTCCATCCCTAAACCCGGCAGAGACGCCACACGAGTGGGCTCTTATCGCCCCCTAGCCCTTCTAAATACAGATTATAAAATACTGGCCTCCACTCTGGCTCGGAGGCTGGCCCCTCTGGTTCCCCACCTGGTGCGCCATGACCAGAATGGCTTTGTACCAGCGTGCCACACCTCATACAACATCCGTCGACTGTTCCAGGTGCAGGAATATGCTGTCCAACGCTGGCCGCGAGCGGGGAGCCTGGTACTAGACCTTGAGAAGGCATTAGACTCGGTTGAGTGGCCGTATCTGATGGCTGATATGGAGAAGTACCGCCTGGGTGATGGCTACGAGACTATGGTCAACCTGCTACACTGCGGGCCCACGGTCCGAGTCCGTACCGGTCAATTACTATCTGACGCCATCCATGTGCGGAGGGGCACCAGACAGGGTTGCCCCCTGTCACCCCTGCTGTTTTCGTTAGCTATGGAACCCCTGGCCACGATCCTTAGGGACAGGGGACAGGAGTGGGGAATCCCGATGGCCGATGGACTACATGTGGTCTCGCTGTACGCAGACGACCTGTTATTATATGTCAAAGACCTGACTAATGTACCAGAATCTCTTACGGAAATATTCCAGACCTTCGAAAACATGTCGGGACTGCGGGTCAATTGGTCCCAATCAGGAGCCTATTCTTTTAGTCCGGATATGCCTGAAAGTGACATCCACATCGGCGGGGAGAGTCTACAGTGGTACCCCACCACGTTTCGGTATCTGGGAATTCATATTTACCGGGCCCCGGCCGACATCCTAGAGGGAAACTTGCTACGGGCGACTGCCTCCATCCGCGCCCAAATTGATTTCTAGAAGACCCTACCCCTGAATGTGCCTAGTCGGGTGGTGCTGACCAAGATGGGTGTCCTGCCGAGACTCCTATATTACTTCGCCAACATCCCGTCATATGTGCCTACCAAAGTATTTCGGGAATTGGAGGTCCTGATTCGTGGCCTAATCTGGAACACAGGCAGACACCGAGTGGCACTGACCAAGCTGTACATGACCACTGAATCGGGAGGCCCTGGGGTCCCCAACATGGATTTATACTACTTAGCAGCGCAGCAGCAATGGGTGTCGGGATGGCTCTGCGGCAAGAACCTGGGAGACACTGCCTCGGACACAACTATCTGCACCCAGACACAAATATGCACATTCTTTCACCCTATGACCCGCACCCCCTGCCCTTCACAATTACACCTGGCAGTGGCACATGAGGTTTTTTGCGATGCCTGCGGCTTACCCGTGCCACAAAGCCATATGCCCCGATACTCCCACTCTTATGCACTCCTGAAACGGCAGGAACACTGACGGAGGCCCATTTGACTAGCTGGACACGCGCAGGGGTGGAAACGCTGGGCGATCTCTATGCGGATGGCGCGCTGCTCTCCTTTGCGGATCTCGCTGCCAGCATGGATCTCCCTGCTGGGCAGTTTCTACTACACGCATCCCTTACCCACGCACTGAATGCCTCTTGGGGCGATGTGTCAGAGGAACTGCTGATGCACCATTTCGTACAGTACTTACATGTCATGGGAAATGGTGCGCACATTATACATTGGCTAGCGCAGGCCCTACTATCGCACACGTAGCCTTCCACATTGCCACTCAGAGAGAAATGGGCGACCATCAGGGGGATGGATTGGACTGACAAGGAGTGGGCGATGATACTAGCTGGGCCGACTAATATCCCACGCAAACCCCGTTTCAAAGTTATCCAATTCTATATTTTACACCGGGCCTACCTCACACCTGATAAACAGATACTTCTCAGCCACTGACGCTGCCTGCCAAAGATGCTCTTTGATAGGGGCGGATCTCCTGCTCTGGCACTGCCCTGTCATACAAACATACTGGGATGAGGTCACAACACTACTCAGGCAGTGCACTGATGAACAAGTACCGAAGACGTGGGAAGCCTGTATTTTGGGGCTTTACAAGCGCACAAAGCTCAACAAGGTACAAACAAGATTCTGGGACATGGGCCTCATCACTGCTAAGTGCTTACTCACCAAACATTGGAAGGCCAGCGCCCCCCCCCACACCCGACATTGGCACACATCCTTCATTAATTGGGCACGGGCGGAGGGTACAGTGCTCCACCGGGAGGAAACAGCTGGACTTCGAAAATTCCCCATCGCACAGCTCTGGGGCGATCTCCTTGCATCCTTCCAACAAGCCTGTCAGGAGGAAGGAATAACTTGAGCAATCCTGTTTAGCACGAAACTGCTTTCAAGCACGTTCCCACCCGTTCGCGGTACACGCCCAGCTGCAGTCGACAGACCGACATGTCTGACATACCGCATGATATCTCCCACATGACAGTTCCAAACCATGTCTTTTTAGAGAAAAATCGCTCAGATAGCTATAATCTGGGGATATAACATGTACGCCTCCAGCCGGACCTCCCCCACGCTTCAGAAATCATCCCGCCATGCCCCGCCCCAGGGTCGATGACCCTTCGCCGGAACTGCTACCACCCCTCTTCTAACATGCCATTAGACATGCAAACTCTTTCCCCTCCCTTCCCTATTTCTTTCACTATCGCGTTGATGCTTGTTATTGTTTACTAACCGGTCACGTTTTCTGACCAAGTCCGATATTGTTACTAACGGAGTCGGCCTACATGCCGTGACAAGTCGCAGAATACTATATACCTGCAGACACATTACACGTTTGTTGCCACGGCAGGCCACATCGCACCACACACGAAGGATGCGGACCATGCTCGGAATAACTGCCAACCTCTAGCACCATATATGAACCGTGAAAACTGGAGGGCTCAAGCCATACTGGCCAACAGTCGCCTGGGACCCTGCTGAGGCGGTCGCCACCTGGTGTCGTCGACCACAAGTGCCTACTACCTTGCATTAGTGAGCTATACCACTGAACACCTGCCCACGACATGATGGCATCGCAAACACAAAAACTTTAGGGTCTCTACTCTGAGTCCACACCTTACCTGGGAGCTATTGCCACCTTTTGATTGAATTGTAATGTGAACTTAACTTACAGCTCATATGATGCAGAAGCTAATAATGCGACGATATGTTTAATCTGAGATACATAAAAAACACACAAAAACCACAGGCCAGATTGTCATTATACAGCATGTTCAATGTTACATCCACGTTTTTTTTTTCCTTTTCTTGAACTGCGCCGCCGGACCCCAGGGTTGCTGGCTAAATGGCCGTGTTAACTTTTCAATGGCTTTCTTGAATATTTTTTATTTTTTTTCAGCTGCTGTTCCTGTGGATTGCAGGCTATGTGGCATGTACATCTTTATTTCTTTATTCTTCAAACAATAAAGGTCTTCAAAAAAAATAAAAAATAAAAAATGTGTAGTGTCCCTTCAGTTTGCATGGAACCTCTGAGAAGCCAGTGGTATACGTCTTGGTGTTTATACCGAACTTACAGGCAAGGCATGTGCTGCATTTATAAAAGCCCAAACTCGCTGTTAACCACCCTTTATTCACATCTAGTTCAGCACTTGTTCTCACCAAATTGTTACGCATAGAACGTGCTTTTCTGTATGTGTAATTAGGTCTAGTAGGAAGTACTTGGGCCAATATAGTGTCTGTTAATACAATTGGCCATTGGGGATTGATAATCCTTTTTATGGCGCTGGCCTGCCTGTTAAATGTCGATATGAACCTGCATGCCACTGTTGTGCTGGAATTATTTATGTGGTTCTGCCTATCGTCATCTTGTGCCTCTAACTCCACTGTCTCTTTGTCCAAAGTTGTTGCTAACAATTCTATCCTACCTCTGGAGTTGGCTTTGGCTAACGCAGAATCTAATAGTTTGGCATTATAGCCACGTTGTAACAGTCTGTTTCTGGCTGCTTGTTGTGCTGCTGCCGTGGCTATAGGTGTACTGCAGGCTCTACGTATTCTTAAGAACTCCCCAAATGGTAAGCTAGTGATGGTATGCTGTGGGTGTAAACTCGAAGCATGTAGTAAGGAGTTCCCCGCGGTTGGTTTGCGGAACAGCTGTGTTGTAATGCTGTCATCCTCAATACTGATAGTAATGTCCAAGAAGTTGACCTTATACTGATCTATATGTGCTGTGAACTGCAAATTATGATTATTGTCATTGATGGTATTGACAAATGCTTGGGCTTCCACTTCTGTTCCATTCCAAACAATAAATATGTCATCTATATACCTCCATATGTAGACCAGATGTCGTTCAGCTAAGGTCCTAAGTTGCCCCATCAGTACATGCTCCTCCCACCAGCCCATGTGTAAACACGCGTAGCTGGGGGAGAAGCATGCACCCATGGCAACACCCTGCCGTTGTTTAACCTCTTCGCTGCTAGGCCTTTTCCCCTCCTGTGCTGAGCCCTTTTTTGGCAATTTGGGGTAGTGCGCGCTTAGGCCCCTGTAACTTTTTGACCACATAAGGTATCCATGCCAAATTTGCGTCCTATTCTTCTAACATCATGTGAATTCCAAAGGTGCCCAGGGTATGTGGATTCCCTTGGAGGGGTCCCAGAAATTAACCAAAATATAGTGATTTTTTTGTTTTTTTCAGAAAAATGGGAAAAACGGGCTGCAAATGAAAGCCTCTGAGTTTTTCCCTGAAAAAGTTATCAAAAAAGGGTTCGTGGTGCGGAAATCTCCATTTTCTTATCTTTTAGGGAATGACAGTCTTTTGTCAGAGAACCGACATTTTTCACACAGTATTGGCATTTTTCTGTGACATAGCCTATTTTTGCTATTTTTAGAGCTTTCCACCTCCTTCCAGTTAATGGTAGAAAAGAGTTCGAAAGCAATAATGGTTCCTGGATTTCTGTACATTTTCGAAAAGTAGACAAAATTCTGAATTCAGAAAGGGGTAATTTGTCTAAATCCATGAAGGTTTCTTTATAGAAACTAATAGTTAATTATTGGAATAATTGAAAATTTGTTGAAAAAAACAGCCTTTAGTCTCAACGTTTTCACCTATAACTTTTTCTAATTTTGACAGCTCTTGGAAAGCAATATACCGTTATATTTGTTAGACCTTCCTGGTTGTGGGGATATATAGGACTTGTAGTTTCACCAAGAACCCGACGAACCCAGATCCAAAAACTGAGCAGCAACTTGCAATGGTAATTTTTTATTTACCGGGTATAGAGCACTTTGTCTTGGAAAATGTATACATGGAAAAATCTGTATGAAAGACACCTATGTATTTCTGAATTGGGTACAAATTATAGAGTTCAGAAAAAGTATATAATTGCTAATTTTCAAAATTGGGAATACTCATACTAGCATGAGAATTATTGGTGATTTTTCAAAAATATTTTTTTTAAACACACTGTCTTTCATTGAAAGGGAGAAATGCATGAAAGCTCAATTGGTAATAACAGTTGATTTACAAATCCTAATTACCCTAATTCTCCCGATAAAAATGGTACCTCACTTGTGTGGGTCGGCCTTGTGCCTGCGACAGGAAACGGTGCAAAATGCAACGTGGTCACACCTAAATTTTGCAGTTACAAATTGACCCTTTTTTGGCAAAGTGCCTACCTGTAGTTTTTGCACCCTAGCTCTGCCGCAACCTAGGGAAACCTAGCAAACCTATACACTTTTGAAAAGTAGACACACAGGAGAATTCAGGATGGGGTGACTCGACTGCCTACCCTCAGGTTTTGTTACCCTGAATCACTTGCAAAGCTAAGATTTTGACAAAAAAAAACACATTTTCCTCACATTTCTGTGGAGGAAAGTTCTGTAATCTGCGTGGATCAACAAATTTCCACCCACCCAGTGTTCCCCTAGGTCTCCCGAAAAAAATGGTACCTCACTTGCGTGGGTAGGCATAGTGGCTGCGACACGAAACAGCGCAAAACGCAACGTGGTCGCACCTCAATTTCCCAGTGAAATCTTGAGCTCTTTGGACAAAGAGACTACCTTTTGTTTTTGAGCCCTAGCTCTGCCAGCACCTAGGGAAACCTAGCAAACCTATACATTTTTAAAAACTAGACACCCAGGGAAATTCAGGATGGGGTGACTCGACTGCCTAACACCAGGTTTTGTTACCCAGAATCCCTTGCAAAGCTAAGAATTTGACAAAAAAACCACATTTTCCTCACATTTCTGTGGAGGAAAGTTCTGGAATCTGCGTGGATCAACAAATTTCCATCCACCCAGTGTTCCCCCAGGTCTCCCGAAAAAAATGGCACCTCACTTGCGTGGGTAGGCATAGTGGCTGCGACACGAAACAGCGCAAAACGCAACGTGGTCGCACCTCAATTTCCCAGTGAAATCTTGCGCTTTTTGGACAAAGGGACTACCTTTTGTTTTTGCGCCCTAGCTCTGCCAGCACCTAGGGAAACCTAGCAAACCTATACATTTTTTAAAACTAGACACCCAGGGAAATTCAGGATGGGGTGACTCGTCTGCCTACCCCAAGGTTTTGTTACCCAGAATACCTTGCAAAGCTAAGATTTTTACAAAAAAAACACATTTTCTTCACATTTCTGTGGTGGAAAGTTCTGGCATCTGCGTGGATCAACAAATTTCCACCCACCCAGCGTTCCCCCAGGTCTCCTGAAAAAAATGGTACCTCACTTGCGTGGGTAGGCATAGTGGCTGCGATATGAAACAGCGCAAAACGCAACATGGTCGCACCTCAATTTCCCAGTGAAATCTTGCACTTTTTGGACAAAAAGACTACCTTTTGTTTTTGAGCCCTAGCTCTGCCAGAACCCTAGGGAAACCTAGCAAACCTATACATGCTTGAAAACTAGACACCCAGGGAAATTCAGGATGGGGTGACTCGACTGCCTACCCCCAGATTTTGTTACCCAGAATACCTTGCAAAGCTAAGATTTTGACAACAAAAAACACATTTTCCTCACATTTCTGTGGAGGAAAGTTCTGGACTCTGCGTGGATCAACAAATTTCCACCCACCCAGCGTTCCCCCAGGTCTCCTGAAAAAAATGGTACCTCACTTGTGTGGGTAGGCATAGTGGCTGCGACATGAAACAGCGCAAAATGCAACGTGGTCGCACCTCAATTTCCCAGTGAAATTTTGCACTTTTTGGTCAAAAAGACTACCTTTCGTTTTTGCGCCCTAGCTCTGCCAGCACCTAAGGAAACCTAGCAAACCTATACATTTTTGAAAAGTAGACACCCAGGTAAATTCAGGATGGGGTGACTCGACTGCCTACCCCCAGGTTTTGTTACCCAGGATTCCTTGCAAAGCTAAGATTTTGAAAAAAAAAACACATTTTCCTTACATTTCTGTGGTGGAAAGATCTGGAATCTGCGTGGATCAACAAATTTCCACCCACCCAGCGTTCCCCCAGGTCTCCCAAAAAAAATGGTACCTCACTTGCGTGGGTAGGCATAGTGGCTGCGACATGAAACAGCGCAAAACGCAACATGGTCGCACCTCAATTTCCCAGTGAAATTTTGCACTTTTTGGACAAAAAATACTACCTTTTGTTTTTGCGCCCTAGCTCTGACAGCACCTAGGGAAACCTTGCAAACCTATACATTTTTGAAAACTAGACACTCAGGGAAATTCAGGATGGGGTGACTCCTCTGCCTACCCTCAGGTTTTGTTACCCAGAATCCCTTGCAAAGCTAAGATTTTGACAAAAAAAACACATTTTCCTGACATTTCTGTGGTGGAAAGTTCTGGAATCTGCGTGGATCAACAAATTTCCACCCACCCAGCGTTTCCCCAGGTCTCCTGAAAAAAATGGTACCTCACTTGCGTGGGTAGGCATAGTGGCTGCGACATGAAACAGCGCAAAACACAACATGGTCGCACCTCAATTTCCCAGTGAAATTTTGCACTTTTTGGATAAAAAGACTACCTTTTGTTTTTGCGCCCTAGCTCTGCCAGCACCTAAGGAAACCTAGCAAACCTATACATTTTTAAAAACTAGACACCCAGGGGAATTCAGGATGGGGTGACTCTTCTGCCTACCCTCAGGGTTTGTTACCCAGAATCCCTTGCAAAGCTAAGATTTTGACAAAAAAAACACATTTTCCTCACATTTCTGTGGTGGAAAGTTCTGGAACCTGTGTGGATCAACGAATTTCCACCCACCCAGCGTTCCCCAAGGTCTCCCGAAACAAATGGTACCTCACTTACGTGGGTAGGCATAGTGGCTGCAACAGGAAACGGTTCAAATCGTACGGTGGTGAATTTACAATACCAAATTGCAAAACAACCTTGATTTTTTGGGGGTGGGCACCTGTGTTTTTGGCCCGAGGCTCGGTGGTATTCTTTGGAAAGTACCAAACCCAAACAGTTCTGAAAAGTAGACACTCGGGGGAGTCCAGGGAGGTATGGCATGCGTAGGTCCCCCAATGTTTTCCTACCCAGAACTCCTTGCAAACCTTAAAATTAGGTAATAATATCACTTTTCCAAACTTTTTTGCGTGGCATCTCCGTGTCGGCAAAAATGTCCTACCACCCAGCGTTCACCTTGTTCTCCTGAGTAAAAGGATACCTCACTTGTGTGGGTGCCCCAAAGCAGAACAGTCCGAAAATGAATTTTGAAAAAGTAGTATTTAAGTTTTACAAATTAAGCCCCCCTGCCTTAGACACAGGCCTTGGGCCCACCCACACAAGTGAGGTATCATTTTACTCGGGAGAACAAGGGGAACGCTGGGTGGTAGGACATTTGTGCCGACACGGAGATCCCACGCAAAAATGTATGGAAAACTGTTTTTTTAACCTAAATTTATGGTTTGCAGGGATTTCTGGGTAGGAAAACATTGGGGGACCCACGCATGCAATACCTCCCTGGACTCCCCAGGGTGTCTAGTTTTCAGAACTGTTTGGGTTTGGTAGTTTCCAAAGATGCCAGCCGAGCCCCGATCCAAAAACTCAGTCCCCCCCCAAAAAAGAAGGTAATGTTGCTATTGGTTATTGTAAATACACCCCCGTACGATTTGAACCGTTTCCTGTTGCAGCCACTATGCCTACCCACGCTGGGAGGGAGGAAATTTGGGTGAGCCCAGTGATCTCACGCTTTCCCACACAAACATTGATGAAAAAATTGATTTTTTTAACTAATATTGAGGTTTGCAGGGGATTCTGGGTGAAGGAACGTTGGAGGATCAACACAAGCCATAGCTCCTTGAAAGCACCTAGGTGTCTACAATTCAAAAATGTATGGTTTTGGTAGGTTTCCCTAGTAGTCCATCAATTCCAGACACATACACACATACTGGTTGGATTTGGCACGAGGGCAAGTGATGGTTCAGTATATAAAAGAACATTAACAAGAGGTTTCCCAAAAATGAAATGCACTGTCAATTACATGGACAAAGAAACTGAACCAATGACTTGCAGCTTGTGAGCTGTAAAGCCAGCGTCAAGGCACCAACCGCTTTACAGGTCATTCACACTCCTTTCATACCTGAAACAAAGAAAAACAATCACACCACCAGGCACAAAAGTAACACATCACAACATTTAAAAAAAAAAACCCAGAGCACCCTAAGTGAAAAATATAAAAATAAAAAAAAACACAGCAAACAAGTCCTCAAACACACACACTGGTTGTATTTAGCACGAGGGTGAGTGAAGGTTCAGCATATACAATTCTATTAGCAAGCGATTTCACAAATAATGAAATGCACTGCTAATAATTGAAAGGACGAGAAACTGAACCATTGACTCACAGCTCGTGAGCTGTAAATCCACGACAAGGCACCAACCTCTTTACAGGCCATTCATACACCTTTCATACATGTGACACATACAAAACATTCACACCGCCAGCCGCAGGCCCTTCACATCAAAACACTCACACCAACAGACAGCGCCATTCAAGGGCCCATCACATTCACACGCCCACATTCCAGACACAGTGAATACGCAAATTGATGGACTGGGTGGAGTGGCACTCAGCTAGCACTGTGTGTAGTGACCATCAGAAAGTAAATACTCACACACCGCCAGCCAAGCGTAAGTCCACCAACACCACCAACCAAGCACTTGTCCACACACACCGCCAGCCAAGCACCTAACCTTGCACACAAACACCAAAGCACCATCCATTCACACCGCCAGCCAAGCACCAATCCTTGCACACAACTGCAAAGCACCATCCACTCACACCGCCAGCCAAGCACCTAACCATGCACTCCGCCAGCCAAGCAAAAATCCACGCACCCCCCCAGCACAACTCCAATCCATGCACTATGCCAGCCAAGCACCAGACCACGCACACCACCAGCCAAGCGCCATCCACTCACACCACCAGCCAAGCACCTAACCATGCACTCCACCAGCCAAGCAAAAATCCACTCACCCCCCCATCACAACTCCAATCCATGCACTATGCCAGCCAAGCACCAGTCTACGCACACCACCAGCCAAGCGCCAGTCCACGCACACCGACAATCCAAGCACAATCCTGCACACACCACCATCGAAATTAGACTTTTTTTAAAGAAATACCACAAATCAAATGAAGAAACCTACAAATCTGGTAACACAAATTCAAAAACTAAATGCTGTGCACTAATGCACACCTTAAAGCAGACTAAAAAATATTACAGAATACAGACCAGACAGTACACTTACAAGCTCAATGAAACTCCCAAAACTTCTTTTGTGTGTGGTACGATTTAAAACAAGCTGGCACACACAATCCAGGTTTTGAAGGACAGTCAGGGCAGTACAAACGAGACTCCCTCCGCACTTCTCTTCGCCAACAGACTCTACATCTTTTAGTGGGATTGTCTTTTGCAGTTGTGGGAGGAATGTGTTCTGGAAAGTGGCGATCTTTCAGTCTAGCCACTTCCTCCACCACTCCAAATCTTGGGACACTTGCCTGTTCCACTAGTACATGGCTGCCTATTATAGTCTCCTGAAACTTAACAAAAGGCATCTTTAACTCAGGACAAGATTTCTGGAACACAACAAAAGCATTAAAGGATGCCAAGTGGAAAAGATGGATAGCCAACTTCTTGTACAAATGTAAGACTTTCGAAGAGCAGCATAAGGTTCCAACCTCTGATCTACTCTGTCAACACCACCCATGTACTTATTGTACTGTAAAATGCACACAGGTTTACGCACTTCAGCACTCTCACCCCGAACAGGCAGAGCTTCAGTGCTTTCATCATGGATTGTAGTCAGCATGTACACATCTCTCCTGTCTGAAAACTTCACAGCTAGAAGCTTCCCACATCGCAATGCAGTAGACTGTCCCCGCACAAGCCTTTTGCAAACAAGTTCTATTGGGAAACCTTTCCGGTTACTGCGCATCGTGCCACAAGCAACAGTGCCCACTTTGGCCAATTACTTGACAAACGCACACTAGTGTAGAAGATATCTACAAATAAATGGTGGCCTTTGTTAAATAATCGTCTACCTAGTTCCCACACAATTTTCTCAGTCACTCCAAAAGTGGACGGACAAGCAGAAGTGTTAATGCTGGAATCCTTACCGGTGTACACCCTGAAATTATAAACATATCCAGTCTCACTGTCACACAGCATATACAGTTTGATTCCATAGCGTGCCCTCTTACTAGGAATGTATTGCCTAAAAACCAAGCGGCCCTTGAACATTACCAAAGACTCGTCCACAGCTATTTGTTTTCCAGGAGCAAAGATCTCAGGAAAACGATCAACAAAGTGATCAAGGACAGGCCGAATCTTAAAAAGACGGTCACAATCAGGGTGATTGCGTGGCAACGCTAAATCATTATCAACAAAATGCATCATGCGAAGAAGAAGCATATACCGATCACGAGTCATAACTGCAGGAAATATAGATGTTGCCATCAAGGGACTAGTGGACCAATAAGAAGACATTGATGGCTTCCTTAGCAAGCCCGTCAAAAAAATTAATCCCCAAAACTTCTTCATCTCTTCAACATATGTGGGAGACCAATGGGTAGCTCTAGAATGGGGCTTAAGGCTGGCACTGTGGTCCCTCAAATCCTGCTCTGCATACACATTAGTTTGCTCCACAATCTCTTGCAAAAACTCATCGTAAAAAAAAAATGAAAAAAATGAATTGGCAGAAAATTGTCAGTATTCACTCTACACCCTGGAACACCAGTGAAGTCTGGCAATTCCGGCTGCACCATGCCAGGGGCAACCCAGACGTCATCACTAACATCGGGAGAAGAAGCCACCCTAGCCTGCAGCCCAGATGCCTCTTGCTGCACTACATCAACGGGAACACTAGCATCCCCAGCTGCCTCTTGCATCTCAACATCAACAGAAGAACTCGCATCCCAGATGCCACTTGCTGCTCAACAACAACAGAAAGACTAGCAGCACCAGATGCCTCATGCTGCGCTACAACAGGAAGACTAGCAGCACCAGATAACCCTTGGCGAACCACAGCAATGTGAAACCTTTTGGGCGCAGCCTTTACCACACTTGCCTCTTCCCGACGAGAAAAAAACGGAAACCTTGAGGACCTAGGCTGCCGCTCAGATGGCTCTTGCCTCTCTACTGGCACATCAATGTCCCTCTCTACCACAGGCACTTCATCTGCACTAGAAGAATCATCATCCGATGATGATGATTCCATGCGAAGAGAAAACTCACTGCCTGAATCTTCTGCAGCTTCCTCATGCTCCGAATCGGAGTCAGTGTCTGGACCATGCTCAGAGGAAGACTCAAAAAGCAAACCAACAACCTGCTGAGCAGTCATCCTGCGAGCAGCCATTATCCTTACAAAGCAAGAAGACTACACACACAAGTGAACAACAAGCTACACTGTGCAAAGTAAGAAGTAAACAAGGTAGAGTCTTCACACAAAGATCAATACACTTTAAAAACAATTCAAATCTAACCAAAGATAAGAACACTCACCAGCACCTACTCTGCTGAAACACAGCTAAAAGAAAGGAAATCCCACTAGAAAGAAAAAAAAGTATAGATTAGACAAAGTACACATCAAGCAGCAATACAAAAAAAATTTAACAATCAAGACATACAAAGCCACACAAACAGCAATAACTACACTTTTCATAAAAACACATTCATCTAGGGAAAGTAGTACAAAAAACATTTACTTACCAAGCACATGCAACTACACAAGCTGCAAAACCAGCAGTAACTGAACCACAACCTACACCAATACAAACAGCAAAAGACTGGATCAAAAACAAAGAAGAAAAAAAAAATTAATACTACATTTCACAAACAACATAACAATGAATAAACAACACACAAATTTACCCCCAAAATCACATCCACACAGATGGGCCATCAAAAAGGGCAAAACGGACAAAAGTACGGGTTGATTTGCCCACCGGGGGGGCAGAAAATCTAAATTAAAAATCCAACCCACCAGGAAGCGACCCTTGCAAAAGGGGTCACTTCCTACAATCTAAAATAAAATCCCTGGTGCTAGTGGGGGCATTTCCACCGCACAATCGCAATGCTGTGCGCGACCGTGAGGCAGAAATGCCCTGGAAAGAGACATCAGGAGAGAGGAAAATCACTTGCCTCTCCCCTGATGCCTCTTTGCGGCCCCACACCCCCCCAAGACTCTCAAAAACAACACCTCCAGGCGCAGGAAGCAAATGGCTTCCCGACCACCTGGGAATCCCTGAAGATGTTGGCGCGTGCTGTGCGCGCTGACGTCATCAGGGATTCTCATGGGGAGGGGGGTAGCAGAATTACTGTGGTTAACTGTGATGCTGGACAGAGGCACTTGCATCCTTGACTTTCACAAGCGAAATCCAAAAACAGTTCATATCACCAGGAGCTTCTTTCTCCCCATCTGATGCTCTCATCAGTCTGTGACCATTTATACACATAAGAGGCATGTGAACTCGCACAGAAGACCCCCGTTTGGCCCCGCCCACCAACTAGCGGAGTGCACCATCTTTCCTAAATTTACCCACTATGATGGACAGCTCACTCAAGGGACCTGTGCACACATCGGTGCGATGTCATAGTAACACACACGGTCACTGGAGACAAAGCAAGCGCTCGAGTTGCAGCACAAATTCAGGAAAACATTCATCAGCCCAAAAACATTTGTGACCTTTCCACTATGATGGACAGCTCACACAAGGGACCCCTGTGCACATCTGTGCGATTGCATAGTAACGCACACATGGTCACTGGAGAAAAAGATGGCGCTCGAGTTGCAGCACAAATTCAGGAAAACAATCATCAGCCCAAAAACATTTGTGAGCTTCCCACTATGATGGACAGCTCACTCAAGGGACCCCTGCGCACATCGGTGCAATGGCATAATAACACACACAAAGGTCACTAGAGACAAAGCAGGTGATCGAGTTGCAGCACAAATTCAGGAACACATTCATCAGCCCAAAAACATTTGTGACCTTTCCACTATGATGGACAGCTCACACAAGGTACCCCTGCGCACATCTGTGCAATTGCATAGTAACGCACACATGGTCACTGGAGACAAAGATGGCGCTCTAGTTGCAGCACAAATTTAGGAAAACAATCATCAGCCCAAAAACATTTGTGAGCTTCCCACTATGATGGACAGCTCACTCAAGGGACCCCTGCGCACATCGCTGGGATGGCATAGTAACACACACATGGTCACTGGAGACAAAGCATGTGTTCGAATTGCAGCACAAATACAAAAAAACATTCATCAGCCCAAAAACACTAGTGAGCTTTGCCTAGGCAGGACAGGTGTGTTTTTAGCCACTTCAGATAAACACAAAGTAAAAGTAATGAAGGACAGAGGCACTTGCATCCTTGATTAAAATGAGCACTATAATTATAATTTCAAAATCACCCCCATCAGCATTTTTTTTTTAAAACGGCCATTGATAAACATAAGAGGCACGAAAACACTTCAAAGTTACTGTTCCCCCAAAAAGGGGAGCGACCCTTCCCCAAGGGGCCGCTCCCCGAACAACGAAATTGGAAAATATATATATTTTTTTAAATCCCTAGCATTCCAGCTGCACGATCGCACGATCGTGCAGCAGGAATGCTCTAAAGTTGCATCAAGGGAAAGGAAAAGCCTTTCCTTTCCCTCGATGAAAGTTTCAAAACAATCCCCCCCGCCCCAGCCGCAAAACGAACCTCTTTCTCCAACGACGCGCAGGAAGCAAATGGCTTCCCTGCGCGTCGGTAAACAAAGGGAACCTCCAGTGAAGTCAGCGCGCCTCGCGCGCTGACGTCATTGATGACGCGGGCGGGGAGGGCGGGGGGAGGCAGGGGAAGGTCTTCCCCTGCCATCCCCGCAGAAAAGAAGAAAATCGGGCAGACTCGGGGGGAGCGCTGGTGCTTCCCCCGAGGGTGGGGCTCATGACGAGCTGAACTCGTCATCAGCGTGCGAGCGCCCTACTCCATGACGAGCCCAGCTCGTCATCAGCCCCGAAGGGGTTAAACACTTTCCCATCAAACAGAAAAAAATTATTGAACAGGCCCCATCTCATCACACTCAATAACATTTTGTTATGGTTGTATAGAGAAATGCATCTGTTCTGCAAAAAATATTCAGTTGCAGTTAATCCGTCTTCATGTCTGATGCTGGTGTAAAGAGAACAAATATCAAGGGTCATAAGGAGGTAATTTTTTGACCAAACAATGGAGTCTAATTTACAAAGGAAGTCTTTGGTGTCTCTTAAATAAGTCGGTAAAGCAGTTACATGTTCCTGCAGGTAATGGTCCACATTCTTTGACGTGTTTTCAAAAACCCTGTCCCTAGCAGAAATGATGGGGCGCCCTGGGACCGGAATCGTTTGTTTGTGAACGTTCGGGATTAGATAAAAGGTGGGCAAAGTAGGATGTTCCTTATGTAAAAAAGAAAATTCATCTTTTGTAATTAGCCCTTCCCTTTTCCATTCCATAAGTTGTGCTTTATAGTCCCTGTTTACCTTGGTGACCACTGCCCCATTGGATTGTTCATAGCACTCCAGATCATCTAAGTGCCGATAAGCTTCTGCCTTATATTCCACTTTGTCCCAGAGTACCAGGTTTCCTCCCTTGTCCGAGTTTTTCACTACTACCGAGTTATTATTCTTCAGTTTCTCCATTAATTGAAAATACTGTTTGGAGGTCTTTTTGTTGTTTCTCTGTTCCGTTCTGGTTGTTTTCCTGTGTAGTTTTTTTAATTCCTCGGTGACACGATCATGAAAAATATCCAAGGCGTCACGCGGCATTATCGGGACAAAAGTAGAAGGTGCCTTGAACTGACTGCCTCCCGGCACGGAAACAACAATTCCCTCTGTGTCCGCTATTTGTTGTGTACTGGCTGATTGTTGTTGACTATCGGACTTGTCCCGGCCCAAGGTGAACAGAGTTTTTAACAGTTGAATTTGCTTTACCTTAAGTCCGGTAGGAGCTGGAGTGATCTGTGGATTAGCCGTTGGTTTACTCTGGTTTTTTATCTTGAAGAATTTGGCAAATTTAAGTTTTCGTATAAATTTATATACGTCGACCCTTGTCTCAACAAAATTAAAGTTGCTCTCCGGACAATAACTGAGCCCCAAGCTTAACAATTGCAGTACAGCCGCGTTAAGTTCAACTTTAGTAAGGTTGATGATCGTGTTTTTCGCATTTTCTAGTTTTTCCAATTTTTCTTCCTGCGGAACTGCCCTCGCTCTCTGTTGCTTTGCACGTTTGCGTCGTTGGCGCCTTTTGTGATTCCTGTACTTGCGCCTTCAGGATTGGCATTATATTTATATATATATATATATTCACTGAAAAAACCTTAGGTTTCAGCCACGTTATAGTTAGGAATTAGCATTTAAAAAATCTTAGAAATTCACTGAAAAAACCATAGGTTTCAGCCACGTTATAGTTCGGAATTAGCATTTACAAAAAAACCTTAGGAAATTCAATGAAAAAACCATAGGTTTCATACATGTTATAGTTAGCTGGACATTTCACTCATACAAAACCATTGAAATTCCCCCATTATAGTTATTTCAGCTAACTATAACTCGCGCACCCGCAATGCACTGCTGATGACGTCACATATTACATTACTCATGATATGGTCAGTGACATCATTCATGACATCACTGATGACATCTCAAATGACATTACTGATGACATCACTGATGACATCATCCTATGGTTTTTTCAGTGAATTTCAAAGGTTTTGTAAATGATAATTTTTAAATGTATTGTTATATTTTTTATACAGATTTTCTACATTATTTTAAATTATTTACTTTTAGATATTTTATTTTTTAAATTACATTACATATTTTTTAAATAAATTGAAAAATAAATATTTTTACAAATATTGAAATTGTAATATATATATTTCTTTAAATATTTTTTAATTTATATATATTTTATATAGCAGGCAATGATATCCTATGGAAGGAAATTCAAGTTACTGTAAATATGATTAGAATTACTTTTCAGGATCAGTAGTGGTCTCTCCTGATAACAGGTGAGTAAATCGGAATTCGTAGTTCGGCTGATTTTAGAGGAATTTTTTAAAGTACCAAAACTCCACTCTTAGAAAAATTTCCAAGTGAAACCAGTCAATGTTAGACTATGGAAGGAAATTCAAGTTACTGTAAGTATGGTTAGAATTACTTTTCAGGATCAGTAGTGCGCTCAAAGATGCAGCACTGACGTCTCTTGCGATAACAGGTGAGTAAATCAGAATTCGCAGTTCGGCTGATTTTACAGGAATATTTTGCTTAATAGTGAAGGAAGGGGGCGGGGCCTGAGGTAACATGTGTACAAACACGCCCTGTGGCACGTTTTAGGTGGGAAAATGAATTCCTCCTCAATCCTGAGGTCCCCTGTGTGCCAACTAGCCCACCAGGTACCTCCAGTATGCGCAGGGGAGCTGCGTTGCAGACAGGTGTTCAGAGGGCACGCTCCTTTTTTACAACACTCTGCAACACAGCTCCGTGGTGCTTACTGGAGGTACCTGTTGGACTAGTTGGCCCCTAGGGGACCTCTGTATTGAAGAAGAATTAATTCTCCAACTTAAAACACACCACAGGGCATATTTGCACACATATCACTTCTAGCCCCCACCCCCTACCTTCACCACTGTGCAAACACGCCCCGTAACACGTTCTAAATTGGGGGATTAAGTCCCCTTGTATACTGGGGGTCCATGGGGGCCAACTAGCCCACCAGGAACCTCCAGTATGCGCCAGGGGGCTGCGTTGCAGAGAGGTGTAAAATGGGGCATGGCCTCATTACACCTCTCTGCAATGCAGCCCCCTGACACGTTTGCAGAGGGGGAACTAATTCCCCTTGCATACTGGGGGTCCCTGGGAGCAAATTAGCCCACCAGGAACCTCGAGTATGCGCCAGGGGGCTGCATTGCAGATAGGTGTAATGAGGCCACGCCCCTTTTTACAACTCTCTGCAACGCAGCCCCCTGTACACGTTTGCAGAGGGGTAACTAATTCCCCTTGCATACTGGGGGTCCCTGGGAGCAAACTAGCCCACCAGGAACCTCGAGTATGCGCCAGGGGGCTGCGTTGCAGAGAGGTGTAATGAGGCCTTGCCCCTTTTACACCTCTCTGCAACGCAGACCCCTGGTGCTTTTTCAGAGGGGGAACGTATTCCCCTTGCATACTGGGGGTCCTGTGGGCCAACTAGCCCACCAGCAACCTCCAGTATGCGCCAGGGGGCTCAGTTACAGAGACGTGTAAAAAGGGGCATGTCTCATTACACCTCACAGCAAGGGAGCCCCCTGGCCCATACTGGAGGCTCCCGGTGGGCTAGTTGGCCCCCAGGGACCCCCAGTATGCAAGTGGAATTAGTTCCCCCTGGCACGT
Organism: Lissotriton vulgaris; assembly: GCF_964263255.1. Lineage (NCBI taxonomy): Eukaryota > Metazoa > Chordata > Amphibia > Caudata > Salamandridae > Lissotriton > Lissotriton vulgaris. The sequence goes on from NC_141688.1 coordinate 274,375,321, forward strand.
TTGCAGAGAGGTGCAGGGAGGGGGCGTGGCCACCTCCCAATTCCGTTTAAAAACTTTTATGAGGGAGGTCTGTGTAGCCCCCCTTCTTTTTTTTTTTTTGGCCCTGGGGACCTCATCCCCCAGGGTCTGCCCCCAATTTTTATTTAAAAAAAAATCGGGAAGGGGCCGCATGGCCCCCCACCCAGGGCCATACTCCGCCCCAGGGACCCCATCTTCCGGGGTATGGCCCTTTTTTATTCATTTATTTTAAATTAGGAGGGGGGCTACATTTCCCCCTTTTGTGGCCACCTTTGGCCCCAATAACCCCATCCCCCGGGGCCAGCCTTTTTAAAAAAAACAATGTGGGGAGGTTGGCCGCGTGGCCCCCCTCCCTTACCACTTCTGGCCCCAGGGACCCCATCCCGGAGGCCTGGCCCTCCCCGCTAGGGGCCGTGGGGGGTCCCCAAGCACCCCATGGTTTCTGCCGGCTCCCGCATCCTGCGGGAGCCGGCATTGCTTTTCTGCATGGGGAGCAGCTAACATACTGCTCCCGGAAAAGCAATAGTCTTTGGTTTTTGGAAGAGAGAGCAGGTTTCCTGCTCTCTCTTCCAAAAACCTAAGTAGTTTGCTATGGTAGGGCGGGAGCCCCTTGGCTCCCGCCCTACCATACCAAACAGCAGTGTCCCGGGGTAGTCACCCTGGGACACTGCAGGAGATGGCCTTGGGGGGTGGCGGTCCCCAGGGCCATCAAGGGCTCCAGGAGGGGGGCCGTGCGGCCCCCCTCCCAACAATTGTAAAGCCCAGGGGGTGGTGGTCCCCAGGGCTGGGGGTCCATCACAGACCCCTCTTTTTTAAATATTAGTGCCTAGGAGAGGTGGCGGGCCCTGGGGCGTGTGGGGGGCTTGACCCCCCCACACAGGTTTCTTTATTTGTTATTTTATTTGTAGCCCCAGGGGTGGCAGTCCCCGGGGCTGCGGGGGGGCCATGAGCCCCCGCATACTTAGTAATAAAGCCCCGGGGTGGTGGTCCCCTGGGCACCTTAGAGACCCCCATCATCAATATCAAAGCCCCAAGGGGTGGCGGTCCCCGGGGCTGCGGGGGGCCATGTGCCTCCCGCTATCATAATTACTTTGCCCCGGGGGGTGTCTGTCCCCCAGGGGCAGTGTGGGGGAATTGGGCCCCCCACACATTTTTGTATTATGCTCCCGGGATTTGGTCCCCGGGGGCTAATTTGAAAAAAGCAGACCGGGTTTTTTTTTTATTTTTCATGGGGTACGCGTACCTACGTGTACCCCGCGATTTAAAAAAATAAAATAATTTTTTTGGGCCTTGGGGGTCCTTGTGGGACCTCTGAGCAGGCCTAGGGGATCAGGGTGTTTGTACTCTGCCCCCTTTTGCGTTCTGCATGTTTGTTTTTCTGCTTTCGAGGCACAAGATGGCTGCCAACACTCCCTGGTTTGGAGTGTTGACAGCCAATTAGCATTCAGCTCGTGCTCTGGAAGGTATGCTGTAAGCTTATGGTAAGCGCCTCAAGATATATCTATGATTTTACTTTTGATTTTCTCAGGATCTGCTGAACGGATTTACACCATTTGACAAAAAAGGGTGATCTACAAACCAAACTCTACCTTTTTGCCAAATTAGGTGTAATTCCGTTAAAAAAACAACAAAAAAAACGAAGCCGATTTTTTGTTAATTAGCTCCCAGGGGGCCAAATACTGGGGGCATTTTTGTTTATTTTAATGGGGGCCCAGAAGAGCCCCCCAGCCCAGGGGACTTCCCCCCCCCTGGGCTTTCATGTTATATATGTCGGGGGGCTCACGGCCCCCCGCTGCCCCGGGGACCGCCTACCCCTGGGGCTTCATTTTTTTATAATAATGGGGGTCCCAGAAGGGCTCCCCAGCTCCGGGGACCGCCACCCCGGGGCTTTATTATTATGTATGTGGGGGGCTCATGACCCCCCCACAGCCCTGGGGACCGCCACCACCCGGGGTTTCTATTTTTTAAAATACATTGTTTTTAAACTATATGGGGGGCTCAAGCCCCCCCCCCCATACGCCCCAGGGACCACCACACCCCCGGGGCACTAATATTTAAAATAGGGGGGTTCATGACGGACCCCCCACAACCCCCGCGGCTTTTAACTGGTGGGAGGGGGGCCGCGCAGCCCCCCTCCTGGAGCCCTTGATGGCCCTGGGGACCGCCACCATCCCAGGGCCGGCTCCTGCAGTGTCCCAGGGTGCCTACCCCCAGGACACTACTGTTTGCTATGGTAGGGTGGGAGCCGTGCATAGCAAACGGCTTTGGTTTTTGAAAGAGAGAGCAGGAAACCAGCTCTCTCTTTCAAAAACCAAAGCAGATTGCTTTTCTGCATGGGGAGCAGCATGTTAGCTGCTCCCCATGCAGAAAAGCAATGCCGGCTCCCGCAGGATGCGGGGAGCGGGCAGGGACCGTGGGGGGCTTGGGGACCCCTCCACGGTCCCCAACGGAGAGGGCAAGCCCCGGGGATGGGGTCCCCGGGGCCATAAGTTGCCCAGGAGGGGGGCCACGCGGTCCCCCTCTACCATTAAAGATTTAAAAAAAAAAAAGATTGGCAGGCCCCGGGGGATGGGGTCCCCGGGGCCTTAAGTGGGCATAGCATGGGGGTTATGCAGCCCCCTCCACAAAAATAATATAAAAGTTCGCCATGCCCCGGGGGATGGGGTCCCCAGGGCCATAATTGGCCAAGGGAAGGGGGCCATGTGGCTTCCTTCCAGCAAAAAGGGTCAGAGACTTATTACATCTCTCTGCGACGCAGCCCCCTGGCGCATACTGGAGGTTCCTGGTGGGCTAGTCGGCCCCCAGGCACCCCCAGAATGCAAGGGGAATTAATTCCTACTCTGCAAATGCGCCTGGTGTCTGCATTGCAGAGAGGTGTATAAAGGGGCGTGGCCTCATTACACCTCTCTGCAACGCAGCCCCCTGGCGCATACTAGAGGTTCCTGGTGGGCTAGTTAGCCCCCAGGGACCCCCAGTATGCAAGGGGATTTAATCCCCCAACTTAGAACACGCTACGGGGCGCGTTTGCACAGTGGTAGGGGGCCCTGTGGCGCGTTTTAAGTTGGGGAATTAATTCCTCTTCAATCCCGAGGTCCCCTGGGGGCCAACTAGTCCAACAGGTACCACCACTAAGCGCCACGGAGCTGCGTTGCAGAGTGTTGTAAAAACGGGGTGTGCCTTCTGAACACCTCTCTGCAACACAGCTCCCTGGCGCATACTGGAGGTACGTGGTGGGATAGTATGCTCACAGGGGACCTCAGGATTACCAAGGAATTAATTCACCAACCTAAAACGCACCACAGGGCGTGTTTGCACACATGTCACCTCAGGTCCCGCCCGTTCCTTCACTACTGAGCAAAATATTCCTGTAAAATCAGCCGAACTACGAATTCCGATTTATTCACCTGTTATCAGGAGAGACTTCAGTGCTGCATCATTCAGCCCAATACTGATCCTGAAAAGTGATTCTAACCATACTTCCAGTAACTTGCATTTCCTTCCATAGGCAAACATTGACTGGTTTCACTTGGAAATTCTTCTAAGTGTGGATTTATGGAACTTTAAAATATTCCTCTACAATCAGTCGAACTACAAAATCCGATTTACTCACCTGTTATCAGGAGAGACCTCAGTGCTGCATCTTTCAGCTGACTACTGTTCCTGAAAAGTAATTTTTACCGTACTTACCAGTAACTTGAATTTCCTTCCATAGGATATCATTGCCTGCTATATGAAACATATATATAAATTTAAAAAATATATTAAAAAAATGTAATATTACATTTTCAATACTTTTAAAAATATTTTTTCAATTTATATTACAAATATGTAATGTAATCTAAAAAATAAAATACCTAAAAATAAATACTTTAAAACAATGTAGTAAATCAGTATAAAAAATATAATAATAAATACATTTAAAAATTATCATTTACAAACTTCGAAATTCACTGAAAAAACCATAGGTTTCAGCCACGTAATAGCTAGGAATTAGCATTTACAAAAACCTTAGAAATTCACTGAAAAAAAACCAAAGGTTTCACACATGTTATAGTTAGCTGGACATTTCAATCATACAAAACCAACGCAATTCCCCCATTTTAGTTAGTTCAGCTAACTATAACTCGCACGCCCGCAACGCATTGCTGATGACATCACATAGTACATCACTCATGACATGGTCAGTGACATAACTCTTGACATCACTGATAACATCTCAAAAGACATCACTGATGACATCACTGATTACATCATCCAGTGAATGTGTGTCTTTCTGAAAAATAAATATTTTTCATATATGTATATCTAAAGGTCAATATAATATAACATACATTCAAATATAGAAACTAAAATTTTCAGAAAAATTGAGATACCAATATCAGTGATGTCATCCTTGATGGATCACTGAAACAATATCGATGTAAAAAATATTGAGTTACAAAAATATCGAGGTAAAAATATAGAATACCAAAATATCAACCTCCTATCTCCAAACAGGTAAGTACAAAACTATTGAATCAAAAATATCGATGTAAAAAATATAGTTAGTCAAAATATCGAATTTTTAAAAATGCTTTCAATTAATTAAAAATTAATTAAATAATAAATATAATTATCTTAAACTACTTAAATAACCTTAAAATTAATAATTAATTAATATATTAAAACATTTTTTTTACAAATTAATTTGTTAATACATATATATATATATATATAAACATAATATTAATAAAATATTTACAATATTTTTACCGTAGGATAACGGAAAGTGTAAAATTGACTATAACCACTCCATTAAATGCAACAGTAGAGAAAGCGTTGGATAGCGTAGGGGTTACAAATTACTATTCCCACTCCAGAGAGTGCAACAGTAGGTAAAGCGTTGGCTAGCGGAGGGGTAAAAATTACTATTCCCACTCAACAGAGTGCAACAGTAGGGAAAGCTTTAGTTAGCGTAGGGGTAAAAATTACTATTCCCACTCCAAATCAATCAATCAATCACAGCATTTGTAAAGCGCACTACTCACCCGGGAGGGTCTCAAGGCGCTGGGGGAGAGGGGTATGTTACTGCTCGAACAGCCAGGTCTTGAGCTGCTTCCTGAAGAAGAGAAGGTCTTGGGTTCGCCGAAGGTGGGTGGAGAGGGAGTTCCAGGTCTTGGCTGCCAGGTAGGAGAAGGATCTTCCTCTGGCGGTGGCTCTGCGGATATGTGGTATGGTGGCGAGGGCGTAGCTGGTCGATCGTAGCTGGCGGATGGGCGTGTAGAAGGTCATGCGGTCGTTGAGGTACTTGAGGCCCAGGTCGTGGAGAGCCTTGTGTGCGTGGGTGAGGAGTCTGAACGTGATTCTCTTGCTGACGGGGAGCCAGTGTAGGTCTCTCAGTTGTCCGGTGATGTGGCTGTGTCGAGGGATGTCCAGGATGAGTCGTGCGGAGGCGTTCTGGATGCGTTGGAGTCTTTTTTGAAGTTTGGCTGTGGTTCCGGCGTAGAGGGTGTTCCCGTAGTCCAGTCGGCCGGTGACGAGTGCCTGGGTGACGGTCTTCCTGGTTTCAGTGGGGATCCATCTGAAGATTTTGCGGAGCATGCGCAGGGTGTTGAAGCATGGAGATGAGACGGCGTTGACTTGTCTGTCATCGACAGGGAGGAGTCCAGGATGAAGCCCTGGTTGCGTGCGTGGTCCGTTGCTTTGGGAGCAGTGCCTAGGGCCGGGGGCCACCAGGAGTCGTCCCAGGCGGAGGGTGATGATCCCAGGATGAGAACTTCCGTCTTGTCAGAGTTCAGTTTAAGGCGGCTGTTCCTCATCCAGTCGGCGACGTCTTTCATCCCTTCGTGTAGGTTAGCACTGGCGGTGGTGGGGTCGTTGGTGAGGGAGAGGATCAGCTGGGTGTCGTCGGCGTAGGAGATGATGTTGAGGTTGTTTTGGCATGCAATGGATGCGAGGGGTCTCATGTAGATGTTGAAGAGGGTTGGACTGAGTGAAGATCCTTGTGGTACGCCGCAGATGACTTCGGTGGCCTCGAATCTGAACGGAGGGAGGCGGACTCTCTGGGTTCTTCCGGCGTGGAACGAGATGATCCACTCCAGTGCTTTCTCTCGGATTCCAATGTTGCTGAGGCGCTTCCCTAGGGTGCGGTGGCAGACAGTGTCGAACGCCGCAGAGAGGTCCAGGAGGATGAGGGCCGCTGTTTCCCCGTTGTCGATCAGGGTTCTGATGTCATCGGTGGTTGCGATTAGGGCGGTCTCTTTGCTGTGGTTGGCTCAGAACCCGGACTGCGAGGGGTCGAGGGATCCGTTCGTCTCGAGGAAGGCAGCAAGCTGTCTGTTGACGGTCTTCTCGATGACTTTGGCCGGAAAAGGAAGGAGCGAGATGGGACGGTAGTTCTTGAGGTCGGTGGGGTCCGCCGTTGGTTTCTTCAGGAGGGCGGTCAGCTCGGCGTGCTTCCAGCTCTCCGGGAAGGTGGCGGTGTGGAAGGAGGAGTTGATGATGTCTCGGAGATGGGGTGCGATGATGGCGTCGGCTTTGTTGAAGACGTGGTGTGGGCATGGGTCGGTTGGTGATCCGGAGTGGATGGAGTTCATCGTGCGGGTGGTGTCTTCGGTGCTGATCGGGGTCCAGTTGCAGAGGGTGGTGGTGGCGAGCGTTGGTTCGGTGGTAGGGTGCGTGGTCTGTGCGTCGAAGCTTTGTGTATGTCGGCGATCTTGTGGTGGAAGAACGAGGCGAGTGAGTTGCAGAGGTCTTGCGAGGGAGTGATGTTGTTGTTTCCGGCGCTGGGGTTGGAGAACTCTTTGACGATGCTGAAGAGTTCCTTGCTGTCGTGGGCGTTTTTGTCCAGTCGTTCTTTGAGTGCCGTCTTCTTGGTGGCGCGGATCAGCTGATGATGTTTGCGGGTGGCGTGCTTGAGGGCGGTCCTGTTGTCTGAGGTCCGGTCGAGCCGCCAGGCTTTCTCGAGGGTGCGGCAGTTCTTCTTGGATTCCTTGAGTTCGTCGGTGAACCAGGGGGTTTTCTTGCTGCCGGGTCTGCTGGGTGGGTTCTTTAGTGGTGCAAGGTCATCGGCGCAGGCGGTCAGCCACTTGGTGAGGTTGCTGGCTGCTTCATTGGGGCCCGTTGTGCTGGTGGGAGTGTTCTGGTTGAGGGAGGCGGTGAGCTGCTCGGCGGTGATCTTGCTCCAGCTTCGGCGGGGAATCTGTTGCGGGTGGTGGTGGGTCGTAGTTCTTCTGAAGCTGAAGTGGACGCAGCTGTGGTCGGTCCAGTGGAGTCCGGTGGCATGGCTGAAGGAGATGTGCTTGCTGGATGAGAAGACGGAGTGAAGCGTGTGGCCGGCGTAGTGGGTGGGGGTGTTCACCAGTTGCTTGAGTCCGAGGTTGGCGAGGTTGTCCAGCAGGGCGGTGGTGTTTCTGTCGTTATGGTTCTCCAGGTGGAAGTTGAGGTCTCCAAAGAGTGCAACAGTAGGGAAAGCATTGGATAGCGTAGCGGTGAAAATTACTATTCCCTCTCCAGAAAGTGCAACAGTAGGGAAAGCGTTGGATAGCGGGAGGGTTAAAATTACCATTCCCACTCCAGAGAGTGCAACAGTAGGGAAAATGTTGGATAGCGTAGGGGTAAAAATTAATATACCCACTTTCCCACTCCAGAGAGTGCAACAGTATAGAAAGCGTTGGATAGCGTAGGGGTAAAAATGACTATTCCCACTCCAGAGAGTGCAACAGTAGGGAAAGTGTTGGATAGCGTACGGGTAAAAATTACTATTCGCACTCCAGTGAGTGCAACAGTAAGGAAAGCGTTGGATAGTGTAGGGGTAAAAATTACTATTCCCACTCCAAAGACTGCAACAGTAGGCAAAGCGTTGGATAATGGGAGGGTTAAAATTACTATTCCCACTCCAGAGAGTGCAACAGTAGGGAAAGAGTTGGATAGCGTAGGAGTAAAAATTACTATTCCCACTCCAGAGATTGCAACAGTATAGAAAGTGTTGGATAGCGTAGGGGTAAAAATTACGATTCCCACTCCAGAGAGTGCAACAGTAGGGAAAGCGTTGGATAGCGAAGGAGTAAAAATTACTATTCCCACTCCACAGAGTGCAACAGTAGGGAAAGCGTTGGATAGCGTAGGGGTAAAAATTACTATTTACACTCCAAAGAGTGTAACAGTAGGGAAAGTATTGGAAAGTGTAGCGGTAAAAATTACTATTCCCTCTCCAGAAAGTGCAACAGTAGGGAAAGCGTTGGACAGCGGGAGGGTTAAAATTACTAATCACACTCCAGAGAGTGCAACAATAGGGAAAACGTTGGATAGCGTAGGGGTAAAAATGACTATTCCCACTCCAGAGAGCACAACAGTATAGAAAGCGTTGGATAGCGTAGGGGTAAAAAATTACTATTCCCACTCCAGAGATTGCAACAGTAGGGAAAGTGTTGGTTAGCGGGAGTGTTAAAATTACTATTCCCACTCCAGAGCGTGCAACAGTAGGGAGAACATTGGATAGCCTGGGGGTAAAAATTACTATTCCCACTCCAAGGAGTGCAACAGTAGGCAAAGCGTTGGATAGCGGGAGTGTTAAAATTACTATTCCCACTCCATAGAGTGCAACAGTAGGGAAAGCATTGGATAGCGTAGGGGTAAAAATTACTATTCCCACTCCAAAGAGTACAACAGTAGGGAAAGCATTGGATAGCGTAGAGGTAAAAATTACTATTCCTACTCCAGAAAGTGCAACAGTAGGGAAAGCGTTGGATAGCGGGGGGGTTAAAATTACTATTCCACTGCAGAGAGTGCAACAGTAGGGAAGGTGTTGGATAGCGTAGGAGTAAAAATTACTATTCTTACTCCAGTGAGTGCAACTTTAGGGAAAGCGTTGGATAGCATAGGGGTAAAAATTACTATTCCCACTCCAATGAGTGCAACAGTAGGGAAAGCATTGGATAGCAGGAGATTTAAAATTACTATTTCCACTCCAAAGAGTGCAACAGTAGGGAAAGCGTTAGACAGCGTAGGGGTAAACATTACTATTCACACTCCAGACAGTAGAGCAAGTAAATACTTCATATATGAATAAAAATAAATTAAATATTAATAGCAAATACAAATTAATTAACAATAATTAACAATTTTATGTAATATAATAATTAATGTATTAAAAATACCCAAAAAATAATTATTACACATAGTTACCCATTAATACAAATTATTTACCAATTAACAATTAATTAATTAACAATTAAACATTTATTATTAATTACAAAAAAACAAAACCAATAAATAAATAACTATATTTATTTATTCACAATTAAATTACTTCCCATCCTATTCCCCTATAAACCCACAACCCACTACAGAAAATAAATTAATACAATTAATATAATTAACAATTAAACTATTAATTAAAATTAATTATCAATTATATTTTAATTAATTACGAATTAAAAATGTATATATCAACTAATTCCAAATAAATACCAAAGAATAAATTTAAAAATGTAATTAATTATAATTAATTTACTTCCCACCCTACTCCCCTATAAACCCACAACCCGCTACAGAAAAAACATTAATACAATTTACATATTTATCAATTAATCAATTAATTAAAATGAATTACCAATTATAATTTAATTAATTACCAATGAAAAATTTAAATATCAATTAATTCAAAATAAATTCCAATAAATACATTAAAACATTTAAATAATTCAATGTAAATTACTTCACACCCTATTCCCCTATAAACCCACAACCCACTACAGATACTACATTAATAAAATTAACATAATTATAAATTATTCAATTAATTAAAATATTTAACAATTACATTTTAATTAATTACCAATTAATTATCAATTAACTAGTAATTCTAAATAAATACCAATAGATAAATTAACATATTTAATTATTTATAATTAAATTACTTCCCACCCTATTCCCCTATAAACTCACAACCCGCTACAGAAAATACATTAATACAATTAACATAATTATCAATTAATTAAAATAATTAACAATTATATTTTTATTAATTACCAATTATTATTTTTTTTTTATTTTTTTTATTGCTTTTTAGGTTGCAAACAAACACAGATTAACTCGATTACATTTTACATGTATAAGAAATACCATAAGAGAAAACGAAGTACAACAGCAAAGCAATCCAACAAAAGGTAAGCAAATGAATATTTTAAGTCATTTCCTCATGGATCCATTGTTGTACCGGAGCCCAAATTTTCATCCCTAATTGTTTCTTCTTTCTTCCTTTAGTTGCATACATAGCTGATTCAAAGTTAAATTTTGCTAGTAAACGGGCCCTCCACATAGAGAATGATGGTGGAACTGAATTAAATCCATTCCTGAGTGATACATGCCTGATATTCAGATAACATAATAAAGATCAAGTGATGTTGTTCGCTTTCTGAAGTGTCTATTGATAGTCCAAATAAAATCAGTTCTGGTGTAAGAATTATTGTTCTCCCTGTGATTTTTTCAATGAAAAGTTGTATTTGTAAAATAATACCATGTAATTTGGAACAGGAAAAAAACATATGTATTGAAACTGCTCCCATCTGTGTACATCGATTGCAAATTATACCAGCAGTAACCCCCCATTTCATAATTTTTGCTGAGGTGTGATAGAGATCAAACATGCCCATATAATGCTGAGTTCATGATCGTCCTGTAATTAGAATAGTATTAGCAATTTTAATTGATTCCTTTAACATCAAGTCATTTACACACAATTTCTCCTCCCACCTATGTTGGATCGCAGAGAGATCATCTGGAAGAAAAGTTATAAGAAGGTTGTAAAAATAACCTATTTTTCTTTTAACGAACAGACTCTCTATCATCAGAATCATTTTTAACCCTTGGCAATCATTGAGCGCCGACGAGTTTAGAAAGCTAAATATCTGTAGGTATTTAAAGTAGTCTTGATGAGGAATTCTAAATTTCTGTTGTAGGTCAGAGAAGGAAGATATAGTATTAGAATTGGCCGAATATAGATCACTCAGATAGTATATACTACTATTATTCCACCTTTTCATCACCGCATCTCTGAGTATGGGAGGGAAACAATGTGGAGAATTTAAGGGAGTATATCTTGTAATCTTTGGAATCCCCACCAATTTTTTAATAAATCTCCATGCTTTAAAAGCTGCCGATATAATCTTAAATTTAGTTTTTTTGTAGTAGCTTGGTTCTATTATTCTTAGAAATTAATTATTAGTATCCAAACCTAAAACTAATTTGTAAATCGATGGGGAATGTGCATATGAAATGGGAGTTTGTTTGCCCACAATTAGGGGCGATATACATGGAAATACTGTAGCCAGATAATAAAATAAAAAGTGTGGAGCAGCCCATCCACCTCTATCCCTTGGTAGTATAATTTTTTATAAGCTCTTCTAATACCTTTATACCCCCATAGGAATCTTCCTGTCATTCTTTCAAGTTGTTTAAAGTATTCAAGCGGGAATTCCAAAGGAATTGTTCTAAATAAATACATAAATTTTGGCAGAATCAGCATTTTTAGCACATTGTTCCTGCCATGTAGTGATAAATACAAATGATCTATTCTCTCCAAAGTTGAGTTGGCCTTCCTCAGAATCGGGACAAAATTAAGGTCAGGAATCTTTAATATAGGAGTAGTTAATTTAATCCCCAAGTATGTTGCTTCAGAGACTATATTATAAAGGAGCGGTGGATTTTGGCCCACATAAATTATTTGTGTTTTAGATAAATTCAGTTTGTATCCTGAAAAGGAGCCAAAATTTGTTGCCAGTTCTTCGATTCTGGGGAACGCCCTCTCAATATCACTGGTGAGTACCACTAGATCATCTGCATAGGCAAGGGCTCTATAATTGATACCACCCACTTCCACCGGAACAATGTGTTCGTCTTGATTTAATTGATTAAGAAAAATATCAATGTAGATAGCGAAAAGGAGAGGGGAGGATGGGCATCCTTGGCGTGTTCCACGTTAAATAGGAAATGAAGCTGATTTCATAGCCCCAATTTTTACCGATGATATTGGATTTTTATACATAGCTTTAAAAGCGATTACTATCCCTGGACCAAAACCCTTTATAATTAGCAGCTCCCAAAGATAGGGCCATACCACCCTATCGAATGCTGTTTCGGCATCCAATAGGGTGATCCCAATTGATGTTTTGGTACCCTCAGCCCAGTCCATAATAGCGACAACTCTCCGTACATGATCTGCTGTATCCCTATTTGGGATAAACCCATGTTGCCAGCGGGATACAATTGTTGCTATTATTTTTGGCAATCGTGTTGCTAATATTTTTGAGTATATCTTGCTATCTGTATTTATTAAAGATATTGGTCTGTATGACGCGGGGTTTAATGGATCCTTATCTTTTTTGAGAAATGTCATTATTAGTGACTGGGCCCAGGAGTCCGGTGGAAAACCTCTCTGTGCCTCAAGGAAAGTAATAAGTATGTCTTGTTTTATAATATTTCTAAAAACCCTATAGAATTCCAATGGGATACCATCAGGTCCCATGGCTTTTCCTATTGCTAACGATGTTAATGCATTTTTGATTTACTCCCAGGAAATTACTGTTTCTAGGCCTAATTTTTGGTCATAAGACAAAAGTGGTAGGGCATTAGCTCTGGCAAAATTCATACATTGTTGTGACGAATAACAGTCGTCATTATATTGATATAATTTCGATAAAATTGTCGAAAAGTTTCAAGGATCGCATCAGGATTATTATGTGTCTGTCCCGTTTCGTCTTTAATTGAATCTATTGTGTTATATACTTCTTTTTGTCTCGTTCTTTTAGCTAGAATTTTCCCTGCATTCTCAGCCATCTCGTACAGTTGAGATCTATGGGTTGCTATTATTCCCGCCACTTTAGAAGCAAAAGATTCATATAGAGCAGCTTTATGAATTGCTAGGTTCGTTTCAATATCTACAGTTGATTGTTTTTGAATAATAGCAATTGATAATTTTTTTCCCCATAATAGGACATTTTTATAGCCTTGATCTACCCTTTCTCGTATAATTTTTTGTTTTTTGATGACATACTATAGTGACTGCCCTCTACTCCCCGCCTTAAAAGCGTCCCATATATTCTGAACCGAGGCCGTTCCTCTATTTATGTCAAGAAATTCTTTTATCCACTTTGCCATCATATCTAGATACTCAGGGTCCACTAAAAGTTTTCTATCAAATGTCCAGGTCCTAACATGAGAAATTGAAAAGTTAGTTCTAATTTCGATTACTATTGGATTATGATCCGAAATTATTCGCGGGTAGAGATCAAATTTAGTATCACATAGTAATATTTTTTTAATAAAAAAATGATCAAGGCGTACAGATTTTTTATGGGGAAAAGAAAAAAATGTAAACCCGGGTATTGAGAGATTTTTTTCATGAGCAACATCAAATAAACCGTGATCCGTTATCAAAGTATGTAGAGATTTAAAAGATTTTTTTTTTGCCCCTTGATAATCTAAGATGTTGCATACATTCCTATTAAGGTCTATATGGAGGTTGAGATCACCACAAAATATTAATGATGGAGCCCAATTAGCTAATTCTAGATTTAGCAAGTTCAACATATTTGGATTGTCTAGATTTGGGGCATATACAGAACAAATAGTCCAGATTTTACTATCAATTTTTAACTCCACTATTGCCCATCTCCCATATTGATCAGCCTTATTGCGAATAGGGATCCCCAGACCTTTTCTGACTAGGATTGCCACTCCTTTCGTCGTTGTACCTTGTGAAGTGCAAACTATCAATTTCATCCCCAAATCCTCATACATTTTTCTATCATTCCACATAATATGTGACTCTTATATACATAAAATATCCAATTTCATGGTCTGTATAATCTGTGCAGCAACTCCCCTCTTTTTTCTATTATTTAACCCACATATGTTCCAAGAACAAATTCGTAATTTTTCCATTTAGTAAATATTTTTTTTCATTCCGCCTACCAAGCATAGCCTATATATGATACTTGTGAAAACATAAATTACACGGTTCATCTTGTATCTCCCTATGTGTCTCGAACCTTTAGAAAATTTTAAAGAGCAAAGAAAGAAAAAAAGAAAAAAAGATTTCAATATATACATCTTTAAGTAGTTTCTGATTTTGTTTGCAACCCTTTTTTTCCCTCCCTGACCACCCTACCCACCCAGAGCTCAGCCTGAGCCCGCCCACCCGCTTTCCCACCCCCAAACTATCAGGGCAAAGGGACTGATTAGTCCCTCTCATTGATGATGTGATAGGTGCTAAGAGGCTCTCGTCCTATGGCTCCACATCATGTTTATTGCTCCACGAAAAATCATAGCAAAAATCACACCAACCCAGCATCTAAGTACTGTGTTATCACCATAGGATATACCACTTTTATGATACCATTATGAAACAATCACACAAAAAAAAAAAAAAAATGGTGCTGGTAAAAAAAAAGAAAAAGGGCTCAAGTACAAATACCTGAAGAAAAAAAAAAAAAAAAACAGAAAGTTAATTTTTCTCCAAAAACAAAATATAGAGAAGGGTATTGTACTTGTATATATACTGAACCATTTGGAACAGGTTAGAGCCTTATCTTACAGACCCACTACAACTTGCATTAGAACCCTTTTTCTTTTTTTTTTTTTTAGCATATCACGTATACATTTTTTTTTCATCCCTTTTTTTTCTCACAGCGAGAGTAATAACTCTTTAGCAGCCCCCTCTGAGGTTAGCAAATAAGTGCGCTCTTTATGGATTATTTTAAGTTTTGCAGGGTTCAGCAAAAAGGCCTGTGCTCCTTTAGCCTGGAATTGAGGTATAAGCTGGCGCAGTTGCCAGCAAAGTTGAACTGTAGCGTGGCAATAATCAGGACGCACAAAAAATTCAATATCTTTGCCCTTGCGCTTTCTATTTGGCCTGGCCAGGTCATAGAGGGCTTTCCTAGCTAGGAAATTGTACAATGAAATCAAGATAGCACGAGGTTTAGCTGCTGCGTCTTGTCGATTTTTTTGAAAAGGGAATCTATGAGCCCTCTGGATTTCAGTCTCCCATCTCCATTGTTTTAAATCAGGGAAGGCTTCTGTAAAGAGCTCTATCATAAACTGTCGGGGATTAGACCCTTCATTCCCTTCCGGAACTCCAAGGACTCGGAGGTTGTTCCGGCGTGATCTATTTTCCAAATCGACCATCTTCCAGTTGATATCTTCCTTTATCCCTTCCATTGCCTTTATTTGAGAATTTTGCTGAACCCTTGAGTCTTCCAATTGAAAAATCCTAGTTTCTGTTTCCGTAACTCTTGCAACTGTATCATTAGATACCTTCATTACTTTCCTCAAATTATTTTGCAATTTCCTTACCGCACCTTGAGTGCGGAGGTTCTCTGCTTTTGTCTCTTCTCTGTGATGTAACATGACCTGATAAAGAATTTCCAATGTTATTTCTGGTGTTTCAGGTCCTTCTTTATTTACGGTAGACGAATTAGAGGTAGAGGGGAGAATAGCTCCATTAGCTCCATTATCGTCCTGCCTTAGTCTGTTAGGAGACTCTTCAGGATCTGAGTCTTCCGGATCACTTAAATCATTCTGCTCCGGATCAGAAAAAGATTTTTCAAAGTCTTGCAGAGATTGGACCCTTCTTACTACCTCCAAGTCTTCCGTACCATCCGAATCTAGGGCTTGAGAGAGATCGGTCATGGAATACAAATTTCCAGCAGAATCTATGGATTCCATATCTTCCACTAAGTTAAGAGGTACTGAGTCCATCTGATCTAATACCTCCTCAGAATGGTCATTTACCAAGGTAGTTAAATCATTGTTAACTGGATCTGCAACAAGTGCTTTGTCTCTAGTTATGTTGGTATTGTCAGGGCTTTTTGAGGGGTTGGCTGTAATACCCATTTTTTTTATAAACATCCCTGGTATTTTTGGGATTGCACCTTGCCTACAACTCCCATAATCCACCATATTCGAGTCTTGCACATTGGTCACTGCTGGTACTTCTAAGGGAAACTCACAGGAAGAAATAGGAGTTACAGTCATATTTCTAGACATATTCATACCCGGGGCTCCAACAGAAACTGTGCTAGTTGTACTCACTATGTCAGCTGCCGACGAGACTGTTGCTGTTGCTCCCCCCGTAGGCTGAGTAATCTCCTGTGTAGCCGCTGTAGCTGCCCTTGTTTTTGGCTTCTGCTGCCTTTGGACACCAGCGGTAGGGTTTGTTGGAGCCATCGCAAGCTCGGAAGAACAAGTACAAAGCTCGTTTTGCTCCACTCGCCCCACTCAAATCTGCTGCAAGTGCTGGCGTTTCCTACTCTCCGCCGACGATTCCAGGCGTATGCTCCGACCAGGTGTGCTGGAAGGGGAGGGGTGAGTCGGGCGTAGCCACGCCAAACGAAGGAAACACGAGTAGCTTTTCCACGGATCAAGTCGCATTCCAGAAGCCGGTGTCCGTCCGTAATCCGTAAGTGTTTAATTTTTCTCCCTTCTAGATATGCATAGAGCAAGGTCGTTTTCCAATTGCACATACGCTGGTCCGGTAGCGGTGTCTCACGGAGCCGGTCGGGAGCCTCCTGCTGCGCTGCTCACATGGACACTGCTGCATCCGCCATCTTGCCCCTGAATATCGATATTTTTGTTGTCTATATTCTGTCATTCTATATTTTTGTTTTCTATATTCTGTCATTCTATATTTTTGTTCTCTATATTCTGTCATTCTATATTTTTGCTGTCTATATTCTGTCCATTCGATATTTTGTCCATTCTATATTTTTTGATTCAATATTTATGTTATTCTATTCGATATTTTTGTAGTCTATATTCTGTCCATTCGATATTGTGTCTATTCTATATTTTAAACTCGATATTATTGTAACTCGATATTAAAAACTCGATATTTTGACTGTATACCATCCTTGATGTCATTTGAGATGTCATTAGTGATGTCATGAGTGATGTCACTGGCCATGTAATGAGTGAAGTAATATGTGACGTCATCAGCAGAGCATTGCGGGCGAGCGAGTTATAGTTAGCTGAACTAACTATAACGGGGGAATTTCAATGGTCTTGTATGAGTGAAATGTCCAGCTAATTATAAGATGTGTGAAACCTATTTTTTTTTCAGTGAATATATATATATATATATATATATATATATATATATATATATATATACATATATATATATATATATATATATATATATATTCACTGAAAAAACCATAGGTTTCACACCAGTTATAGTTAGCTGGAAATTTTACTGATATAAAACCATTGAAATTCCCACGTTATAGTTAGTCGGACTCACTATAACTTGCGCGTGCAATGCACTGCTGATGACATCACATATTACATCACTCATGACATGGTCAGTGACATCACTCATGACACCATCCTTGTGACATAGTGACAGACCTCCTTTCACTATAATGTAACCCTTGAGACACATATTCAAAAATAGAAACTGAAATTTTTTAAAAAATGGAGATACCTATATCAGTTACAACAAGCAATTCAGTAATTCCACTATCTATATACACATCCACTCATTCACCAATAGTTCTATATAGTCACTCATACATATACTCACTCATCATATGAAGTGATACACCTATACATCCTGTTACACACCGACATTCATCCAAAAGTTACTCACACACATATTCACACGTGCAAATAAACTATTGGACATCCATTTATTTGAATATAGAGTTATACACACACTTCCACCTTACTTCTATTTAAAATTACACATATTTATTCTCTTAAACAATCACTTATAGAAACACATACTTATTTAAACAGGAACTCTTACAATCTCTTACTCTCACATATACTCACTTATATACATCAATATTCATATATACTAGATTAAAACATATGTAGTTACTGATAAAGACACTAGTGAGACAGTCATTCACTCACTAACAAACACATATAGACACTCATCCACCCATACAGTCCTGTACATATGTTGTCTTCAAAACACATACAAACAAAGAGTCAGTCACTCATGCATCTATGTGCTAAGTAATACCCCCACCAAACCATATAGACACTCATACTGATACTAATAAAAATATCTAATAACCCATATACATACACATGAGTGGATGTGTATTAGATGGTGATATTACTGAATTGGTTGTTGTAACTGGTATGGGTATATCCACTTTTTTGAAAATATTAGTTTCTATTTTTGAATATGTGTTTCATGGGTTACATTACACTGAAAGGAGGTCTGTCACTGTGTCACAAGGATGGTGTCATCAGTGATGTCATGAGTGATGTCACTGACCATGTCATGAGTGATGTAATATGTGATGTCATCAGCAGTGCATTGCACGCGCAAGTTATAGTGAGTCCGACTAACTATAACGTGGGAATTTCAATGGTTTTATATCAGTAAAATTTCCAGCTAACTATAACTGGTGTGAAACCTATGGTTTTTTCAGTGAATTTAATAGGTTTTTTAAATGCTAATTCCTAACTATAACTGGTGTGACACCTATGGTTTTTTCAGTGAATTTCATAGGTTTTTTAAATGCTAATTCCTAACTATAACTGGTGTGAAACCTATGGTTTTTTCAGTGAATTTCATAGGTTTTTTAAATGCTAATTCCTTTGTATATCGAGTTTCTAACCTTTTTTTTTTTTACAATTTGCTGTTTTTTTTTAAGTATTCATTTTTTCTTATAATTTTTTTCTTTTGCGCTCTGGGTGCGCGCTCCGGGAAGCTTTCAGCTAAGCTCTCCTGTAAGCTTCTCCGAGAGCTCATCTGAAAGCGCACCCAGAGCGCAACTGTCGTTCGTGAAAAAAAAATATGAATGAAAAGTTAATAATAATGCAAAACATTTCGTACCATACAAATAAAATTAGTTTTTTTTAATATGGAAAATGATTATGCATTTCTATAAAAGATTGATGACGTCACTTCGGCGCGCAACGTAAGTGCCCTCGGAAGCGCATACGTGCGCGGCGCATAAACGCACGGAAAAGCGCCTACGATCGCGCCACGTTTGCGCCCCGGAAGCGCCTACGATCGCGCTGCGTAAACGCACCCGGAAGTGCTCCGGAGCGCGCAGCGTAAACGCGTCGGGTCATGTGACCCTCAAATAACACTTTTCATTGGTTGCTAACAGTTTTTTTTTACAATGAATGAAATCCCCACCCATTTCCTTCACTTCTTCTTTCACTTTTGTGACTGAAAGACCTGCCTTTTTTGCTGCTCCATATTCCTGGATTCATCATGGCTGCCAGACCATCCAGCAGTGAAGATGACTTCATTGATGAAGAGCCTCCTACCCCAAAGGTGAAGGAACATTTCATTTGGAAATTTTTTAAGTTTCCAGAAGGCCAGAAGAAGGTGAATGCACCAAAAGTAGAGTGCAGGATCTGCAAACAGGTCCTGTCACGGGGTAACCCCCAAAAAAAATACTCTTTTGGGAACTTTACGATGATCCGACATGTGGAGAGGAGGCACCCCCAGAATTTTGCCCGGGAAAGTGTCAGGGCTCTGGCACAGGAGGTTCCCAGAGATGGGGCCTCTACATCAACAGGAGGAGCAACTTCTTCTGGAAGAGAACAATCTCAGGGGCAGGTAGCAAACATTCAACCTGCATTCAACCATGGGGTCGTCAAATGCAGATACTGCAATCAACTCCTCACCTATGGGGAGCAAAGTGTCCTGCTCATGGTTCGGGCATTGGAGAACCATCACTGCCCTTCCCACCCCTAATTTTTTTCTTTTCTTTTTGCTCCTGTTGAGCAGTTTCTATTCCCTGTTTTTGTTCCTCTTCAGTTAAAAGAAGAAAACCAAAAGTTCTTTTCAGAACTACCTCCAATTCTCATCAAAGAGCTATAATCTTAAAAAATGAAGAGTAAGTGAAATATAGTGCATTGATAATTGAAAGGAGAATGAGTAAGAAAGAACAGAAAGGTATGAGAGGTGAAAGGAAGTGAAGTAGGAGGAATGAAAGAAGGTGAGTGTTAGAAAAGAAAGTTATGACACAGTGAATAAACTGGAGTATTTCTGACATATCTGTAAACACAAAAGTAACGCATTGCAGGAGTGCGTCACAAAAGTGACGCAACTCCAGTAATGTGTCCTTTCACATGGAAAAAGCACCATGTGAAAGGTTTGCTGTGAAGCAGGCGCAAGATTTTGGCGCAACTGCATCCTAAAAGTGACGCACTGCGTCATTATTACCAAGCTTTTTGCAAGGAACACCCCCTCTGCATGCATTATACCTGACACTATTTTTTAAAAAGTGACGCATCTAGGTACATGGGTCACTTTTTAAAACTCTGCGCCATATTGTATCTGCATCAGGTATATTGTATGCAGAGGGGCAATCCCGCGCAAAAAGCTTGGTAATAACAACGTACTGAAATCTATGAGATTTCCCTGCGTCACTTTTAGGATGCTATTGCGTCAAAATTTTGCGCCGGCCTCGCATCACTTTTATGTTTACACATATGTCAGAAATACTGACGTATCTGTAGCTCCTTGCAACATGATTCGTCATACATTAAATATGACACATCTGGAATGTCATAAGGACTGTGGACAGAAAAGTGACGCATCACACCAGCAGTGTAATAAAATGTGCCTCGTTGCACTATATTTAAAGGATGCAACAGCATCCTAAAAGTGACGCAGTGAAATCTCAAACATTTCACTGCGTCGCTATTACAAAGCTTTTAGTGGGAGAACACCCCCTCTGCATGCATTATACCTCACGCAGATATAATGTGGCGCTTGATTTTAAAAAGTGACCCATCTACCTAGATACCTCACTTTTTAAATATAACGCAACGCGGCACATTTTTTTACACTACTGGTGCAATGCGTCACTTTTCTGTGCGCACTCCTTATGACATTCCAAGTAACGCATTGCTGGAGTGCGTCACAAAAGTGACGCAACTCCAGTAATGTGTCCTTTCAAATGGGGAAAGCAGCATATGAAAGGTCTTGCCTCAGTCTAACACCTGCTGTAAAGCAGGCACAAGATTTTGACGCAACAGCATCCTAAAACTGACGCAGTGAAATCTGAAAGATTTCACTGCGTCGCTATTACAAAGCTTTTTGCGGGAGAACACCCCCTCTGCATGCATTATACCTGACGCTATTTTTAAAAAGTGACGCATCTAGGTACATGGGTCACTTTTTAAAACTCTGCGCCATATTGTATCTGCAACATGATTCGTCATACATTAAATATGACACATCTGGAATGTCATAAGGAGTGCGCACAGAAAAGTGACGCATAACACCAGCAGTGTAATAAAATGTACCTCGTTGCACTATATTTAAAAAGTGACGCATCTAGATAGATGCGTCACTTTTTAAATATTGCATAACAATGCGCATTTTTTTACACCGCTGGTGCGTCACAAAAATTGACGCACAGGAAGCGCAAAACTAACAGCGCAAGGCCTTCATAAATATAATCCTGGATTTTCCCCGTGCTTCGCCGGTGCGCGTACCATGCGCTTCCCCCGCGCAAAACGAAAAAAAAATTTTAATGCCCTGCAGGACCCTATTTTAGTCCCTACATCAAACCTAGGGGGTCAGAGGGGGTCTACTCTTCCCCCTTATGGTCATTTGCCCCTTTTTTTTTCAAACCCCTTGTGTCTCGATTTTACCGAGACACAAGATGGCGGCCGCTCCGGACTGTTTAGAATGTTTACAGACAACTGAGAGCCAATCAGCTTCCTGCGCGCAAGTCGCGTGCCGCGCCTGGAGCGCACTCGGGTGCGCGCACGGGAGAGCGCCTATAGATATATATATTTTTTTGAACCTAAATTACTCAAAATCCACTGGAGCACATATCTTGAGACATAGCAAAGGCACATCGGGCTACCAGTCCCTACAATTTTGCCAAGTTTGGTGGAAATCCATTCAGCCGTTCGGGCTAAAAGTGAAATCGACCGCCCTATGGAAATTAACATGGGGAAAACGCGTTTTGGGACCCCCCTTTTATCTCGGCCCCCGCTTGACGAATCCCCCCCAAACTTTCAGGGAAGGACCGGACCGCCATGAGACCATTTTCCTGAAAATTTCAGGCAGATTCGTCAACCGGCGCCAAAGTTATTCAAAATAGAATGTTGAGATTTAACATTGAAAATTATCCTAACTATAACTACCTACTGGCGACCGCCAGTAGGTAATATATATATATATATGAAAGAAGCAGTCCAGGTTCCGTAAAAATGGAACGGAGCCAGCGGTCGGGACCTCAGAAGCCTTGCGCCCAGCAAACCACCGCAGCCTCTGAGAAATAACAGATCCAACAATGGAAAACAGGGAAGACGTTTTAATGAAGAAGGATGACGCGTTTTACTCTGCGAGAGAGCTTGTTCACACAACGCGCCAGAAACTAGAAAGTGCATATATAGTAAACATAAACAAAGGGCAAATGATAACAACCAATGACACACGCCTTCTCTGAAAAATAAACACAATAAAAAGACTACAGAATGACAAAGTGTTGAAGAAATATCATGAATCATAAAGATCGAATGCTGAGGTAACAAGGTCACAACAAAATGAACATATTATTTGTAAAAAATTGTGTTAAATTGGTATGCACATGGACTCCAAATTAAATAGTTAGTACATAGGGTATAACTATCATAGGGAAAACAAGTGGACGTTTGAAAAAGGGTAATTTACAAACATAGTGATGGCAAAGTGCCAGACATATACCACCTTAAGCAATGCTGTTCAGAAGAACATAAAAATAGCATGATGACATAGTGCCAAAATTACATTGCAAGAAAGACCTAGCTATTGTACTACAGCTTATAAATGCCCTGTGCATATCAATAGAAATGAAATATTCTAAATATTGCATACGAAAAAATGAACAAACATGTAGATTAAACCTCAGCAGACTAGGTGTGAATAATTAAATATATAGAAAAGGAGAACCACATTATAACTAAGAGGTCAAATCAAGAAATCCGATCAGAGAAAGCAGGAAAAAATAATAAAGTGAAAGATAAAAGGAAAGAAGGAATTTATTAAGTAAGTAAAAAGAAACCACAGCTGAGAAAAGTATCAATGACAGACAAGAGAATAATCAAATGCAAGAAAATCTGCTAACTGGTGTCACAACTGACAAAATAAACACAATTAATTCTCATAGAAATGAAATGAACAACAGACCGAAGTATATACATGTAAAGGCTGACCAGCCGGCCAACAACTCAGTGGTAATCTAGGTCACATCAGAAAAAATTATTATGGAAAACAAAGTCATCATTAACCAAAACACAGTTCATAGGAAATTGCTCAAATCTTCAGTAAGGTTAAGTCCATTGGGGGCCTTAGTATCTAAGGCAAGAATCAAGTGAGATTCTTTCTGCCGAAGAAGTTTCTTCTGTCACCTCCCCGTCCGGGTTGAGGTACCGAGCATAGAACTGTATATTCGAGATCCCTCAAATTCTTGTCATGTACAGCTCGAAAATGTCTAGCGACAGGATAATTGTTGTCGCTGTTGACAATTGCACGGATGTGCTGCAAAATCCGTTGGTGCACCGGAAGTTTAGTACTTCCGATGTACTCAAGATTGCAGGTGCATTTGAGTTTGTACACGACATACTCAGATCTACATGTCAGGTATTCTCGAATTGGAATAGGTGTGGAGCAGAATGCAGTAACATAATGCGTACTATTTTTGGCAAAAGTACAGGCTCGACATGATGTACATCTGAAGAACCCAGTTTTGGTTGTGAGGCTCTTTTTGGGAGGGTCTTCAGGCATAGGTCTATCAAGGGCGTCTCGCATACTTGGAGCCCTTCTGAATGTGATATTTGGGATGTTAGGAAGCAAAGGCCCAAGAATGACATCCGTAAGGATGATGGGCCATTCAGAAGAAATGATACGCCTGATTTTTTGCTCCTGAGTGCTGTAGTTGGTGATGAGACGTACATTGCACTCGGTGGTAGGGATGTTAGGAGCCTTGGGCATGAGTAATGTTTTCCGCTCAAAAGTAGATGCTTTATGAAGAGCCTTATCAAGGATAGAATCAGAATAACCCCTATGAATGAAACGTTGTTTGGATTCATTTAAACATTTCTCAAGAGAGTCCTTATCGCTACAAATTCTGCAGATACGAATGAACTCCCCATAGGGGATGCTCCGAATTGTGTGGGCAGGATGAGAACTATGAGCATGCAAAACTGAGTTGCCTGCAGTGGCCTTTCTATGCAGGCAGGTTTCAATTTGGTTATTTTTGATGAAAATGCTGACATCTAAAAATTCTGCTGAATCAGTGGTGATGGTAGAGGTGAATTTCAGATTGAAAACATTAACATTGAGTTCTTAAACAAAAGTTTCCGCCTCATCCGCCGATCCTTTCCAGATAATGCAAACATCATCTATAAAGCGCCAGCAATGCGCAATATAGGGTAACCAGTGGCGGTGCGTGGTCCTGAGCTCGCGTTCCTCCCACCAGCCCACATGTAAGCAGGAGTAGCTGGGGGAGAAACACGAGCCCATCGCCACACCACGCAATTGCTGGTATATCTGACCCTGGAATTTAAAGAAATTAGTGGTAAGACAAATGTTTAACATTTCCATCAACATGATGTTATGATCTCGAAAACCAATGTCTCTTCTGTCCAAATAGTATTTACACGCTTGCATGCCATGCTGATGATGTATCCACGAGTAAAGAGATTCTATATCCATTACCAAAAATAGTAAATTCTCATTCCATTCCACTTCCATGAGTTTGTTAAGGAAGTCCGTGGTGTCCTTCAAAAAGGATGGGAGATTATGCATGTGAGGCTGCAAGAAGAAGTCTATGTACTTGGAAAGATTTTCGTTGCTGCTCCCAATGGCAGCTATGATGGGACGACCTGGAGTTGGAGTAACCTGTATATATATTCATATTCACCCACATTGCTCAAGCAATATAGACGCACTCCTCCAGCTGGTTAGTACAATTCCTTTTATTTCCAAAGGAACAGGGTTACAGCTTTGCTTTAGTGTCAATTTGCCTGACGTGTTTCAGAGCTTTCACGCTCTTTCTTCAGAGGCGATTTCAAAGCACTGATCAGGGCTTCAAGTACGGCACAGCTGGTTCCAGAAACAGTGAAACAGGATTACAGCTTTAGGGCCCACTGGAGTGCTATAATTAGTCCATGAAATCATGTTAAAAGCACACAACCATTAGAGGTTTCAAAATGGGCATGAAATTGCACTACAAGTTCCGGCATGCATTGGAGCAGAATCCATTAAGAATGGCACACCAGAGACCCATAAATTTGAATAAAACACTCAGGGAACTGTGGGAGCTTGGGCAATGTGGGTGAATATATATATTTATATATATATTACCTACTGGCGATAGCCAGTAGGTATATATAGTTAGGATTTTTTCTCTATGGAACTTTTGAAAATTCTATGTCTAATAACTTTGGCGTTTGTGGACGGAATATATATATATATATATATATATATATATATATATATATATATATATATATATATATATATATATATATATATATATATATATATATATACATACATATATATATATATATCTATTCACTGAAAAAACCATAGGTTATAGACCATATATAGTTAGGAATTCGCATTTACAAAACCTTATTTTACTCACACAAAACCATTGAAATTCCATTTATAGTTAGTTGCACTAACTATATATCGCGCACCCGCAATCCACTGCTGATGATGTCACATATTACATCATTCATGACATGGTCAGTGACATCACTGATGACATCACTGATGACATCTCAAATGACATCACTGATGACATCACTGATGACAACATCCAGTGACTGTATGTTTCTGTAAAGTTAAAATATGTCTTACATATTGAAGAATGAGTGGATGTATAAGTGTCTGGATGAAGGATTTAGTAGGTGCATGACTGACTGTATGAGTGAGTGATTAAATGTGTCTCACTGAGTGCATGGGTTAGTGACCAAACTGTCTTAATTTGTGCATCATTATGTCTGTTGTTCTGTAAACTGTTGCATGTGTTGATAAGTAGCTATATGAGTAACTATATGGGTTATTGATTGGTTGCCCAAGTATTTGTATGGGAGACTAGGTGTGTGTGTGGGTGGCTGGGAGGTGTATGACTCTGTGCATAGATGTGTGAGCAGTTGATTCACTAGATGTATGGTTTCAAAAGTGCATGTGGAAACAGCTGTATGGGCGGTTGACTGTGTGCATGAGTGTATTGGTGAGTGAATGGATATCTCAGTGTTACATGTCAAAGTAAGTACATATGTAAAACACAGTACATGTGAGAGTTGACATATATAAATAACTGTGCATAAGAGCCAGTGAATGTGTGAGTGGCTGTATGGATCATTGTGAACTTGTATCAGGGATTGTATAAGAGAGTAAATATGTGTTAGTATATGTTTGAATAAGTAAAGTTTGTATAACTGTATAGTTGAGGAAATGGAGGTGTGATTGATTCTTTGCATGACTGACTAGGTGTGTGAGTAACTCCATGGATGAGTGACAGTCTGTGAGTGTCTGTTTACACTGATTGTATCTAAGGTTATATTAGAGTCTGAAGAGGTTCATCGTATTATCACATGAATGATATCATCAGTGATGTGATCAGTAATGTCAAATGAGATGTCATCAGTGATGTCATCAGTGATGTCATTTGAGATGTCATCAGTGATGTCATTTGAGATGTCATCAGTGATGTCATCAGTGATGTCACTGACCATGTCATGAATGATGTAATATGTGACATCATCAGCAGTGGATTGCGGGTGTGCGATATATAGTTAGTGCAACTAACACATGCAACAGTTTACAGAACAACAGACATAATGATGCACAAATTAAGACAGTTTAGTCACTAACCCATGCACTCAGTGAGACACATTTAATCACTCACTCATACAGTCAGTCATGCACCTACTAAATCCTTCATCCAGACACTTATACATCCACTCATTCTTCAATATGTAAGACATATTTTAACTTTACAGAAACATACAGTCACTGGATGTTGTCATCAGTGATGTCATCAGTGATGTCATTTGAGATGTCATCAGTGATGTCATCAGTGATGTCACTGACCATGTCATGAATGATGTAATATGTGACATCATCAGCAGTGGATTGCGGGTGCGCGATATATAGTTAGTGCAACTAACTATATATGGAATTTCAATGGTTTTGTGTGAGTAAAATAAGGTTTTGTAAATGCGAATTCCTAACTATATATGGTCTATAACCTATGGTTTTTTCTGTGAATTTTCAAGGTTTTGTAAATGCTAATTCCTAACTATATATGGTCTATAACTTATGGTTTTTTCAGTGAATATATATATATATATATATATATATATTCAATGAAAAAACCATAGGTTATAGACCATATATAGTTAGGGATTAGCATTTAAAAAACCTTATTTTATTTGCACAAAACCATTGAAATTCCATATATAGTTAGTTGCACTAACTATATATCGCGGACCCGCAATCCACTGCTAATGATGTCACATATTACATCATTCATGACATGGTCAGTGACATCACTGATGACATCACTGATGACATCTCAAATGACATCACTGATGACATCACTGATGACAACATCCAGTGACTGTATGTTTCTGTAAAGTTAAAATATGTCTTACATATTGAAGAATGAGTGGATGTATAAGTGTCTGGATGAAGGATTTAGTAGGTGCATGACTGACTGTATGACTGAGTGATTAAATGTGTCTCACTGAGTGCATGGGTTAGTGACTAAACTGTCTTAATTTGTGCATCATTATGTCTGTTGTTCTGTAAACTGTTGCATGTGTTGATAAGTAGCTATATGAGTAACTATATGGGTTATTGATTGGTTGCCCAAGTAGTTGTATGGGAGAATGAGTGTGTGTGTGGGTGGCTGGGAGGTGTATGACTCTGTGCATAGATGTGTGAGCAGTTGATTCACTAGATGTATGGTTTCAAAGGTGCATGTGGAAACAGCTGTATGGGCGGTTGACTGTGTGCATGAGTGTATTGGTGAGTGAATGGATATCTCAGTGCTACATGTCAAAGTAAGTACATATGTAAAACACACTCCATGTGAGAGTTGACATATATAAATAACTGAACATAAGAGCCAGTGAATGTGAGAGTGGCTGTATGAATCATTGTGAACTTGTATCAAGGATTGTATAAGAGAGTAAATATGTGTTAGTATATGTTTGAATAAGTAAGGTGTGTATAACTGTATAGTTGAGGAAATGGAGATGTGATTGATTCTTTGCATGACTGACTAGGTGTGTGAGTAACTCCATGGATGTGTGACAGTCTGTGAGTGCCTGTTTACACTTAGTGTATCTATGGTTATATTAGAGTCTGAAGATGTATTATCACATAAATGATATCATCAGTGATGTAATCAGTAATGTCAAATGAGATGTCAGTGATGGCATCAGTGATGTCATTTGAGATGTCATCAGTGATGTCATCAGTGATGTCATTTTAGATGTCATCAGTGATGTCATCAGTGATGTCACTGACCATGTCATGAATGATGTAATATGTGACATCATTAGCAGTGGATTGCGGGTCCGCGATATATAGTTAGTGCAACTAACTATATATGAAATTTCAATGGTTTTGTGCAAATAAAATAAGGTTTTTTAAATGCTAATCCCTAACTATATATGGTCTATAACCTATGGTTTTTTCATTGAATTTTCAAGGTTTTGTAAATGCAAATTCCTAACTATATATGGTCTATAACCTATGGTTTTTTCTGTGAATTTCATTGGTTTTTTAAAAGCTAATATCTATAGCTGTAAAATATATTCTTCATTAAGTGACGTATCACGTAGCCCGTGAGACGCCTCATGATGCATCGCATAACCGTGACGTATCGTCTCTGCAGCGCAAACCAAACCCAAAACGTAAGCGCGCCAGAACACGCTTAAAGATATATATATATTTTTTTAACCTTAATTAGACAAAATCCACACGTGCACATATCACAAACGTTCAAAAAACACAATATGTCGGACTCCCGTTACGCTGCCGGTTAACTGCCCGGTTAA
This sequence comes from Lissotriton vulgaris, assembly GCF_964263255.1. Taxonomy (NCBI): domain Eukaryota; kingdom Metazoa; phylum Chordata; class Amphibia; order Caudata; family Salamandridae; genus Lissotriton; species Lissotriton vulgaris. The sequence continues at coordinate 274,404,382 of NC_141688.1, forward strand.
CGTACCAGGAAGCACCTTTACCGCGAAAAATCGCAATTTTTTTTCTTTTGCCCCGCAGGGAACTTTAATAGCCCCCTCATCAATCCTAGGGGTTCAGGAGGGGTCTGCCTTACCCCTTTCATTCATTTACACCTTTTTTTTTTTCCACCTCTTGTCTCTCGATCCCACAGAGAGACAAGATGGCGGCCGCTCCAGACTGTTTACAATGATAACTGCCAATCAGCTTCTCCTCAGACTCCTGTTACACTGCCGGTTAGCTTCCCGGTTAGCTGCCCGGTTAGCTGCCCGGTTCGCGTACCAAGACGCGTCTCTACGGCGAAAAAATCGGATTTTTTTTTTTTTTTTGGCCCAGCGTGGCTTTATAATATCCCCCTCATCAATCCTAGGGGGTCAGAAGGGGTCTACCTTGCCCTCTTTCCTTCATTTCCCCCTTTGTTTTGGCCTCCTCTTGTCTCTCGATCCTACCGAGAGACAAGATGGCGGCCGCTCCGGACTGCTTACAATGTTGACAGCCAATCAGCTACTCCTCAGACTCCCGTTACACTGCCGGTTAGCTTCCCGGTTAGCTGCCCGGTTAGCTGCCCGGTTCGCGTACCAAGACGCGTCTCTACGGCGAAAAAATCTGATTTTTTTTTTTTGGGCCCCGCGTGGCTCTATAATATCCCCCTCATCAATCCTAGGGGGTCAGAAGGGGTCTACCTTGCCCCCTTTCCTTCATTTCCCCGTTTGTTTTGGCCTCCTCTTGTCTCTCGATCCTACCGAGAGACAAGATGGCGGCCGCTCCGGACTGTTTAGAATGTTGACAGACACCGGAGAGCCAATCAGCTTCGCTTCGCAAAGTTCCGATACGCGAAAAGTTCGCGAACCGGAGCGCTACCCGGAGCGCTGTTACAGATATATATCTTGTTTTAAACGTTAATTTCTCAAAATCCACTGAAGCACATATATTGAGACCTAGCAAAGGCACATCGGGCTAACAGTCCCTACAATTTTGCCAAGTTTCGTGGAAATCCATTCAGCCGTTCGGGCTAAAAGTGAGGCCAACCGCCCTATGGAAATTAACATGGGAAAAACTCGTTTTGGGACCCCCCTTTTTTCTCGGCCCCCCCTTGACGAACCCCCCCCCCAAATTTTCAGGGGCTGCTCAGAAACAAGATGTGCCATTTTCCTGAAAATTTCAGCCAATTCCGTCTACAAACGCCAAAGTTATTAGACATAGAATTTTCAAAAGTTCCATAGAGAAAAAATCCTAACTATATATACCTACTGGCTATCGCCAGTAGGTAATATATATATATATATATATATATATATATATATATATATATATATATATATATATATATATATATATATATATATATATATATATATATATATATATATATCAGTAGCGGTCGGCAGTAGGTGTTTCTATAGGGCGGTGACGTGGCCAGGAGGAGGGGCAGGATGGGGGGAAATAATGTATGGATTACGGAGTTTTACAGGTAAGTAAACATTTAAATACATAAAACGAATTTCGTTGCGCGCACTGCATCACATTTGGTGATGCAGTGTGCGCAACGAAATTCGTTTTATGTATTTAAATGTTTACTTACCTGTAAAACTCCGTAATCCATACATTATTTCCCCCCACCCTGCCCCTCCTCCTGCCCACGTCACCGCCCTATAGAAACACCTACTGCCGACCGCTACTGATATATATATATATATATATATATATATATATATATATATATAAAATGGTTTTTAAAAACAACATATCTGTTTCAGCTTACATAAGAGACCATGGAATGGGCTTCATATACAACAATAACTTGTGTTACTGCATGCCAGAATGGTACACCGAATATGCAATTACAATTTCTCAAAGAAACAAAATCTATTTCTATATCACTACAGACAAAGCCACAGTTTAAAAACACAGCTTTCTTCATCATTTTCTCCTTAGCAAGATTTATCGCAAATGCGATAAAAAACGGCCGCAATGCATGAATATCGCTGAAAAGTCAGCGATATTCATGCATTATCCAGCAAATGCTCTTAGCCATGTTATCCACCTCCCATTGGATAACATGGCTAAGAACTGCTCGCAAATGCGAAAAAAAACGGCCGCAATGCATGAATATCGCTGAAAAGTCAGCGATATTCATGCATTTTCCAGCAAATGCTCTTAGCCATGTTATCCACTTCCCATTAAATAACATGGCTAAGAACTGCTCAGGGCCCCATGAGGAAGGCTTTCCATTTAAAAAGGTAAACATAACATCAAAGACACTAAAATGCCTTCTAAATATGACCCCAAACAACCTATGAAGCTCTAACAGTACATATCCAGAAATGTAATTGATTTCAAAATTCGTTTTTAAACACCGCATATAAATCAATTGTATACCTGCATTCATGAAGAAATGACTGAAAATGTCCTTGAGACACATGAAAGTGTTTCTGGAATGCCCTAGCACCATTTTTGGGACACTATTAACATGGCTAGGTAACTCCCATAATCAAAATCTAAATTTGCCAAGCGCAAGTGGGAGCGTATTTACAAGACACTTGCCCCATGAGGAACGCTTTCCATTTTAAAAGGAAAACATAACATCAAAGACACTCAAATGCCTTATAAATATGGCCCAAAACAACCTATGAAGCTCTAGCAGTACATATCCAGAAATGTAATTGATTTCTAAAATCGTTTTTAAAAACAACATATCTGTTTCAGCTTACATAACAGACCATGGAATGGGCTCCATGTACCACAATAACTTGTGTTACTGCATGCCAGAATGCTACACCGAATATGCAATTACAATTTCTCAAAGAATCTAATTCTATTTGTATATCACTAGAGACAAAACCACATTTTAAAAACACAGCTTTCTTCATCATTTTCTCCTTAAATCATACTATTCTCTATCTAAATTAAATAAATCTTTTCTCACCTTAGCAAATATTTTTTGAGTTTTGAAAACAGTCTCAGAAATACACCAAATTGTCTTCAGCAGAAGAAAAAGGATGCACTCCAGAGGCTGCAGCTATTGAAAGCACAGAAATACAGATATTCATTTCACATATCTCTCATATTAGCCAATCATAACTCTTCCCTCACTTTTTTCAAATCAAAACCCTTCCCCCCTCTGCCCTCTCTGCCTTTTTTCCATAGCAACCACCTCCTGGAAGAGCTTTCATGTTTGCAAATTCACACAACAATGTTTCAATTGAACTCTGAACTCTCAGTGCACCTGCGTATCCAGTGCAATCTTTCATGAAATGTTTCTTCCTTGACCATTCAAATTACATCTTTCAAAGAACACATCCATGCACCCTAACTTTCTGTTTTCAGAAATGGAAATGCACCAATCACTGCTAATGATTCATTAGCATTGGAAATCCACAGTTTTTTTTCTTTACAAACTCCTACTGTTTCAACTGCCCTTTCATTACCACACTTCATCTGACTGCAGAACAACCTTCTCCCACCATGTTTAAGGTCTGGATTGTTGGACATAGTTACATCCACTGGGCTCAAAGGTATGCTGAGAACAGAAATTTACCTAACCTCAATTTACAGGATGTGGAAATTAAGTGGTTGGGCCAAAGAGGATTAAAATGTCACCAATTGATACCATTGGTGAAAACCTTTATGCATTTGCCAAAACCTGACCTGTTAATAGTGCACTGTGGAGGTAATGATTTGGGCACTTTGACAGGGGTAGGTCTGGAAATGCTTTTAAAGGACACCTTTGAGCAATTAATGGCACTTTTTCCTCAAACTGCCTTGGTATATTCCAATATATGCCAAAGACAGAAATGGAGGTGGTCCAACCAATTTTGTCCACAAATTGAGAAAGCGAGGAAGCATGTAAACAAATCTGTGTCAGCTTTCATGAGAGACCATGGAATGGGCTCTCTGTACAACAATAACTTGCGTTACTACATGCAAGATATCTACAGAGGAGATGGAGTTCACTTCTCAGATGAGGGCAACAGAATTTTCATTCTGAATTTAAGACTGTGCATTGGTACCTACTTATAAGTACCTAAATGTACCATAAACCCAAAAGCTCTTCTCAGAGCTACCCTTCATCTGATCACACACTTTTATTATTTTTTTTCTAACTTTTTTCTGTAATTTTCAACAAACTACGCTCAAAGAGCGCTATCCGGTACGCGAACTGGAAGCTAACCGCGCAAAATTTCAAAAAAAAAGTTTTTTCTTCGCACATATAGTCCTCCTCAGCCACCCTCAGAAAACGTAGGGGGGCAAAATACTTGTACCATGCCCCCTTCTACCCATTCAGAACATTATTTACCCTCCATTTTATACCTTGATTCGACCGAAACACAAAATGGTGGACTCCCGTTACGCTCCTAGTTCGCGGACCGGACCGCTTTCCGGGAAGCGGTCCAAAAAAAAGGTGGGAAAGTAATTTACAGAAAAACGACTACAGACACTCTCACCAAATATAAATTAGCTCATACTACATAACAATCCCTTTCATTCTCACAAATTTGATTGAAATTTCATTTAGCCATTTAGCCTTTAGACCTCTCCAAGTACCGTGAGGTAAATTACTTCACAAAACACATCTGAACTGTTGGAATTGACAACCAATGAAAATGTTACTTTCATTTTCTACTTTTATTACCTGACATTTGATTGGTTATATACTTGAATATATATAAAGGAAGAGAAGAAAACACAGCCATTTTGACTACTACTTCTTGTTGTACATCACATTTCAATAGCTTCCAAAAACTTCAACTTCTTTGTGAAGGTAAGATATAATTTTTAAAAACGAAATATATTGTGCACTATAACTTAATATAATAGAATTTTTCTGCTAGATATACACTATCCCTCTGTAGTAGTAATGTATTTAGATAGACTTCTCTGTTATAATTATGAATGGAGTTAGGCTTGTCTTGGTTAAATCACATACACTTTTTTATAGTCCTATTTCCACTCTGATACTATACACTGCCAAAAGATAAATTCACTGATAAAAACTGCCTATCTAAAATTAATCCCAACAGTGCCCTATCTCTACTAATATATATTTTTTTAATCCAAATTTCAGGCAAAATGGAAGGCGAAAACCAAGTTTCTTTTGAAATGGACCTGCAAGAGAGCAGCCAGGAATTGATTGAACAAATTGACATAGAATTTATGGATGAAAGCTTGGATAATGAACTGCTGCAATGTGTCCAAGCAGTAGATGCCCTCCTTGCAAATGAGGACATTTTACAACCTCACAGATTGCAAACAATATTTCAAGAAAATAATGACATTTCAGACACTGAAATGTTAGAAAGTTTAATAAATTATGAAAAACAATGAAAATAAAAAAAAACTTTAAAAATAAAGAAAACAAAAAAAAAACAACAAAAACAACAAACAATTAACATACAGTCTTTGAAAAGTGTATCATTCTATTATCCTTATAGTACGCTGCCCAGAACGCTTTCCGGTTCGCGTACTAGGCGCTCATCGCGAAAAAAAAATATATATATATTTTTTTTGACCCTGCTGGGCCCTTTTAAAACCTCCACATAAAACCTAGGGGGTCAGGGAGGATCTACTATGCCCCCTTATAGAAATTTCCCCCTTTGGTTTGGCCTCCTCTTGTCTCTCGATCCTACCGAGAGACAAGATGGCGGCTGCACCGGACTGTTTAGAATGTTGACAGACACCGAAGAGCCAATCAGCTTTCCGTGCGCAAAGTTCCGTTACGCGAAAAGTACGCGAACCGGATCGCTGCCCGGACCGCTGTTACAGATATATATCTTGATTTAAACGTTAATTTCTCAAAATCCACTGAAGCACATATATTGAGACCTAGCAAAGGCACATCGGGCTAACAGTCCCTACAATTTTGCCAAGTTTCGTGAAAATCCATTCAGCCGTTTTGAAATTTTTTTTTTTTTTGCGTGGTAAGCGCCAAGTTCGCGAACCGGAAAGCGTTCTGGGCAGCGTACTATAAGGATAAAAGAATGATAGACTTTTCTAATACTGTATGTTAATTATTTGTTGTTTTTGTTGTTTTTTTTTTGTTTTGTTTATTTTAAATTTTTATTTTTTATTTTGATTGTGTGTCATAATTCATTAAACTTTTAACATTCAATAAACATATAAAAATAAATAATGTGTCAAACAATTTTTGAATTAAGAAATTAAAATTTATTTTTCATTTTGTTTTTCAAAATTTAAAAGAAAAACTAAAAAATCGTGATCATTTTTTTCTTCATTTTTTAGTAGAAAATCAACTGCATCTATGCATTGGACAAGTTCATTATTTATTGTGTCGTCGTAGAAATCCATGTCATCTTGTGTCTCAATTTTTTCTTCTGTTTCAGTTTTCATGTTGTTTTGTTGTTCTTCCATTTTCAATTCTGAAAAATGAATTTTTAAAAAATATATCAGTACAGAAAGGGCATTGTTGGGTTTCAGTACAGATTGGCAGTTTGGTTATTTATATAGTGTTTTTTTCACAAAGAAAGGTGTCGCCTGCAATTAAGGTCTATTGCAGGGGGCCCCCTCCTTGGGCCTCCCATGGATGGTGTCAGGAGGTATAGGGGAGGGAGAAGGAGACGCTCCCTCAATTGCAAGGAGACCATTCACAGGCACTGAGGGGGCCCATTGTCCAGCATTTTTGCGCCCCCACAGTTTTAACTTTTAGACCACAATCAATTCTCACACCTATGAAGGTGTGAGATATGCGTGTGGATTTAAAGTTAAAACTGTGGGGGCGTCAAAATGCTGGACAATGGGGCCCCCTCAGTGTCTGTGAATGGTCTCCTTGCAAGGGGTCACTTATGTAAATTGGAGGGGGCTTTGCGCACGTTCCTTTTTAGCCTATGGTCTTGCAAATTCTTGGAATGGCTCTGCCATAACTAAAACAGAGTAGTCTATTTTTTCTATAAGTATTACAGAGTGATAGAATATAATTCTCAGAAAATGTTTTTCTAATTAGGTTTCAGTACAGAATATATTTAAGTTTTATAAATAATATCTTACCTTTCAAATATAAGTTGAAGTTATCAGTTGATTTTTTGTTGTGCACTTCACGAAGTAGTAGTCAAAATGGCTGTGTTTCCTTCTCTTCCTTTATATATATTCAGGTATATAACCAATCAAATGTCAGGTAATAAAAGTTGAAAATGAAAGTAACATTTTCATTGGTTGTCAATTCCAACACTTCAGATGTGTTTTGTGAAGTAATTTACCTCACGGTACTTAGAGAGGTCTACAGGCTAAATGGCTAAATGAAATTTCAATCAAATTTGTGAGAATGAAAGGGATTGTTATGTAGTATGAGCTAATCTATATTTGGTGAGAGTGTCTCTAGTCGTTTTTCTGTAAATTACTTTCCCACCTTTTTTTAGGACCGCTTTCCGGAAAGCGGCCCGGTTAGCGAACCTTAAGCGTCACGGGAGTCCACCATTTTGTGTTTCGGTCGCATTAAGATACAAGATGGAGGGCAAATAATGTTTAGAATGGGTAGAAGGGGTCATGGTAGACTTATCTTGACCCCCTAGGTTTTCTGAGGGTGGCTGAGGAGGCTTATATTTGCGGAAAAATGCATTGACGAAACCTAGGATCTACTTCATTGGTAGGCCTTCACATGCATTATCTGCTCTGTATTCTTCAACAAGTGTAAAATTGATCTGTAACCCTGAGTAGGTCTCACCTTAAACAAACCTTAGGAGAGATCACACCTTATCGTCATCCTGAATTAATAAATAGATCTATTAAACAGTATCTCTGGTTTACTCCCTATAGCTGTCTTTCTTTTAACATTACTCTCTGTTTACTTCCCTTATACTAACTCTTCTTTTTTTTTTAAAAATATTTTTTTGGTTCGCTTCAAGTTCGCGAACCGGGCAGCGAACCGGAAAGCGAACCAAAAGAAATAGAGCTTGCCAGAGTGCTAAACATTCTAGCAATTTTATTTGAAAGGGGAGGTAGTTCTGAAAAGAACTTTTTTTTAATGTTTTTGTTGTTTTTTTTTTTGTTTTTTTTTCTGAACATTTTTTGTTTTTTTTGTATTTTTAGAACAGTTTTATGTTTTTTTTGTGTTTTTCATGGAGGGGAAACAACAAAAAAACAGGCATTGAAAAGGGCTCAACAGGAGCAAAAAAAAAATTACTGTTTGGGTGGGTTAGGGCACTTATGGTTTTCAAACACCAAGTTGATTAAGTTCACGCTCATGTACCCACATGAGAGCAGAGCACCACAATATATGCACGTAAACTTCATGTGCTTGAAGTTTGGCTGTATGTTTGGCACAGTTTCCTGTGCCTCTCTTCCTGTCAAAGATATAGTTGATGTTGATCTGGTCACAGGAGTTGTCGGGGGATTATCTTGAAGGTCCCTTAACTCTGCCCGGCTGTAGTTTAAGGGATGCCACCTGGCCATATGGCGATGCATAGTATAGTTGCCCATACTATACTTTTTGTCAGTGCCTCGAGATAATCTGTGTTTGCAGATTAGGCAGGTGGCATATTTGGCATTAACCTTCTTCTCCCCTCGAGGGATTGAGAAAAACTGCCATATAAAACTTATTTTCCTTCGGGAAACACGGGGCAACTCCTGAATAAATTGAGGTTCATCTGTGTCCTCTTCTTCTAGGTCCTCTTCTTCCTCCTCTCTGTTGGAGATGAATTGTGATGGTGGTCCTCTCTTGTCATGAGGAGGTTGAGGTGGTGGTGGGGGTCCACCAGCTGAAGCAAGGATAGAAGCCATTGCTGTAATATTGGAAATTGGTCTTTCTCTCACCAAGATGAAAGTCAGAGTGAGGAAAGAAGGAGGGGTTTACATGATTTGGGAAAAGCAAAAGTTTTGAACCAATGAAAAGTGTTATTTTTAGGTCACATGACCTAGTCATACATCATTTGGAAACCAAAAGTGAAATGAACCAATGAAAAGTTTGATAAACAAGTCACATGACCTGTTCCGCTTACGTTACGCGGTGCGCGCCGCGTCCCGGATCGTTTCCGGTTCGCGGTCCGGAGCACTTCCGGGAGCGCTAACGCGGCGCGTCATAAGACGCATTACGCGACAACGTGATACGTCGCGCTTCCGCGACGCGTCACAGTTCCGCTAACGAAACGTTTACCGGTTCGCGTACTAGATCGCGGCATCAAGATGAGCTAACGGAAAGCTTCCCGGTTCGCTTACCGGAAGCGAAGAAAAAAAATATTAAAAAAAAATTATCAATAAACATCTAAAATATATTTTGGGATTTAAAGAAGAATACATTTTACAGCTACAGATGTTAGCTTTTAAAAAACCAATGAAATTCACAGAAAAAACCATAGGTTATAGACCATATATAGTTAGGAATTTGCATTTACAAAATCTTGAAAATTCACTGAAAAAACCTTAGGTTATAGACCATATATAGTTAGGGTTTAGCATTTACAAAACCTTATTTTACTGGCATAAAACCATTGAAATTTCATATATAGTTAGTTGCGCTAACTATATATCGCGCACCCGCAATCCACTGCTCATGATGTCACATATTACATCATTCATGACATGGTCAGTGACATCACTGATGACATCACTGATGACATCTCAAATATATATATATAACATCTCTATGGCAAAATGAAACCCCTCATTTTGTTCCTTTGCAAATTAAATGTTTTAAGTGTTAACACTTTATTCCAATCAAGATGACTTCAGGTGTGCCATACTTTTGTCATAAGTAAGACTGTTAGCGCTCTAGTTGTTCTTTAGAACACTCTGGGACATTCTGTCACTGGGCTATAGTTGGGCTACATCTGGCTGATATTTGGGCTACATTTGGGCTCTTTTGTCTCTGGTGGCCATCTTTGGGCTACATTGGGCTACATTGGGCTCCAACATATATATAGCCCAATATAGCCCAATATATATTTTTCAAAGTTAATTTTCGTAAAAACCACTGGAGCATATATCTTGAGACATAGCAAAGGCACATCGGGCTACCAGTCCCTACAATTTTGCCAAGTTTTGTGGAAATCCATTCAGCCGTTCGAGCTAAAAGTGAGTCCAACCGCCCTATGGAAAACTCAATGTTAAAAACACGTTTTGGGACCCCCCTGTTTTCTCGGCCCCTGCTTGACGAAACCCCTCTATATTTTCAGGGGCTGCTCAGAAACAAAATGTGCCGTTTTCCTGAAAATTTCAGCCAATTCCGTCGACAAACGCCAAAGTTATTAGACATAGAATTTTCAGAAATCCCATAGAGAAAAAATCCTAACTATATATACCTACTGGCTATCGCCAGTAGGTAATATATATAACATTTCTATGGCAAAATGAAACCCCTCGTTTTGTTCCTTTGCAAATTAAATGTTTTAAGTGTTAACACTTTATTCCAATCAAGATGACTTCAGGTGTGCCATACTTTTGTCATAAGTAAGACTGTTAGCGCTCTAGTTGTTCTTTAGAACACTCTGGGACATTCTGTCACTGGGCTATAGTTGGGCTACATCCGGCTGATATTTGGGCTACATTTGGGCGCTTTTGTCTCTGGTGGCCATCTTTGGGCTACATTGGGCTACATTGGGCTACATTGGGCTCCAACATATATATAGCCCAATGTAGCCCAATATATATTTTTCAAAGTTAATTTTTGTAAAAACCACTGGAGCATATATCTTGAGACATAGCAAAGGCACATCGGGCTACCAGTCCCTACAATTTTGCCAAGTTTTGTGGAAATCCATTCAGCCGTTCGAGCTAAAAGTGAGTCCAACCGCCCTATGGAAAAGTCAATGTTAAAAACACGTTTTGGGACCCCCCTTTTTTCTCGGCCCCCGCTTGACGAAACCCCCCCAAATATTCAGGGGCTGCTCAGAAACAAAATGTGCCATTTTCCTGACAATTTCAGCCAATTCCGTACACAAACGCCAAAGTTATTAGACATAGAATTTTCAGAAATCCCATAGAGAAAAAATCCTAACTATATATACCTACTGGCTATCGCCAGTAGGTAATATATATATATATATATATATATATATATATATATATATATATATATATATATATATATATATATATATATATATATATATATAGGATACTTATGAATGTAAAGTTATTGGGGCCGATTCACAAAGGTAATCTGAGCCAAAAGTCTAACTTTCCAACTTTTGGTATTCACAGAAGTAATTTCCGACTCCTATCTTTGCGTCAACACTCGTGGCAGAATTTCCACACCCGAGACGGAATTTCTGGACCTGGGCCAGAATCTCAGTAATTGGGCTGGATGATCATGGTCTTCAGTGCTAAACACCTGTGCAAGTGCTTATCATCCCCCACCATGCTTCAGCTAAAATACTGCAGCCCAACAGTCAATCCCAGCCCTACAGCACATATAAAATTAGAGTTGACACACACAAATCTTTCGACAAATCGTTGAATGTGTTTATTGCTCGCGCCTTGCCATGCAGCATGAAGACTTAAGGAGGAGGAGGAGGAGGGTAGCAAGGATATTCAGACAAAGGATTAACCTTTTTGGGATGTCCAGCCAAGATGTCAGGGCCCAATACCGTTTCCCTCCAGATGTCATCTTGGAGATGGTATGTGAGCGGGGGCAGGAACTTGACTCTGAACTGTCACTCCCATGCCATCCCAGCCTATCTCAAGATACTTTCTTCTCTCCATTTCTTCACTACAGGGTTGTTCCAAAGGGTCTCCAGTGACCTTGTCGGCATCTCTCAGGCAAGCCATTCGAGGTGCTTGCATCAGGTACTGAGCTGTATCAATACAAGAGCCCACCTCCACATTCGAATGCCCCAAACACTTGACAGGAGACAAAGGGCAGCTAGGGATCTCTATCTCATTTCCCACTTCCCACATGTGCTGTGTGCCCTTGATTGTACCCATGTGGCTCTGCAGCCACCCCATCGCATTGCACACATCTTCTGCAACAGACACCAATGGCATTCCATCAATGTGCAGGCTGTCTGTGATGCCAGTGGTAGATTCATTGATGTGCAAGCAGTGTTTTCAGGCAGTACCCATGACAGCTTTGTTTTCTGCATGTCAGCTCTTACTGCAGGATAATTTGGCAACATGTGGCTACAGGGTAAGTACCAAGCACAAAACATGTGGGATATGTATGAATGAAATATATGAATGCCATCTCACGTTAACAACCATTGTACAATACAAATCATCATGCCACATACACGTCCTCAACTGACACTGCATGTAACAAAGTATAGATATGGTCTGTTCAAATTTGAGTGGAAAATGTAACCTATTGCTCTATCTACCTTCCTCAGGTGATGCTGGTTATGTACTCTCCCCTCAACTCCTCACAGCATACAGACATGCAACCACTGTCCTTTAAAGTAGGTACAATAGGGCACACATACGAACTCGAGCGGTCATAGTGCGCACTTTTGGTCTACTGCAGTCGCCATTTAGATGTGTTGACCGTACAGGGTGTGTGCTGATGTACTACCCGGAAGTAGTGCACAAGATCATATTAGTCTGTTGTGTTTTGCACAACATAGCTTTAAGTCATGGCTTTAATTCATGGCTTACCCATACCTCTTGTACCTCAGTTGGCTCTGAAGCCGGGCAACCGGGCAATTGCACATAACAGAAGTCTGGGTATGCAAGTCCATGATCAGCTGGTTACCTGTTATTTCACCTGAGCAACCTTTTGTGTTAGGGATAAAATATGGTTTGCTTTCTGTAATCAATGATGAAAGTTGGATAATTACGACTCAGTCCAAGAATTTTATCCTGAGACTACTCTGCTAGCCACACTAAATGTATGTAAACCACAGCTGTTGATAGGAGTCATACGACTGCCCATGCATCAGGTCATGTGCAGATTTCAGCAATCAATATTGTTGATCCCCCTAAGGAACTCATTGACTCAGAGGATTAGATGTATGTGCATATGAGATACATCGAGGCTGTTGACAGGCACCGCCCGGAGAGCATCAGCAAAACCAGCGCTTAGAGCTCTCCACTGGTTGCCTGTCCGGGAACGGATCAAATTTAAGGCTTTATGTATCACTCACAGATCCTTGCAGGGTAAAGGGCCCCCAATGCTAGGGACAATACTCTACCCCTATAAAACTTCCAGGTCCCTACGCTCATCTCAAGGCAACTTGGCCACTGTTCATAGAGTCAAGAAGATCCGCACTGGAGGGCGACGTTTTTCGGTCACGGCAGCAACCCTGTGGAATTCTCTGCCATCCCGAATGCGAATTGAAACGAACTATATGAAGTTTTGTAAGCTTCTGAAGACATATCTTTTCCCACAATAATTTTTAAATTCATTCCCTTCACCCCCTCGTCTCCCTTCAGTTTTCCATTGCACTCTCAGCGCTGGGACGCTCTTGGGCAGCTATGCGCTTTATAAATCCTTTTTCATTTCAATCATTTCATTTCATTTCATTCATTCATTCATTCATCCCAGGATCTTTTGAGAATGGGTGTCTGAATCACAAAGGGGCCTAACTATTGCATTGTGGAGTATTTGCCCCCAACAGATTCAAATCTCCCACAACTGGGGGGCCCCCAACGTAAGTGATGATGATCTTGGTGAATCAGGCGCTATGTATCTGGGATACACAGCACTGCTTCCCCTGAATTTACTGTAACACAACATTCAACTCTTGAGTAAAGTACAAATTATGGACCACATGTACCATAATGCAAAGAAGCAAACTCTCGTGTGTTGTGATGAGGTGTCTGACCACCCCCTTGTCCCGGGCAAGACATTATTTAATGGTCTGTTCTAGTTTTTGTTTCATGTGTCTGATGTTCTCTTACTGTGCCATTTTAGGGGTCTCCGCTACAGAACAACAGGATGGCAGAGGATCTGATCTATGATGGAGTATGACTTAGAATGAATAGTAAATGGCTTTCAGCAACTTCCTGTGAGGTATTACTTGCCTAAAACTTCCTGTATGTAATTTCCTGTATGAAAGAACGGGTTCTGGTCCGTTTCCGACATATCCGGCAAGAATGCTTACTCTCCGTATGCTGAGCATAGGCCTCATATGCATAGCTGATGCGCCGCAATGGAGAGTACACATTTATATGGACAGGGACTGCCGGGAAACCCCCACCCTTCAGTTAACCAACATTATTAACCAGGACATGACAGGGATTTCTTTGGAGGCGGGGGGTCATACAACCCCCGCCGTATTTATTAAAACATACAAATAAATCAAAAATTGAGACCTCCCTGGTTACCCCCATATGCCCTATTAACCACGCCCTTCTGTCCAAGTGCACATGCGCAGAGGGCCGCTTACCGTGAGGGTACTTCCGCCCCCCCGGGTACCTCTGTACGCTCTATTAACGCCATTAAAGGGGACCCTTCCATCTCTGCGCCGTTTACTGGTGTCATTGTGTACGTGCAGGGTGGCCAACCAGCCTAGAGAAAGCGTGACTCTCCCCCCCCACACACATATAGCCAACAGGCTGTAACTGCCTCTGGAGTTCTAGGAGAGACCACTTGTCCATCCCTTTGGGCGATCCATTCGAGAATGGCGCCGCCCCCTAAGGACCTTGAATTAACTGCTCACCAATCATGACCTTACCGCCTGACCAAGGAATAGCAATAAATACGACGATTGATGACCTGTAAACGGGAGAAAGTTCTAAGGAACTCTTGTCATCCCTAAACATTTGTAACAAAATGTGAAAACCTTCATAACACACAATAACAATCATCTGCTTCAGGGGATGGTGGGTGGAGAAAAGAATGACAGACTCCTAGAGGCTGGAAGGGCAGGCTGTGGCGCGCAGGAGTCAAAGAGGCAGACTCTCATGCTCCACGGCCTTTTAACCCCTCATCTGCCAGGTCAGATCTAACCTGCCTGGCCTTTGTTCCCTAGTGACCCGGAAGTGACTCAATCACTTCCGGGTCATCAGGAGACCTGGGTTCCAATACAGGCTGAGGTGCCCCTGCCGCGTCATGGTGACGCGATGGGGATGCGCCCCAAAAGCCAGTGCGAGTAGCGGGTGGGGGCCGGTGTGCCCGCCATAACTGCGGTGGGCCGATGTCAGCCACGCCTTCCCCTGCCGGAAGTTGCAGAAACGGACCGGAACCCATTCTTTTATTCATTCAGGAAATGACATTCGGGAAGTGGTAGACAGGAAATACATCACAGGAAGTTGTTGACTGCCATTTTTTGTTCATTCTGGGTCATTCTCTCCCACAGATCAGATCCTCTGCCATCCTGCTGCTCAGTACAACACAAGTACCCCCAGCATGGCAGAGGGATATGCGGAGGAAGCACCCTCTTTCACTTAGACATCCTAGCAGAGGGGATGATATCAAACTTTTCTCAGCTGTATGGGGGTCCTGAGGACCAGTTGAGCAGTTCAACGTGTGCCAGACTATGTGCCACCATTGGTGAGCGCTGCAGTGCAGTGGGTGTCATACCCGGAAGGCCAGGGCATGCCGGCAAGCGCTGGGAGGACCAAAAACGCTGGCAGAGGAGATATTGGACCATTCCTCCCAGTGCCATGTGCAACTGCCCTTCCTAAAGCCACTGTACAGGAAGGTCCTACGGGCAGCCTGGCCAACCCTCCATGCTCAGCGGAAGCAGCATGAGCAGTGGATATCTGGTAAGTGCATTACCTGCAATATGTGTCTGAAAGTATGATATGAGGGAAGACAGAGCTGTACCATCGTATGTCCCATGCCTATATTTACCCATTCTGTGTAAATGCGTCTGATGCGTCTGATGCAAGAGGAAATTGCAAGAGTCATGGCCATCCTCACTGCTGGTGTCACTTCCTTGGGAGCAGCCATGTTGTCTGTCCTAGTCCAAAGTCCCTCCAACACCACCCCCAATGTTTCCCTCTGTATATTTCCCCACACTGTTTCCCTCATACTCCTCATGTAGCCTAACCCCGTATGGTGCCTGGGCCTGCACCCGCCAGCCAGGAACCAGCTTCATATTCTGAGGATCTGGACTTTGTGGAGCTAGAGGATGACCAGAAGGACAGTTGACCTGTTGGACTCTGACATTGTTTTGGACACTTACTTACCTTGCCCCTTGTATATAGCCTGGTTTCCCTGATGCTTCCTGATGTGTTTCATTTATGTTGCCCCCCATCCAAGTTCCCTTGTCCATTCTGTGTAAAGAACATTATTTTTTTTCCTTTCTCCCTCCCAAACGGACTGTTATTTGTGTTTCTTCTCCAAAATATTTGATTAAAATAAACGTATATTTTGATTCATATTTTCCCTATCTTGTTTAACTTCATTGTGAATGTCTTGTTCAAAGTATGAACATATATCTTGTGAGTTAATATTTGCTCTGCACATGATAGCTTTTTGCACTGATGGGGTTACACCTTTACATTTGTCACTCACACACATTCATCCTCACATCTCTAGGACACACTACAAGGGTAAACATTTGCCCATCAGTCCATAATACGCAAGTTAGTATTGACTTGTGAGAAGATTTAGACTTTATTTACACATATTCACGCTAGAAGATGTATTTGAGATGTGATCAAGAGGGTTCGTGCTTGCAACTTCGCAAATTTGTAGGTGAGGATCGCTGTGAGTGAGTATGTTTGGGTTGTCGCCAAGGTGCAGGTTGGTGTGGTGCCTCTGTCTATACTGGGGGAAGGTCATGAACAGGGTCTGATGGTGTCTGTACAGTTGGTGGTGGTACCTGGACAGGGGCTGGTGGTGGCTGTGCAGGTGGGGGTAGTGCCTGGACAGGGGGTGGTGGTAGATGTGCAGGTGGGGGGAATGCCTGGGCAGGGGGCAGTGGTGGGTGTGTACTCTTGCTGTGATCCTGTGCAGTTTGTGGTACAGGTGTGTGGGTGTGATGTACTACAGGCAGAAGTGATATCTCCCCTCCCTGCGTTGACCTTGAAGGTAGACTTTGGATCAGTTTCAGCATGCCTTCCATCGTCTTCATGGCCAAGGCATGGTGTCTTACACTCTCTTCCCTTTGGAAGGATATAATGTTGTTTATATTCCTGGATATGTTGGCCAAGATCTATTCATCCTGGCCAACTCCTGGGTCAGTCTGTCCACCAACTTAGGGATTTGCTGCATGTCCTGCTGGGCCCCAGACATGTCTGACAGGGTAGCTTTTATAGCACGAATGTCCTGCCTCAATTCAGCCTGCTGTTGGAAGACGTCCTTCTCCACTGGCTACCTTGGCCATCTGCTGGCCCTCTCTGCAGGGGACAGCCATGGATGAGACCGCCAGGTTCACCAACAAGGGGAGGGTGGCAGGTGGTAGTATATGGACACCTGCACCACAACAGGGTTGGTACCTCCCTCAGATGGTGGAGAGAATGCAGAACGCAGGACATGCAGCAAATCCCTAAGTTGGTGGAGAGAATGCCTGGCTGGCGCTGTATAGGGAGGAGTGTGTAGGGGAACCACCACGTCTGTCCTGGATGTGAGGGCTGTGAAGCAGTGATGTCTGTGTTGGGTCGTGTGTGTAAGCTGTGGGTGCTTAGCTCTATGCTGAGGACAGGCATTCTTGGTTTTTAGAGGCTGAGGCACTTTGTTGGGTGGAGGGTGTGTGGCCTTGTCAAGGTTGTCCAATGTGATAAATGTTCTGGCCAGGGCATCTAAATCCTCATCCTCTGTGAGGAGGGTCAGATAGTCTCCCTCATCCTCACATTCAGCAGCCTCCTCAGGTACTTCATCCTCCTCCTCTTGCGCAGTGCTCGCAGCCGACATTTCTGCTTGCAAAAGAAGTGGATTCTCCCCTTTGATTGTACGTCGCCCACAACTGGTGAAAGGTCCATCATCCTCTTCATCATCATCACCTGTAAGATAGAGGTTGCAACAGGATAAGTAATTGACCAAGTATAAGATGTGGTGCAACAAATGGGTTGATTCTACCGTACTTTGCATCAACAGATGAAACACATGTGACCTGGTTTGGGTACACCTACACGTGACAGCTGACACCATGAGATATTAAATAGAGATGTACAATGCACAAGCAAACTCACCAGCTCCAGCCACATCTTTGTGTCCCTTTGTTATCCCCCTGATGTCAACTGCTGAACCTGTCTCCTCATAGGTGTAGCTGAGGAAGCGGTCCCCAATCCAGCAGCTGGAGAGGGAAGTGACAGCGTACTCAATGATCTGCATTACTAATTTACAAAGAGGCACGTGTGACACTCATATTTACCAAATGGTATGTATGTAACTTTGGAAACACCAACTGCAGATACTATTCATAAGGGGATTTTCCTCTTTGTAATGATTTTGGAATCGGTACTAGGGAAACACTTCATGGCACACTTACCTAATGGACAGATGCGAGTGGGTACACATCTGCAGCCAGGATGTCTTGCATACCCCGGAATGGTGTTGTCCACTGCACTGATTGGCTCCTGTCAGCAACTGTTATGAGACATACATGTCCATATTTAAGTAGACAGGATGGTAGCTATGTGCTAATATGTTTGTGTCATTCTCAATGACCATTGATTCCTGGCCAGTGTGCAGTATATTTACCTTCTGGACTTACATGTAGGCCCAGGCTCACCAGCAGCATTTGCCAACTGCTACCTCCACACAGCACTGACATCTACGAGATGACACATCAACAGACAAACGTGTATAAGAAGATAAATGATATTTGAAGGAAGGAGATAAATATTCTGGACGACTCCCCCTTACTAGGATTACACCTTCATTGTTATGACTATCATGCATCATGAGTATAATGTAGTCTGTTGACAAGTCTGTCCTTTGTTGCCATAATCCATTTACAACATCATGATAGAACTTAGCTGACAATGAATGATGTCTTGTACAGCACACATCTTAACCTCATATATTATCCTCTCACCTATATATGAGAATACGGTAGAAGAGGAGGTAATCTGAATTCAACATTTGACTAGGATCCCACATTGTGGGAAAGTGTAGAAGCTTGGATGGTTGCTGCCTACATTGGATTTGCATTGTGCTTTTCAGCCACCAGATATGAATATTTTACATCCTCAACATCCCCCTTAGCATCCCATAAACCCATCCCAAAAGAACACAACTGGCATCAAGCGACCCTCGTCCACACCAATTTCAATACATTATGTCCATTGTATTTTTGCTAGAGCGTTTTTATTTCATTGAATTACAATCCAGTTGTGGCTACTCCACAACTTATGACACAATATAGTATTTGATGTACATTCTGCACTTACTTGCCATACATATAGTGTCATCCTTTCACTAGCCACCATGGTGTGATATGGTATGTGGTTAAATGGCATATGTAGGCATATTGTGATGAGGGATAACAGTGATGTAGGACACATACAGCATATTGCAGACATTGAAGCCATATTTCATGAACATTCCTGTACATCATTCTTGGGTTTACCTACCAGGGTCCTGCATCTGCCCAGTGTGTGGTTCCTAACCAGACGCCACAGCCAACCTTGTAGCAGATGTCACTGGGGTACTGGAATCCGGGATGACATAATTGGATCTACAATGATAAGTGTGTCTGCCACTCCACATTACAGCCGCTGCATGTGATGCACTCAATTTTAGACACAAAAGATAAGCACAAGCAGTGTGTTGCACTCAACATCATCAGTGATCCCACCCTCAACTTTTAATGGCCCCATTGGCTAGAAGCAACAACTATTACATTTACACCACAACAATCCCAAAAGGAAGTTCCACTATATTGTTTTGTTTATGGCCCAACATCATGCCATCCGATATAAACAAATATAACCAGCTGGGTTGACTGGACAATTTCATGTTTTGAAAAAACAATATATGTTAGATACTGGAAGCATACTCCTGACAACTGAATATCACTTCTTGTTCATCATTGTTATATTTGTTAACATTGGATTTCCAGACTTTGGGACGGAAACAAAACAACATAGTGGGCGCCTCTTTTTGACTTGTGGCACTCGATTCCAGAGTTGAGTTCACAGTACTGGAAATGTTGATGGAATTCATCTAATGTGCCCGAATCACAAAGGAATACTAAGGCAAAATATGTTATTTTTCGACGTTTTTGCTAAACGTAAATGTCCTAAATGAATACCAAAAGTCATAAAGGTAGACTTACATCTCTGGTTATCTTTGAGAATCGGGCCCTATTTGTGACTCTGATGTCTGCTGTAATGTATGCATTTTGACCCTCTCCTGACCAGTTTGACCTACAAGTTTGTGAGGGGGGTATGCCTTGCATTGGATGATGTTGTTTCCTCCCAGCAGTTGCAGGGACCGATGCTACTTTGGTAGACTGTACTATGACTGAATGTGTCAATAGGGGAGAACAAAGAAAAGACACCAAATCAAAAATTGTAAAAGTACAACTTGTCAGAACTGTCGTCGGTGCTTCTACATGCTAACAGTAATGCTAAGTGCAGCCGTGGCCGGTGCAGGTAGGAGCAGTAGGGCTTTGGGGGGGCATGGCGGAGCAGGCTAGGAAGTAGACAGACGACAGAATAGGGAAAATAAATGTCTTAAAATAAGCATTCACTCACCTTGTGCTTGGTGATGTGGCAAGCACAAGGTAAGTTGTTTTGTTTGTTAATTTTGTTTTATTTTCCCTATTATGTTGTCTGTTGATTTCCCCTGTCCCGCCCCACCCCCCTGATGTTATTGACTGCCCCGGCCCGCTAAGTGGAATGGGCACTTTGTCAATTGCTCCTTCACAGTGTTAGGTATATACGGCAGCAGTACTGGGCCCATGTTTTCGATAATGGGAATGGTATTTGCCATTTCTAACTCAAAGGATATTAGGACTTGTGGTGAAACATACGGAAGGAGACACATGAGGCTCTGACTCACTAAACTTTCTATACATAATTTGGACAACTTCCTTAATCACAATTGTCGTGCAACACAGACAGTCGCCGCTGACGGGGGAGACGCCGCTGACGCCGCTGGTGACTCACTTTTGCTCCCTTGATAACGGGACTACTGTTTGCTGTCTGGGTTGCGCTTCTCTAGCGCTGGGAAACTACATCTTGCTGCCTGCTAGTCCCCCCCGCGGCCGCTCATTTTAACAACAAGCGGCCGCCGAGCGGGGAGACTACACGTCCCAGAAGCCCCTGCGGGACAGCCCCGCCTACCAACGCCCATTCCCGCGCCCGGAGGCGCATAAAATACCGGCACTCCCGGAGTGGAGCTGGAGACGCCGCTGACGCCGCTGGTGACTTACTTTTGCTCCCTTGATAACGGGACTACTGTTTGCTGTCTGGGTCCCGCTACTCTAGCGCTGGGAAACAACATCTTGCTGCCTGCTAGTCCCCCCCAGCCGCTCATTCGAACAACAAGCGGCCAACGAGCGGGGGAACTACACCTCCCAGAAGCCCCTGCGGGACAGCCCCGCCTACCAACGCCCATTCCCGCGCCCAGAGGCGCATAAAATACCGGCGCTCCCGGAGTGGAGTGGGAGACGCCGCTGACGCCGCTGGTGACTTACTCTTGCTCCCTTGATAACGGGACTACTGTTTGCTGTCTGGGTCGCGCTTCTCTATTGCTGGGAAACAACATCTTGCTGCCTGCTAGTACCCCCCGCCGCCGATCATTCTAACAACAAGCGGCCGCCGAGCGGGGGGACTACACGTCCCAGAAGCCCCTGCAGGACAGCCTCGCCTACCAACGCCCATTCCCGCGCCCGGAGGCGCATAACATACCAGCACTCTCTCCGCGTCATGGAATGCGCGCGGGCTGCGCCGGGCTAAGGCCGGGCAAAGGGCGGCTGTCTGTGGCCGTCTGGGGCTGGAGGAGACCGGGCTGGGCCACCCCCCCTTTTTGAACATCAGGCTGTTGCACTGTTATAGATATCTAAAGTAAAAGTTTTGTAAAGTTTGTCCTATGTGCTTATAGGTGATAACTAAAATATGGGTAAAAGTACTCCAATGCACACTCGTTCTACCACGAGAAAACACAAACTACTACACCACTCCCAAGTCTAACTGCAATAGACAGGATGTTGCAAAAGACCATAGGGGTAGTTGTGACAGCAATTGAGAGCACCGAGAGACGTCTCCCACTTCCCCCAAATATGTGTCTACCCCCCAACCTTATAAATACATCTACAACAACAGCATATTCCCATGCCTCCATTCTTATGGACTCATATACAGATTTTCCAGGGATAGATAGATATTTCAGCACCGAGCGACAACATAACCCCCCTATAGAATCGTTAATCCCGGCTAGTAGACTCTCATTAACGCCAACTCTGTGGCCTTCACAGATATGCGAGGAACCCCCTCTTTTAATTAATGATTCGAATGTTGTGGAGGGGTCGGATCCCTACCCTATCATTGACCCCGACTCAATAGACATGGGAAACCAGAAAAGTCCCCCTCAAAGAACCAGAGGGCAAAAAACAAAAAGTAAGCAAGCACATAATAGGAAAGAACAGTCCATAATTAAAAAACTGAGGGGAAAGGTAGAGGAAATCGTAAAAAAATACCCATACCACCTAGACAAAAAGGGGATAAGGGTGAAGATCAGTCAATCGTTGCTGAGGTAGTACATAATGAAGAGAGGTGTAGTGTATAACCAGAAACAATACTATTAAATCCTGTGGGTTTCATGAGTCATTTGGAGCAGCTAATGAAATCTCTAACTTTACCCCTGCTGGAAAGAATAAAGGTCCTAACAGATAAAATAGGGACTATGGGAAAGCTGGTTACAGCAAATTCAGATTTATTGAAACAACTTGAAATTTATGGTAGAAGTGCTGTTATATCCCGCTCAAGTCCAGCACTAAGTACAGGCAGTGGTGTATTAAATCCACCTGATAAACCAGCCACATTGGCGGCAAAGGGCGATAATTGCCAGGTACAGCATACACTGCCTCTAGGAAAAAGAGCCCAGGCTAATAAGTGCCCTGAAAGAAAGGGGATTGAGGGGGAGATTGGAAAGGAACTAACAGTAAGAGAACAGACCCGGGGCCCCATTGATAGAGACATAGAAAAGAACAGTAGTGATATGGAGAAGATGAATTACCCACGTATTGACCTCCCACCACAGTCTATGCCGTACACTGTGGTCTTGACGGGGGTGCCAGAGATGAAAAATGATAGAGGGGAATCCTATTCAGAACTGAAGAACAAGGTAGTTTTTTGGCTCAATACTATCAGACCACTACCAGGGCACGTACAAGCAGAAATTATACATGTTCGCAGAGTAAGCTGGATTGGACACAGACAAAAACATCTCTCTGGGGACTGTATAATTGTACATTTTAGAGATAGACGTGCAATAAGATTCATTTGTGGCTGGAATAACCATCGAAGGAATGGCGGGATCCAAACTATGGATCTGACCTACTTCTATCCATCAATGAACTCTGCAACGACTACGTTTAACCCATGGCAGCAATGGGAGCCTAGGGCTCGAAACAGAGATGATTATAATATACCAACATCTAACCAATACCATATATTGCAGGGATTAAAGGATGTTGATTGACTTGCTACGGATACACGGGTTACTAATCTCTCACTGTCCACGAAACCTGGCAGACAAATGTCAGACCTTGATAAATGTGGCTTGGGTATGACCAACGCTAAGGATGATACTGGCTCAGTGGGTTATGAAAGCAAAGAACAGGGCCTAACGAATGAAGGTACTCCACATGATAAGCCATTTTTAGGGACCATCATAGAGCCTAGCCGCAATACAGATGTGCTGGTTAGACAAACAAATAAGAAAACATGCTCTTTTATGAGTTGGAATATCGCAGAGCTAAGGACAAAATTATATAATGAGAATTGGGTATACCTTGTGAACAGATATGATGTTGTAAGTCTCCAAGAAACTTGGACTATGGTACCTGATCATGTTAATGGTTTTAGAACTTATTTCTCCCCAGCCACCAGCTCAGCTCATGGTAGGGCCAAAGGAGGCTTATGCACCTATGTCTCAAACATGTTAATATGTACTAAAGTAGAAATGGTTTTTAATAACATGTATGATCATGTTATCAGGATTACTATTGGAAACGTGCTTTCTATAGTTTTGGTGAACTTTTATAAAAATGTCCCAGGTGAGGTCATAGACAATATTTTTAAATCTTTAAGAGATAATATATTAAATCCATGACGGAAAGAAGACTGAGAGAGGTCTGTGTTATATGGGCTGGGGACTTCAATTGTTCCTTATGTGCGAGAGGAGAGAGAGGAACATGTAGAGTAATGCAGGATAAAGATTCCAGTTTTAGCCACTTTGAGCATACTAAATGTGGGGACTATCTAAATGAAGTTATTTTTGGGTGCAATATGGGCTTACGAATAGATTGATTAGCCCTTCCCAACTTTTAATGGTAGAGGGGCAAATACAACGATTGATTACATTATTGTGACTGCTAGACACGGGGGTATGATACAGGCGTTTACCACACTTGATAATTCATTGAGCGACCACTTTCCCCTC
This sequence comes from Lissotriton vulgaris, assembly GCF_964263255.1. Lineage (NCBI taxonomy): Eukaryota > Metazoa > Chordata > Amphibia > Caudata > Salamandridae > Lissotriton > Lissotriton vulgaris. The sequence continues at coordinate 274,428,786 of NC_141688.1, forward strand.
AGTTTAGTTTTACAAGGCAGACTGAAGGCACTACATGGGAAAGATATGGTCAGAATCCAAGTAGATAATATTTCCATGGTTAGGAAAAATGGTTACTCTTTAAAGTGGACAAAAATTGTCCCGGAAGACTTCTAACAAAAATGAATAAAGAGCACTGTGCCCCAATTCTATGCCTGTACAGAAATGAATACGCCTGACCCTGACATCATCAATAACTTCTTAACGATTACAGCACATATTAAGAAACTGCTATGGGTTGAAATAAAAGGTGATAAAAGGGTTCAAAAGGGGTGGTTTGATACGACCTGCACTAAGGCCTACTCAAAATTGAAACGTGCACTAAATGCCCCAGCTAAGGATAGTTCCCTAATTAAAGATTGCAGAAACGCCTATAAGCAGACCTTTAAAAAGGAGAAAAGGGATTTTAAAAAAGGAAGCTTGAGAAACCCTGTGTGAAGCATCTTTAAGCAGACACTCTGCAGCTTTTTGGAAGGTTGTTATTGCCCTCTTTCTGAATTATAATCGCTACAATAGAAGTAGCAATACCTGAGAAAGAGTGGGTGAAACACTTTTCTGAACTTTACTCTGCTGAGATCCATGAGGAGGATTGCTTAATAGAGAAATATCAAGCTGGAAATTATTCACACTCAATGAGCAAACTAGTCCCTGGTATCTCTGTAACAGAAGTAATTGCTAGCATTAATGCAAGTTTGGGGGGGTAAGGCACCGGGCCCGGATGGGGTTCCGGTGGATCTACATAAAAATAATATAGACCTTTGGGCCCCGATTCTTACATGACTCTTCAATGCTACACTTCATACTGGTCTTCTTCCTTCCTGGTGCAAATTACTGATAGCAAATACAACAGTTGATGGACAGAATGCAGAACATTGTCATACATTCACCCCAGTACAGAGATCTGGGCCTAAATCCATCGTTTTTTTGCACTCCACACCACCCCAGTGTAGACATGGCCATATGCAAATCAGCCTTGACCCATCATGGGAAAAGTCTAGCCCGACCTGCCAAGCCATGTCTTTCCTGGACCGGGATTAAGCATCCTAGGACCGGTTTCTGGCTATCAGCCATCTTCAGCCAGGATAGCTTGACTCCAGTGGTGTGGAGAACATGGGACTCACGTCTGAGCATACCCATCACACTCAGGGTGACAAATGCAAAAACAACAGTTGATGGACAGAATGCAGAACAATGTCATACATTCACCCCAGTACAGAGATCTGGGCCTAAATCCATCGTTTTTTTGCACTCCACACCACCCCAGTTCAGACATAGCCATATGCAAATCAGCCTTGACCCTGTGCCTCATGGGAGCAGTCCAGCCCGAACTGCCAAGCCATGTCTTTTCTGGACTGGAATTAAGCATCCTAGGACCGGTTTCTGGCTATCAGCCGTCTTCAACCAGGATAGCTTGACTTCAGTGGTGTGGAGAGCATGGGACTCACGTCTGAGCATACCCATCACACTCGGGGTGACAAATGCAAAAACAACAGTTGATGGACAGAATGCAGAACAATGTCATACATTCACCCCAGTACAGAGATCTGGGCCTAAATCCATCGTTTTTTTGCACTCCACACCACCCCAGTTCAGACACAGCCATATGCAAATCAGCCTTGACCCTGTGCCTCATGGGAGCAGTCCAGCCCGAACTGCCAAGCCATGTCTTTTCTGGCCTGGAATTAAGCATCCTAGGACCGGTTTCTGGCTATCAGCCGTCTTCAGCCAGGATAGCTTGACTTCAGTGGTGTGGAGAGCATGGGACTCACGTCTGAGTATACCCATCACACTCGGGTTGACAAATACAAAAACAACAGTTGATGGACAGAATGCAGAACAATGTCATACATTCACGTCAGTACAGAGATCTGGGCCTAAATCCATCTTTTTTTGCACTCCACACCACCCCAGTTCAGACATGGCCATATACAAATTAGCCTTGACCCTGTCCCTCATGGGAACAGTCCAGCCCGAACTGCCAAGCCATGTCTTTCCTGGACCGGAATTAAGCATCCTACGACCAGTTTCTGGCTATCAGCTTTCTTCAGCCAGGATAGCTTGACTCCAGTGGTGTGGAGAGCATGAGACTAGCGTCTGAGCATACCCATCACACTCGGGGTGACAAATGCAAAAACAACAGTTGATGGACAGAATGCAGAACATTGTCATACATTCACCCCAGTACAGAGATCTGGGCCTAAATCCATCGTTTTTTTGCACTCCACACCACCCCAGTGCAGACATGGCCATATGCAAATCAGCCTTGACCCTGTGCCTCATGGGAGCAGTCCAGCCCGAACTGCCAAGCCATGTCTTTTCTGGACCGGAATTAAGCATCCCAGGACCGGTTTCTGGCTATCAGCCGTCTTCAGCAAGGATAGCTTGACTTCAGTGGTGTGGAGAGCATGGGACTCACGTCTGAGCATACCCATCACACTCGGGTTGACAAATGCAAAAACAACAGTTGATGGACAGAATGCAGTACAATGTCATACATTCACCCCAGTACAGAGATCTGGGCCTAAATCCATCGTTTTTTTGCACTCCACACCACCCCAGTTCAGACATGGCGATATGCAAATTAGCCTTGAACAGTCCAGCGCGAACTGCCAAGCCATGTCTTTCCTGGACCGGAATTAAGCATCCTAGGACCAGTTTCTGGCTATCAGCCGTCTTCAGCCAGGATAGCTTGACTCCAGTGGTGTGGAGAGCATGAGACTAACGTCTGAGCATACCCATCACACTCGGGGTGACAAATGCAAAAACAACAGTTGATGGACAGAATGCAGAACACTGTCATACATTCACCCCAGTACAGAGATCTGGGCCTAAATCCATCGTTTTTTTGCACTCCACACCACCCCAGTGCAGACATGGTCATAAGCAAATCAGCCTTGACCCTGTGCCTCATGGGAACAGTCCAGCCCGAACAGCCAAGCCATGTCTTTCCTGTACCGGAATTAAGCATCCTAGGACCGGTTTTTGGCTATCAGCTGTCTTCAGCCAGGATAGCTTGACTCCAGTGGTGTGGAGAGCATGGGACTCACGTCTGAGCATACCCATCACACTCGGGTGACAAATGCAGTTGATGGACAGAATGCAGAACAATGTCATACATTCACCCCAGTACAGAGATCTGGGCCTAAATCCATGCTTGATTCCGGTCCAGGAAAGACATGGCTTGGCCGTTCGGGCTGGACTGTTCCCATGAGGCACAGGGTCAAGGCTGATTTGCATATGGCCATGTCTGAACTGGGGTGGTGTGGAGTGCAATATAACGATGGATTTAGGCCCAGATCTCTGTACTGGGGTGAAGTATGACATTGTTCTGCATTCTGTCCATCAACTGTCATTTTTGCATTTGTCAACCCGAGTGGGATGAGTATGCTCAGACGTGAGTCCCATGTATATCTTGTATCATGTATAAACTTATATGAAAACGTAGACATTTTAGTATCTACCATAGGCATATCTGCTGCTGTTTAAACCTCATTCAAAAATATCTTTCTTTTTTAATTCCTTTACCTCTCAATCTGCGCAGCTGTTGGCCTGGTAGTCATTTAGAATCACTTTAAAACAACAGAATTTCCTTTTATATCCATATTTAAAATTAAATACAGGCATGAAAAGGAATGTTTTTATGTCTGTGTAGGAGAGTAGGGTCTGCTATCCTATGGTCACCCCAATTTTTGCTTTTTGCTTCACTGGTTTTCGACTTACTGAGGCTGTGGGCCTGCTAATCAGACCCCCAGCCTGCTGTTCTCTCTCTGAATTTGTAATACATGTGCTATAGGTACATACCACAATTGGAAATGGACTCCTTGTCAGCCCCTGTACTATGCACTATAGGTGCTCAGGGCATAGGTGCCACCAAGGCCTACCAGGGGCCGAAGCATCGCTTTTGCCACCCCTGGCTGGTTCTTAAATTGACACAACTGGCTGATCACTCAGATGGGGCAAGTGGGTGTAATCACCCCTTGCTTAGATATAGGGTACCTATATCTAAACCTATATCTGGACACATATAAACCTGTGAGTCACTCCTATGGAAGGCCTTATCAATCCTGGAGGCAGAGTGCGTGGTTTTATGTGAGATGGAGCTCTGGCATGAGCTGAGCCTGTCTGTAGCTGTCGGGAACAACTCCCTAAGCTGATCCGGGATAATGCCATACCATATACTATTAAGTGCCTTATAATCCTCGCGGTTATATAGCAACTTTGGTTTGGCTTTATCAAAACATGTCGTGTAAGGTGTCATACGAATTGGAATACTACCCCCTCGCCAGTTCTGGCGACGGGGGTAGCATTCCACCCTTCTAGAGGGAGAAGACATGTTACTTTACTGAAACGTTGATTTTAAATGAGCCTCAGATCCACAAAATGGATGCCTCTGCCACAGACACGGGTCTGGCCTCCTGCTGCTGACCTAAACTCGGCAGATGGTGGCTTGGACAAAGGGTTTCCTGTCGCAGGGCGGTGTCAAACCACCCCAGACAGGAGATAGTGGATTGTAGCAGGGAGGTTTCAAAGAAACCAGACACTGCCTGGGGAGCACAAGGCTGCCCCTTGCATAATCCGGCCAAACCGGTTCTGGGGCACACCAGCCCCAGTCCCAGCGCGGCCTGGATCAAAGGAAAGGGGTGTATCCACCCCCTTCCTGGGTTCCACCCATAGGGAGGGACCTAGCAGGTAATCCAGCCCACCAGATTCGAATAAGAGTGGGAGCAGTGCCAACGCAACTCAGATTATCCTGAAGAAACATAAGAAACAAAACTCTGGACCCTTCGACATCCTACTCAACGTAGAAGACTGAAGAATCTCCCTTGTGGTCAAGGAGTGACCACCCTGTGCAAACAGGCACCATCCAGCACCTCGACCCTTGCTTTGTTGCAGTTCCCGCCGGATCTCGAGCGACAGAGATCGACGAGATCAAGCTTGCCTGCTTTCCTCCAGCCCGATCCACAGTCCCTGCAGAGCTGAGACCCGTGGAGGCGACTGGAAGCGTGGGGTACGCCATCTTGAAAAGGCCACGAGACGCTGACCGTGCAGCCCACGAGTGACCCTCCGGGGTTTGAGAAGCCCCAACCCTGAGCTACACTTGCACCAAAGCTACCCCCTCCACACTCGACGAGTGCTGCGTGGGGCCCTTCTGCTTGTGTTGGCTCGACGGGTTGGCCCGGTCACTTGCCAGCTGGCTTGTGGCCCCTGTGCCGACGAAAACCCGAAATCCACTTGCTTTTCTGGTTGCTCCAGAACTGCACCAGCTCCTGTGAAAAGGAGACCCCACTCTGACCCTCCTGGTCTGAGTGAGAAGCAATCTCCCGGTTCCGCGTGGATTGCTTTTGCCAAGTGCTGTTTGCTGCAATCTTGAAGCTGACGGTGCTGACGGTGAGAGCCTGCGTGGGACAGATCGTGACCTGCTCCTGGACGTCGCAGATGCCCCAGAGCCCACGTGACAGCGGAGAGAAGCCTCTCGACAACCATCTGATTGCGCCCGACATTGCCTGGTTCCGTCCTGGTTCCACCCTGGTCACTGCTGAGGGACCCAGACTCTGTCCCCTCTGCTTTCAGATTCATCTCGACTTCGATCCACCCTAGGATCACACCGGACACTTCTGCTTCCCATCGCCTGCAGCATCTTCAGCTCCAAGCACCAAGAGCCTGCGTGTCAAAACCCGATGCCACTTCGACCCTGTGCACCCACTTCCTGTGGGTGAGGTAACATTGCAACGCCAGTGTGCCTACACTGGTACACACCTCTAGGGTCTGTGTCTTAAGTTTTGTTCCTCTAGGTTCAGCGGAAGTATCTTTAAACTAACTTTGTGTAACTTTTAGGCACCATTGACATTACATTGGTGCAAGCCGCACTTTACGTGCTGCACCCGAATCCCGCGGGCTTTTCCCGACTTCAGCATTGCTAGTCCAGACTGCTCCCAGCGATTCTCTAGGCCCTAGGCCTAACCACTGTTCGATTGGTATCTCTTATACCACTTTTTTAATATATGGTTTGAGTGGCCACCCGCCCTCATCCATAATTGTGCAACTTTATATGTTATACTGTGCTTTTGATTTAACGCTTGTGCCCCTTTGCTCATAAAGAGTACTGGGGATTAATTTAGAAATAAACACATATATTTTTATAATATACTTGTGTGGTGTCCTTTCATTTGGTATTACAGGATTGTATGTGGTCAAACAGCTCGCTTAACACGACCTCTTAAGTTAAGCCTTCAAGGCTGCTTAGTCCATGCTACCCCTAGGATAGCTTGTCTAACAAGGTTGACTTACAACCAGACACCATAAGGGATTGTTTGGACTGATACAAGGTGGTTCCAGAATTGGAAACATCACATATCAGGCCAACTTCTCACATTGGTGCGCAGCGGTGCGGATTTGAGCTTGCTGTTTGTTTTACCATTGCAATCTTTATATCAAATTGAAAGATCACATCAAGTACCTTAGGTACATATAAATCAAAAGCTTAGCATATTAAGTTCTACTGAGCTTAGTAGTTGTAGATTAAAGGGATTAGCACACCCTGACTACAACTCACTAGCAAGGTACAGTAGGAAAATACTTAGTGTAGGTCAGTGCGCCACTTACACCTCACTAGCAGTCATGTCTGATACAGGTGGAGCCTCTGGCTCTGCTTCTGTAGCAGTTGACCCTACCAAGGCAACTTCCAGATATGACAACCTTAGCCACAAAGACTTGGGTGCCTTGTGCACAGCAAGGGGGCTAAAAAAGGGCAGAGGCCCTACCATTCCTTCCCTGATAGCTATCCTAGAAAAGGATGACTTAGATAAGGTGAGTCAGGCTCCCTTAGATTCAGGTGAGGGGGTGAACTCCCCTGAGAATGAGAATCTTCCAGAAGAAGAAGAGGAGGAGGAAGAGGAAGTAGAAGGCTCAGAGATAGAGGAGTCTGAAGATCAGGATCAGAGGGTGACCCAGGTACAGATTGGCAGGCTTAACCAGGCCAATCTAGACCTACATGGGAGTGGAGAGGGCCAGCACCTCCCCAGACCCCATAACTTAATTCTCCCAGGCAACAGGAGGGTGAGATCTCCATCAGGGGACTCTCATGTTTCTAGTGTCTCAAGAGAATCTCAAAGGGGAATGACTTCCCCCCAGAGGAAAGAGCATAGAGCCAGGATGAGGGCTGTCCAACTCCAAATAGAGAGGGAAGAGATAGCCTTGGCTCAAGCTAAACTTGCTTTAGCAAGAGAAAGAAAGTTGTGTGGCTTAGATGCCACTGGTGGCAGCAAAATTCCTAAAGATAAAGACAGGAGCTATGATCATAGAAACCTGACAAAAATTGTGCCCCCCTACAAGGAAGGGGATGACATCCACAAATGGATGACTGCTCTTGAGAGAGCCTCCATGGTACAGCAGGTTCCTGAGGATCAGTGGGCAGCAATTTTATGGTTCTCCTTTTCTGAGAAAGGGAGAGATAGGCTCCTCACAGTTAGACCTGAGGATGCCAAAAACTACTCTGTCCTGAAGAGTGCTCTTATTGAAGGGTTTGGCCTAACCACTGAGCAATACAGGTTGTTGTTCAGAGACACCCAAAAAGCACAGACTCAGGACTGGACTGATTTTGTTGATTGTGCCACTAAGGCTCTGGAGGGTTGGCTGCAGGGAAGTAAAGTCTCAGACTATACAGGATTGTACAATCTTATAATGAGAGAGCAGATCCTTAATAACTGTCAGAACCAGCTGTTGCATCAATACCTTATTGACTCTGATCTGACCTCTCCCCAAGAACTGGGAAAGAAGGCGGACAAATGGGTCAGAACAAGGATTAAGCAGAAACCCCAGAACCATGGTGACCAGAAGAAAACAGACCAGAAGGGTGGGAATCAGAAAGATAAAGAAAAAGACCAGAAGTCTTCAGGCCCCCAAACTAGTAATAAGGAGGGTGGTTCCCAAAATGACAAAAAGAAAAAGAAGAATGATGGCCCAAAGAAACCTTGGTGTAATACCTGCAAATCAGTTTCACACTGGGGCAGTGAATGCACTAAGAAAAATCCAGTTCCTGCCACTGCAGCTCCTAAAGCAACTGCACCCCCTAGTACAGTCAGCAGTGGTAGTGCACAACCTAAGGGGATAGTAGGGTTAACCTTGGGTACTGAGGTGGAATCTGGCCTAGTCAGAAGCCCCACACAGGCAGTTCTCCTATATGATGTGGACTTATCTTTGCCCACTGCAGTGAGCCCCAGTAACCTGGGCAAATATAGGCAGACTCCCTTAATCAATGAGAAACTGGCTCAGGCCTATAGGGACACTTGTGCCAGTGTCACTATGGTGACACCATACTTTGTGGACCCTGGGCAGATTGTACTATGTGAAAGTTACCTAGTGACCAATGCAAGCAACTCCACTACTTCACATAGTGTGGCTGTTGTGAACTTCTCCTGGGGAGGGGTAGATGGCCTAAAGAAAGTTGTTGTGAGTGCAGACCTCCCAGTAGACTGTCTGTTAGGCAATGATCTTGAAATCTCAGTTTGGTCAGAAGTGGAGTACAGGACTCATGCAGAAATGCTAGGGATTTCAGCTCATGTCCTTGCAGTGACAAGGTCTCAGGCTAAGAAGTGCCTTCCTGAACCAGTGGTGGATCTTGAGACATTAGACCAACCACAACCCAAGAGAAGGAGCAAGAGGGTTAAGGCTGTGCCTTCCCACTTGCCCCAGGTTGAGGATCAGGTTTCACAGGAAACTGATTCTGCAGTCCAAGAGGAGACTGTCTCTGAGGAGCTTGAACCTGACCAGGTTGAGTTTCTGGGGACAGGGGGGCCCTCAAGGGCAGACCTGGGGCAGGCCCAATTAGATTGCCCTTCCCTTGAACCCCTCAGACAGCAAGCTGCTGCTGAGGCTGCAGGGAATGCTCAAGGTGCCCATAAAGTTTATTGGGATGATGGGCTCCTTTATTCAGAGGCTAGAGACCCCAAGCCTGGTGCCACCAGGAGGTTGGTTATACCTTTGAGGTTTAGGGGTTTCCTTCTCACCTTGGCCCATGATATTCCCCTTGCAGGACACTTAGGCCAGAATAAGACTTGGGACAGGCTTGTTCCTCACTTTCACTGGCCTCACATGTCAGAAAATGTCAAGGAGTTTTGTCGCTCCTGTGTCACTTGCCAAGCCAGTGGTAAGTCAGGTGGCACAACAAAGGCCCCCCTGATACCACTACCTGTGGTGGGGGTACCCTTTGAAAGAGTTGGAATAGATATTGTGGGTCCCATGGATCCTCAAACAGCATCTGGGCACAGATTTATACTGGTGGTAGTGGATCATGCCACCAGGTACCCAGAGGCAATTCCCCTGAGGACCACCACAGCTCCTGTGGTGGCAAAAGCCCTCATTGCAGTTTTCTCAAGAGTGGGCTTTCCAAAGGAGGTTCTTTCAGACAGAGGTACCAACTTTATGTCTGGATACTTAAAAGCAATGTGGAAAGAGTGTGGAGTAAACTATAAGTTTACCACACCCTACCATCCACAGTGCAATGGGCTTGTTGAAAGGTTCAACAAGACCCTAAAGGGAATGATAAAAGGTCTACCAGAGAAGCTTAGGCGGAAATGGGACATCCTTTTACCCTGCTTGCTCTTTGCTTACAGAGAGGTCCCACAGAAGGGGGTTGGCTACAGCCCTTTTGAACTATTGTTTGGCCACCCTGTGAGGGGTCCACTGTGTTTGGTGAAGGAAGGATGGAAGTTACCTCTCAAAAAGCCTAAGCTAGATATTGTGGATTATGTACTTGGTCTCTGCTCCAGGATGGCTGAATACATGGAGAGAGCATCCAAAAACCTTGAGGCCAGTCAAGAATTGCAGAAAGCTTGGCATGACCAAAAGGCTGTTCTGGTGGAGTTCCAGCCAGGGCAGAAGGTGTGGGTGTTGGACCCAGTGGGCCCAGCAGCACTCCAGGACAAATGGACTGGACCCTACCCTATCATTGAGAAAAAGGGAGAAGTCGCCTATGTGGTTGACTTTGGCACCCCTAGGAGCCCCCACAGGGTGCTCCATGTAAACCGTTTGAAAGCATTTGTTGACAGGGAAGACATGAGTCTCCTCATGGCCACAGATGGGGATCAGGAGGAAGAGAGCACCCTCTCCCAGACCTGCTTTCCCAAAACCCTGATGATGGTTCAGTTGATGGAGTAGCCTTGGCAGGCAGCCTCACTGAGAAGCAACAGGTGGACTGCAGACAGGTGTTGCAGGCCCACAGGCATATGTTTTCACTCACACCCAGCCAGACTAATTGGTGCACCCATGAGGTGGACACTGGTGACAGTCTGCCTGTGAAGAATAAGATCTACAGGCAACCTGACCATGTCAGGGATTGTATAAAGGCTGAGGTGCAAAAGATGTTGGAGCTTGGAGTGATTGAGCCATCAGAGAGCCCATGGGCTAGCCCAGTGGTCCTTGTGCCAAAACCTCATACCAAAGATGGAAAGAGAGAAATGAGGTTTTGTGTGGACTACAGAGGTCTCAATGCTGTCACTAGGACAGATGCACATCCCATTCCAAGAGCAGATGAGCTCATTGAAAAATTGGCTTCAGCCAAGTTTCTGAGCACATTTGATTTGACAGCTGGCTACTGGCAGATCAGACTAGCTGAAGAGTCAAAAGCCAAAACAGCATTCTCTACCCCTAGTGGACATTATCAGTTTGTGGTAATGCCCTTTGGTTTGAAGAATGCACCTGCCACCTTCCAAAGGTTGGTGAATCAAGTCCTTGCTGGGTTGGATGACTTTTGCGCAGCATATCTAGACGATATTGTTGTCTTTAGCTCCACCTGGGAGGATCACCTGATCCACCTGAAGAAGGTTCTGGAGGCCCTACAAAAGGCAGGCCTGACTATCAAGGCTACCAAGTGCCAGATAGGGCAGAGCAAGGTTGTGTACCTGGGCCACCTAGTAGGTGGGGGTCAGGTTCAACCATTGGAGCGCAAGATCTAGACCATACAGGACTGGGCTCCTCCAACTACCCAGACACAAGTCAGAGCCTTCTTGGGCCTGACTGGGTATTACAGAAAATTTGTAAAGAACTATGGGTCCATTGTGACACCATTGAATGACTTGACATCTAGGAATATGCCCAAAAAGGTTCAGTGGACAGTTAGCTGTCAAAAGGCATTTGATGACATGAAGAAGGCCATGTGCTCTGCACCTATCCTGAAGAGTCCTGACTACTCCAAACAGTTCATTGTACAGACAGATGCTTCTGAGTTGGGGGTGGGAGCTGTGCTTTCACAACTTAATCAAGATGGTCAAGACCAGCCCATTGCTTTTATTAGCAGAAGGCTGACCCCCAGGGAGAAACGTTGGTCAGCCATTGAGAGGGAGGCCTTTGCTGTGGTTTGGGCCCTGGAGAAGTTGAGGCCATACTTGTTTGGTACTCACTTCCTAATTCAGACAGACCATAAGCCCCTCTTGTGGCTAAATCAGATGAAGGGTGAAAATCCCAAACTGTTCAGGTGGTCCATTTCCCTACAGGGGATGGACTTTACAGTGGAGCACCGCCCAGGGACTGACCATGGTACTGCAGATGGTCTCTCCAGGTACTTCCACTTAGAACAGGAAGACTTATCTGGTCAAGGTTAAGTTTAATGTCCCTGCGTTTGGGGGGGGGGGGTTGTGTTTGAGAGTAGGGTCTGCTATCCTATGGTCACCCCAATTTTTGCTTTTTGCTTCACTGGTTTTCGACTTACTGAGGCTGTGGGCCTGCTAATCAGACCCCCAGCCTGCTGTTCTCTCTCTAAATTTGTAATACATGTGCTATAGGTACATACCACAATTGGAAATGGACTCCTTGTCAGCCCCTGTACCATGCACTATAGGTGCTCAGGGCATAGGTGCCACCAAGGCCTACCAGGGGCCGAAGCATCACTTTTGCCACCCCTGGATGGTTCTTAAATTGACACAACTGGCTGATCACTCAGCTGGGGCAAGTGGGTGTAATCACCCCTTGCTTAGATATAGTATACCTATATCTAAACCTATATCTGGACACATATAAACCTGTGAGTCACTCCTATGGAAGGCCTAATCAATCCTGGAGGCAGAGTGCGTGGTTTTATGTGAGATGGAGCTCTGGCATGAGCTGAGCCTGTCTGCAGCTGTCGGGAACAACTCCCTAAGCTGATCCGGGATAATGCCATACCATATACTATTAAGTACCTTATAATCCTCGCTGTTATATAGCAACTTTGGTTTGGCTTTATCAAAACATGTCGTGTAAGGTGTCATATGAATTGGAATACTACCCCCTGCCACTTCTGGCGACGGGGGTAGCATTCTACCCTTCTAGAGGGAGAAGACATGTTACTTTACTGAAACGCGGTTGACTTTAAATGAGCCTCAGATCCACAAAATGGATGCCTCTGCCACAGACACGGGTCTGGCCTCCAGCTGCTGACCGAAACTCGGCAGATGGTGGCCTGGACAAAGGGTTTCCTGTCGCAGGACGGTGTCAAACCACCCCAGACAGGAGATAGTGGATTGTAGCAGGGAGGTTTCAAAGAAACCAGACACTGCCTGGGGAGCACAAGGCTGCCCCTTGCATAATCCGGCCAAACCGGATCTGGGGCACACCAGCCCCAGTCCCAGCGCGGCCTGGATCAAAGGAAAGGGGTGTATCCACCCCCTTCCTGGGTTCCACCCATAGGGAGGGACCTAGCAGGTAATCCAGCCCACCAGATTCGAATAAGAGTGGGAGCAGTGCCAATGCAACTCAGATTATCCTGAAGAAACATAAGAAACGAAACTCTGGACCCTTCGACATCCTACTCAACGTAGAAGACTGAAGAATCTCCCTTGTGGTCAAGGAGTGACCACCCTGTGCAAACAGGCACCATCCAGCACCTCGACCCTTGCTTTGTTGCAGTTCCCGCCGGAACTCGAGCGACAGAGATCGACGAGATCAAGCTTTCCTGCCTTCCTCTAGCCCGATCCACAGTCCCTGCAGAGCTGAGACCCGTGGAAGCGACCGGAAGCGTGGGGCACGCCATCTTGAAAAGGCCACGAGACGCTGACCGCGCAGTCCACGAGTGACCCTCGAAGCTGTACACCGGGGTTTGAGAAGCCCCAACCCTGAGCTACACTTGCCCCAAAGCTACCCCCTCCACACTCGGCGAGTGCTGCGTGGGGCCCTTCTGCTTGTGTTGGCTCGACGGGTTGGCCCGGTCACTTGCCAGCTGGCTTGTGGCCCCTGTGCCGACGAAAACCCGAAATCGACTTGCTTTTCTGGTTGCTCTAGAACTGCACCAGCTCCTGTGAAAAGTAGCCCCCACTCTGACCCTCCTGGTCTGAGTGAGAAGCAATCTCCCGGTTCCGCGTGGATTGCTTTTGCCAAGTGCTGTTTGCTGCAATCTTGAAGCTGACGGTGCTGACGGCGAGAGCCTGCGTGGGACAGATCTTGACCTGCTCCTGGTTGTCGCAGATGCCCCAGAGCCCATGTGACAGCGGAGAGAAGCCTCTCAACAACCATCTGATTGCGCCCAACATTGCCTGGTTCCGTCCTGGCTCCACCCTGGTCACTGCTGAGTGACCCAGACTCTGTCCCCTCTGCTTTCAGATTCATCTCGACTTCGATCCACCCTTGGATCACACCGGACACTTCTGCTTCCCATCGCCTACAGCATCTTCAGCTCCAAGCACCAAGAGCCTGCGTGTCAAAACCCGACGCCACTTCGACCCTGTGCACCCACTTCCTGTGGGTGAGGTAACATTGCAACGCCGGTGTGCCTACACTGGTACACACCTCTAGGGTCTGTGTCTTAAGTTTTGTTCCTCTAGGTTCAGCGGAAGTATCTTTAAACTAACTTTGTGTAATTTTTACGCACCATTGACATTACATTGGTGCAAGCCGCACTTTACGTGCTGCACCCGAATCCTGCGGGCTTTTCCCGACTTCAGCATTGCTAGTCCAGACTGCTCCCAGCGATTCTCTAGGACCTAGGCCTAACCACTGTTCGATTGGTATCTCTTATACCACTTTTTTAATATATGGTTTGAGTGGCCACCCGCCCTCATCCATAATTGTGCAACTTTATATGTTATACTGTGCTTTTGATTTAACGCTTGTGCCCCTTTGCTCATAAAGAGTACTGGGGATTAATTTAGAAATAAACACATATATTTTTATAATATACTTGTGTGGTGTCCTTTCATTTGGTATTACAGGATTGTATGTGGTAAAACAGCTCGCTTAACACGACCTCTTAAGTTTAGACTTCAAGGCTGCTTAGTCCATGCTACCCCTAGGATAGCTTGTCTAACAAGGTTGACTTACAACCAGACACCATAAGGGATTGTTTGGACTGATACAAGGTGGTTCCAGAATTGGAAACATCACATATCAGGCCAACTTCTCCCAGTCTGTATTTATATGTAAAAATATGTGAAAACGGAAAACAGGGATCCTTAATTATACACCAGGGAGAATTCTGGCCATCTCAATCCTGGCATTCTTCTCCTTCATCGCCTCTTTTCGCCCTACCACTTCGTCTTTATGTCATAGACAGTGCGCACATCCTCCCCTAATACTATGACTACAGTGGCTAAATGCTGCCATAGAGCTGTCTACTGTGTGCCACTGGTCCAGTAAGGGGGAAAACCATGGAGCTGTTTGTGGTGCCTCACAGTGAACTCCAAGATCATAGTGGGCTAGTGATCAGTGTAATTTTTCTTCCTCCTCTGGGGGTGCATTTTCCTGAAGTGCTGCGCAGAGCAGGCAAACAAGAACTCTCTGTGGACAAACCTGTACCTTGTTTGTGTGCTGCTTTTATATGGTTTGTGGTGCAGGTCTTGCAGTTGGTGTTAAGCGACTTCATCTGACCCAAGCAGATGGAATAGTAAGCCCTTGCACCGGTACTTAGCATTGGAGACAATGATCATCCGACTCAAGCACAGAGATTGGGGCCCGGTAGCAGAGATTCCGGCCCAAGTGCTGAGATTCCGTCTTGGAGGCAGAAATCTTAGCCCGGGTGCGTAAATTCTGTTAGAGTGTGGAAATTCTGGCCCAAGGGCAGACGTAAAGATACGATTTGGAAGTGACTATTGTGAATACCAAAAGGCCTAAGAGACTTCAAGGAATACCAAAAGTCGTAAATTTAGACTTTTGGCTCAGATTACCTTTGTGAATCAGCCCTATTATGTTATCATACAGTAATGTATGTTGTGGAAAAAAAACAATGTGATATATATGTAAAGTTGTTACAAGTGTTTATAATTTGTCGCAAAGTATAGAATACATCAAGGGTGGTGTCTGAAGGTGCAGTGATTAGCACAAAAATGTATGTGTGTGTGAGCCAAGTGGACATTAGATTAGATAAAATTTATAAAGTGCAACAATTGCCCAAAGGGCATGCTCTAGTGGCAGAAATGCCAGAGTCACCAAAGCAAAAGGAAGGAAAATATTAGCAACGGGAGGTGAAGAGTCAAGTTTTTAGCTGTGTTCTAAAACTAACCGGGTGTAACTTCTGAATCAACACTGCAGAGCTGAAGTCTCGCAGCCTGATCATTGATGTTGCCTCAACGCAGCTCCACAGTAAGGAACCTGGGTACCACATCTGCCACTGTAACCTCACCTTCCCTGTAGCAGTAAGGAACCAACGATTCCTCACCCCTGCCGGCAATAAGCACCCTACGCATCATCTTCCCAGCAGCAGTAAGAAACCGACGCCTCACCGGCCTCCACACAGCCCCTCTTCCCCCATGTTTTGCATTGTCTTTGTTTTTCCCAGCATCCTCAAGATACTGTACTGGGGTCTGCCCAACTCAATAACTAGCCCTCGCTCCACCGAGGTCGGACTGTCTTTTTGGAGTCGTCGACATTGACCATGACCGCTTCATAGGAAAAAGACCTTCAGCCATCTATTCAGTTTGGCTGCCAAAATGCAGCACGCATTGCATTGCCTTCAATAGCAATGCATGCACGTTGGCCATTCCCTTGCAAGAGCGAGCTTTGACATATGGTACCTGCTCGCTCCCACAAGGGAATCTAGCACAGGCCCCCTTCTCTCGTCCCCTCCCCCTGCTGCCTCCTCCTCTCCTCGTCAGTGCGAGGTATGCGCTTGTCTTTTTTGGATCCATTTCACAGGGTAGCAACTAAATGAAAGAAGGAAAGAGAGGCAGTGTTCTTCTGGTATCTGGTTTCTAGTTTCTTCTGTTCGATTACTCTCTGCCATTTATCTGTCAGGCACCCACTCTAAAATACAAATCACAACACGTGCTACTAGCAGTTTAGGCTGGATTATCTCATTATGTCTTGAACCTAGACTGATCTAGATATATATTTGGTGCCTGCATATAATAAATAGCTAGTAATGGCATAACCAAGGAAAAAAACACAATACAGTAAAAATCTTCTCAAAGTCAAATTAGCAGTGTTCAGGATTGATTTCAAACACTGCCATCCATCGCTTGTTTTGCCACTCTTGAAATACAACACAACCTGTACAAAATTGGTGTCTCAACTTCATTTAAATATGATTGTAATAAACTGGTTGGATCGATCCTCCAGGGCCACTTCTAATAGCGGAAAACTCTGATATTTTATTCAGAACAGCAGAGCTGTTCCAGAACCACACGCAGCTGTCGCCAGACAATTATTTGCAAATACCTGGAGAGGGGCCTTGTCTCTGCCCACATGTTGGGGGGTACCGAGAGTACATGTTTTGATTGGGCAGATAATGTGTGCTTCTACAACAAGCATTGGCACTGCATAGGAAAAAGACCTTAACCCCTTCCTTGCTGATGATGGCCCCCAGCCGTCATGCATCGTGGTGGGTGTATGCTGATGACGGCTGGGGGCCGTCATGAACCCGCCCACTCTTTAATACAGCCGCACAGGTGCAGAATCGCGGCCGTGCCTAAGGGGTTAAGCCATCGTTTCAGTTTGGCTGCCAAAAATGTGCACACATTGCATTGCCTTCAATGGCAACGCATGCACGTTTGGCGATTCCCTTGCGGGAGCGAGCTTTAACATATGGTTCCTGCTCACTCCCGCAATGGAATTCGGCGCAGGCCCCCTCCTCTCTTCCCCTCCCCCAGCTGCCTCCTCCTCTCCTTGTCAGCGCGAGGCGCGCACTTATCTTTTTTGGATCCATTTCACAGGGAAGCAACTAAATGAAAGAAGGAAAGCGAGGCAGTGTGTTTTCTTCTGGTATCTGGTTTGTAGTTTCTTCTGTTCGGTTACTCTCAGCTATATATCTGTCAGGCACCCACTCTAAAATGCATATCACAACTCGTGCTACTAGCAGTTTAAGCTGGATTATCTCATTATGTCTTGGACCTAGACTGATCTAGATATATATTTGGTGCCTGAATATAATAAATAGCTAGTCATGGCATAAACGAGAAAAAAAACACAATACAGTGAACATCTTCTCAAAGTCAAATTAGCAGTGTTCAGGATTGATTTCAAACACTGCCATCCATCACTTGTTTTGCTATTCTTTAAATACAACAAGACCTATACAAAATTGGTGTCTCAACTTCATTTAATTATGATTATAATAAACTGGTAGGATCGATCCTCCAGAGCCACACATTAATAATGGAAAACTCAGATATTTTATTCAGGACAGCAGAGCTGTTCCAGAACCATACGCAGCTGTCACCAGACAATTATTTGCAATCACCTTGAGAGGGGCTTGTCTCCGCCAACATGTTGGGGGGTACCGAGAGTAATGTTTTGATTGTGCAGATAATGTATGCTTCTACAACAAGCATTGGCATAGCCAATAGGTCTTTCCTTTGGGACCTTATAAGTGTTTAGCCATGCAACATTTGATGCTGTTGCACCATGGATATTGTGCTGGATAACTAAACACATATAAGGTCCCAAAGGCGAGACCTATTGGCTATGCCAATGCTTGTTGAAATTATAAAGGCTATACATGATTTAATCTTTCAAAAGTGATATCTTGATTTGTCTATGTTGAATGTTTGTCATTATATCTTGTTTTATTCAGGTACATATTGGCTATTTTAGGAAAATCATGTGGAGCCCTCTTGTAGTGTTTGCAGTGGATTAGTGTGTGTGTATGTGTGTACAAATACTTTACACATTGCTTCGGGGATAAGCCTGACTGCTCTGTGACAAGCTATCAAGGGGGCAAGGGTTATTTTAGGTGTATAGCTTAATGACCAAGGGCCCGATTCACAGAATGAACACAAGACTCAATCCTAAACTTACTACAATTTTGGTATTCATAGAATGCACTTACTACTTCTTGCATTCACAGAATGAACTTACTACTTTTGGTATTCACAGAAGTTAGGATTTTGTCTTACGTTTGTTTTAAGACAGACTTAAAACAGACTTAAGACAAACTTAAGACAGAAATAAGACAGACTTAAGACAGACTTAATACAGACTTAAGACAATATCCTAACTTTGGTCAGTCTTAAGTTTGTCTTAAGTTTGTCTTTAGACAAACTTAAGACAAAATCCTAACTTCTGTGAATACCAAAAGTAGTAAGTTCATTCTGTGAATACCAAAAGTAGTAAATGCATTCTGTGAATGCCAAAAGTAGTAAGTGCATTCTGTGAATACCAAAATAGTAGTAAGTTTAGGATTGAGTCTTAAGTTCATTCTGTAAATCGGGCCCCAAGACTACAGTGGTGAGTTCTGACTGGCTTTGGTGCATAACCTAGCCAACCAGAAACCCTATTTCTAACAATTACAGTTTGAGTGCTGCATAAAAACTTTTCACACTGCCTCTTAGTTAAATCTGCCAGGCTACCAGAGGGTTAATGTGAGAAGTTGGCCTGATATGTAGTGTTTCCAATTCTGGAATCACTTGGTATCAGTCCAAACAAACCCCAAAGGTGTCTGGTTGTAAGTCAACCTTGTTAGACAAGCTATCCTAGTGGTAGCATGGACTAAGCAGCCTTAAAGGCTTAACTTAAGAGGTCGTGTTAAGCGAGCTGTTTTACCACATACAATCCTGTAATCAAATGAAAGGACACCACACAAGTATATATTATAAAAATATATGTATTTATTTCTAAATTACTCCCCAGTACTCTTTATGAGGAAAGGGGCACAAGCGTTAAATCAAAAGCACAGTATAACATACAAAGTTGCACAATTTTGGATAAGGGCCGGTGGCCACTTAAACCATATACTAAAAAAGTGGTATAAGAGATACCAATCGAACAGTGGTTAGGCCTAGGGCCTAGAGATTCGCTGGGAGCAGTCAGGACTAGCAATGCTGAAGTCAGGAGTAGCCCACAGGAGACGGGTGCAGCACGGAAAGTGCGGCGTGCACCAATGCAATGTCAATGGTGCGTAAAAGTTACATAAAGTGAGTTAAAAGATACTTCCGCTGAACCTAGAGGAACAGAACTTTAGAGACAGACCCTAGAGGTGTGTACCAGTGTGGGAACACCGGCGTTGCAATGTTACCTCACCCACAGGCCGTGGGTGCACAGGGTCGAAGTGGCGTCGGGTTTTGACACGCAGGCTCTTGGTGCTTGAAGCTGTTGCAGCTGCAGGCGATGTGAAGCAGAAGTGTCCGGTGCGATCCAAGGGTGGATCGAAGTAGAAAAGTACCTGAAAGCAGAGGGGACAGAGTCTGGGTCACTCAGCAGTAACCAGGGTGGAACCAGGACGGAACCAGGCAATGTCGGGCGCAATCAGGTGGTTGTCGATAGGCTTCTCTCCGCTGTCACGTGGGCTCTGGGGCATCTGCGACGTCCAGGAGCAGGTCACGATCTGTCCCACGTAGGCTCTCGCCGTCAGCACCGTCGGCTTCAAGATTGCAGCAAACAGCACTTGGCAAAAGCAATCCACGCGGAACCGGGAGATTGCTTATCACTCGAACCAGGAGGGTCAGAGTGGGGGCTCCTTTTCACAGGAGCTGGTGCAGATCTGGGGTAACCAGAAAAGCAAGTCGTATTTCAGTTTTCGTCGGCACAGGGGCCACAAGCCAGCTGGCAAGGGTCCGGGCCAACGCGTCGAGCCGCCACAAGCAGAAGGGCCCAACGCAGCACTCGTCGAGTGTGGAGGGGGTAGCTTTAGTGCAAGTGTAGCTCGGGGTGGGGGCTTCTCAAACCCCAGTGTACAGCTTCGAGGATCACTCGTGGGCTGCACGGTCAGCATCTCGTGGCCTTTTCAAGATGGCGTGCCCCACGCTTCCGGTCGCCTCCACTGGTCTCAGCTCTGCAGGGACTGTGGATCGGGCAGGGAGAAGGCAGGCAAGCTTGATCTCGTCGATCTCTGTCGCTCGAGTTCCGGCGGGAACTGCAACAAAGCAAGGGTCGAGGGCTGGATGGTGCCTGTTTGCACAGGGTGGTCACTCCTTGACCACAAGGGAGATTCTTCAGTCTTCTGCGTTGAGTAGAAAGTCGAAGGGTCCAGAATTCGTTTCTTATGTTTCTTCAGGGCGATCTGCGTTGCATTGGCACTGCTCCCACTCTTATTCGAATCTGGTGGGCTGGACATCCTGCTAGGTCCCCTCCTATGGGTGGGACCCAGGAAGGGGGTGGTTACACCCCTTTCCTTTGATCCAGGCCGCGCTGGGACAGGGGCTGGGAGGCCCCAGAACCGGTTTGGCCGGATTATGCAAGGGGCAGCCTTGTGCTCCCCAGGCAGTGTCTGGTTTCTTTGAAACCTCCCTACTACAATCCACTATCTCCTGTCTGGGGTGGTTTGACACCGCCCTGCGACAGGAAACTCTTTGTCCAGGCCACCATATGCTGAGTTTCGGTCCGCAGCAGGAGGCCAGACCCGTGTCTGTGGCAGAGGCATCCATTTTGTGGATCTGAGGCTCATTTTAAATCATCCGCGTTTCAGTAAAGTAACATGTCTTATCCCTCTAGAAGGGTGGAATGCTACCCCCGTCACCAGAACTGGCGAGGGGGTAGTATTCCAATTCGTATGACACCTTACACGACATGTTTTGATAAAGCCAAACCAAAGTTGCTATATAACCGCGAGGATTATAAGGCGCTTAAGAGTATATGGTATGGCATTATCCCGGATCAGCTTAGGGAGTTGTTCCCGACAGCTGCAGATAGGCTCAGCTCATGCCAGAGCTCCATCTCACATAAAACCACGCACTCTGCCTCCAGGATTGATGAGGCCTTCCATAGGAGTGGCTTACAGGCTATATATGTGTCCAGATATAGGTTTAGATATAGGTATACTATATCTAAGCAAGGGGTGATTACACCCACTTGCCCCAGCTGAGTGATCAGCCAGTTGTGTCAATTTAAGAACCAGCCAGGGGTGGCAAAAGCTATGCTTCAACCCCGGGTAGGCCTTGGTGGCACCTATGCCCTGAGCACCTATAGTGCATAGTACAGGGGCTGACAAGGAGTCCATTTCCAATTGTGGTATGTACCTATAGCACATGTATCATAAATTTAGAGAGAGAACAGCAGGCTGGGGGTCTGATTAGCAGGCCCACAGCCTCAGTAAGTCGAAAACCAGTGAAGCAAAAAGCAAAAATTGGGGTGACCATAGGATAGCAGACCCTACTCTCCTACACAACCCCCCCCCCCCAAACGCAGTGACATTAAACTTAACCTTGACCAGATAAGTCTTCATGTTCTAAGTGGAAGTACCTGGAGAGACCATCTGCATTACCATGGTCAGTCCCTGGGCGGTGCTCCACTGTAAAGTCCATCCCCTGTAGGGAAATGGACCACCTGAGCAGTTTGGGATTTTCACCCTTCATCTGATTTAGCCACAAGAGGGGCTTATGGTCTGTCTGAATTAGGAAGTGAGTACCAAACAAGTATGGCCTCAACTTCTTCAGGGCCCAAACCACAGCAAAGGCCTCCCTCTCAATAGCTGACCAACGTTTCTCCCTGGGGGTCAGCCTTCTGCTAATAAAAGCAATGGGCTGGTCTTGACCATCTTGAT
The DNA here is from genome assembly GCF_964263255.1 of Lissotriton vulgaris. Lineage (NCBI taxonomy): Eukaryota > Metazoa > Chordata > Amphibia > Caudata > Salamandridae > Lissotriton > Lissotriton vulgaris. The sequence goes on from NC_141688.1 coordinate 274,450,678, forward strand.
TAAGTTGTGAAAGCACAGCTCCCACCCCCAACTCAGAAGCATCTGTCTGTACAATGAACTGTTTGGAGTAGTCAGGACTCTTCAGGATAGGTGCAGAGCACATGGCCTTCTTCAGGTCATCAAATGCCTTTTGACAGCTAACTGTCCACTGAACCTTTTTGGGCATCTTCTTGGATGTCAAGTCATTCAATGGTGTCACAATGGACCCATAGTTCTTTACAAATTTTCTGTAATACCCAGTCAGGCCCAAGAAGGCTCTGACTTGTGTCTGGGTAGTTGGAGGAGCCCAGTCCTGTATGGTCTGGATCTTGCTCTCCAGTGGTTGAACTTGACCCCCACCTACTAGGTGGCCCAAGTACACAACCTTGCTCTGCCCTATCTGGCACTTAGTAGCCTTGATAGTCAGGCCTGCCTTTTGTAGGGCCTCCAGAACCTTCTTCAGGTGGATCAGGTGATCCTCCCAGGTGGAGCTAAAGACAGCAATATCATCTAGATATGCTGCACAAAAGTCATCCAACCCAGCAAGGACTTGATTCACCAACCTTTGGAAGGTGGCAGGTGCATTCTTCAAACCAAAGGGCATTACCACAAATTGATAATGTCCACTAGGGGTAGAGAATGCTGTTTTGGCTTTTGACTCTTCAGCTAGTCTGATTTGCCAGTAGCCAGCTGTCAAATCAAATGTGCTCAGAAACTTGGCAGAAGCCAATTTATCAATGAGCTCATCTGCTCTTGGAATGGGATGAGCATCTGTCCTAGTGACAGCATTGAGACCTCTGTAGTCCACACAAAACCTCATTTCTCTCTTCCCATCTTTGGTATGAGGTTTTGGCACAAGGACCACTGGGCTAGCCCATGGGCTCTCTGATGGCTCAATCACTCCAAGCTCCAACATCTTTTGCACCTCAGCCTTTATACAATCCCTGACATGGTCAGGTTGCCTGTAGATCTTATTCTTCACAGGCAGACTGTCACCAGTGTCCACCTCATGGGTGCACCAGTTAGTCTGGCTGGGTGTGAGTGAAAACATATGTCTGTGGGCCTGCAACACCTGTCTGCAGTCCACCTGTTGCTGCTCAGTGAGGCTGCCTGCCAAGGCTACTCCATCAACTGAACCATCATCAGGGTTCTGGGAAAGCAGGTCTGGGAGAGGGTCACTCTCTTCCTCCTGTTCCCCATCTGTGGCCATGAGGAGACTCATGTCCTCCCTGTCAACAAATGCTTTCAATCTGTTTACATGGAGCACCCTGTGGGGCCTCCTAGGGGTGCCAAAGTCAACCAGGTAGGTGACTTCTCCCTTCTTTTCAATGATAGGGTAGGGTCCAGTCCATTGGTCCTGGAGAGCTGCTGGCCCCACTGGGTCCAACACCCACACCTTCTGCCCTGGCTGGAACTCAACCAGAACAGCCTTTTGGTCATGCCAAGCTTTCTGTAATTCTTGACTGGCCTCAAGGTTTTTGGATGCTCTCTCCATGTATTCAGCCATCCTGGAGCGGAGACCAAGTACATAGTCCACAATGTCTAGTTTAGGCTTTTTGAGAGGTAACTCCCATCCTTCCTTCACCAAACTCAATGGACCCCTTACAGGGTGGCCAAACAAAAGTTCAAAAGGGCTGTAGCCAACCCCCTTCTGTGGGACCTCTCTGTAAGCAAAGAGCAAGCAGGGTAAAAGGATGTCCCATTTCCGCCTAAGCTTCTCTGGTAACCCTTTTATCATTCCCTTTAGGGTCTTGTTGAACCTTTCAACAAGCCCATTGCACTGTGGATGGTAGGGTGTGGTAAACTTATAGTTTACTCCACACTCTTTCCACATTGCTTTCAAGTATCCAGACATAACGTTGGTACCTCTGTCTGAAAGAACCTCCTTTGGAAAGCCCACTCTTGAGAAAACTGCAATGAGGGCTTTTGCCACCACAGGAGCTGTGGTGGTCCTCAGGGGAATTGCCTCTGGGTACCTGGTGGCATGATCCACTACCACCAGTATATATCTGTGCCCAGATGCTGTTGGAGGATCCATGGGACCCACAATGTCTATTCCAACTCTTTCAAAGGGTACCCCCACCACAGGTAGTGGTATCAGGGGGGCCTTTGTTGTGCCACCTGACCTACCACTGGCTTGGCAAGTGACACAGGAGCGACAAAACTCCTTGACATTTTCTGACATGTGAGGCCAGTGAAAGTGTGGAACAAGCCTGTCCCAAGTCTTATTCTGGCCTAGGTGTCCTGCAAGGGGAATATCATGGGCCAAGGTAAGAAGGAAACCCCTAAACTTCAAAGGTATGACCAACCTCCTGGTTGTGCCAGGCTTGGGGTCTCTAGCCTCTGAATAAAGGAGTCCTTCATCCCAATACACTCTATGGGTACCTTGAGCATTCCCTGCAGCCTCAGCAGCAGCTTGCTGTCTGAGGGGTTCAAGTGAAGGGCAATCTAATTGGGCCTGCCCCAGGTCTGCCCTTGAGGGTCCCCCTGTCCCCAGAAACTCAACCTGGACAGGTTCAAGTTCCTCTGAGACAGTCTCCTCTTGGACTGCAGAATCAGTTTCCTGTGAAACTTGATCCTCAACCTGGGGCAAGTGGGAAGGCACAGCCTTAACCCTCTTGCTCCTTCTCTTGGGTTGTGGTTGGTCTATTGTTTCAAGATCCACCACTGGTTCAGGAAGGCACTTCTTAGCCTGAGACCTTGTCACTGCAAGGACATGAGCTGAAATCCCTAGCATTTCTGCATGAGTCCTGTACTCCACTTCTGACCAAACTGAGCTTTCAAGATCATTGCCTAACAGACAGTCTACTGGGAGGTCTGCACTCACAACAACTTTCTTTAGGCCATCTACCCCTCCCCAGGAGAAGTTCACAACAGCCACACTATGGGAAGTAGTGGAGTTGCTTGCATTGGTCACTAGGTAACTTTCACCTAGTACAATCTGACCAGGGTCCACAAAGTCAGGTGTCACCATTGTGACACTGGCACAAGTGTAGTAAACAAAAAGAGTTGGAGGGTCTGTATGCTAGGTCGCTGAGTCTCAAAGGTCCTTAATTAAGCACCCCTTTTGGATTGCACTAAATCAGACCCAGTGGTCACATGACACGGGTATGTAGTAGATATCCTATCAGCCCACCCATTTGGCGGAGCATCGTCATGTAGGACGTCTGACCAGGGTGGTAAATCTAGGCCCAGATGAATCGGCCAGATAATACACACTACTGGTTATGTTTGTACAGTGTCCATGCCACAGAGTGGTACTGAAAAATTGCAGTGCAAAATAGGGAGTGAGGTAGAGTGAAGCTAAAATGACGGTCAAGGCAAAGAAAAATAATTTTATTGGAGATATTCACCAGGACGTCAGGTTAAAAAGAAGTGTAGAACAGTGTTGACAAAATCACTGTGATACTTTGCTGTACTATGGATTTGGCCAACATGTTTCTGCCTGAGGTGAACTACACCGGCATTCTTCAGGGCCAGCTACAAAGAGATCTTGCTACTGCAAAGATACACTCAAACACGATGTGCAATGTGAAAACGTGAAACGGACAAACAAAAAGAGTTAAAGAGTTGTCCAGATTACTGGAGAGGTCACGTAGACCATCCTACCATAACCTCCTGATCAGTAGTAGTTGGAGGAGGAAATCCTGTGAATGAAAAAAACAACAAATACTGTATGTTCTTACAACGTAATAAACTCATTACATAAAAAAGGACCATTGTATAGACTCAGCTAGGCTGGTCCCTATTAGGACAGCCACAATGCTATGTGGTAAGGTTTCATTAAGAAGTAAACCATCAGTCATTGCTGAACATTATTTCTAAACACTTTGTAAAAGACTTACCCAGCCATGTGTGGGGGTCAAGCCTCACCTCACCCGGCAACGGCTCGGAGATTGAGGCCCCGCTCTGTACACAGAACATAAAAGGAGTATTTAGAGTTCAATCCTGAGTTGACTCAGAGATCTGTGGTCAAAATCAGGTAGAACAATCTGTGCAAAATAAAACTGGTTGTCTGACTGCCCCATCTGGTCACTAACCCATGGAGATCTAAAGGAAGGTGTAGCTCCAGGCATAGAAAATAATAAATCACTAGCTCTTTAGGTCTAACCGTAGAGAGTGCCTCTTTTACTTAAGTAAAGAATGTGTGACTGACAGATCAAAGCAAAATCCTATTGATGACTGTCTGACTGCCAGATAAGATGACATTCCCAACAATATATTGGTCGAGGGAAAATAGACAATTTTTAAGAAATGGTTACTCAGTCCCCATGAGTTTGAGGGGGGAACCTAAAGCCTGTGCTCTTCTGAGAGGACACATAGGCACAGCTAGGGAAATGCCCCAACCCCTAGTTTATTAAAAAAGAGTGGTTGCCCAAGTTGAGTTGAAATAGGTATGCTGGGCAATTCTGACTTTGAGGTTCATGTGTCTATATGGGAAAACACCGTTTATCCCTGGAAAGTGAAGAAAACCATCCCTCTACTCACCTCTCCGTCGGTACCTCTCGGCTGAAACCTAAGCCGAAGGGGAGGCGACGAGGAGAGGTGAGCTTCGTACTTATACCCTGTGTAATTGGACATCCGTCAACAGCTGGCATCCTATCGCTGTTGGCGGTTTCGCGCGGGCCTCTGTACTGCGCATGCGTGGTGGCAGTACACATCAAAAGAAGCAGCTCACTCAGTATTGAGTGTGCGCGGTGATGTGCAGCCAAAACACGCATGCGAGGAACACTGCTCAAAAGTAAGTGCCCACGGCGCATGCTCAACGCACTGGGACATGAATGTGGCAGTGTCCCTAGTGCGCGCATGCGTATTTGGTCAAGCTGGGACCGGTCCTCGGGGACGATATAATTAGCGCTGCTAAAGCCTCTATTGCCCACTAGGAAAACCCATATAAAGGTGATAACGCCGTTAGTAGCGGACCAAAAGCGGATATTAAGCCTAAACAATGTGCAAGGAGTGCCCTGTCAACAGGCTAGTTTTAAATTCCGTATGTTATGCAAATGTGTTAGAGGGAGAGAAGAGAGGAACCCATTAGTCAATGTAACGGAGGCTCACACATAATGAACTAACCCTCCCTATCTCTCGGATAGGTCTTGGTCCTGGTAAACACTGGTTGGCCACAAGTGAGGGAGATGCTAACCTGTTGCATTAAACTCCCATGGACCCCAAATCTTAGTACTGCCAGGGACTACAAAGCAAGGTGACACGAGTCTAGACTAGTACTGTTAATACCTTCGAAATTGAACTGGCAGGATCATGACCCATGCTACACTGTATGTCATCACTAAAGTGAATGTGTTTCATATGAAGTGTAACCAGGTGGTGGTGAGCTAGGTCATCCAATGACCAGCAGGGGTGTCCTTATTAGCTACAAGATGTTCAAATGGACACCCATGGTATGTTGTCATTCAGCCCCGTTGTATCCGTTTTCAATTTAAAAATCCAGCGTTGTTCCTTAATGAAAAGAAACCTGGAGACATCTGATATATGAGGTGGGATAAAAGGTTGCTCCAGAACAACCCATCTGAGATCATCAGCTTTATGTTTTTTGATCAGAAAATGGTTCGTTAGACATGTGGACTGTTTATTGCACCGTATTGTGCTCTTATGTTCGCTGATGCGAAGCTTGACTTTCCGGGTCGTGTGACCAATGTATGCCAGACCACATGGACATGTGATCTTGTAGATCACTCTCTCCGAGTTGCAGTTGGTGTGGTTCAGCAACTTCCATGGTCTGTCAGTTCCAATATCAATGGAGAGAGTTTTGCAGGTCTGTGGACACGACGTACAATTACCACAAGGGTAATGCCCTTGAACCGGGGTGGTATTCCAAATGGTGTCAAGGGTGGTGGTAACTTCTCTCCTTTGTGTACGAGGTCTTGTATGGACCAATGTATCCCTGATGCTGGACCCTCTTTTGAAGGCAAACAGGGGTCTCGGTATTGCCCCAGAAGCCGTGTTCAAGATTTTCCAATGCTTCAGAACAATTTTCTTTACCGTGTTCGATCTGGTGCTGAAAGTGTGTACCATCGTGATCCTATCGGAGGGTGCCTTCGTATGTCGATGTTCAATCAGTGCCTCTCGGTTATTATTGAAGGCCCTCTTATTGGCCCGACGTATCAGTTGGTTGGGGTAGTGCCGCTCCTTCAAGTTACATGACAATTCTCTTGCATGTTGTTCATACAGCTGATTCGTTGAGCAATTGCGTCGGACCCTCAAAAATTGGCCCACAGGCAGGTTGTCACGTAGTGACTGCGGATGGAAGCTACGGTAAGACAAAAGGGAATTCCGAGCCAACCAGTGTTTACCAGGACCAAGACCTATCCGAGAGATAGGGAGGGTTAGTTCATTATGTGTGAGCCTCCGTTACATTGACTAATGGGTTCCTCTCTTCTCTCCCTCTAACACATTTGCATAACATACGGAATTTAAAACTAGCCTGTTGACAGGGCACTCCTTGCACATTGTTTAGGCTTAATATCCGCTTTTGGTCCGCTACTAACGGCGTTATCACCTTTATATGGGTTTTCCTAGTGGGCAATAGAGGCTTTAGCAGCGCTAATTATATCGTCCCCGAGGACCGGTCCCAGCTTGACCAAATACGCATGCGCGCACTAGGGACACTGCCACATTCATGTCCCAGTGCGTTGAGCATGCGCCGTGGGCACTTACTTTTGAGCAGTGTTCCTCGCATGCGTGTTTTGGCTGCACATCACCGCGCACACTCAATACTGAGTGAGCTGCTTCTTTTGATGTGTACTGCCACCACGCATGCGCAGTACAGAGGCCCGCGCGAAACCGCCAACAGCGATAGGATGCCAGCTGTTGACGGATGTCCAATTACACAGGGTATAAGTACGAAGCTCACCTCTCCTCGTCGCCTCCCCTTCGGCTTAGGTTTCAGCCGAGAGGTACCGACGGAGAGGTGAGTAGAGGGATGGTTTTCTTCACTTTCCAGGGATAAACGGTGTTTTCCCATATAGACACATGAACCTCAAAGTCAGAATTGCCCAGCATACCTATTTCAACTCAACTTGGGCAACCACTCTTTTTTAATAAACTAGGGGTTGGGGCATTTCCCTAGCTGTGCCTATGTGTCCTCTCAGAAGAGCACAGGCTTTAGGTTCCCCCCTCAAACTCATGGGGACTGAGTAACCATTTCTTAAAAATTGTCTATTTTCCCTCGACCAATATATTGTTGGGAATGTCATCTTATCTGGCAGTCAGACAGTCATCAATAGGATTTTGCTTTGATCTGTCAGTCACACATTCTTTACTTAAGTAAAAGAGGCACTCTCTACGGTTAGACCTAAAGAGCTAGTGATTTATTATTTTCTATGCCTGGAGCTACACCTTCCTTTAGATCTCCATGGGTTAGTGACCAGATGGGGCAGTCAGACAACCAGTTTTATTTTGCACAGATTGTTCTACCTGATTTTGACCACAGATCTCTGAGTCAACTCAGGATTGAACTCTAAATACTCCTTTTATGTTCTGTGTACAGAGCGGGGCCTCAATCTCCGAGCCGTTGCCGGGTGAGGTGAGGCTTGACCCCCACACATGGCTGGGTAAGTCTTTTACAAAGTGTTTAGAAATAATGTTCAGCAATGACTGATGGTTTACTTCTTAATGAAACCTTACCACATAGCATTGTGGCTGTCCTAATAGGGACCAGCCTAGCTGAGTCTATACAATGGTCCTTTTTTATGTAATGAGTTTATTACGTTGTAAGAACATACAGTATTTGTTGTTTTTTTCATTCACAGGATTTCCTCCTCCAACTACTACTGATCAGGAGGTTATGGTAGGATGGTCTACGTGACCTCTCCAGTAATCTGGACAACTCTTTAACTCTTTTTGTTTGTCCGTTTCACGTTTTCACATTGCACATCGTGTTTGAGTGTATCTTTGCAGTAGCAAGATCTCTTTGTAGCTGGCCCTGAAGAATGCCGGTGTAGTTCACCTCAGGCAGAAACATGTTGGCCAAATCCATAGTACAGCAAAGTATCACAGTGATTTTGTCAACACTGTTCTACACTTCTTTTTAACCTGACGTCCTGGTGAATATCTCCAATAAAATTATTTTTCTTTGCCTTGACCGTCATTTTAGCTTCACTCTACCTCACTCCCTATTTTGCACTGCAATTTTTCAGTACCACTCTGTGGCATGGACACTGTACAAACATAACCAGTAGTGTGTATTATCTGGCCGATTCATCTGGGCCTAGATTTACCACCCTGGTCAGACGTCCTACATGACGATGCTCCGCCAAATGGGTGGGCTGATAGGATATCTACTACATACCCGTGTCATGTGACCACTGGGTCTGATTTAGTGCAATCCAAAAGGGGTGCTTAATTAAGGACCTTTGAGACTCAGCGACCTAGCATACAGACCCTCCAACTCTTTTTGTTTACTGCAGTTTGAATAGGGGTATTGAGTTTGGATAGTCTATAAATATATTCCCCTTGACCCTCCCCAACGTTGTGTTTTTCAGTTCTGAGCAGCTTCCACTGCGGGTCTATTTTAGTCTTTGACGACACGATATTTGTGTGGTCAGTTTTTGCTCACTGGTTGATTGCTCTGTCCCATATTGATCGTATACCATGGCTGACTTTGGAGGGTTGGCTTTTGACGATGAGGATCTTAACACACTCCTCACTGATAACCCGAGTATCCTGGATAGTTTAGCCTCGACATCTACCACCACCCCAACAACAGAGGACGATTGGGTAACCCTATTGAATATGAAGAAAAACCATTCCCGCACCACCATACATGGGATAATCATGAATGAATACTTACATGGCAAGTGTGCACCCTCTGGCCTAATAGTGACCAACACACCGCGGCTCTTTCTAACGGACAAGGGTTTCCTGAGGGATTGGGCACTTATAGCGTGGCGATGTACACGAGACTGGCTGATCCTGATCATTAAGACTGCTAAAAAGACAGCTGACGCCCTTCTAGTTGAGATTCAGGTTCTCGAGGGCCAAATCAACGCAGCAATCAGGTCAGTACCATTCAAAAAGACCTTGGATGAGACCAATAAAACAAACAAAGAGTATTACGATAACATCCTCGCCACTAAAGTTGAGAAGTTCAAGAAAGATCTTGCACGCTTCTCGATGGAGACTACATACCCCTACATGAGTGACTCCTATGTGGCCCCTGTGTACAATTCAAGAGGTAAGAGATACGGATCCAACTACTCTTCCTCAGGCTCTGAATCAGGATCTAGTGACCTAGGGGAGCCAAGCAGAGGTTCATCTAACAGAGGGCGAGGTCGTGGTCCCCAGAGAAGACCTAATAGGGGTCGTGGAGCCCAATACTATCAGAATCCAGGACCTTGGTGGCCCCCCACACCATGGGGTTATCACCAACCCCCTATGGGTCCCCCTATGGGCCATCCAATGCCTAATTACCCACCTAACCCCAACTTCTACTACGACCAGTCTTTTTTATGGCAGGGCCGAGGCAGGAGTCGAGGGAGAAAGAGAGGGCAACAGTCAGTGAACTGGGCACCAGACCCCACGAGCAACAGAGGGGAACAGGCCTAGTAGACGGTAGCAACTTGGTAGTAAATCTTAGCAGCAGTAAACTTACAGCCATTGAGACCTCAGTCCTTAATAAAGGACTTGGATTTGTCCCTACCAATGAAGGAGATCCTTTCAATCTAAGATGTGAATTGGAATCCTTTTACAGGAAGGTCCGTTTACATTTTTTCTTCAAACTCACCAGTGACAACAACGATTTGATGGACTTGACGGACCAGAACACCGGCCTGAGACCAAAATCTACATTCACACCGCTCAATCATCAGGTGCCAGCAAGGGTCCTTGCATTTGAGCAGGCGGTTACTCATGACATCATGAATGCAGACCGCACAGAAAAGAAGTCTTTCTTCAATATGACCAGGACGGAAAAGCTAGCACTTGTAACCTTGGCCAAAGACACCAGTATTACCATCAAGCCCGCCGACAAAGGCGGTGCGATTGTCATACAGGATACAGAGGTCTATCATAGGGAGTGCCAACGACAACTGAATGATGCCAATGCCTACCGTCGACTCACCGAAGACCCAACCATAAGACTTTCTAATGACATCAAAAGTCTCATTGAAGAGGCATCCTGCGAGGGATGGATTACATCTCAGGAAGCAAGGTTCTTGATCACGGCCCACCCAGTGGTCCCCTACTTTTATTGCCTCCCAAAAATACACAAGGAGAAGAGACCACCTCCCGGTCGCCCCATAATCTCAGGCATTGGGTCTCTTCTCGAACCGCTGTCCACTTTTGTTGATTTCTACCTAAAACCACTGGTCAGAGAGACACCTACGTACCTTCAAGATACTGGGGACGTCCTTCGCCTCCTTGCAGCGACCGAGTTCAATGTCGAGACTGACCTATTGGTAAGTTTCGACGTTGAATCCCTCTATACATGCATTCCGCAACAAGAGACCCTGGACTGCATAAGACATCAACTTGAATCCAGACCACCGGAAACCATCACTCCGATTCCTTTTATCATGGAGTGTGCCAGACTGGCTATGATGGAGAATTACTTCCAATATCAAGATGCTCTGTATCTCCAAGTCTCGGGGACGTCAATGGGGAGTGTCTTCGCCCCCAGTCTGGCGAATCTATATATGCATCAGTTTGAGCAAGACCACATCCTGAACAATAGCAACCCTTACTTTTGTAAGGTGTTGCTTTGGCGCCGCTATATAGATGATATCATCGTCATCTGGAGGGGCACCAGTGCAGAGATTATTGATTTTCACACGTGGCTGAATACCAGGAATCAACACCTCCGCTTTACCGTGGAATACAGCAAAGAGCGGTTACCATTCCTGGATCTTTTGATTTTTCCAGAAGGGGGAGTGTTGCAGAGCCGGCTGTATAAGAAACCCATGGCTCGGAATTCCCTTTTGTCTTACCGTAGCTTCCATCCGCAGTCACTACGTGACAACCTGCCTGTGGGCCAATTTTTGAGGGTCCGACGCAATTGCTCAACGAATCAGCTGTATGAACAACATGCAAGAGAATTGTCATGTAACTTGAAGGAGCGGCACTACCCCAACCAACTGATACGTCGGGCCAATAAGAGGGCCTTCAATAATAACCGAGAGGCACTGATTGAACATCGACATACGAAGGCACCCTCCGATAGGATCACGATGGTACACACTTTCAGCACCAGATCGAACACGGTAAAGAAAATTGTTCTGAAGCATTGGAAAATCTTGAACACGGCTTCTGGGGCAATACCGAGACCCCTGTTTGCCTTCAAAAGAGGGTCCAGCATCAGGGATACATTGGTCCATACAAGACCTCGTACACAAAGGAGAGAAGTTACCACCACCCTTGACACCATTTGGAATACCACCCCGGTTCAAGGGCATTACCCTTGTGGTAATTGTACGTCGTGTCCACAGACCTGCAAAACTCTCTCCATTGATATTGGAACTGACAGACCATGGAAGTTGCTGAACCACACCAACTGCAACTCGGAGAGAGTGATCTACAAGATCACATGTCCATGTGGTCTGGCATACATTGGTCACACGACCCGGAAAGTCAAGCTTCGCATCAGCGAACATAAGAGCACAATACGGTGCAATAAACAGTCCACATGTCTAACGAACCATTTTCTGATCAAAAAACATAAAGCTGATGATCTCAGATGGGTTGTTCTGGAGCAACCTTTTATCCCACCTCATATATCAGATGTCTCCAGGTTTCTTTTCATTAAGGAACAACGCTGGATTTTTAAATTGAAAACGGATACAACGGGGCTGAATGACAACATACCATGGGTGTCCATTTGAACATCTTGTAGCTAATAAGGACACCCCTGCTGGTCATTGGATGACCTAGCTCACCACCACCTGGTTACACTTCATATGAAACACATTCACTTTAGTGATGACATACAGTGTAGCATGGGTCATGATCCTGCCAGTTCAATTTCGAAGGTATTAACAGTACTAGTCTAGACTCGTGTCACCTTGCTTTGTAGTCCCTGGCAGTACTAAGATTTGGGGTCCATGGGAGTTTAATGCAACAGGTTAGCATCTCCCTCACTTGTGGCCAACCAGTGTTTACCAGGACCAAGACCTATCCGAGAGATAGGGAGGGTTAGTTCATTATGTGTGAGCCTCCGTTACATTGACTAATGGGTTCCTCTCTTCTCTCCCTCTAACACATTTGCATAACATACGGAATTTAAAACTAGCCTGTTGACAGGGCACTCCTTGCACATTGTTTAGGCTTAATATCCGCTTTTGGTCCGCTACTAACGGCGTTATCACCTTTATATGGGTTTTCCTAGTGGGCAATAGAGGCTTTAGCAGCGCTAATTATATCGTCCCCGAGGACCGGTCCCAGCTTGACCAAATACGCATGCGCGCACTAGGGACACTGCCACATTCATGTCCCAGTGCGTTGAGCATGCGCCGTGGGCACTTACTTTTGAGCAGTGTTCCTCGCATGCGTGTTTTGGCTGCACATCACCGCGCACACTCAATACTGAGTGAGCTGCTTCTTTTGATGTGTACTGCCACCACGCATGCGCAGTACAGAGGCCCGCGCGAAACCGCCAACAGCGATAGGATGCCAGCTGTTGACGGATGTCCAATTACACAGGGTATAAGTACGAAGCTCACCTCTCCTCGTCGCCTCCCCTTCGGCTTAGGTTTCAGCCGAGAGGTACCGACGGAGAGGTGAGTAGAGGGATGGTTTTCTTCACTTTCCAGGGATAAACGGTGTTTTCCCATATAGACACATGAACCTCAAAGTCAGAATTGCCCAGCATACCTATTTCAACTCAACTTGGGCAACCACTCTTTTTTAATAAACTAGGGGTTGGGGCATTTCCCTAGCTGTGCCTATGTGTCCTCTCAGAAGAGCACAGGCTTTAGGTTCCCCCCTCAAACTCATGGGGACTGAGTAACCATTTCTTAAAAATTGTCTATTTTCCCTCGACCAATATATTGTTGGGAATGTCATCTTATCTGGCAGTCAGACAGTCATCAATAGGATTTTGCTTTGATCTGTCAGTCACACATTCTTTACTTAAGTAAAAGAGGCACTCTCTACGGTTAGACCTAAAGAGCTAGTGATTTATTATTTTCTATGCCTGGAGCTACACCTTCCTTTAGATCTCCATGGGTTAGTGACCAGATGGGGCAGTCAGACAACCAGTTTTATTTTGCACAGATTGTTCTACCTGATTTTGACCACAGATCTCTGAGTCAACTCAGGATTGAACTCTAAATACTCCTTTTATGTTCTGTGTACAGAGCGGGGCCTCAATCTCCGAGCCGTTGCCGGGTGAGGTGAGGCTTGACCCCCACACATGGCTGGGTAAGTCTTTTACAAAGTGTTTAGAAATAATGTTCAGCAATGACTGATGGTTTACTTCTTAATGAAACCTTACCACATAGCATTGTGGCTGTCCTAATAGGGACCAGCCTAGCTGAGTCTATACAATGGTCCTTTTTTATGTAATGAGTTTATTACGTTGTAAGAACATACAGTATTTGTTGTTTTTTTCATTCACAGGATTTCCTCCTCCAACTACTACTGATCAGGAGGTTATGGTAGGATGGTCTACGTGACCTCTCCAGTAATCTGGACAACTCTTTAACTCTTTTTGTTTGTCCGTTTCACGTTTTCACATTGCACATCGTGTTTGAGTGTATCTTTGCAGTAGCAAGATCTCTTTGTAGCTGGCCCTGAAGAATGCCGGTGTAGTTCACCTCAGGCAGAAACATGTTGGCCAAATCCATAGTACAGCAAAGTATCACAGTGATTTTGTCAACACTGTTCTACACTTCTTTTTAACCTGACGTCCTGGTGAATATCTCCAATAAAATTATTTTTCTTTGCCTTGACCGTCATTTTAGCTTCACTCTACCTCACTCCCTATTTTGCACTGCAATTTTTCAGTACCACTCTGTGGCATGGACACTGTACAAACATAACCAGTAGTGTGTATTATCTGGCCGATTCATCTGGGCCTAGATTTACCACCCTGGTCAGACGTCCTACATGACGATGCTCCGCCAAATGGGTGGGCTGATAGGATATCTACTACATACCCGTGTCATGTGACCACTGGGTCTGATTTAGTGCAATCCAAAAGGGGTGCTTAATTAAGGACCTTTGAGACTCAGCGACCTAGCATACAGACCCTCCAACTCTTTTTGTTTACTGCAGTTTGAATAGGGGTATTGAGTTTGGATAGTCTATAAATATATTCCCCTTGACCCTCCCCAACGTTGTGTTTTTCAGTACTGGCACAAGTGTCCCTGTAGGCCTGAGCCAGTTTCTAATTGATTAAGGGAGTCTGCCTATATTTGCCCAGGTTACTGGGGCTTACTGCAGTGGTCAAAGATAAGTCCACATCATATAGGAGAACTGCCTGTGTGGGGATTCTGACTAGGCCAGATTCCACCTCAGTACCCAGGGTCAACCCTACTAAACCCTTTGGCTGTGTACCACCACTGCTAACTGTACTAGGGGGTGCAGGTGCTTTAGGAGCTGCAGTGGTGGGGACTGGATATTTCTTAGTGCATTCACTGCCCCAGTGTGAAACTGATTTGCAGGTATTACACCAAGGTTTCTTTGGGCCATCATTCTTCTTTTTCTTGTTTCCATTTTGGGAACCCCCCTCCTTATTGCTAGTTTGGGGGCCTGAAGACTTCTGGTCCTTTTCTTTATCTTTCTGATTCCCACCCTTCTGGTCTGTTTTCTTCTGGTCACCTTGGTTCTGGTTTTTCTGCTTAATCCTTGTTCTGACCCATTTGTCTGCATTCTTTCCCAATTCTTGGGGAGAGGTCAAATCAAAGTCCACAAGGTATTGATGCAACAGCTGGTTCTGACAGTTATTAAGGATCTGCTCTCTCATCATAAGATTGTACAATCCTGTATAGTCTGAAACTTTACTTCCCTGCAGCCAACCCTCCAGAGCCTTAGTGGCACAATCTACAAAATCAGTCCAGTCCTGAGTCTGTGCTTTTTGGGTGTCTCTGAACAACAACCTGTATTGCTCAGTGGTTAGGCCAAACCCTTCAATAAGAGCACTCTTCAGAACAGAGTAGTTTTTGGCATCCTCAGGTCTAACGGTGAGGAGCCTGTCCCTCCCTTTCTCAGAAAAGGAGTACCATAAAATTGCTGCCCACTGATCCTCAGGGACCTGCTGTACCATGCAGGCCCTCTCAAGAGCAGTCATCCATTTGTGGATATCATCCCCTTCCTTGTAGGGGGGCACAATTTTTGTCAGGTTTCTATTGTCATAGGCACTGTCTTTTTCTTTAGGAATTTTGCTGCCACCAGTGGCATCTAAGCCACTTAATTTCTGCTCCCTTGCCAAGGTAAGTTTAGCTTGAGCCAAGGTAAGCTTAGCTTGAGCCAGAGCTACCTCCTCCCTCTCTATCTGGAGTTGGACAGCCCTCATTCTGGCCCTATGCTCTTTCCTCTGGGAGGGAGTCATCCCTCTCTGAGATTCTCTTGAGGCACTAGAAAGATGAGAATCCCCTGATTGAGATCTCACCCTCCTGTTACCTGGGAGAATTTGGTTATGAGATCTGGAGTGGTGCTGGCCCTCTCCATTCTCATGTAGGTCTAGGTTGGCCTGGTTAAGCCTGGCAACCTGTACCTGGTTTCCCCTCTGATCCTGATCTTCAGGCTCTTCTAAATCTGAGCCTTCCTCTTCGTCTTCCTCCTCCTCTTCTTCTTCATCTGGAAGATTCTCATTCTCAGGGGAGTGTATCCCTTCACCTGATTCTAAGGGAGCCTGACTCACCTTATCTAAGTCATCCTTTTCTAGGAGACCTACTAGGGAAGGAATGGTAGGGCCTCTGCCCTTTTTTAGCCCCCTGGCTGTGCACAAGGCACTCAGGTCTTTGTGGCTAAGGTTGTCATATCTGGATGTTGTCCCTATAGGATCAACTATTACAGGAGCAGAGCCTGAGGCTCTACCTGTATCAGACATGACTGCTAGTGAGGTGTAAGTGATGCACTTACCTACACTGAGTGTTTTCCTACTGTACCTTGCTAGTGAGTTGTAGTCAGGGTGTGCTAATCCCTTTAATCTACAACTACTAAGTTCAGTAGAACTTAATATGCTAAGCTTTTGATTTATATGTACCTAAGGTACTTGATGTGATCTTTCAATTTGATGTAAAGATTGTAATGGTAAAACAAACAGCAAGCTCAAATCCGCACCGCTGCACACCAATGTGAGAAGTTGGCCTGATATGTAGTGTTTCCAATTCTGGAATCACTTGGTATCAGTCCAAACAAACCCCAAAGGTGTCTGGTTGTAAGTCAACCTTGTTAGACAAGCTATCCTAGTGGTAGCATGGACTAAGCAGCCTTAAAGGCTTAACTTAAGAGGTCGTGTTAAGCGAGCTGTTTTACCACATACAATCCTGTAATCAAATGAAAGGACACCACACAAGTATATATTATAAAAATATATGTATTTATTTCTAAATTACTCCCCAGTACTCTTTATGAGGAAAGGGGCACAAGCGTTAAATCAAAAGCACAGTATAACATACAAAGTTGCACAATTTTGGATAAGGGCCGGTGGCCACTTAAACCATATACTAAAAAAGTGGTATAAGAGATACCAATCGAACAGTGGTTAGGCCTAGGGCCTAGAGATTCGCTTGGAGCAGTCAGGACTAGCAATGCTGAAGTCGGGAGTAGCCCACAGGAGACGGGTGCAGCACGGAAAGTGCGGCGTGCACCAATGCAATGTCAATGGTGCGTAAAAGTTACAGAAAGTGAGTTAAAAGATACTTCCGCTGAACCTAGAGGAACAGAACTTTAGACACAGACCCTAGAGGTGTGTACCAGTGTGGGAACACCGGCGTTGCAATGTTACCTCACCCACAGGCCGTGGGTGCACAGGGTCGAAGTGGCGTCGGGTTTTGACACGCAGGCTCTTGGTGCTTGAAGCTGTTGCAGCTGCAGGCGATGTGAAGCAGAAGTGTCCGGTGCGATCCAAGGGTGGATCGAAGTAGAAAAGTACCTGAAAGCAGAGGGGACAGAGTCTGGGTCACTCAGCAGTGACCAGGGTGGAACCAGGACGGAACCAGGCAATGTCGGGCGCAATCAGGTGGTTGTCGATAGGCTTCTCTCCGCTGTCACGTGGGCTCTGGGGCATCTGCGACGTCCAGGAGCAGGTCACGATCTGTCCCACATAGGCTCTCGCCGTCAGCACCGTCGGCTTCAAGATTGCAGCAAACAGCACTTGGCAAAAGCAATCCACGCGGAACTGGGAGATTGCTTATCACTCGAACCAGGAGGGTTAGAGTGGGGGCTCCTTTTCACAGGAGCTGGTGCAGATCTGGGGTAACCAGAAAAGCAAGTCGTATTTCACTTTTCGTCGGCACAGGGGCCACAAGCCAGCTGGCAAGGGTCCGGGCCAACGCGTCGAGCCGCCACAAGCAGAAGGGCCCCACGCAGCACTCGTCGAGTGTGGAGGGAGTAGCTTTGGTGCAAGTGTAGCTCGGGGTGGGGGCTTCTCAAACCCCGGTGTACAGCTTCGAGGATCACTCGTGGGCTGCACGGTCAGCGTCTCGTGGCCTTTTCAAGATGGCGTGCCCCACGCTTCCGGTCGCCTCCACTGGTCTCAGCTCTGCAGGGACTGTGGATCGGGCAGGGAGAAGGCAGGCAAGCTTGATCTCGTCGATCTCTGTCGCTCGAGTTCCGGCGGGAACTGCAACAAAGCAAGGGTCGAGGGCTGGATGGTGCCTGTTTGCACAGGGTGGTCACTCCTTGACCACAAGGCAGATTCTTCAGTCTTCTGCGTTGAGTAGAAAGTCGAAGGGTCCAGAATTCGTTTCTTATGTTTCCTCAGGATGATCTGCGTTGCATTGGCACTGCTCCCACTCTTATTCGAATCTGGTGGGCTGGACATCCTGCTAGGTCCCCTCCTATGGGTGGGACCCAGGAAGGGGGTGGTTACACCCCTTTCCTTTGATCCAGGCCGCGCTGGGACAGGGGCTGGGAGGCCCCAGAACCGGTTTGGCCGGATTATGCAAGGGGCAGCCTTGTGCTCCCCAGGCAGTGTCTGGTTTCTTTGAAACCTCCCTACTACAATCCACTATCTCCTGTCTGGGGTGGTTTGACACCGCCCTGCGACAGGAAACTCTTTGTCCAGGCCACCATATTTTGAGTTTCGGTCAGCAGCAGGAGGCCAGACCCGTGTCTGTGGCAGAGGCATCCATTTTGTGGATCTGAGGCTCATTTTAAATTAACCGCGTTTCAGTAAAGTAACATGTCTTATCCCTCTAGAAGGGTGGAATGCTACCCCCGTCGCCAGAACTGGCGAGGGGGTAGTATTCCAATTCGTATGACACCTTACACAACATGTTTTGATAAAGCCAAACCAAAGTTGCTATACAACCGCGAGGATTATAAGGCGCTTAAGAGTATATGGTATGGCATTATCCCGGATCAGCTTAGGGAGTTGTTCCCGACAGCTGCAGATAGGCTCAGCTCATGCCAGAGCTCCATCTCACATAAAACCACGCACTCTGCCTCCAGGATTGATGAGGCCTTCCATAGGAGTGGCTTACAGGCTATATATGTGTCCAGATATAGGTTTAGATATAGGTATACTATATCTAAGCAAGGGGTGATTACACCCACTTGCCCCAGCTGAGTGATCAGCCAGTTGTGTCAATTTAAGAACCAGCCAGGGGTGGCAAAAGCTATGCTTCAACCCCGGGTAGGCCTTGGTGGCACCTATGCCCTGAGCACCTATAGTGCATAGTACAGGGGCTGACAAGGAGTCCATTTCTAATTGTGGTATGTACCTATAGCACATGTATCATAAATTTAGAGAGAGAACAGCAGGCTGGGGGTCTGATTAGCAGGCCCACAGCCTCAGTAAGTCGAAAACCAGTGAAGCAAAAAGCAAAAATTGGGGTGACCATAGGATAGCAGACCCTACTCTCCTACAGTTAAGCACATGTTTATTAAGTGACTTTTATTTTTTATTCTCACCATGACTGTGTTTATTACTCGAGCAGGGGTCTCACCCCTCACAACTAATAACCCAGGGGCATATTTACAAGGGCTTTATTTCCACTTTTTTGGCTTACAAAGCCAAAAAAACGGAGATAAAACCAGCACCCTATTTACAAGACGGTGCTAACATGCAGAAACGCATGTTAGCACCCGTTTTCCCAACGCCTCCCTTTGCATCTCCAATGAGATACAAAGTGGGAGTTACTGGGCATACCCCAGATGGACTACCTTGCAAATATCGCTGATATTTACATCGCAATATTTACAAGGCAGCCCACATGATTTTAGCACACATCAGATTTTGGCGAAAACGGCCGTTTTCGCCAAAATCTTACATCTGCTAAAATCCTGATTTAGCCATCCCTAACATAGGGCGTAGATTATGCTGATATGACCCTGTGGGACGCATCAGCAAAGTTATCGCCCTTTTGCAGGGAACATCGCTGGAAAACCAGCGAAGTTCCCTGCAAAAGGGAGATTACTTCGCTATCTCTGGAATTTTTATCGTCCTGGAGGAACGCGTTGTTATTTATGCGCTACCAGGGCGATAAATACCAGAGATAGCCTGCGATAATATAATTATCACTAAGTACGGCCAGCAATGATTATCGCTGGCCGTCTTTAATATGCACCCCAATTTCTTACAGCTGTACATCCTGAATTTAGAATAAAATTTGGAAGCAATACAATTGCTGTGAAACTGCTACCTCTAGACAAAGTAAGGAATTATTATAATAAAAGTCACCACTGTAATTTATGAGAAATTGGAATTATAGATAAACAATTGACTAACACTAAAATTAGTCACCATTACCTCAATAAAAAGAATCAGCCTGATAGTAATTCTTGTAGACTCTTTCTGATGTTAAAATGGTTAGTTCTATTGACGTTCTACTTCAGTGTCGTTTTCCTAGAACAACAGTTTTATTTTCATATTTATTACTAAACCCTTCTTCCTTTTTTCCTGCTGCAGCTCCAAAGAATCAGGGACAATCAATCTGTATTGCATGTTTTTTAGCACAGTATAACTTCCTCCTACTGCTTATGAGGAATCCTTTGAAGGTGTAGGTTGGACCTGGCCCTTTTTGGCAGGTTCACCCCAAAACGTTTTTGCTTTTGCCTAGCCTGTTTCTGTAAACTGGTTTTGGTGATTTTAGGTTTCTGCGCACTTTTTCACTGTGGTCCAGTGTAAAGTGCGTGCGCTCTCTGTGTGTGTGGTGAGAGTGACCTGCCCTTCCATAGGAATGCATGGGGAATATGTGTGACCATGGTAGTTCCTGATGTGTGGGGAGTGCAGGGTCGAGTTTGGTATGTGCGAACTCGTGAGATTCAATGCTGCGCAGTGATGTATGCGGCATGAATGTGTCTAGTGTAGAAGTGCCACTTCTAGAAGTTGGCATATTTGTGTAATTTGTGTCTGGCGTGTGATTGGCTGGAGCTGGCTGGTGAGTCTGGCTCCAAGAGTGTGGGTGGGTCTGCCCTGGTGGTGAATGGAGTGATTAGCATGCTGATGTGAGGGGAGGGTTGCACCTGGGCCTGAATAGGGCTGGGCTTTCCCCACACAATGCTGGCTCCACCCCCTGTGGTGCGTCTGATGTCCCTAGCCTGGCCAGTGAAAGGAGTTCCCTATAACCAGTTGTAGCTGGTTCTCACATTGCCTGCACCCTGCTAGACAAAGGATTTTACTGTATAAAAAGGGGCTGTATCCCCTTACAAAATGTTCTTGTTTCTGACTTGAATCCTGCCAGGGGCGTGCTGCTGCTTGGGCCCAGGGAAAGCCTTGCCTCCCTGGGCCCTGCCCAGCCCCTGGATACCTGATGGACCTGGATGCCTGGAAGATATCTTTTTGCCTGGGGGTCCTCTTTTGCCTTACTTTGCCCAATGACCTTTTTCTTTGAACCCTGTGCATTTGCTTAGGACTGCTGGGACCCTCCTTGCTAAGGGGGTCATTTTTGAGGGGCCTTGCGCTGTCTGAGCCCCCAGCGCCTTGAGAGCGCTTTTTTTTACTTACTGGGCAGAGCATTGTAGTTTTCCCTTGGAGGGAAGCGCCCGTGCCCCTTTTGATGCTTATTTGCCTATTTTTAAGGACGGGTGCCACCCTGTTCATTTAATTATCTAGTGAGTGCCCACCTTCCTTCTACTTTTATTTTTATCCTCGAGGGTGGCCACCCCTCATTTTGCCACTGTAAAATCACCGCCGCGGCCCAGGTACCGGGATCGCGAGGAAACCGGAAGTCAGGCAGCTTTTGGCCGGGACGGGGGCGGGGCCTAAAAGGAAGAAGAGGAAGAAGCAGTTGCTCTCTCGCGGCCCGGAGCTCCGGTGAGCTATGGAGAAACCCGGGGCCGCCACCAAGGGGAGAGGACGCAGCACGAGTGGTGCGGTGTGTCAGATATTCCAAGCTTAATACCGTATGGGCTTACCAGTTCTTGCACAGGAACAGAGATGCTAGTACCCAAATTCCCTAAGACAATGCCAGCAGGTCTTTATTCAGAACCTCTTTTCATCACCTCGGGGGACGGGGGAATTGGATAAAATAATAAACAGAGAAGAAACTGGTCCAGAGAGGTTCCTTCAGGCTGCTACTGCTGTCGCTGTCTGCATTCACTGGAACCTAGGAAATAACACACCATTACAATCCTAACCTTCCTAAGCCTGATCTAGTCTTGTTCTATGTATATCTCACCCACCCATATGCTTCTGGACCTTGGTTCTCTTATTTATTTATTTATTTATTGAATTTGTATTGCGCACAGCTACCCGCAATGGGTTTCCCGGCGCCAGGGACAGACTGAAAAAGAAAACAAGCAGTTGCTGTAAAGAAAACAGAACAGGAGAACTCAAAACAGAAAGGTCTTCAATTTTTTGCGAAAAGCCAGAAGATTGGTTTCTGTTTTTAGTGCCAGCGGGAGAGCATTCCACATCTTGGGTCCTAGATATGCGAATGAACGGCCTCCCATTTTTGCCAGTCGGATTCTTGGAATCACGAGGTTGCCATTGTTGGATGACCTAAGGGAACGGCCAGATAGATATGGCTGGGCAAGATTGTGCAGGTAGATGGGAGCAGAGCCCTGACGAATCTTAAACAGGAAGCACAAAGTTTTAAAGACCACACGGTCAGAAATTTTTAACCAGTGTAGGTCACGCAGAGCTTGCATTACGGACGTTCTCCGTGGAACATTGCGCAAAAGGCGAGCGGCTGAGTTCTGTACCACCTGGAGTTTATTAATTGTTGCTTTATCAGCTCCTAGATAAAGCACATTGCCATAGTCGATGCGAGACATCACAAGGGCCTGTACGACAGTTCTTCGAGTGGACTCAGGCAACATCCATATGATCTTCTGCAACCAGCGTAAGGTATTAAAACAGATTGCAGCGACCTTAGTTGCCTGCTGCCTCATCGAAAGTTTATCGTCGATCAGGAAGCCGAGGTTACGGGCAACAGGCACGGGGGTAGGCAACGGGCCCATATCACTGGGCCAGTGTCTAGAGCCCCACAGATCTTTATGTTTGCCTAGTACGATCACCTCGGTCTTGTCTCCGTTGAGCTTCAGCAGATGGGCTTGCATCCAAGCTGCAACACGAGAAAGGCCAATTTTAAGGGCAGAAGTGTCCTGAGCCCTGCTGTTAGAAAGAGAAAACACAATCTGCGTGTCGTCTGCATATGAATATATAGACAAGCCGGCGTTCTCTACGATAGAAGCAAGTGGTCTGATGTAGACATTGAACAACAGAGGGCTCAATATAGACCCTTGAGGGACGCCGTAAGCAGAGGAATGAATCGCAGATTCAGCTTTGTTTGAGAAAACCTGAAAGGTGCGCTCATTGAGAAATGAGGCCACCCAGGCAAGCGCTGGTCCATCAACACCAAGGGAGCAGAGAGACTCCAGTAGAGTGGAATGAGACACGGTATCGAAAGCAGCGCTTAAATCAAGGAGAATAAGCGCAAAGGTCTCACCGCTATCGATACCGTGTCGGAGTCGCTCGGTCACCCCAAGGAGTGCGGATTCGGTGGAGTAATTAGCGCGAAAGCTTGATTGGGATGGATGAAGATATCCCACGTTTTCAACAAACTCATTAAGCTGGGTGTTAACATGGCGTTCCAGTATTTTGGAACAAGCTGGCAGCAGGGATATAGGCCTAAAGTTAGCAAGATTAGTGATGTCAGCACCAGATTTTTTGAGCAGAGGAACGACCATGGCATGTTTCCAATCTTGTTCCACCCGAGATTCAGTAAGAGAGATGTTAAGTAGCCTCATTAGGAATCTCCGTGGTTCAAGGTCAAGTTGCTTCAATATCTTCATAGGGACTCGGTCCCGGGGGGAGCCTGACCTGATGCTTTTTAAACAAGACAGTTCTATCCTGGAGGTTTCTGCACTCTTCTAATTAGTTGTCATTCACTAATTAGATGAGTATTCTTTAAGTGGGGGGTCTGTTTATCTCCTGTAGTTGTAGCTGATAGTCCTTCTGACTTAACCTTTTTCTTTGTTAGTCTTTTCAGGGTTTCATGTATTCACTACAAGGATTCAACTTCGGGTGAGTATTTACACAGTTCTTAGAAATGATTAATTCACAATTCTTGACTTCTCTGATTTACCCTTCTCCTTATTACTCTCTCTCTCTCTTGTATTTACAGAGTATTCAACAGCTGCGCTCTCCTCGAAGTCTAAGGTAAGATGGCTTCTGAAGTACTTCACAATTGACTGGCTTATACTTATTAATTTTCACTTAGCTTTGTCTTCAACTTCTTGAGCTTGGTCAAACGTAGTTCTCTTTCTCACTCCTTGTTGCTCGACGACGCTCCGCCTACACTCTCCTCAGAAAGACGAACTTGACAAGAATTATGTTCTGCAACTCGCACTTGGTTAAGTGCGCCGAGTTGCATCATGAAAGATTCCTCAGCACTCTCGTAACATGAAGGAGTGGAGTACTTCAACTAAACTTTAACTAGGGACAAGAAAACTAGAGCTCAGCACGGCACGACTACACCGGCTAACGGCTCTGGTGAAGTGCGTATTTTCAGATGCGCTCGCGCTGCTCCTAGACTCCTGTGCAGCTGCGGCGCAATGACTAGAACCCCTACCTCTAGTCCATTGTGACCACCGTGGCGGCCATCTTGTCTCTCCAATATCAGACTCTCTCAGTCCATGAGGCTCCAACAGGAGAATGCTGGCCAGATCGAATCAATTCTGTGCCGCATAGTTTGAAGCCTGATGTTGGGGTCCTGACACGGGGCTGCCATGCGATGGAGGGAGCCCCGGAAGTGGAGTCCTGCCCCGAGAGGGAGCGATGCCTCCAGCAGCAGTCCGGTGAGTGAGGGGCTGCGAGGGGAAGCTCCGGGTGTGCCTCAATGGCCGGTCCAAGCCCGGCCTGTGTCTTGAGCGGCCCCCGCCTGAGGGAGGTTCGCTCCAACGAAGGGGGGCATTTTTGCTGTCCGAGTCCCCAGAGGGGGGGCTCCAACGAAGGGAGGCAGAACCTGAGTCTGAGCGGCCCCGTGAGCTGAGCGGGCTGCTCCAATGATGTGCACAGAAGCAGGGGGCATGTAGGGCGGCCCCAGATATTAGTGGGCCGCCCCCACGCTAAGCTGGTCATGTCCAGAGTTCCATGGCTCGAACGTTGGGCCATGTTCATTTTTCTGTGCCTGGAGGGGGCAAGTTTATTTCTAGAGCCCCGTGTGGCTCCCACGTTAGGGACATTTGTTTATAGAGGGCCAGTGAGAGCCCAAGCCGCATTCTTGTGGCCAGAGCCTGTCTGGCTCCAATGTGTGCAGAGTTTCAGAGCCTGTGGGGCTCCAACAGATGGCACAGATTTGTTCTAGGGGCTAGAGAGAGCCCCTGTCACCATCTGACTCAGCTGCCCAGCAATTAGTGGGCAGCTGT
This sequence comes from Lissotriton vulgaris, assembly GCF_964263255.1. Classification (NCBI taxonomy): domain Eukaryota; kingdom Metazoa; phylum Chordata; class Amphibia; order Caudata; family Salamandridae; genus Lissotriton; species Lissotriton vulgaris. The sequence continues at coordinate 274,475,590 of NC_141688.1, forward strand.
ACCGTTTAGGCTTTTATTTCTGTTAGGGGGACCTGTTCTTTGTGAATCCAGGAGTGGGTCGCACTCCCTTCACCCCTAACTTGGTCTGTCACAGCTGCGCAGCACTTAGTGCCAGCTGCAACGTTTAGGCCTTGTGACTGTTCCCAGCTGCCCAGCAAGTAGTGGGCAGCTGCAACATTTAGGTTTGCGCCGGTGGCGCACCCCTGACTGGCGCTGCATTAGCAGCGTGCCCTGACATTCTGGACACAGGGCTTTTGAGCCCCTTTCTTGAGATGGCTAGTAGGCCAGGGAGCTGGTATGTGGTTATTGCGTAATGTGATTTTACTATGTTTATGATAGTAATTGCCTAAGGTGATGTTTGTGCAATGTGATTATGAGGTTATTTTACCTATGTATATTTATGCATCATGTGTTTTCCTTCCCTACACCTCTGAATGTTTTGATGCATCATGTGTAATGCTTCTGACCTATACCCCTAAATGTATTTTATTCTTAGGTGGTTGTGTTTTACCTGGTATAATTTATACTAGAGAGGCTATGTGTCCATGCGTGATCTAGGCCTATGGTTATTAGTATTGCATAGTGTGTACCTACCTGTTACCAGTGGTTACTGGTTGTGATCTATAATTGTTATTTTGTGTTACACCTATTCTTTGTTCTAGAAGTGCTATTTCTGCTAAGTGTAGATTCTGACAGTGGCCCATGTGGCCCTGTTCTGTAAATAATCCCTTGTGAATATTGCCCGTGCCAGTTGGCACAATGTATATTGTGTGATTACTATATGATGTGTTTTGACAATACAATAGTTATTTTTATATAACCATGTGTGGAGTTCCTTTTGTGGTGTGCCTATTATGTTGTTGCTGTTGTGTGCGTGTGCAAATGCTTTACACATTGCCTCCGGGATAAGCCTGTCTGCTCGTGCCAAGCTACCAAGGGGGTGAGCAGGGGTTATCTTGGCGTGTTACTCCCTTGTCCTGACTAGAATGGTGGTTTCTGCCTAGCTTTTGCGTAAGCCTTAGCCAACCAGAAATCTCAGTTCTAACTGTGTTCAACACATTTCTCTTAGTCACAATAATGCGTGGTTCAATTTTGAACACTGTTTCAAACAACTCTCTTTTCCTCAGCACTTTTTGGCTAAAATGTACAAAGGTTGTGCGTCTGGTTTGCATTACTTTTTTTGATGCAAACCATATGCAAATCTTTTTGGGCATTTAGATACCTATGCAAATTGCATAGGTATGTAATGCAATTGCAGCCATCCAAGCTTTTTTGATGCAAAATCCTATCTGCTAACATTAGTAGACAGGGGCTTGCACTAAAAATAATGCTGCTGGAGTGTGGGCATTTAAAGCAGACATTTTTTTCATTTCTCCTTTCTTTAACGACTTTGCAGGTATGCTGCACTGTACAGCACACATCCATAGTAGGAAAAGTTTTAAAATGTGCCTAGTCATCGTATTCTGTACTAGAAAAGTACTAACCTATGCTAGACTCACGCACACACCTTGCGATATGGTGTAAATGTGTGTATTTGGTGCTTGGCAGCAAAATTCTGCACTGGCGCTATGGTGAGGGCAGGAGAGGAGAGTGCCATATATCTCTAGATATGGCTCTCTCCTGCTCTCTGCTGGTCATGCAACGCAGAACAAAACAGAACATTTGAGAGCTGGGCTGCGTTGTCTGGCATCTTTGTCAATTTGACCCTCATTGTGATTATAGTTCTCACGCTGAACCATGCGTATCGCCAATTAACAGGGTCTCATACCCATGCTTCTTTGATGGAAATACATAGTATATTCCTCTTTAACCCCTTGCGTGCTCATGGCGGCCGATAGCCGTCACGCGTCACGGTGTGCGGAGGACGGCCCCCGGCCGTCCGTATCCCACCCACTTATTTAAAACTCCACACATCGTGAAAATTTGTGATGCACGCCAGCGGTTAGAGTATGTGGCTCAGTCCTTCACTCTGGCAGCAACTGCTGCTTACCTTAAGTAAACAACTGTCTTGAGCTCTTCTTGTATGGTGTTTCAACACACACTCATCACCCGTATTCAGTCTAGGAGTTCTCTTTTTATTTGGATAAATAAAGTACACTTCCAGCGATGACCCCAGCAAATGAACAGCCTCCAGCATTTCCTTTGATTACTCCAGTCCATATCCTAACATTCTACTTTCTTCTGATGTTAACATTGATATAATAATCACTAGGAGGACCAAATACTCATCTAAATTCAACACCTACATCAGACAATGCAATAATACAGAATATACCAATTGCTTTGCTGAAGATAGTGAAATCAATAATATCTCATTAGGATTGGTTTGACAACGCAGATGTCTGTAAGACCTATTGTTTCTAATTCTTTAAAATAAATAAAGGGTAGACTTTGGCTCCGCCCAGCAGAGTATTACCTCTCACCACATGCTATTAGCTTCCAGCTTCTAGAGAGTTGTTAGAAATTGGGTTTCTGGTTAGTATAGGTATGCACCCTGTCCAAGCAGGAGCCACACTCCTAGTCAAGGTAATCACCTTGATGGAGCAAGGATTCGCACGTAAAGCGACTTGTAATAGTATTAACCAATCCCGTTTGTCATTAATATCGCACTTTTACAGTACACGCGGGTGTCCCAGAGACGCTTGCCTATGTATCTATTAATCCTAACAAAGCTTGCATTACTACAGAATGGCTGCTTCGCAGAAATCCAGTCTGCGCATGCGTCGGTCATACCCATGTGATGTGACGCACCCGCAGTTTTGGAGGGATATTCTCGCTCATGCGCATTACTGCAAAAATGGCCGCTTGTCTCTAAACACGCTCTCTGCTTGCCAATGCCGCTTTACACTTCTATCTATTTCTGCATAACTCCTAACTGCTATAGTTATTATAAAGTAAGGGGTGAAGTGTAGCTTATCATGGTGTACAGTGTATTCGTCACTTCTGTGTTTCTAATTTGTTTTCGCTTGCTTTTCATGTACCGTGTATCTGGGGGACTGGGAGTGGGGAGCCTCTCCATCTTAGAAGTCTATGCGGACCCGATCACGTGACATGAGAACCAAGCCTTACATCAGTGGAACTCAGCCAGCTGGCTACCGAAGCTGAGATGCTCCTGGGAACCTGCCCCCTGACCCAGGGAGAAGAAGCTGAATTTCACCTGAAATTGTTACATTTGTTTCTTCCCACTGTGTGCTCTATTGTTCTCTTCTACACGTATTCCTGGGAACTGGAATGTAAGGGGTGGGTACTGAAATATGAATATTAAATATGGGAACCCAGAATTTTAGGTGGTGACAATGACCTAACCACCTCTCCTGACCAATCATAAGTTGGGGACCCTGTCACTTGCAACATTTGTGGGTGGTCTAGGGACCCGAAAAGGGTATAACTAGCCTAGTTTTAGTTAGAGAAATTGTCAGACTTGTCCGAATAGCTGACCTGTCACCGACCCTACGACTCTATAGGTGATTGATACAGAGAGCTGCGGAGCACTCTGTCCGAATTTTCCACAAACTCCAAGGGGTGGAAATAGTCTTAAGTGCTGGTGGAGCACTTTGCTGGGAGATTCGAGAACCCAATCGGGGTTACTGGCGGATTCCGTGCAGTGAGGGGGTAGCGCAGGCGTTGCATCCAAAGCTGCAGGTGTTGGTCGTGCCCTTTGGTGAGCCCAGTCCTGACCCAAGTCCTGAGGGGTATCCTGTCCTGATTGCCCGTGAGCTGTACCTGCTCACCTACTGGCATCCTAAATCCTTGAGGGTTCTTGTCCTCGCCTTTTTTCGAAGCTGACCCGTGGCCAGGGTTAGTCCTCATTCCTGTCCTAGGTAAATATAATCTGTGGGTGTCCGTCTTTCTATCCTCCTTCCTCCTATTCTTTTAAATAAAGCCTCTATGCCCATGATACTCTCTCTGTCATCTCAAATGCCGTATATGCAAACTGTTTATTAGTGGTGTTCCATTTTTCCCCTTCCTGTAGGGCATATTGCAACTGTATTACTTAAATAGTGTGATTAACTTTATTGATGTCTAAATCTAAGTTTAGTTTTACAGATAAGACTAAGATTAGGGTTTGAATCACTTGTAGGTCTTTAGAAATTCACTGACTAATGTTGTTTTGACTCACCTACTCTAGTATAAGTCTGAAATTGATTAGCATGTTCCCTGTTACCCTTACCCAATAGAATCCCATTCGCACTCAATGGTGCTTGCTCTCATTCATAGCTACTTTATCATTGTAATCCTGATTATTGACGTTCTGATTTGCATCAGCCTTATACTCTTGTCACTTTGAACTTTAATTACTATATAAAATCCTTAAAACCCTTCAGGTGTCTGTGGTCATTATAAAGTTATCAAAGTATTGTTGAATGTATAAAGTATTTTTAGGATTATCTTATCTCTTGTCCTCTGATAGCTCTTGATCCGTCAGGAAGATAGGTGCCTGTGGTAAATCAGGTACCATGGTAATAGTGTTAAAGAAGACACATACAAATTACCGATAGTAGTGTGTAAACTCGCCCGATTCACAAAAATATTGTCATCAAACACGTCATGGGCCCAAGTGCGTGAAATCTGGTAAAACTTAGGGTCGGGCGACCTGCGCGCTCTATCAGTATTTTCTGGTAGCAGTGCTATGGTTAGGACTAGTTAAGATAAGTAGATAGGATAGTTTCTGATGAACTGTGAAAAATAAAATGTGCTGCTAAAATTTTTGCTGCTAAAATAAGGTTGTTATTGCATTTAAATGTTATAAAATAAATGTTATTTTATCTCATGAAATGCTGCTACATTATTGCATATGACTAACAAAGTTGTGAGTAAGTGTTTTGTGTTGTATGAAATCCCCGGGGAAATAAAATAGCAGGTGGTGAGTAGAATCCACTTGGCTGTGAGGTCACTGGCTAGGAGGGAGATTAGTGCATGGTTAGGCAGAACTGGAAGCGCTAATTAGGATTTTCACGAATTAATTGATGTGTAAATGTTAGCTACGAGTACCCTGATGAAACTCCCGTTGTGATATCACCTAGTAAGGGTCACGTACGGCAGGAGTAATAGGTTCTTTGGAGCTTGAGTGACAGCAAAGGAGTTCGCTGGTGAAAATTTGACTTAGTATATATCCCGGAAAGAAGTGGATTAGTCAAAGGAGTAGCAGGTTCTCTATTGCTTGTGTGAGAGGATAGGCAGAAGAGATCTATCCGTAGTGAATGAAAAGTAGACAATAGTGGTTTACTTGCAGCAAAAGAAAAACCCTCTTTCTTTTTAAAACCCTCAAGCACAGTGGCGAACGTTATACGTTGTTAACAAAAATAAGCACTTGCACTTTAAGGAAAATTCAAAGTTTCCGTTACCTTGTGAAGGAGGGAGTCGGTCGCAAGGCTGCACTGACGTCACTCTGTGCCGCGCTGGTATTGGTTGAGCCAGCGGGAGTGTAGCGAAGCCAGAATTGTAAGGGAGGGGTGAGCGCCAAAGAGTGAGACCGCGTCTCACGAAGGGGCCGCGCACCCATTGGTCAACAGATTTTGCAACCTCAGTGCTGATTGGTTGCCGTGAGTTGAAAGACGCGCTAGCATTGGAAGCACATAAGTAAACAAAATTAATCAATCCGAGCTTGAGGATAGTTTGGAGAGGTGTATGTGGTATCCTGAATTCTTACCTAATCCGCAAAACCTAGGTTTTCATAAGGAGCAGATGCTAAGAGGTAGACCTTACAATATGTACGGAGGAAAGAGAAAATTGACCCTTGCCGAAAAGATCAAGAATTATTTCAAGAAAGACAAACCCATTAGAACTAGGGAGGGTGTGATCATTCCACCTCCTAATACTCCCGCATCCTTTATGATGTTTGACAAAGGGTATCATACCTGTGTGTGGTTGGAAAATTGGGTAAAGTACACTGAAGACAATGGAATCTTAGCATTTCCCCTCGATGGTACCTTTAATGGTAGAATCTTGTTTAACTTAAGGACCCGAATGAATGAATTACACCCCCCACCCAGATTAACGCAGTATTAAGCTTTAGAGGAATGGGAGATTGAGGCTCTAGAGCGAGACAGACCCCGAATGGATAAGGGAATGAGCAAATGGTATCCAAAATTGCAGCGAGAAACAAAAGAGCAAAAGATGAAGCAGTGGAGGCAGAATATGATGGTTGAGGGACTATTTCTGATGTTTGGGGTAACTGAACAAGGAGGAGGGAAAAAGGTAGAGAAAACTCGACATCTGACGGCTATGGGGGATTCGGAGGATGAATACCTAGAGGATTTGTTAATGAAAAATCCACCTCCTTATGCTGAAGAGTCTGGGACCCTAAGCTCGAAAAATCTTTTTTCCGACATCCAAGAAGTAGAAGGGCCAGCGAGACAGATGTAACTGGTGCTGGTAGCAAACCCAGTAATAGTGACGAGGTTTGCAGACCTAGTACAGCAGTCCCAAATTACCGACCTTTTGGTGAAGACAGACCAGGGTTAGCCATCCCAACTGCCCCGAGTATATACCCTCCTTTGGTGCCCCAAATAATGCATGACAACTCGACGGAAATGGTTTTGCATGAACGAGAAAGAGATGCCCTGATTAAGCAGCGAAATGACCTAATTCAGACTATAGCTCAGATACATCCCAGTCCTGACGCCCTGACAATTCCAGTAACAATTGGTCCTGCTATACCTCTTTACGGGGATAGGCAGGCTAGTCCAAGAACTCCAGTTATTACTCCAATTACAGCACCCCCAAGGAAAGAGCCGTTCATAGTTGATGATCAGGCAAGTGAATGTGAGTCCGTGATCTCCCTAATTGATTTGCCCATAAGGGAGCCTGGAACCAGTGAACCACGGGTAGGAAATCAGGCTAAGGCAAAGGAAGTCCTAATTGAAACAACTTCAGGGATCAGGAGTGCCACAGTGGTGACTCCAGAAGAACTAGATAGATGGACTAAAGAGATAGAAAGGGAAACTCCCCAGCCCAAACCTTTGGATATTTACAGGCTAAGGATAGAAATGGAGGAACTAATGGCTGGAAATGTGGGATTAGACAGATTGAATACTCTTAATGAAGAAGAGTTGCTGTTTATCAGCAAAAGCCTTACCCGAAACACCAGAGTGCTCCACAAAAAATTAATGGACACTGCTGCTGATATGGGAATTGATGTAAGTCGATCCAAAGTCTTGCAGAAACCCTATAGAGCAGAATTCTCCGACAAGGATTTGGAGAACATGAATGTGTCAGGGAAGAAAATACAGATAAAGGAATTGCTGAACATACTGCAGAAATGGGGAGATCTAGATAAATGGAAAGCCAGATGGGCAAAGAAAAAGGAAGATAGTAAGATCAAACCAAAGACTTCCGAATACGTGTTAAAAGAAGTAGGCCAAGCAAAAAAACTGTATCCCATGAGAGAAGTGCCAGGTGGGAAATATGTACATGTCCTGTGGTCCCGACAAGACATTGTGTCTTTTACCAATGACTTCCCAAAATTAAGGGAAAAGCCAGTGGAATGGTATAGGCAGGTGGAGCAATTTGTGAAAGTCCAAAGGTGTCTCCTGAAGGACCTGGATGGGTTCTTTGATATTGTAGTTCCTGTAGATTTATGGACTGAGTGCAAGGTTGCAATTGATTGGCCCAGTGACGAATATGCAAAAGTCTCCCGAACCGGAGCTCCTTCTCCAGATGTAATGAGAAAGTATGACCAAGTCATACAATACCTAAAAGGAAAGGTGCCAGCAAAAGAAAATGAGTGGACCCGAATAGATAGAACTACCCAGGATCATAACGAAACTGTGCATTCCTATTATGAAAGATTACTACAGGTGTTCAAAACCTACAGTGGAATCGATAACATTGAAATGAAAGATATGACCCATTTCATTTATCGATTTGTGTTGGGTTTGAGACCGGAAATATCCCAGTGGATTAGAGATAATAAAATCTGTTGGCAGGGAAAGCCCATAGATGAGGTTCTCAAGTACGCCAAGTACTGTAAGGATGAGATGGAGAACAAAAAGAAGGCCCTGAAGGAGAAGGTTATGTGGGCACAAGTAAAATTGGCTGAGCAACAAGAGAAACAGTTAAGTAAAATGAATAGTATTACTCCAAATACTAACTCTGGGGGAGGAGGGAAGCCCCGAGTAAAGATTAGTAAAGAAGAGGCCAAGAAAAAGTTCCCCTGTTACGGGTGCGGTCAGATAGGGCACTGGAGAGACGAGTGTCCACATTTGCAGGCTGGTAATGCCCCCATCAATGGTTTGAATCCACAGGTGCAGAAAGAGGGGCCACGAAAGAATCAGCAACAGGTAAACCAGCATCTATTGCCTCGAGCTCCTAGACCTAACTATAAGAATCAGACTCAGCAGAATGAGGGGGTCGAGGTATGGGGAGGAGGGAATGAGAGAAATGCAGCAACTTCACAATTCCTGTTAAATGATACATTCCTCTGCGATGAACCATACTGACGGGGCCTGAGGGGGGAGAAAGAGGAGTGCGTGCTTGGCGCCTCCTTACCGGTAGACCAGACAGGGTCATACATTGAAGGAAAGTTGAAGGAAATGACGTCACCTTTCTGTTGGACACTGGTGCTACCCGTTCGACTGTGAGAACAGCGGACGTTCCAAACCTACCCCTCTCGGGAGAAGCTATCCAAGTAGTGGGCGTATCAAATCAGATAATTAGTACTCCTGTAACTGAACCAATGGAGATTTCTATAGGGAATTTCAAAGAAATGCACAGATTTGTTGTCTGTGACTCTAGTCCAGTGAATCTGCTGGGACGTGATTTGTTGTGCAAAATGAACTGTACCATCTTTTGCACACCAAAAGGCGTTGAAATTCAGACCCCAGATGAAGACGGCCTGTACAAACTAATGTTGCTAAGGCCCGATGCAGTAATTAAAGCTCTGACAATTCACGACTTACCTGAAGAACTCCAACAAAGGGTGATACCAGAGGTGTGGGATTTCACAGGGAGAGGTGTAGGATTAATGGCAAATGTGGACCCAGTTAAAATAGCCATTAAACCCAATGCTATCTACCCGAAAACCAGACAGTATAAAATGAGTGCAGAAGTGAAAGCTGGAGTTGCAATCGAAGTAAACAGATTGCTAGAGGCAAACATAATACAGGAAGTAATGAGCAGTCCTTGTAATTCATCCATAATTGGAATTAAAAAGCCTAGCGGAAAGTACAGGGTAGTGCAGGACCGGCGATAGGTAAACCAGATTGTTTTACCTTGCTGTCCCATTGTGCCAAACCCTGCAGTGATCCTGTACCAGATTCCATGGAATGCGGAATGGTTCACTGTCATTGATTTATGCCACGCATTCTTTTCCATCCCATTGCAACCAGACAGCAAATTTCTTTTCTCGTTTGAGTTCGACAGTCATGTCTACGTCTGGAATCGTGTCCCCCAGGGGTACACAGAAAGCCCTTCGATTTTTAATCAGATTTTAAAAAGATGCCTTGAATCCCTGGTCCTGCCAAAGGAGTCTGTTTTGGTTCAGTACATAGACGACCTTCTAGTGGCGTCTAAAAGTCAAAGCGACTGTGTTACTGATACCATTGCCTTATTGAATCATTTAGGCAAGGGAGGACATAAAGTATCACCTGACAAATTGCAGTTCTGTAAAAATTCGGTGAAATATCTGGGGCACCAGATAGAAAAAGGTATCAGAAGGGTTACTTCAGAAAGAATTCGAATAATTCGAGATATGGAGTTACGTAGAACCCAGAAGGAAGTCAGAATGTTCCTAGGAGTTGTGGGATACTGCAGACAGTGGATTGTGGGATTTGCTGTTTTAGCCAAACCATTGATAAAAATGACCAAGAAAGGAGTAGATGATCCCGTTAGCTGGGATGATGAAAGCATGACAGCCTGGATAAAATTACGAAATTGTCTGTGCTCAGCTCCTGCATTAGGAATGCCCGATTATTCCAAGAACTTTGAATTGTTCTGTGATACACGAGACAATTGTGCACTCTCAGTCCTAACACAAGAACATGGTCTGACTAGACGTCCAGTGGCCTACTTTTCTGCTACTCTGGACCCAGTGGCTGCTAGGCTACCCGGGTGTCTGAAAGCAGTGGCTGCTACTTGCACGAGTCTGGAACAGAGTGAAAACATTGTCATGGGACATCCTGTAACAGTATATGTTCCACATTCTGTTGTGATTCTGTTGACCCGAACCAAAACCCAGTATCTCACACCTAGTCGACTGACTAAGTACGAGAGAATTCTTATTGGTGCAGAAAATGTGATAATTTCCAGATGTAATGTCTTGAACCCTGCAACCCTGTTACCAATCACCCAAAATGCAGAAGTGGAGGGTGAGATTGAACATAATTGCATTGATTTAACTGAATTTAGCACCAAACCACGACCTGATATAAAAGAAACGGCCCTACCTGTAGAGGACCTTGTGATGTTTGTGGATGGCTCCTGCTTAAGACATGAGGATGGAGGGTTGAGTGCTGCCTATGCCGTAGTCACACTGGAAACGACCCTGGAAGCATCCTATTTAAGTGAAATAAAATCTGCCCAAGTAGCCGAGTTAATTGCATTGGCAAGAGCTTGCAAGCAAGGGAAAAATAAGATAGTAACCATATAGACTGACAGTCAATATGGTTACGGGGTTGTTCATTACTTGGGCCAGCTATGGTTGCAAAGAGAATTCATGACTTCCTCAGGTACCCCTATCAGAAATGGAAAAGTGGTACAAAACCTACTGGAAGCAATCCAGTTACCCAAAGAATTGGCGGTGGTCAAATGTGCTGCTCACAAATCTGGTAATGACGATGTGACAGCTGAACTGAAAGAGTTGCAGCAAGCAGCAGAGGAGGAGGAAAAGCAAAGATGGGAGACTGAGGAATGTCAGCCCAGGGACAGGGATGGTGTTATGGTTGATAAGACGGGTGTGCCTGTGTTACCAGATAGCATGGTTGCCCCAATGGCCCGGATGATCCATGGAGACACACATATTGGGAGGGATGCGATGTGCCGTATGTTCCATGAAGTGTTCTATAACTCAAAGTTCAGAAACATTGCGGAGATGCTTTGCCAGAGGTGTTTGGTGTGAAGAGTGATGCGACAGGCATGGGTACCTGGACACAAACTGCTAAGTATTTCTGATGATTTGGTACTAGAATACTGCAGGCAGCTGGGCGACCAAGTGCGTTCTATTTCTCACCAGATTGGGGAGGCTGCTGTCGAATGGCCAACAACTCCAGCCCATAAACTGAAACCTGGGGATTTGGTTGTGTTGAAGAAACACACCCGGAAGAGTTGCCTTGCACCAAAGTGGGGAAAACCGAGGCAAGTGATCCTTGTCACTACCACTGCTGTGAAGTGCGCCGGCGTGCCAAAGTGGATCTATGCCAGCCATACCAAGAAGGTAACTGGAGAAGAAGCGACTGAAGCTGAAGGTGCTGCAGCCAAGGAGATTCCAGACGAGGGTCCGGATCTAGCTGATGTCATACTGCCGAGCACCAGTCAAGACGAATGGTTTCCAGCAGACGATCTGATTCTTGATCCAATAAGGACCAGAAAGTATTCCTACCTAGATAGAGAGTGGGATAGTGCGGACGAGACAGGACTAGAAGAAGACGGTCAGGTTATCGAGATTCACGTCAGACCTGACCAGGAAATAGGTCAAGTAGGGACAGACCAAGTCATCGACACACCTCCAAAGACTCCAGAAACTGAAAAGGGACAGATAGTAATTAGGGCTGAAGTTCATGCGGAAGAAAGTCAAGGGTTCAAAGTGCATGAACAGGAACAGATAGACATAGACGAACGTGTTCAGGAGGCAGAGCCAGAAACAGTTGAAAATCAAAGACAAATCCAATGTATACCTGAACAAGACCAGCTTAGAAACCAGGCAGAAGAAACTAAAGAAAGACCTGGAACTAGTCAGACAGGAAGGGTAAAAGACACTGCCAAAACAATAGTGCCACAACAGAACGAAAATAAAAGGGCTCGTGAAGAGGGCCAAACTACAGTAATAGCTAAAAGGCTCAAGAAGAAAAGTGAACCCAGATACATAAAAAGACTGAAACTAAGATTAAAAACAGTAGAAGAAAAGATAGAAGACCAAAAAAGAGCTGCTAGTGAAAAACAGAAAACAGGAACGCAGCAAAACAGACGCAGTACCAGAATAAAAAGACAAAACAAAAACTATCGAAGTCCTGAATGGACTTACTTGGTGTTGGAAGAAATTGATGATCCCGAAATAAGCGACAAAAGCGACCAAGATTCAATTGAGGATCTGAGTCCTGAAGAACAAGACCCAACTTGAAAGAAAAACTGTGTAAGCCTCTTGTGTTGAGAAACAAAGAGGGGTTGGAAAGCCACCTGTAAACTAAAATGTCTGATTCAAATGTGAATGGAAGGCCTACAGGGAATTGTTGTAAAACTTGCTGTAAAATATGCTTATGTAGTGTAGCGATAGTGATAGTAATATGGATAGGACTAACAGTCTTTATACCTTTTATGATAAGTAAAGATACTAACTTGTACCCTACTAACCCAGTGACACCAGACACAGAAGTTGTACATACCGAAGAAACACCACGAAGTGTAGAAAGACGTGAGAATTCAGTTAGCATGAAACAAACCCGACCTGACTTAGAAGCACCAGATGAGGAAGGACTACATTTTCACAGAATGAAAAACCGAACACATTTGAATGTCTTTGCAAATCTTTTAGTGCATTATGTAGAAGCTATGGAAATCGAAGATTGTTATGTCTGCATGAAGCTACCTACTTCAGTAGCTGAAGGTGAGATCTATCACCATTTACCCCTGACCTATGGAATTTCCTGTAGTATATTAGCAAGCTTATTTTATAGAAGCACTTTACAGTACTATTTTTCAAACACTGACGTGATTTTTTCTGAACTTTCTATTCGGGGAAACCTGAACATTGTACATGTTAGAAGCGAAGTGACTCGTTACATGGGAGAATACTTTCTGACTATAGGTGACATAGATTTAAATGAAGCTCGCAGAGATAATTTGACTTGTTCATTACATGAGCAAGATAAAATGTTCTTGAAAAAGGCAGAAAAGAGAAGGGAGAGTTTCCAGAGGAAGGCAAATGATAAGAGACAGAAAACTCCTAAATGGGCTGAAAACATGGAAAGCACCTCAGATGGCGAAGCTAATCCTGCACTGTTGCTGGACTTTGAACGGAAAGGGAAACTCTGTCTTCATAGAGAAAAGACTAGTTATTATAACAATGAATTCATCGGTTCCAGTGAATGCCAACATAATTACAAGGTAATTGGAGGTTGGGGTTTCAAAAATGGGTCAGAACCTGTGTTTCCCGGAATTTATTATATATGCGGAAACAAGGCTTATTTCAAATTGCTGGATCACTGGTATGGAAGCTGCTATTTTGGCATTGTCTTCCCGAAAATATACCATGTGAACAACACCGCTGGAAGCAATGAAAATACTACTGGTTTAGTACATAGTAGACGTGAATGTGTAGGAGAAATATAGGTGATATATTTAGTGCACTGATACCTGGAGTGGGAGTGGTTCTGAATACTCACCGTATTTGCAAATTATCTACAGTAGTGGATCGGTTATCAACTGACACTGCTGGTCAATACTGAAATGGTTGCGATCAGATCAATGGTTTTACAGAATCGACTTGCTCTCGATACCTTATTGGCAAAAGAGGGCGGAGTCTGCAGGATGCTGAAGGCGCAACATTGTTGCACTTACATTCCTAATAAAAGCGTAGAAATTAAGAAATATGTGCGAAACATAACTAATTTTGAAAAAGAACTCAAACCACTAGAGGTTGATAGTGCCTGGAAGAGACTGACTGATGGTCTCTCCTCTGTAGGTAGTTGGTTTTCTAACAAAGGGCGAAGTCTCGTTGGGAAAATACTGATGCCAATAGCTGGAATAAGTCTGATTGTGTTCATCATAATAATTTGCTGTAAATGCCAAAAATGCAGAAAGAAGTACACTGTAAATAGGAGGGGAGTGAAACGAAATGTGGATGAGCTGGAGTTAGAAGAATTAAGAAATCAAATTTACAAAAAGGCCAAGAGTTTCCATCCTAATAAGGATGCTGAGAAGAAGCTCAACAACAAATTTATTGAGATTGAGATGAGTGATATGTGAGAAAGGAAATTGGCATCTGTTTCCATTAATAAGTGATGATAGTAAATATCATCAAAGAGGGGATTGATGGAGCAAGGATTCGCACATAAAGCGACTTGCTCACATTCATGAACCTCGTTAACTTGTAATAGTATTAACTAATCCCGTTTGTCATTAATATCGCACTTTTACAGTACACGCGGGTGTCCCAGAGACGCTTACCTATGTGTCTATTAATCCTAACAAAGCTTGCATTACTACAGAATGGCTACTTTGCAGAAATCCAGTCTGCGCATGCGTCGGTCATACCCATGTGATGTGACGCACTCGCAGTTTTGGAGGGATATTCTCGCTCATGCGCATTACTGCAAAAATGGCTGCTTGTCTCTAAACACGCTCTCTGCTTGCCAATGCCGCTTTACACTTCTATCTATTTCTGCATAACTCCTAACTGCTATAGTTATTATAAAGTAAGGGGTGAAGTGTAGCTTATCATGGTGTACAGTGTATTCATCACTTCTGTGTTTCTAATTTGTTTTCGCTTACTTTTCATGTACCATGTATCTGAGGGCCTGGGAGTGGGGAGCCTCTCCATCTTAGAAGTCTATGCGGACCCGAGCACGTGACATGAGAACCAAGCCTTACATCAGTGGAACTCAGCCAGCTGGCTACCGAAGCTGAGATGCTCCTGGGAACCTGCCCCCTGACCCAGGGAGAAGAAGCTGAATTTCACCTGAAATTGTTACATTTGTTTCTTCCCACTGTGTGCTCTATTGTTCTCTTCTACACGTATGCCTGGGAACTGGAATGTAAGGGGTGGGTACTGACATTTGAATATTAAATATGGGAACCCAGAATTTTAGGTGGTGACAATGACCTAACCACCTCTCGTGACCAATCATAAGTTGGGGACCCTGTCACTTGCAACAGGGTATAACTAGCCTAGTTTTAGTTAGAGAAATTGTCCGACTTGTCCGAATAGCTGACCTGTCACCGACCCTACGACTCTATAGGTGATTGATACAGAGAGCTGCGGAGCACTCTGTCCGAATTTTCCACAAACTCCAAGGGGTGGAAATAGTCTTAAGTGCTGGCGGAGCACTTTGCTGGGAGATTCGAGAACCCAATCGGGGTTACAGGCGGATTCCGTGCAGTGAGGGGGTAGCGCAGGTGTTGCATCCAAAGCTGCAGGTGTTGGTCGTGCCCTTTGGTGAGCCCAGTCCTGACCCAAGTCCTGAGGGGTATCCTGTCCTGATTGTCCGTGAGCTGTACCTGCTCACCTACTGGCATCCTAAATCGTTGAGGGTTCTTGTCCTCGCCTTTTCTCGAGGCTGACCCGTGGCCAGGGTTAGTCCTCATTCCTGTCCTAGGTAAATATAATCTGTGGGTGTCCGTCTTTCTATCCTCCTTCCTCCTATTCTTTTAAATAAAGCCTCTATGCCCATGATACTCTCTCTGTCATCTCAAATGCCGTATATGCAAACTGTTTATTAGTGGTGTTCCATTTTTCCCCTTCCTGTAGGGCATATTGAAACCGTATTACTTAAATAGTGTGATTAACTTTATTGATGTCTAGGATCTAAGTTTAGTTTAACAGATAAGACTAAGATTAGGGTTTGAATCACTTGTAGGTCTTTAGAAATTCACTGACTAATGTTGTTTTGACTCACCTACTCTAGTATAAGCCTGAAATTGATTAGCATGTTCCCCGTTACCCTTACCCAATAGAATCCCATTCGCACTCAATGGTGTTGCCCTCATTCATAGCTACTTTATCATTGTAATCCTTATTATTGACGTTCTGATTTGCATCAGCCTTATACTCTTGTCACTTTGAACTTTAATTACTATATAAAATCCTTAAAACCCTTCAGGTGTCTGTGGTCATTATAAAGTTATCAAAGTATTGTTGAATGTATAAAGTATTTTTAGGATTATCTTATCTCTTGTCCTCTGATAGCTCCTGATCCGTCAGGAAGATAGGTGCCTGTGGTAAGTCAGGTACCATGGTAATAGTGTTAAAGAAGACACATACAAATTACTGATAGTAGTGTGTAAACTCACCCGATTCACAAAAATATTATCATAAACACGTCATGGGCCCAAGTGCGTGAAATCTGTTAAAACTTAGGGTCGGGCGACCTGCGCGCTCTATCACCACAAATTAACTGGTGCTCGCCATCTGGTAGCTTAACACAGAGCAGTCAGGCTTAGCTTGAGTGGCAATCTGTAAACTAGTTGTGCAACACAGCAAACAGTAACACAGTGAAAACAGCACGGAAAGACTCCACATTAGTTAAGATAAATAGATTATGATTTTATAAATAAAACAACCTAAAACAACAAAAATTAGTAGTATTCAAGAAATTAATCTTAAAAAATTAAATGCAAAAATAGTGCTTAGAAGCTGAAAGTGCCTGTAGGAAGGTGGCTACCTGACTATGGTTACCCCAATTTTTTTGCCTTGTGTTTAGCTGGTTTTCGACTTAGTTGGCCTGGTTCCCTGCTAATCAGGGCCCCAGGCTATCTGCTCTCTCTGTAAAATTGATTCCATGTACCCTAGGTGGATAACTAGATTGGCTTGGGTCACCTTATCAGCCCCTGTACAGAGCACTATAGGTGCCCAGGGCATAGGTGCCTCCAAGGCCTACCAGGGGCTGCAGCATATCTTTTGCCACCCCTGGCTGGCTATCTAAAATTGACACAACTGGCTGATCACTCAGCTGGGGCAAGGTGGTGTAATCACCCCTTGCTTAGATATAGTATGGCTATATCTAAACCTATCTGGACACATATAGACCTGTGAGCCACTCCTATGGCAGGCCTTAACAATCCTGAAGGCAGAGTGCGTGGTTTAATGTGAGATGGTGCTCTAGCATGAGCTGAGCCTGTCTGCAGCTGTCGGGACCAATTCCCTTAGCTGTTCCGGGATGATGCCAAACCATATACTATTAAGTGCATTATAATCCTCGCGGTTATATGTTAACTTTGGTTTGGCTTTATCAAAACATGTCGTGTAAGGTGTCATACGAATTGGAATACTACCCCCTCGCCAGTCCTGGCGACGGGGGTAGCATTCCACCCCTCTAGAGGGGACGACATGTTACTTTTGCTAAAACGCGGTTGATTTTTAAAAGAGCCTCAGATCCACAAAATGGATGCTTCTGCCACAGACACATGTCTGACCTCCTGCTGCTGACCGAAACTCAGCAGAGGAGGCCTGGACAAAGGCTTTCCTGTCGCAGGGAGGTGTCACACCACCCCAGACAGGAGATAGTGGATTGTAGCAGGGAGGTTTGAAAGAAACCAGACAGTGCCTCGGGAGCACAAGGCTTCCCCTTGCATAATCCTGTCAAACCGGTTCTGGGGCATCCCAGTCCCAGCTCCAGTGTGACCTGGACAAAGGAAAGGGGGTGTAACCGCCCCCCTTCCTGGTCCCACCCATAGGGAGGGACCTAGCAGGAGATCCACCCCTCAGATTGGAATAAGAGTGGGAGCAGTGCCAATGCAACTCAGATCATCCTGAAATCAACTTTAAACTAAGAAGACAACTGGACTTCGACTTTCTGATGAATAGAAGACTGAAGAGCATCTCCCTTGTGGCCTAGGAGGGGCCACCCTGTGAACACAGGCACCACCCAGCACCTCGACGTCTGCTTTGCCGCCGCCTCCCGCCAGAGCCCGAGTGCAGAGCCTGACAAGACCCAGCTTTCCAGACTTATCACAGCCCGATCCAAAGTCCCTGCAAAGAAGGGACCCGTGGAGGCACCGAGAGACGTGGGAGCTGACATCTTGGAAGACCCCTGAGACGCTGACTGCGCAGCACTGGAGGCACCCTCGACTCTGTGCTTTGGGGTTTGAGAAGCCCCACAACCAAGCAGCACATGCACTAAAGATCAGCCCTCCAGCATCTCCACGATCTGTGTGGGGCCCTTTTGTTTTGTGCCACTCGACTCGCCATCCCGGCCACTTGCCACGTGGTCAGCGGCCATCTTGGCGACAAAACCTACAATTTACATTGCGGGTCTGGTTGCTCCAGAACTGCCCTCGCTCCTGTAGAAAGGAGTACCCGCTCTGACCCTGCTGGTCCGAGTAATAAGCCTTTTTCACTTTCCCTGTGGCTTGCATTAGCCAAGGCTTGTTTGCTTCAATCGAGTTGCCGACACCGCCATCAGCTAGAACCTTTGTGGGACAGATTGTGATCGACTCCTGGACGTCCTTGACCTCTTTGTGTCCACGTGGCTGCAGAGAGAAGCAACACCTCATCACCTGTTTGCACCCGACTTTGCCTGGTTCCAATCTGGCTCCACGGTGGTCACTGGTCAGTGACTTTGAACATTGTCCCCTCTGCTTTCATGTCTTCACCACTTCAGATCCACCCTTGGATCCACCGGACACTTCTGCTTCCCATCGCCTGCAGCATCTCCAGCTCCAAGCACCAAGAATCTGCGTGTCAAAACCTGATGCCACTTCGACCCTGTGCACCCACTTCCTGTGGGTGAGGTAACATTGCAACGCCAGTGTGCCCACGTTGGTACACACCTCTAGGGTCTGTGTCTTAAGTTTTGTTCCTCTAGGTTCAGCGGAAGTATCTTTAAACTAACTTTGTGTAACTTTTACGCACCATTGACATTGCATTGGTGCAAGCCGCACTTTACGTGCTGCACCCGAATCCCGCGGGCTTCTCCCGACTTCAGCATTGCTAGTCCTGACTGCTCCCAGCGATTCTCTAGGCCCTAGGCCTAACCACTGTTCGATTGGTATCTCTTATACCATTTTTTTAGTATATGGTTTGAGTGGCCACCCGCCCTCATCCATAATTGTGCAACTTTGTATGTTATACTGTGCTTTTGATTTAACGCTTGTGCCCCTTTGCTCATAAAGAGTACTGGGGATTAATTTAGAAATAAACACATATATTTTTATAATATATACTTGTGTGGTGTCCTTTCATTTGGTATTACAGGATTGTATGTGGTAAAACAGCTCGCTTAACACGACCTCTTAAGTTAAGCCTTTAGGCTGCTTAGTCCATGCTACCCCTAGGATAGCTTGTCTAACAAGGTTGACTTACAACCAGACACCATAAGGGATTGTTTGGACTGATACAAGGCGGTTCCAGAATTGGAAACACCACATATCAGGCCAACTTCTCACATTGGTGGCGGCGGTGGGATTTGAGCTTGCTGTTTGTTTTACCATTGCAATCTTTATATCAAATTGAAAGATCACATCAAGTACCTTAGGTACATATAAAATCAAAAGCTTAGCATATTAAGTTCTACTGAACTTAGTAGTTGTAGATTAAAGGGATTAGCACACCCTGACTACAACTCACTAGCAAGGTACAGTAGGAAAACACTTAGTGTAGCTAAGTGCACAACTTACACCTCACCAGCAGCCATGTCTGACACAGGAAGAGCTTCAGGCTCTGCCCCTGTGATAGTTCAATCAATCAATCAAGGCATTTATAGAGCGCACTACTTACCCGGAGGGTCTCAAGGCGCTTGGGGGGGGGGGGTGTGCCGCTACTGCTTGAACAGCCAGGTCTTGAGTTTCTTCCTGAAGGAGAGGTGGTCCTGGGTCAGGCGAAGGTCGGTCGGGAGGGTGTTCCAGGTCTTGGCGGCCAGGTAGGAGAAGGACCTTCCTCCTGTTGTCGCTCTTCGGATGCGGGGGACGGCGGCGAGGGCGTGGTTGGTCGATCGTAGGTGGCGTTTGGGAGCGTAGAAGTTGAGGCGGTTGTTGAGGTAGCTCGGGCCTTGGTCGTGTAGGGCTTTGTGTGCGTGGGTGAGGAGACGGAAGGTGATTCTCTTGTTGACGGGGAGCCAGTGCAGGTCTCTCAGATGTCCGGAGATGTGGCTGCGTCGGGGGATGTCGAGGATGAGTCTGGCTGAGGCGTTCTGGATCCGCTGGAGTCTCTTCTGGAGCTTGGCGGTGGTTCCGGCGTAGAGGGCGTTGCCGTAGTCTAGTCTGCTGGTGACGAGGGCCTGGGTGACCGTCTTCCTGGTCTCGGTGGGGATCCACCGGAAGATCTTCCGTAGCATGCGCAGGATGTTAAAACAGGACACGGAGACGGCGTTGACTTGTCTGGTCATGGAGAAGGAGGAGTCCAGGATGAAGCCCAGGTTGCGTGCGTGGTCTGTCGGTTTGGGTGCGGTGCCCAGGGCGGGGGGCCATCAGGAGTCATCCCAGGCGGAGGGCGAGGAGCCCAGGATGAGGACTTCCGTCTTGTCTGAGTTCAGTTTCAGGCGGCTGGTCGTCATCCACTCGGCTACGGCTTTCATCCCTTCGTGGAGGTTGTTTCTGGCGGAGGCGGGGTCGTTGGTCAGGGAGAGGATCAGCTGGGTGTCATCAGCGTAGGAGATGATGTTGAGGTTGTGTTGGCGTGCGATGGCCGCAAGGGGGCTCATGTAGACGTTGAAGAGGGTGGGGCTGAGCGAGGAGCCCTGAGGAACGCCGCAGATGACTTCCGTGGCTGCAGATCTGAACGGTGGTAGGGGGACTCTCTGTGTCCTTCCAGCGAGGAAGGAGATGATCCACTCCAGTGCCTTCTCCTGGATTCCGATGTTGCTGAGGCGCTGCACTAGGGTGCGGTGGCAGACAGTGTCGAACGCCGCGGAGAGGTCTAGGAGGATGAGGGCCGCTGTTTCACCGTTGTCCAGCAGGGCTCGGATGTCATCGGTGACAGCGATGAGGGCGGTCTCGGTGCTGTGGTTGGCTCGGAAGCCAGACTGTGAGTGGTCGAGGGATCCATTCGTCTCGAGGAAGGCGGCCAGCTGCTTGTTGACGGTCTTCTTGATGACTTTGGCTGGGAACGGGAGGAGCGATATGGGGCGGTAATTCTTGAGTTCGGTGGGTTCCGCTGTTGGTTTCTTCAGTGGGCGCTGAGCTCGGCATGCTTCCAGCTCTCAGGGAAGGTGGCGGTGTCGAAGGAGGTGTTGATGATGTCCCGCAGGTGGGGTGCGATGACAGCGTCGGCCTTGTTGAAGACGTGGTGGGGGCAGGGGTCGGTCGGTTGACCCTACCAAGGCAACTTCCAGATATGACACCTTAGCCACAAAGACTTGTGTGCCTTGTGCACTGCAAGAGGGCTAAAGAAGGGCAGAGGCCCTACCATTCCTTCCCTGATAGCCATCCTGGAAAAGGATGACTTAGATAAGGAGAGTCAGGCTCCCTTAGATTTAGGAGATGGAGTGAACCCCCTTGAGCATGAGATAACTCCAGAAGAGGAAGAAGGAGAGGAGGAAGAGGAGGAAGAAGGCTCAGAGGTAGATGAGCCTGCTCAGAGTCAGAGGGGTAACCAGGTCCCAGTGGGGAGGCTTAGCCAAACCAACTTGGACCTACTAGGGAATGGAGAGGGCCAGCACCTCCCCTGATCCCATAACCTAATTCTCCCAGGCAACAGAAGGGTGAGATCTCCATCAGGGGACTCTCATATTTCTAGTGTCTCAAGAGAATCTCAAAGGGGAATGACTTCCCCCCAGAGGAAAGAGCATAGGGCCAGAATGAGGGCTGTCCAACTCCATATAGAGAGGGAAGAGATAGCCTTGGCTCAAGCTAAACTTGCTTTAGCAAGAGAAAGAAAATTGTGTGGATTAGATTCCACTGGTGGCAGCAATATTCCTAAAGAGAAACCCAGGTCCTATGATAGTAGAAACCTGACAAAGATTGTGCCCCCCTACAAGGAAGGGGATGACATCCACAAATGGATGACTGCTCTGGAGAGAGCCTGCATGGTACAGCAGGTTCCTGAGGAACAGTGGGCAGCAATCTTATGGTACTCCTTTTCAGCGAAAGGGAGAGATAGGCTCCTCACTGTCAGACATGAGGATGCCAACAATTACAAAGTCCTGAACAGTGTTCTAATAGATGGGTTTGGCTTAACCACTGAACAATACAGGTTAAAGTTCAGAGACACCCAGAAGACACAGACTCAGGACTGGACTGATTTTGTTGATTGTGCAACTAAGGCTCTGGAGGGTTGGCTAAATGGCAGCAAAGTACATGACTTCACAGGATTGTATAATTTGATTATGAGGGAGCAGATCCTAAGTAATTGTCAGAACCAGCTCTTACACCAGCACCTGGTGGACTCAGATTTGACCTCTCCCCAAGAATTGGGAAAAAAGGCAGATAAATGGGTCAGAACCAGGATTAGGCCTAAGAATCAGGACAGTACCCAGAAGAAGGAGTCTACCAAGCCTCAAGATAAGGGTGGGGTTAAAAGTAAAGAAAAGACTTCCCCAGGGCCCCAAAACTCCAAGAATGGGGGTGGGTCCCAAGACACTTCCTCAACTCAGAAGAAACCTTATTGTCATACCTGTAAACAGGTTGGGCATTACAAAACAGACAGCTGTTGTCCCAAGAATGGCAATAAAGAGAATATACCTCCAAAGCCAGCTTCATTACCTCCTGTTACTGTCAGCAGTAATCCCCCAGGAAGTGGGAGCACACCAAAGAATCTGGGTGGGTTTACTTTTGGAGCCCAGGTGGACCCTGGCCTATCCAGGTCCCCATCCCCAAATGATCTTGTTTATGAGACTGGCATGGGGTTTGCCAACTTCTCGGATTGCCCAAATACCTTGAGCAAATATAAACAAGAACCCATCATCAATGGTTTGAAAGTTGAAGCCTTTAGAGACACAGAGGCTAGCATCACCATGGTGGCTGACTGTATAGTCCCCTCTAAACAACTTTTACCAGGTGCCACATACCAGGTAACAAACATTGATGGCATCCAGACAAATCATCCCATGGCAGTAGTAAGTCTCAGCTGGGGAGGTGTCATTGGCCCCAAGAGATTGGCAGTGTCACCAAACTTGCCTGTAGACTGTCTACTGGGTAATGATTTAGAAATCTCAGCCTGGGCTGAGGTTGAACAGGAAATCCATTCTAGAATGGTAAACTCCAATGGAAAGGTTAGTGGGGCTGTAATAGCTACAGCCCCAACCCAAGATGTCCTTCCTGAAAAGGTTGGTAGGGCTGAGCAACTCTCTGCCCCATCTTTAACAGAAGCTCTTCCAAAACAGAATAGCAAAGCTGTTATGATAACAGCAGAAACCCAAACTGAGTCTCCTCCTGAAAAGGTTGGTGGGGCTGTGATGGCCACAGCCCAAACTCAAACAGATACGTGTGTTGTGAAGCCTGAAATGATGGATCACTCCACCCAAACTGAGAGCATGGAGGAGGAAGAGAAATCTCCCCCTCACCAGACAGTAGGACAGGATCAGCCTCCTCAGGGAACTGATCTTACCCCTGATGAAGGAACTGCTCCAGAGGTTGTTAGGCCTGGCCTGACAGAGCCTCTGATGGCAGTGGACCCTTCTCAGGGGGGATCCAGTCTGGAGCAGGTAACCTGCCCCTCTCTACCTTGCCTTAGTCAGCCCAGGGCTGCAGAGGACAAGAAGGACAGTGAGACCCAGAGGGCCCCCTGTCAAATAAAGCACCCCCATCAACAGATTAGGGGCACCAAAACTAGTAGCCCTAGTAAGGTGAACACTTTAAAAACTCCTGAGGGAGCCCCCTTAAAAGTAGTTAGGGACCTCCCATAGATGGATTCTGTTGGGCACAGCCAAACCTGGGACCCAAAGGGCCCAAACCTGAACTGTCCCTCCAGCAAGCCAAACAGAGGGACCCAGCCTCCAGCTTTAGGTAGCCAGAGGTTGACCCTGAGAGCTCAGTGCAACTCAGTTGAAGAAAGAAAGGCACACATAGTGGAAGATAATTGGAGGAAGTTGAGCCCAAAAATAGTGGAGCCTCACTTCAATACTCCATATCCAAACCAGCCTTTAACTTTGCATAAACACACCCAAGGTAGTGATTCCCTATGGTGGAGACTCTCTAATACCCCTAGGGTGAGGGACTGCTTAGTGGACCATGAGACAGGGGGTACCCATGCTAGTGCAGCTACTTCCTTATATGGCCACTCAGGCGATAAAGGCTTACCTGGCCAAGGATAGCCTTATCTCCTTTCGTTTGGGGGGGGGGTTGTGTAGGAAGGTGGCTACCTGACTATGGTTACCCCAGATTTTTTGCCTTGTGTTTAGCTGGTTTTCGACTTAGTTGGCCTGGTTCCCTGCTAATCAGGGCCCCAGGCTATCTGCTCTCTCTGTAAAATGGATTCCATGTACCCTAGGTGCATAACTAGATTGGCTTGGATCACCTTATCAGCCCCTGTACAGAGCACTATAGGTGCCCAGGGCATAGGTGCCTCCAAGGCCTACCAGGGGCTGCAGCATATCTTTTGCCACCCTTGGCTGGCTATCTAAAATTGACACAACTGGCTGATCACTCAGCTGGGGCAAGGTGGTGTAATCACCCCTTGCTTAGATATAGTATGCCTATATCTAAACCTACCTGGACACATATAGACCTGTGAGCCACTACTATGGCAGGCCTTAACAATCCTGAAGGCAGAGTGCGTGGTTTAATGTGAGATGGTGCTCTAGCATGAGCTGAGCCTGTCTGCAGCTGTCGGGACCAATTCCCTTAGCTGTTCCGGGATAATGCCAAACCATATACTATTAAGTGCATTATAATCCTCGCGGTTATATGTTAACTTTGGTTTGGCTTTATCAAAACATGTTGTGTAAGGTGCCATACGAATTGGAATACTACCCCCTCACCAGTCCTGGCGACGGGGGTAGCATTCCACCCCTCTAGAGGGGACGACATGTTACTTTTGCTAAAACGCGGTTGATTTTTAAAAGAGCCTCAGATCCACAAAATGGATGCTTCTGCCACAGACACATGTCTGACCTCCTGCTGCTGACCGAAACTCAGCAGAGGAGGCCTGGACAAAGGCTTTCCTGTCGCAGGGAGTTGTCACACCACCCCAGACAGGAGATAGTGGATTGTAGCAGGGAGGTTTGAAAGAAACCAGACAGTGCCTGGGGAGCACAAGGCTTCCCCTTGCATAATCCGGTCAAACCGGTACTGGGGCATCCCAGCCCCAGCTCCAGTGTGACCTGGACAAAGGAAAGGGGGTGTAACCGCCCCCCTTCCTGGTCCCACCCATAGGGAGGGACCTAGCCGGAGATCCACCCCTCAGTTTGGAATAAGAGTGGGAGCAGTGCCAATGCAACTCAGATCATCCTGAAATCAACTTTAAACTAAGAAGACAACTGGACTTCGACTTTCTGACGAATAGAAGACTGAAGAGCATCTCCCTTGTGGCCTAGGAGGGGCCACCCTGTGAACACAGGCACCACCCAGCACCTCAACATCTGCTTTGCCGCCGCCTCCCGCTGGAGCCCGAGTGCAGAGCCTGACAAGACCCAGCTTTTCAGACTTATCGCAGCCCGATCCACAGTTCCTGCAAAGAAGGGACCCGTGGAGGCACCGAGAGACGTGGGAGCGGACATCTTGGAAGACCCCCTAGACGCTGACTGCGCAGCACCCGAGGCACCCTCGACTCTGTGCTTTGGGGTTTGAGAAGCCCCACAACCGAGCAGCATTTGCACCAAAGATCAGCCCTCCAGCATCTCCACGATCTGTGTGGGGCCCTTTTGTTTTGTGCCACTTGACTCGCCATCCTGGCCACTTGCCACGTGGTCAGTGGCCATCTTGGCAACAAAACCTACAATTTACACTGCGGGTCTGGTTGCTCCAGAACTGCCCTCGCTCCTGTAGAAAGGAGTACCCGCTCTGACCTTGCTAGTCCGAGTAATAAGCCTTTTTTACTTTCCCCGTGGCTTGCATTAGCCAAGGCTTGTTTGCTTCAATTGAGTTGCCGACACCGCCATCAGCTAGAACCTTTGTGGGACAGACCGTGATCGACTCCTGGACGTCCTTGACCTCTTCGTGTCCACGTGGCTGCAGAGAGAAGCAACACCTCATCACCTGTTTTCACCCAACTTTGCCTGGTTCCAATCTGGTTCGACGGTGGTCACTGGTCAGTGACTTTGAACATTGTCCCCTCTGCTTTCAGGTCTTCACCACTTCAGAGACACCCTTGGATCCACCGGAAACTTCTGCACCACTGCAGCATCTCCAGCTCCAAGCACTAAGAATCTGCGTGTCAAAACCCGACGCCACTTCGACCCTGTGCACCCACTTCCTGTGGGTGAGGTAACATTGCAACGCCGGTGTGCCCACGTTGGTACACACGTGTAGGGTCTGTGTCTTAAGTTTTGTTCCTCTAGGTTCAGCGGAAGTATCTTTAAACTAACTTTGTGTAACTTTTACGCACCATTGACATTGCATTGGTGCAAGCCGCACTTTACGTGCTGCACCTGAATCCCGCGGGCTTCTCCCGACTTCAGCATTGCTAGTCCTGACTGCTCCCAGCGATTCTCTAGGCCCTAGGCCTAACCACTGTTCGATTGGTATCTCTTATACCATTTTTTTAGTATATGGTTTGAGTGGCCACCCGCCCTCATCCATAATTGTGCAACTTTGTATGTTATACTGTGCTTTTGATTTAACGCTTGTGCCCCTTTGCTCATAAAGAGTACTGGGGATTAATTTAGAAATAAACACATATATTTTTATAATATATACTTGTGTGGTGTCCTTTCATTTGGTATTACAGGATTGTATGTGGTAAAACAGCTCGCTTAACACGACCTCTTAAGTTAAGCCTTTAGGCTGCTTAGTCCATGCTACCCCTAGGATAGCTTGTCTAACAAGGTTGACTTACAACCAGACACCATAAGGGATTGTTTGGACTGATACAAGGCGGTTCCAGAATTGGAAACACCACATATCAGGCCAACTTCTCACAGTGCCTAAAGAGTGAATTGGTTGCACTGAGCCAGGACAAAGTCAAGGGTTCAGGCCAATCACAATAGAGCACTGTCTGGATAACGGACCCGTAGAACCCCGTGAGCAAAAGTACCTTAATTCTGGTTGCAAATAAACTGTTGAGGGATGCAGCCTAGTAATGCGCTGTTGTCAATCCCTCAGTCAAAGAGATGCACTGGTATCCTCCACGTGACAATGACGATGCACCAATTCCGAAGATAAAGTGGAGGTGCCGAGATGCCCTGGTACTGAAGCGGATGCACCGGGTTTCTCAACGTATTTGAAGGGATGCATTGATCATCCTTCTGCAATAGCAGCAATTATAGTGAGTCGGTTCCGATGGTGATGCGCTGGTTCGAAGTGCAATGTGCCACTTCTGTTCCTGCAACAGTCAATTCTGCTCTCGCAATAGAGGATGTGTGAATTATGCTGGAGCATGCACATTGGTCCACTTCCAATGAAGCAGGCACAGGAACAGGATGGAAGACCCTTATGTCCCTGAGTTTTCTAAGAGCAGAAGGCTGGTCAGCTAGCCCTGACGTCAGTCGCGGTCGAGAGATGAAGGTCCAGTGAGAGGGATCAGCAGGCAGCAAGGCAGCAGAGTAAGCCAGCAGTTTACCGGAGCAGCAATCCAACAGAGTGGCAGTCCTTAGCACAGCAGTTCTTCTTCATGGTGAGTTAGTTTCAGGTATTCAGCTCCAGAAGTTTACTGAGTTGGTAGGATCATCGGTACAGTACTTATACCCAGTTGTGCCTTTGAAGTGGGGTTGACTTCAAAGAAGGAACTTTGTAGTGCCCAGTGGTACTTTCTTCCTGCCCTGGCTCCAGACTCGCTGCAGTTGCAGCCCTTTGTGTGTGGACAGAACCCAGACTCTTCAGGTGTAAGTATGAGGCTATGCCCAGCTATTCCCTTCCAGGAAGATGCATGAAGTCACACCCAGCATTTCTATGGGTGTGGCTGTCTAGAAGGAATACACAAAGTGAACTGTCACACAGTGATCAGAGATAGGCAGCAGACACCAAATGGCTAAGACCAGAAAAATGCATACGTTTCTAAAAGTGGCATTTTCAAAATAGTAATGACAAATCCAACTCTACCATTAACGATGATTTATCATTACCATTGCATAGGTACCAATCATGTTAACTCTACCTTCTTTTAATTAGGAATTCCAGCTTATTAAATATATTAAGGAATCCCCAATATTAACCTATGAGGGATAGGTCACATAGTAATGAAAATCTAATTTGGGAGTTTATCACTATCAAGACATGTAAAACTTGAAAGCACATGTCTTACCTTTTGATTACACAGCACCCTGCCCTATGGGCTACCTAGGGCCTACATTAGGGGTGACTTATATGTAATAATATAGGAGTGTAAGGCTTGGCAAGAGGTTTTAAATGCCAAGTCAACATGGCAGTAAAAACTGTACACAGAGGGCCAGCAGTGGCAGGCCTGAGCCATTATATTTGAGTGAGTGGCACAAACAGTGCTGCAGTCCCATTAGTAGCATCACATTTACATGCCCTGGACACATGTAGTGCACTGTACTAGGGACTTACAGGTAAACTAAATGTGCAAATTGTGATTAAGTCACTCAAACTTACGTGGAGAAAGCACATGCACTTTGGTACTGGTTAGCAGTGGTAAAGTGCTCAGATTCCTAAAGTCAACAAACAGGAATCTGCAAATTATGAGGCAAGTAAGTAAAATGTTTGGGGAAGACCACCCGAATACTGTCAGGTCTAACTTGTGTCCTCCCCAACCTCTTCGGAGCTCTCATCACTAGGGCGGAAGAACCTGAAAAGACCAGCAGCATTGGCATGGTCTACCCCAAGTCAGTATTCCACTGTAAAATCAATTAATCCCCATATTAGTAGCCCGGATGTTCCCCAAATCATGCTAGAGGCACATGCCCAACTCTTTTCTGGGCTTAAACTCTTTTTTATGAAGGTTCTAAACCTGGAAAACAGAGCCACAAAGTTGCCTACGGCTAGGTGGTATAATGAGGTATGTAAATCAGCCCATCAAAAATTGAGCGTGGAATTTAAGGACAAAGAATACCACTAGAGTGAGAGAGGCAAGGGATTCATATAGACACGTCCAGAGGGTGGCTAAAAAACAGTGGGATGAGGATAGGTGGCGGGACTTGAAATATGCTTGTGAAGCTAAAGACTCCAAGCAATTTTGGAACATTATCAAATGGGACAGGGAAGACCTAGTAGAAGCTCCTCAAAATAATGTTGCTCAGTCCCAGTGGTTAGAATTTTTCAAGCCCCAATACACTCGCAGCCTTGAAGAGGAGGAGTACCCTTTACCTCCTACTATCTTTTATCAAAGTCAGCTTTTCACCATCAAAGATGTTAGCATAGCATTAGATTGTGTGACCGGTGGCAGAGCTCCAGGCATGGACGGTATCCCTGCCGACATTTTTTAAGTGACAGACTGTCCTGGTGCCAGTATTTCGTGCTGCTAGCGAACTTAGTGGCCAGGGGGCCTCCCATTCCATCTTCGTGGAAGGGAGCTGAAATAATCCCTGTTTTTAAAAAGGGTGATAAATCCCTCCCATGCAACTATAGGCCTATTAGTCTTATAGACTTAGCACAAAAACTTATTGGTTGATTAGTACAAAACAAAGTACCGACATGGGTAGAGGAACACAATATTCTATCCCCATTTCAAGCCAGGTTTCGTCACTGTAATAGTTCAATAGACCAAGTCTTCTATTTTATTACACTCTATTGGAGGAACGTGGCCTTGACTAAAGGGTAACTTTATGCAGTCTTTGTTAACTTGAAATCGGCTTTCGATTTAGTTCCACGCTGCAAACTCTGGAAAGTTCTTGCTGAACTGGGGATTGCCCCTGAGCTACTGACTTTCCTCGTCCGCTTACATGAGAGCAATTTTGCTAGAATCAGATGGGGGCACAGGGTGAGGTCACTGATTCATTCCCTATCGAGCGTGGTGTTCGGCAGGGTTGTGTCTTGCCCCCCATCCTGTTTTCCTTATATATAAATGGAATTGTTGACCATCTTTGTAGTTCCCCCACCGATGCCCCTGTTGTAGCTGGGGTTCGCGTACCTGTCCTCATGTTCGCGGACGATACTCTGATTGTCTCACGGACGCCGAGTGGGCTGCAGAAGGCTGTCAACGCCTTTGGGAAATGTTGCCAACTGCGTGGACTTGAGATTAACACCACAAAAACCAAGTTCATGTCCCTGAACCAGCACAAGCCCTCCTGAATGACATACCCCTAGAGCAGGTGGAGGCTTTCACCTATCTAGGTATTCTACTCCAGAGCAATATGGGTTAGAAATCCCACACGGATATGGCCATTTTAAAATTCCACCAGCTTTCAGGTGCCTAATCGTCCAAACACAAATCTTCTCTAACAAAGCCAATTACACCCGCTTTGGAGATATACAACATGAAAGTAATAAGTGCTACCCTATATGGATCAGAGCTCTGGGGATTTTCCAACTTGAGTCATCTAGCAAAAGCGGAGAATAACTTTTTACGTAGTTTAGTCGGTGTTCCCCAAAGCATCCCTACTGCTCCGCTTTTATTTGCTCTAGGCAAAAATGTTGTTGATATAGCGAGGTTACGGCCACTATTGTATTGGAGGCGAATCTGGACAACCCCCGAACTTATACACTATGTCCAGGCTCTGAAGGATGTGATCTCGGTACATCGCTTCCACAAAATTCGGTGGCTTAAAGAGCTTAGGGACCTTTTAATAAAGTTAGATCTAAGCTTATTATGGGATGAACCGGACTCATCAATCTTCCCCTCTAAAAAGCAATTGAAATAAAAATACTGGGAAATGGTCTTGACATCATCCCATATAGCCAGCATGAACACCAACTTAACTGGCCATTTTTTAGATCACAAACCACTGCCTTTTTGTGAAGCATATTGGGATATTATTGAGCACCCTCTAGATCGAAAACTGTATTTCCAATTTAGGGTAGGAACCTTATCGGTCAAAGCTTTTACTTATAAATGGGCGCCATCTGTAGATGACAAATGTCATAATTGTTTAGACATGGCTGAGTCTATAGCCCATTTATTTTTAGTATGTCCTCTCTATGCTGCCCCACGACGCAAGTGGCTGACACCTATTTGCTTAAATGTGGGCACCCGGAGGCACATTGAAGCCCTATGGATATTAAAGTCAGACTGTTCACCCTGTCTAGCTGTTGCTGCAGCCAAATTTTTAAGGTGGGCCTGGATTATACGCACACACATTTCTGCCTCCTGCTGCTAGCTAGCACAATGTAAGATGTTAATAATGCTGTTCTTATCTTATGAACTAATTTTTATTGGATTTTATAAAAATCTTAACCTGTTTTTTATTCGACAGTAATCAGTGGAATTTAATTCTTTTTTATTCTATGTATTGTTATGTAGTATTTATTGTGTTTTGTGATAGATGTGTTTGTTGTGCGTGCTTTTATGACCCACTGTCGAATAAAGCTTTTGAAATTGAATTGTAAAATCAATTCCTTGTAGAGAGATGGACCACCTCAACAATTTTAGATTCTCACCCCTCATTTGCATTAGCCACCTGAGGGACCTGTGGTATGTCTGAATCAGGAAGTGATCCCAAACAGGTATGGTCTCAACTTCTTCAGTGCCCAAACCACAGCAAAGGCTTCCCTTTCAATAGCACTCAACCTCTGTTCCCTGGGAAGTAACCTCCTGGAGAAGAAAGCTACATGTTTGTCTAGGCCCATATCAATTAGATATGATAGAACTTCCCCCTATGTCATGTTCCGAGGCATATGTCTGTATAATGAATTACCTAGAAAAGTCAGGTACTATGAGCATGGGGGCTGTACACATGGCCTGCTTTAGTAAGTCAAATGATTTTTGAAATGCCAAATCACATTTCTGGGATGCTTCTCTGAATTCAGTTCTGTCTAGAGGGTGACAATGGTGCCATATCCCTTCCCAAACCTCCTGTAATACCCTGTGAGGCCTAAGAAGTCTCTCACCTCAGTTTGGGTTTGAGGGGCTCCCTGGCCATGGTAGTCTCTATCTTGGCCTGGATGGGCTGTATCTCACTCTGCCCAGCAGGTGTCCTAAGTACACCGCATACCTATATGGCACTTACTGGTCTTAATAGTCAAGCTTGGCTTTTTCAAGGCCTGAGGCACTTCCTGCAGGTGAAGAATGTGATCTTCACGGCTGCAAGTGAGGACAGCGTTGTTGTCCTGGTAAGCAGCACTGAAGGCCTCCATATAAGTCAAAACCTGGTTCACCAGCCTATGGAAGGTGGCAGGGGCATTCTTTAATCCAAAGAGCATTTTTCTGAATTGGTAGTGGCCCCTGGAGTGGAGATGGTTGATCTGTCCTTGGCTCCTTCAGTTCGGGCAATCTGCCAGTACCCTGCAGTAAGGTCAAAGATACTCAGGAACTGGGCAGCCTCCAACCTATCAAACAGCTCATCAACCTGGGGGATGGGATGAGCATCAGTCTTGGTGACTTGAACCCCCTGTCATCTACACAGAAGGTGAGTTCTAGTGTAGTGCCCAGTGTGACAGCTTTAGGAACTAGCACTACAGTGCTATACTAGGGACTACTGGTTGTCTCAAACAACCCTAACTCCAGCATCTCAGAAGCCTCATCTTTGATGCTGGACCTCACGTTTGTCAGACAGTCTATGCCTTTTATTCTTGACAGTGAGGCTGTCTCTTGTGTCCACATCAATGGGACACATGTGGATGTTCCTAAGAGTGAGGGAAACAGAGGAGAACTGTCCCAGCAACTGGTGACAGTCCCTCTGCTGTTCTGAAGTCAAGGTAGGGTAGGGGTCCACATCTTCCACTGACCCAGCCTTCTCTTTCGAGGCTGATTTGATTTGATTTTTGGATTTATAGTATTTAGAGAGGAAAGTGCCAGCAAGGGATTTATTCAAAAGCTAAAATTGTGCAGTGTGACACAGTCTATATTATTAAGACTTGGTAACTGAGTGAAGCAGTCACTGCTTTTTGTGTTATTGTCTGTTTCCAGACTCCATAGAAACTACCACACTAGTCCTATAGAGGTCGAACAGTTGAAACAGTTGTCAACACTTAATGTGGTTTTGCTCAACAAATGAACTTTAAAGAAACGATGTAAAGCAACACAAACAAATATGTTTTTCAAAGAAAAATTATTATTTATATTTTGCATTCAATTTGTCAAATTTGTAAGGGTACATAATCAAAACTAATTGCATATAAGTCTTAGGTACATGGAAGTGACAAAACAATCCATTGGTACATAAGAAACAATCCAGTCTAACAAAAATATATAAAATTGACTTCTTTTAGAAATAATAAATAAATAGAAAGTCAAAAAGTAGAAGGTAGACTTGGACTGGTATGTCGACGCTGCAGTTCAACCTGATGGTGACTGTTCAATGTCAAAATTTCATAGCCTTGAGGGACCGCCAAATCTTCCCTGTAGTTATGTTCAAACAGGTAGTGTCTTTGTTGTTAGTCTCAAGGTTCCAAATGTTTTCGAAAAAACGGCGTGGCACACGCAAAGGCTCCTCAACGTCAGATCAAAGCTGAAATTTTGACATTGAACAGTCACCATCAGGTTGAACTGCAGCCTCCATTATTCATAGCTTTTCCTAATTTCACTATAAGGGTCATCCACATTGCATTAAATTCATTGTCCTGATGATGGTCTTTGGATATTACCTGTGAGACCGAAACGTCGACATACCAGTCCAAGTCTACCTTCTACTTTTTGACTTTCTATTTATTATTTCTAAAAGAAGTCAATTTTATATATTTTTGTTAGACTGGATTGTTTCTTATGTACCAATGGATTGTTTTGTCACTTCCATGTACCTAAGACTTATATGCAATTAGTTTTGATTATGTACCCTTACAAATTTGACAAATTGAATGCAAAATATAAATAATAATTTTTCTTTGAAAAACATATTTGTTTGTGTTGCTTTACATCGTTTCTTTAAAGTTCATTTGTTGAGCAAAACCACATTAAGTGTTGACAACTGTTTCAACTGTTCGACCTCTATAGGGCTAGTGTGGTAGTTTCTATGGAGTCTGGAAACAGACAATAACACAAAAAGCATTGACTGCTTCACTCAGTTACCAAGTCTTAATAATATAGACTGTGTCACACTGCACAATTTTAGCTTTTGAATAAATCCCTTGCTGGCACTTTCCTCTCTAAATATTACGATTGCCCAAGCCCGCAAGGGTCTATTGGGTTACCCACCCCTATAACTAGTTTTGGATTTATAGAGCGCAACGAATGGCCGTAGACGTCTTGGCGCTGAGGACTCAGAGAATGTGTGAGGCTAGTATGCAAGATAAAATTAGAGGTCGGATTGAAATAACCATGTTTTTACTGCTTTCCTAAATGCTTTAAGATTTGGACTGTTTTTAATTATTAGCGGAAGAAGAGTCCTCGATTTGACAGATCTCAGCAAGGAGCTCCTTCCTTCCTATCGTGCCTGCAATCAGGGAGGGGGTCAATCTCCTCTTCCTCTCTCTTCCTCCTCTCCTCGCAGACAGGTCACCCCCATGCCGCTGCTCGTCACCTGACTGACCTTGCTGCCTCTGTGTTCTTCAGGTTGTTTTTATCTCGCCTCTCCCTGCCGGTGCGCAGGTTCCCCCCGCCCCCTCAGCTTCCGTTCCGGCCCTTCCCAGCGGCCCCGCCCCCTACACACCCATTGCCTCACCGCTCCCGCCTCCCAGCTGCCCCTCCCTCCCAAGCCACCTCATATGCAGGCCAAACAGCGGCCGCTTGCAGCTGGTGCACAGAAGGCGCGCCTAAGGCAAGCCCTTCTGAGCCCGTCCGCGCCTGGACTGCGCCCAGCGCCAGAACCCCTGGACCCCGCGAATGCCACAACACCAGAATCCACGACACCAGCACCCTCCGTGCACTCAACACCGGCCAAAACCACACCTGCTTCAAGCCTGCACCGAAACGGACCCACAGACCCTTCTCCTGCCACACCTGCAGCTTCACCTGCGACAGAACCACCAAACCTCCAAAGACCGGACCCAACCACCGCCGCTGCGTACACCTCAACACCCGCTCCACACGCAAACACGCCGTCGAGCTCTGGGACCTGCGCAACACCTCCACCCCAGACGTGGCACTCCTGACGAGAACTTGTGGAAGGAGTCCTCAGCACTCGACATTGCCTTAGCCATCCCAGACGGCTACAAGATCACCCGCAGGGACCACGCCAACGGAATCGGAGGAGGAATAGCCATCGTCCATCCTCAAGGTCACCACCCACGCTGTCGACACCCTCAACACCGCCGAACACCCGCACTTCCGGATCCACACCGACCCTAACACCACCCTCAGAGGAACACTCTTCTACAGACCCCTCGAACCACGGGCTCAGTTCAGCGACTCTATCGCCGACCTGGCCAGCACCCACGCACTCGCTTTCACGGACTTCATCCTCCTCGGGGACCTGAACTTCCACCTCGAGAACAACGATGCCAACTCCGCCACCCTGATCGCCAACCTCGGCTCAGGCAACTCGTCACCGCACCCGCCCACGCCGCCGGCCACACGCTTGACCCCGTCTTCTCCACGGGCTCCCACATCGTCTTTGACCACACCAACAAAACTCCCCTGGACGGACCACCGCTGCATCCATTTCACCTTCAAGAAACTAACCACGCACCCCGCAC
Source organism: Lissotriton vulgaris (assembly GCF_964263255.1). Taxonomy (NCBI): domain Eukaryota; kingdom Metazoa; phylum Chordata; class Amphibia; order Caudata; family Salamandridae; genus Lissotriton; species Lissotriton vulgaris. Next base: position 274,511,113 of record NC_141688.1, read on the forward strand.
CCAACAGCTGCCTCGCCGCTGCAGGAGCAAAGTCACCGAAGACCAACTGATCATCTCCCTCGCCAAGAACCCACCCACCGACCCCACCAACCCAGATGCCGCAGCCCGCAACTTCAGAAAGTGGATCGACGACTGCGCCAACACCCTCACCCTGCTCAAAAAACCTCCAACAGCCAGGCCAACAAGAAAGCCACCTGGTTCACCAACGAGCTCCAGGCCTCCAAATGCACATGCCGGAAACTAAAGAAGACATGGCTCCACGAACGCACACCGGACAACCACGCAGCCCACAATGATGCCACCCGCAGACACCACCACCTCATCAGATTAGCCAAAAGATCCTCCTTCAATGACCGCCTGGATAACAACGCACACGACGGCAAAGAGCTCTTTATCATCGTAAAGGAACTCTCAAACCCCAGCGCTAACGCCAACGACATCCCGCCCTCACAAGAAATGTGCGACTCACTAGCCATCTTCTTACAGCGCAAGATCGCTGACATCCACGACAGCTTCAACACCACGACCACCACGACTACGACAGACTACGCCAGACTCCACTCCCCCTGTGAACACCACCAGTGCCAACCGCCTGACCTCCTGGTCCAACGACAACGAGACACGCAAGGTCATGAACTCCATCCACTCAGGATCTCCATCTGACCCGTGCCCACACCAAGTATTCAGTAAAGCAGACGCTGCCATCGCACCCCAATTAAGGAAGATCATCAACATCTCCTTCGAAACAGCGACTTTCCCGGAAAGCTGGAAGCACGCCGAAATCAACGCCCCAATCAAGAAGCCCAAAGCAGACCCCAAGGACCGCAAGAACTTCCGGCCCATCTCCCTGCTCCCATTCCCGGCAAAGGTCATCGAGAAAATTGTCAACATGCAACTGGCCCGCCATGCAAATTGCCCAAGCCCGCAAGGGTCTATTGGGTTACCCACCCCTATAACTAGTTTTGGATTTATAGAGCGCAACGAATGGCCGTAGACGTCTTGGCGCTGAGGACTCAGAGAATGTGTGAGGCTAGTATGCAAGATAAAATTAGAGGTCGGATTGAAATAACCATGTTTTTACTGCTTTCCTAAATGCTTTAAGATTTGGACTGTTTTTAATTATTAGCGGAAGAAGAGTCCTCGATTTGACAGATCTCAGCAAGGAGCTCCTTCCTTCCTATCGTGCCTGCAATCAGGGAGGGGGTCAATCTCCTCTTCCTCTCTCTTCCTCCTCTCCTCGCAGACAGGTCACCCCCATGCCGCTGCTCGTCACCTGACTGCCCTTGCTGCCTCTGTGTTCTTCAGGTTGTTTTTATCTCGCCTCTCCCTGCCCGTGCGCAGGTTCCCCCCGCCCCCTCAGCTTCCGTTCCGGCCCTTCCCAGCGGCCCCACCCCCTACACACCCATTGCCTCACCGCTCCCGCCTCCCAGCTGCCCCTCCCTCCCAAGCCACCTCATATGCAGGCCAAACAGCGGCCGCTTGCAGCTGGTGCACAGAAGGCGCGCCTAAGGCAAGCCCTTCTGAGCCCGTCCGCGCCTGGACTGCGCCCAGCGCCAGAACCCCTGGACCCCGCGAATGCCACAACACCAGAATCCACGACACCAGCACCCTCCGTGCACTCAACACCGGCCAAAACCACACCTGCTTCAAGCCTGCACCGAAACGGACCCACAGACCCTTCTCCTGCCACACCTGCAGCTTCACCTGCGACAGAACCACCAAACCTCCAAAGACCGGACCCAACCACCTCCGCTGCGTACACCTCAACACCCGCTCCACACGCAAACACGCCGTCGAGCTCTGGGACCTGCGCAACACCTCCACCCCAGACGTGGCACTCCTGACGAGAACTTGTGGAAGGAGTCCTCAGCACTCGACATTGCCTTAGCCATCCCAGACGGCTACAAGATCACCCGCAGGGACCACGCCAACGGAATCGGAGGAGGAATAGCCATCGTCCATCCTCAAGGTCACCACCCACGCTGTCGACACCCTCAACACCGCCGAACACCCGCACTTCCGGATCCACACCGACCCTAACACCACCCTCAGAGGAACACTCTTCTACAGACCCCTCGAACCACGGGCTCAGTTCAGCGACTCTATCGCCGACCTGGCCAGCACCCACGCACTCGCTTTCACGGACTTCATCCTCCTCGGGGACCTGAACTTCCACCTCGAGAACAACGATGCCAACTCCGCCACCCTGATCGCCAACCTCGGCTCAGGCAACTCGTCACCGCACCCGCCCACGCCGCCGGCCACACGCTTGACCCCGTCTTCTCCACGGGCTCCCACATCGTCTTTGACCACACCAACAAAACTCCCCTGGACGGACCACCGCTGCATCCATTTCACCTTCAAGAAACTAACCACGCACCCCGCACCCAACAGCTGCCTCGCCGCTGCAGGAGCAAAGTCACCGAAGACCAACTGATCATCTCCCTCGCCAAGAACCCACCCACCGACCCCACCAACCCAGATGCCGCAGCCCGCAACTTCAGAAAGTGGATCGACGACTGCGCCAACACCCTCACCCTGCTCAAAAAACCTCCAACAGCCAGGCCAACAAGAAAGCCACCTGGTTCACCAACGAGCTCCAGGCCTCCAAATGCACATGCCGGAAACTAAAGAAGACATGGCTCCACGAACGCACACCGGACAACCACGCAGCCCACAATGATGCCACCCGCAGACACCACCACCTCATCAGATTAGCCAAAAGATCCTCCTTCAATGACCGCCTGGATAACAACGCACACGACGGCAAAGAGCTCTTTATCATCGTAAAGGAACTCTCAAACCCCAGCGCTAACGCCAACGACATCCCGCCCTCACAAGAAATGTGCGACTCACTAGCCATCTTCTTACAGCGCAAGATCGCTGACATCCACGACAGCTTCAACACCACGACCACCACGACTACGACAGACTACGCCAGACTCCACTCCCCCTGTGAACACCACCAGTGCCAACCGCCTGACCTCCTGGTCCAACGACAACGAGACACGCAAGGTCATGAACTCCATCCACTCAGGATCTCCATCTGACCCGTGCCCACACCAAGTATTCAGTAAAGCAGACGCTGCCATCGCACCCCAATTAAGGAAGATCATCAACATCTCCTTCGAAACAGCGACTTTCCCGGAAAGCTGGAAGCACGCCGAAATCAACGCCCCAATCAAGAAGCCCAAAGCAGACCCCAAGGACCGCAAGAACTTCCGGCCCATCTCCCTGCTCCCATTCCCGGCAAAGGTCATCGAGAAAATTGTCAACATGCAACTGGCCCGCCACCTGGAAGACAACAACATCTTGGACCCATCCCAGTCTGGATTCAGGCGAAACCACAGCACCGAGACAGCCCGCATCGCTGCCAAAAACGACATCAGGCGCCAACTAGACAACGGCGAAACATCAGCCCTCATTCTCCTGGACCTGTCAGCCGCCTTCGACACGGTCTGCCATCTCAAACTAAAGACATGCCCCATAGAAGCCCGAATCCAAGAGAAGGTTCTTGACTAGACCACGTCCTTCCTCTCTGGAAGAACCCAGAGCGTCCGCCTCCCACCCTTCCAATCCGAATCCACCGACATCATCAGCGGCATGCCCCAGGGCACATCCCTCAGCCCTATGCTGTTCAACGTCTACATGGCCCCCCTCGCACAAGTGGCCCACCATCCCGACCTCAACATCATCTACTATGCTGACGACACCCAGCTCATCCTATCCCTCACCAAGGACCCACGCACTGCCAAAACCAACCTCCACGAGGGAATGAAGGCCATCGCCGACTGGATGAGGAGCAGCCGACGGAAACTGAACTCCGGCAAGACGGAGGTCCTCATCCTCGGACCCACCTCCTCAGCCTGGGAGAACTCCTGGTGGCCGACCACACTGGGAACAGCACCAACACCCACGGCCATGCACGCAATCTAGGATTCATCCTCGACTCCTCCCTCTCCATGTCTAAGCAGGTCAATGACATCTCCTCCTCCTCTACAATACCCTCCGCATGCTCCGCAGGACCTACAAGTGGATCCCCACCGAAACAAGAAGAATGGTGACACAGGCCCTCGTCAGCAGCAGACTGGACTATGGCAACGCACTCTATGCAGGAATCCCAGCCAAACACCTACGACGACTACAACGCATCCAAAACGCCTCCGCCCGACTGATTGTCAACGTCCCCCGCCGCAGCCACACCACCCCCACCTGAGAGACCTATACTGGCTCCCCGTCGACAAGAGGATCACCTTCAAGCTCCTCACCCACGCTCACAAAGCACTCCACAACGCCAGACCTGCCTACCTGAACAGCAGACTCAGCTTCCACACCCCCACCCACCAGCTTTGCCCTCGCAGGTGTCCCCCGCATCCAACAAACGACCTCCGGCGGCAGGTCCTTCTCCTACCTCTCCGCCAAGACCTGGAGCATCCTCCCTACCCACATACGGCAGACCCAAGACCTTCTCGCCTTCAGAAGGCTCCTCAAGACCTGGCTCTTTGAGCAGTAGCAGCATCCCCCCCCCTCCCCTCAGCGCCTTGGGACCCTTACGGGTAAGTAGTGCACTTTACAAGTACGCTGATTGATTGATTGATTGATTCCTCCCGTCCATCCGTCACCAGCAAAATGGTGACCTCAGACCTCTCAAAGTGTGGTATGAGATGGTTGATACAGTCCACCTCCCTGTCTATATGCCGCATGATGATTTGCATCATTTTGAGAAATGCCCCTTCCTGCCGCAATTCTTATAAATTGTCTTTCAGCCGGCCACTCTTTGTGGTTTGCCATGTGACCTATATTGCCACACTGAAACCAAACACCCATGTGTACCCACTCTTCCACTCTGGTAATCAATCAATCAGGTTGCATTTGTAGAGCACAACTTGTCACCTGAGAGGGTATCCAGGTGCTCGCTGCATGTTTCAGTCTAAGAGCCAGGTCTTGAGCCCCTTCCTGAAGTCATTCAGTGAGAGCGTGGTATGGAGGAAGAGGGTGTTCTAGGCTTTAGCAGCGAGATGGAAGAAGGAGCTTCCTCTGGCGTGGCGTATGTGTGGGATCTGTATGAGGGTGAGATGTGCATAGCAGAGGGTCCTGGGGGTCGGTGGAAATGAAGGCGGTTGTTCATGTAGGTGGATCCTTGGTCATGGAGGGCTTTGTAGGCGTAGATCAAGAGCTTGAAATGATATCTCTTCTAGATCGGGATCCAGTGGAAGTCTTTCAGGTGCTGGGTGATGTGGGTTCTCTTGGGCAGGTTGAGGTTTAGTCTGGCTGCGGTGCTCTATTGTCTAGAGTCTTTGCATGAGTTTGGTGGTGGTGACTGCATAGAGTGCGTCGCCCTAGTCCAGTCGGCTGTTGATGAGGGCCTGCATTACCATCTTCCGGGTGCATATAGGGAGCAGATTGAAGACTTTGTGGAGCATGTAGAAGCAGCTTGAGGAGACGTTGACTTGACATTTCATGGAGAGTTTGCTGTCAAGGATAATGCCGAGGTTCCGGGCATGATGTTTTGGTTTTTTCTCTCCGGGTGTTTGGTGAGTTGGAGGTTTATGGCCTTCTCCAGGACTTTGGTGGGAACGGGAGCAGTGAGTTGGATCATTAGTTCAGGAGTTTATTATTATTATTATTATTATTATTATTGCATTTATTGAGCGCACAGCTACCTGGAGGTTTCCCGGCGCTTGCCTTGGGAACCCGTCCTGGCTTTTCCCTGTGAGATAGCCCCTACAGGGCATCCCCAAGGTGAAAGCCAGGCATCCCGCTGCAGGGGGGCCGTTGTGGAGATTAAGCAAGCTTAATGCCCAGAGTTGCAGAGTGAGAACCCATGATTAGAGCAGGCACCGAAGCGAGAATTATCGAGTCCGTGGACATTTGAGCTCAAGACCCTGCCGCGTCGGGAATTGAACCCTGGTCCCGGGTCTGACCTCAGCTTCCGGGTCTGCCTGCTCTATACCGTGAGCCACACTTGCTAGGGTATGCCGAGGTTTCTTAAAGAGGGGTCTGACTTCAGCATGTTTCCAGGTGGCGAGGCATTGAAGATGGTGGTGAGTTGGTGGCTGATATTAAATCTTCCATGATTGTAGGGTCGACGGGGCAGGGGTCGGTGGGTGGTCCCGGCTCGATGGAGTTAATAGAGCTGTTATGTGCAGTGTGCTGAGTTGTTTCCTTGCAGTGATATGAAGGTCGTCTGGGGTGGTCAGTCGGAGGCTGAGGAGGTTGCTGGGTTGGGAAACAAACATTTTCTATATGCCTGCTATCTTGTTGTGGAAGTGGTAGGCAAGGGCGTTGCAGAGTTCTTGTGGAGAGGGGTTGGTGTTTTCGGTGAACTCTCTGACGGTGGTGAAGAGTTCCTTGGCATGGTTGGCATTGGTTTAGATCTGGTGGGACCAAACCAGTCATACGCACTCTTCCTTTTCTCCATGTAGGTTCCCCATTGACGCCTGTGTGGTCGGCGTCCCAAACAACCACAACTCTGCCCTTGCTGCGTTGTGATTGGCTTAGGTGAGGGGAGGGAGGCTGCCTGCTTCCTGTGAGGAGCAGGGAAGCAAAGACAACGCACAACCAGACTGGGCCAGGCTGAAGAAGGTAAGTTAACGTTTTTTTTAAATGAAACCTCATCTCAGTGCGAACCCCACACCACGCGACCTCCCACCACCCCACCCACGAGTCATGCTAGCCGCGTCTGGTGTAGTTTCATCGTCAGAGATGATGCAAGTGGTTGATTCCTTGTGTATGATGGCGATGCCACTTCTGTGTCTGTTGGTGCAGTCGCGGTGTTTTATCTTGAAGCCAATGGGTGTTGCCATGAAAATTTCTGGGGTCGATGTGGAGGTGAGCCAGTGCTATGTGCTGAAGGTCACATCAGGGAGTAAGGGTGAAAATGGTGTTCCAGACTTTGGGGGGTGTTTGTGGAACGATCTGACTCTGATGAGGAGGCAGATAGTTACAGAGGGGTCAATACTTCCGGGGCAGGAGTGTCGCTGGTTTCTGTTATGGTGGTCGGTGCTGGGTTGGAAGTGAACCCACAGCGGAGATAGGTGAATGGTCCAGCTGTAGAGCAAGGTGAAGAGAGGCAGCAGTTGTTGTTTTGTCGGGGATTCAGGGCACAAAGTTATGCAGCGGAGTACCAGGGGGAGTGCGGCGGGCCAGGGTACCTGGCCATGGGTGTGGTCCAAGCGCGGGCAGGATGGACGGGCGCAGACAGGCTTGCCTCGGCACTATCTTGAGTTACTTTACCAGCAGTTGACTTATCTTGCATTACCTTACCAGAAGTCGACTTATCTTGTGCAAACGTAATTGCGACTTCATCACTTTCGACCGCATGAGAAGTCATTGCGAATTATCTTAACATATGCTTTTGAATGTTGATGCCTTGGTTAAAACTACTTGCAGAGAGAGATTTCTGACACAGGGTCTCTCTGGGCTTTTCCAGTGCACACCCCAACATAAACTGATCCCTCAAACGTTCTTCACTAGAACCACTAAAGCCACATGTGAAAGCCAATTTCTGTAACTCAGTTATGTATTGTTCAACAGTTTATCCTTGACATTTCATCCTCTTCCCAAAATGTCAGCGCTCAAGAAATGTGCTCAAATTAGGGAAGTAATGCAAAGCCAGTTTCTTACGATATATTTCAAATCTGCCACAGCCCAATCTGACAAATCAGGAAGATGCTCAAATACATCTTGCCCTTCAGAACCAAGACGGTGCAATAATAGCAACATTCTTCTTTCAGCAGTAAGAACAGTGCCACACACACTTGCCTCATGGGTGACTATCTTCTTCCACTAATCCACAGAATAGGTGGATCACCTGCTGATGTAAGGAAAAATGGTTGAGGCATTCTGGATGACTCAAATGGACTTATTATCTGTACTTATTCACAATAAAATGAGGTATACTAAAGATAACTATTATAACTCCTTCTTCAATCAAAGAAATTGGCACTGAAAAAGTTACCACTTTTTGCAAAACAGTACTGGCCTGAAGCTAGCGTCACCTTTGCTGCTACTCCAACATGAGCGCTGTGAATTCTCAGGAAAACTGGATTGGTCACCTAGAACACGACCTCACTACTTGATGCACTCACCAGCACCCAGCACATCCAATGTGTGAGTATCACAGTGACATCACCAATGATGCGCATGTTTTCGTATGAAGGCCTTTCAACGTTTCTCCCGACCTTGCGATGTGATGCACCTCAAAGCTCCTATTACCAAAAATGTGCGAATTTCACATTGATGCACCAGGCTCCCAAAGATGCAGACGTCTTTATATAAAGTGTGTGCGTATCACAGAGAGATACGCCTTTCAAGGGGATGATAACCAATGAGAGTGTGTCACCGTGACACGCCGTGATCCCACTGACGCACACTCTATTATGTAAGATGTCAGTGTATCCAGGGTATAATACTTCCAATGTGATACACAGTTGAAATAAAATAATGCGTCCCAAAATTCACTTATATGTACGAAAGTAGCCCAATTCAAAATGGCTCCTCCACATCCTACGTAATGCATGTGCTCACGTCAGACGTGCCAGGTTTGCACACGCTTTAACAGTGAGTGCAAAAGATGGCTGGAATGTCAAGGAGCAAGAGCACGCACACCTAACAGCCGCATACAATTCAATCCTCTACATTCTAGTGATGACTGATGACGTGTTGGTTCCAGACAACACATCAGCACTTAATTACAGAACACTTTAGCTGCACATGGTTACAGTGGCATAAAATGCAGAATACCACAATGCTCCCACAGCATTCTGAAACAGCACAGCGCCTGGATTAGTATAACTGCTAGATGCGACAACCCAGATGTGACAAACGCAGTGGAGGACAACCCACATGCGACGACCGCAGTGGCCCTAGCTTAGAGCTGCCACACAACAGTTTATCTGTCCTACATCAGCTATAGGACCCTAGAAGAGGGATTGCCAACGATACTGGGTATTAATAACACCTCGTCTGACACTCTCTGTTCGAATCGCGTGAAGATAAATGGTAAAAAATATCTGACAATTTCTGGTTCATTAAAACACTCTGCGCTCCCTCAAAAAGCCTGTTCTCTGCTGACATCTCCTCTTCACATTAGCGCCATGACGCCACCATGTATACGAGTGCTTTCTGAAATAAATATATAAATATGAAATAAAACTGCAATTGACTTTGGGTTGTATTTTGTAACGTGCGCAGTTTGCTTCACCTCTGTACTATTTGTTACAGGCGACTCCTGTTCAATCCTGGAGCTCATGACGTCACTCCGATTCCAGAGAAGTAGTGAGAACTGGCTGCCTCCAGGGCCGGGCTTGTATGAAGCTTCATCCTGCTCATGGGAAATCCATACATCACTTATGGCAGGCAGTCTTGATCTCAGATCAAATCCGTTTCAAGGAGGCCTTTGCTGCAAGCATCAGATTCCCACATCTGAAATCAGTTCACAACTTAAAGTGCAAACCACGTAAGCTGCCCTTCAGAAACACACCGAGCAGTGCTCGTGAATTATAACTGAGGATCTCTCAATGTATATAAGATTAACGTTAAAGGGCATGATTCTAGGAGGCATTGACAGGACGGTTTAGACCAAAGGCACTCCGGTGTGGGGGGTGAAGAGCATTGGAGAGTTGTGTAGCAGACTATAGTGACAGGGCTGACCACTAGTCAGGCTCCTCCTCAATGCTTAATTTGTAAAGTCATTACTCTTCATGAGGCCACTTCCACTTGTACCACCCATTGCCTTCGCCGGGGTAGCCAATTACAGTAACAACATAACTGCACATTACTACAAGTGTGGCAGTTTTGACTATTCCAGGTCCCCAGAACTATGGCTTTGGCAGCAGGTATTAGGCATTTTTAATGTATAATGCATTCCTAAATACCTGTTGTTGTTCTTCTCTCTAAATTAGACAAACAGGCTGTCATATGGCAGACTGTCATAAGTGCTGGTGTTGACAATTAAGTGCTGGTGCTGAGCACTGGAAACCACGGTCCTCCTTTGTTACCAGAGTGTCTGTATTTGTTTGAAAGCAAGAACTTCTGTGCAGGTAGATGTTTGTTTTCTTATTCCTGTATATTTTTTAGCATATATTTATGAGTGTGCCTCTGTATGATTGTGTACCTGTCTATGTGCCCCTATTTTCTATATTAATATTCTATTTCTATGTGTTGTGTTGTGATGTTTTTTGCCTGTTTTTGTTGTGTATGTCTGTACGTGGTTGTGTTTGTGTGTGTGTGTGTGTGTATGTGGGTGTGCATTAGTATGCATTAATGAGTGTGAATGTGTGAATAATAGTAATGCTTATTGTCATCTAGTGTGTTCAGTAGTGGGAGCAAGAGCGTGGGAAGATGATGGTTATTTTGTCCTGCAGTGAGTGCAGTAGCGGGAACATGAAGGTGCCTTTGTCCTGCAGTGTGTGCAACAGTGGCAACATGAGGGTTCCTTTGTCCTGTATGTGTGCAGTAGTAGGGATGCATGATTTCCTCTATCCTGCAAGGAGTGAAATGATGTATGTACAAGTTGTATCCTGCTATATAATATCTATATCTGGTGTTCTCTTGTTGGAACAGAAAATATTTAGTATGTGTTCTTTATGTAATGATATCTTATGTCATCTTACTTTACAAATCGAGTATGTAATGATACAAGCAGTATGATGTAATCTTATGTTAACTGTTAGACCTGGCATCCTTGGCGTGGTTTGCCCTTTCTTTTTGTGTCTCCCTCCTAGGATTCTTGCTGTGTTCTAGATGTCGTTTTTGATGGTCTAGATACGTTAGACACTTTCCCACTGATGATCAGTGCCAAAGTGCAAGGGATCCCAGTAAAAATTCTGTTTATGGATTAGTGTTTCTATGATTGGCTTATTTGATTTACTGCTAAGACCCTAGCAGTGACTGTGTGTGCCCAGGGCCTGTAAATCAACAGCTGCTAGTGGGCCTGCAGCACTGATTATGTCACAGACACCCGCAGTATTTCAAAAGGTTCTCAGACCTGCCACTGCAGTCTATGCGAGCGGATTGCACTGCCATGTCTACCTAGCACGTACACTCATTTACCAGGCCCAAATCTTTCCTTTCATTACATATAAGGAATCCCTAAGGTAGACCCAAGGTACCCCCATTAGCAGGCTGCAGTGCATGTGAAAAGTAGGACATGTACTTGTGTGTGTGACATAGTCTGACAATGAAGTACTGTGTATTTAATTGTTTTCACTATTGATACACTCTCTATCCCTTAGGATAGCATGGGAGATACTTTGTGACATCTTACAAGTAAAATTTCCCAGAGGGACAGGTGAAAAGATGGAGTGTATGTTCTCTGAAGCAATACAGAACCCCCTTTAGCAAAGATGTTTTTTTAATTATGTGTTTGAAAATTGCAGATTTAGAAAATGGGCATTTTCTTGCTTAACCATCCTATGGGCCTCTGCTAGGTTCTGTATTGATTGTCTGTTTTTAGAATTACAGGAGCTGGGGATTTCCATTCACTATAGAGAACAACCAGGGGCAGCGGTGGGGAGTGTGAGATGTGTCCTGTCTTTCCTGGATGCCTCAGAGCTGAATAGACCTGGGCTGCATTTAGAGTTCTGGGATGAGTTTTCCTTGCATCTCCTGCCAGGAAGCTGGACCAGAGAGGACAGAACTGGTGTGGACTGAGCAGAGAGACTTTCTGAGACAAGAGATCAAAGGCAATTGTGGTATATATATTGGGGCCCAGTCATTAATACTTGGGCTGCATTTAGAATAGTGGGAGGAGTTTTGTTTGCACCTATATAGGCCCGGTCCCCCTATGCACAATGCTGTCGCCACCTTCTGTCAAGAAGCTAGACCAGAGAGAACTGGTTCAGACTGAACTGAGAGACTTTTTGCCACACGAGAACAAAGGAAAATGTGGTTTAAATATTGGGGGTCAGACCCTAGAAATGTAGAAAACTTCTAGACTCAAGAGGATCCTCTGCCAAGTAGTAGAGCTGGACAAGCTGTAATGAGTAGTGCTGCCCCATTGTGTAGCGTTTTTATCTAGGAACCTGAATCAATATTACCATTTTATGCCCTTACACGGCTATAATCAATAAATACCCCTATAATGGCATAAGAAACAGATCCATATTTCAGTAAATCGCCCTTGCAGCCCAAGGCATGGCAAAAGCTACTTCCTTAGATTCCCAGAAAGCACAACGTGTTCTTTCAACACGCCAAACCTCCAGCAACCTGGGAAATACCCGCTTGCTTTGTTTTGATTTGTAATAGAGCTCCTGCGAGCACTTTAAGAACGGCCAGTTCTTAGTGACATCTTTATTGACGTCTTATGTCCAAACCTTACGTCAAACTCGGCACCTTTCAGGTATAAATATACCAACGTTGCCTTAAGCAAACACACGGTGGTGGTTTTGGAGCAGAGCAGCTAATCTACATGCCGAGAGCCCAGCAGACGCGGAGAGCCCACGGACGCTGCCCCTCCTCTTTGACGCGCTGAGAAAGACGCTGTCTTTTCTCCTGCCGAGAAAATCAAGCTCCAGCTTTTCCAGCCTACCCTTGCGGGTGACTGGGATATCGAGTCCTGAGAGAGAGATACCAGACCTCCTACATTCTATTCCCAAGGTACAGTGCTGACTAAACCCTTAGAGAGAATTCTTGAGTCAGATTCTTGGCAAAAACCTACTTAACTTACACTGCTACTTTCTTACTCTTTCCCACGTATTAGGCTTAGGTCAGGTACACCGGGGTCGGCGTATTTTAGAAGCACCAGTTGAGCACGTTAGCCTATGTATATATGTATATATATTTTATCCATTTTAAAGTGTCTTATGGCTAAGAAACCATATCAGTGCTTTTACAGTATTATTTCATAATACTCCTTTTACTGTACGTACTTTACTTTACATTAAGTATTGCAATTGTGGCAATTCATTTCTCTTGCATGAGAAGGAAGACTTCTCAATAAATAATACCTTTTATTGAAAACGCCCGACTCTCTATTCTCTGCAGTCTGGTGAAACTACAAATGCGCATCTGACTGAGTGAAATAGCTGTCTATTGTTTCACACGACTCTAGAGATTGACTCTTATTCTGAAGAAGCAAAGTTATCATGTTTATGCGGTTGTCGGAAGCTGAATCCCTTCTTGTCTGAGCCAGGGAAGCTGCTCACTTCCTATTCAGTCAAGAAAAATTCCAGTGACCTCTGAGCTAGCTGGCGCAAACCTAAATTATGTCTAATATAGTCAGTAGAGACCTAGATGACCTCAGTCCTACGTCTACACTGCTGTTTATGTTATTCCAATGCGCAGGGCCTATAGGGAAAATAGGAACTACACTACATGGCGCCCAACATTTGGTAAGGCGATAAAACTAACGCAAGACGTTAGAGTAACTCAGTTGTGCTTTTTCAGGCAGACCCTTTCTCCCATAAATACTCCAATAGACGTTTGGAGTGGGTGAAAGGTTAAAATCTTCCGGAACTTAGTAGGAAGAGATTCCTATGTAGAGTTTCTGGTTTAGTCAATGTTGAAGGATACAGTGTTCCAAAATATTGTACACCTAATCTTTTGTCTCCTTGGAAACCTGCTCTGCAAACTTTCTTTAAAACAATGTCAGAAAATGGCGATAACAACGAAACTGATGAAGCCGTAGTAGATGCGAATCAACGGGGTTTAGATGTTACAGGGTTTAATGAACCGGGTGAAATTATCATCCCAGCAAACATAAGAGAAACTATAACCCTAAAACTTATAGAAAACCGACTGCCATCAGAAGGTGGTACAGTCATTTTCGTGATAGAGGCACACGAATATCGGCAGATACAGGTATTCTCTACATGGATAAACTTTCAAGCGGAAAACGCTACAACACACAAATTCCACTATTACAAAATAGAGGAACCTCCGGAAGAATATACTCCTTTCGAGGATATTGAAATCCCACTAAATTACCAGGAGCACCTGCTCTGGTTTAAAGGCGCCCTAAAACATAATGATCACATCACCAGGCTCGGTCCACTAGGTAGACCAGGAGCGACGTGGCCGGTTCTAGCCAGCTACACACCACATCCTGACATTGATAAAATGTCAGACAAGGAACTTTTAGCCCAGCTAAAATTACTAATTAAAATTCACAGACAGTTAGTCCAATATGTAATGCGGACTGCAACAGTCCAACCAGCTGTTAATATTCCACAGCTGACCCCTCATCAGGGGAACACAAATAAAATTACACCACAGAACATACAATCATGTCTGGGAAAAACACCTGCAAAACGGGAACAAATTCCATTTTGGCTAGCACAGAAAATAACTCAAATAGAGGCAGTATTCCCGAATACTACCCCTATTGAGAAACACATAATTCTGACTATCTGCCTTCCGATGGGGGTCGCACCACATGTGGAGGACTGTGACACTTGGTGTTCCGTCTCTGGCGGTAATACCAGATGTGCTAAACCGAATTCAGAATGAATACAGTCCAGAACCTGATTTAACTCTTGGTATGAAATTACCGAAAGACTTCAAGCAGGTCTAGGCTATATTATTAGCCAACATAAAAGGAGAAGCAGCATCTGTGGCGATCCGCCAAAAATTGAAAGAAACAGATATAACAGATCAACCAATTGAGCTTGCCAGAATCATAGAAAAATCCTATGAAGAACTAGGTAGAGATAGTTTGGGTGGGAAACCGGTAAAACCCCAACTACTTGAAAATCCTGAAAAGATATTTATTAAAAATAATCTAAACACTCCAAAAAAGAGCTGGGATGGAAATGAACAATCCACTTGCAAAAAAAAAGGTTTCCAGTCCAGAGGAAGGTCTCCTCAGCGGAGAGAAAGAGCTCCGAGCCGAGAACACCAATCTTCCCAAAGGGAGCCCACTGAAAATAGATGCAACCTTAGAAATAGGGATAATTTGAAAAAACCTGACAGATATCAAGATATTGATACACGTCCCTCTCGATCTTTTTCGCAGAAATCGGAAAGAAGAGGACGGTCAGAACACAGGGAAGAGCACGTCAAGTCCAAAGTCAAGGAACCTGCTCAAAGTAAACAATTACAATTTCCAAGAAAGAAGGTAGCCAGTATTAAAATAATCGAACATGCCGAGGATACTGAGGACACAGCTGAAAAACGGAGAGTGAGCACAGACAATGCTAGACAGCGCAGAAGAAATCACCATAGCTCGCAAGATCCTGATGAATCATCTGGTGACAGTGGACACGAATGAATACATTCAGGTGGAAACTTCAGATACCAGAGTTAGCGAACCTCATAAAATATACAAAATAACATTGTGTATAGAGGGAGATAAGACTAGGAAGGTAAGGGGTCTGTTTTGGGATAACCTCTCAAAAGGCTATGACATCTTGTTAGCCGAGAAAGACTGGCCCCCAGAGTACGTCAGGGAGTGCCCTCATGGCGAAGAAATGATTATGCCTGCCCGCCTGCACGGAAACAGCGACGCTCCACATTGTTGATGACGCGTTACAAGCCCTGGATCAAAATCAAGCATGCCTACTAATTCTATTAGACCTATCAGCGGCGTTTGACACGGTAAATCACGAAGCATTATTGACCAGGCTACAGGACAGGATGGGATTGTCCGGAAACGTGCTGAAATGGTTTGGGTCCGTCCTACAGAACAGAACACAACGATTCCTGGTCAACCAATCGATTTCACCTCCATGCCCTAACTCAATAGGAGTCCCTCAAGGATCGACGTTATCCCCAGATCTGTTTAACTTGTATGTTGAACCTCTCACAGAAATTCTCTGAAAATCACAGATATCCTACCACATGTATGCTGACGACACGCAAATTTACATAAAGATCGCCTCCCTTGATGACATTGAAATAATGAATGAGACACTAAAAATGGCATTGCAATGGTTAACTACCAATCATCTGATGCTAAATGCAAACAAAACAGAGTTCCTACTAATCTCACCTAAAAGGAGTAATATGGATATAAAGGAATGGACTAAACGGGTGACTGCACTAAACTGCACCCCAAACCTAGTCAACTCAGCTAAATCGCTAGGAATCATCTTAGATGAGAAACTGGACATGAAAGCCCATATTAATTCAATGGCGAAAAGTGCCCGCTTCCACCTGAGCTACTTAAGAAAACTGAAACCTTTCATCTCAGAAGCGGATCTTAAACTAGCAATCCAATCACTAGTTATTTCTGGAATTGAATATGGCTGCACTACCTTAGCTGGCCTACCAAAAACGCACACAGCCCCACTAAAAGCATGCCTCAATGCAGCGGCAAGACTCATCACTGGATCAAGAAAATTTGATCATATATCTCCCCACCTGAAAGCTTTAAACTGGCTACCCTATGAAGCCAGAATCCAAATGAAGATATTATGTATCACCCATAAAGCGATCCATTGCAATACTCCAAAATACCGAGCCAAGAAAATTGAGATATCTGGAGGCAACAGACCAGCCAGGAGCGCCAAAGAATTGCTACTGCGGCCAGCCCTCTTCCGAAAGAAAAGAACCTATGACAGAGCATTCACAGGAGTGGCCCCCAGACACTGGAACTCACTCCCCCCTAACATCAGGAAGATTCATAACATCGTAACATTTAAGCGGGAAGTGAAAAGCCTTTTGATGAGTAGATTCCTTACATTTGGAAGCCTACTAATCAATAATATGGTCCATTGCTGTCCGAACACTGAACATTTATGTCACCTGAAGGGGAAGACCCTACATAAATTGTAGGATGGCTAATTGAGGACAGCTGATTGACGCATCATTTAAGACTATGCTTTATCCTTACCGTTACCCCAGGTCAATATGGACACGTAACCGTATCTCACATCCAAAACTATTTAATCCTCTACCTCATTTTATAGGTGTTTATTGGGCTTATGATATAAGTTAAGTCTATCCCTACCTCCTAATGTAAAGTGCACATGCATGAGTATCTTAGATCATCTACCTCATCTATGCTTGTTCTTGTAGAATTGTTTGTATAGTTATTAATCTCCACTTCACTTAGGTGTGTTTTCAGGCTTATGATATAAGTTAAGTCTAACCCTACCTCCAAAATGTAAATAGCACAGGCGTGAGTAACGTATATCATCTACCTCACTTCTACTTGTTTTGTAGAACTGTTTGTTTACATATTAATCTCCAATTCACTTTCTATTTTAAGCGCTCTGATACCCAAGGGTCTTGTTCGCGCTACCAGAAGGCCACAATGCGATGTTCCTATATGTTCCAGCCCCTTGACCTTACTGTGGGCCTACTTCTGTCCTTTGTCGGCACGACTGTTACTAGGATTTGTGATCTTGCTTACAATCTTTCAACTAACAAAAGAAACTTCATGAAAGCCTGAACTAGACGGATGTGAAAAAGCGTAATCAAAATGATTACTTTTAAGCCCTGAAGAAGTCTGGCAACGGACGAAATGCGTCGGCTATTCGCAACTATCAAAAAAAGAAAAAAGAAAGAATAAAAATTGAATAAAAGAAAGAAAATCAAAGTCACAACTTTTGTGTGTCTTTTCTGAACATTTGGGAAAACTAATACTTTGTTTATTTGTATGTTCGTTCTTAACAACTGTTCTGCTATGGTGCATAATTTTTGAAGGGTGCTGTCCAATTTCCAAAATTAGTTTCTTGGGTGGTAGATTGTCTATCTTCCTTAAGGCCCGTGTGGGGATCACATGTCTGGACTTAGCACCTTCTATTCCTATATAGTGTATGGTATTTCAACAGTAGTGCAGATTTTTCCTTAAATTCCCAGTTCTCTTGCCTCATTTTTGTTCGCGCTATACAAAACTTTATAATAAAATAAAATAAATAAACATAGAAAATACATATATGCCAGGCAGTAGCTCAAGCACCTGCATTATATAAGAATCATGTAGGATGGGATGAGGACTCACCTCCTCACAAAATCCAGTTAAAAAGTCAACCAACTGCACAAAGGCAGTACCCAATTAAACAAGAAGCTAAAAAACAGGTCAGGGAGATCTTACATCAACTTGAATATCAAGGGGTGATTGAAACATGCACCTCTCAAATGAATAATCCTTTGTTTCCGTCTCCAAACCAGACGATTCATATCGTCTAGTCTTGGACTTCAGACACCTTAACTCATGTTGCAAGACATTTGCGGTACAAAATTCGCACAGTGCGGCACTAATGAATAACATAGTTCGCAAAAATTACAAAACAACATTAGACATTTCCAATGGATTCTTTTGTCAAAATATTGCACCGGAAAGCAGGTATTTAACCGCTTTCTCAATAATGGGGTCACAGGAAAATTTCTGTCGACTCCCACAGGGATTCAAGAACAGCCCAGGATTATTCTCAGCAAGAGTAACAGAGTTACTACAAATGTATGATGATGAGGCATTATCTTTTGTCAATGACATCTATCTCACAGACGACGACTTGGATACTCACTTGAAAAGAGTGAACACCATAATACTTGGGTTTGCAGCAGAGGGTTACAAATTCAACTTTAAAAAATCACCAATTGCCTATCTAACTGTCCTATTTTTAGGATACAAATTAGCAAGTGAAGGCGAAAGCCTAGCAGACAACTTCTTAGAGAAGTGCGCTGTACTCCAAGCACCAAAAACGTGGAAGAACTTACAATCGATACTAAGCTTCCTGAATTTCGGAAGAACTTACATTCTAAATTATGCAGAGAGGGTTAAACCTCTCTACGAATTAAAAAAAACCTGATTTCAAACCAATAAATTGGACTCAAAAACACAAAGAAATTTTGAGATCACTGCAAATAGACATGTTAGCTAAAACAAAATTAGAAACGCGCGACAATACACGCAATCTTGTAATCCGAGTCATCCCAGGAAGATGCGGATTCACGTACCTGACCTCTAATGAGGGAGAAACGGTACCAATAGCTTACAAATCACATTTGTACACAAAAGCTGAAATAAAATTCAGTTCAACGGAAAAAAGTCTAACTGCGGTTCAGACTGCTGTAGCAAAAGAAAGGGCCCTAGCACAAGGTAAACGAATAATAATCGTTACACCTATACCAGCCCTAGAATCGGTAACAAAAGCAAGCATTCCAAATGCTAAAGCTCTGCATCCGAGATGGATCCAATGGGTAAATTCCCTTGCTGCAAAAGACATAGTATATGAATTTGATCCTAATCTTAAAACACAAGAATTTCTACAATACGAATATGAATGTCCTCTGCCAACCGAAATCCTGCCTCTAGAGCACTACGGATGTATAATATATACAGACGGATCAGCACAACCCGCAGTTGGGGGTAAACAAACTTACAGTGCTGTGTGCGCGATTGTTAAAGGTCGTTGGCACAAAGGAAAATTTAGACCACTGGTCACTAAAACACAATCCCTAGGAGATTGTACAGCTCAGCGAGCTGAACTACTAGCATTTAAGATGGCGCTCGGAAATACCGATCGCGAAACCCCACACTTATAGTGTGCGATTCATATTATTGCGTTGAGTCTTATAATGAATACTTGCAGAATTGGGTTGAAAACGGGTTCAAAGAAGCAAAAGGTGGCACAATCAAGCATAAAATGATTTGGAAACTAGTAGTTCTTTTACAGAAAGAACTACAAAAGACTCACGTGATACACACATTGAGTCATCAACGTGATGGCGTTCACGTTGCAGGGAATTCATTGGCTGATGAAGCCGCGAAGGCAGCTGTGCAAACGGCTTCCGTAGCTGCTATCACCTGGTCAAAAACAAAAATAGACAGCAATATACTACAAGCTGTCAGTGCGTCAGTAAAAGATGACAGAAAAACACTCCCAAAAGGCTTTCCGGAAAAGTACGCATACATAACCAATGCGAATAATGTTCCTTTTGCTCGAATCCCTGGAGTGGGGGATAGAGTAATTCCAAACATGGAACACAGGTTAGGACTAATTACAGCGGCACATAAAGGGCTCGCTTCTGCACTTGCCGGTGTTTCCGCCACAATATCATTATTAAAACAGAGATATTGGTGGCCACGCATGAGAATACAAACTAAGAAATATGTGCCAGAATGCGAAATATGCCAAAGAATGAAAGAATTAACAGTGAAACGACCGGTGCAGACACCCCTTCTAATCTCAGATTACCTGGACCACTGTGGTCCCTTACAAAGGGATGGCAACTATAAATATATCATGGTCGCAGTGGATTCCTGTACGAGATTCATTTGGATGTGGCCCCAGCGCTCAGCTGACGCCAGAACTGTTATAAAAGATTTGCGAGTCTTTATCGGCACATACGCAATTGCCATGCTGCATTCTGACCAGGGTCCTGCTTTTAGCTCTCGAGCTTATAAGGAGGCCATGACCAGTATGGGCATTGGGTTGCGGTACTCTTGTCCCTTCCATCCTGAGGGAAACGGGATTGTAGAAAGAAAAAACTGAGACATAAAGCAATCTATAACGGCAAAGGTACTAGGTTCGGGTGATGGGTGGGTCCAGCATTTAACAAGTGTCCAACGTAGTCTTAATATTCTGCCAAGAACTTCTTTAAAAGGTTTCAGCCCGCACAAACTATTGTTCGGAACTAGAATGTATGTTCAGGATTTAGATAGTCTAACTTCAGAGGTAGAAGATAAGAAAAAATGCTTTGACATCAAATATCGTTTGGCTGTTTTACAGGACTTAAATGAAACAAGAAAAGCCCTGAGCATCATAAAGTTAAAACAACAGCCAACAACCACTGAAGACACCTCACCTGTCCCAGCAAGACCTGTCTGGATTCCAAAGATTGGGGATCTGGTCCGAGAGAAAATAGCGGTGAAGAAGGAATTTGGGCCTTCTTACAGAAAAGCAGTACCTGTCTTAGAAGTCAACGGAACAAGATCAGTTGTACTACCGCCCCTTGCTGGTAAAAAGGTGAACAGAGTTGTATCCATCGACCTGGTAAAACCACAATCATGTGGCCAATAATAAGTAGTAGGCCCAGTGGACTCCCAAGAAATAGCAGAATACCAAAATTTGCTACTATCCAAGAGGTTCAAACTGAGAGACTAATCACATTTGATAAACCTGTAGTGAATACAAAAGGACTATGCAACAATGCCATGGAACTTGTGCCTCTTGAAACCCAAATTGAAACAGTTTGTCAAGAAACACCAGTCTACAACGATGTAGCCTCAGACTGTGCTAATGAAAGACAAATTGAAAAAGCAATCCCAACAATTGACAGAACTGCATCTGGCTACTTCATTAATTTCGATAACTTTTCTGAAGATGAAAGTGACCCTGAAGTAACGCCAGCAACAAAAACTTTTAAAGACAAAGTAAAAGAACTCTTTCATCAACTCAAAGAAACTTATCTTGTTTCTCCATGGTTAGAATTTTGGACTGTGCTAGGTGTACTTTTCCTCCTGCTTTGGCTCATCATGGTACTTTGTTTGGGAAAATTCATTGAGGGAAAATACAGTACAATGGACACAGCAAGTCAGAACATCAACTTGGTCCTAAAGCCACACAAGCCATCTCACATCGAGAAAAGAGAACTGTCATCAGTGAATGTCACAGCCATTCCTATACCCGGCGGGGTAGTTTGGGACAAAACGGATTACGAAAGATATGAACCGGTCGAACTCTTGAAATATCCTCACCAGTTTAAGGTTTCATTGTTACTTTGTAAAACCAAGTACATTCGACTTTGAAAGCATAAATAATATGATGTCAGATTTAGTAATGTCAGCAAAATTTACAGAACATGATTATTTACAGGGTTCATCGAACTATGAACAGATGTATTGCTATAACCACTATGCACACCACTACTTGCATAAATCTGCTCAACCTAGAAATGTTTTTAAAAATAATCAATGGGAACATTGTGCAACTCCACCTAAAAGCAGTTCTAAAAACATTCTATGACAAATTCTCATACTTCTCAGGGTTTAACACAAGTGATGCAGAAACATTTTATTACAAACTGTTAGATAAAACAGGGACAAAAACATGCTAACAAATACTAAATTGATTTATTCGGAAACATTTTATGAAAAATTGGTTACATTTGGTTTTGATTTTTGGAAAAACAACATTGAAACAAAAACCATCTGGGGTACAAAAGAATGGCAGGTACAAGGCCTAGAAGCATTATTTCGAGCATGCATGATCCCAGAACAAATAATGTTCTTGAATGACACCATTCAACAAACTACCTGTTTTGGCCTAGCCAAGATCAAAGACTTAAACAAACCGTCTATTCCAAATCCAATGCCTGATATTACAACCATAGATATTGAGATAGACGTATCCAAAATTTCCCATCAAAATAGAACACATCCTGATTGGAAAAAGTGGTTAATCTGGCCAAGAGACACAAATAAATGTCAAGATAGATTCCTGAACAAAATACAGGGGTTAAAAATGACCAGACCAGACCCTAGATACTCCCAGAGACAACATACAGGGATAGTAACAACATACAGTGTAGGGAAACTCTGCCTTGAATGGCTACAATCATCCACACTGCCAGAAATTAAGCAACACCTAACTTTACTTAAAGACGGTGCTGACTTGCGCGATTTCATAATGGGACCACGCAAACTGCATCAAAAACGTTTCATAGCGGCCAGTATATATGCTGCGTACAACGAAGCATGGAAAGTGAATCAAATTGAGACAGCTGAGAAAATACGAGAAATTGATCGTATTAATTTGGAAAAATCACTTTCTGTTGTGGACAATGGGTTAATGACTCTGTCCTCCAGAATATATTCACTGGACAGTATTGTATCATCTGCTATAGATATAATAGATCAGGACTTACTAATGTTACAACATGGTCAGTCCCAATTACGTTCTATTATACAGCTAGGCTGGACGTTGCAAAATCTGCGTTCAGGCTATGTGCCTTGGCGTTAAATCAACACAACGTCATTGTTCTCTATCTTTAACCTTACTGATAAACAAATCAGTTTGGCACAAAAAGGAGCAGACTATACGATTCTGAGCATTGAAAAACTTGAGAGATTACCATTGACAATGTCAGAAAGACCTGTCATTGAATGGATAATACACGGAATTATCACAATTCCGATAACAACTTTCCAATTCAAAAAATGCCAGGAGTATATACCCGCAGGCCAGTATGAAAGGTTGGGAAAAGGCTACATTAAGTCATCATGGAAATTACCTTATACGCACACATGTTATAGTGACAAAAACCAGAATGTATTTCTTCGTGGTAATAATTGTAAACAATCACTAAGCGGTATACTTCTGTGCCAAGGCATTAATTTACATGGGGCCTGTGAGGGGACTTCAAATAACCTTTCATGCCACCAGCACGGCACACCTGCAACACAAATAGAGCCATTCTTTAGACAACTTTCTAACGGGAGTTACGTTCTAATAATGGACCACAGCTGTTGTGGCATGGTGCCAGGAAAAGCATATCTCGTAAGCGTTAGTTCCATGGTCACTTGCTGTATGCAAGCATTATATCCAACCGTCCCTACTGATACAGAGGCGACGATTTGGCCTCCGTTGAATATCTCTTCTATACAAATTGATGCTTTAAGCAGAATGAAGTCTGCGCTTTTACAGATAACAGTGCCTATTTCGTCATCAAAAGAAACGTATGATCTTCAAGTTGCAAGGACAACAGCAGAAATACATACACTTTTATCAACTAATTGCCCGGTGCATTTCGTGGAAATGCTACGTCAAATCCTAAATATGTCAGATGCCAGTGGTATCGCAAATGTATTTAAGACAATTTTTTCGGGACTGTTAACACCCTTCGAAGCAGTCCTGGGCATCTTTCCCAAATTTGTCCATTCAGTCTTTGGCGGCCTACCACTACTTTTGGGACTCGTAGCAGGAATCTTATTTTTGACCCTTCTGCTCCGATATGGCAAGCCAAAACACAGACATGACTCCAG
Organism: Lissotriton vulgaris; assembly: GCF_964263255.1. Classification (NCBI taxonomy): domain Eukaryota; kingdom Metazoa; phylum Chordata; class Amphibia; order Caudata; family Salamandridae; genus Lissotriton; species Lissotriton vulgaris. The sequence goes on from NC_141688.1 coordinate 274,534,988, forward strand.
CAACAATGGAATAAACAATCCTAGCAATACGCTACCGGGACCGCATAACTAAAGTCCTTGCATTAGCCCGGCTAAGAGATCTTAATATGACCCGGTTTCTTTCATTCAGACCTATACGGCAGAACTGCATCTTACCTGTGCTTCGATGTATGCTATGCGGAGAAGAATGCGTGTTGGACACCTGTCTTACACTACAATCAGTAGTACCAATGGATATCGATACTTTGCTAAGTCCTGTAACGGCTCATGCATCGTGTTGTCCCCAGCGGTTACCAATCCTGATGACGGCATTCGTTGAGACTTCTGCACTACGATTAGGTGGTGGCCGTGAAGCAAGAAATGAGAGCAACATCACCCAGGTACAACCTTCTGTGAGTATTGCTGATCCCGACACCGATGACAGCAATCATTCTCACGACTGCCCAATTACAACATTTTCATCCTTGGTCGAACTTTCACCTGAAGCTATAGACTGTTTTTTTGCACATCTATCTGAAGTCATGTTCTCCCCTGAACCAAAAGAATAACTTTTAAGCAAACCGGCCCACAGCGTTCCCCTGTACTCTGAATTCGGCCTTCAGCTTTGAAATACAAAAGCTACTGAAAACATTTGGAACTATTTTTTCCCCTGAAACGAAATGATTTTTGTCAAATTCCAAAATACTTACCTTTTTTTTTGGCACATGTACTCTGCTTACAGTAGAACTATTCATCAAGAACAGAGCTTCTATTTTTTGTTAATCTAGAGACAATATGTTACCACGGCCTCTAGCACACTCACAAGCAATTTCATTTATATGTGATGAAATAGTCTCGACCTTCTTTTCTGTAATTAAGAGACATTTCATGTGTAATTTTCGCAAATCGTTCAGCTAAAGATATATGCAATTTTTTTGAAGGATTACACTGCTTAAAAACGTACAGTACATATGACGTTCCGTGTATTTCGCATACACCATTTCGAATGCTAAATGTATTTTGGGGTGGGTTGGAATACACATGCATCTTTATTGCTTAGTTTTTAGTAATTGATGGACATAAAATCGTGGAGTGGGTGTAGTGTTTTTATCTAGGAACCTGAATCAATATTACCATTTTATGCCCTTACACGGCTGTAATCAATAAATACGCCTATAATGGCATAAGAAACAGATCCATATTTCAGTAAATCGCCCTTGCAGCCCAAGGCATGGCAAAAGCTACTTCCTAGATTCCTAGAAAGCACAACGAGTTCTTTCAACACACTAAACCTCCAGCAACCTGGGAAATCCCCGCTTGCTTTGTTTTGATTTGTAATAGAACTCCTGCAAGCACTGTAAGAACGGCCAGTTCTTAGTGACATCTTTATTGACGTCTTATGTCCAAACCTTACGTCAAACTCTGCACTTTTCAGGTATAAATATACCAACGTTGCCTTAAGCAAACACACGGTGGTGGTTTCGGAGCAGAGCAGCTAATCTACTTGCCAAGAGCCCAGCAGACGCGGAGAGCCCACGGACGCTGCCCCTCCTCTTTGATGCGCTGAGAAAGACGCTGTCTTTTCTCCTGCCGAGAAAATCCAGCTCCGGCATTTTCAGCCTACCCTTGCGGGTGACTGGGATATCGAGTCCTGAGAGAGAGATACCAGACCTGCTGACTAAACCCTTCGAGAGAATTCTTGAGTCAGATTCTTGGCAAAAACCTACTTAACTGAAACTGCTACTTACTTACTCCTTCCCACGTATTAGGCTTAGGTCAGGTACACCGGGGTAGGCGTATTTTAGAAGCACCAGTTGAGCACGTTAGCCTATGTATATATGTATATATATTTCATCCATTTTAAAGTGTCTTATGGCTAAGAAACCACATCAATGCTTTTACAGTATTATTTCATAATACTCCCTTTACTGTACGTACTTTACTTTACATTAAGTATTGCAATTGTGGCAATTCATTTCTCTTGCATGAGAAGGAAGACTGCTCAATAAATAATACCTTTTATTGAAAACGCCCGTCTCTCTATTCTCTGCACTCTGGTGAAACTACGAATGCACATCTGACTGAGTGAAATAGCTGTCTATTGTTTCACACGACTCTAGAGATTGACTCTTATTCTGAGGGAGCAAAGTTGTCATGTTTATACGGTTGTCAGAAGCTGAATCCCTTCTTGTCTGAGCCAGGGAAGCTGATCACTTCCTATTCAGTCAAGAAAGTTTCCAGTGACCTCTGAGCTAGCTGGCGCAAACCTAAATTAAGTCTAACATAGTCAGTAGAGACCTAGATGACCTCAGTCCTATGTCAATACTGCTGTTTATGTTATTCCAATGCGCAGGGCCTATAGGGAAAATAGGAACTACACTACAATTGCTGTGTGGTGGCTTTGTTGGTCTGGCCTGCAGTGGCTGCTCCTGCCAAGGAGAGGACATTGGGTTTCTGGCTAGCAGAGGTATACACCCTGTCCAAGCAGGACCCGCAATCCTAGTCGGGGTAAATCAGATACACACCATGAATGAACCTGTGTTCACCCTCTGGTAGCTAGCACAGAGCAGTCAGGCTTAACTTAAGAGGCAATATGTAAAGTATTTGTGCTACACATCAAAGTTTCACACAGTGTAAAAGCCACAAAAGGATTCTATGTTAGTTTAGAAAAGTAGACTAGGATTTTATACATAGAAAAAGACCAAAACAATAAAAATCTAATAAGTAGAAGTCAAGAAATGAAAGTTAAAAGACTAAATGCAAAAATAGCGTTTTGAAGCAGTAAGCTCCGAAAGAGTTAATTGGTCGGGCTGAATCGGGACAAAGTCATGAGTTCAGGCCAACCGTGATGTAGTGAGGGTGGATACAGGACCCACAAAGCCCCACTAAGCAAAAATACATTAATCCTGGATGCAAATACGAGATGAGAGATGCAGCCTAGAGATACATCATTGTCGATCCCTCAGTCGATGAGATGTGCTGGTTTTGTCTACGCATCAATGGCGTTACAGCGGTTACAAAGGAGAAGCACCGGTTCTGAGAGGTGCTGGTTCTGAAGCCGATGTGCCGGTTTTCTCCATGCAGTCTAAGGGGTGCGTCGATCTTCCTTCAGCAGTGGCAGCAATTACGATGCAGTGGTTCCAATGATGATGCACTGGTTCAGAGTGCGATGTGCCGGTTCCGTTCCTGCAACAGCGGTGATGCATCGATTCTGCTCTCGTAGCAGAGGATACATCAGTTTTGTTGGAGCAAGTACCTGGTTCCACTTCCATTGAACCAGACACAGGAACAGGATGGAAGAATTTGATGTCCCTGAGTCTAATACGAGCAGTAGGCTGGTCAGCTAGCCCTTGGAGTCACTTTGGGTCAAGGAATGAAGGTACAGTGAGAGAGAGCAGCATGCAGCAGGGCAGCACAGTAATGCAGCAGTCTAGCAGAGCCACAGTCCTTAGCACAGCAGTACTTCTTCATGGCAAGTTGGTTTGAGGTTTTCAGGTCCAGAAGTGTACTGAGTTGGTAGGGTCAGAGGTCAAGTACTTATACCCAGTTGTGATTTTGAAGTGAGAGTGACTTCAAAGAAGGGTCTCTGAAGTGCACGGAGGTCCTTTCTTCCTGCCCTGGCTCCAGACTCACGACAGGGGGTTTGCAGCCCTTTATGTGTGGACAGGACACAGTCTTTTCAGGTGTAAGTGCGAGGCTGTGCCCAGCTCCTTCCTCCCTTTCTCCCAGGAAGATACATAAAGGCACACTCAAACTTCCTTTGTGTGTGGCTGTCTACAGCGAATACAAAATGTCAACTGTTACCCAGCTAAGCCAGTGATCCTGACTTACTGCAGCGGACAGATGGTACGACGGCCCCTCTGCCCAAAACCTCTTTACTGATTTGATTCATTACGCAGAGCAATACCCGCTTGGACCCAAGGTTTATTTGCGGTAAAAATCGCCGCAGCTCAGCGGTAAATTTTTGTCTCTAACCAAGCAATAGCTATAATTATCGCTATTGCTTGGTAATATGCCCCAGTGTTTTTTAACCCATAGACATGATCTATAGGTTGCTTCCGTTTTTTTAAGTGCATGATGAGCAGCATTAGGTAACATACTTTCTACCCGACAGAATCACTTGTTGTTTAAGTGATCAGAGACAGGCAGCAGACACCAAATGGCTAAGAGCAGGAAAATGCAGAATTTTCAAAAAGTTTTATGAAAAATGGAATTACCTGGCCTCCAGTTCACAATACTGCTGTTTTATTCAGCAGATTTTAGATACAATTCATTCAGTTATTATACCTTACTTTATCAATTGTAATATATTTAAATAATCTTCAAACAACATAATTTTTTTAATGCATTCAAATGATACATATTTCATTGTGCAGATAGTTACTTTCTGAAAAATAGAATATGTATCCTTTGAATGCATGAAAGAAAAATGATGTTGTTTGAAGACTATTTAAATATATTACAATTGATGAAGTAAGGTATAATAACTGAATGTATTGAAGCTAAAATCTGCTGAATAAAAAAGCAGTATTGTGAACTGGAGGCCAGGTAATTCCCTTTTTCATAAATATATTATGTCCTACCAGGCCCCCGCAATGGACGTGACCCCTATGTTTTGAAGCTAATTTTCTAAAAGTGGCATTTTAAGAATAGTAATGACACACCACACTTTACCATTAACGAGGTTTTATCATTGCCATTGCATATGTACTAAACATGTCAACTCTATCTTCTATTAATTAAGAATTATAGCTTATTAAATATAATATGGAACCTCCAATGTTTACCTATGAGGAGTAGGCATCTCAGTACTGAAAAGAAAAATTGGGAGTTTATCACTACCAGGACATGCAAAACTAAAAAGCACATGTCCTACCTTTTGATTACACAGAACCCTGCCCTATGGGCTCCTTAAGGTCTACCTTAGGGGAGACTTATATGTAATAATGGGGGAGTGTGAGGCTTGGCAAGAGGTTTTAAATGCCAAGTCTATATGGCAGTGTAAACTGCACACACAGGGTCTGCAGAGGCAAGCCTGAGGCATGTTTAATGGCTACTTCAGTGGGTGTTCAAGCAGTAATGCAGTCCCACTAGTATATATGTATGTATATATATTTTTTATAAAGTGCAACTATCACTCCGCAGGAGTGTCTTGGTGCAATACAGAAACAGTGTGCCCAGATTGATGCTGCTATCCCAACTATGGGTAAAGTTAATAAGGGACAAGCAGAGCAAAACCGTGGCTCCAAAGATCCAGGCTTTTTCTTTTTTTTAATTTCAAAATATTTTTTTATTGAAAGTAAATTTTCCATATACAAAAGCAAAACATTCGTAATTCTTGTACTGCTCTTGCAATGTTGCGGCCTGGCGGGGCCTGAGAGAGAGAAGAAAGGAAGAGAGAAAGAAAAAAGGAGGGGGGGGGGTCACTGCTCCAGATAGGCGTCGAGAGCCTCCCACATGTTATCTTTGGCAGTATGATTCGCCGTCTTTTGCTTGGCAGTGATATTGTCTGCCCCCCGGAGGAAGGTTACCCAATTAAACCAGCGTTTGAAGGTGGCTTTGCTGGTGTCCTTCCAGTTACCCAAGATCGTTTTCACCGCAGCCGTCAGAAGTACATCGACCAGGTCTCGTACTTCTTTGGACTGACGTTCTGTTGCTAGGAAGGCAGTGGCTATCCCCGCTAGTCCTCTTTGTGTCTTACTTCCCGTGACTGTGTCTATGACGTTATAGACCTTGCTCCAGAAGGTTTTGACTCTGGTGCATTCGTATAACATGTGAGATAGATCTCCTGTAGCCGTCTGGCAATTCCAGCATGTGCTGCTCTCACTAGCTCCGACCTTCCCTAGTTTCGCTGGTGTCCAGTGCAGCCTATGGAGTAACCAGTATTTGGTTTGTGCTAGTTGTGGCGTGATTTTGTTTTTGGACGCTGCCGTCCATAGTCTGGCTCTTTCTTCTTCGTTTAGCGGTCTTTGTATGGTCTCCTCCCAAAAGGCCAGTGTCTTATTGTTTAGAGTTGTGGTGCGTGGTGTGATTAGCTTGTAAATTTGCGCTGTTTGGTGGCCTGTCTTGTTTAAGTTTTGTGCGTATTGTATGATGGTGGGTATCTGTTTCGTGAGGCTTGCTTTGGTGATAGCTGCTTTGACTTTGAGGAATTCGTAGAACTCCTTGTTAGGTAGGGAGGTTGTCTGCTGTAGTGCCTTGTAGGTGAGTGGGTTGTTCCCTGCTTCTAGTTGTGACGGCGTTGTGATGCCTCTGCTGTACCATTCCTTGCTGTCTAGTGTTTTCCCTTTGTATGTGACTTTGGTGTTATGCCACAGTGATTCCCATTTAGAGCCTTTGATACTTACTGCCATTTCCCTGTCTACTCTCAGCAGCGCTGTCTTTGTGTTGTGGATTATTGCGTTTTTGGCCTCTGGGTGCTTGTGCGCCGTGAGGGCCATAATTGGGTCTGCGCCACCTAGAATACTCCTTTCCAGGTCCAGCCATACCGGCATGTATTCTGGTGTGGGGGCTATCCAGTGTAGTCCCTGTTTGGCCAGGCATGCCGTCTGGAAGGCCTTGTAGTTTGTGAGGTTCAGTCCGCCCTGTTCTTTTTTGAGTCTGAGTTTCGCTAAGCTGATTCTTGGTTTTTTTCCTCCCCAGAGGAACATGTTGATGCTTTTGTCTAGGCGTTTGTGGAAATCGGTTGTGAGTGTGAGAGGCAGCATGGAGAGCAGGTAGTTTAGCATGGGGGTGACCATCATCTTTATTGTCTCAATTCTTCCCCACCAGCTTATGAATTTGGGGCCCCACGTGTCTAGCTTGGACTTAATTTTCTTTAACATCGCCTCCTCGTTGTGGTCTAGTGTTGATCTTAGGTCCCTTCCGAAGAGGAGGCCTAGGTATTTTAGGGGTTTCGTTTGCCATGCCAGGCCGGACGAGCCCAGGACAGTCTTGGTGGTATGGCAGTTCATAGGTTTGCATTCGGATTTCTCCCTATTGAGCTTGTAGCCTGAGACATGTGCATACTCTTCTATTGTTTGCACGAGTGCCTCAATTGACTCTTGTGGATTGTTTGTGGTGATCAGAATATCATCCGCGTATGCAGCTAGCTTGAAAGCTTGACCCTCTATCTGCACCCCCGTGATCCGGGGTTTGACCTGATCATGTGGAGGAGTGGTTCTAGGGCCAGCAGGAATAGCCCCGGTGAGAGGGGGCAGCCTTGCCTTGTCCCTCTACCTAGTGTGAGTGTGTCCGATGTAGCTGCGTTAACCACCACTCGAGCCCGGGGGTTTTTGTAGAGGGCCATGATCATGCCCCTGTACTTCTCGCCAAGTCCAAACTTGAGCATGCATTGGTTCAGGAAGGGCCATGAGACTCTATCGAAGGCTTTTTCTGCATCCAATGCGATCATGACAGCCTTTTCCGCACTGTTGGCCGTGCGATTGATTAAATGGCATAGCAGTCTGGTGTTGTCCTGTGAGAGTCTGTTTTTCAGGTAGCCCACCTGAGTTTTGTGTATGAGAGAGGGGAGATGTGCGTTTAGTCTCGCTGCTATGATTTTAGCGTAGATTTTGCAGTCCACGTTAATTAGGGAAATTGGCCTGTAGTTGTGTGGGAACTGGGGGTCTTTCCCTTCCTTGGGGATAACAATAATGTTTGCCTCTGCCATTGTGTCTGTCATATTGCCTTTTTCTGCGCACGCTTGGAATACTCTGACTAGCGTGTCTTTGAGTAACGGTTGGAATTGTTTATAGAAGGTAGCTGTGAAGCCGTCCGGACCTGGGGCCTTGTTTGGTTTTAGTGAGTCTATGGCCCTCCCTACTTCCGCTTTGGTTATGTTTTGATCTAGGGCCTCTCTCTGTGCGTTGCTTATTCTGGGTAAGTCGAGCTTCTCTAGCAGGCTTGCCCCGCCGTCTGCCTCCAGCGATGTATCGGCAGTGTATAGGTCTTTGTAGAACTTCCTGAAAGTTTCGAGGATTTGTTTATTCGCTGTGTGTGTCTCGTTGTCAGCGTCTGTGATTGCCGCGACTGAGTGCTGCCTTTGCTTGGCTTTCAGGTAACCAGCCAAGGCTTTCCCTGCTTTATTGGCCGAGCATAAGTTTATGGATTTATATTTGTTGATCCATGTGGATGCTCTCTCGCTTAGGATTCTGTTTAGCTCATATTTTTTTTTGTTAGCGTTGTGAGTGTATTCCTGTCCTTTAAGTTGGCCGTGTGGTTTCTTTCTAACTCCTTAATCTGCTCCTCCAGTTCCTTAATTTTCTTGTTCCTGCCCCTGTTCATGCGTGCTTTAATGTTCATGAGTTTCCCCCTTATTGTTGCTTTAAGCGCGTCCCATAGTGTTGCTGCCTCTGTGTCTGCTGTGTCGTTATACTGGAGATATTCTTTGATCGCTACCTCTATTTCGGTAATGTTGGCGGGGTTCTCGAGTATATCACTGTTGAGGCGCCACCTCCTGCTTGGTGTTTCGTTATGTTTGCCACTCAAGGAGAGGGATATGTGTGCGTGGTCCGAGACTGTTATGGGTCCTATTTCAGTTGTGTCTGTCAGGTGTGTGTGTGTGTCGGACATGAGTATGTAGTCTATCCTGCTGTATGAGTTGTCGGGGTGCGAGTAGAAGGTGTATTCTCTGGCACTGGGGTTTTGTAGCCTCCACGGGTCCGCTAGTGCGAGTTTGGTGCATAGGTTTTTGAGTATGTTCTGTTCTTGTGAGGTGTGGCTGGGTCTGTGTGGGTGTCTGTCTGTGGCATTATCCATCGCCTGGTTCATGTCTCCTGCCGTGATCAGTAGTTCGTCCAGTGGGATCCTACTTAGTTCACTCTCTAGGTCCTCCCAGAATTTTTTGTCCACCGTGTTTGGCCCGTATATGTTCGCTACGTGTATTGTCTCGTCACCTCTTTTGATTGCTGTAATCAGCCTCCTCACTTTGGTGTCTGCGACATTGTTGTGAACCTGGAACTTCCCTTTCTTACTGATTATGGTGATGACTCCTCCCTTTTTGTTGACTGCCGGTGAGCATAGCACCTCGCTTATCCAGTTGGCTTTGAGCCTGTTAGCGTCCTCTAAGGACACTCTAGTTTCTTGGAGGACGTATATATCAGCCTTCAGTCTATTTAGGTAGTCTAGTGTTTTCCGTCGCTTGACGGGGTGGTTGAGTCCCTTGACGTTAAGTGACACTATTTTTATGTCCGAGGCTATCTGTGCATGGCCCCTAGTGTCAGGTGTCATCATGGTGTGATAGTTCTGTCGCTGTACCTTAGTGAGGGGTCTATGTTGCTCCTCTTTGTTCTTTGCGTGCTTGCTAACTGCCACCACTCATTGGTGCCCCCCTGGGGTGTGGGATGGGATGAGGGGTTGTGTGTGGATATAGGAAAGAAGAGAAAGAAAAAAGAGTGCTTCCGCCAGGCTAAGATTGTCCGTGCTACATGGCCTCCCCCCCGGCCCTCTCCCCCCCTCCGCCCCCCCTCCCCCCTCCCCCTGTCAACGTACTGTAAACGTGCGACAGCAACGGTTCCCGCCCTCCGCTCCCCCGGGTCTCTGAAAATCAAGAGAAGACCATCTCAGCCGCCCTCCCGTGCTGCGCATTTAGGCAAAGGATTATTGGTTATCAAGTGTTCAAGGTCCTGTGTTCTCTGTGTGAGGTAGTCCTTGTTCCGATGAGCTCGGTGTTACCCTGCAAGGTAGGAAAGTTCTGTGTTCCTAAATTGTCCAAGGATCTCATTCCCATTGTTGAGGTAGTTCCTTCTTCCGGTGAGGTAGGTCTCTTTTCCATTGAGGTAGCTGTTGTTCTTCCGAGGTAGAGTATTATCTTCCGCCTGCTGCTCCCTTCTCTTCCGTCTCTGAGCTGTCTGATGAGGCTCTTCTTTTTGTCGTTCCGGGACTTGTTTGTTCCATCTCCTCCTGCTCTGGCTTCCTGAGGTACCTGCGTAGTTCCGCTGGGTCATCGAACATACGTGTGTCCTGCCCGTCTGTTATCCTCATTCTTGCTGGACCAACAAAGCTGAACGTTATCCTTGCTCTCTTCATAGTGTCTCTTAGCGCGAGGAACCCTTTCCTTGCTTCCACCGTGCCCCTTGAAAGGTCTTGGGTGAAGATTATCTTCTTGTCTTTCCAGATGGGGGTTTGGCCCTTGCGTGCGAAGATGAAGATGGCATCGGTGTGGCTCGATCTTAGGGGTTTGCAGATGATTGTTCTTGGTCCTTTCATGTGCACTTGTTTTGTGGCGGGGATCCTGTAAGCTTTGTCGATCTCCAAGGCTCTTTCAAATTTTATGCCAGTCAGCTTGGGTATCAGTGTTTCGAGTAGTGCCGCGCATGAGCCTGCCCCCTCCTCCTCGTCTTCTGGTATGCCTAGGATCCTGATGTTCCCCTTCCCGTTTTTGTCCTCTTGTTCTGCGAGCCTTCTCTGCATTTCGCTGGAGACCTTGGAGATGTAGCAAATGTCTTTATCCATGATGTCTGATTTATCTTCTATGTCGCTGATCCTTCTCTCTGTCTCCGCTACTCTGCTTGCTATTTTGTTCTGGTCTGCTCGTATGGCTGTGAGTTCTAGCTGGACGTTGTCCATTGAGATCTTTGTGGCCTTGGCCAGGTCGTTGGCTTCGGTTATTTTTTTGACGAGCAGGTCCATCGCAGTCTCTGTGCTTTGCAGGTTTTTCATTTTGATCGGTGATTCCAGATCTTTCCTAATTTTTTTGGTGTCACCGTTCATCATCTCTAGGCCTCTTCTTCCTTGATATATGGACAGTCTCTCCTTTTGCAGGTTGGACTGTGCTATCTTTGGTGGGATGTTTTTGGTGTTCGTGGCTGTGTCGGCCTTAACAGTGCTACCGAAGGTGAACCTGCTTGGCCACTTTATCGACCTTGTTCTGGTTTTCCCGGACGCCAGGGCTACCATCCAGAGCCAGGTGCTGATCCCTGGTTATTGGTCTTAGCGTTCTTTCCCTTCTGTTGCCGCCCGCTTCGCTGTTACTCGCATGGGCAGTGGCAGGGTGTGACCGCCCTATATGACTAGGGGGCTGCAGTGGCGCGTTCTGGTGCTTGGTTGCGCTCTAGTTGGCCCTCGCACCGAGGCTGAAAGATCTGCTGTCTCTGCTAGCCTGCCTGTGGTTATTCTCTCTTGTGGTGTCCCCCGCCGGTTCCACCTTCCCAAGATGGCTGCCTTTGTCCACTGCCTCACCTCAGCCACCCCTTTCTTGTGCCTTGCGCCGCACTTCCGTTTCTCGCATGCGTCTCGCTTGTGCTTCTTTGTGCTCAAGGCTTGGTGCGTGCCCGGCTAGCGCTACCTTTATTGCGGTGTGTTGCGTTGGTTTGCTTGCACATCCGCGCCTTCTTCCGCTGTGGTATGATCTGGAGTGCTCTGCCCCTTCCAAGATGGCCGCCGCCTTGTTCACCTCTTCCCTGGATGGGCCCCTACTTGGTGCTTGGTGCTCCCCTGTTTGATGGATGGTGCTCGCAAGAAGATCACCCGGCTAGCGCTGCCTTGTTGCGGTATGCTTGCGTTGGCTTGCTTGCACATCCGCGCCCCAGACCGCTGTGGTGTGTTCTGATGTGGTCTGCCCCTTCCAAGATGGCCGCCGCCTTTTGCTCACCTCTTTTCAGTATAGGCGCTACTCTGTTCGCCGGCCGCTACCTTGGTGTTCCCTGGTCTCGGTGGACGGCGCTTGCGAGAAGTCCAGCGGTGCCACGTTTTCCCCTGCCCTGCGTCGGCTGGGCTTGGGCACGCTTCTGCAGCGCTGTGTCTTGCCCTATCCAAGATGGCCGCCGCCGTTAGTCCCCCCCGTTCCCGGTGGGCGCTGCCTCAATGTTACCGGCCGCTTCACTGGCGCCTCGCCGAGTGAAATGGGACAGGCATAGCTTCGTTTGTGCCTCTTGGGGACTGCTCTCGCGCTTCTTTTGCAGGGCGTGTCTCACTGTACAGTTTGTGCGCCGCCTCACTACCGCTCTACCGCACCACCTCACCCACCTCCGTGTGTGGCCGCTTGCTCCGCTCTTGCGCGTTCTCACGGTAGTGGACCTTCCGGTGGGGAGCTTAGCTGGGCTTGCCTCCGTTGTTGCACCTCCTTGTTGCGCTTCAGGTTGCGATCAAGATGGCCGCCTTTGTTTGTCTTCGGGTTATACTTGTATCCTTTGTGTGCGTGTCCGGCCTCCCGTTCTCCTGTACAGCCGTACGCCACCTCTGCTGCGGATTGTCCTTCACCCGTATCCACCGCGTATGTCCTGGCCCGGATACACCTTGTGGTCAAAACGTTGTGGCTTCACCTTGTCCCTTTTATTGCACCGCCATCTTGGGCTCCCCTTCGCCTCCCCGATTGTGGGATTTTGTTAAATTTGCCGTTGTATCGCTCACTCAGGCTCTTCTCTTCCGCTGCTCTATGTATTCCCCCACACTTTCCTCCGTTTCGTGTGGGAGACCGAGGGCTATCGCCGGTTATCTCGCCGTTCTTCTCCCCGGGGTCACGGAGCTCTCGAACTTAGGACTGAGTGACAAAAACGGAGATGACAGGGGAAAGTATTCCATGCTTTTACCTTAAGAACAGCTACTGATCTCCCTCCCTTTCTTTTACATCTAAACTGTGTGGATTTTAGAAGATTTGCTGATGGAGAATCGTGCGTCAGACATTCTGCGTTCAAACACTCTTCCTCATTGAGTGCAAAAGAAGACTGGACTGTGCAGGATAAGGATGCACTTAATGCACTTAACAGCCCCTGCAATTTAAAAGGTAACAAAAGGGATTATATTGATAGCAGTTTCTCACATAAAAATGATTGTCATTTCTTTGTTGTGAAGTCCCACTGGTCTGTCAAACACCTCCTCATTACCAGTGTTTGCGTTTGGGTCTCACCATGTTATCCATAACACAGTTCTTGCCGGTGTCGCTAGTGACACATCAGAAGGCTCACTATGGTTCGTGGAAGAGTCGCTCGTCTCCACTGTTAAGACCTGCCCCACCTGTAACATAAATACTTCCTGCCATCTTGCCTTGACCCTTTGTACTATTCCTGAACATTAATTTCAATATCATACTTGGAAGAATATTGCTTCTTTGTATTCTTAGAATCCTTTGATACAATATGCACTTCATTTTTCTTGTACAAATGTTTCTGAATGCTCTGTGTACTTTGCAATGTCAATAGCAGCACTTAAAGACCTGTCAGATGATATACAAAGTCTTTCTTGAATTTCATTATTATTTGCTCTCATTAAAATTCAATCCCTTAGTACTTGTTCATAGAAAAAGTGTTAAAAATCACACGTGACTGCCAAGGATCTTAAAACCGAAACAAACTTTTCAATAGATTCCTCTGACTGTTGTTTCCTTGAATAAAATATGAATCTCTCCATAACAGTATTGGTTTTCTTACCATATCTCAAGGTCAATTATTTGGACGCATGTTGATAAACATTAGTGCCCCCTAGATTAATAAGAGGAGGTACGTTTTTAAATTCTTTTAACTCACATTCCTCCTAAACAGTGCTTTAAAAGAGATAGTTTTATTCGAGGTACATATTCCTTTCCCCTCTAATACTGCAACATATGCTAAAAATACAGGTACCCATATGTCCCAGTAATGGGTGGTTCCCCTGGCACAGCAAGGAAGGCTGGAGGTGGCACAGTTCCAGACATGTTATAAATAAATAAGATGAGAAAAACCTGTAAACTAAAATTAGTTATTGAAAAATAACAAAAGTAGTCACTCTTGTCTAAAGGATGAAAGTACTTCAGATGTGTATATCACTGTGAGGATATACATACTTGTTATATAGGAATAAACAATGGTTCCTGTGGATTAATAAACTGTATAATTATGATACAGAAGCACAATCGCAATATAAAGGGTTTAATAATGGCAGGGGCGAAGGAACCACTAACACAATATATTCAGTGTATCATATTGTTTAGATTTTCAAACAAAAATAAATATATACATTAGGCCTGGGCAGTAAATTCCGTTCCGCCTGCGGAATTTGGGTAATTTCTCGTTCCGCGGAGAACGCAAATTTGCAGAAAATTCTGCATTCCACGACTTCGTGAAATGTTTTGCTTGTTCGCGTTCTCAAAATGCGTATTCGTGAGATATTTTCCCCCAAGCACGCAAACAGCAATTGCGAACAGGAAAATAGCATCACGTACAAGCCATTCTGCGTGTTCGTGAATTTCTGCTTGTTCGCAGAGATATTTTACCGTTTCGTGGAGAATTTGCGTACCGCGATTCTGCAAATTTTGCCCACCCCTAATATACATTGTTGTAAATCAAAAAAACATTTGTGCATTGCGTCCCAAGAGAAAACGGTAACCACATTTATACAAGTCGACCATTATCAAAATGACTCTATGTGAAAAGCAAATATATACAGTGAAACCCTCTCAGTTTTCGAAAGGAGATAAAAACCTGGTTATTTAACCAGTAATCTGATCACTTACGTTGTCTACACTTTCTACCAGGCTGTGTGTTAGGCGCCGGGAAACCCTTTTTGGGTAGCTGTTGCGACATATAAGTTGATAAAATAAATAAATAAATAAATAAAAATACGCGCTTGGAAATGGTTAGCTTCTTCTCTTTGTCAACAGCGTTTCGACCCTCTAATCATTTTGGGGTCTCTTCAGGGCTATTGATGAAGGGACATCTGAAAATTTAACTGTGCAGCCTCGTGAAAATGGAGTATCACACGTGAAGAATAAAGGTAAAGCGGTTACTCACATGAGGACCCATCCGGGTACTCAATGTGAGGGAAGGCTGCCAATTCGATATTTAAGATGGCCAGGGTGGCTCTATGAATACAACGCTACAACCTTAGTGGTGGGAAATCCCTTTGTAGGTGATCAGTGGCAATGAACTGGATGTTTCAGGACAACAGTCAACAGGACTGCTCCTCTGGGACATACGCAATGCCAACGTGTTATCAACTTCACGAACAGAAACAGGAACCAATTCCATGAGCAAACGGACCAATAGTGAACCCATCGGGTTCCTCCACAGTTGTAAAACGCTCCAATCCAACCAAAGAGATGGGAACCAATACAACCATTCTGGTTCCTTCACAGCTAACAGACACTCCAACACATATGTAGAAATGAGAATAGATTATATAAATGCTGGGATTTTGTCCTACGTGGCCAGGCTGGACACTGTAAACTTTGAAAAAGACAAGGCTGCCTGGTCTCGAGTTAAGTGCTGTTTTTTAATTATCAGCAATCATGAAGCTTCAAATTAATGAGAAAGCTCCTGTGTATTTTCACATATTTTCCATGTTTTAAACATTTTTTAGAAATGCGAGGTTTAAACACAACCTTAACAGAAATTATAAACATTTTTTGAAAACATTATAAACATTTTGTGCAAAATATTTTATACAAAACAATTAGATGCAAATTTCTTATGCCAAGTAAATACATCAAATTAGTGCAAATTCCTCTTTTTGAGGTACACCAGAAACAGTTGTATCAGTCCTGTCTGCCTATTTCTTTAGCGTTTTGGGACTGAAGTTCACCATAGGCTTATTTTTATTCAAATTATGTCCAACAGCCTGGGACTATTATTTTATGCCTTTGGTGAAAGAAAGGATGAATCACTTGGAAAAGCCGACGCTGCATCCCGATTCTGCTATGACATCGGGATGTGGCTGTTTGATGTGGAGGGAGGCAAGCAGCACTACTTCCTGGTTGCTCCATTGGAGGCGGCCATACTTGGTGGGTTGACGCGCTAGTCTCCCACTCCGCCTAACCTACTTAGTCCCTCGCTCATTCGCGCAGCGGTGACGCGCAGCGGTAGCGCCGCAGACGCGCCGGAGAGGCGCCAGAGAGAAGCCAGTCTGCGCCAGTCCGCGTCCAGACGCTTCCTGCTACCTGCGGTAAGACCTGCCTATCATGGCTGGGGCTGCGCCCATGATGGTGTATGACAGTTCCACACTCTATGCCCTACGTAATGCTACTAGCCCGGCCTGTGATCACCTGGCTCTACCTACTCTCTCTGATTTCATCTGTAAAAACTGTAACTGGACTCCCTCAATTCGCGTCAACCGACGCCCATTCTCCGTTCAGGAGTGGAGAATGTTCCTACTAAACTGTAGGTCTTTTAATAAACACCAAATCGAATTACGTTTACTGATTGAGGAGCTTAATCCCCACGCCCTTTTCCTAACAGAAACCTGGCTTCAGGCAGACAACGATCCGGCCATTGTTGGAGCCATCCCTCCAGGATTCACTCTTAAGAGACTGGACCGCCAAATTGGGAGAGGCGGTGGATTGGCTATTGTTTATCGGAACAATTACAAGTGCCGTACCACCCCTTTCATGTCATCGACCTGCGAAAGTCTTCAATTTTCGCTAGAACTCTCCCCCACTACCACCTTCTCTGGCATTCTCATCTATCGTCCTCCCGGCGCCCTCACTGATTTTATTACTAAGATCACCGAGTTGGCTGCCAGTGTCATCTTATCTTCACCTAATCTTACCCTGTTGGGGGACCTCAACCTGCACTTTGATGATCCTCTCGACAATGCCGCTAACTCGCTCCGTGCCAATCTTCAAGCATTGGACCTCTATCAAAAGGGTTTCCATGTCACGCACAATAGAGGCCATCTTCTCGACACGGTCTTTAGTAATATCAACGACATCACAGTGGAGCCCCCTATCCCTCTACCTTGGACGGATCATTTTGTGATACCTTTCATCTGGCGCACTAATACCCTCCCCTCTACCTACTGTCTTGCCAAACACCAAGCTAGGAAATGGTCTTCTCTCTCCCTCCCTGCATGGGAAGCTGCTTTGGCCAGAGACCCTCCGGGGAAGGTGACGCATGCCAACATAGCAGCTAACAATTTTGACGGCTGGATCACCTCTACACTTGATTCGGTCCTTCCTGCTCAAAATAATAATCTCACAAAAAAACCCAAACCAGCCCCATGGTATACCCCCGCACTTAGGAGTATGAAATTAGCTTGCCGTAAGCTGGAGAGAGCCTGGAGACAGGACTATTCCCAAACTAAGAAGGATGAATATAGAGCCAATATTAGGCTATACAAACAGGAGCTAAAAGTAGCTCAAACCTCCTTCTACGACAGCAGAATTCAAGCAGCAGCCAATGCCCCTAGGGAAATTTTTAAAATTGTGAAATCCCTTGTCTCCCCCCCAGCTGAATGCCCCGATACTGAGTGCGCTCAAAACCGCTGCAATGATCTGGCTAACTTCTTTTCTCAAAAGATTCTTACAATCTACTCCTCATTTGAGGACTCTAATAACGAGCTGGAACCCTCCACTCCCCCAACCTTTGATGCCTTGGCTTCTTGTAGGCTAGACACTATTCCTCCCTTGGACGCCCCAGCACTGGATAAACTGACTGTTAAAGTCACCTCTGGCTCTCCCAATGATCCAGCACCCCCAAACACTCTCAAACTGGCGATGGATATGATCCGCCCTATTATACTGGATGTCCTTAACACCTCCATCTCCTCCAACTCCGTTCCCCCGCCATGGAAGTGCGCAATGGTTAGAGCGCTGCTAAAAAAGCCTAATCTTGACCAAAGTAATTTAGCAAACTACCGTCCCATCTCTTTGCTCCCCTGGTTGAGCAAACTGCTTGAGAGGCACGTAAACAACATCCTAACGAACTATCTGGAGTCAAACAGTCTCCTGCGTGCCTCTCAGACAGGGTTCCGTCCGCGACATGGGACAGAAACTGCGCTCCTAGCGGTTACGGAAGAAGCAAGAGCTATGCTGGACCGGGGTGGGAAAGTCGCCATTATTTTATTGGACCTGAGTGCCGCGTTCGACACGGTGAACCATGTCACGCTGTTGCAACGACTAACGGACATGGGCGTGTCGGGCGCGGCCCTGGAATGGCTGACGTCTTTCTTGACCGACCGGTTCTTCCAGGTCTTTGAGGGTGAGGCAGTATCATCTAAACATTCTCTCAGGTGTGGGGTTCCTCAGGGCTCCTCCCTGAGCCCCACCCTGTTTAATGTTTATATGGAGCCCCTAGACAGGATAGGCCAACCCTTCGGTGTGCGTATTGTCACCTACGCGGACGATACCCAACTGGTGGTCTCTTTAGACCACGCGGAGGGTTCGTCCCACACCTTAGGTCCCTGTCTAGAGGCGGTCGCCAGATGGATGCATTCCTCCTGTTTAAAACTCAATGGAGAGAAAACAGATGTCATTCTGTTGGGGAATTCTCCCCCCTCTGTTTTTACATCCATCTGGCCACCATGTCTGGGTGAGCCCCCGACTCCCAAGCCCCAGATAAAGAGCCTGGGGATCTGGCTCGACCCAGCCTTGAATTTCTCAGTACAAGCCACTAAGATTGCAGCCACCTGTTTTGGGTTGATGAGGATGCTGCGGAAGGTGCTCCCTCTGCTTCCTTTTCAGGCCAGGAGGATTCTTGTCCAGGCCCTGATACTGTCGCGCCTGGACTATGGGAACTCTCTTTTTTTGGGAGCCCCCTCCTTTGTCATCCAAAAGCTCCAAGTCACCCAAAACAGTGCGGCCCGCCTCCTTTACAATCTTCCTCGCCGACAGTCAGCCAGGGATGCCTTAAGAGAACTCCATTGGCTCCCTATTGCGGCGAGAGTGCAATTCAAATCTATGTGTATTTTACACAAGGCCTTCCATCACACTGGTCCCGCAATCCTGCAGACTTTGGCCACCCCCTACGTGCCTGGGCGTTCTCTCCGTTCTGGCTCCCTTCAGCTGGCCACCTCCGTCAGAGTCAAGAAGGCTCGATGGGGTGGTCGCTCTTTTTCACATAACGCGGCCAGGCTCTGAAACGCCCTCCCCCTATCTCTTCGGGAAATCACTAACCATCTCGCTTTTAGGAAAATCCTTAAAACACACCTGTATGCAAAAGCTCACTGATCTGCCCTGCGCACGCGATAATAAAGAGTAAGTCATGAGCGCTACGAGGCCTCCGGGTAGATAGCGCTATACAAGTGTAATTTAATAATAATAATAATAATAATAATAATAATAATAATAATAACATGTGGCCTGAAATTGACGCCATTTGATACAGCACTCTTCTTTCTGGCGGTGAATAATAATAATCACAGCACGACCAGAGCAGCAGCAGGAGTGAGTGTGGCCGAACCAAACAAACAGTAAAAAGCTGGAAACAGTTCCCGCGGTTGCCAACTCAATAACGGAGGCGCACCGCCAGAAAGAAGAGTGCCGTATCAAATGGCGTCAATTTCAGGCCACATGTCATAGCAGAATCGGGCTGCAGCACAAGTCATTGTTACAAGTCATAAAACTTCCCTTCCTGAACACAGAAGACATCGCTGCGCTGGAACATTAAGGTACCCAGGTTGCCCTGAGGAAAAACCCGAACACTTTGGACCGGGTTTGGAAACGCGTCGGCTTTTCCAAGTGATTCATCCTTTCTTTCACCAAAGGCATAAAATAATAGTCCCAGGCTGTTGGACATAATTTGAATAAAAATAAGCCTATGGTTTACTTGGCATAAGAAATTTGCATCTAATTGTTTTGTATAAAATATTTTGCACAAAATGTTTATAATGTTTTCAAAAAATGTTTATAATTTCTGTTAAGGTTGTGTTTACACCTCGCATTTCTAAAAAATGTTTAAAACATGGAAAATATGTGAAAATACACAAGAGCTTTCTGATTAATTTGAAGCTTCATGATTGCTGATAATAAAAAAACAGCACTTACCTCGAGACCAGGCACCCTTGTCTTTTTCGAAATGAGAATAGAAGCAACCAATCTGGTGCAGCAGAAGACGAAAATGAAAATGGAAAAAATAATCCTTCACACGCATAACATCGCCCACTCGCTGCCAGTGTAGGAAATCCAGAATATGGAATAAAACTCCAGGTAACAGTGAGTGGCTTGAAAGACGATCTTTATTCTAGGTCACAAGAATGTAACATCACGTCGGAGGTCCCAGCACAGAATGCTGTTAAACGCCGGTCACACAGCATATATACCCGCAAGCCCTTTCAAACCCCGCAAGATACCGCGGCTCTCCCCCGAGCCAGCCGTTCCCCACAGTGCCACATACAAAACATCCCCATCCCCTGGCAACGCCGCTAACACAATGGGACCGACACGAATAACACGAGTGGCATAATATGCCGCTCATGTCACACTCATAGCAAGAGCAAACTACAAAGACAGGCAGCGCTATTCAAAAGGCACACCTACATAAGATGCGCACACTCGCATGTAATAGGTCTCGCCATCTTATCCATCAAAACAGTTCTTGCCGTTGTCGCTAGTAACACGTCAGAAGGCTCGCTATGCCTTTCTGAGGGAGGCCCACAACATCACCGCAAATCACCACCCAGAGAATCACACCGCTAGAGGGGGAATGTGGGCAGCTCTAGACGCCCACCTGGAACGATAATCCCCCCTCTTCTTTTTCTCCTTCTTTCTCTTTCTCTTTCTTTCTCCACAGTCAAGCAGCGTCTGTAATACTGCCAAGAATTTTCTTTCGACATTGCGTTGTATTATACTGTAAATTTATTTTCAATAAAATACTTTGAAATAGAAAAAAAAAAAAAGAAGGCTCGCTATGGTACGTAGAAGAGTCGCTCGTCACCACTGTTAAGATTCAAATGAAGAGATCAGACAGTGCTAGATAAAGGAGCAAAATATTCTTAATTAAGTCCAAGTAATACAGAAACCCCTTTGACAGCAGCAGCTCCGCCTGCGTGCTCTCTCTATCTGCTTCTTATACAAATATATCCTCTACATTCTAGTGATGATATATTGGTAACAGATAAACACATCATCATCACTTAGTTACAGAACACTTGAGCTGCACATGGTTACAGTGGCCTAAAATACAGAATACCACAATGCCCCCACCGCATTCTGAAGCAGTGCAGTGGCTGGAGCAGTAATATCTGTCAGACGTGACAACCGCAGAGATCCTAGGTTAGGCAGACCCTACAGGATTTCGCGGTTTGGAAAACAAATCGCGTAATCTGAGGTTTTGTAAAAAGGCCGCTATTTTTACAAAACTGCCAGCGAAATTTGGAAAATGTGATTCTTTTTTTTGATGAGTCTGGCAAAGAGCTGTGAAAACACAACAGGTATTTTCCCCTCTCAATTCCCAACTTTTGGGAAACATCTAATGATATCCACAATATTAGTAGTTTTTGTTTGTGTGATAATGTTTCATCACCAACCCTATGTGCTGCTGTAGCATCGCTCTCCAAACAGTTAAACATGTTGTCCTTTGTGTGGTCACCGGCTCTGAATTGTCTGAAATATAGACTTTATGTTTCCAGTAGGATGGATAGAGCAGTCTTTGCACTTTTTCATGAAGGACTTTTTTATTTAATGACATTTGAGAGCTGCTGTATTTTTAATTAACACTACCATACTGATCTTAGTTACAATATATTAACATTAAATATACTTTTATGCATTGTTTACAAAACAAATGTTCATTCTCCCATGGGCTTTTAGTTTAATTTAGCCCACAGGGAACCAGCTTTTTAGTTTGAAATAGTAACAGACATGTCTATGAATAGTCAATTTCTACAATTTGCATAGCATTAAAGTTGAATTTACATGCCTGAAACAGATAAAATACAGAAGGTATGGTATCAGTGGGGAAAAAACAACTCGCCAAGTAGGGAAATATATTTAGAAATGTAACCTGTCGGATTAATTTGTGGACCACATTCATAAAGTTGTTTTTTTAAAAAATGTAGTTGTGTCCTACAGACACAAACTGAAATGCATGTATACACCTGTACCCACTCTTACGCGTGCACACACTAATTTAAAGAAAAACATTTGTGAACAGTTCCTTACACCTGTCAAGAGTATTGTGAGACATATCTACATCAATGAGATTTGTTTTAATTTGCGATTGAAGCACCTAGGCTGTTTGTGTCTCTCTCTGGCTCTACCTCATACCAAGTCACACATACTGGGCTACAATATACAGTCCTTTTGTGCACCCAGAAATATAGACTGTAAAGACTGCACTCTCTCCACTAGGAGCCTGTAAAAGGAAAGGGAGCTTTGAGAGACTAGGCACATAGACAGACTTTGGACATAATTCTATTTGGACCATGTACTTGTAGTAGCAGACAGAGAAGTCTAATGCTGTACTTCCTGGGCCAGGCATAGTGTCGTTCTCAAACAATAAATTATTTGTTTGCATGACTGGTGAAGGCAGGAACAAAGTCTATGAAAACTTTATTATTTGTCTCATATGTAGTTATCAATTTATTTCCAAGGTTTATGAAGTACCCATCTGGCACATATTGGCCAAAGCGGATCTCCACAGCAAAATAGACAAAAAGTTGGTGATATTTGTATCTTTGGTTGTAAATGTGATACTTATAATTTTGACTTGGGACTTAGTGTAGGCAAACATACAGATGTAAATCAAGCAGACACACATGCTTTATAAAATATATATCAAGAAATTATGTGTTAGGTTCCATATTGCTTGCTTTGCAGCTCACTTTTCTGCATATCTTTCAGTGCGCTCCACTAGTGCTTGTGCCCCGTGGTTGATGGTGTGCCTTATAAAGACACTTCCAAGCCGCACCCCCACTGAATGCTGTCATGACAGACGAATGCGGGCAGTACGGTTCTAGGAGGTTTTAGCCAGTCCTGAGTGGTAGCTGGTGAGAAATACAGTTCCCTCCCAAGAGGTTTGGACTGGAGCTCTGCTTCCGTAGAGGTCAAGACACTTTAAACATGCCTATTTCAAAGTGGAATACTCCGCTACAACAGTTTACATTGATTTCAGGCTGAAAATGAATGATTACGTGTAAAATAAAGTGGGTTGTCTTGTTAGAGCCACCACACATCAGTTTATCAGCTTCACATCTGCTATAGGACCCTACAGGAGGGACTGCCACCGACACCAGGTATCAATAACACGTCTTCTGTCAGATTTGCACCACTCTATGTTTAACAAAGTATTATGTGAAAACGCTTTGTGCAGTTCACAAGGCCCAACAAGATCTTGGCCCAGTCCGGTAAGACAAATGTTTAAAGTCTGACCATTTCTGGTTAATAAGGCACTCTGCGCTCCCTCAAAAAGCCTGTTCTCTGCTGTTATCCCCTATTCAGGGAAACATCCTTTACGACGCAACTTTTACCACGCAGTGGCAGGTTTTTCAACGCAAGTCATTACAACGACTTGCGCTGGGGGGCGCTCTAGGATAGGTAATAGTTTAATTTACTATCCAGCACCTTCCCTACTATCCACAGGGACTGGAGTTGGAATAGTAAATTAAACTATTAACTATCCAGCAGCCCCCAACGCAAGTCGCTGTAACGACTTGCGTTGCAAAACCTGCATTGTAAAGGCATGCGCGGTAAAAGCATGCGTTGTAACAACGTACATCCCCCTATACACCTAGCGCCATGACGCCACAATGAATATGAGTGCTTTCAAGTTCAAGTTCAAAAATTTGTATAGCGCACTACTCACCCAGAGGGTCTCAAGGCGCTTGAGGGAGGTAGGTGAATTTACTTATCGAATATCCAGGTTTTTAGTTGCTTTCTGAAAGAGAGGTGGTTCTGAGTGAGGCGGAGGTGGGTGGGGAGAGAATTCCAGGTTTTAGCCGCTAAGTAGGAGAAGGATCTTCCCCCCATGGTAGATCTTTGGATGCGCGGAATTGCGGCGAGGGCTTGATTGGACGATCGTAATTGGCGGGAGGGGGTGTAGAAGGATAGACGCGTGTTGAGGCATTCGGGTCCTAGGTCGTAGAGGGCTTTGTGTGCGTGGCTGAGGAGACGGAACGTTATTCTCTTGTTGACAGGGAGCCAATGGAGGTCTTTCAGGTGGTCTGAGATATGTGAGCTTGCCGAGGTATGTCCAATATGAGTCTGGCTGAGGCGTTTTGGATGCGTTGGAGTTTTTTCTGTAGTTTGGCTGTGGTTCCTGCGTAAAGGGTGTTGCCGTAATCCAATTGGCTTGTGACCAGTGCGTGGGTGACTGTCTTTCTTGTTTCGGTGGGGATCCAACGAAGGTTTTTTTGAGCATTCGTAGGATGTTGAAGCAAGATGATGAGACGGCGTTGACTTATCTGGTCATCGAGAGGGAGGAGTCTAGGATGAAGCCCAGGTCACGTGCGTGGTTCGTAGGTATGGGTGCGGTTCTGAGGGCCGGTGGCCACCATGAGTCGTCCCAGGCCGAGGGGGATGGTCCTAAGATGAGGACTACTGTTTTGTCCGAGTTTAGTTTTAAACGGCTGATCTTCATCCACTCGGCTACTTCTTTCATTCCTTCGTGTAGGTTGGTTTTGGTGGTGTTTGGGTCTTTTGTGAGGGAGAGGATCAGCTGGGTGTCGTCTGCGTAGGAGATGATGTTGAGGTTGTGTTGGCGCGCAATGGATGCGAGGGGACTCATGTATACGTTGAAGAGGGTGGGGCTGAGTGAAGATCCTTGTGGTACGCCGCAGATGACTTCGGTGGACTCTGATTTGAAAGGGGGGAGGCGAACTCTCTGCGTTCTTCCGGTGAGGAACGATATGATGCAGTCCAATGCCTTTCCTTGTACTCCGATGTTGCTGAGGCGTTGTATGAGGGTGCTATGACAGACTGTGTCGAAGGCTACGGAGAGGTCAAGTGAGATGAGAGCAACTGTTTCTCCGTTGTCCAGTAGTGTTCGGATGTCATCTGTTGCTGCGATGAGGGTGGTTTCGGTGCTGTGTTTGGCTCGGAAGCCTGATTGAGAGGGGTCGAGGGACTTGTTTGATTCGAGAAAGGCGGCAAGCTGACTGTTGACGGCTTTCTCGATGACTTTGGCGGGAAATGGGAGGAGCGAGATGGGGCTGTAGTTCTTAAGTTCGGTTGGGTCAGCCGTGGGTTTCTTCAGAAGGGCGCTGTTTCCAGATTTCCGGGAAGGTGGCAGAGTTGAGGGAGCAGTTGATGACGTCTCAGAGATGGGGTACGATAATGGAGTCTGCTTTGTTGAAGATGTGGTGGGGACAAGGATCGGTTGGCGATCCTGAGTGGATGGAATTCATCAGGCGGATGGTGTCTTCAGTGGTGATTGGGTTCCAGGCGCAAAGGTTGTTAGAGGGGGTTTTTGGTTCGGAGGTGGGTGGAATGGGCTGGTCTTCAGACTGGTTTTGAAAGCTGTTATGTATTTCGGCGATTTTGTTGTGGAAGAATGATGATATAGAGTCGCAGAGGTTTTGGGAGGGGGTGATGTCGTTAGTGCCTGCGGAAGGGTTAGTGAATTCTTTGACGATGTTGAATAGTTCCTTGCTGTTTTGGGCATTGTTGTCAAGTCGATCCTTAAATGCTGATTTCTTGGTGGAGCGGATAAGTTGGTGGTGTTTGCGGGTGGCGTTCTTGAAGGAGGCTAGGTTGTCAGTGGTAGGGTTTTTTCTCGAGAGTCCGACAGAACTTCTTGGATTTCCTAAGGTCATCGTTGAACCAGGGGGCTTTTTTGTTACCTTGCTTGATTAGATGGTTTTTCAAGGGTGCTAGTTCGTTTGCGCTGTGGGTGATCCATTGTGTGAGGTTGGTGGCTGCTTGGTTTGGGTCCGATGAATTGGCAGGGGTGTTTTGTTGAAGTGACGAGGAGAGCTGGTCGGTGGTGATTTTGTTCCAGTTTCTTCGGGGAATAGGTTGGGGGGGTTAAGGGTCGTGGATTTTTTGTAGTGGAAGTGAACGCAGCTGTGGTCCGTCCAATGGAGAGCTGTGGTGTGATCGAAGGAGATGTGCTTGCTGGAGGTGAAGATAGGGTCAAGCGTGTGTCCGGCGGAGTGGGTGGGGGTGTATATAAATCAGGGCGCGAGTCGGGGGTCCACGCGGGTGGAAGGCGTCCCCCCTACTTCTTTCATAGGGTGGATGCCGTCCATCCTGCCAAGAACTTGGGCCCCACTAAAAAAGATGCTGAATACATCCCGATGTAATTTCCAAACACCGGGAAACATTCAGCAGCGCCTGCACGTTGTTGTCTGCTTTCGATCACAACAACGTGCAGGCGGGGACAGGGCTCTCAGGACTCCTGCTGGGATACTTGGCCATAACAAAGGCTGAGTCTCAAGGGTCATCAGGTCTCCTTTTGTTGGGGTTTCCTGGCTGGCAGCAGTCAGGAGCCTCACACCTGATGCAAATGTAGCAGAGGGGAACAAAGGCTCGCACCTTGTTAGCACTTCACACATACTTAGGAGAGGCAGCTTTTCACTTTGTTCAGGCTATGTTTAGGAGATTTGCATGCACTGTTAGAACGCCAGATGTGTTGATCTTTCCCAGTATTTGCACAAAATTCAAATGCATTTATATTCGCTTATTACCCTTGAGGAGGCGTTGTAATAATTTAAATACCACTATTTCTTTTAAAGCACTATGGCTATAAAAAGCTGATGCTGACAAAAGGTAACATTGTTTTATATGCCACGTACAAAAGTGTGAATCTTCTGCCTAAATCAGAAGGGTTTGCAAGTATACTTAAAATGATCTCAAATGTACTCATGATACACCTGCTAAACATATATGTGAGGCTTAAGATCTGATATCACTTCTTGTGATGCCAGTTCCTGTGATGTCACACGCTGTGATGTCATGCGCCGTGATGTCACACGCTGCAGTGCCAAGCACTGCGATGCCACTTGCATGCTGATTCACTAGGTTAGTCCCCCCACTTCTATTTTTAGGACTTCTGCCCTGATATAAATAGGAAATCCAACAATTTTCTGCGATAGACTTTGGGTTGAATTTTGTAACGTGCTCTTTGGGCTTGACCTCTGAACAAACTCTTTGTTACAGGCGACTCCTGTTCCTTCCTGGAGCTCATGACATCACTCCGATTTCAGAGAAGTAGTGAGAACTGGCAGCCTCCAGGGCCGGGCTTGAATGAAGCTTCATCCTGCTCATGGGAAATCCATACATCACTTATGGCAGGCAGTCTTGATCTCAGATCAAATCCTTTTCAAGGAAGCCTTTGCTGCAAGCATCAGATTCCCACATCTGAAATCAGTTCACAACTTAAAGTGCAAACCACGTAAGCTGCCCTTCAGAAACATTCCTAGCAGTGCTCGTGAATTATAAATGAGGATCTCTAAATGTATATAAAGGTTGACGTTAAAGGGCATGATTCTAGGAGCCATTGACTCGAAGGTACAGCCCAAAGGCACTTCTGGGTGGGGGGGGGGGGGGAGGGGGTGAAAACACTGGAGAGTTGTGAAACTGACTATAGTGACAGCGCTAACCAGTAGCCAGGCTTTTCTTCGTTGTTACCAGAGTGTCTGTGTATGCCTGAAAGCAAGCACACCTGTGCTTGAATTTCTTAATGAGCACGTTTCGTTTCTTATTCCTGTGATTTGTGTGCATATATTTATCATTGTGCATCTATATGTTTCTGTACCTGTCCATGTACCCGTGTTTTGTATGTTAGCATTCTATTTATATGTCTGTTGATGTGTTTATTGCCTGTGTTTGTTGTGTAAGTATGTACGTGTGTGTGTGTGTGTGTGCGCAGTAGTTTGCATTTATGAGTATGTATGTGTGAATAGTAGTAATGCAAACGTCTAAGCATGCACCTGGCTCCAGGCTTTTGTGCAGGTCTTTGTATCTGTTTGTATTTTTGTTTTCATTTGCGTGAGGTAGTCACAGCTAAAATATGAATGGCAAATAATAAAATAGCCATAAATAATCCAGAATTGAAATTGTGAATACAAAAATTAAAGACTGGGTCATGCTTTAGGTACCGGTTGGGCAAGGCTGAAACAACAAAGGAAAGGGCTATTGTGGCCCAAGTCCTGCACTTTTCAGGGGCCCACACTCCTTCAAGAAAGTTAATTCATAGATTATTAAAGCAAACCATTGAACATTATTTATAATGCAGCAACTTACACACTGATATAATTAGATTGCTTTTTGGAAGGATGAGGTTCTCAGGAATCATTAAAAGTAGAAGTTTGGGCGTGGCTAGCGCCCAGTGAAGATGGCAGCGTCTCCGTGACCCCCTTCACGACGGAGGAGAAGCCGGGAGGTTTTTGTGATTCAATCCGAAACGGAATTCCCTCAAACTGAAGGAACAGCCGTCGGTATGTAAGCTTCATGAGAAATTACAGTTTTTGCAGACTAGGCTTCACTAATCTTCCTGTGACAGAGATGGCGCCCGCCATTTTGTATTCTGTATCGGAGCGGTGAGGAAAATTACGTTTCATCAATAACTTGGGTCACGCTTGTCTTCTGTCTTCAGACACAGCATATCTACTTAATTGTTCACAAAGCACAGACTTTTGTGAATATTACAGAAGAAATAGATACTCCTGTAATTCAATGCACATTTTATATCCTATTAGAGCGGTGATGAAAACGATATTGCCTAAATAACTTAGCCCACGTTTATCTTCAGATACGGCGTATTTTTACTCACCGCTTGCATGGTACAATTTGATTGTGAATAATACAGAGGCAATAGGTAAAACCATTTTACCCTCTTTCCTCAAGACATTTCTGACAATCTGCAACTCGCTGCACAATTACCTACTGCTTAGCCTACGACTTATAACATCATCTTCCACATTCTGAGGTGCATTTCTTCTTGCACATACATGAAATGTGGGACTCTGTGGTATACTCACCTCTTGCTTTATTTCCTGAGGAACATTATCCTTCTTTCTGCTAAACACACCGCATAGCAGCATTTTTCCTCAGGTTTTTTTTGCTCTTTCCCCCCAAACTTATGTACTTTCTGTGACTTTTATGACTTCTCTTTTAGGATCATAATACTATATTTTGACTGAGCCTCATCCAACGAATTGCACTAAGCTACCACTGGATAGACTCAACACTTTTAATGAGGTGAATACTGCTTAAACAAGGCTACTTTCTTGAAATTCTATGCAACTTTTAAAGCATTCATATCTCTCATAGTGTTGTGTGGGCAGACTGAAGAAAGCACAATCGGTGCTGGGTTCTACCAGTCGCACTTTCATTATTTGTTTAAAGTTGCACACTCCTCCCATTCTAATGGAAGAATGTGCGACCCCATCTCCCAAATTGGTTTCTTCATCCTTTACATCCTTCTTAAGTGTTTCTTCTGCAGCTAATAAAGCAACATCCAAAAGGCTGAAAAAAGAGCCTCCTTCCCCACGAAAGCAAGGCTCTTCTATTTCCATGGTTCTGTTCTTAGAGGAAATCCGAGCTCTGCGCCCATTTGTAGAAGAAACAAATTCTTAATTGCAACTCTTGATGGAAAATTGGTCAAAAATGGAAGAACAAATCTCCAACATAGAACACAATGTGGAAGCTATGGGCCCATCCAAAGCAAAAGTTGAAATTGTCCATTCACAGATCACTGCCTTACAGAAGAAGGCTGAAAACTTTTAAAATAGAACCAGTAAAATAATCTTTGTATTTATGGTCTACCGGAGGGTTCTGAAGCTTCGGACCCTATCACTTTCTTCAAGACATTCTTGCCAACAGTCTTACATCTGCCTGAGGATACCCCTCTCAATATGCAATGTGTGCATCGATTAGGTCCTTAGGTTCTCAGCATTCATCGAACTTAGGTGTGAGGAATCCGAGAGGAATTATATTATATTTCCTTGAATGCACAGATCTATCAACGGTTGGATCAAACAAGAGTATCTCCTGTTCAGGATCCCTACACTACTTCTCTCAAGACTATGCGAAAACTACAGCAGACAGGCGTTAAAGAGTTCTTAGCATTGAGACCCGCCCTTCGATCAATTGGAACTAGGTGTTGGTTATTTCATCCATGACCCTTTAGAGTCATTCAACAATAAAACTGTTACGTACGAAGATCCAGTGAAGCTACATAGTTTTCTCAATGCGCACTGCCTGGAAAAAATAGATATCTGCAGCGCACGCTTCAAATGACTCTATTTTAGAATCGTTGTTTGATCTTTTCCCTTTTCTTGACTCTATATGTTTACTATAACCTTTCGTTTAAGCATTAGCATATTATACTCAGTCACTTGCCTTGCAGTATCTTAACCCTTATTCTTTTTCAGGTTACGTCTCTCTAGTTTCTATTTTAAGGTTTTAAGGATTGTTTTTGTTAAGTAATTTTTTTTGATGATCATTAACATATCTTTTCTTTACAGGTCCCTTTACATGTTCCCATTCCTGTTTGTTTGATGTATCCGTCTACCTTGTCATTTCCTCCTGGAATCTCCTAACCCGGCCCTGCGGAGTCTGGACGTGTCATCCTACCATGTGGCCTCCTGCCTCCCCTTTCATTACATGTTTTGGATTTTATGTAGGTAGAGTCTTTCTTTTTCTATGGATTCTCTCTCTATGCAGTCTCTACTGTTCAATTATTTTGTCTCTTCTCTCTAAATATATCTTCTATCTTGTTTTCTTTTATCATCTCTACCTTCCTTTCTTCCTCTATCTTTTCACTTCAATTTACATAGATTTGTTACTTCATATCTTCGTCCTTTATATAAAAAATGCTCGATTGGTTTTACGGGTCGCTATTATTCTTGTTCTGTACATCCCATTTTTTCGTACTTATTGTAAAATTGTTCGAAAGGTTCTACTGATTGATATTATCTTTGAATACTTACCTATAACATATATACTAAAGTTTTTACAGTCCTTATTTTCGTATTTATTATTTGTTTTATATGATGTACATACACTCATCAAATGTTTTTTCATAATGTTTAACTTTATACTTTCCTATATTTTCTATTTGGAAATATTTTTTGTAATTCATGGTTCAATTGAACTTTTACTTTATCAGATTTATAAATGTTCCTAAAAGTCATCACTTGGAATGTTAGAGGCTTAAATTCCCTTATTAAACAACAGAGAGTCCTTTTCCACTTAGCTAAAATGGATGTTCATATAGCTATGTTACAGGAGACACTTCTTATTGAAATCGAATCACTAAAACTTAAGAGGAATTGGGTTGGTGAAATCTTTTTCTCACCAGGTGATGGTAAAATAAATCGTGTCATAAACTTATATCATTAGGCACTTAATGTCAAACTACTCTCACAAGACTCTGACAATGAAGGTAGATGGGTATTTACCAATCTCTTGATAGGGAAAACCCACATATCCTTACTTAACATTTATGTGCCAACCCCCAAACTCAGTTATTGGCGGATATTTTTATCCTTTAACCCACTCCAGACGTCTATTGGAGTATTTTATGGGAAAAAGGGGTCTTTGTGAAAAGCACGACTGAGTTACTCCAGTATCTAGCGTTAAATTAGTGCCCTACCAAACGTTGGGCGCCATGTAGTGTAGTTCCTATATTCCCAATAGGCTCTGCGCATTGGAATAATATATCCTATAGATTATACGTAGGACTGAGGTCGACTAGGTCTCTATCGAATATATTAAACTTAATTGTGAGTGCCAGCTAGCTCAGAGGTCACTAGAAACTTTCTCGAATAAACAAGAAGGGATTCGTTTCTGACAACTGCATAAACATGACAACTTTGTTTCCCCAAGAATAAACTGTTCTTCAGAGTCGTGGAAACAATCGACTGATATTTTACTCAGTCAATCGTGCATGCTTCGTTTCACCAGAGGTGCCGAGAAAATAGGTAGACGGGCGTTTTCAATAAAAGGATTTATTGAACAGTCTTCTTCTTCAAGCATAAGAAATGTTCTGCTACAATCGTAAAACTGGTTGCAAAATATAATGCATACAGTAAAAGAGTAGAATAAAATAATACTGTAAGAGCATTGTATGGTTCCTAAACCATAAATAAATACATACATAAATAACAGAGGTTAGAAGTACTCAACTGGTGCTTCTAAGATACGCCTACCCCGTTGTACCTAACCTAACCTTAGTACGAGAGAAGAAGTAAGTGAGGTGTAGAATATTTATTTATTTATTTATTTATTCGCAACATTTATAAAGCATACTGTTACCAGCCGGTGTCCTGGTGCTGATTTACCACTCCGAAGACTAGCCCTAATGCTTATTGCCTAAAGAACCGTGTTTTCAGGACCTTCCGAAAGGACATCAGATCTGGTGCCTGTCTGAGGTCCGCTGGCAGGGCGTTCCAAGCCTTTGCTGCTCCCAAGGAAAAGATTCTGCCTCCCCATTGAGCTTTCTTAATTCTTGGGACCACTATCAGCCCCTGATCGGTTGACCTAAGGGATCTAGCAAGTTTGTACCACTGAAAGTACTGGGGCATGCACTGAGGGCCCAATCCTTTAAGTGCCTTAAAGACTATGCATAATGCTTTGAATGCAATCCGCTTACGCACAGGCAACCAGTGTAATTTCACCAGCTCTTGGGCGACAGAGGCAAATTTGGGAGTACCAGTGATCAAGCGGGCCGCTGCATTTTGTAGAACTTGTAATTTATTGAGCAGCCCCTGTTGAGCATTGAGCAGTAGGCCGTTGCAATAATCCTGCCGGGACAGGATTAATCCCGACACCACTGTTTTCCTGTACTCATCTGGAAGAAAGGGCAGAATCTTGCGTAATGTCTTCAGAACAAAAAAGGTGGCTGAGGACAGCGCATTTACTTGAGGCCTAAAGGACAGTTTATGGTCCATCAGCATCCCAAGG
Source organism: Lissotriton vulgaris (assembly GCF_964263255.1). Classification (NCBI taxonomy): domain Eukaryota; kingdom Metazoa; phylum Chordata; class Amphibia; order Caudata; family Salamandridae; genus Lissotriton; species Lissotriton vulgaris. The sequence continues at coordinate 274,567,398 of NC_141688.1, forward strand.
TTCTTGACCTTGGCAACAGGTGAGGGAGGGAGTCCTTACTCTTCCGACCATCATCTTGGGGACCAGAAATTCTCTCTAGCCCCAAAGAGGAGAACTTCGGTCTTAGCTGAGTTCAGTTTTAGGCAGTTCCTGCCATCCAGTCGCTGACTGCAAGCATGTAATCTTTAAACTTGCTGGCCGTGCCTTCCTCTCCCCCCGGTAGCGGCGACACCACAATCTGCGTGTCGTCTGCATACGATGTTAAATTAAAACCGTAGGATCTAATGACTGGTGCTAGGGTGGAAACATACACATTAAAAAGAGTCGGACTCAGAGATGAGCCCTGGGGAACCCCACAAGGGAGCACGAACGGACTTGATTCTTGATTATCCAAGGCCACCACCTGACTCCTGTTGGAAAGGAAATATAGATTCTTTTGCCAGGAATCGGTATTTTCTTTTAGGGTCTAATCAGCTCCGTACCTTGGTTAGAATGAAGAAGGTCAGGCTCAGGACTCGATTTCCCAACAACCCGCAATGGTAGCTTGGAAACACTGGAGCTGGATTTCTCGGCAAGAGAAAAGACAGTGTCTTTCTCAGTGCGTCTGCTGGAGTGTCGGCTTCCTTCGGCACTTGCCATAGCAGGATGCGTTGGGCAAGTAGATAGTCGAAATGCTCCAAACTACTGTGTGTTTGCTAAGGCAAGTGTGGGAATATTTATACCTTGAAGTTGCTGAGTTTGACGTAAAGGTGGACATAATAACGTCATAAAAGAGTCTCAGTTCTTTGAAAACTCCATGAGTTCTTGGACAAGTCAGTTCTCGAGCAAGGGGCAGTCCCTGACTGCTGAAGCTGAGTTTTCCAAGAAATCGTTGTCGATTTTCGGAACTAGTGGAAGTATCCCTGCCTTATTTGGACTGCATGAGCTAAGGTTAAATATGGTTATGATTTCTATGCCTATATAAGGATATGGTGTTTTATATCTATATAAGGGCATGAATCGGGAAAATAACAATAGGGTCCTAAAATGGTACACAGCAATTCCTCCTACAAAATCCCACAGAAAACCTCATTTTCGCAGGTGACTGCAACCAAGTAATGGATCCCTTCCTTGATCGTAATTCAAAGGTTTCCTTTATCCCAAACAAATCCCATAAAGCTTTTTCACGAACCATAGAACAGAGAAATCTGATTGATGCCTGGAGACTTTGCAATTCAACTTTAAGAGAATACTCTTTTTTTTCTCCACCACATCAGACACTATCCAGAATTGATCATATCTTCATCACACGTAATGTCTCCGGATCTTTGCTCTCAGCAGATATAGGGCCCATCCTCATTTCTGATCATCTGATCATGCTCCCGTTGCAATACAACTAGATATCCTCCAACAATCCCTATCCCTGAAAAGATGGCATTTCAAGAACTCCCTACTTTTTGATCCCAAACTATAACGCCTCTTTTACTACTTTTGTTTATGAATTCTTTCAAAATAATCAAACTGGAGAGCTTCCATTTTCTACAACCTGGGATGCCTTTAAGCTACTGCCCAAGAATTCATCATGAGGTACTCATCCAATAAACGTAAATCTTTTGAAATAATTTACAATACCCTTCCCACTAAAATCAAATCATTAGAACACACATTTTATATCTCTCAAACAAAGACCTGTTTGGAAGATGTTATAAATGCAAAGATTGCTTTTAATAAATCCTCAACTGAGAGCGTTTCTTTATTTTTATTGTAGACAATCGCGAAATACTATGCTGGTCAAAATAAATCGGGAAAAATATTAGCCAATTATCTTAAGATTAAGCAAAACAGGATTAACATTTATTCCATTATAGATCATAATCAAACACCAAAGTATATAGATTCCGAAAGTCTTCAGGAATTTGTCCATTTCTACGAATCCCTCTAAACACCAGAAACCATATCTTCGGATGCAGCTATTCTTCAATACTTTTCCACTATCCAGAAACATGATAATCCCTTTCCTCATATGGATACTTTTGAATCTGCCATTACACAAGATGTATTAAATGCGGCACTTAGGACTCACAAAAATGGTAAAGCCCCAGGTCCTGATGGTTTTACAGTGGAATTTTTCTTATACTTCACCCAAATGCTTATTTCACACTTACACTCTCTCATCTCCTCTTTCACTTCCTCTTGCAATTCATCAGGTTCCTTTCTAGAGGCATTCATATGTTTAATACCAACAGAGGGCAAGGACTCTAGATATTGCAAAAATAATAGACCCATCTCGTTAGTTAATGTGGGTTATAAGATTTCTTTAGAAAGCACAAGCAATATGGTTAGAACCGTTTCTTCCTTCACTGCTCGGCAAGGAGCAATCAGGCTTTGTTAAAGATTGAAGCATCACAGATAATACAATATTGTTCTTCAGCATTTACTCTAGGATGTCCCACCACTCAGATTCACAAGCTGCAATTGCCCTTGATGCGGAGAAAGCCTTCGATAGAGTCTCATGGCCATATATTATCCAGGCTCTTAAATGGTTTGGCTTTGGACCAAAAATGATATCCCTGAGTGCTTTATTATATTCTGAGCCTAATGCTGCCATTACTGCAATGGTCTTGTATCTCCTTATTTCACTCTTCACAGAGGTGTACAGCAAGGCTGCCCTTTAGCTCCTTTTCTTTTTAATCTAGCATTAGCATCTTTTCTTTCTTGTTTGCGACAGAATCAATACATCACAGGTTTTTGGTCCGAATCCCAATACATAAAATTAGAAGCCTATGCTGACGATATTTTAGTCTTCCTCTCTAATCCACAATCCTCCCTCCCTGCTTTTCTAAAAGAGGTCGAAGCCTATGGTTTAGTATCAGGGTATAAATTAAATACTGACAAGTATGAGATCATGCCCTTAACTAAATATACGTTTAAGGAAGATTTTCAGATCTTCAATTTTACATGGAACTCCAAAACATCTAAAATATCTTAGCCTTTGTTTCTCCTCCTCCATAGCCACATCTTTTTCCCTCAACTTAGACAAATGTATAGATATACTCACTGCAAGGTGGCATCCACTTCATCCTTCCTGGTGGGGTCATTTAGACACCATTAAAATGATGCTCACCCCTATAGTTCTCTATATCATTTCCAATATACCATTACCTAGTCCAACCATACACTTTCATAAGATTAATTCTTTATTGACGACATTTTTATGGAAAAATAAGAAACCAAGGGTGGCATTACAAAAACTAACAAGACCAAAATCAGAAGGAGGCGTTCATTTTCCCCACTTTTCCAATTATCATAAAGCATTTCAACTGAAGCAGTTATCACATTGGCTATCTGACCATACATCTAACAGACCATTATGGGTCGACCTTGAAGCTTCATTTATAGAACCTTTCACATTTCAAGAAAATCTTAATTTTACTCGCAAGCCTCAAAACAGCCTCACACCCGTAATCAGACCTCAATTACTGCAGGCCACTCTTCCACAAATCCTACATGATCTTTACACTTTTATTAACTTTACAATTTGGCACAACGATCGGGTATTAATCAAAAATGAACCGATATATTGGAAAACTTGGAGAAACGAAGGCCTAATATGGGTATACCAATTATATGACCAAGGCATACCCCTCCACTTTTCGTAAGCACAGAAGTTGTACCATTTACCGACTTCCTTAAAACACAAATTGTTGACCTTGTGAATTGCGATTTCCGATGCATTTGCTCAACTTTCACATACACCCTCTTAACCTTCCACTTCTCACTACACTTGGAACAGTTTTCTCTGATTACATCCAAAGGCCTCTACCATTTAATCTCGCTTAACACAACTACCCATGAACAGAGATAAGTCTAAAATAGAACTCTCTTGGGAGACTGACCTGGGAGTTGTTTGGCCCAGTTCTTTTTGGAACAAAATATTGCTAAAAATAAAATCCTCTAGAGCAGCAAACACTACTCAAACTATTTTTTTCATCTATAACAGACTGCTTTTTACTCCAGTGCATCTTCATAGAATACATGCCAAAACTCCTAGTTCATGTTGGTCATGCTTTCAGGATTCTGCTGACCTGAATCACATGCTATTTTACATGCCCGAATGTTTTCAAGTTTTTGGAACAGGTTTATCTCAAATTACTACTATTTTTAAAACCAAAACTCCCCTATCCTTCATTAATATTTTCTTAGGTAGTTTGTCTCCTGCTTGGCAGCACAGTCACTATCGAGCCCAAATCCCCGATCTATTACTAGCTGTTGCTTTTCAGCAGATATCAAAGAATTGGAAAGACATCTCCAAAATATCGTTCCTCGCCTGGTGGTATGCTGTCTGAAATAATCATAGATTAGACATGACTCTTGTTCATCCAATTTCACTTGCCACAAAACGATTGCATCTATGGGCCTCTGTCACACACTTTTTAGAGGATAGTTCAAAAAAATCCTTTACTCCCCAGCCTTCAATCCAAGAAGTTGCTAAGCCTCCTTGACTTCCTTTATTTCATACTAAAATTGTTTAATAGCCTACCTTAACATTATGTATATTGTATCATATAGAGACCATTACAGTTTCCTTTTGTTCTTTATCACTGTTTAATATGAACCAGATTTTCTCTGCCTTTCGCTTTATTTAGCTTCCAATATGTTTTTCTTATCCATTCCAATGTAACTATATATTATTAATACCCTTTATTTATTTATTTATTTATTTATCTTTCCTTTAATTGATTATATGTACGAAGTAATGTTGATTAACTGATTTTCTTCAATAAACTTATTTTTGGTACATAAAAAAAGTAGAAGTTTATTCAGCAAGTACAAATGACCCCTGATTAGACTAATACCCCAGCCGCTGCGCTGTGTGCTCCAACCTTCCAAGACTCTCACTCCAGATTTCAGGGCAGAAACATACTGGTGCCAGAGGACAGCAATACCGTCCTAGGGAGGATACTCATAACATACATGTTAATGCCTGTAAGGTTATAACAGGCTATAGATGCTTGAGCTCCTGTGCTATCTCTTTCACTGGAGAGCAGATGTGTTTATACATCGAATTAAGTGCTCATAACACCTGGTAACAATTAGAGAGCACTCAGTGGGCTCCGCGTCAAGTTTTTGACCCAAGCACTACAAATATGTTTCACAGGCCTTGTATGTGAGCAGAAGCTACTCATAGATACTATTTGACATTGGTGCTTGTCAGTTTATGTAAACTAAACTGTGTGCTCTGTCACTAATAAGGTCCTTTCAACTTGGTCCCCTTAAGTCCTAGGGGCTCAGTTATGAAAAGTGATGCATTGCTGCATGAAAACAGCGATGCGTCACTTTTCATTGCGCCCTCCTTGCTACATACTGGATGCGTCATATTTACAGTATGATGGATCAGGTCGCAAGGAGTTACAGATATGTCAGAATTTTTGACGTATCTGTAGGTGCAAAAATTATGTTTTGCTGGAGTGTGTCATGATAGTGACGCAACTCCATCAATGGATCATTTCACATGGGCAAGTCCCATTTCAAATGTGCCTGCGTCAGTCTTGCACCTGCTGTGAGGCAGGCATCGGATATTGATGTATTTGCATCCGTCTAGTGGCGCAGTGAAATCTCATAGATTTCACTGTGTCACTTCTATGAGGATTTGTTGTGAGCTCCGAGTGAATTCTCCTGATTCATGCCCATATATAGGCATAGAAATCCATCCATTATTTAGACATAGCCCATGCAGATCAAATACAGGCATGGCTACTTCTACCCGCACCAAACGTCACAACGATTTCTTGTAGTTCTTGCTCGAATATTGTCCAAGAACTCATGTACTTTGCAAAGAACAACTATTCCCTAGGGGTTCTTTCCTGATGTTATTATGCCCGACTTTACGTCAAGCTCTGGCATTCCTAAACGCCTTCAATGTATAAATATACCTTCACTTGCTATAGCAAACTAGGGTGGTTCAGAGCAGTTCGACTATCTACTTGCCCGACGCAGCTCGCTACATCAAGTGCCGAAGGTAGCCGACCCTCCAGCTGACGCACTGATCAAGAGGCTGCCTTCCTCTCGCCGAGAATCTGTCTCCAGTCTTTCCAAGCTCCCCTTGCGGGCTGTTGGGAAATCGAGTCCCGAGACAGAGATTCTCAACCAAGCTATGGAGCTGATTAGAACCTAGAGAAACCTTTGGTAGATTCTTGGCAAAAACAACTAAACCTATGCTACGTAAAAATTACTTCTTCCCGCATACTAGACTTAGGTTAGGTACATTGGGGTAGGCGTATTTAGAAGCACCAGTTGAGTATCTTTAGTCAATGGTATTTATGTATGTATTTTTATATGGCTTAGAAACCATACAATGCTTTTACAGTATTATTTTATAAGACTATTCTCGCTGTATGCATTATACTTTGCAGTATGCTTAAATATTGTAGCAGTTCACTTCTCTTGTATGAGAAAGAAGACTGTTCAATAAACCTTTTTATTGAAAAAGCCTGTCTCTCTATTTCTCTACAAACTCTGTTGAAACGAAGCATGCACGATTGACTGAGTGAAATACTTATCTATTGTTTCCGCGACTCTAGAGATATATTTCTTATTCTTGGGAAACAAAGTTGTCATGTTTATGCGGTTGTAAGAAACTAATCCCTTCTTGTGAATTCGAGAAAGTTTCTAGTGACCTCTGAGCTAGCTGGCACTCCCTATTAAGTTTAGTATATTCGATAGAGACATAGTTGACCTCAGTCCTACATCTAACCTATAGGATATATTAATCCAATGCACAGAGCCTATTGGGATTATAGGAACTACAACACATGGCGCCCAACGTTTGATAAGGCACTAATGTAGCACTAGATACTGAAGGAACTCTGTAGTGCTTTTCTCAGAGACCCCTTTTTTCCGTAATACTCCAATAGACGTGTGGAGTGTGTAAAGGGATAAAATATCTGCCATAGCTGAGTAGGACGAAAATCCTATGTATTAGTTTCTGGTTTGTTCAACATTGTAGGACATAGTGTTCCAAAATATTATGCACCTTATCTTTGTTTCCTTGAAACTCGCTCTGCAAACTTTCATTAAACAAAAATGGCCGACGATGATAATACCAACTACAGGCAACAAGGCCATACAAGCTTTAAACTAACAGGTCTCCAAGAGACCGACGAGGATGCTATAATCATCTCAGCACCTTTAAGAAAAGCCATCACTATGAAACTTATAAGAAATGGCCTATCAGCAAGAGGTGGTAGTGTAGTTTCTGTAATTGAGGCACACGAATATCATCAGACGGAGGTATTCTATTCATGGATAATCTTCCCTGAAGCAAATCCAATATCAAAAGTGTTTAACTTCTACAAAGAAGTTGAAGCTCCAGAGGAATACATTCCTTTCCAGGATGTTGAAATTCCACTAACATACCAAGAGCATGTGCTCTGGTTTAAAGGTGCCCTAAAACATACACATCACATTACCAGGCTTGGTCCACTAGGTAGACCAGGAGCAACATAGCTAGCTTTAGCTAACTACACCCCTGACCCAGACATTGAAGCAATGTCAGACGATGACTTACTAAGTAATATACAGAATTGCGTAGAATTATATAGTTAAAGGTCCTTATTAAAAACACTCATACTCCTCAGAAAAAGAAGTGGGAGAATACTAAACAAACTTCTAAAGAGAAGCGTTCTCAATCCTGAGGAAGGTCTCCTCAAAAGGAGCCCTCTGAAAAGAGGTACAACCTCAGCAATCAGCATAATTTGAGAAAACCTAATAGATATCAAGATACTTATATACGTTCCTCTCGTACCTTTCAGACTTCCTCACAGAAATTGGAAAGAAGAATAAGATCAGAACAAAAAGTCCGAAGACAATTAGCACGTTCCAAAAAATTAGAAAAATCAAATCCACCAAAAATAAGGTAGCAGGTATAAAAATCAGACATGCCGAGGATCTTGAGGACACAACTCAAGAACGGGGAATGGGCTCAGACGATGTTGGACAGCGCAGCAGAATTCACCATAGCTCGCAAGAACTTGTAGGATCATCTGGAGACATTGGACTTGAATGAGTACATCCAAGTTGAAACTGCAGATACCAGGGTTAGCGTCCCACATAAGTTATATGAAGTAACACTCAGGATGGAGGGGGACAAAACTAGAAACATAAGAGCACTCTTTTGGGAGAAGTTCTCTCAGGGTTATGACATAATTTTAGCTGAACAAGACTGGCCACCTGAATTCGTCAGGGAGTGCTCACATGGTGAAGACATCATTATGCCAGCTATCTCCAATCATATTCCAATTCATAAAAAATATACCTATGCCAGGAAATGTGCAGTAGCCCAAGCTCCTGCATTATATAAAAATCATGTAGGATGGGATGAGGATTCTCCTCAACATAAAATCCAGTTAAAAAATCAACCTTCTGTACAAAGGCAGTATCCAGTTAAGCAAGAAGCTAAAAAACAGGTCAGGGAGATATTAGATCAACTTGAATACCAAGTGGTGATTGAAACATGCACCTCGTCCATCAACAATCCTTTGTTTCCTGTCTCCAAACCAGACAATACATATTGTCTAGTTTTGGATTACAGACATATAAACTCTTGTTGCAAAACCTTTGTAGTACAAAATGCACACAGTGAAGCACTAATGAATAACATTATGCGTAAAAAATACAAAACCACATTATATATTTCTAACGGTTTCTTCTGTCAAAACATTGCACATGAAAGTAGGTATTTGACTGATTTTTCAATTATGGGGACACAGGGTTAATTCTGTCATCTCCCCCAGGGATTCAAGAATAGTCCAGGGTTGTTTTCAGCCAGAGTAAAAGAGTTTCTACAAACCTATGATGATGAGGCATTACCATATGTCGATGACATCTATCTAACAGACGATGACTTGGATAGGCGCTTGAACAGGGTGAACACCATAATATTAGGATTCGCCTCTGAAAGGTACAAATTCAATTAAAAAAAATTGAGAATTGCCCACCTCAATGTTGTTTTCCTAGGTTACGAGTTATCAAGTGAAGGCAAAAACCTGGTAGCAAACTTTCTAGAGAAATGTGCACTGCTCTAACTTCCAAAAACGCTGAAAAACTAAGTCGATTCTAGGTTTCCTGAATTTCTGAAGAACTTACATCCTTAATTACACAGAAAGGGTTAAACCTCTCTACGAATTAATCAAACCAGATTTCAAACAAATTAATTGTACTGAAAAACATACATAAATTTTGCGTTCAGTCCAAATGGATATGTTGGCAACAAAACATTTGCAAACACATGTAAATAAATATGCAACTTAGTGATCCGAATCATCCCAGGAAGTTGCGGATTCACGTACTTAACCTTTAATGAAGAGGAAAAAGTACCAATAGCTTATAAATCACACTTGTACACACAAGCAGCAATGACATTCACTTCTACAGAGAAAATTCTGACAGCGGTTCAAACTGCAGTAGCAAAAGAGAAAGCCCTCGCACAGGGTAAGCGCATAATGGTCGTTACTCCTGTACCTGCCTTAGAGGCAGTGACGAAAGCAAGCATCTGAATGCAAAGGCTACCCATCCGAGATGGATACAATGGGTTAATTCTCTTGCTGCAACAGACTTTGAATACGTTTTTGACCCTTATTTAAAAACACAAGAATTTCTACAATATGAACATAATTGTCCTCTGCCTACTGAGATTCTGCCTCTAGAGCAGTATGAATGTATAATTTATATTGATGGATCAGCACAGCCCGCTATTGGGGGTAAACAAGCTTACAGTGCAGCATGCGCGATCATTAAAGGTCGCTGGTGAGATGGAAATTCTGACCGATGGTCACTAAAACTCAGTCTCTAGGAGACTGTACAGCTCAGCAAGCTGAACTGCAAGCATTCAATAATGGCGCTTGAAAATACTGATCGCGAATTCCCCACACTCATAGTATGCGATTCATATTATTGCGTTCAATCTTACAATGAATACTCGCAGAACTGGTTTGAAAACGGTTTCAAAGATGCAAAAGGTGACACAATCAAGCATACGTTGCTTTGGGAACAAGTTGTTCAGTTACGACAAGAACTACAAAACACTCATGTGATACATACACTGAGTCATCAACGTGATGCCGTTCACGTTGCAGGGAATTCATTGGCTGATGAAGCTGCGATGGCAGCTGTGCAAACGGCTTCCATAGCTGCAATCACTCGTTCAAAAATGAATATAGACGGCAAAATAATGCAAGCTGTCAATGTTTCTAGCATATATTGTGGTGAAACAGTGCCAAAAGGGTTTCCACTCAAATACTATTACATAACTGATGCAAATAATGTTCAGTTTGCTTGAATCCCTGGAGTGGGGGATAGAGTAATTCCAAACATGGAACATAGTTTAGGACTAATCTTAGCAGCACATGAAGAGCTTGCCTCTGCACATGCAGATGTTTCCGCCACAGTGTCATTATTAAAACAGCGATACTGGTGGCCGCACATGAGGAAACATACCAGAAACAATGTTCTGGATTGTGAAATCTGCCAAAAGTGAAAGCCTCTACAGTGAAACGTCCTGCGCAGACACCCCTATTGATTTCACACAAAACATTTGCTTGCGTTTACCCTTGCAGAGGGATGGTAACTATAAATATATCATGGTCGCAGTGGATTGGTGCTCAAGATTCATTTGATGGTGGCCTCAGCGCTCGGCTGACGCCCAAACTGTTATAAAAGAAGTAGTAGACTGAGTAGACTCCAAAGATGTAGCAGATGCCCGTATCTGGCTACTATCCAAGAGTTTCAAACTGAGAGACTTATCACCTTTGAAGAATCTACAGTGTGAAAAGAAGGACTATGCACCAAAGCCATGGAACTTGTACCTCTTGAGACCCAAATAACAGTTCGTCAAGAAACGCCTGTCTACAATGAAATAGCAATGGACTATACAAATGTAACAAGTGATCAAGTGGTTCCAGCGATTTCACCAAATCCTGATGCAATCCCTACAATTGACAGAACTGCCTGTGGCTATTTCATTAACTTTGATACGTTTTCCGAGGATCCCAGTGAACCTAAAACAACGCCAGCAAAAAGAACTTTTAAGGAACAAGCAACAGAACCTTTTCAGCAATTTTAAAAAGACTTATCTGATTTCACCATGGATTGAACTTTGGATTGTGTTGGGTGTACTTTTACTTCTAATATGATTGACTCTTGCATTTTCTTTGGGAATGCTGATAAATGGAAGAACTGTTAAAAAGGACACAGCAAGTAAGGACATCAACTTACTCCTCAAACCACACAAATCATCTCATTGTGAACAAAGAGACTTTTCATCAGTGAACATCACAGCTATTCCTATATCAGGTGGTATAGCTTGGGACAGAACTGAATATGACATTCTTGGTCCGGCTGTGCTGTTGAAGATTCCATACCAATTCAAGATTTCCTTGAGTGACTTTGTTTAATCTAGTACCTTTTCTTATGATTGGGACTTCAAGACTGTTAATAATATGATGTCAGACTTAGAAATGTCTGCATAGTTTACAAATCATGAATACTTAGAAGGTTCGTCAGATTATGAACAAATGTATTGTTATGATCACTATGGTCATCATTTCTTGCATAAATCTGCAAATCCTAGAAATGTATTTACTTATAACCAATGGGAACATTGTACTAGGCCACCAAAGGGTAGCTCAAAAACATTTTCTGGCAAATTTCCATACTTTTCAGGGTAGAATGTTTCAAATCCAGAATCATTTTACTTTAAAAATGTTAATAGGACAGGAATGAAAAGTATGTTGACGAATACAAAGCAAATTTACTCAGCGGCCTTTTATGCTCAGCTGTCTACATTAGGTTTTGACTTTTGGAAAGACACAATTGAGACAAAAACTGTCTGGGGCGCAAAAGACTGGCAAGTGCAGGAATAAGAAGTAAGAGTGGGCGGAAAATCCGTTACGCTCGAGGATTTTGCGGATTTTTGGTAAATTCGCAATCCGCGAACGCTCGCGAATTTACCGAAAATCTGCAAATTCGCACGCAGCGGACTTTTTTTTCTTGGTGATACAATTGTGCGGCATGCGGTGTAAGTTCGCAATTGCGAACATGTAGGTGCGGCGGGCAGCAACAATCTCGCACTCGCGAAATTACAAAATTTGCAATTCTGCACAAGAAATCCACTAGCAAGCAGCATAGACCTTCTGAAAAAGATGATTTTTATCAGAATAACTCCTCAGGTTGACATTTGCCTGCCCTTTTTTGGATTTGATGCCTTTTGACTTTCTTTAGATCACTTTTAGGTTAGAAATAAACTTTCACAAGTACGTTTGTTTGGGGCATTACATTTGCTGTTCTGCAGAAAAACGAGTTTTGCTAAACTGAAAGCACTCAGCAGCAGGTGCAAAAGTTCAAATTCATCATTAGTAACCATTCCCTGTAGTGCTTCCTGACTGGGGCCCCTCCAGAGTTCAGTTGCTAGTTGCAACAATTGTATGACCCTGCTCTGACCCTCACAGCCGGATCATAGAATAGCTACAAGTAGGCCACAAAGGTCCTGGAAAAGAAAATTGCACTGCAACAGAAAGCAAATTACAGTTATGCTTGCTTTTTTCCCCCCATAATCTACAGTGATGATGATGAACCAGAGGGTGGCATTGATGTACCAGAGGGTGGCATGGGTGAAACAGAGGGTGGCAGTGTTGAAACAGAGGGTGCTGTGAACCTGTGATGATGAACCAGACGTAGAAACAACATAGTCGCGACCGTTGCGTGCCGACAAGTAAGTTCGCAATCGCGAACTGGTACAAAATCCTCGCGAACTGGCAGAAACCCTTGCGAACACAAAAAAAAAAAATCCACAAATTCGCGAGAATTCGCTGATTTTGCAGATTGCGAGTTCGCAAATTCGCAAAATTCGCAAACGCCAGATTCGCAAAATTCACCCATGCTTAATTATAAGCTTTATTCAGAGCATGCATCATCCCAGAGCAAATAATTTTATTGAATGAGGCTGTTCAACAGACATCTTGTCTTGGGTTAGCCTAGATCAAGGATTTAAATAAACCGTCCATAACTACACCAACACCTAATAGCAGTAACACTTCAGAGGGGGAGGTCGACGTACATACTACTTTGCCTCACAACAGAACAGATCCTGAATGGAAAAAATGGTTAATCTGGCCCACAGACACAAGCAACTGTCAAGATAGATTCCTGAATAAAATACAAGAGTTCACATACACTAGGCCAGATCCAAGATATGTTCAAAGACAGCATCCAGGGATAGTAACATCATACAGTGTAGTGCCTTGAGTGGCTGCACAAGTCCACACTGAAGCAAGTGAAACAACACTTATCTTTACTAAAAAATGACGCTGACCTTAGGGACTTCTTACAAGGACCAAAGAAGCTGCGTCATAAACGTTTCATATACACCGGTATCTATGCTCTTTATAATGAAGCATGGAAGATTACGCAGGCAGAGACTGCAGAACGAATACGAGAAATCGATCATATTAATTTAGAGAAATCTCTCTCTGTAGTTGACAACGGGTTAACGATTCTGTCAGCCAGAATATATTCTTTGGACAGCATAGTATCCACTGACATAGACATAATGGAACAGGACTTGGTCATGTTGCAACATGGTCAGTCGCAATTGCGTTCTATAATGCTATTAGGCTGGACGTTACAAAACCTTCGTTCAGGCTATGTGCCTTGGCGTTTAATCAACACAACATCATTGTTTTCTGAATTTAATCTCACAGATAAACAAATCAAATTGGCGCAAAGGAGAGCAGACTATACGGTGCTGAGCATTGAAAAACTGGGAAGATTGCCATTTACAGTTACTGAAAAAACAGCTGTTGAATGGATAATACAGGTAGTATGACATTGCAACGCATGCTAATACATCCGCATGCCATTACATTGTGGTTTTTGCAATGCAAGTCATGACAACGACTTGCGTTGGAGGGCGCTGGACTAAGGAGTAGTATCATTTACTATTCCAACTCCAGTCTACATACAGTAGGGAAGGTGTTGGATAGTAAATTATACTATTCCTTGTCCTAGAGCGCCATCCAGCGCAAGTCGTTCTAACGACTTGCGTTCTGAAAACCGCAATGTAATGGCATTGCGATGTAACAACCGCGTTGTAAACAATGTTTCCTGATAATACATGGTACAATCACTCTGCCTCTTACAATTTTCCAATTTCAGTATTGCTTAAAACGTATACCAGCAGGCTTATATGAAAGGTTGGGTAAGGAATACATAATGACATCCTGGGAATTACCTTATACACACAGTGGGGGAAAAGAAGTGTTTCTTAGTGGCAATAATTGTGAAAATGCACTAAGTGGTTCTCTCCTATGTCAGGGTATAAACTTACACGTTTCCTGCGATTGTTCCTCTAACAATGTATCCTGCCAACTGCAAGGTTCACCAGCTGCAGTGATTTATCCAATTTTTAGGCAGCTTTCTAATGGAAGTTACATTATGTTGAATGATCACAGCTGCTGTGGCATGTTGCCAGGTTTAGCATATCTTGTAACTGTGTCAGCCAGGATCACTTGCTGTATGCAAGTATTGTATCCAAAAACTAAGACAGACCGGGAGTCGCCGTTATGGTCTTCACTGTACATCTCTTCTATACGAATTGATACTTTGAGCAGAATGAAAGCCATTCTTTTACAAAAAACAGTGCCATTGACCTCGGCCAATATGATCTGCAAGTCGCAAGGACTTCTGCGGAGATACACACCCTATTAACTACAAACTGCCCTGTACATTTCTCAGAAATTTTAGGTTGTATCTTAAACATGTCTGATACGAGTGGTATTGTACATGTATGTAAGATGATTTTTTCGGGACTGTTAGCACCCTTTGAAGCAGTCCTAGGAATTTTTCCAAACTTTGTGCATTCTGTGTTTGGTGGGCTGCCTTTCATTTTTGGGACTCGCAGCAGGGATACTATTTTTGCTATAGCAAACTAGGGTGGTTCGAAGCAGTTCGATTATCTACTTGCCCGACGCAGCTTGCTAATATTATACCTGATAGAACTTTTTTAGCATACAGTTTTTTCTTGGTAGCTGCCTGAGAATTGAAGTAGTTTTGTTACATTGGTGGGAAGGATTCCATATACCAGGTGTAATTGAGTTAATCCTTACCTGGGTTCTCTGACTATTCCATTGAAAATTTTGGTTCTTGGTGGACTCACTTTTGTCTTCTAAAATTGAATCTGATGGTTCCTCTTATTATTTATTCCCTGTTCTGATGATGACCTACTGAATTAACAGAGTTTAAAACCCAATCAATGCTTTTCTTTGGTGAATTAAGAGGAAGCATATATTGTGTACTGTTCTGTCATTTGACAGACTTTGTCTTGGGGTAAATTCTCCTTCTACCATTGTTTTCTGTTACACAATAATCTTTTGTATGTTATATATTTTGCGTAACTGTATGAGCACCACTTCAATATTGTACAGTAGGTGTTTCTTCCCACACGTAAACATTCATTAAATAATGGTGATTTGCTACTTCTGTGTGTGCTGCAGAATGCAGCGCAAATAGTAGTAGCGAATTACCATTATTGATTTTTTATGTGCAGGAAGAGACACCTTCCTGCACATAAACAATCATTTCCAGCAATGCAGGCATCCTTGTACTATGGCGCAAGGGTGTCTGTTTTGGCGCTAGGCAGCTATTTTTAGCGCCAGCGCAAGGGAAAACACAGCTGTATCGTTGCAAGTATGGTGCATCCTGTGTTTTTTAAATGAAGCAGTGTGGTGCTGCAAAATTTGTTATGGTGCCATATCCTTGTAGATATGCCCCTAAGATACTGATGGGGGAGAGTGGAATCTGCCACTTGACCCAATCCTTGATAAGCTGGGTAGACCAGATAGACCAGATACCAAGCAGTCAAAAGACATATTAATTTCAGATAGCATAATCAAAGACAGTGCTCTTATAGAACACTAGAGACTACTACATCCATGCAAAAGAAATTACACTTTCACCTCATGTGCTCATGGCGCACAATCCTGAATACACTACTTTATTATCGCAGCTATGAAACCATGTAATTTAGTAACAACTTCTATAATACCAAATAACATATCATATCACAATTTAATCAATTTAGATCTACATCTTCCTTGTAAGAAATTGGGTTAAGGGTACTACTCAAGCAGCAACCACATCCTTGTCAGGGTGAAGTCAAAAGAAAACCCCCAAATTTACCTGTGCTCCACCCTATGGTAGCTTGGCACAGAGCAGTCAGGCTTAACTTAGAGGCAATGTGTAAAGTTCTAATGCAGCACTTTAAACAGTAATAAAGTCAAAATACCCCACAAGAAAAATCCCACACCAATCCAGAAAAATAGAGTAAATTTTAATACATGAACCAAAACTGAAATTACAAAACTCAAATCAGTAGAACTGGAGATATATACGTTTAAGATTTCAGTGATATTAGTGCCAATAAGCACAACTGTGGTTATCTGACTGCCTGGCAAGGATGAAGTCACAAGTTCCGGCTGCTCGATAGAACACTGGTCAGCTACAAGTGTCTGCTGAACACAGTACCATAATACTGGTTGCGAAGAGATGCAGAGTTCCGTATCAAGGATGCGTTGTGTTAAGCAGAGGCAATGCAAGGTCAGGATGTGGATATGCCTCATGCAGCAGTGGTTCCAGGGAGCTGTGAAGTGCAATGTCCTTTTGTGGCGATGCATCGCACAGCAGCATTTCCAAAGGGCTGCATTGGGTGAGGTAAGGTCCTTCCTTGGAAACGTGTTGTGCAGCGGCAGTACCCATAGGCTGTAAAGGCAATGCAGAGTCCTTAATTCGGGGAAATCCATGCCGCAGGTGTTGCGTTGGTTTCAAGGAGATGTGTTGAGCAGCAAAGGCAATGTACCAGTTCTGCAAGAGATGCGCTGCTGAGGGGATGCATGAATTCTGTTGGATCTACAGATGGGCTGGCAGGGCACCTTCAGGCAGACTTCCAAAGGTCCAGGGCTAGGGTGGCACCACTTGGGATGGCAGGACTCACAGATGGCAAAATTCAGTTTCTGGGTTCAAGGTTATTGGAAGCCTGTTATGTCCCTGAGGCGTCTCAGCAGGAGGCCTGCCAACTAGCCCTTGGAGTCGTTCTGGGGTGCAGTGTTTAGAGATACGGGTTCAGGCCTTCTTCCCTAAGCAAGAGGGCAGAAGAGTAGCAGGTCAGCATGGCAGGCCAGCAGTCCTTCAGGACAGCCGTCCAGACTATAGGCAGTTCTTACAGCAGCATAGCAGTCCTTTCTCCTGGCAGAGTCCTAAGGTCCAGAAGTGTACTTTATCTGGGCTAAAAAAAAGACCAATGACACCCCTTTGTGGGAGTGCTCAGGCAGAGCCTCTGTGGTGTGCAAGTGTGGTAGATGAAGGCTCTTCCCCCTCGTAAACTCGTAGCCCATTCTGCTGACAATTAGCTTCCCTTTGTCTGGGAGGAAAACACAAAGTCCAACTGCCAACTTACACTAGTCATATAAAACAGGAACTGGCTGCAGGCACCAATTGGTTAGTACAGAAAATACCAATCTTCTAAAATGGTATATTCAGAATTCTTATTAAAAATCTGACTTTACCATTAAAGAGGGCTTTTAAGTGCAATTCTTTGGACACCAAACTCAACCTGTCTACCTGATCCCCATTAGAAAATACAGACTATCAAATTTGTTGGAGAGGTAGGCCTTGCAGTAGTGAAAAACGATTTTAGGAGTTTTTTTCTACCAGGATGTATAAATCTTATATACTGCACCCAGTCCTCTGGTCTGTTGCAGGCCTACCATATGGCTGACTAATATGTATTAAAGGAAGGGTTGAGCCTGGCAAAAGGTTTATTTTGCTAGGACAAATGATAGTTTGAAAACTGCACATACGTGTGCAATGGCAGACCAGATACATGCTTAATGGGCTGCTTAAAGTGATAGCACTATCAGTACTGCAAGCCCACTAATAGCATTTAATTTACAGTCCATGGGCACATGTAGTGTCACTTTATTACGGTAAATTAAATAAAGCAACTGGGTGTAAGCCAATTCCACCATCTTTAAAGACAAGAGCATAAGCACATTAGTACTGGTTAGCAGTGAAGTTAGTGAAGTAGTGTGGCTCATTGGTTAGAGGCGGCAGACCCGAGAGCAGAGGACGGCCCGGGACCAGGGTTCGATTCCCAGTGCGGCAGGTTTCTGGACCAGGGTCAGCGGACTCGATAATTCTCTCGCCTCGGTGCCCACTCTGATCAGCGATCACACTCGGCAACTCTGGGCATTAGCTTGCCTCATCTTCACTAACGGCCCCACCAGACCGCCGGGGATGCCTGGTCTCACCCTGGAGATACCCATTAAGGGACCATCTCTCAGGGAAGCCAGGAAGGGTTTCGCAGCGGTCGAAGCGCGGAGATACTCCCCCGGGAGTGATTCTAGCGCTATATAAACACGCAAATTAAATTAAATTAAATTAGCAGTGGCAAAGTGTGCAGAGCCCTAGACTCAGTAAAAACAAATCAATGCAGGAGGGTTGAAGGCAAAATGTTAGGGGAGAACAACGCCATGAGTGCCATCTCTAGCATTACTTTATAGAACCCACCTGCTTGCTACGAATGGATATGAATTTTGCCAGATACAGATACCTCAAAGATAAGAATCGATTACTTTCCTATTTACTGATCTTTATTTAGATGAAAATGAAGATACAATATCATCAGCAAAAGTGCTCTGGGCTGCTGTGAAAGTGTATCTTGATGAGAGAATCAGCGATTTTTATAAGGCGCCATGAACAAGAAAACACAGATTAGATGTATTTACTCAACAACTTACAAAGGCCTATAATTCTTCACCAACACAGACATTACTTAGAAAACATATCAAGGCAAATCATTACTTGAATTCTCTGTCCACTCTCAGACTGAAGTGACCCTTTTTACGCTGAAGCAACACCACTATGGAAAAGGCTGGAAAGCTAGTAAGATACTTGCAGCCCAAATGTAGCAAGCCAACACTTAAGAAAAGAAAGAGAATGTACTATTAACAGACCCACAAGATATCCTGAAGGAATTCACTACAATCTATAAACACTTATACAAAGCAGAGGAGTCTACTGGACACCTTAAGGAAAGCAAGTTTATGGGAACGTTAGATCTATCCCATCTGCTCCTCTAGGGAACGATTTCATGCTCAAGGAGATTGCGAAAGCAAAAGTTGAAAGGCAACTAGCAACTGCTAGTAGTCCCATTGTAAGGAGAAGTCTTCCTGGAAGCCCCTAGCACTCAAGGCCTACTAGACAAATTCAACAGGACCCATAATTTCAAAAACACCAATGCCTGCAAGAGACCCATTGCAATGTATAAATTATAGGCCAACATCTCTCATTAACGCTGATGTAAATATACTGAGGAAGGTTCTAGATAATAAGTTCAAGCATTTCATTTGGCAATTGATCTACCCCCTGAGGTAGGGTTTGAGCCAGGATGATTATGAGAAAAGTACCTACAGGTACTCTCCTACTTACAATAGAAGATTAATGATGATAAGTCTGAATAAGTCTTGATATTGCTGGATGCCAAAAACAAATTTGACTGAGTGGAATGAGCATACCTGTTTCGAGTAATGGAAAAATGATTCTGACATTGACAAGGTCCTCTAGCTATATACCGCCCGTAGAGCCTAAGCGAACTGCAGCAATGTACCTTGTCATGAGAAGAGGAACTAGACAGTGTTGTACTCTCTTGCCTTAGATATTTCCTGACCGCAATTAAACATTTGTATATTACCATTCCTGACCCCCAAAAAGTATGTGCAGTGAAAACAGTTGTAGGATAATGAAATGAAGTGGAATTGACACAGTAGTGGATTTCCATATAACGTATTTATTATAGGAGCACATAGAGCCGTCCCAGCTGGTACAGCGAAGACACAAGCAGTAACTGCCACAGAGAGAACACTCATGGCAGCACGCTCGTCAACATCCCAGCTGACATCACACAATTCCACCAGCATCACATCACCACACCTCCCGCTTTTTTCAAATAAAACAACATGAGAATAGAGGGAAAGAATAGAAAGGGTACAGGAGGAGAAAAAATAAATAGATGTGAAATGGAACAAACAGTAATAATGGTACATAATATAATAGACTTTAAAGCCTGGAATAAACGAAACATAGTCTTGTAGTTTTCGTGGTCTGATATGGACTGCGGTACTCTTCCTAACACGATCCTCCCCTAAAACATTGTTATTAACCTCGACAGATTCAGAGCGAGGACACCGATCTCTGGCAATACGAGATGTACTCCACCAGTTACCATTGGACAATTTTACAGCATTTTTACGAACATCTAAAATTTGCTGTGAATCTAAAAACTTGGAGAGACCTCTCCTTACTGATACAGGATTTTTAACTCTAGCCCAATCTCCAACTCGGAGTCTGTGGGTTTCTTTCATGATGGAAGTCTCATGTGCTTTAGAACACGCTTCTGTAGATTTCTATATTGGCAGATTCCCACATGCACCTTGGTAGATTTGGGGGTCTCTAGTTGGCACAGGTAGATACTTGTGACAAATAGGGACCCTCTCCTCTAGTCAGGACAAGGGGATTACACACCTAAAATAACCCCTGCTCACCCTCTTGGTTGCGTGGCGTGAGCAGTCAAGAATTATTTCAGAGGCGTTGTAAGTTAAGCAGTTGAGACCACATACAATAACCCAGTGACAACACTACAAATGGACACCACACAGGTTTTATATAAAAAATAAGTACACTTTATATAGAGTTACCACAAGACCATACACAACAAAAATACACACTAGGATTACTTTAAGCTGGTAGATTTAAGCTAAGTTCAATTCAGTTCTTAGATGCAACACTCTGCGTCAATGTACCTTAAGTTTCATTGCGCTTCCACGACAAGCAATGTTCGACAAGCAATGTTGCAGCAATGTGAAATACGGCAAAGTCAGGTGCAAAGAAATAAAGACGTGAAGATCTTCCAGATGCGGCACGCTTCTCGGAGATGCAAGAAGTCCTCGGTTCGATGCGTGGACTGCAGAGGCGACAACCTTACGATGCGACAGCAACAGCTCCAGCGGCGACCCCCTTCTCCACGATGCGTGAAGCTTCCGCTCGATGCGACAACTACAGCGGCGACATCCAAGATGCGACGGCAGCAGTTCCGACGGTGGCATGCCTTTTGGGGATGCGAGGTGCTCTTGTTCGATGCGGTGCAATGCGACAGTTCCAGCTGCGACACCCTCCTGCTTTGGAGTTGCGACGGTAGGCACAGCGACGCGACACGCTCCGACCACATTGCGAGATTCTTCTCCTGATGTGGTGCAGTGCGACAGCTCCAGCGGTGACACCCTCCTTCTTCAGAGCTGCGACGGCAGGCACAGCAACGGATACACGCTTCTTCTCGTTGAGTGGCGCTACCAGCTCCTTGCGACACACAGTTCCTCAGAAGGCCAAAAACAGCAGCAGGCACTTCCACAAGAACTCTGGGGAGCTGGGGGGTGAAGTCTGTTGTCCCTGAGACTTCAGCAGACAGCTAGCTCTTTTCCAAGCCCTTGGAGATCCTTCACAAGTTGAAAGCAATGTACACAAAGTTCCTATCTCCTTCCTTTGGCAGTAAGGCAACCACTGCAGGCCAATCCCCCAAGCAGCACTTCAGCTTGGGAATAGTCTCTCCTCAGTTTCTTCAGGTTCCTTTACTCAGTAAAGGTTTCTTCTTGTAGTCCAAAGTGATCTAATCTCTTGGGAGCAGGGTCCCAATATGTATACCTCAAAATCCTTTGTTCTCTGAGGGGAGAAACATCAGACACCCCACAAGAGGTGGAGACAGCATTGTGGTAGGCAAGTACAGTCCCGGAGCACTTTGTTGACAGGACTCCTGCTCTTCTTTCAGTGTGCAGGGTAGAGACATCAGCCGCTCCCCAGGGGGTGGAGCCAGCAATGTGGAAGGCAGGCACAGCCTTATTCAGAGTTCAGGTTTACTCCGCCCTCCTATCTAGATGCAGATCTCTCTATTCACCACTGGGTGACTCAGCCTGTCTCCTGGAATTCCCCAGCCCAGTCACTCACTAGAAACCAGTCCAGACATAGGAATACACAAACTAGCAGAGGCAGGTTTGAATGGTTAGACAAGCAAATACCTACTTTCTAAAAGTGGTATTTTCAAACACAGAATATTAAAATAAACTTTACTAAAAGATGTATTTTATTATTCTGAGTTCATGCATACTAAACTCGAATTTCTACCATGTTCTCTGAGCCTGTTAGGATTATAAAATGTAACAATTCTAACAGCCCATTCTGGCCTATGGAGAACAGGTAGCCTTGCAATAGTGAAAAACAAAAATGGCTGTAATTCACTATTAGGACATGCCACACACATCAGGGCTTGTCCTACCTTATACTTACAATGCACCCTGCCCTTGGGCCTACCATAGGGGTGACGGATATGAAGAAAAAAGGGAAGGTTTAGGGACTGGGAAGTGGGTGCACTTGCCCACTCAGCATGACAGGACCAGACCGCACGCAGGCTCTACAATGGCAGACCTTAGGCACATTTTACAAGGCTGCTTCTGTGGGTGGCACGACCAGTGCTGCAGGCCCACCAGCAGAATTTGGATTACACGCTCTGGCACACTGAGTGCACTAGAGTAGGGTCTGACAAGTAAACCAAAGTAGCCAAACATGGAATCAAATCCATACATCAATTTACAATAGGGAGCACTAGCACTGTGGCACTGAATAGCAGTGGCACAGTGCACAAAGCATCTAACACCAGCAGAAACACATGAGGCAACAGCAAAAATGGAAGGAAGACCCATGCCAATGGTGCCAAGTCTAACACATGTCCCCTCCAGCTGAAAAGTGGGGAGAACTATCCTAACTCCTGGGAGTTCTCTTCACTGGGGCGGAAAAATCTGGACAGACCATCAGCGTTGGCGTGTTCTGTACCAGGGCGGTGTTCCACCGTAAAGTCCATACCCTGTAGGGAGATGGACCACCTCAACAGCTTGGGATTCTCACCCCTCATCTGCATCAACCATCTGAGGGGCCCATGGTCTGTCTGAACCCGGAAGTGAGTCCCAAACAGGAATGGTCTCAGCTTCTTAAGAGCCCAGACCACAGCAAATGCCTCACGCTCAATAGCAATCCACCTCTGTTCCCATGGCAGTAACCTTCTACTGATAAAGGCAACAGGTTGATCTAGCCTCAGTCTGGACAATGAACTCTTTTGAGAAGTTGGGTACCAGGAGCATGGGCGCCATGCACATTGCAGCTTTCAGGGCCTCAAAGGCTTTCTGGCAGGTGTCAGTCCAAATCACTTCCTTTTTTTTTGCATTCTCTCTTTTTTTTAAAATTATTTTTATTAAACAAAGTGCCAGCAAAAATCACATTACAGAGGTGATATTATAATATCAATAGATCATCGGGGAATAAAAGAAGAATATAGGAACACATGATGAGGAACGTTATGGGGAACTGGGAACATTGTATTCAACAGTTCTGGGTGGCGCACAAATCTCTCCTCTGTAAAGATTCCCGGGTCCCCATACCAATGACCATTTCCGAGGGCGTCCCCTCGTGAGATAGACTGTTTTTTCTCCAAACATACACCAGTCCAAGTTGTTCTCCCATACTTCCACAGTGGGTGATTGTGATGCTCCCAATAGCTGGGCAATATTTCTTTTTGTAATCATGAATCCCAGAGTAGCCCACTGTGTCTGTGCAGAGTTTAGATCAGTAGGCTCCCATATATTCAGGAGGCACATCCTTGCCTCCGGGATCAAAGAGATCCCCAACACCTTATGTATGGTATCATGAATTTTGCATCAGTATTCGGAGATATATGTATATTCCCAAATGATATGGAGAAAGGAGCCAGTCAGGCCACAATGACTTCTACACTGATCAGATTCCGACGAGGCCATATGTACCAGTCGGGGTCCCGTGATATAGACCCGATGCAAACCTTCAATTGAACCAGTCTCAGCCGAGCCAGAATAGCAACCTCTTTTGGGGAGGACACTGACTTCTGCCAGTCTTCATCGTCCAATTCTACACCATCTTGGACCCACTTAGCACTCAGCACTTCGAGGGGGTCTGCCCTGTGGTTAATGATTTTTTTATAGAAGTGAGTGCCGGACTTGTGTATATCGAAAATATTCAGAGCTTGACAATCTATATTCCGGGAACGACTTTGGCCGGGGGTTCTAAGCTACTGCCACGCACTGTCATCTTCAGAGGCAGTTTACCGGTCACGCCAGCACCCTTGTAATCCTCCGCCGCCGCTGGGAATCTCGCGGCCGCCGAGTGAGGAGAGCATTGGGGGCCAACCTGAACCACAACTCCCAGCATCCCCTGCTTCTTGGACGCTGACCGACGCATCACCCTGCCGCGCCCGGAGGCGCATAAGTGAGAGGGGCTTCTGCGGCAGAGCGGGGAACGACTTTGGCCGGGGATTCTAAGCTACTGCCACGCACTGTCATCTTCAGAGGCAGTTTACCGGTAACGCCAGCACCCTTGTAATCCTCCGCCGCCGCTGGGAATCTCGCGGCCACCGAGTGAGGGGAGCATTGGGGGCCAACCTGAACCACAACTCCCAGCGTCCCCTGCTTCTTGGACGCTGACCGACGCATCACCCTGCCGCGCCCGGAGGCGCATAGCGGGACGCGTGCGGGCGGAGCCCGGGCAGAGGACGGGCCGTCTGTGGCTGTCCGGGGTCGGCCAGGGTCGGGTCGGGCCACCCCCCTTATCTGTGATATCACAGCCGGGACCTGCTACAAAGGTACTGTTTCTAAGAACATTTTATCATTTAGCCACTGCTCATTGATTCACTGGGCTACTGCAGGATAAAGAGCACATACTGTGATCACTCTGGGACCTATTACATGTCATAGCTGCTAGTAGAGTACACTTTTCTTGGCAAAATGAGCTCCTCAGCCAAGAAGTCTCGACTACCTGCATCTCGCCCAAATACTAGACTTCAGGCCGCACTACCGCAGCCCCTGCCTACACTGACGGCCATTGACAAAATGCTGCAACAAACTATAGGGATGGTGGCTAATGCAATAGAACATACTGAAAGAAGATTATCCTTTCCACCCTCTGCATGCACCAAAGATCGTGTAGAGGATTTTTCTGTTATTATGAACGATCCAACGGTCCTGGATTCTTACTTAACATCTACCTATGCTGAGCTGCCTTGCGCGCAGGTGCCTGCTGAAACCTCTGTAGATGTTGAATTGGTACAGGTCTTATTAGGGTCGTCAACTAACAACGAAGACGCACAACCCTGTACCCTGACCTCCCCTCTTCCTGTGGCAACGTCTAAATCCGGCAGAACTGGTCCTAAGCCAAAAGAAGATAGTTGCCCTAAAAATACGGGTAAGAAGAAGCAGGCTAATCATAATTTGGTGTCTCCATCTGCAAACACGTTCCACCCACCCGCAGGGATACCCTGTTGGGTCACCAACATGGTGGCCGATCTTCAGGCAAGCCTTGAGCAAACGATCGCCTCACACTTTAAACCTCTTGCTTCCAAACTGGACAGACTAACTTCCATTCTAAATAATAAAATGCTGGGGGCAACGAAGCCAGTAAATTCCGAAGGCAAACTGGCACCTCCAGCACCTGCTGTAGCTTCTATAAAGTCACCCTGCCCTGTAGTAGTTAAGACCACTGCTCCAGTTGCATTGAACCAAAACTCAGGGCCTGCGCCAATCATCGCAAAATCCGTAAACCCTGCACCTCCCCCCCGTCAATCACAAATACACTAGGACAAACTATCCCTCCCGTAGGGGACCCTGATGGGAAATCTAGACGCCACCACAAAGAGGGCAATAATGTGGGAAACAATAACACAGTAAAATTACCAAGACCTCCCGTGTTAAAGGCAGCACCTAGGCAATTGCCTTCAATAAATCTACCCCCGGAAGCACAACCATATGTAAGTGCCCTAGTGGGTGTCCCAGTCCTTAGTGGGAGGAAAAGAGAACATGAGGCAGACTTATATAACAAGTGTGTACAGTGGTTAGACTTAAATAGACCTCTGCCTCCAAACGTCTCGGGGGAAATATTAGCAGTGAGAAGAATTGATTGGATTGGAAGGGGCCCTAAAACAGTGGCAGGGGATGTCGTTACCATTAACTTTAGGGACTCTTCCGCTGTAGACTATATCTGTAAAACCCCTTCCTATAGAGAAACTCAAATTTTTTCTCTACACTTATCCTACTTCTATCCAACCCCTAACCGCAAATTGACTTCTCACAGGAGACCCCAACTGATTAGAAACTGCTACACGCCTCCTAATAGGATTAACCACTGGCAGTCATTCGGGGAGGGTATTTCTCCAACAATTCCCACCTACCCACTGCTAGCTCACTGGAATAGGTTTAGCGTCCTTAAGGAGGTTGATTGACTGACCTCAACAGACACCGCCTCACTGCAATCTAACAGCATCAATCTAGAGGAGGAGATAGGAACCAAGGAGAAAACCTTACCAATGATTATTGGTGAGAATTCCTCTCCCAATGTAGCGATAAGGGAGGGGCCAAGTGCAGAGCAGAGATCGGGCTGGAGTACTTTTTAGAACAAGGGGGTGCGCATTGTATAAAAGAGGCCACGGAAGGAAGTATAAGAATCCTTTCATAGAACGTGGCCGGGCTAAAGAGCAAGCTACCTGATCCAGGGTGGCTCTCTTTCATGGCCACTTCTGATATTTGTATGATGCAAGAAACCTGGTCCGTAGAGGAGAGTGTTAGTCCCGGTTTTGCCACCTGTGACATCCATGAAGTATCTGGGGGGAAAGGCCGTCCCAAGGCAGGACAGTGACCACAATGCGTTGGTCCTGACGCTTAAGCCTGGATCTTTTGGCCTAACCAATCCCGTCCCTAGCAATAATATGGTATTGCCTTCCTATATTATATCCAACAATAGGAGAAGGGTTAAATGGCATTCGTGTGTGGACTCACCAAGTCGCCTTGCCGAAATCTATCAGATTGCCACCCCACTCTTAAGCGATATGGGGAGTGCTACTTCCCATGGGCAAATTATTGAGTCTCATGGGAAGCTAGTTGTGAGCCTAGGGGATGTATTTTATCCTGTTAGCAAGATGAAACCGCGCAGGACTAAAACACACCTTTGGCATGACCATGCCTGTAAGAAATCCAAGAAAGACCTTTTCATGGCAATTAAATCCAAGGACACCACTAATATTAAAGCCACAAGACTGCTTTATAAGATGGAACTTAACAGGGCTAAGAGTGAGTGGGAGGAAGTTAGATGGGCTGAAATGAGACTGAGGAAATAGAAATTTTACATGGCCAATGTGTCCCCAGCGTGTACCCCACGTTTAGTGTATGTGCATGTCATCCATTTCCCTTTATGGCCTGCAATAATAATGTCTCTGCATTTCCGTCCCACATTAGGATGTCAGTTACCCAGTCTTCCATGAAAGAAACGTTAATTCTGCACTGAGGCCTATGTTGCCAATGTATTTGCATTGTGCGCGTTTAAAAGTCAAGATGAACCCGTTTTGTGGCTCAGCCTGAGCCACTTCCCGAATTAAGGTTTTTCATGCCTCCAGACACTCTGAAAGCTGCAGCTCAGCTACGCATCCCTGACCTCTCGCATACTTCTGGCTCAGCCGACAGGCGGAGCCAGAAGTATGCGAAATACACCGTGAAGAGTCGGACGGGAAGTATGAGTCATCAACGGAAGAGTTAGAAGAGGAACAGGAAAAAATGAATTACGTAGGCAAATCACGACAGTTTGACAGGCCCAAATGCCTCGACTACCGTAAACAGGGTCAGGCTATAAAAGAAAGATATTCCCTTGAAAATCTATTCCAAGCTACTGAAAAAGCACTGAAACGACGGGTAGAGAGCGAGAGACCCCACACCCCACACGAACAGGAATTGGTCCGGTCAGCCGTCCAATGGGTGTCCAATTCTAACATATATAGCAATGACATAGTGGACCAGACTTTCTTGAGCCTTCCGCCGAATGAACAGCGTTTGGCGGGTATTTACATGGTTCAACATTTGATAACGTTGTACGAGAGTCAATATTCTGATCCTGGTCACTTGTATAAATTACTGGACGATATACTTCTAGAAAGATGGACAGGCCTAGGTACTGACTTAATTAATGTCATTCTGGACCAACGACATAAGTACTTAACTTCTCTGACCACATGCATGCTTCCCGCCCCACACCACGACAGAAAGCACTTATACATAGACAGACAGAATCCCCTACGAGAGGTACATCCCGTCAAAAATGCAGCGGTGAGCTTCAGCGAGTGTATGTTTACACACCCTTGACGAAATTAGAAATATCGGATATGAAAAAGATGCTGCCCTGTCATGATAAAGACCCGGGGGGATTTCACCGTGAATTAAAAGACATTCTCCGTATCGGAGATTACACGTACACTGACATTCTGAAACTCTTGAAAGTACTGTTGCCTGCTGGTATTTACGAAAAGCTTAAGGAAGAAGACTGGGAGGTGGGAGAGAAAAAGATAAGTTGGACAGAATTGGAAACAGAAGATAAAGGCCAGCACCCTGGTGTTGGTCTTGGGGACAGAGCTAAAGCACTACCTGAACTCCTGATACAGGTTTTGCCGAGATTATTGATTACTAAAAAGGAAGACTGGGATGCTATTTCAGCCTGTAAACAGAAACAAGACGAGGACACAAGTGATTTCTATTCTAGATTCGAGAAATGTTTTTCTATTAATAGTGGCCTTAAGCCCAGTAGTGAGTCATATCCTCATCTTTTCGTGAGCAAATTAGTAGAGAATTCCTTACCCCAGATCAAGAATAGAGTAGTGAAGGTTGAGAGTACTTGGCAAGCAAATAGCCCTTCCCAAATGTTGCAAATGCTACAATATCACCAGAACAGAATTAGAGAAGAGCAGGATCACGAAAAGAGACGCATGAAAGAGACGAAAATGAAAGTGCTGGTTGCCCAATCGGTACCAGCAAACGCGAACAAAAATGGCAAAAATACCACGACACCTGTCAAAGGGAACTGTAATTATTGCAAGCAACCAGGTCACTATGTAAATGAATGTGCTGTCCTGAAACACAATATAGCTACAGGCAAGACAAAAGAACGACCGCATCCTCCTAGGCAGAATAGCACCCCACAGAACACGCAACAGACCGTAGCAAATTTTCCACCTTCACCACCACCTGTTAATGCCCCGACACAAATGTATCAGTACACGCAGTCAGACTATCCAGAATACCAACAGTTCTCATGAAACAGCCTAGAGAGGGAAGTTGGCTTGCCCCTTATTGAGGTTCCTGTAGATCAAGAGGGTCCCTATGTACATAGTCGTGTATTGGGAAAGGACAGAAAATTTCTGATTGACACAGGGGCGAGCAGAACTACCATCAGCCATGACGAGGTTCCAGGGGCACCCCTCTCGGGCTCACAGAATGTTTCCCTGGGATTTTCAGGAAAGCCTATTGTTAATGAAGTATCGAAACCAGTTTCCTTAGGAGTAGGTCCATTGTCACGTACCACAGACTTGTTACTTACTAGATCATGTCCAGAAAACTTGCTTGGTATAAAGACATTGAAAGAACTAGGAGCATTTATATGTTGTTCTCCGGAAGGAGTACGACTGTTCTTACGTGATTTTAAGGGACACTATGTGTTGAAGGATTTTGATCACAGACTCCAGAATGTACCACAGCACCTATGGGCACAAGGTCCGACTGACGTAGGTTACATGCACATTACACCATACCGTGTCACTCTCAAAACAGGAGTAGTACTACCACGTGTCCGACAATACAAGTTACCACCTGACGCCGTAGTAGCCTTACTGAAAATTGTTGACGAACTCATTGCACAAGGAGTGGGAGTGGAGACTGACTCGAATGTATGTAATTCACCTGTCATCCCTATTCTTAAACGAACAGACCCTAATGCACCACCAGTTTACAGACAAGTTGTTGACCTTCGAGAATTGAACAAATGTGTAGTCCCTCAATACCCAGTGGTCCCAGACATTTCTTCATTACTGACTGCTATTGATTCTGAGACAACGTTCTTTACTGTTATTGACTTGAAAAATGCTTTCTTTAGTGTTCCAATTCATCCAGATAGTCAGTATCTTTTCGGATTCAGTTTAAATGGACGCAGCTTTAAATTTACGAGAGCTCCCCAAGGTTTTACAGAGAGTACTAGCATTTACAGCCAAGCATTAAAAAGACAGCTGGACAGTATTCATATGCCTACCAACACTGCACTGCTCCAATATGTAGACGACATCCTAATTACAGCACGATCAGAACCAGACTGCGAAAATGCATCACTGACAGTTTTACACTTTCTGGCAGACAAGGGGCACAAATTCGAAATTACAATTCTGTGCACAGCAAGTGGTGTACCTTGGACACTTGCTGTCCAAGAGGGGTAGACAGCTGACACAAGAACGTATTCAGTTCATTGCTAACCTTTCACAGCCCAAGACACAAAAGGAAGTACGGGCCTTCATTGGCCTCACTTCAAACTGCAGACAATGGATTCCCCAGTATGCCTATCTAGCCAAACCACTCATACAGTTGACAACACAGGAGGTAGCGTCTTTGACGGTCCTCCCTTGGACACATGAACATACATTGGCATTTGAAGAATTAAAAAGAGCCTTATGTCAAGCACCAGTTTTAGCGACTCCTTGTTACAGCAAACCTTTTATGCTTTTCGTCACTGAACGAGATGGAACAGCACTATCTGTCCTCACACAAGATCAAGCAGGAAAACACAAGCCTTGCGCTTATTTTTCTAGTACACTGGATCCAGTGGCCCAGGCTCTGCCTGCGTGCCTGAAATCAGTTGCAGCAACAGCCCTAGCCATAAGACAAAGTGACTCCATTGTGCTGGGACATCCCCTGACAGTCCAGGTACCACATGCAGTGGAAGTTCTCTTGAACAGGACACAGACACAACACTTGACTGTAGCGAGACTGACAGGATATGAACTGACGTTATTTCAGCCACACATAGAGATCAGACGATGCAATATTCTCAACCCTGCTACACTTTTGCCCTCAAGTACAGTAGACACTGCACCACATGACTGTGTGGAAATAATGAATACAGTAACGAAACCAAGACAAGACCTGACAGACATTGCACTGACAGACCCTGACCTGACAGGTCATGCATGAGAACAAGCACGGGAGAGTTAGTGGCCGCATATGCCGTGACCACTGATACTGAAGTCATAGAGACACAAAGAATAGACATACTATCAGCACAAGCAGCAGAGCTCATCGCTCTGACACAAGCCTGCATAAGAGCCAAGAACTTGAAAGTAAACATTTATACAGATTCACAATACGCTTTCGGTGTTGTTCATGACTTCGGAGTGTTATGGAGGGAGAGAGGTTTCTTGACCTCTCATGGGGCTAAAATTCAGCACGGTCCGCTTATTCAGGCTCTGTTAGAAGCAATACATTTACCTACAGCCATAGCTATCCTGAAATGCAAAGCACACACCAAAGTTACAGATACCATTTCCCAGGGTAATGACCTGGCAGACCGAACTGCTAAACTTACAGCCCAGACACCAACAGACACGACAAAGACAGAGGTACCATTACTGACAAAAAGTATGACAGTCAGGGATCCTTCTCAAGATGTACTCGACATACAGACACATGCCACTTCAGATGAAATAAAGAAATGGACAGAACAAGGAGGGGTCCAGACTAACCAAGGTTGGATGACTAAGGGCAAAGCTACATGGTTTCTCCCAGACTCTATGGTACAAGTGATCATAAACACAGCACATAGCCCAGCACACTTGGGAGAGAAGGCAATGTTAGACAGCTTACAGAATATCTGGTTTAACAAGCATCTACGTGCAGCAGCGAAACAGAAAGTACGTACATGTATGATCTGTTGCCAGTTCAATCCAGGCAAAGGCATTCCGGTGGAACAAGGCGGATTTCATCCTCCTGACCATCCTTTTGAAGTCCTCCAGATGGATTATATCCAAATGGACAGATGTAGAGGTTACAAGTATGTCCTGGTAGTTGTATGTGCACTATCTAGATGGACAGAAGCGTATCCAGTCCCAGATTATACTGCTGTGACCACTGCCAGGCAATTGGTGCGTGAGTTTTTTCCCCGATATGGATTGCCCCGTGTCGTGTACTCAGATAATGGTCAGCCCTTTTCTTCTGAATTAATGAAACAAGTGTCCCTTCTGTTAGGATACCAGTGGAAGTTTCATTGTGTACGACACCCTGAAGCAGCAGGACTTGTCGAGCGCCATAATCAGACACTTAAGACGAAATTAGCAAAAGTTTGTGCAGAAAAAGGCGAGGATTGGATGGTAGCCTTGCCGGTTGCCCTCTTTTACATGCGTATGGTAGCTCATTCCAGAACAGGCCTATCTCCTTATGTAGTGGTTTTCGGCAGACCACCGAATATGTGGGGTACGCCTATGCCTAAGAAAATAACTGATGTTGACAGTAACATGCTGACAGATTACCTGGCTTCCTTGATGTCTGCACTACTCTCTTGTCGTTCACAGGTTGCCGCCGCTTTCCCTGACAACACCCAAGTCAAGGAACATGCCATCGTCCCTGGTGTTCACGTCTATGTGCGGAACTTTGATCGATCAAGCCCCCTCGAGCCACGCTGGAAGACACCGAAATTAGTATTGCTCACCACGAGGACTGCTGTCAAGGTCGAAGGACGTAAAGGATGGCTTCATGCCCAACACTGCAAGATATTCTTTGGAGATTCTGGAACTTTGATAAAGAATACAGACAGTCCCGATAGTACAGACGCTAAGCCCCCTTTGCTAGAAAAGACTCCGCAACAAGAATACAGGTCCAAGTTACGGTCTAGTAAGTCAGACAGCGTTTAATTGTTTAAGTCCACTAGGTGGTGAATCGGTTAGACAGGTTCCTGACATGTATAAGATCGTAGACCAGAATAGCAAAAAGAGCAAGATGAGAGAGAAATACTGCAAGATATTACGCAGTAGATGTATAGTACCTCTGATTTTTATGTCTCTTCTGTGCATCACCATAATATGTATCAGCTTGACACTACATGTTTTCTTTCCTCCTATTGCCTCACATATACACTCTTCCATTAATGACACTGTAGAGCATACATTCAGTGATCTGCCTCCCCATGAATTGTCATATCGACTAGCCCTGCGCAACAATACTTTTATTCGAATGTTGCACCGTTCTCATCAGACCAGCAATGCAACAAATTGCTGGGTATGTGGCCAACTTCCACCTTATCAAAAGACGAAGGGAGTACTGCCCTTCTTCCCTTTTCCGTTCTCGCACAATGGTTCATGCGGAGCATGGTTTGCTTTAATGTCATCACTAGACAGAAAGTCCACAGTTTCCCAGGGCGATTGGATATGGGGAAATTTGAATAAAGTAATGAATGAGGCATGTTTTCCAGACGAAGACGGTCTTCCCCAAAGGAAGGGGACCGATCTAGAAAATGAACAAGGAAATGCTTCCCTTAACTTTATGATTCTGAATGTCCAGCCCGAGCAAAATGCAAGTCCACCGTTTATATCAGTCCTACCAGTTAAAGGTGATCTATGCATTAGACAGAAAGGGTCAGTACATTTGGGACACAGTGAATAAAATACTGTAGTCGAGTTTAATGATAAAGGAAAGTCCTCTTTCAAAACTTCCCGCCATTCCTATTTCATTTGCGGTCAGACAGCCTATGTACATCTGCCCTTAGACTGGGGTGGGACATGTTATATAGCATTTCTGCTGCCACCCGTCTATCTAGCCCCATCCCATTATCATCGAGATTCACGACTAGAGCATGTTAGACACCGGAGAGAGATCGATTCCTCCGTGATTGATCAGACTGAGACAGCTTGGGAGCATTATACAGATTTCAATAGAGGTTTCTTTTTCTTCATAGGTCCCGTCCAAAACAGTAAACTTATACGCAGGTTAACAAGAACTCTAGAAGCAGTAGTGAACGAGACTGCATCTGCCCTGGCTAACTTGACCCAGGAGCAGTCCGTGAGACTTGTTGTTCTTCAGAATCGCCTTGTTCTTGACGTCATCTTGGCAGATAGGGGCGGGGCTTGTAGAGTGATCGACACCAGTTGTTGTGTGTTTATTCCAAATAACGCGCCATCTGTGTACGCAGCAATAACAAGGCTCCACAAGATAGCTCACGAGATACATCAAGACCCAGGCACATGGACTTGGTCCGGTTGGCTCTGGGGTGTAATATCGGCATGGGGATGGAAAGTGTTGTCGTTCCTAGGAATGATACTGCTTATGATATTCGGCTGCTGTCTCTGTCTGCAATGTGGCCCGGCGATTTGCGGCCTGTGTGCCACTGCCTGTATTCCCCATCCACGTATACAAAAGAAAAAAGATGAACAAATGATGCTGTATGATCAGATATACGGTCTCATGAATATAGATGTGTCCTGAAGGGTACAGTAGGGGACAAGGAGGGAATGAGGAAATAGATACATGGCCAATGTGTCCCCAGCGTGTACCCCACGTTTAGTGTATGTGCATGTCATTCATTTCCCTTTATGGCCTGTAATAATAATGTCTCTGCATTTCCGTCCCACATTAGGATGTCAGTTACCCAGTCTTCCATGAAAGAAACGTTAATTCTGCACTGAGGCCTATGTTGCCAATGTATTTGCATTGTGCGCGTTTAAAAGTCAAGATGAACCCGTTTTGTGGCTCAGCCTGAGCCAGTTTCCAAATTAAGGTTTTTCATGCCTCCAGACACTCTGAAAGCTGCAGCTCAGCTACGCATCCCTGACCTCTCACATACTTCTGGCTCAGCCGACAGGGGCCCAACCCGGCCTGCCAAGACAGTATTTTGCACACAGTTATCTGCTTGCTCCACAGAAAACACATTCCTGCCTAGTGAAGAAGGTAAACAGAACCCGTCTGCAGAGATAGGGCCTAGCTTTTCTGTCTCCGTTTAAGTGATTTACAGAGCTTGCATCCATAGAAAGCCCATGGCCCCCACGCAATGCACGAAGAAATATATGCACACACCGGCTCTTGGTAATGAGCAACCTTTGCTTGAGCGACCTTTACTTCAGATAATACATCCCCGGACCTAAGATATCAGATAATACCAGACAAGCAGGTCGTCCTGACACTGAAGGCCTCTCTACTAGATCGAAAGTCAGCTCCCCCCAGCTTCCCCCAGTTACACGTCAATTGCACGTCATGACCAAGTTGCGCACACAAGTAGGGTAAGGGTTCCAGCTGACCATGCAGACCCCCTTCATGTATCCACCCACTTATGACTCACCTATGACTCCTCGAGTGAACGCCCGCATGTACGCCCTCTTGCACGCCCACATGCTCTTATCTCTCTCTTTCTCTTGCTCTGCCTGGAGCGCTCCTCCTTCTCTATGCAATGCAATGTATATTCCATGTATAAATATTGTACTCTGTGAATAAAGTTCAGGAAGACCCTTCCTGAACCTTAGTGGTGATGGAACCAGATTCTCCCTTAACTCGAGTTACTGAAATAAAGCCCTTTTGAATCGGACACCACGGACTCTGCCTCTCATTATATGCATAACCCTTTGTTTAAGTATAGAAATTCTGACAGGGTAATATTTAATTTACCACAAGACAGTCACTCCTCTTAAAAGATTCTAAGAACTTTTGGGCCATTGCTACCTCCTCAGCGGGTGGTGAGCGAGATAGTGGGGTCTCGAACATCGCTCCCATAGTCTGGGAGACGCATTTTAGGTCACTTTACACTAGTCCTGAGTCAGGGATACCTGATCGCCAAGGGCGGGACAACTTGCCTAGAGCGACTTTACCCCCCCGGATTTGTATGGTCATGGTCCCCCCGAATGAGCATGGACTGTCGGGGGCCTGGGGGCACGGGGTTTCCCTCTGTAATACCAGGACACTATGTTGGTCCCAGGGGCTCCTACGGCCCCAGACCGCCCGCACGAGCGTAGACCGCCGGGGGTCTGGGTTTCCGGGGCTCTCCCCTGTAAAAATCAAGACACTACCCTCATTCTTGAAGTTTCTACGACCCCAGACCCCCCGCACGAGTGTCGACTGCCGGGGGTCTTGGGTCCCGGGGATCCAATTTGTAAGAGCAAGGACAACCAGCCAGCCCTTGTGGCTTCCGTGGCCCCAGACTCCCCGCATGAGTATAGACTGCCGAGGGTCTCGGGCCCTGGCGATACGATGGGACAAGTGGGTGCCCTAGAGAGGTCTACTATACTTAATCTTGATCTATTTCCCTTAAGGAAGTGGAGTCGGCAATCGAGAGGTTGCCCCCAAACAAAGCTCCCGGTCTTGATAGGCTCCCAGGAGATCTTTTTCGTTCCCAACCTAAAATCTGGGCCCCATACCTGATGGTCTTGTTCAATGCGGTCCTACAAGGTTCGGCATTGCCTGAGACCTGGCTTGGAGCTGAGATTGTTCTAATTTTTAAAAAGGGATGTCCACTTGCTCCATCTAACTATAGGCCAATTAGCTTAATTGACACTACCCAGAAGCTGATGGGGTGAATCCTACTCGATAGACTATTGGGTTGGATGGAGGAGAATAACGTCTTAACCACCCTCCAAGCCGGATTTAGATCAGGGGTCTCGACCATGGACCAGATCTTCCAACTCCAGGTCCTATACTGGAAAACTGCAAGAATAGAGGGTGGCAGCCTCTACCTTGTTTTGTGGACCAGCGGGCCGCATTTGATCTGGTTCCCAGGGAGAGGCTCTGGACGGTTTTGGAGGAGCTTGGTCTCCCTCCCTATTTGTTAGAAGCCCTCATCAGACTCCATACAGGGAATTATGCACAGGTGAGATGCGGAAGGAACGGGGAACTATCTGCTCGTTTCCCCGTTACCCGGGGTGTACGCCAGGGCTGTGTACTGGCCCCCACCCTCTTTAGCCTGTATGTCAATGGTCTGATAGATGTACTTTCTGGCGTCAGGGACAACGATGCTCCTCGACTGGCCACTGGTAGGGTGCCCGCCTTGATGTTCGCGGATGACACCTTATTGTTATCGCGTACATCAACGGGCATCCAGCGGGTTTTGGACGAGTTTGTGTCTTTCTGCGCCTTACAGGGTTGGAGGTCAACTTGGAGAAGACTAAGTTCATGATCTTCAATCCCCCGAGACATACCCGCCCAAATCCTACGCTGAATGGAACCTCCTTGGAGCGTGTAAAGACTTTTGTATACCTGGGGGTCACATTGACTGCACATTTCACTTGGGATCACCAAATTTCTAAATCATCCTTGAGACTGGCCCAGATTATGGGAGGCATAGGTAGATTCTATAGTGCTTTGACTTTTAAACCTGTCACTCCTGCCCTTGAGATTTACAAAATACAGGTCAGGGCAGCAGCTTTGAATGCCGCAGAACTTTGGGACAAGGGGTGGTGAGGGACAGAGTCTCTGAATTAAGCAGAAAGCTCTCACCCAGTCAAAAGATCAGGGCTAGATCCAACACCGTTTTTTAGCTCACTGCACCATCCCAGTTTCAGAACCTGGCTGTATGCAAATTAGTCTGTTCCTGTCCCAGTGCATGATGGGAACAGGGCAAACCAAACTACATAAGCCAATTCTTACACTGGGAAGGAAACAAGCTCCCGGGGACCGGTTTTTGGCATTACAGCCGTCTTCGGCCCGGTTTGCTTGAATCCTGATGGTGCAATGAGCAAGGGTCTCACATCTGAGAATACCCTTCCACGCTTAGGGTGGACAAAAATATTTACAACAAGGGGTGGTGAGGGACAGAGTCTCTGAATTAAGCAGAAAGCTCTCACCCAGTCAAAAGATCAGGGCTAGAACCAACACCGTTTTTTAGCTCACTGCACCATCCCAGTTTCAGAACCTGGCTGTATGCAAATTAGTCTGTTCCTGTCCCAGTGCATGATGGGAACAGGGCAAACCAAACTACAAGAGCCAATTCTTACACTGGGAAGGAAAAAAGCTCCCGGGGACCGGTTTCTGGCATTACAGCCGTCTTCGGCCCGGTTTGCTTGAATCCTGATGGTGCAATGAGCAAGGGTCTCACATCTGAGAATACCCTTCCACGCTTAGGGTGGACAAAAATATTTACAACAAGGGGTGGTGAGGGACAGAGTCTCTGAATTAAGCAGAAAGCTCTCACCCAGTCAAAAGATCAGGGCTAGATCCAACTCCGTTTTTTAGCTCACTGCACCATCCCAGTTTCAGAACCTGGCTGTATGCAAATTAGTCTGTTCCTGTCCCAGTGCATGATGGGAACAGGGCAAACCAAACTACAAAAGCCAATTCTTACACTGGGAAGGAAACAAGCTCCCGGGGACCGGTTTCTGGCATTACAGCCGTCTTCGGCCCGGTTTGCTTGAATCCTGATGGTGCAATGAGCAAGGGTCTCACATCTGAGAATACCCTTCCACGCTTAGGGTGGACAAAAATATTTACAACAAGGGGTGGTGAGGGACAGAGTCTCTGAATTAAGCAGAAAGCTCTCACCCAGTCAAAAGATCAGGGCTAGATCCAACACCGTTTTTTAGCTCACTGCACCATCCCAGTTTCAGAACCTGGCTGTATGCAAATTAGTCTGTTCCTGTCCCAGTGCATGATGGGAACAGGGCAAACCAAACTACAAAAGCCAATTCTTACACTGGGAAGGAAACAAGCTCCCGGGGACCGGTTTCTGGCATTACAGCCGTCTTCGGCCCGGTTTGCTTGAATCCTGATGGTGCAATGAGCAAGGGTCTCACATCTGAGAATGTTCATCACCACCCCCTTTTCTGAATCGCAGAACTTTGGGGACACATGAAAGTACATGAGCTATTGAAGGTTGAACATTCCTTCATGCGCCACTTGGTTGCTCTTCCACAAAGTACTCCCCTCATACCACTACGCCTAGACCTAGGCTTGGAACCCATCGACGAGCTGGCAGCTGCACGACCGCTGCTCTATTGGAGAAGGCTTTGGTCTGTGCCGGAGCTTGTATCCTTTAGGGCAGAGTTCACTGCAATCTGGGGTCAGCTACAGCTTAAGAACATACCTTGGCTGGCTGTTAAGGCTTTTTTTCATCAAATTGGTATGCCACAACTCTGGGACGCACCTGAAGACAGCTGCGTGAGGACGCAAAGGTCTCAAATAGTGGCGGCTGTAAGGTCATACAACCTAAAAACCCTACACTGCTCAACCTCCTTGGGAAGGCTGGCCACAGAGTTTTTATTGACGAAAGATAGCCCCAGGACAAAGGTGTTTTTGGACATGGTACAGCCCCCATTCGCAAGAAAACTGTATATTCAACTGAGGCATGGCTCCCTACCGATAGGGGCACTAACATCCAGATGGTCACACTCGATGGAGGCCAATTGCCCTGCTTGCATCCATTGGAGGGAAGACTTTGTACATATATTTTTCTTCTGCCCCGCATACAGCGGAATTCGGAAATGCTGGATCCTTCCACTGTGTAAAAATCTGGGTTTTAGACAATGTGCTCAAGCTTTAAGAGTTTTAACCTACGATACTGCCCCTCCCATTGTTTTTGCTGTTTCCCGTTTTTTATATGGCATGTGGCGGAGAAGAACCCTTTTTTTAGCATGAAATAATTTTTACCCATTCACTTATTCTTTGATAACTCTTTGTTTAATACTTTTTTAATTCAACTGTATTTGTGATTTTAAATTGTTGTGCCTGTATATATTTAATTGCACTTTTATGGTCTTCTGGCAGAAATAAAGTTATCAAATACAAAAAAATATTCCGTCTGCATCTCTGCAAATGACTTGATCCTACCCTTTCTCCAGACATCTCCGATGGTGGAGATCCCAATTAGATCCCACTAATTGAACTCTTTTGTCCTCCAAAGGTTACCACGTTTCTCAGAGTCAAAGAGTGGGGTGGCCAAAGTCAGTCTATTTCTCCAACCCAAGTAGCTGTTAGCATCAAGCCAGATCCGAATAGCATGTTTGGTTGGCCCGGTTAGTCCAGGTTTCGCCGTCTTCGAGTACAGCGCCCTGCTATACCCCCCCAGGAAGAAGCCATTTAGCCATAGCGTACGCCGGATCACCCACTGGACCTTACATACAGTGGTTGATCCCTGCCAGTTGGGAGGCCCAGTAATACCTTCTGATGTCCGGGAGGGCAATGCCTCCATCATACTAGGGAGTATTAAGCCTAGCTAACGCAATTCGAGGTCTACCCTCCCATAATAGGCTACAGTCGTTCAACGTCGTGGAAATAGCTAGCTAGTACAGCATCTAAAGTATTCTGGAGGGCATATAGAAAGCGAGGAAACGCTATCATTTTGAAGACAGCTGCCCGACCCAACAGAGAGAGTGGAAGTTTCCTCCAATTAGCGATGTTACTCCTCAGCTCCTGCATAGGGGGAAGAAGGTTGCGGGCATACCCCACCGCGGGGTCTAAAGAAATATAAATACCCAAGTATTTGAAACCATCTGCATTGATATGAATTGGACAGTTGCGAGGAGGAACCGGAGGCTCACCTTTCAATACAAACAATACGGACTTCCCCCAGTTAATGGAAAGCCCCAAATTTTTGCCAAAGGAGGCCAAGACATCTAAAAAGACAATCAGAGACTTCCGGGACGAGGTCAGATAAAGCAGTATATCATGCGTGTATAGGGATATCCGGTCCTCCCAGTCCGAGGACCATCGCAACGCCCGTATAGATGGTTCCTAACACAGCCAAGGCTCAAGCGACTCCAGGGTAAGTGCAAATAGAAGGGGGTACAGGGGGCATCCCTGCTGGGTGCCCCGTCCGAGCTGAAATGGTGCAGAAACCCTGTTGTTCACAACTATTTGGGCCATTGGTTTAGTGTATAGCAGCCAAACCCACCTAATAAACTCGGGCCCAAACCCAAATTTAGTCAGGACTGCCCACAAGTAGGGCCATTCGACAGTGTCGAAGGCCATGGTGGCGCCAAGTGAAGCGATCACGGCTGGCTTATTTAGAGTATGGGCTCTAGCCAGTACCCCATGAAGCCTGCGCAAATTAAGAGCTGTGTTTCTTTGGGGCTTGAAGCCTGACTGATCCGGGTGTATCAAGCCGGTCACCACTTTTACCAATCTGTTAGATAGAAGCTTGGCTAAAATCTTGGGTTCGGCGCTGAGTAACGAAATAGACCTATACGAGGCACAATTAGTTTTGATTTTACCCTCCTTATGGATTACCACCACCGATGCCACCCTTTGGTCCCTAGGCAAAATCCCCTTGTCCCTTGGAGATGTAGTTTGGCCTGTGTAACTCCCACCTCCAATTCCCCTTTAAACAAACCTATCTCAGTCTCAAGATCTACCAGCTCCCTGTTCCTTTCTTTCTTTGAGCCTGCTTTAAGTGAAAGGGCCTGACCCCTAATAACTGTTTTAAAGGCCTCCCAGAGTGACAGTGAGGAGGATACCGACCCTACATTAAGGAGGAAGTAGTCATCTAATGCTTTGATGAGGTCATTACATATTTTGGTGTTGCGTAAATACCAAGGATTAATAGGGATGACCTTGCCAGTCGTTCCCCGAGTGATAGTCATGTGGACCCACAGTGGTGAGTTATTTGAAATCCCTCTAGCCAAGTGTGTGACAGCAGTTAAATAGAAAGCTTGTGAAGCTGGGACCAACCTGTAATCAAGTCTGGAAAGGCTATTGTGCGCCCCCGAATGAAAGGTGTACTGCTGTTGAGTAGGATGAAGTAGTCTCCAGCCATCGACCAGACCCAATTCTTCTATAAAATCAGGCAACCACCTCAAAGCTCCACTCGTGCTCAGTGGAGGATGTCTATAAAGCAGTCCAGAGACAACCGCATTAAAGTCGCCCCCTAAAAACAGAAGTTCCTCCGGGAGTGTAAGCAATAGCTTCCCCAGATCTGCAAGTGTGGTAACTTGGAGCCCTGGTGGGACTTAAATCGACAGGAGGGTAATGTCTTGTCCTTCCCACTTGCCTGTGATCTGAGCATATCTACCCCTGTCATCCTCCCAAATGGAAGTAACCGCCATGGGGAACATCCTGCGAATAAGGATACCCACCCCTCTGGAGCCCAATGTGAAGCCTGAGTGCGCCATTAGCTCACACCCCATTCTATGGAGTGCTTTGCATGAGTTACCCACCAAATGCATCTCCTGGAGTAATGCCACATCTGGCAAGTGCCTCTTAAGGTACTGAAGGACCACACCACGCTTAATCTTGTCCCCCAACCCATTTACGTTCCAACTCAAAAGCTTGATTTCCCTACCCCCCATCATCTTCGTAGAACATTCGACAATCCTCAGTAATCTGCATGACAATCAATTGCAATGTGATGACTAAATTAACAAACCACCCAACAAATGAGACAAGTTGTCACTCCTAAGACCCCCCACCCCGCTGCCCTGCCTATTAGGCTTAAAACTGCCCATTGAAAACTGCGGAGTGCCTGTCGCCCTAAACATTCAAAAGAAAGAACAAAAAACCTTACTTAGGGGGTTAAAGTCCATGAGCCCTGGTTAGTGCCCTATCTAATATCATAAAATGTACGGAGGTCTGTCCACTCGTGCAAATATACAATCTTCGGCACCTAATACTCA
Source organism: Lissotriton vulgaris (assembly GCF_964263255.1). Lineage (NCBI taxonomy): Eukaryota > Metazoa > Chordata > Amphibia > Caudata > Salamandridae > Lissotriton > Lissotriton vulgaris. Next base: position 274,609,954 of record NC_141688.1, read on the forward strand.
TATCAGTGACTATTCCCCCCACCAACCCGCCACCCCCCGGAAATCACCCAAACACCTAACTGGCCGTTTGTTCAAGAAGGCTGAGCGTCCGCTCCACCACCGTTTCCTCCATCTGTTGGGGCCCTAGAGTCCCGGTATTCGAGCCACTCCATCACCGCCTCCGGCTGTTCGGAAAACCACGCTCGGCCCTCCGCCTCAACCCTGAGACGGGCAGAGAACAGCATCGAGTACTTCATGCCCCTCTTTCGTAAGTCTCGCTTTACTGACAAAAAGGTTTTCCTTTGCTTCTGCACTCGTTGAGTAAAGTCAGGGTAGAAAGAGATGGTGGGGTTCTCGTATCTGAGAGGGGAGCTGGTTCTCGAGCTCTGGAATACAGCATCTCTGTCTCGGTAGTTAAGGACCCGGGCCAACATAGGCCGCGGGGGAGCGCCCTAGTCTAGGATGGCCGCCCGGGACCCTGTGTGCCCGTTCAACCACAAAGAACTTACTGAGGACCTTCGGTTTCAGATGGTTCAGGATAAGACCCTCCATAAAGAGGTCAGGGGCCTGACCCTCCGACTTTTCCGGCACACCTAAAATGCGTAGATTGTTGTGGCGGAGGCGGCCTTCATAATCATCCAGCTTGAGGCTGACATCCCCCCGGAAATCTCGCAATTCCTTGACCTCCCTTTGCAACTGGGAGACATCATCTAGAAGGCTGGAAGTAGTGAGTTCAACTTGCTTCACCTTTTCATTAAGTTTCCCCATGTCTGCGCGAATCAAAGTGATATCAATAGCCATGGAGTCCATCTTGTGTTCAAGTGAGGCTTTTACCCCCGTTATCGCGTCCATGACATCTTTTAGGGAGAGCTCGGGTTCTTCACCAGGCAGGGTCTACTTCACCGACTCCTCAAAGAGCCTCCCCTTTGGCGTGCCCTTAGATATCGTGTATCGATCAAATTTATTTGCCTGGACCGATTTCAAGCCCCTGGCTCCAGCACCTTTTACCCGCTCCATCGTTCCAGCTGCAGCACACAGACAGGGGCCAGTCACAGGAGCCAAACCACTGGGCCTCCCAGCACCGCACCCCTAAATTCGGGCTACCAAAGAACGTCCCGGAACACCAAAGGCACAGTTCCTCGCCACGGGCAGCGATTCAGGAAGGGGTTCTCCACCTGCAAATATGCAAAGACTCACATGTCTCCAATCCTGGAAGCAGCAGCGGTCACCCTCAATATTCACACACAGCAGTCAACAGGGCACGCCTCCAGCCAAGGAACTTCAGTGCATATCCAATGCCTTCTGTGCTCTCCCTTGGGCCAGAGGTAAGGAATATAGTGGGGAGGCGTGGGGCCCATCACCACTTCATCTCAGGGCATGTTTGAAGGTCGCGTTCCTCTGCCTCAGCGCTGTGGAGAGCTGCAAGCCTTCATTTAGGTTTCCCAACACTGGAGGCCTCACTTTCTAATAGGCAATTCCTGCCCTTCAATACAGCCTCCTCTTTGTCCATTCTGATATATGATGGTTCTAATCACAAACAAGACGATTTTACCGGGGCCGATGAGGGTGGGGGGGTGGCCAGGGGACATCGGAGGGAGCTACAATCGCGAGGCGCCACTGATCGCCTCTCCGGGTCCCGCAGCTCCGAACTCAGCTGCCGTCCGCCGCCACCGGAGCCACCAGAGGTCCTTAAATCCTGCCGCCTTGCGTCACCCTCACTCCCCCACGACAGTGGAGTGCAGGTCCCCCCACCTGCGAGAGGAGTCCCGCATCTGTCATGATTCCCCCATCTCCTCATCCTAGGTTTTTAAAAAACCCACCCCTTTTCCGTGCACCAGCACTCCAGTATGTATTAAGTAAAATGTGTTGCAAGTGAAACGTGTTAGGAAAGTGGTTCCTTGTATAAATGCTGACTCGTAATGGAGATTTCATGTTTAAGTCTGAATTTGAGCTTGTTGTAATTTGTGTACCTTTTTCATTTATTACGTTTGCTTTTGGGATAAAGATTCGGAAGGTCTGAGCCAAGCGCAGCATTGGGTAAGATCAGTTCATGCATTCTGCACGTTTAAGCCGCATTGAGCCTTTTCACTCGCAGCGGCTTGAACGTGACGTGCGCACGTTATCTTCTGGGTGCGGTCGGCTATTTAAACCGCACCCAGCCTTCCAGAAGTTGCTTTGCCTTCCACACCAGCAGGGAGAAAGGTCGCGTCTGAAGGCTGCTCGGCTGACTCACCTGAAAGAAGATATTCCGGCTCCTAGAATCTTCATTTGGTTCGTCCTGCGCTTCGGAAACCTGTTAAAGACAAGATGAAAATGCAGAGATAAGTACACTTAATCTTTGAAAAGACAGGCGCCCTACGCAAGAAAGCCTAGGTTAATTTTTTGAACATTTCGTTTTCCTCAGTAAAGGAAAACGGTTTTGAACTTGAGAAAGCTTTGGTTAAAAGAATCCTTTGGACATTTAAGAAAAGAAGAGAACATTGAACAATAATAATTGAGCAGAATTTCAAGGGGAAATCATTGCAAGAATACATTATAGTGAAAAATGGTTTTTTAATTTTATTTCTTCTATCAGTCGAAAGTCAAAGGTCTCAGAATAGGTGTTTGTGGTGGAAGTGTTTTTGTTTTCTCTACGTGTTTTACAACAGGTTTTGGGACTCAAGAGAATTCATAGAACCCATATAAATCGTTTTTTGAAAACATTTGCAAGTAAGTTTAGGTTATCAAAAGGGGAATAAATCTGTTCTTTGAGAATATTTATTAAAAGAATATTTCTTGTTTTTAGATAATTAAACAAAGGAACTTAAATCCAAGATCTCATCCAAGAACACCTGACCAGAACATCAGAAGACTTCACGACATCACAAGACAAAGAAATACTGGACTTAGGACAGAACAGTTCTGATCGCAGGTAGGAGTCATGTTAGTGGTATAACAGCCCTTGTTATTTAGAAGGAGAAAAGCACTAGATTTTAGAGTTTAAAAGTAAGGAGGACTTAAGGTGCAGGTAGACTAAATTATTCCTACTTGTTGTTTCGCTGGTCGACAGCAAGTTTAATCCTACACATCAACGTCCAGTACCGGCCCTCCTCCCAAATTTCTAGTTTTAATTTTAGTTGTACATGTAGAGTCAGCCAATTTTATAGTTAGATACTTGGGAAGTTGGTCAATTGCGTCTCTGCGAAATCTACTACGTCATCCTCAAGATTCTGTGCTAAGGTAAGGGACGACGTAGTGTGAACTTGACAGCATCAGCCGTACTCAAGCCACCACCGCGGCTGCGGCCTCCGCGAATCTGCCGGCTGGAAGTGTGTGCCTCTGGACACCACCATTCACAGTGGGCCCGCTGCAGATCAAACCTAGGCCCACCTCCAGGGTCAGTCTCCACACCACGATGGCGGCCGCCAAAGACTACGGGGCCAGCGGACACGGTAACGCTTTCCTACCGCCACCCGAGGAGCCACACTGGAGGACAGGATGATAGGGCAGGATTATCGAGTGGGCTCACTGACTCCGGAGCTCACTTGCTACGCAGCCATCTCTGTCCGCGCTTGGCCACGTCCCCCCAAAATCACTTTCTTGGGCTGCTTCCTGGAAGTCAGCTCTGTCAAAGGTGCACCAATATTGCCATATCCCTTGACAAACCTCCTGTAATACTCTGTGAGACCTAAGAAGGCTCTCACCTCTGTCTGGGTTTTGGGTGGCTCCCAAGCCAGGTTGGTTTCAATCATGGGTTGTAGGGGCACCACCTGGCCGCTCCCAACTTGGTGCCCCAAGTACATCACAGAACCCTGCCCGATCTGGCACTTACTTGCCCTAATCATGAGGCCTGCCTTTCGCAGTGCCATCAACACTTCCCAGAGGTGGTGCAGACGTTCCTCCCAACTGACACTGAACACTGCGATGTCATCCAGGTAGGCGGTACTGAAATCCTCGAAAACCAACACCTGGATGACCAACCTCTGAAAGGTGGCAGGGGCATTCTTCATCCCAAAGGGCATAACACAGAACTAAAAATGCCCATCTAGTGTGGAGAATGCTGACCTCTGCTTTGCCCCATCAGTCAAGGCAATCTGCCAGTACCTAGACGTCAAATCAAACGTGTTGAGGTACCGTGCAGGACCTAGCCGATCAATGAGCTCATCAGCTCTGGGGATGGGTAGCGTGTCAGTCTTCATGACTGAATTGAGCCCTCTGTAGTCCACACAGAACCGGAATCGGGTGTGGCACCCGGCGCTGCAGCCTTCGGGAGCAAGACCACTGGGCTGGCCCAAGGACTGCTAGATGACTCAATCACCCCAAGTGCAAGCATCTTTGAGACATCCTCTTTAATGCAAGCCCTCACCCTGTCAGTTACCCTGTAAGACTTGTGCTTTACAGGTAAGCTGTCTCCTGTGTCCACATCATGGACGCACCAATCTGTGACACCAGGAACCAGGGAGAACAGATCAGGAAACTGTCCAAGCAACTGGCGGCAGTCATTCTGTTGCTCAGGGGTCTGGGTGGAAGAGAGGTTAACACCATCCACTGATCTATCTTGCTCTGAGGCTGACAGGAGGTCAGGAAGAGGCTCAGTCTCCTCCTCCATCCCAGCATCTGTTGGCAAGTCATGCCCACTTCAGACCTCTCTAAGTGGGCCTTAAGGCAGTTGACATGTTGGACCCTCAAGGGGTTCATAGGAGACCGCAAGTCCACCAAGTAGGTAACTGGACTCTTGCGCTCCACAACCTCAAAAGGTCCGGTCCACTTATCTTGGAGCGCACAGAGCTCCACTGGGGCCATGACCCACAACTTCTGTCCATGCTGGTGCTCTACCAGAGTGACAATCTGGTCATACCAGTGTTTCATCTCCTCCTGGCTGACCTCCAGATTTGCCTGAGCGAGTTCACTGAAGCGCCTGGTCTGGTTCCTGAAGGCCAGCATGAAGTTATATACATCCTGGGGAGGTTTCCTGGGAGATTGCTCCCAGCCTTCTTTAACCAGACTCAGAGGTCCTCTGACCGGGTGTCCATAGAGTAGCTCAAAGGGACTGAACCCTAGAGATTTCTGTGGCACCTCCAGGTATGCAAACAGTAAGCACGGTAAGAGGACGTACCACTTACACCTCATTGGCTCATCAAGACCCATTATCATGCCTTTCAGGGTCCGGTTGAACCTTTCAACCAACCCGTTCCTTGGGGGTGGTAAGGAGTGGTAAACATGTAAGTTACACCACACTCCTGCCACAGGGACTTCATATACTTGGAAATGAAGTTGGTGCCCCGGTCAGACACTACCTCGCGAGGGAATCCCACTCAGGAGAAAATTCCCATCAGTGCTCGTCCCACCACGGGGGCCGTCAGATGTATGGCTTCTGGGTACCGGGTGGAATGGTCCACCAAGACCAGGATGAACCTGTTGCCCATGGCTGTATTGGGGTTCAGTGGCCCCACAAAGTCAATCCCCACCCACTCAAAGGGGGAACTGACCACAGGGAATGGCTGGAGAGGAGCCTTGTGCTTCCTTCCACTCTTTCTACTTGCCTGGCACGTCTGACATGTCCTGCAATGAGAATCAGAACTCTTGCACATTCGAGGCCAATAAAAATGGGTGACAAGCCTTTCAAAGGGATTTTCCTGCCCCAAATGTCTTGCTAATGGCACATCATGAGCTAGCCCCAGTAGGGAGGCTCTGAACTTCTGGGGTACCACCAGCACACGGGTTGACCCAGGTTCAGCAACCTTAGGCTCACTATACAGGAGACCATTCTCCCAGTCGATCTGGTGTGATTCTGACTGATCACCTGCTACCTGGCTTACAGCCTGATGCCGCAAGCCCACGAGAAAAGGGCATTCTTTCTGTTCCTTGCAAAACCATTCCCTGGAGGGACCTCCTTCTTGCTTCCAATGGTTCAGCTCAGGCAGGTTTCCCAGTTCAGCTATTGGCTCCCCGGTAGGCTCCAGGGCATCCCCCTCAGGGTCTACCTCCTCCTGGGCCGTGGGAACTTTAGGGGCCGGTTTCCCGTGCCCCTTCCCACTTCTCTCTTCTGCAGGTTCCTGTGCCTCCCACTCAGGCTCCAGGTCCTCTTGAGAACCCCACCTAGCTTACATTGACCGGGTGGTCACGTACGCAGAGCCAGGCAGTCCAACCATCTTCAAGTGAGTTGTTTTCTCTACTTTTTCCCAAGGGGAGCTCTCCAAATCATTTCCCAACAAACAGTCAACAGGCATGGCGGCCGTCACAGCTACCTGAAAAGTACCAAAGACCCCCCCCCCACTCAAAGGGACCCTGAGCCATTGGACAATGACTCTCTTTGTTGTGGACGTTAACAACTCGGCAAAATGCACAAGGGACAATCTGCTCTTGAGTCATCAGGTGAAACCTGACAGCTATCACACTGTTCCTGTATCTCTAAGAGCCTCCAACTTTTGGCCATTGACAGTCACTTGCTGCCCATATTTCTTAGTGTTCCTGGGCAGCTGAACTTCTGATACCATCTCACTTTCTCCTAAGGAGACTAAGGTCATCTGTGCGGAACCCCCCCCACCTTGGACATTAATCTCCTCCCCCAAGGCTATACTAGCCATCTGCCGGTGCGGAGCACCAGTGGGTGCTTGTTTACCAGACAGGCGGCACCAGGTATCATTCGCCTTATGACCCAGATCACCACACTTCTAACATTTCAGGACCCCTGGGGAACAGGACTACCTGTCGGGCCCCTTGCTTACTCTCAGGGGGAGGCTGGGAACCTTTCATAGGGTTCCCTTGGGGACTATTTTGGGGCCCTTTGCGGAACTCCTTCTTTTTACCCTTGTCCCTCCTACTCTTCTGCTGGGAACCCTGCCCACCTTTGGCTGAGTCTCCCATGTGACCCCTGTGGACCCAGGTGCTAACCCAGCGGTCTGCCTCCTCAGAAAGCTTCCTAGGGTTAGTCAGCTAGTCATGCTAGCACAGCTCTGGAAAACAATGATTAGACAAGTGCTCCCATGCAATCAAATCAAAGAGACCTTGAAAATCATTAACTTTGCTGCCCTTTACCCAACCATCCAATGTCACTTGCAAAAGCAAGTGACATATTCAACCCAAGTACTTTTTGTATTTCCTGAACCTCTGCCTATAGATCTCTGGTGTCAAACCATATCTAGACATCAATGCATCTTTCATGTGTCTGTATGAATTGTGGACATCAGAAGGAAAGTCTAACAATGTATCCTGCCCCTCACTAAAGAACCTTCCCCACAACCCCTCTCCCCAATCTCTCTCAGGGACCCGGTGGGAAGACATGGCTACCTCATAGGCTCTAAACCACTGACCAATATCATCATTGTGAGGAGGGTAGGGTGCTGGAGATCGGTATGGGGCAGAAGGGAGAGAGAGAGACAGTATCGACGTCTGGAGGGTGGCTGTGAGGGTTTCGTGAGAGGAAAGGGGGGGATAACTAACAGTGGAGTATATGGGTAGTGAAAATCCAAGGGGTGCTATACAGTAATTTATAGTGCACAACTAGAACCGTCAGTGACAAGAAGTATTTACAATGCACCAAGTATGCTTTAATGGCTACTCTCGAGGTTTTCGTAAAACTCTTTCAGCACATCCTTGGGAATATACACTCTACTTTCTGTATGTACTGATGGTACGCTGCCACCGGAGGGAGCAACTTCTAAACATTTGGTTTTAAACTCCAACTCCCTCAAAACTTTTTCATGCTCAAACTGTAATTCCTTTTCCTCAAGATCTAGTCTCCTATTTTCTTTTTCCAGTTGCCTATTCACGTTGAAGTTGGTCAATTCCATTTCATGCCTCCTTGATCTCTCTCTGTCCTCCAACTCTTCTTGAGACAGACTTTTGTTAGAGCCAATTCTACCTGCACGGGAAGGTACCTTCCTTCCCCCTAAGCCCAATGGCTCTTCCTCTTGCACAATTGCGGGGTCATTCTCCTCAAACTCAGGAGTTTTCCTTGCTTCTACTCAGGTCCTCAGCACCTTGTAGAACTCTTCCTTCACTCTGAATCCAGAGGTGGAAATATTGAACTTTTTGCAAAAGTACTTCACGTGCAACTTTGTAGCTTTCCAATTTCTCTTCTTCCCATTCAAGATCAACAGAGGCTACTGATTCTGCTCTCTCTACTGAATTAGGCATCTTTCAAAAATAGGCAATCCAAAAAATTCAAGAAGGAATCTACCAAAAAGTAAGTGGTATCGTTATGGTCTGCACTCACTAAGTAGTGTTTACCAGTAACTGCACATGAGTCACAAATGCAAATCCAGAATCCCTTCCGCTGCCTACCAATCTTAGATTTGGGAGTCTCTGGTTGGCACAGGTAGATACTTGTGACAAATAGGGACCCTCTCCTCTAGTCAGGACAAGGGGATTACACACCTAAAATAACTTCTGCTCGCCCTCTATGTTGTGTGGCGCAAGCAGTCCAGGCTTATTTCAGAGGCAGTGTTAGTTTAGAAGTTGTGACCACATACAGTAACCCAGTGGCAACACTACAAATGGACACCACACAGGTTTTATATATAAAATAAGTAGACTTATATAGAGTTACCACAAGACCATAAACAACAAAAATACACACTAGGATTACTTTAGGATGGTAGATTTAAGCTTTGTTCAGTTCAGTTCATAGATGCGACAATCTGCGTCAATGTACCTTAAGTTGCGTTGCGCTTCCACGACTAGCAATGTCGCAGCGATGGGAAATACGGTAAAGTCAGGTGCAAAGAAATAAAGACGTGAAGATCTTCCAGATGTGGCACGCTTCTAGGGGATGCGAGAAGTCCTCGGTTCGATGCGTGGACTGCAGCTGCGACAACCTTACGATGCGACGGCAACAGCTCCAGCGGTGACGCTCTTCTCCACGATGCTTGAAGCTTCCGCTCGATGCGACAACTACAGCGGCCCCATCCAAGATGTGATGGCAGCAGCTCAGACGGCAGGGCGCTTCTCGGGGATACGAGGTGCTCTTGGTTGATGCGGTGCAATGTGACAGTTCCAGCGGCGACACCCTCCAGCTTTGGAATTGCCACGACAGGCACAGCGACGGCGACATGCTACGACCTCGTTGCGAGAATCTTCTCCTGATGCGGTGCAGTGCGACAGCTCCAGCTGCGACACCCTCCTTCTTCGGAGTTGCCACGGCAGGCACAGCGATGGCGACAAGCTTCTCATTGAGTCGTGCTTCCAGCTCCTTGCGACTCGCAGTTCCTCAGAAGGCCCAAAACAGCAGCAGGCACTTCCACAAGACCTCTGGGGAGCTGGGGGGTGAAGTCTGTTGTCCCTGAGACTTCAGCAGGAAGCTAGCTCTTTTCCAAGCCCTTGGAGATCCTTCACAAGTTGAAAGCAATGTACACAAAGTTCCTATCTCCTTCCTTTGGCAGTAAGGCAACCACTGCAGGCCAATCCCCCAAGCAGCACTTCAGCTTGGGAATAGTCTCTCCTCAGTTTCTTCAGGTTCCTTTCCTCAGTAAAGGTTTCTTCCTATAGTCCAAAGTGATCTAATCTCTTGGGAGCAGGGTCCCAATATTTATACCCCAAAATCCTTTGTTCTCTGAGGGGAGAGAGACCTGTGCCTAGTCCAAACCAGTTCCTGAGCACTTTGTTGAACAGTTCTCTCCTTTCCTTTAACAGTGCAGGGCAGAAACATCAGAGCCCCCCCAGGAGGTGGAGCCAGCATTGTGGAAGGCAAGTACAGTCATGGAGCACTTTGTTGACAGGACTCCTTCTCTTCTTTCAGTGTGCAGGACAGAGACATCAGCCGCTCCCAAGGGGGTGGAGCCAGCATTGTGGAAGGCAGGCACAGCCCTATTCAGAGTTCAGGTGCACTCCTCCCTCCCATCTAGATGCAGATCTCTCTATTCTCCACTGGGTGACTCAGCCTGTCTCGAGGATTTCCCCGGCCCTGTCACTCACAGAAACCAGACATAGGAATACACAAACTAGCAGAGGCAGGTTTGACAAGCCAATACCTACTTTCTAAAAGTGGTATTTGCAAACATAGAATATTAAAATAAACTTTACTAAAAGATGTATTTTATTATTCTGAGTTCAGGCATACTCGAATTTCTACCATGTTCTCTGAGCCTGTTAAGATTATAAAATATAACAATTCTAACAGCCCATTCTGGCCTATGGAGAACAATTAGACTTGCACTAGTGAAAAACGAAAATGGCTGTAATTCACTATTAGGACATGTCACACACATCAGGGCTTGTCCTACCTTATAGTAACAATGAACCCTGCCCTTGGGCCTACCATATGGGTGACTGATATGAAGTAAAAGGGAAGGTTTAGGGACTGGGAAGTGGGTGCACTTGCCCAGTCAGCATGACAGTACCAGACTGCACTCAGGCTCTGCAATGGCAGACCTTAGACACATTTTACACGGCTGCTTCTGTGGGTGGCACAGCCAGTGCTGCAGGCCCACCAGAAGTATTTGGATTAGACGCCCTGGCACACTCAGTGCACTAGACTAGGGTCTGACAAGTAAACCAAAGTAGCCAAACATGTAATCACTAATTCATACATCAATTTACAATTTACAATAGGAAGCACTTGCAGTGTGGCACTGAATAGCAGTGGCACAGTGCCCAAAGCATCTAACACCATGAGGTAACAGCAAAAATGGAAGGGAGACCCACGCCAATGGTGCCAGGTGTAACACACCTTATGTCACAACCTTGATGAAATGATTTAATCATCCAAGAAGTTGAATACGATTGGTTTCAATAATAACCTCAACATCAGGATCAGGAATGTTTGGTGTGTCAAACCTCAGATTGCAGTCCTTGACCACTACAACATTTTCTTGACATGTGACATTGTCATTATGGAGATCATCAGACTCATTGAGAACACATCGTACATTATTTCTCCTGCCACTCATGCAAACTCTTGAAATATGGCCCATTTTGCCACATTGACCACACTGTTGATTAATAGCAGGGCAATCTTTAAAAGATTAAACATGCAAAGATGAACCACATCTATAACAGCTGATTCTAGAATTAAACTGTCTACTCCTCCCACCCCTAGGTAAAATAGGTCTTCTTGTATAATCTTGTGTAAAAACAGGAGGTTTTGCGGTGTTATCACGTTTGATAACAGGAGGTTTGGTGGAAACAGCACCTGAAATAGTGGAATTTGACAAGGCAGACTGTAATTGTTTGGCTTCATCCATAGAAGAGAATGGATGGAAATTGTTTGGCTTCATCCATGTGGAGAAGTGTGGCTCAGGGGTTAGAGGCGGCGAAGCTGAGATCGGCCCTGGACCAGGGTTCAATTCCCGCCTCGGTGGGTCTTGGGCTAAAAATTCCACAGACTCGATAATTCTCGCTCCGGTGCCTTTTCGACTCACGGGTTCACACTCTGCGACTCTGGGCAATAGCTTGCTTAATCTCCACAACGGCCCCTCGCGGCGGGATGCCTAGCTTTCACCTTGTGGATACCCTGCCGGGGTTATCTCACAGGGGAATACCAGGACGGGTTCCCTAAGCAAGCGCTGGGACACCCACTGCGGGTAGCTGTGCGCTATATAAGTACATTTACATTTACATTTAGAGCTCTCAATGCTTTTGGCAATGTCTACTGCTTTGTCCAGAGAAGGATCCTTGCACGTAAGTAATCTTTCTTGAATTTCCTTACAGCAACACCTTGCTACCAGTTGATCTCTTATAATTTGCGACTTCAAATTCTCAAATTCACACTTAGAAGCAAGGACTTTTAGTGCTGTGATAAATGTATCAATATTCTCAAATGGTTTCTACATCCTTGCAAAAAATGTATACCTGTGTACCACAATGTTGTTAGTTCTTGTGAAATATTTATAAAGTTGAGCAACAGCAATTTCAAATTCATCAGGATCTACACCTTCAGGTGATTCATAAGGAGGTAAATGATCGAACACATTCTGACCTTCAATCCCTAGGTGATCATACATTGCATTTTTCTTCCTCTCATGTCTGTACCTTTGACCATCAATAACCCCCTAATAAGCTTTGAATGATCTGAACCACAACTTCCATTCAAGTTGTGGTACTCCTGGATCTTGCAGAAATTGAGCTGGAGCTGTAACACTCTGCATATTAATTGCACAGTTGCAAAATAGAACCTGCGTAACAGAAGAATGAAGAAAAAGAAATACAACATCACAAGAAAAGTTGAGGATGACTTTATATAAAATAATAATAATTTTGAGAAGAAAACAAGAAGAGAAAAGAGTATAAAGAAAAAATATTGTTATTCGCAGTTCAACTCTTTTGTATATGTGACCAAAGTGTATACAAGACTTGTCTTGTCTTGTCTAAGGAATGTGAGTGTATCACAGGAGTAGTACGCTTTCTTTTTAACTGTTAAATTCGATGCTTGTCCACTAGATGGCAGGTAAAAATAATGTATTTCTTCGATCTTGCTCAGACAATGAGTAAACCGCAGGAAGTAGAGGACAGGACATCCAAACGAAAAACGCTCTTGAACTGCAGCGCAATGCCCTCTCAGTCCTCTCTGCTCAATATGGATCACCACTGGTGTGGACGCCACAGCAATCGATATGATGAAGACACGCAAAAGTAAGTGCTGTGCTGTGCATGTCAGCGTTACTTAGGAAGAAAGAGTTGGTTGCCAAGCAACAGAATGTTCGTTACCTGTACTGAGGCCCGAGAGTATACACGTAGATGCTCGCTTTGATACTCAGATGAGTGCGCGCATGACAGACACTTGTGATCCTCGTGAAGATGCGAGTGTGACTCTCAAAGTCAAGTCGGGTGAATTGCAGTTGACACGCACAATGGATAAAGTCTGTCTTAAGTCTGTCTTAAGTGTGTCTTAAGTCTGTCTTAAGTCTGTCTTAAGTTTGTCTTAAGTTTGTCTTAAGTCAAACTTGACACAAAATCCTAAATTTACTACCACTAGATGCCTTCTGTGAATACCAAAAGTAGTAAGTTGAGGATTTTGTCTTAAGTAAGTTCTGTGAATCGGTCCCTCTGTTCCAAAAGTGGAATATGTTTAGCCTCTACACTGGGAAATCATTGAACATGTGAGGCCAAAGTGGAATACCTGTTACCTGAGACAAAATTCGGAAGCTTCATCTGGTTTAGGGCAGACTGGAGGTTCATAATTCTGCCCAACTTCCAGAGAGAAGTTTTAATTTAACTCACTAGTAATTTAAAAATACTTCATAGATAGTTTGGTGCATATCCTTCAAGGGCTTTTTGGGAAAATAGTAGCGAACAGTGTGTTTAAAATATTTTAGGTCTGCAACAGTGATAAAGACTAAAAAGAATTTAAAGGAAACTTTACTCGGTGAGTTTGGAAGGTTCCCCAATGAATTTCACTAGAATGTTTTGCCAAAAGTTGGATAGTTTGATTACGTTTGATCAAAAGCACCAGTCAAAACTGCATGTACTTTAGGTAGTGTCAGACATTGCCATGCACCTCTCATATTTACAGGCAGGTTGTGCTAAAGCTGCTGTAAAGCAGTAGACCTTCTTCAGATATTCACCAGTAAGTCATGTAGGCATGGTAAAGGAGAGGTAGTTATTTATGCCTGGGATGGGTCCATTTGATCCATTTGATGGGTCTATTCGAAACCCGGAGCAGAGGTGTAAATGGGCAGGCAACAGCAATGATTGGGGGTTTCACGGTTTACATCTAGGAACCTGCTCTGTGAATACCTCTCTCTTGGGTCCTGCTGGCATGGTACCACCAATTTGGATGCTCTAGAGGTCTCATCTTCAAGAATTATGGGAATTCTCCTCTCATTCACATGCAGTAGAATCAGTAGTTAGTTTGTAAAAGAATAACTGCCTGGACCCACAGTTTTGCTGAAAAGTCGGTAGATGACAACTGTCTAGTCTTGAATCCCAAGAAAAACTACTATTTACAAAGGGTCTCAGGGAAAAGTTTAAAGACCTAGTTTGAATATACTCCCCAACAATATATGTTGTTAAGTCATAGTATTGAATCCCATCATTCCTATTTTATCAACCATACAACATTTCCTGCCACTTTATTTCATTCTCTAAGGTTCTTTTTTAAACCTCTTCTCTCTTTGTCACTGTTTTTCCATCTTTCTCTTTTTTCTGTCTTTCTCTTTCTACTTCTGCATCCAAGTCTGTTGATAACTAAAGAAGTCCCAGTCCCCAGAAATGAGTGCAGATGGTACCCACCTGCAACCACTTGCTCAAATTAAGTTCTGGGTAGACTGCTTGCATAGAATCTTCAAGGTGACACTCTCTAAGTGCTCTAAAATTGTGTGGACAAGGATGTACCTTACTGAGCGGTAAACATACAAAGCACAAAATCCTGAAGTGTACCTAGAAATTGAAAATATTCACTTGAAGAGGGAATATTTAGCATTACTACAGATGCAGATATAAGTCAGGCTTAATGGTATTGCAAGAAATTGGGAGTGTCAGTTGAGGGGCAGGAACCTGCCTCAAATATTAATCCCAAATCTTGTCACCGTGAACCATATAGTTACTAAATAAACCAGTGCTTAACCCTCTGGTAGGTTGAAATAAAGCAATCAGGCATAACTCATAGTCAGTGTAAAATATTTATGCAGTACTCAAACTGTAATAAAGTGAAAACCCAAAATAAGAAAAAAGTTAAACCAATTGTTGAAAAATAGAGTAATTTAAATAAATAAAATGACAATAAAACTACCAACATCCAAAAAGTGGAAAAGGAGATATGGGGTTTTAAGGTTTTCTGTAAAAATAACGCCAACAGGTGCAGAGCGGCTATTATGGTTATTGGTCATGCGGTACTGGGACAATATCACACATTCAGGCCAACCGAGATGGAGTAAGGTCTGGCTACAAGACCGGGTGAGTCCTACTGGAAGTTTACTTTCTGACTTTGGTGTGGGAACTGCACGTTGCTACTCTGAAGAGCTCTGCATCACTCTGAGTCAGTTCAGGGAAGTTTTCAGCAGGGAGCTGTATGGCGCAAGTTAGAGTGGCTTTACGTAGGGTCTGGTGAATCTTTCAGTTGGGAGCTGCCTGGCTCTGTGTCGCTCTGTGTCAGATCCAGTGTACTTTCAGTAAAACAGGACGAAATACACTCTGGCTCTAGTCAAGATTCCAAGACCTTGGTAACAGCACTTGAAGCAAACTCTGCAAAATTGTTAAATCCTTGTAGTTCCCTCAAGAGAACAGCAAACTGACCCTTGGAGTCCATTAGAGTGGTTCTGGATTCAAGGCAAGCAGGTCTAGTCTTTCTTCAGCCTTCAGAAAGCAGGTCAGTGCTCTTGTCGAATCTTCACAGGTACAGGAGTGTTCTCATATCAGGTTCTAGAGTTTCCAGTTTTAATCCTAGTGCAGCCTGTGATTGGGAACCAATCCTTAGTCTACCTCCGAAAACTGGTTCTGGTAATTTCCCCCCATTTTCACTAGTGAAACAAAGTCAGGTTCTTCTGTGTGTTCTTGGGAAGGTCCTTTTGATGTGTATTCAGCACAGGTTCATAGCTCCTCCCCCAACCAACATGTCGAGAAGTCCCACACCTCCCCAAACCCAGTCCTTCTGTCCACTAACTTGGAGCAATACACATCTCATTTCAGGGAGTAAACAGGACTCCTGGACACTGGCAGTAAAGGTATTCAGTCAAAATATCGAGTTTGAAATGTCGACTTACACTAATATTGCGTTTTAAAAATCGTTACACCGATATATCGACTGCATGAATATTGTGGTCAAGAATTTCGACTTTAAGGTAAGAAATATCAATTTTAACCGCTTGCGTGCCGCAGGATTTCCAGCCCTGTGCTGGACATTCCAATCGTGGGCATGGTCATTACGTCATCAGCACAGCCCAACCATGACTCATGACGGAATGTCACGAGCATGGAAGGAGTTAAAAATGAAGAAGTCATTCATATCATTTGAGAAAAATATAGGTGTTTAAAATATGTATTGTTATCATTAGTGTTATGTATTTTAGTATATATTTTAAATGTATGTTATGTATTGTTTATGTTTTTTTATATATGTTTTACATTTTTAGCAGTACTAAGTTTGTTTTAATTACATTTTACATTTTTAGTTACATAGTGGGTTGTGGGTTTATAGGGGAATGGGATAGGAAGTAATTAATAAAATTATTTCTTAATATTATTTATTTGAGACTTTATAATGTTAATTGTGTTTTTAATTTTTGGGAGTAAATTTAGGTGAAGGCTGTAGGATTTATAGGGGTAAAGGGTGGGTAGTAATTTATTTTTAATTAATTAATAAATGATTGTTAATTAACATTAATTAATTAATTAATTGACAATTATGGCAATTGTGTAATTAATTTAGGTGGAGGTTGTGGGGTTTATACTTAGGGGTAAACGGGTGGAAAGTAATTTATTTTTATATAATTATAATTAGTTGTTAATATTAGTTAATCAAATGACAATGAATTATGGTAATTGTGTGTGATAGGCTGGCCTGGTACATGATGTCCACTAATGTAACAGGGCTCCTTGCACCATGTCCAGACAACCCTTATGGTGATTTAAGAGGTCTTAGACAACCTCAGAAGGCTCTCTAAGTGGCAGCTGTGGAGAGCACCATTCACGCTTGGTCTATAAGGAGTGTAAAGCAGCTTGTTTTACCAGAATGCAATCTAATAGTATAGACAAGTGAAAAAAAACACAAAAAGTATTTATAAATATGTGTATTTATTATATAATACTCTCTAGAATATCCAAGTATCTCCTACAAGGAGATAAACACAATGCACACAATACTTATAAATAGCAGGAAATACACGTTGGCCTTAGTATATGGTTTGGGGGGGACCAAACCATATACTAAGAAAATGGAATTAGAACCACGACTCAAGTCAAGTCACGACGATGTCAAGAGGAAATGACTTGCTGGGGACCCACAGAACTACCCAAGGTAAGTAGATAGGGACCCCACAGAGAGCGTGTGCAGTGTGGGAACACAAACACGTGCTCCGTACATGTCTATGTGCAAGTCGCGGTTAGATTTTTTACAAATTAAGGACTCTTCCCAATGGACCCTGAAGAAACCCTGTGGAATACAGATGGTTGGAGAGCTACCCCACCCGTGGACACCTTAGTACTCACATTACCTACACCATGGTAGCCGGGTGCATACGTTTGAAGTGGTGTCAGAAACCGCTGTCAAACCCAATTGAGGACTTCAGGAAAGTGCCGCCGCTGGAAGAGGAGAAAGGATCCAAATGTGGATTCCTGAAAAGGAGTACCAGAAAGTGAGGGGCAGAGTCTATGTCTCTCAGGAGTGACCTGGAGACATAGAAGAAGAATGCCCTCCGATATCAGGTGCTTCAGAAAAGATTTTTATGACCTTGACTCCGCAGCTGGGAGGACCAGGCGTTACTGAGAAAGACCATGATATGAGCTGCCCTACGAAGGATGTCGAGTGCTGAGGAGTCGGTGTACAGCGGGAGCACCAACTAGCCTTGGCAAATGCTGCCCACGGAGGAAGTCAAGTAGGTGCAAGGTTAGGACCAGCAAGGTCCAGGGCACTAAATATAAGCAGACGAGTCAGGGCGGGCCACAGGCAATCAGGGGAGCCAAAGAGAACCAAAGGTTACCCTCAAATGGATCCACAGGCTGGAGGCAAGGGAGTCGCTAGAGGACCTCAAGCAGCTCCCCAAAGGAGCAGGCCACGGTGCCCACGAGGCGATGTGGCAGAAGATCTTGGTAGAAGAAGTTTCTGGAGGTTGGGGCTCCTGGAAGCCCAATGCACTTGTTGCAAAGTTGCCAACAAGCAGTTGCACTTGCAAAAGTACGCGGTGCACAGAGGTTCAGTTAATGCAGCCACTGTGAGAGATTCTTGCCTCAAACTCAGTGAGAGGACAGCTTGGCCTCAGCAGATGTAGGTAACTACACCCTGTGTTGTTGAACTCTTCCGAGTCCACAGGAGTTCAGGATCAGTAGACCGGTCAACAGTGTTGAGATGCCTGCGATTGCAGGGAAGGGACTCCGGCACTTCAAGGGAGATTCCTTCAAGTGTCTTTAATGCTCCACAAGTCCTGCATGGATCCTGTATGGTGCACAGGCACAGACGAGTCAGCAGATTTAAAGGGAGACGAAGTCAGGTACAAATGTAGTCTAGCAAAGTCCAGAGTGCCCAGACTGTAGAAATGCAGTGGAGTCAGGTCCGTATCTTATCCCATGACGAATCTAGGGACCTAGACCCAGGAAAGCCCTTAATTACCCTAGGGAAAGGGTTGGGAAGATTTAGTAGACCCGCCCAGGGGACGGTCTGGACAGGGGGGAAGGTTACTTCCATGTCCTTTGTCCAGTTTCACGCTAGAGCAGCAGCCAACAGCTCCCAGAACTGGTTTGAACTGGACTCAAGCAGACTTTCAGGTGCTGGCAAGTGCACCCACCCTGTCCCTATACACTAAATCCTGTCTGGGAGGTGGTCACACCTCCCTGTGACAGGATTCCCATTGTGCCACCTACCTCTGCTAGAGCTTGGCTCAGCAGCACGAGGGCAGGCATGTGTCTCTGGTCTGCAGCAACAATTTTGTGCTGTCCTGGACTATAAGATTGTCACCGGGTACACTGAGATCCTAACGAAGGGCTCGTCCAGTGCTTGGAATCATAGCTACCACATCGCTTATGATGTGGGAGGTATGATACAAACACGATAGGATTGGTTGCAGCCGTTTTCGAGATAGTCATTGCGTAATTACGAGGTGCTTGTCTGTATAGTATATGGCTTCTTCACTGACAACCCAGGAGAATGGACTCCGTAGGCTGCAGTGTTTTCCTGATCTTGCAGCAGTACCCTCTCACTTAGAACCAAGCACCCTGCTGTTGTAATTTGGCATAGATTAGGTTAGCATTAGCAGAAGCCAGGTCACCATCTGTCTAAGGAGGGCCGTGCACTGACACCAGATCGCATTCAAGCAATTTTAGACACGCCAGTACTTTCCTCACAGAAAGATGTCCTTGCATTCATTGGTTTGAGTTTGTTTTGTAGGCAATGGATATTGGGTTTTTCACACATTGTTAAACTCCTGCTAGCACTTTTGACTAAAAACACTCCGATCCCCCTTTCATGGACAGATGAATGCTAAAATGCTTTTGGTCAGTTAAGACAAGCTCTTTGCTCTGCACCAGTGTTAGGCACACCAGATTACACGAAGGCTTTTACACTCTATGTACACAAAAAAGGTGGATGTGCATTGTCAGTTCTAGTACAAACACACAGTGACAAGCAGCGTCCCTGTGCATATTTTTCAGCCGTCCTTGATCCTGTTGCTCGTGCATTGCCTGGGTGTTTTCGTTCAGTTGTAGCAACAGCTGTATCCATACGTCAGAGTGAAGGGATAGTTTTGTCTCACAAACTTTTGGTGCTAGTACCCCATGCAGTAGATGCCCTTTTGAATCAGACCAAGACACAATACTTATTTATTTATTTATTTATTTATTTATTATTAAAATTTATTAAGCGCAAACGAATACCCGTAGGCGTCTCGGCGCTAAACCAACCACGATCTTCAAGGAGTGTTGTCACTACAGTTTTATTGGTTAAAAAGCCAGGTCTTTAAGCGCTTCCGGAAGAGCATGAGTGAGGGACTAGTCCTAATGGGCTATGGTAGAGTGTTCCATAGCTTAGGGGCCGACACCATAAATCGGCGGTCACCCCAGGTAACCGTTTTTGTCCGTGGCACCGCTAGCTGATTCAAGGTGGCAGAACGAAGATTTCTGGGGGGAGTGTATGGGGTTAACTGATCCCTGAGAAACTGCGGACCTTGATTGTGTAGTGCTTTATAAACTATGCATAAAGTTTTAAACTTGATTCGATTACGAATCGGCAGCCAGTGATAATTCCTTATTATGTCTGAGACAGATTTAAATCTAGATGTTCCAGAAAGGAGTCTGGCTGCCGCATTCTGAATGGTTTGCAATTTGTTAATCACTCGAATCTGCGCATTTGTGAGTAGTCCATTGCAGTAATCCAGGGATGATAAAACTAAGGCAAACACCAAGGTTTTTCCAGCTGTGTCTGGTAAGAAAGGGATAATTTTCCTTACCAATCTTAATTTATGACAGGCTGTAGCTGCTGTTTTCTTAGCATGGGAACTCCCAAGTTCCTCACCTTAGAAGCTGGCTTGGGAGGAGCTCCAAAAGGTGCTGGCCACCAAGCCGGAGACCATCCTGGTGAAAGAGGTCCAAAGATGACCACCTCCGTTTTCTCAGAGTTTAATTTAAGGCAATTAGAGGCCATCCAGTCCCCAATTGCTAGCATGCCTCCTCGAAAACGTTCCGCCACCCTGTCTCCGTCGCTTTTTATGGCCAGAACCAGCTGCGTGTCATCTGCGTATGAGGTTAGGCTCATCCCATGGGCTTTGATGAGTTTAGCCAGGTCCGACACATACATATTAAAAAGTGTCGGACTTAGGGATGAGCCTTGAGGAACCCCACACGGCAGCGACAACTGAGCTGATTGAAAAGATCCTAGAGTGACCGTTTGCATCCTGTCGGCCAGAAATGAGGCCAGCAGATCCTTTGCCAGCAATTGGATACCCATTTTTTCGACACGGTCGACTAGGATCTTATGGTCGACCGTGTCAAAGGCGGCAGATAAATCAAGCAGAACCAGGACAGCTGTTCCTCCCTGGTCCCTAATGACTCTAATGTCATCGGCTGCCTTGATTAGTGCCATTTCCGTACCATGGAATTTACGGAATCCAAATTGGGTACTATCCAGCTGGTGATGTTCCTCAATAAAATATGAAAGCTGTTGATTCATAGCTTTTTCAGCTACCTTTGCTAAGAAAGGAAGGCTAGCTATCGGTCGGTAGTTTTTTAACTCATCCCTGTCCAAGTTTGATTTTTTTAACAATGGTTTTAAGAGGGTGTTTTTCAGTATGTCTGGGTAAATCCCAGATCTGAAAATGGTATTACATACTTGTGCAATCACCGTAACCAAAGAGTCCATCACCGGAGGCAGGACTTTAAAAGGACAGGGGTCTAGGGCTGAGCCTGTTTTAATGGCTGAGATGATCTCCATTGTCTGATCGTCCGTGAGATCTGTAAATTGCAATAGTGGGGGTGGGAAACAGTGCGGCAACTGGAAATCAAGGAGACATCCATTTTTGAACGGAAAGCCAGATTTATATCATTTACTTTGGAGTAAAAGAAATGTGCAAGCTCATCACATAGTGATTGAGAAGGGGTTGGCGCTAAATCAGGGGTACTTCCCACCAATTGTATTGTTATCTCGTAGAGTTGTCTACTAGAGTTTTTTGCCTTATCTATTTGTTCGGTAAATAATTTCTTCTTTGCCTCGGCAATCATAGCTTTATAGATTGCGAGCATTTCCTTGTAGCTGATTTTGCTCTCTAAGCTATAAGCTTTTCTCTAGTACCTTTCCTTATTCCTGCAAATTTGTTTTTGTTTCCTTAAATCATTCGTAAACCATGGTGCCGAGGGGGTAGCTCTGTTTCTAGACACCGTTTTTATGGGTACTAATGAATGGGTAGCATGCCCTAGCCATGCTTGATATTGAAGGGTGGCAGTGTTAGGGTCCATGGATAAAGTGGGGCGGGTACTATCTAATAACTCTTTCAGGTCTGCTTTATTTAACTCTTTCCAGACCTTAAAGGATTTTGGTGTAGTAATAGTTGCCCTTTGAATTGGGGTCTCCTTAACAGATAAGCTGATTAAGATGGCATGATGGTCCGACCAAGGCAAAAGGAGGATATCAATTATTGAGAGGCCCTCCAGATTAGAGAAAACGCCATCCAATATATGCCCGGCCTCATGAGTGGGAGAAGTAACCAATTGATCAAGCCCCAACATTGCCATATCTGTTAATAGGGAGTGTGTTTCTTTCTGATCAAACTGATCTAGATGAAAGTTCCAGTCACCCGTAACTGTACAAGAATCTTCAGCCACCAAAGGCTCCAGTATCGAGCCTAGGTTAGAGAGGAAGCCTGTCCTCGCTCCTGGAGGTCGATATAATAACACTCCTTTGAAGTTAAAAGTAGCAGTTAGCTTGATATTAAAATGTACTACTTCACAACATGAGGTAGGAATAGAGGAGGTCCTACTTAACTAGTGCCCTTTTGACAGGATATGAATTGACACTGGCAGCACCTCATATTACCTTGAAGAGATGCGCAACACTGAACCCAGCCCCTTTGTTGCCATATCCTCTAACCGAGTCTCAATCAAAAGAGCCTCACGATTGTATATTCCTTACTGAGGAACAGACAAAGTGTCGCGTTGATTTGCAAGATACGCCCCTTCCAGATGTAGATGGGTTGATGGGTCCTGTTTGAAGTTGCCAGATGGTACGACCTCAGCTGCATATGCAATCACGACACTTCAGACAGTAGTGGAAACAGCTCGCATACCTCAGAAGTCTGCTCAAGCAGCTGAGCTAATAGCTTTGACACGAGCGTGTGAGCTTAGCACTGACTTGTGTGTGAACATCTATACAGATAGCCGCTATGCTTTTGGAGTGGCCCATGATTTTGGCCTGCATTGGAAGGAAAGAGGCTTTTATTACATCCCTCAGGATGCAGATAATGCATGGAGAATTATTTCATAACCTTTTGACTGCACTGACATATCCAAAGAAGATAGTGAAGTGTAGCGCACACAAGAAAGTGACTGACAAGAAAGGACAAGGTAATGCATTTGCTGATTGCGTAGCTCGTGAGACTGTAGTGAAGTCTCAAGCTGATCGATGGCATGATGCTAGACAGGAAGTGTTAGATGTACAGAGAACTGTTTCTGTAGCAGAACTTGAGCAATGGGCTAAAGAAGAAATAGTGGACGATGAGGGTTGTTGGCGCAACAAAGACATGGATGAATGGAAATTGCCTGCAGCCTATTTAAAAGCTATGGGTCAAATGGCACATGGGCTGGCACATGTTGGAGCTCTAGCAATAACTAAATTGCTTACGCAAATTTGGGAGCATCATGAAATTGCCAGCACAGCTAAAAGAGTAGTACAGTCTTGTTTGATCTGTTAGCAGTATAATCCTGGTAAAGGGACACAAACTCCTACAGGAGGGTTTGCTATACCAACCGCACCTTTTGATGTTTTGCAGATGGATTACATCCAACTTGAACGCTGCAATATTCTAACATATGTCCTAGTGGTGGTATGTGTCTTCAGTAAATGGATAGAGGCATACCCTACAAAGGATAATACTGCTCTCACCATAGCAAAGTTACTTCTAAAGGAGTTTTTCCCTAGATAGGGTGTTTGTAAACTTTTGTGGAGTGACAACGGACCTCATTTTATTGGGCAAGTTGTTGAGCATGTCCTGAAAGGATTAGGGATCAAGCAGAAATTCCATGCAGTCTTCTACCCACAATCAGCAAGATTAGTGGAGAGGTACAACGCTACTTTGAAATTGAAGTTGGCGAAAATACTGGCCTCCACGTCTTTGAAGTGGCCAGATGCACTACCCTTGGCATTGTTGTCCATAAGATCGGTGCCCCATTCACGATCTGGCCTTACCCCATATAAAGTGGTCTTTGGGAGACTAATGACCATTTGCGGAGTTCCTAAGCCACGCCCCATACACGATGTTCCATGTGTTCTGATGAATGATTATTTGGCACAATTAACCAACAGTTTGATCTCTATTCATCAACAGGTACGAGAAGCTCTTTCTGACATGTCTACAGATGAGGCCCATGAACTCCGTCCTGGTGACCACGTGATGGTCAAGGTCTTCGACAGATCAAACCGCTTGGAGCTGAGGTGGCGAGGACCAGAGAGAGTGCTGCTTGCGAATACCACTAACTATTGGGTGTGCGGGATGATACCTGCTTAACAAAAAAATCGAGGAACACCTTTTATTCCTCTGCTGTTTTCCCATAATGGTTTATGTCAAGCTTGGTATGCACTTTTGTTTGCTTCCAGAAAGCCTTCAGTAGGTGGGGTTAACTTTCGTCTGAATAAAGTATGCTATCAAGATAAAGATGGTTATCCTCAAGCTAAAGGGATTAAATGGGTAAACAATGGACCTTTTGTAATTTCTGTGACGATTTGTGTATTAGTAGTGGTAGGAGAATTCCGGTAGGAAGGAGTGAGTGTACAGTAGTTCTGTCCATTGAAGGTGCTAATAACAGCAGTTTTACAGCCTCACATAATACTTATTTTGTGTGCGGAAATAAGGGATATAATCAACTACCTGTTGGGTGGTCTGGCGTGTGCTATGTATCCTTTCTATTGCCCCCTGTGTTTCTGGCACCTGCATCTTATCACAGAGGCTATAAACTTTATAATGACATCTCTAAGAACCGAAATTAGAGAACAATAAGTATGGACGAAGTCGATAAAACTGACACTACTCTACAACAATATGTCGATTTTAACTTAGCATTGTTCTTCTTTGTGGGTGCTGCATTGAATAGCAGAAAAATAAGGTGATTGACTTGTGTGGTGGAAGCTGTCACCAATAAAACAGCTATGGCACTTGGGGACATTACAGAAGAACTATAAATTGCAAGGATTGTAGCACTCCAAAACAGAATGGTGCTTGATGTGATTTTGGCTGATCGAGGTGGTGCATGTTGCATCATCGGTAGCAGTTGCTGTGTATTTATACCAGATCACTCACCTTCAGTATACAACGCAATATCAAAACTGCATAAGATTGCTGCAGAGATTCACCCAGAGACTGGTACATGGACCTTTTCGACCTGGTTCTGGACACTATTTGCTACTTGGGGCTGGAAACTACTGACTATTTTAGGTATACTGTTGGCGATATTATTTACATGCTGTACTTGTATACAATGTGGTCCTATGCTTTGCTCCATGTGCATCACTGCTTGTACACCTGCCAAGAGAAATATTGCAGAAATGAAAGCACAATAAATGCTAAATAAAGAGATCATTGACATTATGAGCATTAAAGTACAGGATGCATATCTAGATTACCCCAGATAATCGAATGTCTTCAGCTAATGCTAAAAGGGTCATCTGTTGTAATTAGGCAGCGATTAGGTTAGCATTAGCAGAAGCCATCATGTATTTAGAGACTATCTCGTCCGTTTTGTGGAATCCATTTTGTAATTCTGTCAGCCATTTTGTTTGCCATGTTCTACCATGTGCTCGCCATGTGCTCTGTCCTACCTTTCTGTTAACTGCTCTTGAAATCTGCCTAGAGACGAAATATATTTAGCATCTTCCAACTTCACACGTGCTCAGTTGAGCTTGCAGCTGTCCATGCAGCTGCTGTTAGTCTGTAACTGTCAGGATGTGTTCACCAGACATAGCAACTGTTCGCTCTTCCCACTTGTTGACTGTGCATTTTCTGTATGACCTTATATGTACCTAAAACCAGCATTTTGTACTTGTACCGCCTTCATTTGAGTCCCTGTGTGGGTTTAAAAGGACCAAGCTCCTTCCATTCAGGGTGCTACTTCATACATTACCGAAGGGTGTTGTGTGAATGTAGTCCCACCTCATGAGGTTTAATAAACTCTGTATTTTCTATTCCAGTTTCTGCGCCAACTTCTTCCTATTGGTCTGCGCACTCTGTGCAGAGAAGGGCGAATCCCTTGCACTGGATAGCTATGCTCACCACCACACTGCCTTCAGGAGTGCAAAGGCCTGCTAGAGGGGACTTATTGATTTTAAGTGCAGTGATCCAAAGATATAGTAAACGGATATCTTAAATAAGTGGTGCAAGCACCAACTTACACAGGCTGTAATGGAAGACCTGTAGATCCATTTTGTGTGGTTTCTGATAGGTGGCATTATCATGCTTCAGCCCACGGGAGACCTCTGGGGTAGCTATGCCCTTGGAATATGGTTACCATATACTAGGGATGGACAAGTATACCCTAGTATCCAATCTGGGATCACCACGATGCAACATGCCCACGATGCCAAAGTACTGAAGCGGACACAATACACATGTTTGCCTCCTGTCCAAACTTAGACCCATTCAAAAATACACTAGAACAATTTTTGAACAGAACGTTAGGGATTTCAGTTAGTTTAACCAATGAAGCAATGGTATTGGGCATAGTAAAGGAGGGTGTATCTGTAGATTATCCAGAATTTATTTTTTTAGCGATGGCGATAAGCAGGATATGCATCGCTGGTTTATGGAAAGATCCAAACCTTCCAACATTTCAACAATGGATTTCACGACTATTAGCTATATATTACTATGAGAAAGCACTATATGAGAAAAAGGGTCAAAAAGTTAAACAGCTGGGGAAACGCATCTGGTCTCCAATGGCAGAATGGAAAGAGAGGATGGAAGGAAGTAAATGTTGTATGAGGAGCATGGAATGTAATTGTTGGTCAAGAGGCTTCAGATTGTTTAGTAATTTTCATTTAATGTTGTAAATATTTATCCCTCGTTTCCCCTATATTTCTTCCTCTGTTTATTTTCCTTTATCAAGAAGGTTTGACTGAAAGTACTCACTCTGTGTAACAATGAAATAATGAAATGAAGTACTGATGATGATCAATAAAAATCTTTAAAAAAAATAGAATACACCCCCACAAAACACACACCACACTCATAAAATTAAACAGAAAATTATGCACACAATTAACATAATTAATTTTCAATTTGATAATTAATATTAAATAAAAAAATTAGTATTAATTACTTAGAATGTATTTATTTCCAACCCTTTACTGATATAAAAGCGACAACCCTCATTTAAATCCACCCAAAAATGAATTGCACTATTATCATAATTAATTATCAATTAAACAAATATTATGAATTAAAAAGTAAGGGTATCATTACGACACCTGTCCGACTGGCACCGTAGCAGAAGCAGGACCGCCCAACAAGGAGTTGGCGGTCCCGCTGCCCTTATTACAATGCAACCACCTTTCCACAGCCTCAAAGTGTATATTTTGCATGACGGCTTATGTACTAGGAGGGAGGGGTCCCAGTGTGAGTGTGATGTAATGTAAATAATCCAAACAATTAATTACACAAACAATACATTAATCCACATTGTTTTATTCACAATGGGACTAGGTATACTGAATATACAGAAAAACAAATCAATAATTGCAATTGGTTGTACAGTGCCCCAGGGAAAAATGGGGGGAGAGGTGGTGGTAGGTGATCAGGTGAGGATAAGGTGATGGAAAGGAATACGTGACAGTAAAATCAATGAATCAAAGACACTGTATTAATGAATCAAATACAGTACAGTGGACCAATGGTTCATAACATTAGATCAGGGGATCATACTTCACATAGAACAATGAATGAAACAAATGGTGGCGTGAAGTTGATGGTCAAATAGGTGGTTGTCGATGTTTCGACCCTCTAAATATTGCAGGGATTAGTTGTGCCCTTGCTGTGGGTCTTCATCAGGATAAAGAAGGGGGGCAGGCAACCACGTGGTAAATATAAATGTTGCCACGGATTGCAGTGAGCGGTTTTTAAAGCAATTGTTTGTTCCCGAGAAAGTGGGAAGACGCACCTGGGACCAACGATAATTCTGAAGTCCGGGGTATTTGAGATTGCCGACTGAATCAGACGTAGGACGCTGCTCCAACTCGCGATCATGAAATGTACACGTTAAAAAATCCCTGCACCATCAAAATGGGTCGGTCGGAAAGGAATCCGAATGGGACATTCCGATGCGGTAGGAATGGCTCCGACCGAGGGTCAGAGCCGTTTCCTACTGCATTGGAATCCGCCCCTATGTTGTTGATGTCCTTGTTGGACCAGGAGAAAAATGATGATACCACAGGCTGGAACAGAGATTGATAAAATGACGGAATTAGTACAAATACTGCTTTACATCCTGTCACCAGACCAGATCAGATGTTTTTTAAAAGATGCTCAACATTCGTTGTCACAGACAAATTAAATATATTTTGTACAATATCTGCAAAATGTGTTGGTTATTGTGTGTGTAACAACCTCTGAATTTCTCAGGCAGTTTTGGCTCTATACAGATTATAAACTTCAACCGTTGACGTTAAAGGGACTATTTTTTGTAACAGAACAGACGATAGTTTGTTTAAATCATCAAAATGCATAGATTTCATAAATATACTAGGCCAAGGGATGTTCCTAATGATATTGGGAGGCGGAGGATACAAGGTCCTTCCATAACACTGTATGGTTTCTGAAACTGTTATCAGGTGTGGTTGGTCAGGTTCCTACCCACAGCAAGTAGCATTTGTTCAAAAGGAATGAGAACCGTCATTCAGAAGTTCATGATGTGTGGGAACAAAAACAATGGGGGAAACAGAAAAAACAAAACTCAACCCTGGCATCCTAGCCCTACACAGTCTGTGAAATGAAATGGTGTCAGACAGAAGGGAGTGTCCGAAGGGATGTCTACAATGTCCTGTACTGATATACACAGAGTAGTCTTCATAATCATTTAAACAGATGGGTGAACAGGACATTTTCATAAATGGAACAATTGTGAAGTGTGCCTGGTTTCATACCAGCCAGTGGATTTATATTTTTAACAGTCATGAAAATGAAAGGAAGTAATTGGCAATTAAACATTACTGTGTATTAACCAGGTGCTAGGTGGAGTGTCACTGACTGTAAATGGTGCATCTTCAGCTTGTTCTACGTTTAACAGAGTAGATTCTTTCTTGGCTATTGTTCTTAGTGTGAGTAGCAAATTATAAGGTACAAACAGGGCTGTTTCATTGAGAAGTTGCAAAGGTACGAAACATGATCTAAGTGTTTGTAATGCCAAATCTAGCTGTATAATTGCTTTTAACTGAGCCTTTACTGTAATAAATTCAGGTCTCCTTTCAGGAGGAATAAGGCTGAGGACAGCATGTGATGTAATCACTACACTCTTTTAGGAAGTGTGTGCATTCCATTGTCTATAACTTTAAAAACAGTTTCTATGATCTAGTTGCCTCATTCTTTCAGCTTCTTCTTTCATTTCATTGCAGATGTCTCTTTGGCTGAACCCTCAGTTTCATTTTTAGTTTTTAAGTGTGGCCGAATGGGTCAAGTATCTCTGATTATTTTTGGTAGTTCCTTTTCACGATCTTGAACTGGAACTACTTTCAGACTCTGGTGTATAGCCTGAACTGAATCCAATCCCTTAATATTGCTTAGGTTTATAGAGGACACTGTAGAGAATTTCCCCATTATCTAAATTTTTAAGTCCAGAGTTGGTGCAGCTGTGTATTCATTTTGTACCAGTCTTAGTACATGAGGGAGGGCTGCCAATGATGGCATAACATGCGTACTGGCGTTCATGCATGCTTAGATGCTTCCTCAGGTGTTACAATCCTCTATGGGAGGTATCATTTCAAGAGGGAGACGCCTAGTCAGTAGTCTGTGTTTGTCTTTGGGGTAGTGTATGGAAACACTGCTTCTTACTGATTGATCTTATGAGCAATTCAGAAATCGATTTCATTGCGCCTCGTGAGTGCTTTTCCCATGATAGTGTTCATAGTCTGTGGACTAATAGTCGGTACCTGTAGGGAGTGGCAGATGATGCTATGACAACAGTTTTGACCTCAAAGTGCATTGTATAAACTATTCAAATCTCTTGTATAAGGCAACTGTTTACTTTACACCCCTACCACCTCAGTGTTTGTTAAAGTGCTGGGGCAAGGGCCAGGAGTGTAGCCAGCCACAACCGCCCATGTAGCCCCTACATTGCTTAGAGGTACCAAGCAGACATTTCTGTGCTTATGTGACAGCTGATCAACAAACCAATTCTACTCTTCTTGATATTTTGAAGGGATTTCCAGACCTTGGTAAGACCTATAGTGTGCAGCGTGTCAACTGCTGTATATTCTTGAAACTGCCTGAGGCAGCATAAGTAGGCTCTTTCTCCAGCAATGAGTAAAATGTTTCAAAGGTATGCTGAGTGCACTGCCATTAGAAAAGTAACTGCCCAACCTTTTATTTGGGACACCCCCAGCTTTGAGATGCTGTGTGACTGCTGACCTGCAATTGACCCCTATCACAGTAGGAGCTGTCATTGTGAATGAATTCAATTGAAAATTGAAATCAAAGATTTAGAAAATCCATAGAATGGAGAATACCTTTTATTTATTCGTTAGTGCACCAGTCAGCACTCTCCCCGACAGCTCCAGCAGCTGTTTGCTCACCCACAGTCCCTCTTGAGCAGAGTTCGAGCCTTGCACCCGACTCTACCTCAGGTCTTGTGTTCTTGGGATTGCATTTTGTGTGCATTGCGGGTTTCACATGCTGGGGCATTACTTTTAGCTTACTGTTGTCAGCGCCTTAGGTCTTGTGTTCTTGGGTTTATAATTGTGTGCCTTGCGTTTTCACATTCAGGGCCATTACTTTGAGTATACTGTTGTTAGTGCCTTAGCGCTTCCCGCATTTTCCTCCAGTCCTGTTCCCACACGCCACGCCCCCTGACCCAGCCCCACTCCTGCATCGACCTCTACTCCCGCCCCCTCCCCTACATAATGGCGACCGATGCGCAGTCGCGCCGCTAGCGCGCCAAAGGCGTGCCTAAGGAAGCCCGTCTGCGCCCGTCCGTGCCTGGACCGCCCCTAGTGCCAGACCTCCTGGCCACCGCGAGTGCCAAGACACCCGAAGCCGCTATGATTCCAACACTCTCCATGCACTCAACGCCGGCCGACCCTCCTCCTGCTTCAAGCCACCCCGAAGCTCACCCACGGTCCCTTCACCTGCCGAAACTGCAAATACACCAGCCAGCGCACACCTGCATGCCCGGCCCATCACACCACCGCCGACCACAACAAACTCAGCTGCATACTACTCAACACCCGCTCAGTCCACAAACACACCGTCGCACTCATAACCCTCCACCCGAGCCCTCTGAGACCGACGCAGCAGCCCACAACTTCAGACAATGAATTGACGACTGCGCAAACACCCTAGCCCTCCAACAAGCACACCAACACGAGAGCCATCTGGTTCAGCGCAGACCTCCAGAACTCCAAGCACACCTGCCAAAAACTCCAGAAGCAGTGGTGCAACGACCAGACACAACTCATCCGGTCCGCCAAAAGAACCGCCTTCTAGGAACGCATCAACAACAACGGCCACGACAGCAAATAGCTCTACAACATCATGAAAGAACTCATCTCCTCCAGCTCCAGCTCCTAAGACATCACACCGTCACACGAACTCTGCGACTCCCTGGGCACCTTCTACCACCACAAGATCACAGACATCCACAGCAGCTACGACACCCTCATTGCTGCCACTGACGACATCAGAACCATACTGGTCAATGGCGAAACTGCGGTCCCCATTCTCCTGGACCTCCCTTCCGCCTTCGACACTGTCTGCCACCACACCCTGCGCTGACGCCTCCGTGACGCAGGGATCCAAGACAAAACCCTGGACTGGATCACCTCTTCCCTCACCAGCAGAACCCAGAGAGTCCGCCTCCCCCCCTTCCGATCCGAAGCCACCATGATCACCTGTGGCGTACCCCAAGGATCATCTCTCAGCCGACCCTTTTCAACATCTACATGGCACCGCTCGCCAACACCGTCCGAGCACACCACCTCAGCATCGTCTGCTACGCCAACGATACCTAGCTGTTCTTCTACTTCACCATGGACCCGGTAAACGCCAAATCCAACCTCCAAGAGGGTATGAAAGCCGTCGCAGAACGGATGAAGACTAGCCGGCTAAAGCTGAACTCAGACAAGACAGAGTTCCTCATCCTCGGGTCCACCCCTACACATGAGGCGACTCCTGGTGGCTAGCCACGCTGGAAGCTGCCCCGACACCCACTAACCAACCACGCAACCTGAGCTTCATCATGGACTCCATGCTCTCTATGACCCGGCAAGTTAACGCCATCTCCTCCTCCTCCTGCTTCAACAGCCTCCGCATTCTCGGAAAGGTCTACAGATGGATCCCTACTGAAACCAGAAGGACTGTCACCCAGGCACTCGTCAGCAGCAGGCCGGATTACGGCAATACCCTCTACGCAGGAACCACTGCCACACTCCAGAATAGACTCCAACGCATACAATGCGCCTCCGCACGCCTCATCCTCGAACTCCCTCGCCACAGCCACATCACCACCCACCTGAGAGACCTGCACTGGCTCCTGGTCAACAAGAGGAACACCTTCAAGCTCCTTACCCACGCCCACAAAGCACTCCACAACACCGGACCAACATACCTTAATGAACAACTATCATTCTACACCCGAAACCGCTAGCTTCACTCCACTGACCTCGTCCTCGCCACCGTCCCACGCATCCACCGAACGACCACCGGCGGCAGATCATTCTCCCACCTAGCTGCCAAGACATGGAACATCCTCCCCGCCCACCTACGGCAGACCCAAGACGTGCTGACCTTCAGGAGACTCCTCAAGACCTGGCTGTTCCAGCAGTAGCTGCATCCCCTCCCCCACAGCTCCTTGAGAATCTCACAGGTGAGTAGTGGGCTGTACAAATGATTGATTGATTGATTAATTGATTGAATCAAAAATGACAGGGCCCTATATACCAATAATCCCTAAAGGGGAAATAGCCAAGTCTTCAACTCTTCCTAAACTTGACGAGGGCAGAGATAACACGTATATGAATAGGCAGAGAGATTCACTGAGTGGCTGCTTGATGGCTGAAAGAGCCTCCCCTGGGAGGTTTTTGGCGCTGCCTTAGAGTTATAATTTCTAGTAAATCTGGGGCAGTGCTAAAAAGCCATGGACCAACGCCAGCAACACCCATTGCACACCCCTATTTAAATGCAGAAAAACTGCATTAAAGGGAACAATATTTACAAGGCGGCAATAAGCCAAAACAGTGGCTTAGTGCTGCCTGGTAAGTATGAAGCAGGCTTCTGTGCCAACAGAGCGTCACAAAAGGTGAGCAAGGGCTTATAAATAAGCCCCCTAATATTGTATTTGAGTCACAAGAGCGACGCAAAGGTGCTGGTTGGTAAATATGGGATGTATGACGTTACAACACATACTTTTACAACGCATACCTTTACAATGCATTTTTTACAACGCAACATCCATTACAACGCATTCCATTACAACGCATGCCATTACAACAAATTTTTAAAAACTACCTTTACAATGCATTCCATTACAACACATAATACCATTACAACGCATACCATTACAACGCATGACATTACATTGCATGTATGGTAAGTATTGGATAGTGTAGGGGTAAAAATTACTATTCTAACTCCAGGGGGGTGTAACATAAGGGTAAGTGTTGGATAGTCTAGGGGTAAAAATTACTGTGTTGGATAGTGTAAGGGTACTATGCGTTGTAATGATATGTGTTGTAATGGTATGCGTTGTTAAGACTGCATTGTAATGACATGCGTTGTAGTGGTATGCGTTGTAGTGTCATGCGTTGTAATGGTTGCATTGTAATGGCATGCGATGTAATGGATGCTGTGCTGTAAAAGTTTCGTTGTAATGGTAGTGCATTGTCCAAAAGTGTCAGCACTTCAAAGAGCCGAGAAAGTAGGATAATGGGCTCATTAGTGGTAAAAACCTGGTCAAACGAGGTCTTGTACACAATTAAAACATGCCGGGCGCCTTGATCTTCTCTTGCAAAGCCACTAATTACCAGGGACCTTAGCATTTTGGACATTAAAATGAATGAGAAAGTTTTGGAATGAAGCCATGTGGGAAGTGGTCATGTGGGCGTGTGCTGGGTGGAGGAGGCCGCCAGGGCAGGAACAGGCCGCCAGCTTCAAAGGGCTTCTTTCAGAAGGACCAAGCGTCTGAAGGAGCCGCCTTTGATCAGGCTGAGCCGCCGGGACGTTCAAAGAACAGGTGGGAGAGGTGAGGCAGTGCCAGGCGGAGGCAGTGGAGAGGGCAGAGGCCGCATGCAAGGAAGGCAGGCAGCCTGGTGAGCTGAACAGAGGCAAGAACTGCGCCGGGCTCCAGTGTCTGCCCCGTGCCTGCCGCCTGGGTCCTAATGAGCGCTGGTAATCCTTGCCAGGCGCACTCAGTCTACTGAAATCTGTCAATTACCTCACATCAAGGACACATTATTTGAGATAAGACCCGTGATTCAAGGTCATGACGTCTGCTGTACTTTTACCATGTTAACATGCTATTGTGTGCGTGAAAATGTAAGCATATGTTTAATTAAAATGCTAAAATAAAGAACTTTTGAAAAGAAAGGGTGGGCATCAACAGGATGTGTGATGTGACCACACGTGCTTACACACACAATACACACACAGACACACACCACCACACACACACACACATGCACTCCACACAGACCCACACACGTGCATCAAGTGTAGGTGAGGCTCTACAATTACCAAACAGAAAAAATGCCCTTCCTTGTGCTTCGAGTCACTGCAAATCTATGACGCTGTACAGTACACAGGTACAGAGTGCAGGGTGAACCCACCCGTGGCTGTGGCATGGGCACTTCTGGACTTTAGAGAGATCCGAGAGGGCAACGCCATGGCGTTTGCTGTCCAAGGCAGAGTTCACTACCGCGGGGGCCTGTGTGCCGGCTGTGCCGGGGACACGCGGTGACGTCTCTGCACATATGAACCCGGGTCTTCCTTGGAAGGAGGGGCCATATCCTCATTTCGAGGAGAGTTATCAATCAAAATACTCGACCCAGCTCATCTCCTCCAAACCAACATGCAAATCTCCGCTCCTGCTGCTAAATCACAAGATGTATTATTTAAAGTCTCCTGTCAGCTAAGAGTTTCGATTTTACTAACATTATATGTATAATTCACTGCTGCGACCCCTGAGTTGCCCCCTTGCGAACCCACGCACTGTCTTTGTGACTCAGGCTTCAAAGGTGGAAAATCAGTGCCAGGAACACAGTGGCAGCCAGTGCCTAATTTGAGCCAATGGTTTCCGGTGCTCAGCTTCAGCACTTAATTGTGTACACCAGTCCTTCAATCAATTAATCAAAGCATTTGTATAGCGCGCTACTCACCCGGAGGGTCTCAAGGCGCTTGTCGTAGGGGGGTCCGCTACAGCTCGAACAGCCAGGTCTTGAGTTGCTTCCTGAAGGCGAGGTGGTCTTGGGTCAGGCGGAGGTGGATGGGGAGGGAGTTCCACGTCTTGGCGGCCAGGTAGGAGAAGGATCTTCCTCCCGGTGTTGCTCTTCGACTGCGGGGGACGGCGGCGAGGGCGTGGCTGGTCGATCAAAGCTGGCGGGTGGGAGTGTAGAAGGTCAGGCGGTCGTTGAGGTATTTTGGGCCTTGGTTGTGGAGAGCTTTGTGTGCGTGGGTGAGGAGTCGGAACGTGATTCTCTTGCTGACGGGGAGCCAGTGCAGGTTTCTCAGGTGTACAGAGATGTGGCTGTGTCGGGGGATGTCCAGGATGAGGCGTGCTGAGGCGTTCTGAATGCGCTGGAGTCTTTTCTGGAGTTTTGCAGTGGTTCCGGCGTAGAGGGAGTTGCCGTAGTCCAGTCGGCTGGTGACGAGGGCCTGGGTGACCGTCTTCCTGGTTTTGGTGAGGATCCACCATAAGATCTCGCGTAGCATGCGTAGGATGTTGAAGCACGACGAGGAGATGGTGTTGACTTGTCTGGTCATGGAGAGAGAGGAGTCCAGAATGAAGCCCAGGTTGTGTGCGTGGTCTGTGGGTTTGGGTGCGCTGCCCAGGGCAGGGGGCCACCAGGAGTCGTCCCAGGCGGAGGGCGAGGATCCCAGGATGAGGACTTCCGTCTTATCTGAGTTCAGTTTCAGGCGGCTGTTCATCATCCACTCAGCTACGTCTTTCATCCCTTCATGTAGGTTGGTTCTGGCGGTGGCGGGATCGTTGGTGAGGGAGAGGATCAGCTGGGTGTCGTCGGCGTAGGAGATGATGTTGAGGTTGTGTTGGCGTGCGATGGCCGCAAGGGGGCTCATGTAGATGTTGAACAGCGTGGGGCTGAGTGATGATCCTTGTGGTACGCCGCAGATGACTTCAGTGGCCTCGGATCTGAAAGGGGGGAGGCGGACTCTCTGTGTTCTACCGGCGAGGAAGGAGATGATCCACTCCAGTGCCTTCTCCTGGATTCCAATGTTGTTTAGGCGCTGCACTAGGGTGCGGTGGCAGACCGTGTCGAACGCCGCGGAGAGGTCCAGGAGGATGAGGGCCGCTGTTTCCCCGTTGTCGAGCAGGGTTCGGATGTCGTCGGTGGCTGCGATGAGGGCGGTCTCGGTGCTGTGGTTGGCCCGGAAGCCGGACTGCGAGTGGTTGAGGGATCCATTTGTCTCGAGGAAGGCGGCCAGCTGTCTGTTGACGGTCTTCTCGATGACTTTGGCAGGAAACGGAAGGAGCGAGATGGGGCAGCAGTTTTTGAGGTCGGTGGGGTCTGCTGATGGTTTCTTAAGTAGGGCGCTGAGTTCGGCGTGCTTCCAGCTGTCTGGGAAGGTGGCGGTGTCGAAGGAGGCGTTGATGATGTCCCGTAGATTGGGTGCGATGACGGAGTCGACCTTGTTGAAGACGTGGTGAGGGCAGGGGTCGGTTGGTGATCCGGAGTGGATGTAGTTCATTGTGTATATGGTGTCTTCAGTGTTGATCGGGGTCCATGCGCGGAGGGTGGTGGTGGGGGGCGTTGGTGTGGTGGTGGGGGGCGTTGGTGTGGTCGTAGGGTGTGTCGGCTGTGCGCTGAAACTGTTGTGTATGTCTGCGATCTTTCTGTGGAAGTACGAGGCGAGCGAGTTGCAGAGGTCTTGCGAGGGAGTGATGTCATTGTTTCCGGCGCTAGGGTTCGAGAGCTCTTTGACGATGTTGAAGAGTTCCTTGCTGTTGTGGACGTTGTTGTCCAGTCGTTCCTTGAATGCGGTTTTCTTGGTGGCGTGGATCAGTTGGTGGTGTGTTCGAGTGGCGAGCTTGAGGGTCATGTTGTCTGTAGGTGGGTCTCTGTGCCAGGCTTTCTCGAGGGCTCAGCAGTTCTTCTTGGAGCTCTTGAGTTCGTCCGTGAACCAGGAGGCTTTCTTGGTGCTGGGTCTGGCAGGGGGGGTTTTCAGTGGAGCAAGGTCATCTGCGCAGTTGCTGATCCACCTCGTGAGGTTGTTGGCGGCTTGGTTGGGGTTCGCTGAGCTGGGGGGAGGGTTCTGGCTCAGGGATGTGGCGAGCTGGTCGGCTGTGATCTTGTTCCAGCTTCTGCGGGCGACCTGTTGCAGGTGGTGGTGGAGCGTGGTCCTTCTGAAGCTGAAGTGAAGGCAGCTGTGGTCTGTCCAGTGGAGTCCGGTGGCGTGGCTGAAGGAGATGTCCTTGCTGGAGGAGAAGACGGGGTCGAGCGTGTGGCCGGCGTAGTGGGTGGGGGTGGTCACCAGTTGCTTGAGTCCGAGGTAGGCGAGGTTGTCCAGCAGGGTGGTGGTGTTGCGGTCGTTGTTGTTCTCCAGGTGGAAATTGAGGTCCCCGAGGAGGATGTAGTCCGCGGAGGGGAGGGCGTGCGGGCTGATGAAGTCGGCGATGTCTTCACTGAATTGTGTGCATGGTCCCGGGGGTCTGTAGATGAGGGTGCCTCTGAGGGTGGTCTTGGGGTCGATGTGGATCTGGAAGTGCAGGTGTTCGGCGGCTGTCAGGGTGTCGTCGGAGTTGGTCGTGATGCGGATGGTGTTTTTGTGGACGATGGCGATGCCTCCTCCAGTCTGGTTGACGCGGTCCCTCCGGGTGATCTTGTATCCGTCCGGGATGGCGATGGCGATGTCAGGCGCTGAGGAGGCGTTCATCCAGGTTTCCATGAGGAAGGCGACGTCTAGGGCTGTGGTGTCGAGGAGGTTCCAGAGTTCTACGGCGTGTCTGTGGACGGAGCGGGTGTTGAGCAGGATGCACTTCAGGTGGTTGCTGCTAGTGCTCGTCTTGGCGGGTGCGGTGCAGGTCCGGATGCAGGAGAACTTGCAGGATTGGCAGGTGAAGGGTCCGTGGGTGCGTCCTGCGGTGGCTCGGTGGCAGCCGGGGATTCGGCCGGTGTTGAGAGCGTTGAGGGTGGCGTAGTCGTAAGTCCTTGTGACAGTCTGCCACAAGGTGGCACTGTCTGGCTGAATTAGAGATGACCACAATAGCATTCTATTTTTTTATTTTGAAAACTGTTTTTCATTTTAAACATCATCCAGAACATCAGTAGGTGAACCTTGTACATTGTAGATTTTACTTTATTACAGTCAGTAATTATTTTCAGGGAAACAAAGATTACAAATAGGGAGTTCAGTCTACAATACCACTCCTATTTCCTGGATCAAACGTGGCCCTTCCCCATTACATATTCTTAACCCCTTCTGTGCTCATGACGAGGTCAGCTCTTCATGAGGCTCGGTGACCGTGTGCTCATGACGAGCTGAGCTCATTATGATAAGCGCGGCGCTCACGAGCGGGTTTAAATCCTGAAATTAGATAATTCCTGAAAGTTCTTAAAAACGGGCATGGTCATGACAAGTTCATCCCCGGTCTGTTTTACAGCGTAGACAGTTGGGCGTTTCTGCTCTTCCCATAGTGTGTAATCGAGCCCTGGCATAGTATAACCTGTGGAGGACTTTAAATTGAATCAGCCTTAAGCGGAGCTTAATCGTCACATCTCTTAGGTTCATCAACACCGCCTCCCAGTCGATGTCATCTCGTAGACCCGTGGTTTCCTCCCATTTAGCCCTGCGGGATATCAGTCTGTCAGGAATATTGTTAATTAGAGTTTTATATGTCCAGGAAAGCGCCTTTGAGGGTGCTTCCTCTTACAGTAGTCTACCTTACAATGGTGCATCTTCAGGGATACCTGTAGTGGCTATTTTTTGTGCCCTCCAAGCATGTTGCCGTTGTAAGTATTTGTATTTTTAAGTGTGTGGCAAATGATATTCGTTTTGAAGAGGGAAAAAGGTGATTAAGTCCCCGTCTTTGAGTATGTCACCCACTGTAGCAAGCCCAACCGTGTCCCCTGATACCCTGCAGTTTTGAAAATTCTGGAAATCTCCTACCCTCCATTTGTGGCATCGCTTTTGTCAATTTCTTTTCCCATCCCATCTGTCTTTCCACCCCTTTCCAGCCCTCAACCATCCTCTGTGTGGCAGGTAAACAGCAGTGTAATATTAATTATTATTAATTCAAAATACATTAAAAATAACTATTACCTGCCGCCCAAGTCCTTCTTATAGCTTTGAGGCCTGAAAAAGTACGAATTGTCACACTTGTAAGGGTACGATTGTTATTAGTTGTTTTGTTACTATCATTTGATGGCATAGCAGGGGCAATATGTGGTGCAAGCTGTAGTGGCCTCTTGATGAGAGCCCAGGCACTTTTATTTTTTTACAAATTACGCACTAGTGGCAACTTGTCCTTATGGACGTAGATCGGGGCTCCACTCACAATTTGTGCATTACTTTAATAGTGAATAATGTTACATTATTCACTATTAGTGTAATACAAAGTAGAGTCCAATTAGCTGGAATATGGCCGTCCCTGGCACCTGAAGTAAGTAAAACAAGGACTTGCAATGCAATCGTTCTCGCCTTTGGGAACTTCTATGTATTTAGCTATGCAGCACATTAGCCTGGGTGCTGAAACATCTCTTATTCTTTAACATGGAGAGCAATTAAGCACAAAATTGTGTGACACGCCAGGAATGGGAACACATGGAGAGAAATATTGCCTTTCAATATTTTAATATAAAATCAGGGCCTTTAGCAGTCATATCACAGAAAATACAAGATTTAAAAAAATAATATTGTCTACGTTTACTCGTGAAACAAAATTTCGATGTACTGGAATCTAGAGGATCCTAAAGTGATTCCAGAATTTTACTGACCTCTGCTGGTCGTTTTCTATCAAGAAAGTTAAATAGTATGACACTATTTAGATCAATGGTATGCACCTGGTGGTTCAGGAGTATGTTAGGCTGCCCCTGCCTCACTGTACCTTTACATAGCAAACAGTCATTCACCACGCTACCAGCTTGAACTTTTTAACGTGGAACATTCGGGTATTGAATGACGGTAGGAAATCCAGGCTAGTGCATGCCTATTTGCTGAGGCACAACATAGATGTTTGTGTGTTACAAGAGATGCACCTAAATGCTGTACCATCCCCCAGGCTGAAACATAATCGTTGGGGCTCAGTGTACCATCTACTCCCGGGGGGTTGCTATGCGGATCAGGCGAGGTTTGGACTGGAGGTAGCGCGAATTTCACATTGACTTGGAAGGTAGGTTCATTGTCCTTCTAGGCACTTTGGGTGGCATCCCAGTAGGTATAGTTGCTTTATATGGCCCTAACGTGGACTCTCCTAGTTTGTTTCAAGATATCTGGGCCAGGGTTAAGGCGACGGTTTGTGCCACTATTATCTGGCGACTTTAATGCCATCTAAGATGATGATTTGGATACAAAAGGGACTTCCCGCACATTACACCCATCAGCCAGTGTCGCTTTGAACACCATAGTTTCAGATGGGAACCTAGTTGACATTTGGAGGTGTAGACATCCTACGATAAGGGAGGATACTTGTTTATCATAACATCACAGCGCGTGGTCTAGGATAGACTTTTGGTTGGTTTGTTCACACTTGGAACAAGAAGGTCTTGCACCTCCCTAGGTCTCTATCAGATCACACCCCTTGCCATCTGCAATTAACACTCCCTAACTCACCCCCACATATATTCATGTGGCAGCTGCCACCTCACTCTCTTTTGGATTAGGCTTTCAAGGAAGAAATTAGGACTGACATTACTTACTATTTCACCCTGAACTCCGGTTCGGTGGATACGGAGGCCTCTCTATGGGAGGCATTCAAGGTGGTAATTTAAAGTAAATGCATTGCCCATCAGGCTGAGGTGCTAAAGGCAATTCGGGGCTTGCTCGTTTCTCTATAGGCTCAAATCAGAAGTCTGGAAACACAATATTACTCCTTTGATGATCCCCAGATGTTGGCCCTTCTAAAAGAAATCTGCTGGAGTTCGAGTAGGAAGCGCAGTGGGAGGTCAAGTTCTTGGGGAAACAGGCAGAGGCGCGGAGGTATGGGAGGGCGATAGGGCATGGAGGACTTTGGCTGCAAAGATCCGCGCCCCACGCTCCTCAGCCTACATTCCTGAATTGATCAGTGAGAATCAAACTGTCAGTAGAGGCCAAACTGGCATATTAGATGAATTTTCCACTTTCTACTCAAACCTATACACTGTGACTCAAGAGTCCAGTCCGGAACGACTACTGCCCTTTTTTGACTCGTTAGAACTGCCTTGGTTTAGTTAAAGACATAGGGATTATATGGATTTTCCATTTACAGCAGAGGACATCTCCAAGGTCATTAAAAGCTTACCGCTAGACAAAGCCCCAGGGTCGGATGGCCTAACGAACACCATCTACAAAGCATATGCTGAAGAACTTGCGCCGCACCTCATCGTGCTATATTAAGAAGCACAGGCCTCTGGCAATTTACCTCCAACCATGTGAGAAGCAACAATCATAACTCTGCTAACACCTGGGAAGCTGGATAATGAATTGGACTCCTGTAGACCGCTGTCCTTAATAAATGTAGATGTAAAAAAGTTGGCAAAGCTGATTGTCAACTGGCTACAGCCTCTACTCCCTTTAATCGCCCGTCCGGACCAATCGGGTTTCATCCCCTGGCAGTGCACCTCACACAATCTCCGGTCTCTGTTTTCGGTTTTACACTTTCTCCATCCAAACATAAGTGCGGCAACGTTTTTTTCTCGACGCTACAAAAGCGTTCAACACATTAGAGTGGCCGTATCTCTTTGATCGTATGGGGTTCAGCCCGTTATTTATAAACTCAATCCACCACCTCTACGAAAGACGGACAGCTCGGTTCCGAGTGAAAGGTCTCATGTCAGCACCCTTTTCTATTTCGCGGGGCACGAGGCAGGGTTAGCCCCATGTCCCCGCTGCTTTTCGTGATAGCGATGGAACCGCTGGCGGTGCGTATATGGCAGCATCACACAGTCAGGGGTATTTCCTTCAGCACAAGAAGCCTCCCCATAGCAATTTTTTTAATTTTATTTTTTAATTTGTTTATTGGAATTTCAACAATTTACAATCAAATAATGCGAACTTGGCACATGTGAGGCGATAGTAATACAGTAATTTTGTGACATGTACACATTGTTCAAAGGCAACAGTACCATCCCAACCCCAGACAATATTATCAACACATACACAGTATAAAGCCAACTCATATCATTATATGCCGATGATGTTACGCTTTATGTGACCAACCCCGCCAGCAACCTAGACCGCCTCCTCTTGACGGATTCTACTGCTCCGTCATCTCTGAATACCCCCTAAAATGGGCAGATGAGCCTGTAAAATATCTGGGCATATGGCTTGGCAGAAATCTGCAAGATATATGGAACATGCACTATGGCAGTGTCATAGTCTGGCTGAAAGAGAAGGTCACAGTGTGGGCAAAGCTCCCGCTTTCTTTAGCTGGGAAAATTGCACTAGATAAAAGGGTGGTACTGCCAAAATGTGTCTATTTATTTGTAAATATCCTGAATCTTCTTTAAGTCCTTCAAATCCCTGTTAGTCTCGCTGGTGTAGGCAAGAGGGCAAGCTTGGG
This sequence comes from Lissotriton vulgaris, assembly GCF_964263255.1. Lineage (NCBI taxonomy): Eukaryota > Metazoa > Chordata > Amphibia > Caudata > Salamandridae > Lissotriton > Lissotriton vulgaris. Next base: position 274,652,323 of record NC_141688.1, read on the forward strand.
TGTCCTGGGATTTGCTGACACTCCCACTATGTCAGGGCGGTTTGGGTGACCCGGACATGCAACTATATGCCTGGTGTGCTCAAGCTAAGTTTCCCCACCACTGGATCCACTCAACCCCTTTCCAACCACATGTGGCAGTGGAGACTGACTTAACAGCTCTAATCCCCCTCCGAGTGGCTCTTTATCAGCCGTACTGAAGTCCCACAGATGGCATCGACATTGTGGAGACACTGAGGTGGGAGTTGAATGAACTGAGGAAGAGATTCAGTGCTCCTATACTGTATGCCCCTTCCATACCAATGGCGCACAACCCCATGCTACCCACCAGAGGTGAAGCAATAAGTAAGTGTGCGGCACAAACGATGTACTTGCGTACCTTCGCAGATCTATACCCCAGGGACACATTTTGACCACCTCCGGTTGCAGAAGAGGGTCAAACAGTACCTTTTGCCGACTTATTCCTCTATTACAAGCTGAGGACCGCCTGCCGTTCTTTGCATGAGCCTTTCCCTAATCCCCCACCCACTATCCCTGCATTGGAGAACTTGTTAAAGGTCCCCATACCTCGTAGACTTATTACATGGCTTTATACACACTTGCAAACCTCGGCTCCCCTGACACAGCCGTGGGCATTCCAAGCGTGGAATGACGAACTCCCGTTCTGTTGACCGAGGACCAGTGGCTGTACTGCTGCCGCCAACTCACGGACTTATCCCCCAAGTATAAACTTTGACTAATACACTTCAAGTTCCTTCACCTTTTTTACAGGACACCCGTTAGTTACATCGTAGTGGGACTGCGTGATGACGATGGCTGTTGGAAGTGTAGTTTCACCCCAGCAACCTTTTTACACATGGCATGGAACTGCCCACGGCTGACATCATTTTGGTCTACAATCTTTATAACAATTCGCCAGATAATCGACACACCTGTAGATCCCACTCCTCTACTGGGCCTGTTGAGCCATGTAAAAGTCACACCAGTTAGGGTTTGCAGATTGCACAAACTGCTTCTCCTTTTTGCCAAACGCCAAATTGCCGTACACTAGGGGCGGAAGAAGGCGCCTTCAATTAAGGAATGAATCAGGGACGTCATGTAGGGGCATTCCCAATTGTCCACTTTCTGGGAGTTAATGCCCCCTACTTCTAGACCGATGGCCTTCTGGGAACCCTTTATGACGTGGGCCAGGGAGAGACAAGGGGCAGACAAGAATGCACCATCTGACGTAGGGGCTATGGGGTAGTATGGGAGGGACCGAGCAGCTAGGTTTAGAACAGGACGTTTGACTGCCTATGCACTACACGGGGGGGCTGTCCTGGAGACCGGACCCTGCTGTCATAGGCTCTGTCAGTATAGGATTCGCTGCTTGGTGAATATTACTCGTCTGCTGAGGCTGTAGGTGAGACGGGTACGCATGTAAAACCAACTGCAATGTATATGTGTGGCAGTCTTGCTTATGGTTATGTTGCGATTGTCTACTGGCTAGTAGTATGTTGTGTTTCCTTTTTTTAAAAATGCTAATAAAAAGAATTTAAAAAAAAGAAAGTTAAGTAGAGGCATTTACCAGAAAGAAAATAAAGTCCTTCAGCAGAAAGTAATTCTGGTATTCTACTGACCTCTACTTGTCGTTTTCTAACAAGACAGTGAAATAGAGGCAGTTGAGCAAGCAGAAAGCAATTCTGTTTTTTTTACCACCCTCTTCTGGTCGTTTTCTATTTAGACAGCTAAATAGAGGCAGTTGAACAGAAAAAAAGTCCGTAAGGAAAAGCAGACAAGTCCTAGGCCTGATCTCCAGAGCCCACAAAGTACATACGCATATAAGTATATACTAAAGTGCATTCAAGAGGTCTCGAATGCTCGACCTAAAAAAATACTTTTAAATGTATGCTGTATGCGCGCTTGTGGCTGAGTATGTGTTAAACAAGTGTGTGTGTGTGTGTGTGAATGTGCGTATGTGTAAGCATGTGAGTGGGTGAAATTGAAGGTTAAAGGGCATGTGATGTCACAAAGGTTTGTAGTTGGGGTTCCTTTCAAACTGTGATGTGTATACATTATTTCTACTCTACAGATTCACAGGGACAGAGTCATGGCTGTTCTTTCTTCAGATTCAGAAGCAAGGAGTAGGTATCCTGTAGAACAGAAACAAGTTATAAGCATAAATGCAGAACCAACGCCGCCTGGAAAACAATCCGAGCTCTGATAAATCACTACCACCCATAGGGCACAACAACTGTTGTAAAACATCAGTAAATGGCATTGCACACAACTCAATCGTCGCCCTGCCTAATGGGTTGTGTCAGGCCCGAGCTGACTCAACCTTGACAGAACAGGTTCAAGTGCAGAGAACACAGAAAAAATGCTCAAATCTATCAGGGATAAGTGAAAATGCACGTCAAGGATAAGTAATTATGATTACTTTTCATCTCATTAAAGCTGCTGGTGCTCGGAATGATTCTTTCGATGTGATTCAATTACCGGCGGTAAGGACGGAATACAATATTTACATTTTGGAGTTGATTTTCTAGGAATAACTCACTGTTCTCACCCATGCAGAATTTCACTCTGCATGTCTCCTTTTCATTGCATGTCACCCTACACCCCCTGACCTCAGTCCTCTTTCCCTGTTCATTATTCAGGAGTCTGTAATGCGGTGGCAAGGTCAGGGGCAACATGCAATGTGACGCACCAATTAAACATTGGTGGAATTTCAAGCAACGGAAACCCTGCGTAAATGCAAGGTGCAAACATTTATTGGGTTCACTTAGACCAATGTGAGTTCAACATGTGAAAAAAAACACTATGGCATACCATGATCAACTTGCGCTGTGTGCCCGCGCCGTTTGGCACCTATATGAAACTTGAGCAGCATAATTTTGGCTCCACTCTTTCATGTAATGAATATGCCGCATATACATACATATAGTACCAAATATTTGTGTGATTTAATATAATTAATGTAAAGTGATGCACTTGACCAGGTACTGAAGATTCATTTACTGTATAATCCCGACATTTATATGAGTGTGCATACTAATGCCTTCCTTACAAATATAGTGTATTAGGACCGGGTCAGTGCGCTTGCCAGCGCCACTAAGTCTGCATGAGGGGCACATTTGGTGTCCCTGTGCATAGTTCCGTTCAAACCAGTTCTGGGAGCCGTTGGCGCCTGTTCTGGCAGGAAACTGGACAAAGGACATGGGAGTAACCTCTCCCCTGTCCAGACCCTCACCTGGGAGGGTCCCCTGAATCATCCCAACACTTTTCTAGGGTACTTAAGTGCTTACCTGGGTGTAGGTCCCTAGATTCATCGTGGGATAAGATTCATATCAGACACCACTGCTTCTTCTACCGTCTGGGCACTCTGGACTTTGTTTGGGCCTTACTACGTCTCCCTTCCAGTTTTCTGCATCATCTGTGCACTATACAGGGATCTTCCAAGGCCTGTGAATCAAAGGCACTAGAAGAAAACTCTCTTGGAGTGAAGGAGTCACTTCCCTGCATTCGTAGGCACCGCAACTAAGTCGACCGGCCTGCTTATCCTGAGCTCCTCCAGAAATTCCATAAGGTTCTGCAACACAGGTGGTGAGGTCTGCCCTGCCCTCTCACCAAGTTTGAGGCAAGTATCCCTCGTAAAGGGTTGCAATAACCGAACCCTGTGCACTGCATCAACCTGCCATTGCAAAGGCTTGTTGGCTTCCTTCCAAGAAGATCTTCGGACTCCAAGTAACCCCTACCTCAAGCATCTTCATTGACCAGAATCTTCAGCCATACCGCCTCGTGTGCACTGTGGCTTGCATCTTTTAGTTAGCTGCTTGAGGTCCTCTTGTGACTCCAGTTCCTCTGCGCTGTGGATCTATTTGAAGGTCACAGTAGTTTCTTTTGGGCTCCCCTGATTGCTCGGGCCTGCCCTGACTCCTCTGCTTTTGGAGACTCCCTGGACCTTTTTGGGCCTGACGTTGCTCCTTCCTTGATTCCTGAATTGGAGGCATTTGCCAAGGCTTTATTGGTGCTCCAGCTGGACACCGACCCCTCAGCACTCGACATCCTTCATGGGACAGTTTATACACGGCTCCTGCTATTCCTCAGCATCACGTGGTCCTTACAGCAGCAGAGTCGAGGTCATCGCCATCCATCGTACAAAAACCCAACATCGGAGGACATTTATCTTCAAAGTCTCCTGGTCACTCCTGAGTGATATAAACTCTGTCCCCTCTGCTTGCAGGTACCTCTCATCTAGAATACACCATCATATTCCACCGAGCACTTTCTCCTTCGTCAACAGAGGCACTTTCCTGCAGTACTCCATTGGGTTTGACAGCTGTTTCCGACACCACTTCACATGTATGCACCCGGTTTCCCTGGTGTAGGTAACATGGGTACTAGGGTATCCACGGGTGGGGTGGCTCTCAAACCTTCTGTCTTCCACGGGGTTTCCTCTGAGTCCATTGGTAAGGGTTTATAGTCTTTGAAAATCCAACCACGAGTTACCCGTAGAGTTTTACGGAGCAAGCGGTCGTGTTCCCACACTGCACACATTCTCTGTAGGGTCGCTATCTACTCACCTTGGGTGGTTCCTTGGGTCCCCAGCACTTATAGGTCCTCTCAACATTGTCTTGCCCTGAGTCATTGTTCTTATACCACTTTCTTAGTATATCGTTCAGTCCAGCCCTGGTGTCCAGCGTTTGTTATGTGCTATTTACTGCGTTTCTGTGTGCATTATTCATATCTCTGAGTAGGAGATATTTCTATGTGTTAGAGAGTATTATGTAATAAATATATATTTTTATAAATACCTTGTGTGGTTCTTTTCCACCTAAACTGTACTATAAGATTGCATTCTGGTAAAACAAGTTGCTTTACATTCCTTCTGGACTAAGCCTGACGGCTGCTCTCCACAGCTACCACTTAGAGAGCTTCTAAGGTTGTCTAAGACCACATAAATCACCATAAGTGTTGTCTGGACTGGTGCAAGGTGCCCACTTACATTAGTGGACATCATATACCCGGCCAGCTACTCACAATTGCGTATTCATTTAAATAGTATCCTGCATTTTTTTTATGACTGTAAATGTATCTATAATCATGAATTTAAACATGCACTGAGAGGCTTGCCACGTTTGCTTGACCAAAAGTCTTAGCATTTGGATGCTAATGTTTAACCTTTAATGTGAAAGTTTGCTCGGTTTGTAATTTTTTAACTACTTCTTGCAGGTGCGTTCATATGATCTCAGTTTGTGGAAGGCAAATTGTGTATGAGAGATACTGAGGCTAGGGAGGAGCAGGTTTGGCAAGGATGAGAGGCGCTAAAGAACAAAAGAAGGACCACTGTTCATGTTGTATCTGGAGACAGGAGAAATACAAGGACGTTCTGCTGTAAGGACCAGAAGAGGGGAGTTTCAAGTGAAGATGCCATGTTTTACCATGAAAAACTGGAAAAATACTGAGACTCATGTTGTGGGATTCTTGAATATTCAGTGTAGTTTTAACCCCTTCGATGCTGATGACGAGCTCAGCTCGTCATCAGCCACGGTGGTCGTGTGCGGATGACGAGCTGAGCTCGTCATCAAATGCGGCTTTTAGAAAAAAGCCGCGTAGGGGAAAAATAACCGCCGCAGCGATGCGGTTAATTGGTGATGACATTTTAGCATTAGGCAGATTCCCTTAAACTCAGAAGGGTACTGGACATTTTGCTATATTTCTGTTATGTGGCCTTATGCTATGCAATATTCTTTATTATGGATACTTCTACACCTTGCTCACACCTTCCTGGATCTAATTAGGGATTAAGGTTAAATTAAGGTTTCCCAAATTAGAATGGTATAAGTGTAGACTTAGGTTAGGAAAATTTAGATGTACTCATGTATAGGCAGGAAGACTAGACATCATACACTGAACACCACATCTTGTTTGTTATGTTTTGCGTTGCCATTACTGAATTCCTTGTGTGCTTTACGCTACTGAGGTTGAACTTTATCAGACAATGTGGAGTATTTCTCTATATTTACAACATATTCGTGAGATTTGTATACATCAGTTTGGCCTTCAATTTGTAATAAACCTACATTTAATCCAAGTTATCGACTTTGGACCCTTTTTGTGTAACTCAATGGGTTACACTGTAATTTGAAGATTTAGATGATACTAAATCCTCCTTATTTCCCAGGCATCTAAAAAAGATAATCACAGTTAAACTTGGAAATTCGGGTCAGTGCTCTGGCAAAACCTTGCATAAATGAATTTACAATAATGTGTAAAAGTGAGAATTTGGGCAATTCTGTGGTTATTACCCCTTTTACACAGGTTTGCCAAGTCAATGAACTCTTGTGCAAATCTGTGACCAGTGTAATTTGTACTCCTAATCAGCACTAGTGCTCAAGCAGACACAAAGCTCTCATTATACCTTGGCCAGAATAGGGTGCGGTATTTTCGAAAATAAATTCATTGCACTAATGAAAATTGAACTCGAGCGAACATGGAAATTTCAGACTTCATACTCCGTTATGTTTGTGACGCTTTATTGCCATTGTTCTTTATCATGCAAACAAAGTTGTATTTTCATGTCTCACTAAACTGGTGTTTGAATGTATTCTCACAGGCAAGACACTCATCTTCCTAAGAACAAAGAATAACAAATTATTCTTTCAGCAGGACTGTGGAGAAGCGTGGCTCAATGGTTAGAGTGGCAGACCCTGATGCAGAGGTCTGGCCCGGGACAGGGGTTCAATTCCCGCCTCGGCGGCTCTTGGACTCAATTTCCCCAGACCTGATAATTCTCGCCTCGGTGCCTATTCTAATCATGGGTCCCACTCTGTGACTCTGGGCAATAGCTTGCTTAATCTCCACAACGGCCCCAGCAGCGCTGTGGATGCCTGGCTTCACCTTGGGGGTGCCCAGGAGTGGACATTTCACAGGAAAGCCAGGATGGGTTCCACAGCGGTATGAATACAGCGCTACGAGGCCTCTGGGTAGAAGTGCGCTATATAAAATACATTACATTTACATTGTACATGTGCAAGGTTTCACAAAGCTGTTTCAGCAGAATCGCACAAAATGTACCAACATTTGATCTAGTACAAGTGGAATTTATGAGACGGTCCATGCTGTAGAACTATAAGGCAATATCGAAATATATTCTCTTAAAACAATTGATTAGTTTACTCTGTGGAAATTGGCACAACTGCATCCAGTGAATGCGTTGTTCTCAACCCTATATGCTCCTTTTGGATGTGTTGAAGACACCTTACTTACTGACTTTAGGAAGTGAATCCATGCCGGATTGCTCTTCCATTATATGATCTGCATCTGTTAATCTGAACTTTACTCGGTTCTTTGACTGATTGTGTATTTTAACTGAGCTCTGCACTCTGATCTACAGACTAATTGATGGACAGGGTTACACCTTCCCTGTCTGTCATTCTTGTATTACCAACTGGGTTATATGGGGCAGATTTACAAGCCCCTTGCGCCGCTTTTACAGCGCTGTTGCATCACTTTTGTGACGCAGCGGTAGCGCAAAAGATGCGCCATGGTGCGGGGTATTTACAACTTGACGCATCTCGTCACGTTGTAAAGCCCTGCGCCTGAAGAGGCGTACCATCGCAGTGGGAGGTGTTCCGGTGCAGGAACGCCTTCCAAAAGGGGCTGAGTGAAATCTACAAGATTTCACTCAGTCACTTTTGGGCCCATGCTGCGTCAAAACCCTGCGCCTGCTTGAAGCAGGCGTAAGAATTGACGCAGCATTGTGCACATAGGGTTCCCCTGATCATTGCTGGAGCTGCGTCGCCCTTGCGAGGCAACTCTAGCAATGCGCCGCTTTTACAGCACAGATGCGTGACACATCTGTGCCGTTTTTGCCCCGTGGTGCGCTGCATTGTAAATGCGGTGCATCAAGGGTGGCGGTGCTGCGGCGCACAATAACTGGCGCATCACTGCCGATATGCAGGGATGCGCCAGTAATTGTAAATCTGCCCCTATGTGTTTAAATAGAAGTTTACATTTAGAGTGATTTATGGAGAATCTGTGAATTTGGGCAAGTTTTGTGATGTCATGGTGTGTAGTGGTTGAAGTGTTTGTGGGTGCAGGTGTGTGGGTGGCGGTTGTGGTGTTGGTGTGTGGGGTGTGTTGTGTGCTGGGGGATTGTTGGTGCTGGTGTGATGGTGGTAGTGATGGTGGTGGATGTGTGAGTGTGCTATGCTCTTTTGCCTATCCTGTCAGATGTGGTGTATGGCCTTCTCTTCTGGAGTGTTGCAAAGGATTGTGGTCAGTGAAGGTGGTGGTTTTATACTCAGCTGTTTGGGTGTGTCCAAGTGGAATTTGGCTGTCAGGTGTGTTGTGGGAGTAGTCCTGTGTTTTTATATTTTTATTAGCATTATTTATTTTTATTTTTATGTGTTTTATTTTTTTGGGGGTATGGCTACTTTGATTTGTGCAATGTTTGGCATCACTGCAGTGTTTTGGAATCGTCCGCCATGTTTTTCATTTTCAGTCCGCTGCGGTGGCTATGCTGCCGCTCTTCCGCTATCTCTCCCATTCCCTCCTGTGTGCGACCGCGGCGGTCGGGAACAGAGGTTCCGACCACGGGACCCACGGGGATATCCTAATTTCCCGTGCGGTGTCTCCGCTTTCCTCGCGGCGGGTTGTTGCTTTTCCGCTGCTTTTCCGACCTCCGCGGTCGGTATTTCTGCCCTAACCGCCCACATCGGGCAGTTTTGGTAGGCCTGCTACCACCGCGGTCGGTCTTTTGTGGCGGTTGATCCTAATTTGGCCGCCGGTTTATCCACGGTCCTGGCAGGCGGTTATTTTCCGCCTCCATGGCGGTCGGGGTGATTTTCCGCCCGCTATCCTAATGGGGCCCTTTATGTTGGAAAAAGAGATAGGCAATGAAAGAGAAAGTGTGAGTGATAAACAAATATACAGAGATGAGTTGAAGAGGAAGAAAGCTCACTTTCCCGGGGGGCCCGGGCCATTTTCCCGTCTACCCAGGCTTTGCAACGCCTCTCGTCCAAATCTTCCTTTGATGCATATTCACCAATTTTGTCACAAGGGGGAGCATAAAGTTATGCCATACCCCACTCTACATGCTTTTGCAGCACCCAATGACCCTGTTTCAATCTCTTTGGGGCATATTTACAAGGGCTTTATCTCAGTTTTTTTGGCTTACAAAGCCAAAAAGGCAGAGATAAAAACCAGCGCCCTATTTACAAGAGGGTGCTAACATGCATAATTATGTCAGCACCCTTTTTCCCAAGGCCTCCCTTTGCATCTCTAATGAGATGCAAAGTGGGCATTACCGGGCGTACCCCAGATGGATTACCTTGTAAATATTGCTAAGGTTTACATTTCGATATTTACAAGGCAGCCCACATGATTTTAGCACAGATTAGATTTTGGCGAAAACTGAAGTTTTCACCAAAATCTAACATCTGCTAAAATCCTGATTTAGCCATCCCTAACATAGGGAGTGGATTATGCTGATACAGCCCTGAGGGTCGTATCAGCAAGGTTATCACCCTTTTGCAGGGAATATCACTGGAAAACCAGTGATGTTCCCTGCAAAAGGGAGATACCCTCGCTATCTCTGGAATTTTTATCGTCGTGGAGTAACGCTTTGTTAATAACGCGCTACCATGGCGATAAATTCCCGGGATAGCCTGAAATAATATTATTATTGCTAAGAACGGCCATCGATGATTATCGCTGGCCGTTGTTAATATGCCCCTACAATCTCTGTTTGTACATTAGAGGCCAGATGTACTAAGCACTGTTCTCAAAATACTGGTCGCAATTGAGACCAGTATTTTTGAAATCAGTGCAGTATGTTGCCCAATACCAATTCCTACTAAGTCATAAATCGACCTACCTCATAAATATTAATTAGGCAGGTTGCAATTTTCAACCCACTAGAAATTGCAACAACCACAGAAAAGTGGTGCACTGGTGGGAGTAGGCCACCATGTCTGTGATGCTTTTAAATAAAAAAAAAATTACCAAGTGCAGACCTTTTTCCTGAAAGGAAAATGCTGTGTTAAATAAAGTGTAACTAATTTGGGACAACTGCCTACTCTTAAAAATATTTTTTCATCATTCTTAAAGTGGAAGGAGTTACTTGGTGACCCTTTTCTGTTTGAGAATAGCTGACCTGTAGTTGATACCATATTATTGTTTTGCGATGGGATTTTAGTTGCAAAACATTAATACATTTCAGAATTCATATTCAGAAGGGATGCCCTAAACATACCCCTTCCAAATATCGAATCTGTATTGGGTCACCAACCCTAATTCTGCCTCAGTAACATTTTACCAAATCGATGTTTGCGGTTTGTACATACTAAAATGCTTTCACAAAGTGCCAGCTTTGTAGAATGAAGCAATTTGCGACCAAAAAAAAAACATTTGTACATATGGCCCTTACTTACGAAGCTAGGGGCATATTATCAAGGGGGTTTATCTCCGCTTTTTTGGCTTTAAAAGCCAAGAAAGCGGAGATAAAATTATCTCCCTATTACCTAGCTGCGCTAACACCAGTTAGCGACAGCTAGTAGGAGATAGCGACCATCTTCGGCCCCGCTTTGCATGTCAGTGATATTTATCACTAATGACATGCAAAGTGGGCGTGCCAAGATGTTAGCGACTGGAAACAGTCGCTAACATCGCTACCTCCTATTACCAACTTTTGGAGATATTCGCGCTAAGCGCGAATATCTCCAAAAGCTAACACCTGCCCCTGAGCAGTTCTTAGCCATGTTATCCAATGGTAGGTGGATAACATGGCTAAGAGCATTTGCTCGGTAATGCATGAATATCGCTGACTTTACAGCAATATTCATGCATTTCGACCGATTTTTATCGCTTAGGAGATAAACCTTGATAATAGCAAGGTTCCTAAGCGATAAAAATCGCCGCAGCTCGGCGATAAAAATATTGCCGCTAAGCCAACATAGCGATAATTATCGCTAGTTGTTGGTAATATGCCCCCAAGTGTTCTTGGATTTTTGTTAATAGTGATAAGGTAGCTGGCATGGCAGTGCTACTAGATAGTGTGAGGTTCTATATAAAAAAATGAGGAACCTCTGGCAAGCCTAAATCCACTCATATAATAGTCCAATCACTTTTCCATAAACATTCCTCTCTTCTTGTGCACTTTCCCACTCTTATGCCCAGTAATCCTCATGCCTCTTTACTCAACTGTTCACTTTCAACATTCGTGTCAGTGTATTATTAAATCGGGACACACCTCGACGCAAATACATCTAAGGTGTTCCCTGCTCACTTATTCCCTCATTAACTCACTTGTTCACTTTCTAACTTCCTCACTCACTTATTTACTTATTCATCTTCTCACCTTCTACACGGACATACTCATCAACTGACTATACTCACTAACCAAGTCACCTTCAAACTTACTTTCTGTTCCACTTTTACTCACTCTAAATGGTCCACTTGCTAAAATACCCAATTTCATTCACCTACTCATCATTCGTCCACTATTTTACCTCTCGCAATACTTGACTGATTCATCAATTTATGTGCTCTATTTCCACCTATTTATATGTTCACTCTTTTGTCTACCCACTCATGTCTCTTGCTACTGCACTTGCCCTCTCGCTCACCTAGTTAAGTGTCTACTCATCTACCCACTCTCCCACTCACTAGTGTAAAGCATGTCATGCACCTACTCAGGTATCCACTCCGAAGCCGACTCACACTCCCAAATTAGTGGTCTGTCCTGTCACTCGCCTGCACAAGAGTGCATCCCTCTGTCCGCTCACTGTAACTCACTAATGTGTTTGACAGTCAATCACCTACTCATGAGTACACTCCCGTTTCCATTCACTCATTAGTGCATTTTCCTTTTTGATCACCTACTCATGTGCCACCTCACTGCCACCCACTCTCTCATTGTCTAGGACACTTATCCTATCAATCATCTGCCTACTCACTCTCTCAGTCACTAGTGCACTAGCCCAGCTACTCACATACTGTTGTGCACCCTCTCCTACTCACTCACTCTTACTCACTAGTCTACTTTCCCCTTCAAAACCTACATATGTGTCCACTCACTGGCCCAGTAACTCCACTATGTTAGTGCTTTTTCCTGTCACTCATCTACTCAAGTGTCCACTCTCTTTCCCACTCACTCATTAGTGCCTTTTCCTTGTTGATCACCTACTCATGTGCCACCTCACTGCCACCCACTCTCTCATTCACTAGCATACCTGTCCTGTCAATCGTTTGCCACTCACTCTCCTAGTCACTAGTGCACTTGTACTCAGGGCCGGCTCCTCCGCTATGGCGAAGGGGCGTCGCCCCACTGCATTGAAACAGTGTAGAAATAAAAACATAAAATTATAATAACTTTCAGTTATCATTTTATGTTTGCCTGCTTCGTGGGTGGGCGGGGCAGTGGAGGAGTGGTTTGCCCCTCCTAAAAGTGCACAGTGACTGTTTGGTTGGCCCTCTTGGGCCACCCAAACCAGTCATGCGCACTTTCCCACTTCTCCATGCAAGCTGCATTACAGCCTGCATGGAGAACAGGGCCACCCCTACTGCCCCTGGCTGAGCGACGTGTCACGAAGCTCAGACTAATCACAACGCTGTGTTGTTATTGACTTAGGGGAGGCAACCTGGCTGCCTACATCCTGTTCCTGATCGGAAGCAGGAGAGCAGGAACAACAACGCGGGACCAGGCAGTGGCAAGGTAAGTGATTTAATTGAAATGTTTTCCCTTCCTCATGCTATCACCATCACCCGCTGACCTACCTTCCTCCGCAACCCCTACTCTCCTCACCCCCCTACCCATGAGTCATGCCAGCCACTGCTGCTTGTCCTGCTACGCACCAAATCATGGGTCCACTCCTCTGCTCAGTCACTCTCACTCACTGTTTCTCTGTTACGCACCTAGTAATGGGTCCACTTCTCTCACCACACATCAGTGCTCTATCCCTGTCGCGCACCTACTCATGTGTCCACTCTTTCATAAACTATTGCGTTTTCATAGTTATTCACCCCTCAGTGCTTAATTTGAGCCAGTGGTTTCCGGTGTTCTTCACCAGCACTAAATTGTCAAAAACAGCACTTGTGACAGTCTGCCACAAGGTGGCACTGTCTGGCCAATTTAGATATGACCACAGCAACAGTTCATTTTTAATTCAATATATATTAAAAATGACCATTAACTGCCACCCAAGCCATTCTTATTGCTTTGGGGGACTAGACACACTTGTAGGAGTGTGATGGTCAGTAGTTGTTTTGTTATATTCTTTGGCAGCACAACAGGGGCAATGTGTGGTGCGAGCTGCAGTGGCCTCCTGAAAAGAGCCCTGGCACTTTCTTTTTTATTTTTACAAATTAAGCATTGTCCTTGCCCACTCACACTGCCTCTCCCATGGCTTTAACTGGCCATGTGTGCACCCTTCTTGCTGTACATAAGCATAACACAGTCCCTGTGTAGTAGGAGGAAACCCCCATTCCCCTCAGCGCTTCAACCCACCAAGGGGTCCATGATTTAGCAAAAGGACAATTAATAGTTGTGAGATGTAGAGTACTCAAAGGCCGCTCATCACATTCTGCTGAGGACCCCGGGGCAGATTTACGTTTCCTGGCGCATCCCTGCAAATCAGCAGGGATGCACCAGGAAAGATGCGTGAAACAAGTTTACCCTTGCGCCACCACATATACTCAGCATTTACAGTGCAGAGCATATCATGGCGCAAGGGTAAACAGATGCATGTCGCAACTGCCTGTGTAAAGTTAGCGCAGTGCTGGAGTTGTTTTGCGGGCGCGACGCAACTCTAGCATGGCTCCAACCTGGCCTATCTTCAACGTGGTGCGTCACGCCTTAGCCTGCTTCAGGCAGGCGCAAGGTTTTGATGCAGCGGCGTCGGAAAAGTGACTGAGTGAAATCTTGTAGATTTCACTCAGGCACTTTTCCGAGGCTTTCCTGCGACGGAACGCCCCCCTCGCTGGAACACCCACATGAAACTGACGCAGGTGTCATGTGGTGCAGGGCTTTACAACGTGACGCATCTCCCTAGATGCGTCATGTTGTAAATAGGACTCAACGTGGCGCATGGTTTACGACGCCGCTGCATCCCAGAAGTGACGCAACCATGGCGCAAATGTGGCGCGCGGGGCTCGTAAATCTGCCTCAAATTCTTTTTCCCTTGCGCCACTTTTCAGAAAGTGTTGCACATGGAGATTAATAGAGATTATTTTAAGACCAGAACCCACATCCGAAAGTTTCTCCTGCACTCCATAAAAGTAGTACAAATACATCATCAGTACTGCAAAGCTTCTTACCACTAATAGGAACTATATCATCCTTAAAGATTCCCGCTTCACATTTTCTGTTCCGCAACAACTCTAATGGCTCGAAGATATTTTTATTAATTAAAAGCAAAATCCACTTAGCACTTCGTTTAAACAACATAATAAGGAGCAGTAATGGGGCTGGAAATGGGAAGGAATAAATCATTTAAGTCCCCTGAAGGGCAAACTGTGTTTCTTACCAAGAAATATTAAAGGGATATATTTGTTCATTAAAGCATAAAAATGGCTTATCGCTGAATTTTCAGGCGGACGTGTAAAATGCCCTTTTTTCTAATAGTGTTTGTAATTAAGAGCAGGCTTTGCATCTAATATTTATCTAGCAGATACAGGCGTATCGCGAAGGTCTTTGAAGTTTAAAATGCTTATTTTTTCATTAGCTGGTAATTTCGCTCCGTACATTCAGCCGCCCTGTTGCTTGTTTCGCCCCCAAGAGTCCGATGTTTTTTGCTCCTTTTCAAAACCGCATCCTGTTGTCCTGATCCTGGAGAATTTATATTGAAATTTGATGTCTGAGGGAGGTGCATTTTCTTCCTCTGTTAAGCATGTTCTTTTATTTGTCCTGACAGATTTCTTTTTATTCGCAACTTAGGGGCAGATTTAAAAGCCCCTTGCGCCTCTTTTACGCCGCCATTGTGTCAATTTTGTGACGCAGCGGCGGTGGAAAAGATGCGCCATGGTGCGGGGTATTTACAACGTGACACATCTCTCAGATGCGTCACGTTGTAAAGCACTGGAGGCGTTCCATCCCAGGGTGGGGCATTCCGGCGCAGGAGATTTCACTCAGTCACTTTTGGGCCCTTGCTGCGTCAAAACACTGCACCTGCTTGAAGCAGGCGTAAGGATTGACGCAGCATTGTAGAGATAGAGCCCCCCAGAGCATTGCTGGAGCTGCGTCGCGCTCCAGCAATGCACCGATTTTACGGCACAGATGCGTGACGTCTCTGTGCCGTTTTTATAAATGCGGCGCATCCAGAGTGGCACAGCTGAGGCGCACAATAACTGGCGTATCCCTGCTGATACGTAGGGATGCGCCAGTTATTGTAAATATGCCCCTGAAGGTACATGCCTCAAATTTTACGGTCAGTGGCATGCAAGACATGGGGTTATGAAGACGTGAGCCAAAGTGGAGGGCTTTGGACCAGGACGTAATATGAAAGTTCCCCGGGGGCCCAATGGGTGTTTGCGCCCACTTTGCTCACCCTGGGGTGCTTTGGTGTAGCAGAAGGGGCCTCAGTCGCCTGTACGGCCCCTTCTGTAATACTGAAAGTGCCAATGCACATCCAGCGCCAGTGCTTTCTCAACAGGGCATTCCCTTGTTTGTACGGGGCGTGCGTCATGCAAATAAAGGAATCCCTGTGCTTCTGCACCCACGCAGTACTACAAATACCGGTGCAAAGGCAAAGAAGCCCTCAGGACATGCAATGACAGTGCGCCAATTGAAAGGTGGTGCACTGTCAATGCACCGCATGATTGCAGCCCTCTGGCAGGGGGTACATTCCCTTGCAGGCGGGTGCGGTCACTGACTGCAAAGCCAAACCATGGGGATAGAATATGAGTAGGCCTACGTTGGGTATGGGGACAAGCCAATGATAAAGGTTATAGGGATGACTGTTTCTTCTGATAAAAGCAGTAGGCTCGACTTACTAATTGTGAAAGGATATGTTAAAGTCAATAAACATTTAAAGAAAGATTGTTTACATGTCATATTAAAACCTTCAGATTTGTATTTTGCTACATGAACAGGGGCGGCTCCTCTTTTATAGCGGAGGAGCATCGCTCTACTAGGTGGCAGCAAAGTTAAACATATGAAAAATAAAATGATAATAAACCAATTTCATTATCATTTTATTTTTCTTCTTGCCTGCCCACAAGCCGTGTCATAGGAGGGGCCATGCGCTCTTTGTTCAACAGTGGAGGGTTGGGGTGATGGGCACTTTTAACTGCGCATGAGTGTTTGGCCAACCATCTAAGGCCGGCCGAACCGTCATGCGCACTTAGCATCTCTCCACCACGGCTGTGTTATACAGCCGGGGGATAAAAGCCAGAGACTCCCAGTCCCTGTATAAACACCGGGCCACAGCGCTGATAAGGAATTGGCATCTGGGAGCCTGTGCAATTTGACCAGCGCCAGATCGGACAAGAATCGGCAGAGGAGCAATGTGGCATCCGCAGCGGCAGGTAAGTAAAGTTTTATATTCTTTATTTTGTATTATACCACCCCCACCCTGCCCCATTGCTTCGGATCCCAAGCACCCGCCACTGTACATGGAATCCCACAGATACCAATAGTAGGAAAGGATTTTGGTCCAGGTTATCACTCTTTCTGACAATATTTAATAGTAGCAAAACAATGTGTACAAGTGGTATTTATGCCTATTAGTTACGCCCCTGGTGAGTAAAAAAGGTGCTCTGTCTGTTGCATATTTTAATTGGACTCTTGGCTTATGATAAAACAGAGTCAAAAAGCTGCAGTATAAGACTGACAACCAATTACAACATATTTGTCATTTACTCTCATTTGCTTTGCACTGAATGAGTTAAAATGTGTCATTGGTGCCGAGGAGTACCTGCACATTTTCCCGCAGCACACGGAGCTGGGGATAGGTGTGCCCCTCCCTCTGAATATCCTGTTATTCTGTCTTTGACTCTCACAGGGATGATCACAAATGATGGGGCCGAGTTCCTTCCTACAATGTTACTGTGGTACTCATGGCCGATGGACCTTTGTTACCTGCTGAAAAGTGTAGAGGGGAGAAATAAATCATTTAATCAGACTACAATTTATAAGAACCGTGACTCTGAAGAATTACATATTGTGAATTCCAGGTTAGTGGGTTTATTACAAAGCCAAAAACAATTGGATGTGCAAGCACTTCATTACGAGTTTGTTAAAATACATGGGAACTAATACAAATCCAAACCTGCGGGCTTATTTTATGCAATGAATCATAAACAGAATGACAATTTCCAGAAGCAGAATGCAGGCAATGATTGCCCCCACATCGAGATCCTTCTTCATCTGAGGTGAATGAATAAAGAGTATTAGCCTATCCCTCACTAACACTATTGTGACATCCTAACTTAGCCTTCCCCAGCTAAGATTAGGAAAAGGTGTCAGCGAGTGTGACTTCCTCAGAAGTACACTCACGTTGTATGGGTCAAGTAGCCAAAGCTACCGAGCTTGTTCTAAGATGCTTCTTTTCTCTGTCCTACGATCTCCTCACCTCATCTCTGAACTCCACCCTGGGGAACTATCCCTAATACAAAACTCAAGAACGTAAAACACGCCCATAGATCACCTCATCTCGCTGTACACTTCCCATAGGTGATTTTCCATTTCATGTCGGTTCTTCCAGCTCCTGGTTTGATGACCTTGATTCCCTGGCCTCCCTCAGTGAGAAAGAACCCCATCTCCCAATTATAAGTACTTCTCACAAATTTGTATTGCATCCTCCTGAGCCTAACTCTCCTAAGACGTAATTCTAACTAAGACGACTTTTTCCACCTGCAACAGAAACGTGAGAACAGACAGAACAAATTCAACATGCACATGACTTTCACTAACAAGTCCTACTCTAGAGCCTCCAGGAAAAATAAATTTGAGGCCTAAAGAAATCAGCCAACATAAGAGTGAAACACATAAGCCTTTCAAATACATGCATGGGTGAACATTTCATTTAGACCTTTCTATCTCATTGCATTACAAAAGCACGTCATTTTAAATTTTATTTCAAGCAACTAATGAAATCCTACATGTCAAACATAATTAATGACATCTACGTGCAACTTTAATATGATGTGCTTTTAAATCAAACGCATTACATCACATATGAGCAACTACGTTAAGCAAATGACATCAAATACTATGGATTACAATATTAAAATATGAATGCCACTTTGTCTCTTTGCATGGCAAAATACTTTTTGTACCATTACACCTTTATATGTTATTGCTAAATACAACCTAATAACCAATTGTTATCACGACAAATGGATATATTTCTGGATATATTTCGGACTTTCCATGATTATAATGCACCCCCAAAACCGAAAGAGCACCATTGTGCTCCATCTGTCCCTCCCACTGTTGACAAGTGTCAACAAAACAAATCACAACTCCCTGGAGAAAGGACCGACCTAAACAGAAGCTATAGCCAGTCTTCCTTGTCGGAACTTCTGTAGGCTCTTGAGATTCTCATAGTGACTGTCCTGCAGTCTCTCCATTCTCCACTCACACTCCCTAAGAGATCTCTCCGCCTGACTTGCACTATGCCACCTGTAGGCTTTCACCAATCCCAACAAGATGATCATACAAATCGCAAACCAACTACCAACTTTTCTAAAGCCTTTTCCAACTCTGTCCCAAACACACTCTGTAGCCAAATCATGCACTATATGATAAATCTCAGTGATGTTACCCATATACTTCATCAGATCTTTACTATTATCAGGTATATAAGTACAGCACTGTTGTACCCTCGACATTATATAGGCTCTGCCCTCCAGCACGACATTTAAAGCAAGACGGTTCTGCAACACCGGAGCTCTTATCTACACCATCTCTCGATCTACAAGCAATAAAGACTGAGCTGGTTTAGCTGACAACTTATCCACAATAGTTGATAACCTTCTAATCCTAATGGTATTCAGAAACACTCCCAGACTCCCAGGCTCCAAATACATCTCCAATTATCTCATCTGCACTTTTACCCCGTTTCTGTCTATGATGTACTCCACCTACCAAGGGCCTAAATCCTCGACATGATAGATTTTCTAAAACACAACAGCCACATAGCATGTACCATACCAATTCAATGGCAATCACACATAGGCATTTTTCCCATATACTAAATAACATTTGGTACAACTTGTACCGTATCCTGCAAGTACTTATTCACAGTTACTTTGATCGTAAAAATGTGTTCTCATACACTCTGTCCTGCATAGACATTATCATAGTATGTATGTACCTGTCTAATGCAACGCTTCCCTCTCTGTTCAAAATCTAAAACTATTGGACCAGAGCTCCCCCTTGCCTTGTGTGTAGTTCCTCCTTGGTCCAAGCTGGTGGCTGATATCCGAAAGTTAAAAAAGACAAATCTCACAGAATCAAAACTCGCACTTTACTCAAAATTGGTGGTCTGGATACTGTCACCATCAGTACCCCCAATATTTCCAAACCAGGAACTATCAGCTCAATATCAATTTTCCAGTTCAGGGATCCTGTTGACCACTCGAGAAGACCTTAGCCTCCCGGTCCTCACCGCTCCTGACATCTGTAACCAGATAAGTCCACTCCGGGGCTTGCTCTTCTTGGACTCCCCTGTGCTTGTTTTGCGTCACTTAAGTCTGATTCAGATGTATAAGACACAGAAGCAATATCTCTTTCAGGTGCAAATCTCAGAAATAACCTCCTTTGTCTCACAGGCCACGATCCCTCTGCAAGCTTTGCCCTTCTGCCGGTTGTATGATATAACAACACACACATTCATCACACATGCCTTTACCACGTGTCAACTACCATGCATGACCCACTACCACACATACCATTACCACACATACCATTTCATCACACATGCATCAGGACACTTTGAAAGATCCATTACAATGCTTACACTAACCACACATACCACTTTCATGCACATTTTTATAATTTATTTGTGGCATGTGCAAAACTACCTTTAGCGCTGAATCTTTCACTCAGGGCAGCTCTTCGCCTCCGTGCCAAAATTGCAGTTTATCCGGCAAACATGCACTCTCATACCCTTACTCCCCTCTCTTGCTGATGCACCTACCACTCACCCTTCACAGTGATATACCCAGCAGCTCCTTGTGTGCTCCTCTTTCTGTGTAGTGAGTGCTGCCACTGAAACAGGCCAAAACTTATGGAGGCAAAAGCCCACCAATGGCGCCAAGTGCAGCTACAGGGTCCTGTGCACCTGCAGGAGGTCACTATCTTGGAGGCGCATCATCCACGATATTCCTTGCCTCATATCCCATTCAGAGATAGGGCAAATAACAGTTTGTCGCCAAGCTTCACTCTGCTCCGCTCTCACCTCATCTCTATGTGCCATGACCACTCCTCTGAGACCGTTTGTTTCAGGTTGAGTTTCAGCACCAGTTGTAATGTCATTGCAGGTAATTTTACTTTTTTGACATGCCGCTTTGTTCTCCTGTACAGTGGGGCTCATCCACCACAACACTTGGGATTACTGTAGTCTGCCCTTTGTCTCTAACCAGTTTCAGTGTTCAGTTTTATGTTATGTTGCCTGTGGCGCCAAACTAGGATTACATACGCCGACCCTCACCATTTTAGTAGTTTTCCCCACAGCCATGACAACGTGTGACAGTAACCGCACGTGACCATCACCACAAAGCCATTACCACGCACATGCCTATGTCATGTGTGGCAAATGCATACTCGTGGTAAAAGCATGCGTGGTAAAGACATGCGTGGTAAAGACAATGGCTTTGTGGTGACGGTCATGCGTGTTATGACTATGTTGTAATGGCTGTTTTCCCCTCTGCCCAGCACTCGACCACCTTACACACCAGTTCTTTCAGCTGAGTCTGACTCATTATCACTCACAATGTTATCGTCTACCTCAGAGTCAATACCTGGGCCTTGTGTAGCGTGACCCTCCTCAGCTTGCTCTGGTGGGCAACCAGCTTTGTCAGTAATCCTCACAGCTTGGCTTGTCCTTTCCTGTGCCCTCGCAACCACAGCTGGAATTTCTTCTTTTAAAGGAGCTGCTTCTACCGAGGGTTCTGAAACTCTGTAGGTGTGGGAGGCATGTATCCAGTTCGGCAAGCCTCCACACTTAACAGCTGTATTTGTCACCAGGATCACTTGATTTGGACCTTTCCAATGGGCATCAAGGCAACTCTTCCTCATATGCTTGCTAACGAGCATCCAGTCACCCGGACACAAATCAGGGCACAGGTTCTTCGAAATCGGGGTAGTCGCAGCTTCAACCTGGTGAGACACAGAACGGACTACATAAGTCAACCCTTTGCAATAATCAAGGATCAGATCAACTGTGTTGTACATCAAGGCTGTAGACAACACTGCAGGCAAGAGCACTGTCCTCTCCATCAATATTTCATAAGGCGAAAGACCTGTCCTCCTGTCGGGAATACTACGGATACTCATCAACACCAAAAGCAATGTATCAGGCCATTTCAGGAATGTGAATGGACACACTTTTGCCATTCTCATCTTGAGAGTTCCATTGATGTGATCCACAATTCTAGATGCCTCGGGCCTGTAGCTGTAATGCAGTCTATGATCAACTTGTAAGGCAGCACAAAGCATCCTCATGACCTCGCTATGGAAGTGAGTTTCTCTAACCGAGTCCAATGAGGCTGGAAATCTGAAACGTGGTATAAGCTCCCTAAGCAATAATTTTGCTACTGTGAGACTATCACACCTCCTTGTAGGATAAGAATCCACCCACCGTGAGAAGACACATACCATAACCGTGATGTACCTCAATCCATTACATCTAGGCATTTCAACGAAATCAAGCTGAATCCTATTAATGGGTCCCCCTGATCTTCCCATGTGACTCAATGCAACCGCAGTCTTCTTCCCAGCATTCATTTGCTGACACGTAACACATCTATGACACACTGCTTCAGCAAACTCACAAATCCATGAATTAAACCATGTCTGTCTGAACACTCACACCATGGCATCCCTTCCAATGTGATCTGCTCCATGAATTTGCCTTGCTATAGGGCTCAATAAATCATCTGGCAACGACCATCCGTTGATACCCAAATACAATCATCTTTTTCTCACAACCTGCCTTGATCCAACCAGCTTCTTCCTGTCCTGACACTACTC
The DNA here is from genome assembly GCF_964263255.1 of Lissotriton vulgaris. Classification (NCBI taxonomy): domain Eukaryota; kingdom Metazoa; phylum Chordata; class Amphibia; order Caudata; family Salamandridae; genus Lissotriton; species Lissotriton vulgaris. The sequence goes on from NC_141688.1 coordinate 274,674,500, forward strand.
CCTGCTGGTGCTGTAGCTTGTGCAAATTGTCTGCTATGGTTAACATAATGCTGTGCTCGGTTCTCACTGGGCTCTCTCCAGTATATTCTCTTGTACAAATTCACCCTTGTTCAGCACAGAAAAGTGCAACTTCATCCGCATACCTGTTCCCAAGCGTGACAAAGTCTTCCCCCTTCCTGTGGGTGGCACATGTAACCACTGTAATTTCTTTTAAAGTTTGCAAGGCTTCCAACAACTGCCTCACGTACTCCCAATTTCTGATCGGAGATCCTGATGACTTTAAGAATCCCCTCTGTGACCCTAGCTATCCGAAGTCATGAACCACACCGAAACCGTATTGGCTATCAGTGTAGATGGTGATTCGGATTTGATCAGCAACCACGCAGGCATGAGTCAAAACAATGATTACAGCCACTTGTGGGGAGTATACTCCCTGTAAACAAGCAGCTTCAACACAGCTCCAGAAATGGTGCACACAGCAAATGCTGGGCTCTGATGGCCCACATTGTCTCTTAGGCATGTACCTTCTACAAAGAAGTTCTCATTAGATTGGGGTCGACAATCTCAGGTCTCAGATTCGTGCAAAGTTCAGTCACATCCAGACATTCATGGTCCTCACAATCTTCATCATCAACATTTGACAAAGGCATCAAAGTAGCAGGATTCAATACAGAACATCTTTTCAGGGTCACATTCTCTGCGGCAAGTATGGCCTGCTCATAATGTGTAAGTCTGGTATTTGTCAAATGCTGCATCTTGGTTCTGGTCTGGAGAAGTTCAACTAAATGTGGATCATAAACAGTAAGTGGGTTACCCATCACAATGCTTTCACACCTTTCAATGCTGGCCCCTGTAGCAGCAACGGATATGAGACCTCCGGGCAGCCCTGAAGATACCGGATCTAAGGTAGCTGAGAAGTAGGCAACTGGTCTACGAACATCTCCAAGAGTCTGTGTTAGTACTGACAGTGCCCAACGCTCTCTCTCACTGTTGGTCTATTTCTAAGAATCACTTGAAAGCTCATTTATTATCTAATCTACAGACAAGAAGGGAGGCTGTTAATACCAAGTTGTCGACAGTCAAAACATACCTAACAGAACCTAGCAAAATTCAACATATTTATCGTTCGTCACTAGCCTGCAACATAGGTATATCTTGGTGAGATTTTGTTTAAATTATATCCTGTTGATGTTGGGTCTTCCTTGCAATATCTATATATTCTCTGATCTTCCACTTTGTACCTGTGATGAGCGATCTATACAGACCGATATGCACTTTTTGGATTTTCTGTAAGTTTTATTTCAATGAAAGGTTCATTATCCCCCTAATACGTAAAATGAATTTCAAACAGTGTTGTGTTGCCCTCTACTATCCGCAGTTATTATCTGACCGTCTCACCTGTTTATCTCTTGCGTCTTTCTATTTATCTGCCCTAAAAAAGAGACGTTCAATTTCCTGAATTTTTACTCCTAAAAGAGGAAGCGATTTACTGTATTGTTCTAATAACTATGAATGCATATTTTTTTTACAATATGACATTTCTATAAAATCTTTGCATTTTTACTTTATTGTAATGATGTGGAATGTTTTTACATGTAGTATACTTTTTATGCCTTTATTGTTATGGCAAAATAAAGTTATTCTGACTGACTAACAAACAAGAAGGACTTATTGTAATCAGGCATTCCCAGAGCCGGAGCGCGACAAAGGCTCTCCCTCAGCTCCAAGAAGGTGATCAAACTATCGTTATCCCATGGTACCCGATTACTTACATCTTTGTGCGTTAATGTCTGCAAATTTGTCTTCAATGAGAAGTTGAGAATCCACTGATGGCAATACCCAACCATTCCCAGAAACATCCGGACTACCTTTTGTGTTGTAGGCTCAGTCATGTTCATGATCACCTCAACATGATCTGGTGACACCTTCCTCCTGCCTTTTTCAATTTGGTGGCCCATGTACTGAAACTCAGTCAAACAGTTCTGTAGTTTGCTCGAGAACACCTTATGTCCATTCTCTGCTAGTTGATTTAACAATGCAACAGCATCAATCCTGCAAGCATCTTCTATTTCAGACGTGATCGAGGCGTTGTCAATATACTGCAAAAGAACTGAATTTTATGGCAGTACGAGACTCTCGAGATTCTTCTTCAGAATCTGATTCAAAATCAATGGATTCTCTGTATACCCTTGTGGGATACAACACCATGTTAACATATGTTTTTCCAGATGGAAACCAGATAAAAATTGTCTTTTCTCATCCAAAGTTATCAAGAAAAATGCTTGGCATAAATCAATCACTGTGAACCACTCAGCCTCACATGGTATCTAAAATAGGATCACTGATGGACTGGGTAACACAGGACAACATGGAACTACAATCGTGTTGACCTTTCGCAGGGCCTGCATTATTCTAAACTTCCCACTCAGCTTCTGCAGTACCTGTATAGGGAAAGTACATGGGCTCCCCACTTTCTCCTTCAAAATTCCGTGCTCAATCATGGACTCCATTACAGGCTTGAATCCTGCCACCGTTCCCGGCGTTAGATTGTACTGAGGCGTTCTTGAGAATTAAGCATTTGGCTTGACCTGAATCTTAACTGGCTCAATCCCTTTGATAAATCCTATCTCTTTCCCTGTGAAATCCCATACTTCCAAAGAGACAGAGTCCCTCAAACCAAGTCGTAAGTCCTTGATTGCCAACACAGGGAAGATCTCTATGCAGAGATTCTTTTTCGCCAATTTGAATGTAATCTCATCATCATTAGTCTGCAACTCCACTCCTTTAGGCATGCAATAGACGGTGCAGTTCAATTCACACAAAAGATCATGACCCAGCAAACAGGCTGGACTCGGATTGAACACCACAAATTGGTGTTGATCGTGAAATTTTCCTATTCTTAAAGGTATCTCATCTGTGAATGGATTGGTCATCCTCTTATTTGTAACTCCTACAACTTGGATCAATTGCCCCAAGAGGGGTAGGTTTGAGACTACTGTGGATCTTACAGTAGAACGGGTAACACCAGTATCAATCAGAAAGGTGATGGAGTGACAGTCAACATCTGCCTCTACATACAGTCCTCTCTGTTCTACCTCCAAGACTGCTCCAAGGGTATAGTCTTCCTCCCCCCTCAGGCACCGTCATTGTAATGGGTCTAAAGCAAACTCATCAAAAGTCTCAATGAGTGGCATCTGCTGGTAAGATCTGTTTGCTTGTGGGATTCTCGGTGGTTGTGGAACTTGCACTTGTGGTCCCAAACTTCCCCCTTGTATAGACCTGGGTCTTACTGCTATATTTACTGTCTCAGGTACCTGTACTATTGTCTCATCTTGGACCTGATTAGTAGGATTTAACCTGCACTCGCGCTTTCAATGCCCAATCTTGTGACAATAATGACATGCAGTAGTTTTCTTCAGAGTACCTACATCCATCCCTGTCTTTGAGTCTACAGGTCTCCCTCTCCTTTGACCTGATGAGTTTTGGGACTCTCTTTGGCCGTTCCCCTGCCTTCGTTCCAGTGTTCCTCCGCTCAGCTGTACCTGGTCCACCTTTCTGCATCCCTCATCTGGACCAGCATCAACTTATCCTTGAGCTTCTTTTGCTTTGAATTTGCTTCATCATTACAGTATCTGGCATACCGTAGAATCTCATCCACGGATATGTTCTGCCAACAGATCAAATGCTGTTGAAACATGAAGCTAATCTCTGGTCTTAACGCTAAGACAAAATTGGAGACAAACTGTCCCATATATTTGGAATCTAGGGTATCTTGTCTACTGTACTGCTTAAAGGCTTGTAAGAGCCTATCGTAATAAGCATGGACTGATTCCTTGGGCTCTTGGGTAGTTTGATCTATCTTAACCCAATCAATATCTTGTAGCAACATTTTAGACTGTAACCATGTGATTACCTGCTTAAACTTTTTCATGAACACAGGTGAAGGACCATGTGTAACAGGATCTCACTCGGGTGCTGACGTTGGCCCTTCAACTGCAATTTTACAAGCTGACCACAAATCACTTGGTACTACAGTGTCAAACAATATATTCAAATCAATCCCCAAAACCTTTGAAATCTTGATAAAGTGATCAATTTGCTTGCACCACTCAACAGTTTTTTCCCTCAGCTGAGGAAAATCATTTGCGAATGCTGCCAGATCACCCCTTCTCCAAGGCACATGCACATACCTTCCGCTTTGTACATCTCGCAATGGGTAATCCTCTACTTCTGCTGTTCCTCCTCCCGGAGGAGGCACATCTCCTATACCCTTTTTACCACTTTTCTTCTTGGACCACCTCTCTACCCACTTATCAAACATGCTCCATGCACGCATTCCTATAATCAATTCTCGAATGTGTGTTTTCAGCCCTATGACTCTTTTCTCCTCCAAATCATGATCACTATATTTTAGCCTATGTCTTCCCTGCAACATCTTCATTTTGGACAAGTCTACATTATATCTCTGTGCTAATTCTGTCAGTTTCTCATAAGCTTTCCTTGCCTTGTGTGTCACATCCTTCGCCACAAACAACAGTTCATCTTGTTGATAAAGTTCCATCCTTTCCAAAGGCAAATTCCCACTAATAATTGTATCCACTTCTGCCTTCTACCTCACCACATCCAGTACCTTGGCCACTATAGTACCCTTAATTGTTCCCTGACTCGATGTACTGTTTAGCTCTACACTTTCCCTGCTCTGATCTCCCCGATGACTCCCTTCAGGTATAGACCGTGGGGCATTTTGACTCTCCAAAATTCCTTGATCCATTCACCTGCTGCTATTCTCCCCATGGGACCTCTAACTGGGTGTTTCCACATCGTCAAATCAGAACATGAGTCTGCTAATGACTCTGATCTTGCCCCCTAAATTCAGTGTGCCCTCTTGAAGAACCTGGAGTGGCTGGCAATGGAGTACTGGCCTCTATATGTTGCAAAAGATGACCAATTCCACTCACTGTACCACTTCCTCCAGAACTGATATTTTCTCCTGCTGCAGGTAACTGTGTCCGACTAGTGTTTTCTGCTTGACCTGAAACGTACACTGACACTATGGGACCAATATTGACCGGCACCATAAGGGCAACCGGAAACCGTGCAACAGTATTAGCTTCACCCATCTCTGTATTTCTCGATTGCTGTATTCCTATTCCCTTCATTCCTGTTGAAATCTTTACCACTACTCTCACACTAGAACTCATCTGAGATTCTCTTGTCCCTTTCATAAGCACTTGTCTTCCCTCCTCCGATGTTGGACTATACAGAGGCGGACACTCTGCTAGCAACCTATACAGCAAGTTGTCATCTGTGTCACTATCATCTTCATCTTCCTTCCTCTTCTGGGTGTCTCCTACCTTTACTAACATTGGGAATAGCCTCTTTCCCTCAATGGTATCTACTCTCCATCTCTTCGCCAAAGCATTCCATTGTGCATCTTGAAACGTCCTTATAGAATTTTTCACTGTTTCCTGACATCGGTTCCTTTTTCTCACATGTGCTGCTCTTATCCATGTATCCAGTGCCTTAAAATGTGTTAGTCTGGGTGGGGGTAGCAATGAAGCCATCACTGCCCTCAACTGATACAATACATCTAATTTAAATGAACCATAACATTGAAAAGTCAAATCTACCTCCTCAGTAACCTTATGCCAATTTTGAAGCCAAATTCTGGTACAGGGTCCTACTCCTGGTCACATATTGTGCTGGTGTGTCCTCGGGCAGTGCCTCTTCACCCACTCGAGTTACTACTCCTCTATCTCCGCTACAAAGGACACATAACACCCTAAACCATCGCATGTATGAACCAAATCCTTTCCCCCACAAGATGTCTTCGTGTTCACTTCCTGATGACAGTCCACCAATCCCAGGGTGGTTTTACACCAATCGACCTATCGCAGCACGGCCCACTCCAACGTCACTCCTCCTCACTCAGCTCAGCAGTTCACCCTCCTGTACAATTTCTTCCTTACGCATTCATGCACCTCACTCATAGAAACAAGTAACTGTCTGTCCACCATACGACTAGACAGTCACATAACCGACTGTCTGTCCACCAAACGACTGGACAGTCTCACAAGTCTGCCTCATCTCTGGCGACTGTCTGTCCACAAAACAAACAGACAGTCACCTCAGACTACCAGCCCAGGAATGATCGGACAGTCACATCACTAATTGATAGGATCCAATTGCTCAAAGTCATTCATACACAGTAACCCACGACCTACGTCCGGCAGTCAAATCGCGATGGTCCGCCCTTGTGCACTAGCTTTCCACATGACTCTATCCAGCTCTCTCACGCACATATCCTATCACCTGTGGGTTCGTCAATGATGCTTCACGACTCCCACAATGTCAAGTTAAGTCAAGTCAGAGAATTTATATAGCGCACTACATACCCAGAGGGTCTCAAGGCGCTTAGGGAGGGGAGGAGGATTACTTGTCAAATATCCACGTTTTAAGTTGCTTTCTGAATGCTAGGTGGTTCTGGGTGAGGCGAAGGTAAGTGGGGAGTGAGTTCCATGTTTTAGCAGCCAGGTATGAGAAGGATCTGCCTCCCATGGTGGTCTTGATGATGCAAGGTACAGTGGCGAGGGCTTGGCTGGAGGAGCGTAGTTGGCGGGAGGGGGTGTAGAAGGACAGACGTGAGTTGAGGCATTCTGGTCCGATGCCGTAGAGTGATTTGTGTGCGTGGGTTAGCAGTCGGAAAGTGATCCTCTTATTGACGGGTAGCCAGTGGAGGTCTTTCAGGTGGCCAGAGATGTGTTCGTTGCACGGGATGTCTAATATGATCCTGGCTGAGGCGTTTTGGATTCGTTGGAGTTTCTTCTGGAGTTTAGCGGTAGTACCTGCGTAGAGGGTGTTTCCGTAGTCCAGTCGGCTCGTGACCAGAGCATGGGTGACTGTTTTTCTGGTTTCGGTGGGGATCCAGCGAAATGTTTTTTTGAGCATGCGGAGAATGTTGAAGCAGGATGAGGATACGGCGCTGACTTGTCTGTTCATTGAGAGTGAGGAGTCTAGGATAACGCCTAGGTTCCGTGCGTGGTCTGTCGGGATGGGTGCTTTTCCAAGGGCTTCCGGCCACCAAGAGTCGTCCCATGCAGAGGGGGATGCACCTAAGATGAGGACTTCTGTTTTATCTGAGTTCAGTTTCAGACGGCTGTGTTTCATCCATTCCGCAACTTCTTTCATTCCTTCGTGTAGGTTAGTTTTGGCGGTGCTGGGGTCATTGGTGAGAGAAAGGATCAGTTGAGTGTCATCCGCGTAAGAGATGATGTTGAGGTTGTGTTGGCGGGCGATGGCCGCGAGGGGGCTCATGTAAACGTTGAAAAGGGTGGGGCTGAGTGAAGATCCTTGTGGTACGCCGCAGATGACTTCAGTGGCCTCTGATTTGAATGGAGGGAGGCGGACTTTCTGGGTTCTTCCGGAGAGGAACGAGGTGATCCATTCCAGTGCTTTTCCTTGTATTCCGATGTTTCTGAGGCGTTGTAAGAGGGTGTTGTGGCAGACTGTGTCGAAGGCTGCAGAGAGATCGAGGAGGATGAGGGCGACTGTGTCTCCATTGTCCAGTAGAGTTCGAATGTCGTCTGTTGCTGCGATGAGGGCGGTTTCAGTGCTGTGTTTTGCTCGGAAGCCAGACTGTGAGGAGTCGAGGGATTTGTTGGCTTCGAGGAAGGTGGCGAGCTGGTTGTTGGCAGCTTTCTCGATTACTTTGGCCGGGAATGGAAGGAGCGAGATGGGGCGGTAATTTTTGAGTTCGGTGGGGTCCGCTGTGGGTTTTTTCAAAAGGGCGGTGAGTTCAGCGTGTTTCCAGCTTTCCGGGAAGGTGGCGGAGTTGAAGGAGCAGTTGATGACATCTCGGAGGTGCGGTGCTATGACGGAGTCTGCTTTGTTGAGGATGTGGTGAGGACATGGGTCTGTGGGGGATCCTGAGTGGATGGAGTTCATCAGGCGGATGGTGTCTTCAGTGGAGATTGGGTTCCATTCGTTGATGGTGTTCAAGGAGGTAGAATGTTCAGCATATGGTTGGGTGGGTTGGTCTCCGGGTTGGTTGTCAAAGCTGTTGTGGATGTCAGCAATTTTGTTGTGGAAGAATGAGGCTAGGGAGTCGCATAGGGCTTGAGAGGGGGTGATGTCGTTGGAGTTGGCTGAGGGGTTGGTGAATTCCTTGACGATGTTGAAAAGTTCCTTGCTGTTGTGGGCGTTGTTGTCAAGTCGATCCTTGAATGCTGTTTTCTTGGCCTTTCGGATTAGTTGGTGGTGTGTGCGGGTGGCGTTTTTGAAGGCGTCCTTGGTGCTGGTGGTTGGGTCTTTTTTCCAGACCTTTTCAAGGGAGCGGCAGAGTTTCTTGGACTTTTTGAGATCATCGTTGAACCATGAGGCCTTCTTGCTGCCAGGTTTGTTTTGACGTTTTTTCAGTGGTGCTAAGGTGTCGGCGGTGTTGGATAACCATAGGGTGAAGTTGGCGGCGGCTTGGTCTGGGTTGGAAGAGTGGGCTGGGGGGTTTAGAAGAAGCGATGAGGAGATCTGGTCGATGGTGATTTTGTTCCAGTTTCTTTGCAGAGTTGGTTGGAGGTGGTTGATGGGTTTTGGCTTGTTGTAGGTGAAGTGAACGCAGCTGTGGTCAGTCCAGAGGAGATCCGTAGTGTGGCTGAAGGAGACATGATTGCTGGAGGTGAAGATGGGGTCGAGTGTGTGACCTGCGATGTGGGTTGGGGAAGTGACCAGTTGTTTAAGTCCGAGGTTGGCGAGGTTGTCCAAGAGGGTGGTGGTGTTGCGGTCGTTGATCTTTTCAAGGTGGAAGTTGAGGTCTCCCAGAAGGATGTAGTCTTTGGAGGGGAGCGCGTGTGGAGTGACGAAGTCTGTGATGTCTTCACTGAATTTTGCGCGGGGTCCTGGTGGTCTGTAGAGGAGAGTGCCTCTGAGTGTGGTCTTGGGGTCGATGTGGATCTGGAAGTGAAGGTGTTCGGAGTTGGCGAGGTTGGCGTCAGAGCTGGTTGAGATGCGGATTGATTTTTTATGGACGATAGCGATTCCTCCTCCAGTGTGGCCGGTGCGGTCCTTGCGTGTGATCTTATAGTCTTCAGGGATGGCGATGGTGATGTTTGGGGCGGAGGAAGCGTTCATCCATGTTTCTGTTAGGAAGGCGACGTCTGGAGAGATGGTGTCTAATAGGTTCCGTAGGTCAATGGCGTGCCTGTGGACCGATCAGGTGTTGAGCAGGATGCATTGTAGGTGGTTGGGGTCGGGAATCTGAGGTGTGTTCGTAGCGGAGTTGGTGACGGTACCGGAGAATTTGCAGGAGTAGCAGGAGAAAGGTCCATGGGTGTGTCCGGGAGCGGCTTGGACGCAATCGGGGGCGCGACCGGGGTTAAGGGTTAGGAGGGTGGCGGCATCGTAGGTAATGCGGGAGGGCTGGGCAGCGCGACGGGCAGGGGGTCTGGCGCTGGGCGCGGTCCAGGCGTGGACGGGCGTAGACGGGCTTACCTTTGGCGCACCTTCGGCGCGGATTGGGCGCGGTCGCTGCGCGTGAACGCTGCGCGCTTGGGCTGCTGTCATATATGGATGGTGGGAAAAGGGAGGGGCGAGGGCGGCTCAGCTGGGAGGCGGGGCGGGCTCGGGTCAACACGAAGCACAACAACAACAGCTACAAAATGGAGGGGGGAGTCGAGCAGGGCGCTGGGGGGTATCGCGCAGTTAACTTTGGCAAGAAAACAATGGTGCAAGCAAGCGAGGTGCAGTCAATGCAGTTAAAGGCACAGTTAAATAATGCAGCTCAGTTCAATGATATCGGCAGGCAAGCGAGGTCAAAACAATTAATTAGATGGCAGTTCAAATATGCTACAGTCGCTCAAAGCAGCTCAGTTCAATGATACCGACAGGCAAGCGAGGTTAAAGCAATTAATTAAATGGCACTTCAAATATGCTACAGTCGCTCAAAGCAGCGCAGTTCAACGATACCGCTACACGGTGGAGAGGCAGGGGAGCGACCACTCGGTCGCTCCCCTGTAAAGCTCTGGTGTCTTCTACACCACAAATCTATCCCGGGTACTTAGGCTACTAGTCGAGCCTGACATCAAAACAAAACAAATCGTATCACATGGACCGCACATGTTCAGCCCAAAACCACAATCACTCGACTCTCAACCCAACTCCACAAGACATCACACAATCAAATCATCACCGCACTCTAACACACGCATCCCATTCATACTCACTCCACCATGAACTGCTGTTCCTACTGCACTGTCTCTCTCCATCGGTCTCCGCCAAAGTCCATCGTCCTCTGCCTTCAATCCTCTGTGCTTTCATTCTCTGGGCTTTTAGGGCTCTACGACTAGACTTTCCCTAATAATCCTAACTTCTCCCCTTACTGCAGAGGTAACCGTCCTTCTGCTACCAACTGATGTCCTTCCTACCAAGAAAAGTGTGGAACTTATGGGCAATGGGCCTTTGTTACATGCTGAGAAGTGTAGAGGGGAGAAATACCTCGAGCAGACTACAATTTATAAGAACCATGACTCAGCAGAATCATAGATTGCGACTTCCAAGGTAGTGGGTTTATTACAAATCCAAAAATAATTGGATGTACAAGCAACTCATTACAAGTTGTAGAAATTCATAGAAACAAATTCAAATCCAATCACACAGGCTAATTTTATGCGATTGTCAGGATTCGCTCGCCTCACCAGAAGAGACTCCATAAAGAAGCCCATGCTGGAGAACTTCATTACGACGTTTATTAATGTACTGTGGCAGTCTGCCACTTTGAGAAGGCAGTCGTTAGTTCCACAGGACTGTGCCGAGGGTAGCGGTCTAGTTGATTTGCCGATTTGCGAGGATGGTTGGTAATGCGCATGCGCGCGCCTCGCTCTGCGCACTTCAACCGGCTTTTTCGTCTGACAGGAGCTTCCATCGCTCGCTGTCATTTCTTGAAGAGAAAAATCTCCAAAGAATTTTTTTTTGCCTGCACTCGTCTACTTCTATGGGAAGTATGAATGGAATGCCTTAGTCCTGGTTTAAAGAATTGTTGATAATTAATAACTTTTCTCCTCAGAACACTTGAGACAGTCGTTTCCAGAGACAGTGTTGAAAGTTATTTCGGCTGAATAACCGGAGCAGAGTATCCCGGAGCATCTTCAGTCAAGAGAAGACCTCACCAATCTCAAGTAAGCATATTTGGTACAGTTCATAGAGTCTTAAGGCTATGACTACAGGTGATACGATCTTCGGACATTTTCGAACTCTGAAGAATAGAGGATCCTTGAGCCTTCAGAGACTAATTCACCTAATGGAATGTGTGGTAAATTAAGACTTTCATGTTTCCTACGAGCCTTAATGCTAGGCTATAAAGACTTTCGCTAGAGTCATTGGACAATTCTCATTGAGATTGGAAGTTCACCACATCAGAGGTTCCTTTTGGTGCCAGTTGTTCTTCCGGTGAATCAGATATTGTATGTTACAGACAAACAACCTAGGGAGGAGCTAGCATCTAGTTAGACACTGGTAAGACACACAAGTTAGTCAGAAAGGTTTAGTATTAATCGTACAGATTGCTGAGTCTGGAGTCTAATAAGTGTTTTCCCTTGCAGCTAAAACCAGACCAGACCAGGGTTGGAGCCAGTGTCCGAAGCGTGTCTCTCTCTTGTTTGTCTTCCACTTCCCCTTTCCCCCCCGGGCTAATTCTACGGGCAGTGAGTTCAAGGTTGTCTTTGGTTTTGGCTTGGAGGGGAGTCGGGCTAAGAGATTCTGTTCCTGAGGGGGCCGCTCCAGTGTATCCTTTGAAGTTTGACAGCGATGGATTATAAACAGAATGACAATTTCCAGAAGCAGAATGCAGGCAATTATTGTCCCCATGTTGAGATCCTTCTTCATATGAGAACAATTAATAAAGAGCATTAGCCTATCCCTACACTTACACTATTGTAACATCCCTAATACGCATTTCCCAGGCAAGATCAGGAAAAGATGTCAGCACGTGAAGACTTCCTAAGAAGTACACTCAATTTGTATCGGTCAAGTAGCCAAAGCTACAGAGCTCGTTCTAAGATGCACCTTCTCTCTCCTTTGATCTCTTCACCTCCCTAATACAAAACGCAAAAATGCAAAACACGCCCACAGATCACCTCATCTAGCTGAACACTTCCCATAGCTGATTTTCCATTTCATGTTGGTGTTCCCAGCTGCTGGCTCGATTACTTTGAATCCCAGGCCTCCCTGAGTGAGAAAGAACTCCGTCTCCCAATGATCAGCGCTCCTCACAAATTTGCATCGCATCCTCCTGAGCCTAACTCTCCTAAACAAAAGACGTTATTCTAACTAACAAAGACAACTTTTTCCACCTGCAACAGAAACTTGAGAACAGAACAAATGCCACATGCACATGAGTATCACTAAATAACCCTACTCGAGAGCCTCCAGGGCAAATACATTTCAGGCCAACAGAAATCGGCCACATAAGAGTGAAACACGTAGGCCTTTTAGATACACACATGGGTGAACATTTCATTTAGGCCTTTCTTACATGATTGCATTACAAAAGCACATCATTTTTATTTTATTTCAAGCAACTCATGAAATCTTACTTGTTAAACATAATTAATGACATCTACTTTCAACTTTAATATGGTGCATTTTTAAGTAAAATGCACTACTTCACATATGAGCAACTTTGTTAAGCAAATGACATCAAATACTATGGATTGCAATATTAAAACATGAATGCCACTCTGTCTCTTTGCATGGCACAATACTTTTTCTCCCATTACACCTTTACATATTATTTCTAAATACAATCTAATAACTAATTGTTATCATGACAAATAAATATATATGCGGATGCATACTATCCATGATTATAATGCACCCCTACAAACGAAAGAGCACCGTTGCGCTCCATCACAAACTTCTCCTGGAACATGTCGAGCGGAAAATCCTCTTAAAGTACAAAACTCTCAGGGACGTGAAACACAAGACGTGCTTCTTATGGGTGGAATTCGGGGAGGGAGGAGAGATCCATTTGCTGTCTGAGTGAACTAGACATAGTTTTGTGCCTTTCTAATGTACCTTAGCTCGCAATCAATTTTCTTCCCGTCTCCACTGATGGGGATGCGTGACTCGCAGCCAGCTCCACCTGACTCACGGCCATGATGTCTGCAGATATGGAAATTACCATTAGCGGCTGAATATCCGATTAGGAGAAACTTGAAAGGGAAGGAGGGCGGCAGCGCACCGAGGCGTCCTCTCTTTCAAGTCACCCCTTGGCTGGCAAGGAGTAGTTTCTGAAATATAAATGAAATTGGAAAACTTAAGCAAGGTGTAAATATGAAAATGATATGCATGAGGTGTTGGGATTTACATCCTCTGGTCCTCATTTACAAGAAACGGACGCATCGCTGCCTTAAAGCAGCTATGCACCAGTTTACTTGCTCCTGCAGCAGAAACCCTTGCAGCACCATAGATGCATAGGGGCAGATTTAGAAGCCCCTTGCGCCTCTTTTACACCGCCGTTGCGTCACTTTGGTGACGCAGCGGCGGTGCAAGAGATGCGACATGGTGCGGGGTATTTACAACGTGACGCATTAGGGAGATGCGTCACGTTGTAAAGCCCTGCGTCATAAGGAGGCGTTCCGGCGCAGGGGGGGCGTTCCTGCGCAGGAGCGCCTCCTAAAAGTGGCTGAGTGAAATCTACAAGATTTCACTCAGTCACTTTTAGGCCAATGCTGCGTCAAAACCCTGCGCTTGCTTGAAGCAGGCGTAAGGCTTGACGCAGCATTGGACAAATAGGGCCCCCCAGAGCAGGAGCTGCGTCGCGCTTGCGACGCAACTCCAGCAATGCGCCGTCATTACGGCACAGATGCGTCACGCATCTGTGCCGTTTTTGCCTCATGGTGAGCCGCATTGTAAATGCAGCGCACCATGGGTGGCGGAGCTGCGGCGCACAATAACTGGCGCATCTCTGGGGATGCACTAGTTATTATAAATCTGCCCCATAGTATTTACACAACCGCGCACCATGGCTCAAGGTTTTTTGAGGCATTGCTGAAGTTAGTGGGAAAATCAACAGATCTCCAGACATGCGTCACAATACACAGTACAGAGGCGATGCATCAGTTTTCACTGACGCGTCGCCTATTGGATGTTTTAAAGCGTGAAAAGGTACCAAACTCACCCTACGCTCAAGCATATTGGTTCTGAATGTGATGCATACAAGTGGGCATAGTGCCGACTTGTATGTGTGACATCAGCACATAATTGCACAAATTGTGACATTATGTGCACATACCTACCTTTTGTGGCCCACTGACCTCGTGGCGTAATTGCACATTGCAATCCCAAAGCCTGGGTTTAGCAAGCGTAGGAATTGTAACGCATTGGCAGCACTGCGGTCCGAAAGAAGAAAACAAGTGGTTAATACCACTTCAGCAGTTTATGGTAGGCATATCCTACGAAACACCTACCTTGCATAAATTAAAATCTAGTTTGGCCCAGCAGAATCCGACACAGGTAAAGACCAACGGAACCTTAAAAAAGGGACGCATCTGTATCATGTAAATATGGAGCAAATAAAGAGCTGCCGTTGCATCAAAAAAAGTGACACAATGGTAGTACAAGGTGGTGCAAAGAGATTGTAAATAAGCCCCTCTATTCCTAGGGAGACGGTAGGATTGGGCGCATCAAAAAAGGTCTGACTGTGCACAGTTGGTGGCTCAGCTGGGTCTGATGGCTTAATGTACTAATGTGCCCACTGAAGGGGCCTGTATTTGACCTCATGATCTAAGGTACAAATCCCCGTGGGTCCAATCAGCTTTTCATCCTTCTGAGGTCAACAAAATGAGTACTATTGAGTGCAAAAGAAATAAACATCAGTTATTCAGCACCAAGATACCTTTCAGGGTGAACGTACGCTTTAAAAATACTTATGCTATGTTTGGACCGCAGCATACAATCAAAATATAGATATATGGACTGTAAGGGCCGGATGTATCAAGGTACCACAATCAAAAAATGGTCACAATTGTAGTGCCCGTCATCTAATTTAGTGACCTGATCTATGTACTAATAAGTCAGACTGCAAGATTCGTATTCAGAGTGGATAACAGCCGGACCTACCTAACAAATAGTCACTAAGCAGGTTGCAAATTGCTACTCATTCTGTATGGTCACAGTCAAAGGGTAGGTGTCCTTTAAGGGTTAGGAAACCACCATTCCTGTGATTGGTTTTCTGCAAAAGAAATAGAACTGCTTAAAAAAAAATAATCTTGTTTGAAAAGTTACAGTGAGAGTTTGAAGTGTCCCCCTAGACCAGTGTCTACTCCCTCTATAACATGTATTCAAATTATTAACGGTAAGTGTTCTAAAACGACATCATTTCCTTTTTTTGCAGAGACATTAGCACCCCAAATTGGTAGTCCGTATTATATTAATAGTTTGTGATTTTAATTCCGGTCACAAGAAATGGTTGCAATGATTACTGAATCATTATTTGGAGGGATGCTAACAACACGTCCCTTCCAAACAACGATTCATAAACCATTTTAAACCCCATGTTTTAGAATAAAGGAAACAACTTTCTAGCAGTCACATATCCACAAATGTAGTTAATCCTAGGCATTGCTACCATTAAAACATTTTGTGCATCTGTGGCTTTACTTTGCATAATGATTCTGAGTTGGATGACTTGCTGGTAGTTGATTAAACTAATTCTTATGTAAGGATGCATCATCTATCAATTCATTGCTTGCCTGTGAAGTTGAGTTGGGAGTTGTATACCAGTTCACAATGGCCACTGAATGTATAAAAAGATGCAGGTGTAGTAAGATTGGGGAACTAAGGATAACCAGGGATACCACAGCCTACAAAAGAGTAAACATTAATGAGTCTTCAAGTCTTTTACTATTTTGAAAATGTTAGACTATTTAAATGTGCTACGGCAGGCTCTTTTGCACTAGGATTTTGGTATATTGAGCAACTGCTCTTCAAGTTCAGCATCCTTGTCCCAGTCGTATGCGCATGCACCACCCCCAGCCCAGCCCACAGAAACTAGAACAGCATCGCTTACAAGGGCTGGAACACCACTCTTAATACCCACTGGCCCGAACACAACACAGCAATAGCTTCTTTAATCCCTCCCCTGCGGCTCTGATACCCCTGCTGTGCTGGGGAGAGGGGGCACGCCCAGCACAGCAGGGGATTTATCCCCGCGTGGGCGTGGCTCAGCGCAACAGTCATGACGACCTCAGCTCGTCATGAGCACAGCGTGATTGTGCCTCATGACGAGCTGAGTTCGTCATGAGCACGCAACGGGTTGAATCCATCAAGAACTACAACATTTGTATCACTTCCTTCGCTGATTTGCTGGTGCCCTCAAACACCGCAATAGAAAAAGATCTAGGGCCTCATTTATGAGAAATGACGCATCGCTGCGTGAAAGCATCAATGCGTCGCTTCTCAGTGCGCACTCCTTGCGACATTCCTGATGCATCATATTTAATGTATGACACATCATGTCGCAAGGAGTTACAGATACGTCAGTATTTCTGACGTATCTGTAAGCGCATAAGTGACGTATTGCTGGAGTGTGTCACAAAAGTGACGCAACTCCAGTAATGCGTCCTTTCACATGGGGCAAGCCCCATGTGAAAGGGCCTGCAGCAGTCTTACGCCTGCTTTGAGGCAGGCGCAAGATTTTGACGCAACGGCGTGCTAAAAGTGACGCAGTGAAATCTCATAGATTTTACTGCATCACTTCTACGACACTTCCTTGCGTCAATACGCCCCCCTTGCATACATTATACCTGGCGCAGGTATAATGTGGCGCAGGGGTTTACAAAGTGACGCATCTACCTACATGCGTCACTTTGTAAATATGGCGCAACCAGGCGCATTTTTTTACGCCACTGGTGCGTCACAAAAAGTGACGCACCAGCGGCGTAAAAGTGACGCACAGCCTCATAAATGAGGCCCCTAGAACGTAGGCCAGTTGCTGATGAAACGCTACTGCTAACAATGGGAGCGCAAATGGAGAATGAGCAAGAACAATATTGACAGGAGCACGTTCATATCCCCTTAGACACTACCACCAAAAGATCCGGACAACCAAAGACGCCACTCTGGTAGACCAAATCTATCTCAGCACCAACAGAGGCACATAAATCTTTTCTATTGTGAAGGCTTTCACCACATAAGTGGCCTACTTCATCTCTATCACCCCCTCAAATGACCTCCGCAACAATCTCTATCGATTCTCCAGCAACAAAAACACTGACATTTATAGCTACGTTAACTCACAACCAGACCTGGCCGACATAGCAAAATGCCTCCTGATCTTACCAAAGAACCAATGCTAACAACATGGCCTAGCTAACCTGCAGAATTCTACAGTCACCATGAAGTCCATCCAATCAGGGGCCCCATCAGACCCCTGCTCCCACCACGCCTACTCCAGAGTACTGCAACTCATCAGCGGCATGAACACACCTTTTCAGAATGCCTACACCTCTTTCCCAACCTTCCAAGATGCTTGTAAACATGCAACTGTCCTCCCATTGCTAACCATCCATGGACCCTTCAATACCCACCAGCTACAGGCCGATTTCCCTGCTATAATTCCTGGCCATGTCTTTAGTGAAAATCATCAACAGATGCCTCACCAAATACCTCTGAGGATGGCGAGATCCCACTTTTTATTTTTACAGATTTTTAAATAGCGCGAACTTGACCCGAATCGGGTATCAGAGCGCTTTACATAGCACCAGTTGCATTACATGAAGACAGATTCATTTTTGTTATGCATGGGGAGATTAAGTGATTTACCCAGAATCACAGGATGTTTGCTGTCATTGTCGAGAC
Organism: Lissotriton vulgaris; assembly: GCF_964263255.1. Taxonomy (NCBI): domain Eukaryota; kingdom Metazoa; phylum Chordata; class Amphibia; order Caudata; family Salamandridae; genus Lissotriton; species Lissotriton vulgaris. The sequence continues at coordinate 274,692,347 of NC_141688.1, forward strand.
TCGAACCCAGTTCCCCAGATTCGAGGGTGACAGCTCTAGCTGTTAGACCAACTCCTCTCCACGTTGAGGATGCATTGCGCAGCAACAGTTCTGAGGAGCAATGGGGCTGCTATGCAGAGTCCTGCGTCATCATCCAGGACACCGTCAATGAGGGGCTTGCTATGTGAAGTCCGCCATAGAAGATGTGCCTTTCACTGATTGTGCTGAAAAGTCTGCAGAGCTGCAATTCGAAGTCCTTAGTTGTCAAGTCATCTGTCAATGGAATTAGGATGCGCAGACCTGCATTGAGGATGCGTTGTGCAGCAGATGTTCAGAGGAGGCTGCAGACTGTGATGCAAGATCCTGCTTCTGGGATGCGTCACGCAGAGGTGGTTCCAAAATGGCTGAGAAGAGATTCATACATCTGTCCTACTGAGTCATCCAGAGGTTTAGAGGTGTACTGAAAGGTTGGATCTGAGGGTTTACTATTTAAACTGGTATAATATACTATTTATATCTGGTGCCTACTTTGAACCAGGTTAGGATTCTAGAGGTTGCCACCCTCTAATACTTTCTTGCCTCCCTGCTCTGGCCCCAGCTTGTCTTGGGACACAAGAGACTACTGTCAAAGACTTTTGTGACTGTGCTGTGGCAGAGCCTTTCTGAAGTGCAAGTGTGGCAGGTGACAGGTCCTCCCTCTCATCAAGTCAGAGACAGACCACTCTGCCAGTTACTATTTGTCTTTGTTTCACTGTCTGGGAGCAATAAACAACCAACTGCCAGCTGCAACTAGTCATGTGACCCAGGGTATGCATTTTTAAAGATCAAATACTTAACAGTGAATAAAAACTAAAAGTGCCAACTTGGCACATCTGATCCCACCTGACCAGGAAAAAATCAAACTATGAGGGCAGTTGCGATGGAGCTCAGGCCGTATACACTAAACAGTAGGTCTTGGTTAAATTTTTACCATTCGAACTTAGTTGATTTTCTGGAGCTTTTTCTCTCAACATTGAGCAAGACACCATGTCAGACCAGGTTTTGTGTCAACAATAGCGGCTTGGTGCAGCGTGAGGCCTCAGTGAAATCCGGGAATTCTCGAGATCCAGAGTTTTCACTGTGATGAACCTGAAATCCAGGCTGGGTCGCGGTTTGAACGAGGGTGGCTTGACTCTCAACCTCAGGTTGGTGAACTTATGATGCATTTTTCCAGAAATTCTCCAAAGCTCTCCAAACGTCTGAAACCTCTTCCAGAGGTTTCCTGTAGGCTTCCAAACTGCCCACTAACCAATGCAAGGTAACAGAAGCTCTTAGTTGCTCCTTGAGATTTTGGGACTATGTCTCCCACAGTGCACCTGGTCAAATCCTTTATAGGCCAGCTGAAGGTGGTCAGCTAGTTACTTCTTGCCGGAAGATGATGCAGGTTTTTACGATTTTTATCTATTGCTTTTAGGAAGTCCACTCCTTCACTTTGCAAAGCAAGGCAAAGTCCTTTAGGGCTGCAGTATGAAAGTATGCCGCAGGTGCAGTCCTTCAGAGTACGGTTCTCTTGGTGCAGGCCAAAGTTCCAGCAGGGCAGTCCTTCTTCGCGTAGTTTCAGGCAGGAATTTGACTTGCTGGGCAGCTCTCCCATATTTATTCAGTGTGCTTGGGTGATAAACAGGGGAGCACTGTTGACCAATGGGGTGCAGTATGTCATCCTCATGTTTGACAACATCCTCCAATGTGTGGCCTATTTTTGTCCTTGAAAAAATGGTACTTTATAATCCAAAATAGAGAAACTCTGTCCTGGATGTTAAGATCCGGCTAGTCCAAACCCACTTGCGTTGCTAAGTTTCCCTAACCCTTCCCTTCCAGCTCCTCTGGAAATTCAATTACTGGGGCTCCTCTCTGGCCTGGGGTGTAGGATGTAAGGGTGCTCCTATGCCCTGTCCTTACTCATTTTCTGTTTGAAGACCAGTTTGGCTCCTCCACCCCCATCCTGCCTTTTGCTCTCCAATTGCCGATCTCCTCTCACTGGATGCCCTCTGCCTCTACGCAGGCCACTACACTCCTCATCACAGCAGTGTGGCTCAGTCTATCAAAGTCTGCTTGATAAGGAGATGCTTCTAAAAGGCTGGATTTTGGTTAATCAGAAAAGCAAGTTCTATAACTTATTTTCTGTAATAGTTATGATAAATCTAACATTTGTAAGTTGTTTGATTTGTCATTACTATTTGTTTAAGTCTTTGAATTATATTTAGCTCACTCCTGTCATTAGTCATACTTTATTAAATCATTTTCACGTTAGCCTATGGAGCCAATGTTCTACAATTGGGAAAACAGTTTTCCCCTCACCAAGGCATATAAAACATATTTTTAAAATGCCCCTACAAGGCACCCCACCCCTGCGCAATTAGGAGAAACCTTAGGGGTGACTTCTATGTAAACTATAGGTAGTTTAAGTCTTTTGACATACCTTTCTTTCGAAAGTCGTATTTACATATAATTTAATTTTAAAAGCAGTATGCAAAACAGGACTGGCTTTAAAATTACAGCGTGCAACATAGCAGTGCCCACTAGAATGCATTAACCTGCTGGGCTTCTAAACCTACATGCCCTACCATATACTAGGAGCTTGCAGGTATGCTGTCATACCAGTTGTAATAACACCTAATTACCATGTACCTTTTACACATAGCACTGGCCCTGGGCCTGGTTAGCACAGCCCAGTACACAATGAAAGTCAGGAACCACCAATATCAATAAAAAATGGGGGTGATCAGGGAAAAAGGATGACTTTCTCACATACCTAATCACGACAATGTGAAGCTCAAATGGGCTAATTAAAGTTATGAAAAACATGTGGTTCATTCAGCTACTATTCTGACAATGCAACCTTTAGAAAGTTGCCATTTTTCTCTATAAACCAAACTGGATTCCTGCCAGTGTCCATGGTCGCGTGATTGCACCTCCTGTTTGCCGATTGCTTCCAAAAGTTGTGGTGCGAGAGGGTCTTCCTCGCAAGATGGCTAGGGAGGACTCACGCCCTTCCCTGTTTACACTTTAGTATGACTTGCCTGCAGCACACACATAGGAACCTGACAGCAGGCCTGCCCCTTCCTTTGCCATCCTAGACAGTTAGGAGCCAAGACAAGTGGAAGGGGAAGAACTGACCAGAATCAGTTTGGGGTATATGCCAGGGTATTCCCCACAGAAAGCCTGGCAGCAGGAATAAAGGTAGCACCTTTACAACATCTCTTCAGAACACTCCTGGACCTGTGGAAGATTCAGAAGAAGTACTGCTCTGCTATCTGAAGGAAGATTGTACATGCTTGCATTGAACTTTGGTTCAGCAGAAATGACTCCATGGGTCAGATGACTAGCCATCTGTTTGAGCTACAGGGATACAAAAAGCTTCCAGCAACCCAGCTGACCAGCACTAACTAACGCTGCCTGTACCAGACTGAGCCCTGCTGCTGACCTCTACTGGAGTGAGCACTTAACCCACAGGAGGTGCCTCCCGGCCCAGACCCTTGGCAGGCATGAGTGTACTCCTCCTGAGGAAAAGTTGAAGATACAAATGTTTTGGGAATCCTACAAATGTAAGTGACTTTTTGTGCTAAAAGTCAACTGCCAGTGGGACCTGTTACTTTCATTGACAACAACTGTCCGCGAGAACCTCCATTGTTAGGCTCCAGCGAGACCTGCTCTTCATGCCTACAGCAACTGTCCATGACGACCACTAATGTGAGACTCCAGCAAGCCCTGATCAACGAACTCCACAAGGTCCCCATCAATGCGAATAGCAGCTATTAACACGGACTTGATTAGGTAACTCTTTAGCAGGATGAACCTGGTCCCTGAATTTGACCTGTGCTTCATTACGGTTGCTGTGAACTTGAACTTCCCCCTGGTGCAGCGTGACGGCATAACTGCAAGTGGCGCTTAGTGCTTTTTGGGGCTATTTTTACCTAATACTTTATAAAATCATATCTCTGGTTCTACTGATTGGATTGTTGTGTTTTTGGCAGCAGTTTATTTGTTACATTTTACTCTTTTTCTTAATTGGTTTGGGATTTTCTTTGTGGTATGTTTTCACTTTATTACTGTTTGAGTGCTGCATAAGTACTTCATACATGCCCTCAAATTAAGCCTAACAGCTTTTGTGCCAGGCTACCAGAGGTTAAAGCACAAGTTTATTATGTGACATTTGTCATTCACCACTAGGATTGTGCTTATTATTTAAGTGAGGCTTTCCCCAATTTCAACTGACAGCCCAGTTTCTTACAGTTAGTGACAGTGATGACATGCAGTCTTCATTTCGAAAAGTGGATTAAATGCACTGATATGCTGAAATACCTATACTAATTAATTCTATGTGAATGAATCCACAGTAGCCACACCTACTGCAATGTTTGCTATTCAGGTCCATTTCAACAATATTTTTAAGCGCCTGTAAAAGGTGTTTTTAAATTTCATGGGTAGCTAAGTATTGTCATTAAGTACAAATATAAAAAACATAACAGGTTAGTGGAGGGTCCAGGGGAATCTTTACCGACCTGTCTGCTCATACCCCTTATATCAATATACTATACACAAAGGAGCAGACCAGGTCTGGAGACATTGTGTGGTTATACCAGTCGCTGCGATAACATATAGTGCATGTGAAGGTTACTGTCAACATATAATTGATAACACATTTAACAGAAATTGTTAAACAAAAACCTAAGCAATTCCCATCAGACCACCCTTTATGGTGGAGTATACGTCATGTGGGGATTGCTAAAACATTCCGTCCGACCATATAGTGCCGGTCTTGGAATGGATACCAGTGATGTAGTCATAAAAAACATCCTAGTGTGATGCTAGTGACAGGGTGCAGTGCTAGGGTGATGGTGATAAGTAGAAAATGGCTACACAGACTCAGAGGAGGGTTTTAACAAAAGTCCATGTGCCAAAAGTTAAAAATGCGCCACGTAGTAAAAATGCCTACTGGCACAGTGCAAGGCGGTCGACATGTTTCAGCCAAAGGGGTGATTACCCCGGCTTTCTTCAGGACCTTTAAACATAGAGTGGCTACTGCACTATATTTGACATAAAAGATGTACTACAACACAATACATTAGTTATTCATCTACCAGGAACTTCAATACTTAAGTGTCCACTGGAGGGAGATCAGAATATGTTCTTCCTATCAAGAGATATGAAAACATATGGTCAGACAACGCTTAACTCCACACACACAGCTACATATATACACAGATACTGAACAACCACACTTGCAAGAACAATTTGTATTCTGCATTTTTTAAAACAAGCATACTAGCTTCATCACCCTGAGGCATTTCCTCACGATGATACTCACCCAGCTTTGTGTGGGTGAAGACCTCACTTCACCCGGCGACCGCTCGGGAGTATGAGGCCCCGCTCTGTAGTGTAGAAAAAGGGGTACAGTGAGCACACTCCTTCGCTATACCCAGTCCAATGACTCTACACTTATATCCCCACAGACGTGTGGGTGCAACCCAACTACCTATCCAAAGGACTGACATCCAAGGATTCCCATCAAGATATTCTATATACACTCATGTGCATCATTAAATAGGTTATCTTTCAGTTACACAACAATGGGCTGTGCACTGACCAAAGGCCACAGTGTATGGACAATAGTGGAAGGTGCTGTAAGGCATCAATGGATAGCCAGCTATGACACATATTGTCATGTAATTCCTACATTGCTTAGGGGCATACTTGACAGAAAGAATAGCGACTAAATATGGTGAAAAGCATATTAACTAACAGTGGATTTGCTGACCTAATCTATGCTACACGTTCTGTTGCTTGGAGATTAATGTTACAACCCCACCATAGCGCATAAAGGGTGGTCTGATGGGAATTGCTTAGGTTTTTGTTTAACAATTTCTGTTAAATGTGTTATCAATTATATGTTGACAGTAACCTTCACATGCACTATATGTTATCGCAGCGACTGGTATAACCACACAATGTCTCCAGACCTGGTCTGCTCCTTTGTGTATAGTATATTGATATAAGGGGTATGAGCAGACAGGTCGGTAAAGATTCCCCTGGACCCTCCACTAACCTGTTATGTTTTTTACGTTTAGAGCAACTGTCCAGTTGCGGGTCATTCAGATATAGATGCAAACACTGTTTGCATCTACAGCTCTCTCCACTCAATTGTGGACGCTGCCCTCCTGCCTACATTTCCTGACACTCCTAGTATAACAACATTCACTGTGTGCTACAGATTTAATCAGTAAAAAGAGGCCCAGTTTAGCACCCTCGTTATGATGGCAATTTCTCTGTCAATGCCACTAATGTTAGAAATAGTCAAGCTTTTCTTCTAACTCTAGACACGTATGGTTGTAGAGTTATAGCTGACGGACTTCACATGATATATGACATGCTTAGTGACTGATTTGGGATTCTTCACCTGTTAAGTTGAAGTGCTGGCTGACACACGCTTTTTTTAACACATGCCCCGTTTTGTCCTTGTGACCGAGTACAGAATCTTTGATCTATTACGTTAGACCCACTTAAAGCCTGTTTACTCTAACAGCGGCTTTGAAAACCTGGTAATGCGAGTCTCCTAAAGCGCGGACTTACGCTACAAATGGGCGTCCGTATTCTAATGCTCATGCGCGGCATAGAAGCGTCTTGCTGACACCGCGCATGCGCGGAAAAGCAGTGCAATGTTTGGCACTCGCGTTCGTCAGTTCCCATTACTCAAACGATGTAGCCAATTAGCGCATGTTATTTAAGGGGACAGGGCGGTACATCTCACACCTCCACTTCCGCTCGCTGCAAGCCAGGAGGCACCGACGGAGAGGTGAGCCGCCTGCTGCCCCATTTTCCACCGAATTCGAATCGGTCTTTTTCTTTTTCTTGGTCTATTTCACTTTGGTCTCTAGCGCTATGGTGGGGTTGTAACATTAATCTCCAAGCAACAGAACGTGTAGCATAGATTAGGTCAGCAAATCCACTGTTAGTTAATATGCTTTTCACCATATTTAGTCGCTATTCTTTCTGTCAAGTATGCCCCTAAGCAATGTAGGAATTACATGACAATATGTGTCATAGCTGGCTATCCATTGATGCCTTACAGCACCTTCCACTATTGTCCATACACTGTGGCCTTTGGTCAGTGCACAGCCCATTGTTGTGTAACTGAAAGATAACCTATTTAATGATGCACATGAGTGTATATAGAATATCTTGATGGGAATCCTTGGATGTCAGTCCTTTGGATAGGTAGTTGGGTTGCACCCACACGTCTGTGGGGATATAAGTGTAGAGTCATTGGACTGGGTATAGCGAAGGAGTGTGCTCACTGTACCCCTTTTTCTACACTACAGAGCGGGGCCTCATACTCCCGAGCGGTCGCCGGGTGAGGTGAGGTCTTCACCCACACAAAGCTGGGTGAGTATCATCGTGAGGAAATGCCTCAGGGTGATGAAGCTAGTATGCTTGTTTTAAAAAATGCAGAATACAAATTGTTCTTGCAAGTGTGGTTGTTCAGTATCTGTGTATATATGTAGCTGTGTGTGTGGAGTTAAGCGTTGTCTGACCATATGTTTTCATATCTCTTGATAGGAAGAACATATTCTGATCTCCCTCCAGTGGACACTTAAGTATTGAAGTTCCTGGTAGATGAATAACTAATGTATTGTGTTGTAGTACATCTTTTATGTCAAATATAGTGCAGTAGCCACTCTATGTTTAAAGGTCCTGAAGAAAGCCGGGGTAATCACCCCTTTGGCTGAAACATGTCGACCGCCTTGCACTGTGCCAGTAGGCATTTTTACTACGTGGCGCATTTTTAACTTTTGGCACATGGACTTTTGTTAAAACCCTCCTCTGAGTCTGTGTAGCCATTTTCTACTTATCACCATCACCCTAGCACTGCACCCTGTCACTAGCATCACACTAGGATGTTTTTTATGACTACATCACTGGTATCCATTCCAAGACCGGCACTATATGGTCGGACGGAATGTTTTAGCAATCCCCACATCACGTATACTCCACCATAAAGGGTGGTCTGATGGGAATTGCTTAGGTTTTTGTTTAACAATTTCTGTTAAATGTGTTATCAATTATATGTTGACAGTAACCTTCACATGCACTATATGTTATCGCAGCGACTGGTATAACCACACAATGTCTCCAGACCTGGTCTGCTCCTTTGTGTATAGTATTAAGTACAAATATTCAATAAATGTTTAGGTAGGCAGATCTAGGTATAATTTTTTGCAATCTTCATAGACTGTTTTCATGATTTTTATATGTTAGCACAACTGTTAAGTGAAAACTAATGCTAAAAATAAGTTTGAGGGGAACATGCCTAGGCAAAAGACATTTTATACTTGGAAACTCTGTCCTTCAAATGTTTCAAATAATTTTTTTATTACAAAATGTTTTGTTTACCTGTGCGAACATCATCTGCAGCTACAATTTTAAGTAGTAGACAATGTTTGCAAACTTTATGAAATGCAGAGTTCCACAAGGCTTCAAACGTGGAATTTGATTTTTTTCCAACCATAGTTTAACGATTACATTAGATAATACTTTAGGTTTGTCTTGCGATACGAATTTAAGGCTGTTTGATGGAACAACGCATGCCTGAACATTGCATACCTGGGCGACACATGCCTGAACAATGCATGCCTTTACCATGAAATTTAATGGTAAAAACATGAATAGTAAAGGGACGTGTGCTAAAGATCATACCCCTGCCTCCAGCGCTAATAGCGGTATCTTTTGCCCTTCCTCGCCCTGAGCCCTGGAAATGAACCCCATGCCCAAAAAACTACCTTGATCCCAGCCCCGTCCCTGAGCCCTAAAAACTGTTCCCTACATTAGTAAAGTACCCTTGAAAAGGCCTGAAATTGTCCCAGCCCTGAAAACTGTCCATTGCCCTGCCCCGTCCTGAGCCCAACATACTGACCACACACCCTAAAAATGACCCTGTAAAGTACCCCAACCCAGTCCCCCCTGCGCCAAGTCCTAAATTTCTCTATAAACAAACAAGCCTGACATCCCAAGCCCTAAAAACTGCCCCCACGCGGCCAAGACAAGGCCCCAGCCCCACTTACCTCAGATTACTTGACCTCCCTGCTTTGCCTACGGCGGTTGCTGGGGCAGGCAAGAGGGCGTTGTTTTGCTGATATTCCAAACAGGAACACGGCTCGGGGGTCTGAATTCGGTACACGCCGCTCCGTCGCTGCACACAGCCTGGAGCGTACATTGAAGTTACAACTTCAACGGCACACACGAGTGATTCCCCGCCTGATAGAACAATACCCTGTTCTATTTGGGCGGCAAACACCTTTAAGAACTGCTTAAACTACAATCCATAGGACCTCCGAGATTGAGGATTAAAGCTCAAGATCTACCTATATTCGCACCCTTCTGCATATATACTCATACCGAGTATTCTCACGGTCAAGGGCCCGGCTGGGTCGAAAGTATCACCAGCTGAGCGACCTTATTCTGACCTGGACACAGCCATCTAGCCCTGAGGAATCGCGAATGCGATGAAACACGTGTCGGCTGGCTGCATACTGTATTAAAGACTCCAAGACTTACCCCTCATGAGAGTTTTTGTTCTAATACTTCTGTCATTTATTACTGTTCGTTTTCCAATTGTTACTGAACATTGTGTACCATGTGGAGTGCATCGGCAACCCAGTATGCCTTTACCATGAAATTTAATGGTAAAAACATGAATAGTAAAGGGACGTGTGCTAAAGATCATACCCCTGCCTCCAGCGCTAATAGCGGTATCTTTTGCCCTTCCTCGCCCTGAGCCCTGGAAATGAACCCCATGCCCAAAAAACTACCTTGATCCCAGCCCCGTCCCTGAGCCCTAAAAACTGTTCCCTACATTAGTAAAGTACCCTTGAAAAGGCCTGAAATTGTCCCAGCCCTGAAAACTGTTGTCCATTGCCCTGCCCCGTCCTGAGCCCAACATACTGACCACACACCCTAAAAATGACCCTGTAAAGTACCCTAACCCAGTCCCCCCTGCGCCAAGTCCTAAATTTCTCTATAAACAAACAAGCCTGACATCCCAAGCCCTAAAAACTGCCCCCACGCGGCCAAGACAAGGCCCCAGCCCCACTTACCTCAGATTACTTGACCTCCCCGCTTTGCCTACGGCGGTTGCTGGGGCAGGCAAGAGGGCGTTGTTTTGCTGATATTTCTGCTGACCATTATCATAAAATATATGCCTCATTTTTAAATAGCTGCTCGCGCTGATTGCTAGCGCTGCATCTTTTTACTTTGCACTCTGCTTTTACTGTGTCAATTTCATTGTGCCTATGCTTTTACCTTATTCTCCTCTTTCGTTATCTGAGGCGGAAGCCGGATAACCTCTTAATCTGCCTTTGTCTTTTGTTCTTGGCTCGACCTGCCTCGCGCAGTCCTCCTCTCTGCTCCTCTGTGTTGGCGACGCCGCGCAGGAGCTCACACCGGGTGTCTCTCATCCTCACGGGCGATAAGGTGCCACTTGGGTCTCTGGGACCCGTAGGAGGAGTGTGGTGGGAGCGGGAGCGGCCATCTTGGGGGTGAATCTGGCACGCTGGTCGGTGGACTAGTGTGGCGCTCTGCTCTGACGCCTCTCGGCTGAGACGGCATAAGACCGGAAGCTCCCCTCCGCGCAGCGGACGCGCAGTGCGTACGCGCAATCACTCGCGCCTAAGGAGCGCCGAAGGAAAGCCTGTCTGCGCCCGTCAGCGTCCCGGTGGCGGACGGGTGCGGCGGGGGTAACTCCAGTTGGTACAGTTGCCAGTACCATGCTAGAATACACAGCTGGAGAGCTACTGGCTCTCAGAAATGGGCTTGCTGTACGGTTTTTCCTGGACGGTATAGGGGTAAGAGACGATGCATTGGCTGTGGCTGGACTCTGGGAAATGCCCCTGCCCGTGTCTCTGGTATCAGTGCGGCTCCTACGAGCCATATGTGTATGCTCCTCAATACTAGATCGCTGAGCAGGCATGCTTTAGATATCCATGATCTCCTGATTGCAGAGGAGCCCTTGTGTTTGTTTCTTACTGAGACATGGCTAGGTGAGGCCGCTAATCCTGACATTGCTACGGCGATCCCCCCAGACTATGTTATTTTTAGGCAGGATAGGATCAAAGGTAGGGGAGTGGGGGTGGCAATCGTGGTAAAGAGGTCTGTAACTTGCTCGATTCTCCCCACTGAGATTATTTCTGGATGCAAATCCCTGGCCTTCTCCATATCTTTGTCCTCACACCAATCATGATCGGGGTTGCTGATTTATAGACCGCTGGGGCCCACGGGCTCTTTTCATGAAGAGTTACAGGCGGTGGCTACTACACTGTGCTTGAGGGTAGATCACTGTATCGTAATGGGAGACTTTAACATCCATATGGACAAGGAAGTGGACATGGATATGATTAGGATCTGCGATATCACTTCCCCCCTAGGTCTCTCCCCCTACCTTACCGTGCCTACTCACAACAAGGGTCATACCCTTGACCAGGTGTTCTCCACCGCTCCTATTGATATGCTTTTTCCTTCACCGGTGCTGTGGTCGGACCATTATTTGATCGAATTCTGCATCTTAGGCATTAACAAACCACCATGTAATACTCTTTCACGCCAATGTCATGCCCCACGGGCCTATCACCATGTGACCCCTGAAATGTTGGCCCAGGCATGTCTGCTTCACCCTTGCCCAATGTTTGGGGATTTAGAAAGGGATCTGGCCTCTATGCAGACATGGCTTTTTGATAGGCTAGAAGATATTGCCCTTGAAATTGCACCCCGCAAGCTGATCAATAGAGCGGGCAAGATGGCCGCTGACTGACCGTAGGAGGACAATCGCACTCTCCTTCTCTCCCGTCATAAAGTGGAAAAAAAGGAATACCCTGAATACGTGCGTTTAAGGCGGAGTATGCAGTATGCAGCATGCCGTATGTTTTTGAGCGGAGCATAGAGCGAAGGTGCAAATCATCAATACCTAAACTAACAAACACTTACCTGAAGGCTGCGCTCCGGAGCTGGGCGTATCTTGTGGAAGGCAGAGCACGGCTGTGGTTAGAAGTTTGCTGACTGTGGAAGAGGAGGGGGGCCGCACAAACAATGGCGCCTCGAGGACCAAAACCGAAGGAGGTGAAAGAAGCCAAGGAGCAAACGCAAGCTGCGGGACCACGGGCGGAGACTCCCGCCGCTACTGCTGTACGATCGGGAGCAGATAGCAGGAAAGTGACAGGGAAGAACATCGGTGTAGGCACGACTGGGGAAGCCTCAAAGTCTGCCGAGCGCTGCACAGGGGGAAAAGAGACAGCAAACGACATTGCGAAGAAAGGTATCAGAGGTCAAGGTGATCAAAGAAGCGCTCCGGCAGCCAACGTTGCAGGAAGTTTTTTCTCCCACCAGAAGACTGTCAGGTCCAGACTTGGGGAATTGACGGCCCAGACTCCGCAAGGCATCGAGCGGGAGCTCAGACAGAAGGAGCAGAGTGAAGGTGATGATGATCTCGGGGATGACGGCGCAGAGAGGTTGATCGTTCAGCATACATGCAGCAAGAGTGGAGACGTGGAGGTTATGCTGCAGGCCCTGGGAGGGGAAAAAGCAGTATTTGAAATAGAAGCATCAAGCCAGCAAATTGGAGATTTTATTCAGCAGGAGGTAAGGGGGTCTTCAGAGGCAGCGGAGATTGACAAGGAGGGCACAAACACAGAGCAACAAACTCCCCAGGAGCAGGATGAAGAACAGGGGCAGGTCCTAGTAGTGACCCCAGTAGAGTTACCTCTGACCAGTAAAGTCTCTCAGTTAATTCCCCAAGCTCAGACATTGACACAGGAGCAAGCAAAGGCACAAGGGCAGCAACTAAGGAAGGATAAGGCATTAAATATCATTAAAACCAGGGAGGCCGCTACTCGCCTGGGGATCGCTGAAGGTAAAAAAAATGAAAGAGGGCCTGGAGGAAGGTTGGAAAAAACAGTACCAGGGTCCCCTAGTGAAGACTGTTTCTTCTCAGTAAATGAAGACATAAGAACTTCAGTGTCTAGTAGGGGAAGCTTTTTGGATGGGTCGGATTTAGAGTTCAAGTCTGACACTGGCACACATTTGGACTCTGGGCCTTCTACTGAAGAGAGCAGCTCAGACCATAGAGGGTCTATCGGGACAATGCAACGCCGCGGAGGGTCCAGAGCTAAGCAGAGGGAAAGGTCCAGTCTACAGCAGGGAGAGACAGTTAAAAAGCTGGCCTGGGACTATGCTGCAACATCCCAGTTGTACGTAGAGAACGGGGGCTTGGATGCACAGCAGGGTGCTGCGAATAAGGAGGCCAGAAATCCACCTACTATGGAATTGATGTTCGCTACACTCAAACAAATGCAGGGCGAGGCCAGGGCTGAGTCGAGAAAGGCCAGGCAAGAGTCAAAGAAGATACAAGGGGCTCTCAGGAAAATGAATAGACTTTACACAAAAGTCGTGGGAAGAGTAGCCCAGGTGGAAAAACGAACAGGAAATCTAGAAGATGAAGTGTCTAAGTGGCAGCAGTTCAAGAAAGATCAGGAGAAGTTGGCTGAAGATATGAGGCGAAAAACTCGAAGATTTTGAGAATCGCCACAGGCGCAATAATGTAAGACTGTTGGGAATTGCCGAAGGAGTTGAGGGGCAAGATGTGCGGGCTTTCGTCATTGACCTATTTTAAAAAGCCTTTCCAGAACTGACAACTTGGCACTGGGAAAGTGAGGTGCAGAGGGCGCACAGGTTCCCCCTGTTCCAAAGGAAAGACTCTACGGGGGCTGGTGGCAGTAAGCCCAGGGCAATCTTGGTCTTTCTTGGAAATTATATTTTGAGACAAGAGGTGATGGACAGAGCAAGACCGGAGGCCAAAACAACAGTAGATGGAATCACCTTTTTTGCACAGCCGGATTTCTGTCATGCTACGGTGGAAAGGAGATGTAGGGAAAGACAGATGACCCCAGCATTTCAGGCCTCAGGTCTTGAGGCTTATTTGCTATTTCCATCAAGACTGAAGGTTTTGATAAATGGGTCTGCTAAAATGTTCTCCTCTGAGAGAAAAGTGCAGGAATTTTTGTTAGAATGTAAGGAGAAACAGGGGCAAGCAGGGAGAGGGAGGACTGCAACTCAGTAAATTTATCAGTATAAGGAGCACATGCAGGATTAAAGTAAGATGTTTAATGGGAAGGGCACAATATGGAAAGAAGGGTTCAGGGCAGTGAAATGGATATATGGTTTTGACGGGAGGGAGGGAAGCGACTACCTGCGGATACACAGCAGCTACGCATAGGTCATGCATGACCTATTTGCCTGTAGGTGGGGGAGGGGTTCTGTGTGCGGGGGTCTGGGGTGGCTGCAGGGCACACTTTCGGGGGAAGCAGCGTCTAGTTCGAACACGACACATGGGAGAATTTAGTTTGCGGGAGGACACTAAGGGAAATACTAGGAACACAAGGAAAAAGAAAGGACGGAAGGATGGATGCGATAAAGGGCTGGGCAAGACACAGAGGGTCAAAAGAAAAGAGAGATAAAAATGAGCATTAAAATACTTACTATTAATGTATGTGACTTGAACGATCGTGTGAAAAGGCAGCGGGTGGCAGCCTACCTTAGAGCATCAGGAGCAGATTTTATATTATTACAGGAAACACATATTGAAGGCAGTAAGGGGTATCTCTTGGATCAGCTAGGATTCCAGGTGTTAGCACATTCCAAACAAGGTGAAAAGACAAGAGGAGTGGCAATACTGGCAAAAAGAAACCAAGTCACAATTAAAAAGAAAATGGAGGATGTATGGGGCAGGTGGGCTTTAGTGGAATGTCAAGTAAATGGGGACTGGATCACGCTAGGCTCGATCTATGGATCAACAGAGGACGATCCAGACATTTTTTTCATTTTTAGATACTGAGCTGTGGTATGGGCACCGACAGTAATTCTGGGAGGAGATTTCAATATCAACGGTATAGGAGGGCTAGGTCTAGGGGGGTAGGGAAATATCAGGGGCGGACAAAAAGGGTATTCAAGGCAATTAATGAGATGGCAAGGAATAACTCGCTGGTAGATGTTTGGAGCACAATTAAACCACAGGATGATGGCCCCACATATTTCTCGGCACCACATAGAGTCTTTGAAAGATTAGATTATTTTATGATATCTAATAGACTGATGGGGAAAGCAAAAATGGAAAGGGGACCCCGTATTGTCTCAGATCACAATCCGCTGACACTGATGCTGGAGAATATAGTTAAAACTAGGCCCTTGCGAAAATGGACATTTGAGCGAAGATTGTTAAAAGACCAACAGTACATTGAGCACCTGGAAAACTGGATAGAAAATTATTGGGAGACGAATTGGCATAGTACCTCCACGAGCTTTACCTGGGACGCCTTTAAAGCAGGGGTACGTGGAGAAACTCTCAGTTATAGCTTAACAAAACAAAAAAAGGAGAGAGTTAAGGAGATTATGTTATACCGGAAGGTTGCAGAAGTGGAGGCAGAGCTAGTGGCGCTAGTACAGGCAGGAGCACCCATAGAGCAGATTCTGATAGAATTAGCAAGGGCAAAAGCGGAAGCAGGAGAAAATATAGCAGCAAAAACGGCAGAGCAGTATACGGCAAGGAAGGAGCACTGCCATGAATACAGCGAGCGAGTGGGGCACACCCTGGCGGTCAGGACTAGACAGATTGAGGCAAGGGGTGAGATAAAGGAAATTATGGATAGTAATGGGAGTTTGATCACTGAAGCGGCTAGAATTAGAGAGGTGTTTAGGCAGTATTATACCAGACTTTATAGCGGGGATCAGGAAACGGACGAGGAGCTAACTCAGGAATACCTGGCTAATGTAGTAGCGCCATATCTCACCCAGAAAGACAGTGATGAGTTGGATGCACCAATACGGGAAGAGGAGGTGAGAAAGGCACTGGCAAGTTTACCAGCAGGGAAAGCCACAGGACCAGATCAGCTGCCAGTGGATTTTTATAGAACATTTCAAACAGGAATTTTCAAGTACATGTTTGAGAAAATTCACCAGGCACAGGAGGGCCACTCAATACCGAAATTGTGGGCAGCGGCAGAAATTGTGATTTTTCTTAAAAAAGGCAAGGTACCTACTGAGGCGGGCTCTTATAGGCCGATTACACTTTTAAATGCAGATGCCAAAGTCTTCTCTAAGGTTCTGGCCACCAGACTCTCCAGGGTAATAGACACTATAGTGACACATGTGCAGCATGGTTTTATACCAGGGAGGGGGGCGACGGAACACACACGAAGAGTAATGACACTATTTGATGCTACAGAAGTCTCAGGAGATCCAATGTCGGTTATGCTGCTAGACGCAGAGAAAGCGTTTGACCGCGTCTCCTGGGATTATCTGTGGTCATCTTTGAGTTGGGCTGGGATAGGGAATAATTTTATACGGGCCATTCGGGTGCTTTCCCAAGCTCCAACTGCACGGGTGAGGGTTATTGGGGAATATACGAACATGCTAGAAATAAAGCGGGGCACCAGGCAGGGATGCCCATGCTCCCCGCTGCTCTTTGCTGTATACCTGGACCCACCGCTACGTAGGCTAATAGGAAATAGGAGAATTAAACCAGTAAAGTTGATGGGGGCGAAGGTAAAGTGCTGGCATACGCTGATGACGTTGCAATTATTTCATCAGATCCTATGGAAGCAATAAGGGAAATAGAGGGAGAAGCAGCGGTGTTTGGCAGAATAGCTGGATACTCTCTGAACAAGGAAAAAACTCAGATTATTATAAACAACAAGGTACAGTCCCAGACAGACGTGTGGTAGACTCTGGTACATACTTGGGAATAGAAATAACAGAGAACTTAGACAGTGTGGTTGAAAGAAATATTGAACCAATAATTAATAAAGCTAAAAGGGATTTAGACAGATGGCATAATCTACATTTTACATTAGTAGGGCGAATAAATGTAGTTAAAATGATGCTACTGCCAAAATTGCTATATATTTTCCGGGCAATCCCTCTAACTTTTGAGCAAAGATGGTTTGTTTCTTTGGAGCAGATGGTAAATAGGTTTTTATGGGCGCAGGGGAAAACGAGACGGGCCCAGAGATATATGGCACTTCCTAGAGAGAAAGGCGGATGGGCAGTCCCAGACTTTAAAATGTACTACTGGGCGGCAGTTTTTCAATATATGGTGGAATTAATTGGGGAAGCAACAGAGCAAGCAAGTGCAGACAATTCGGTATATGCAGTATTAATGGGGGGGAGAAACATTAAAAATCTGTTCTTACAATACACCGAGTTTAGTTACTACAAAAAGGACGAAATTTAAAACTTTGATAGCGGCATGTAGGGTATGGGCTGCATTTAAAAAGAAGTTTGGGCTAGGAAGATACAATGCATACACACGGCTATTAGATAACAAGGCACTTCCGTCAGAGATATTCGCGGACTCTGTATTTAGAGAATGGGGGCAGAAGGGCATCGTGAGCCTCAAGGATTTGATGGGGAACACGGGGTGTATCAATTTTCGGGGTTACAACAGATATATGGGGTGGATACAAGTTTTTATAAATATTTACAAGTAAGGAGCTTTTTTTCCACGAAAAAGGGAGGCCCAGTAGGGTTTAGCGAAAATGTTTTGATGGAGTATGTAAGGAAGCAGGGGGGTTGCACGATAATTTTTTTTTATTTTGAATTGATAGAAAGTAGAGAAGATGATTTAGGGAAACAAGGAGAAAAATGGGTAGAGAGACTGGGGGTTGGGCAGGAAAACTTTCAGCTATCATTGGAACTAGGCAGGAACACGCTATTCTGTGCAGCCTTGCAGGCGCAGCACTACAAAACCATCTTCTCACTTTATTATACGCCAGGAAAAATTGCGCAATGGGGAGGCACCTCCGGAATTACATGCCCGCGCTGTAATGGTCCGGAAGCTGGGATGGTGCACATGTTTGCCACATGTCCGACATTGTTACCTCTACATAAAGAAATAGAAACATTTTTGGAGAATGCTATGGGTATCAGCGTAGAACTGACACCAGCAAGACTAGTCTTGGGAGTGGAATTTTTGTTTGTAGCTATGGCGGTTTTGAGGCTCTGTGTGGCCTCAGCTTGGAAAGACCCGGCACCACCCACTTTTCATCAATGGCTGGCAAGGCTACTCTCTATATATAACTTGGAGAGGGAGATATATGCAAGAAAAGGTAAAAAAGGGAGGAAGCTAGGTTTAAAAATATGGGAACCTATGGAAGCTTGGAATAAAGGATAGAATGTGGGCAAGAGGGCATGGTCAAGCCTTTCCTTTGCTGGTTTTTCCTTTTCTCTCTCCCGGCATACTGTAATATTGCCTTTTGGATAAATTAACATAACTGTGGGGGGGGGGGTTCTGTTTTTGTTTTTTTTTCTCCTTTTTTTTTATTTTTCTCAGAAATTCTCTCTGTATTAGGGATTTGTTTCAGCTTTGTTATAGTTCGTACTTTGTTGGGTTCTTGTTTTTCTCTTTCTAGTTTGTATCAATTTAAGTATTGAATCTGTATATGTTAAACAATAAGTATGTTTTTTGTGTATGTAAAGTGTCATGCAGCCAGGGGAGGGGGGGGGGGGAACGTGGGGTAAATATCTAATAAAAATATAAAAAAAAAAAAAAAGAAATTGCACCCCGCAAATCTACTAAACGTGCCTCTGCTCCTTGGTTCATGGAAGCATTGGCTCTGACACGGCAGCAGTGTAAGGTCGCACAGAGGGCCTGGCGCCGGCAGTATGACATCACTGCCAAACTGGCGTACAAAGCCTCTATCAAAGCCTACCATCAAGACATTCTGCTTGAAAAGAAATGTTATTTTTCTAAGAGAATTGAGGCTGCCACCAACTCTTGTAAAGAGATATTTACTATTGTAAGGGAATTCACTGCCCCCAAAATGAAGACGCCGGTATGTGCGTACTCAGAATCCTGGGTGACCGCACTGGCTAATTTCTTCACTACCAAGATTTAGACCATTCAGGACTCCTTTGTATCAGCCAGGGCAGTGGCAGGCACTATTGTGAGTGCCCAGGTGGGGTCTGGACTTAGCTTTGAGCCCTATTTTTCCGATTTCCCACCTTTACCTGTAAGTACATCCTTGGAGCTCTTAGCTAAATTAAAATCGGGCTCTCCACTTGATCATTGCCCAGCCAAGTTTTTAGCTAGAATGGCGGAGGTTATAAATCCCCTTGTTAATCCACTGCTGAATCTTTCTCTTAGTACTGGTGTGGTCTCTTCAGTTTGGAAGCAGGCGATGGTTATTCCATTACTTAAAAAGCCAGGACTGGATCCTGAGGTCTACACCAATTACAGGCCTATCTCCCATCTGCCGGCCTTGGCCAAAATTGTGGAGAAACATGTCTACACATCCCTTTCCAATTTCCTTGAAACGCACAACCTATTACACTCTACGCAATCCAGCTTCCGTACCAATCTGAGCACCAAGACGGCACTATTGGAAGTTACGGAGGCAATATAGGAGGTATTGGATGGAGGTGGCAAGGCTATGCTGGTGATGCTCGACCTGTTGGCGGCCTTTGACACCGTCCCCCATGAGGGTCTCCTCACTAGACTTAGTGAGGTAGGTCTGAGGGGGAGGGTGTTCAGCTGGTTTAAATCTTTTCTCGTGGGCCGCTGTCAAACGGTCTGGGCCCCCCCTTTTTCCGCTGTAGTGCCGCCATTGGAAGTTGGAGTCCCCCAGGGCTCTGTTTTGAGCCCTACTCTGTTTAACATCTTCATGACCCCTCTGGCGGCACTGGCGGAGTCGCATGGGGCCCAGATCGTATCATATGCCGACGACACCCAGATCCTTTTCACTTGCGGGAAAAGGTCAGATTTCGACGGAGAGAGCATCCGGGGGTGCCTTGGGGCTGTCTTTAAATGGTTCCAGCAGAACAGCCTCAAGTGCAACTCAGATAAGTCTAAGGGGCTCTGCTCCGAGCTGGCAGGACTGGTGGCCTGCTGATATGCTGATATGTTCCCACCATCGTCCGCTTCCACGATAGCCAAGAACCTCGGTGTGAAAGTCGATAATGGCCTGACACTGAAGCCTCAGATTCTCGGTTTAGCTGGAACATGCTTTGGCCTTTTGAGGATGCTCCGGAAGTTTCTACCTTTGCTTCCGATGGAGCATAGGAAAATCACGGTGCAGGCCCTTATCGGGTCGCGATTGGACTATGCCAATATCCTTTACCTGGGCCTGCCGGAGTACCTTCTGCAACGGTTGCAAGTGGTCCAAAATTTGGCTGCACGGGCCATTTTTGGTTTATCTAGCCGAACTAAATCATCTGACCTCTTGTGGTCTTTGAATTGGCTGCCTATCCGTAAACGGATCGTTTTTAAGGCACTTACTCTGGCCCACAAGGCTTTTCATGCCTCTGGGGCCAAATATATTCAAAAACGGCTGCCCTTCTATCTTCCAGCTAGATCTCTGAGGTCAGCGTCGCAGTCTCTTGCTGTGGTCCCAGTTATAAGAAGAGCTCAAACTGGAGGCCGGTCTTTCAAGCGCCTGGCGCCTCAGCTCTGGAACACCCTGCCAATCGCTCTGCGCCGGAATTCCAATCTGTTGGCTTTTAGAAAGGACTTGAAATCCTGGCTATTTATTCAGTAGACCCTGTCTTCCTTTTGTTTGCCCTTTTCTGCTTCTGTTGTAGGTCATAAAGCGCTGGGACACTCTTCGGAGTAGCCGAGCGCTATACAAAACACCACCTAACATTAACATTAACATTAACATCCTCTCCTGTTCCTTCCTCTTCCAGTGCCTTCCATCTGCTCTGCATCTAGACCCCGCATTGACTTAACCACGCATATGTCTTTTTAAAGCATATGTGTGATTAAGGCAAGCGTGATTCGGCTTGCGGGGAAATGCCGTGCGTGGCTGAGCAGGCATGCTTTAGATATCCATGATCTCCTGATTGCAGAGGAGCCCTTGTGTTTGTTTCTTACTGAGACATGGCTAGGTGAGGCCGCTAATCCTGACATTGCTACGGCGATCCCCCCAGACTATGTTATTTTTAGGCAGGATAGGATCAAAGGTAGGGGAGTGGGGGTGGCAATCGTGGTAAAGAGGTCTGTAACTTGCTCGATTCTCCCCACTGAGATTATTTCTGGATGCAAATCCCTGGCCTTCTCCATATCTTTGTCCTCACACCAATCATGATCGGGGTTGCTGATTTATAGACCGCTGGGGCCCACGGGCTCTTTTCATGAAGAGTTACAGGCGGTGGCTACTACACTGTGCTTGAGGGTAGATCACTGTATCGTAATGGGAGACTTTAACATCCATATGGACAAGGAAGTGGACATGGATATGATTAGGATCTGCGATATCACTTCCCCCCTAGGTCTCTCCCCCTACCTTACCGTGCCTACTCACAACAAGGGTCATACCCTTGACCAGGTGTTCTCCACCGCTCCTATTGATATGCTTTTTCCTTCACCGGTGCTGTGGTCGGACCATTATTTGATCGAATTCTGCATCTTAGGCATTAACAAACCACCATGTAATACTCTTTCACGCCAATGTCATGCCCCACGGGCCTATCACCATGTGACCCCTGAAATGTTGGCCCAGGCATGTCTGCTTCACCCTTGCCCAATGTTTGGGGATTTAGAAAGGGATCTGGCCTCTATGCAGACATGGCTTTTTGATAGGCTAGAAGATATTGCCCTTGAAATTGCACCCCGCAAGCTGATCAATAGAGCGGGCAAGATGGCCGCTGACTGACCGTAGGAGGACAATCGCACTCTCCTTCTCTCCCGTCATAAAGTGGAAAAAAAGGAATACCCTGAATACGTGCGTTTAAGGCGGAGTATGCAGTATGCAGCATGCCGTATGTTTTTGAGCGGAGCATAGAGCGAAGGTGCAAATCATCAATACCTAAACTAACAAACACTTACCTGAAGGCTGCGCTCCGGAGCTGGGCGTATCTTGTGGAAGGCAGAGCACGGCTGTGGTTAGAAGTTTGCTGACTGTGGAAGAGGAGGGGGGCCGCACAAACAATGACGCCTCGAGGACCAAAACCGAAGGAGGTGAAAGAAGCCAAGGAGCAAACGCAAGCTGCGGGACCACGGGCGGAGACTCCCGCCGCTACTGCTGTACGATCGGGAGCAGATAGCAGGAAAGTGACAGGGAAGAACATCGGTGTAGGCACGACTGGGGAAGCCTCAAAGTCTGCCGAGCGCTGCACAGGGGGAAAAGAGACAGCAAACGACATTGCGAAGAAAGGTATCAGAGGTCAAGGTGATCAAAGAAGCGCTCCGGCAGCCAACGTTGCAGGAAGTTTTTTCTCCCACCAGAAGACTGTCAGGTCCAGACTTGGGGAATTGACGGCCCAGACTCCGCAAGGCATCGAGCGGGAGCTCAGACAGAAGGAGCAGAGTGAAGGTGATGATGATCTCGGGGATGACGGCGCAGAGAGGTTGATCGTTCAGCATACATGCAGCAAGAGTGGAGACGTGGAGGTTATGCTGCAGGCCCTGGGAGGGGAAAAAGCAGTATTTGAAATAGAAGCATCAAGCCAGCAAATTGGAGATTTTATTCAGTAGGAGGTAAGGGGGTCTTCAGAGGCAGCGGAGATTGACAAGGAGGGCACAAACACAGAGCAACAAACTCCCCAGGAGCAGGATGAAGAACAGGGGCAGGTCCTAGTAGTGACCCCAGTAGAGTTACCTCTGACCAGTAAAGTCTCTCAGTTAATTCCCCAAGCTCAGACATTGACACAGGAGCAAGCAAAGGCACAAGGGCAGCAACTAAGGAAGGATAAGGCATTAAATATCATTAAAACCAGGGAGGCCGCTACTCGCCTGGGGATCGCTGAAGGTAAAAAAAATGAAAGAGGGCCTGGAGGAAGGTTGGAAAAAACAGTACCAGGGTCCCCTAGTGATGACTGTTTCTTCTCAGTAAATGAAGACATAAGAACTTCAGTGTCTAGTAGGGGAAGCTTTTTGGATGGGTCGGATTTAGAGTTCAAGTCTGACACTGGCACACATTTGGACTCTGGGCCTTCTACTGAAGAGAGCAGCTCAGACCATAGAGGGTCTATCGGGGCAATGCAACGCCGCGGAGGGTCCAGAGCTAAGCAGAGGGAAAGGTCCAGTCTACAGCAGGGAGAGACAGTTAAAAAGCTGGCCTGGGACTATGCTGCAACATCCCAGTTGTACGTAGAGAACGGGGGCTTGGATGCACAGCAGGGTGCTGCGAATAAGGAGGCCAGAAATCCACCTACTATGGAATTGATGTTCGCTACACTCAAACAAATGCAGGGCGAGGCCAGGGCTGAGTCGAGAAAGGCCAGGCAAGAGTCAAAGAAGATACAAGGGGCTCTCAGGAAAATGAATAGACTTTACACAAAAGTCGTGGGAAGAGTAGCCCAGGTGGAAAAACGAACAGGAAATCTAGAAGATGAAGTGTCTAAGTGGCAGCAGTTCAAGAAAGATCAGGAGAAGTTGGCTGAAGATATGAGGCGAAAAACTCGAAGATTTTGAGAATCGCCACAGGCGCAATAATGTAAGACTGTTGGGAATTGCCGAAGGAGTTGAGGGGCAAGATGTGCGGGCTTTCGTCATTGACCTATTTTAAAAAGCCTTTCCAGAACTGACAACTTGGCACTGGGAAAGTGAGGTGCAGAGGGCGCACAGGTTCCCCCTGTTCCAAAGGAAAGACTCTACGGGGGCTGGTGGCAGTAAGCCCAGGGCAATCTTGGTCTTTCTTGGAAATTATATTTTGAGACAAGAGGTGATGGACAGAGCAAGACCGGAGGCCAAAACAACAGTAGATGGAATCACCTTTTTTGCACAGCCGGATTTCTGTCATGCTACGGTGGAAAGGAGATGTAGGGAAAGACAGATGACCCCAGCATTTCAGGCCTCAGGTCTTGAGGCTTATTTGCTATTTCCATCAAGACTGAAGGTTTTGATAAATGGGTCTGCTAAAATGTTCTCCTCTGAGAGAAAAGTGCAGGAATTTTTGTTAGAATGTAAGGAGAAACAGGGGCAAGCAGGGAGATGGAGGACTGCAACTCAGTAAATTTATCAGTATAAGGAGCACATGCAGGATTAAAGTAAGATGTTTAATGGGAAGGGCACAATATGGAAAGAAGGGTTCAGGGCAGTGAAATGGATATATGGTTTTGACGGGAGGGAGGGAAGCGACTACCTGCGGATACACAGCAGCTACGCATAGGTCATGCATGACCTATTTGCCTGTAGGGGGGGAGGGGTTCTGTGTGCGGGGGTCTGGGGTGGCTGCAGGGCACACTTTCGGGGGAAGCAGCGTCTAGTTCGAACACGACACATGGGAGAATTTAGTTTGCGGGAGGACACTAAGGGAAATACTAGGAACACAAGGAAAAAGAAAGGACGGAAGGATGGATGCGATAAAGGGCTGGGCAAGACACAGAGGGTCAAAAGAAAAGAGAGATAAAAATGAGCATTAAAATACTTACTATTAATGTATGTGACTTGAACGATCGTGTGAAAAGGCAGCGGGTGGCAGCCTACCTTAGAGCATCAGGAGCAGATTTTATATTATTACAGGAAACACATATTGAAGGCAGTAAGGGGTATCTCTTGGATCAGCTAGGATTCCAGGTGTTAGCACATTCCAAACAAGGTGAAAAGACAAGAGGAGTGGCAATACTGGCAAAAAGAAACCAAGTCACAATTAAAAAGAAAATGGAGGATGTATGGGGCAGGTGGGCTTTAGTGGAATGTCAAGTAAATGGGGACTGGATCACGCTAGGCTCGATCTATGGATCAACAGAGGACGATCCAGACATTTTTTTCATTTTTAGATACTGAGCTGTGGTATGGGCACCGACAGTAATTCTGGGAGGAGATTTCAATATCAACGGTATAGGAGGGCTAGGTCTAGGGGGGTAGGGAAATATCAGGGGCGGACAAAAAGGGTATTCAAGGCAATTAATGAGATGGCAAGGAATAACTCGCTGGTAGATGTTTGGAGCACAATTAAACCACAGGATGATGGCCCCACATATTTCTCGGCACCACATAGAGTCTTTGAAAGATTAGATTATTTTATGATATCTAATAGACTGATGGGGAAAGCAAAAATGGAAAGGGGACCCCGTATTGTCTCAGATCACAATCCGCTGACACTGATGCTGGAGAATATAGTTAAAACTAGGCCCTTGCGAAAATGGACATTTGAGCGAAGATTGTTAAAAGACCAACAGTACATTGAGCACCTGGAAAACTGGATAGAAAATTATTGGGAGACGAATTGGCATAGTACCTCCACGAGCTTTACCTGGGATGCCTTTAAAGCAGGGGTACGTGGAGAAACTCTCAGTTATAGCTTAACAAAACAAAAAAAGGAGAGAGTTAAGGAGATTATGTTATACCGGAAGGTTGCAGAAGTGGAGGCAGAGCTAGTGGCGCTAGTACAGGCAGGAGCACCCATAGAGCAGATTCTGATAGAATTAGCAAGGGCAAAAGCGGAAGCAGGAGAAAATATAGCAGCAAAAACGGCAGAGCAGTATACGGCAAGGAAGGAGCACTGCCATGAATACAGCGAGCGAGTGGGGCACACCCTGGCGGTCAGGACTAGACAGATTGAGGCAAGGGGTGAGATAAAGGAAATTATGGATAGTAATGGGAGTTTGATCACTGAAGCGGCTAGAATTAGAGAGGTGTTTAGGCAGTATTATACCAGACTTTATAGCGGGGATCAGGAAACGGACGAGGAGCTAACTCAGGAATACCTGGCTAATGTAGTAGCGCCATATCTCACCCAGAAAGACAGTGATGAGTTGGATGCACCAATACGGGCAGAGGAGGTGAGAAAGGCACTGGCAAGTTTACCAGCAGGGAAAGCCACAGGACCAGATCAGCTGCCAGTGGATTTTTATAGAACAGTTCAAACAGGAATTTTCAAGTACATGTTTGAGAAAATTCACCAGGCACAGGAGGGCCACTCAATACCGAAATTGTGGGCAGCGGCAGAAATTGTGATTTTTCTTAAAAAAGGCAAGGTACCTACTGAGGCGGGCTCTTATAGGCCGATTACACTTTTAAATGCAGATGCCAAAGTCTTCTCTAAGGTTCTGGCCACCAGACTCTCCAGGGTAATAGACACTATAGTGACACATGTGCAGCATGGTTTTATACCAGGGAGGGGGGCGACGGAACACACACGAAGAGTAATGACACTATTTGATGCTACAGAAGTCTCAGGAGATCCAATGTCGGTTATGCTGCTAGACGCAGAGAAAGCGTTTGACCGCGTCTCCTGGGATTATCTGTGGTCATCTTTGAGTTGGGCTGGGATAGGGAATAATTTTATACGGGCCATTCGGGTGCTTTCCCAAGCTCCAACTGCACGGGTGAGGGTTATTGGGGAATATACGAACATGCTAGAAATAAAGCGGGGCACCAGGCAGGGATGCCCATGCTCCCCGCTGCTCTTTGCTGTATACCTGGACCCACCGCTACGTAGGCTAATAGGAAATAGGAGAATTAAACCAGTAAAGTTGATGGGGGCGAAGGTAAAGTGCTGGCATACGCTGATGACGTTGCAATTATTTCATCAGATCCTATGGAAGCAATAAGGGAAATAGAGGGAGAAGCAGCGGTGTTTGGCAGAATAGCTGGATACTCTCTGAACAAGGAAAAAACTCAGATTATTATAAACAACAAGGTACAGTCCCAGACAGACGTGTGGTAGACTCTGGTACATACTTGGGAATAGAAATAACAGAGAACTTAGACAGTGTGGTTGAAAGAAATATTGAACCAATAATTAATAAAGCTAAAAGGGATTTAGACAGATGGCATAATCTACATTTTACATTAGTAGGGCGAATAAATGTAGTTAAAATGATGCTACTGCCAAAATTGCTATATATTTTCCGGGCAATCCCTCTAACTTTTGAGCAAAGATGGTTTGTTTCTTTGGAGCAGATGGTAAATAGGTTTTTATGGGCGCAGGGGAAAACGAGACGGGCCCAGAGATATATGGCACTTCCTAGAGAGAAAGGCGGATGGGCAGTCCCAGACTTTAAAATGTACTACTGGGCGGCAGTTTTTCAATATATGGTGGAATTAATTGGGGAAGCAACAGAGCAAGCAAGTGCAGACAATTCGGTATATGCAGTATTAATGGGGGGGAGAAACATTAAAAATCTGTTCTTACAATACACCGAGTTTAGTTACTACAAAAAGGACGAAATTTAAAACTTTGATAGCGGCATGTAGGGTATGGGCTGCATTTAAAAAGAAGTTTGGGCTAGGAAGATACAATGCATACACACGGCTATTAGATAACAAGGCACTTCCGTCAGAGATATTCGCGGACTCTGTATTTAGAGAATGGGGGCAGAAGGGCATCGTGAGCCTCAAGGATTTGATGGGGAACACGGGGTGTATCAATTTTCGGGGTTACAACAGATATATGGGGTGGATACAAGTTTTTATAAATATTTACAAGTAAGGAGCTTTTTTTCCACGAAAAAGGGAGGCCCAGTAGGGTTTAGCGAAAATGTTTTGATGGAGTATGTAAGGAAGCAGGGGGGTTGCACGATAATTTTTTTTTATTTTGAATTGATAGAAAGTAGAGAAGATGATTTAGGGAAACAAGGAGAAAAATGGGTAGAGAGACTGGGGGTTGTGCAGGAAAACTTTCAGCTATCATTGGAACTAGGCAGGAACACGCTATGCTGTGCAGCCTTGCAGGCGCAGCACTACAAAACCATCTTCTCACTTTATTATACGCCAGGAAAAATTGCGCAATGGGGAGGCACCTCCGGAATTACATGCCCGCGCTGTAATGGTCCGGAAGCTGGGATGGTGCACATGTTTGCCACATGTCCGACATTGTTACCTCTACATAAAGAAATAGAAAATTTTTTGGAGAATGCTATGGGTATCAGCGTAGAACTGACACCAGCAAGACTAGTCTTGGGAGTGGAATTTTTGTTTGTAGCTATGGCGGTTTTGAGGCTCTGTGTGGCCTCAGCTTGGAAAGACCCGGCACCACCCACTTTTCATCAATGGCTGGCAAGGCTACTCTCTATATATAACTTGGAGAGGGAGATATATGCAAGAAAAGGTAAAAAAGGGAGGAAGCTAGGTTTAAAAATATGGGAACCTATGGAAGCTTGGAATAAAGGATAGAATGTGGGCAAGAGGGCATGGTCAAGCCTTTCCTTTGCTGGTTTTTCCTTTTCTCTCTCCCGGCATACTGTAATATTGCCTTTTGGATAAATTAACATAACTGTGGGGGGGGGGTTCTGTTTTTGTTTTTTTTTCTCCTTTTTTTTTATTTTTCTCAGAAATTCTCTCTGTATTAGGGATTTGTTTCAGCTTTGTTATAGTTCGTACTTTGTTGGGTTCTTGTTTTTCTCTTTCTAGTTTGTATCAATTTAAGTATTGAATCTGTATATGTTAAACAATAAGTATGTTTTTTGTGTATGTAAAGTGTCATGCAGCCAGGGGAGGGGGGGGGGGGGAACGTGGGGTAAATATCTAATAAAAATATTAAAAAAAAAAAAAAGAAATTGCACCCCGCAAATCTACTAAACGTGCCTCTGCTCCTTGGTTCATGGAAGCATTGGCTCTGACACGGCAGCAGTGTAAGGTCGCACAGAGGGCCTGGCGCCGGCAGTATGACATCACTGCCAAACTGGCGTACAAAGCCTCTATCAAAGCCTACCATGAAGACATTCTGCTTGAAAAGAAATTTTATTTTTCTAAGAGAATTGAGGCTGCCACCAACTCTTGTAAAGAGATATTTACTATTGTAAGGGAATTCACTGCCCCCAAAATGAAGACGCCGGTATGTGCGTACTCAGAATCCTGGGTGACCGCACTGGCTAATTTCTTCACTACCAAGATTTAGACCATTCAGGACTCCTTTGTATCAGCCGGGGCAGTGGCAGGCACTATTGTGAGTGCCCAGGTGGGGTCTGGACTTAGCTTTGAGCCCTATTTTTCCGATTTCCCACCTTTACCTGTAAGTACATCCTTGGAGCTCTTAGCTAAATTAAAATCGGGCTCTCCACTTGATCATTGCCCAGCCAAGTTTTTAGCTAGAATGGCGGAGGTTATAAATCCCCTTGTTAATCCACTGCTGAATCTTTCTCTTAGTACTGGTGTGGTCTCTTCAGTTTGGAAGCAGGCGATGGTTATTCCATTACTTAAAAAGCCAGGACTGGATCCTGAGGTCTACACCAATTACAGGCCTATCTCCCATCTGCCGGCCTTGGCCAAAATTGTGGAGAAACATGTCTACACATCCCTTTCCAATTTCCTTGAAACGCACAACCTATTACACTCTACGCAATCCAGCTTCCGTACCAATCTGAGCACCAAGACGGCACTATTGGAAGTTACGGAGGCAATATAGGAGGTATTGGATGGAGGTGGCAAGGCTATGCTGGTGATGCTCGACCTGTTGGCAGCCTTTGACACCGTCCCCCATGAGGGTCTCCTCACTAGACTTAGTGAGGTAGGTCTGAGGGGGAGGGTGTTCAGCTGGTTTAAATCTTTTCTCGTGGGCCGCTGTCAAACGGTCTGGGCCCCCCCTTTTTCCGCTGTAGTGCCGCCATTGGAAATTGGAGTCCCCCAGGGCTCTGTTTTGAGCCCTACTCTGTTTAACATCTTCATGACCCCTCTGGCGGCACTGGCGGAGTCGCATGGGGCCCAGATCGTATCATATGCCGACGACACCCAGATCCTTTTCACTTGCGGGAAAAGGTCAGATTTCGACGGAGAGAGCATCCGGGGGTGCCTTGGGGCTGTCTTTAAATGGTTCCAGCAGAACAGCCTCAAGTGCAACTCAGATAAGTCTAAGGGGCTCTGCTCCGAGCTGGCAGGACTGGTGGCCTGCTGATATGCTGATATGTTCCCACCATCGTCCGCTTCCACGATAGTCAAGAACCTCGGTGTGAAAGTCGATAATGGCCTGACACTGAAGCCTCAGATTCTCGGTTTAGCTGGAACATGCTTTGGCCTTTTGAGGATGCTCCGGAAGTTTCTACCTTTGCTTCCGATGGAGCATAGGAAAATCACGGTGCAGGCCCTTATCGGGTCGCGATTGGACTATGCCAATATCCTTTACCTGGGCCTGCCGGAGTACCTTCTGCAACGGTTGCAAGTGGTCCAAAATTTGGCTGCACGGGCCATTTTTGGTTTATCTAGCCGAACTAAATCATCTGACCTCTTGTGGTCTTTGAATTGGCTGCCTATCCGTAAACGGATCGTTTTTAAGGCACTTACTCTGGCCCACAAGGCTTTTCATGCCTCTGGGGCCAAATATATTCAAAAACGGCTGCCCTTCTATCTTCCAGCTAGATCTCTGAGGTCAGCGTCGCAGTCTCTTGCTGTGGTCCCAGTTATAAGAAGAGCTCAAACTGGAGGCCGGTCTTTCAAGCGCCTGGCGCCTCAGCTCTGGAACACCCTGCCAATTGCTCTGCGCCGGAATTCCAATCTGTTGGCTTTTAGAAAGGACTTGAAATCCTGGCTATTTATTCAGTAGACCCTGTCTTCCTTTTGTTTGCCCTTTTCTGCTTCTGTTGTAGGTCATAAAGCGCTGGGACACTCTTCGGAGTAGCCGAGCGCTATACAAAACACCACCTAACATTAACATTAACATTAACATCCTCTCCTGTTCCTTCCTCTTCCAGTGCTTTCCATCTGCTCTGCATCTAGACCCCGCATTGACTTAACCACGCATATGTCTTTTTAAAGCATATGTGTGATTAAGGCAAGCGTGATTCGGCTTGCGGGGAAATGGCGTGCGTGGCTGAACCCAAGTTGTTACGTTAATTTCCCCAAATTTTATGATATTTAAAGTTAAGACGACCATAATCGTTGAACAGAAGAGAAATTCTAACATGAAATTAGCTTACAGTCCTTTAAATAGCAACGCAGTCAGCCTGGGCTCTGTCGACCTGCATAGTTATCACTATGGGGGGTTAACTCAGATGAGGAAGCTAGAGTTGCTGTTTAAAGGAACTAAAAGGACAAAGAAGATATTGAGGATAAAACAATATTCCATACATAGAAGGGAAGTTTGGAGACCAACTAATTCCCTTTTACCAATTTAGATTCTATTTTTGACACCTTTGCCTATAAAGGGAATGTTAAACAAGATGGCTTGGATATTCAAAACGTAATTGGCTATTTAAGGGGAATATTCTTTTATTGATATACTGACTTTCTATGTGAACTGCAGTAAATATGGTATTTCTTACCGGCAACTCCAGTTCTCTCGTAGGGGTATTTCCATGATAGTCATAATCTCTGAATAGTCCTGTCTATCTGCGGGACCCCAGAGCACTTTGTTCAGTATACCTTCTTAAGTGCTGAAGTTCGCCTTTCTTCGAGAAGGCCTTGAAAAGTCACTAAAGAAAGATAAAGATCAAGGTCCTCATTTATGAGAAATGGCGCATCGCTGCGTTAAAGCAGCGATGCGTCACTTCTCAGTGCGCACTCCTTGCGACATTCCTGATGCGTCATATTTACTGTATGACGCGTCATGTCGCAAGGAGTTACAGATACGTCAGTATTTCTGACGTATCTGGAGCGCAAAAGTGACGCATTGCTGGAGTGTGTCACAACAGTCTTACGCCTGCTGTGAGGCAGGCCCAAGATTTTGACGCAACGGCATCCTAGAAGTGACGCAGTGAAATCTCATAGATTTCACTGCGTCACTTCTACGAGGCTTTTTGCTGGGGAACGCCCCCCTGCATACATTATACCTGATGCAGGTGCAATGTAGAGCAGGGGTTTACAAAGTGACTCATCTGCTTAGATGCGTCACTTTGTAAATAGTGCGCAACAGAAGGCGTGTTTTACGCCGCCGATGCGTCACAAAAAGTGACACATCGGAAGCGCAAAACTGACGCAATGCCTTATAAATGAGGCCCAAAGTGCTCTGGGCTCCCGGCCGAAGGGCGGGACTATTCAACGCTTATGACTATACATGGTAGTCCCCTACGAGAGAACCGCAGATCCCAAGTGTAGCAATATGAAGGAAAATCTATTCTACTATCCAAAGTAGAAAGACATTTATATTTTGAAGGCAATATTGTCTCCTAAAGGATCAATAATTTAGAAGGCAACACTCGAGTAACTTTCTTTTCCAGAGAATACATCGTAATAGAGATCCTGACAATGAGAGCTCCGAGGAGAATATGGGAAAACTGGGAAATTTCATATCATGACATATGCCTGAGAGCTGTTGGGGCCACAGAAGAGTCAGTCACATGCTAAGACCTCTCAATAAGAGAGAGCTTCCCCACGGATCAAGGGAGAGCTCACAACAAGCTCCCAAAACACAACAAAAATCTCATGCTCTTCTCCTGTTTGAAATCTTCCCTGGATCTCTCCAAAACTACAGATTTAAAAGGCCAATCTAGGATATTGAACTGAAAATGTGAAGATTCCATAAAGGCAGAAATTCAAAAGTAAAATTTTACTCACCAAGGCCTAAAAAACATGAAGAGCTGCCACTAAGGCACTTCTTTTGCCCTTTTCTTTGACACTGTTACTCTCAGCTGCGGTGGCACTTTATCTTTGAACAGAAATACACTTGACTCTTTGTTTTTGCTTTCAGAAAATAAATTCCTCATCCAACAGTGTGCATCTATGTGTGTTTACACCGTTTATCTGCCATGTTGCCTGCTGTGACACCATCATTTTGTCAAGTACTTTCAGTCAACAGTACTTTCTATTATTGAACTTGTGGTTTCTAATGATAAGTGTAGGCTTATAAGCCCCAGAGTGGGGCATGTTGTTATTTAAAATGCTGGATGTAGCTGAGGCTTCTGCCAAATCACTTGGCAGCCATGTCTTTCAGTGGGAATGACAGTTTCCAAGAAGTCTCCCCATTGTGATATTACACACCTCACTGGAACTCTCTAAAGCAACCTAAGAAGGATTAGACCTCATCATGTATGCATGACTTGAGGCTCACTCTCTCACAGACCTAAAGAAGTGCAAATATTATAATTAAATAACAGAATTACTAACTTCAACAGTACTTTTTTTTAATCAACTTTAAAAGAAAGATTGAAGAGAAGCTAGCCTCTACCTTACTTGAACCTGTGAAGTGCAGACAGCTACAGCTTATTTTTCGAGTTAAGAGGGAACCAGGTCTAGCAGTTAGGGCTGGACTGTTCCTACTGGAGGAGGCCCAGGCCGATACACAGCAGCGGGTGGACAACCCCCAAGAGTGGTGGAGCTGGCAAATGGGTGGTGGATTGGCGCAATCACGCGGGGTAAATCAATGAGCATTTGTATGGCGCAGAACTGTACCCTTAGGGGTATATGGGCCCTGTGTATGTGACGTCACTGCAGAGGAGCCAGGACAGAGACGAGCAGAAAGAGGAAAAATAAAGATCAGAAATGAGCAGAAAGTTGAAAAATGATGGTCGGAAACGAGCTGGAAGAGGAAAAATTAAGGTCAGAAACGAGAAGAAAGAGGATAAATAATGGGCATTGAAAAGCAGAAAGAGGCAAAATAATGGCCAGAAATTGGCAGACTGAGGCAAATAATGGGCAGAAGGAAAAATAAAGGTCAGAAAGGAGAAGAAAGAGGCAACTTGTCAGCCAGGCCTTCGCATAAAACCCAGCCAAATCGACATGCACAGTGTAAACTGTTGGAGTGAGCACCACTCCCTTGCTGCCAGTCAGCAGCAGTGGCCCCACCCCAAACAACGACTCAGTATGCGGAAAGGGAAAAATAAAATGGTACTAAATTGAACTTATCAATATTTTATTTTTCACCTTTGCGGCGCTGGCAGCAGGGGGACGTTGTTGCCCCCTTGCCCCAATGAGTGGCCGCAGCTGAAACTATATATTTGGTTGGTTGTCTGATGTGGCACAGTGCGAAAAAATCATTCGACTCGCGTGAAGCTGTGAATGAATGCCATTGGTTGAGATTGATTCTCCCATCATGCTTTTGTTGATCTCCACAGGAGGAACACTAACCTAACAAGCAGCGGCAGCTACTACATTAACCCCTTAAGTTCTTCGAACGTTCGGCGGCCGACGGCACCACTACCTTGGGAGTGCTGCCGTCGGCCATTGAACGTTCCAACTGCACCTGCGCAATGGAACGTCCAGCACTGGAGCTGGACGTTCCATAGCTGCTAAGGTGTTAAGGCGAATGAGCATCATATCACTGCTCTCAGAGCACTGGAATAAGGAAAAATAAAATGATAATAATGCAACGTTATTATAATTTTATTTTTCATACAGGTTATGGGACAGATTAGGGCAGGGCTGGGGTCATAGGCCGGAGGGGTGGTGGGTAACCATAAATGAGCAGGACAGTTTGACTGGCCGTATTGGGCAAGGCAGTCATGCCCACTAAGCATTTCGCCACCTGGCTATGTTGCACAGCTGGGTGGGGAACAGTCCCAAGGCTTCCAGGCACTGTCTGAGTGGCCAAACTGGCCACTCAGACCAAACAACACACTGCTGTCATGCTGGTGACTACAGCGTCGTAATTGGCGTAGGGAGGCTGTCAGCTGCCAGGAGCTGGGAAGGGAAGAGAATGCAGGGGTAGCTGCGGCTGTAATCAGGTAAGTGATCTTTTTAGTTTTTTATCCTTCCCCAACCACCAACCACCACCCACCACCCTGTTCATTAGCAGCCACCACCTCTAACAAGATATCATGCTGAAAAGCTTAATGTGCTGTCCTATCTGGATACTGTACACAGTGGCACAGTGCTCTGTTTTATCTTGCAGGTCCAAACCAAACCTTATTCCACATCTTTCACTTCCTCCACTGTTCTCTCTGCTACTGCAGATTTTATTTAGTTTCAATTTAATGAGTTTCAATTGAAAATCTCTCAAGTCTACTTTTTTGCATGGTCATCCCCATTGTTTGTGTACTGATGCTGTTGCTTTTTTAACTGTCCTCACTGGGCACTGCTGTGCAGACTCCTCTCCAGTGTGTGTGCTCTGACCACTCAACAATGGAAAAATTGGGTAATTCACTCTTTGAATATTCACCTTTCCGGTAAGGACATAGGGGCAGATTTATGTTAACTGGCGCATCCCCAGGGATGCGCCAGTTAACGTGCACCACAGTGCGCCACAGCTCCGCCACCCATGGTGCGCCGCATTTATAATGCGGCGCACCATGGTGCAAAAACGGCACAGATGCATGACGCATCTGTGCCGGAAATATGGCGCATTGCTGGAGTTGCGTCGCAAACGCGACGCAGCTCCAGCAAGGCTCGGGGGTACACCATGTGCACAATGCTGCGTCAAGACCTACGCCTGCTTCAAGCAGGCGCAGGGTTTTGACGCAGCATTGCCCTGAAAGTGACTGAGTGAAATTTCATAGATTTCACTCAGCCACTTTCAGGAGGCGTTCCTGCGCAGGAACGCCCCCCCCCCCCTGCGCAGGAACGCCTCCTTATGGCGCAGTGCTTTACAACGTGACGCATCTCCTAGCAGTATAATCAAGTAAATGGTTTTTTGATAGTTTATTTGCATGTGTGAATTTGTGTGTGAGTAACTATATGGATGAGTGTTAGTGTGTAACAGGATGCATAGGTGTATGAGTACATATGATGAGTAAGTACATGCATGAGTGACTATATAGAACTGTTGGTGAATGAGTGGATGTGTATGTAGATGTTGGAATTACCTAATAAGTTGTTGTAATTGGTATTGGTTTCTTCTTTTTTAAGAAAATGTTAGTTTCTATTTTTGAATGTGTGTGTCAAAGGTTATTTTATGCTGATAGGAGGTCTGCCACTTTGTCACAAGGATGTTGTCATCAGTGATGTCATTTGATATGTCATCAGTGATGTCATGAGTGATGTCACTGACCATGTCATGAGTGATGTAATATGTGACGTCATCAGCAGTGCATTGCACGCGCAAGTTATAGTGAGTCCAACTAACTGTAACGTGGGAAATTCAATGGTTTTATGCGAGTAAAATTTCAACCTAACTATAACTGGTGTGAAACCTATGGTTTTTTCAGTGAATATATATATATATATATATATATATATATATATATATATATATATATATATATATATATATATATATATATATATGATATGGGCCTATTCTACCATATTTTTGCAGAATTGTAAAACCAGCAAAAACGAAGACAGTAAAACAGGAGAGTTGAAGGCAAACCGTTATGGGGAAAACCACACTAAGGATGCCAGGTCTAACACATGTCTCTCCAGCTGAAAGTGGGGTGAATTACCCAACTCCTTGACTAAAGGGGTTGGGTAATCACTAAAGAAGAAAAACTTGGAGAGACTATCTGCAATGGTGTTATCTTTTCCAGTATGGTGTCCTATCATAAGGTCTATTCTCTAAAGGGTATTCAGACAGAATATCGTTTCCAAAAGTCGTGTGGATAGAATATAGTGTCAAGAATTTTGAGGACAAAAATATGGTGATGGTAAGTTTCTATGGGTATGCAAAGTTTTACTAAATGAAACTCTACATATATGTACCTTGATGATATGTATATTTTCAAGGCACATAGATGTGAAGTTAAGAATAGTAAATCTGTACTTACCGATTTGAACTTACCTTCTTGATATTGTGGTCCTCAATAGTTTTGACACAATAGTCTGTCTATACGATCTTTTTAGCATTGATATTCTATCAGACAACCCCCTGTAGGGAGATGGGTCACCTCAACTGTTTGGGATTCTCAATCCTCATCTGCAGTAGCCAACAGAGGGGTCAGAGGTCTGTCTGACCCCATAAGTGACCACCAAACAGGTATGATCTCGACCTCTTCAATGTCCAGCCCACTTCATAGGCTTCCCTTTCTTCTGCACTTCCCTTGGAAGTATCCTCCTACTGATGAAGGCTGGAGTTTGATCCAGGCTCTCTTTATTTAGCTGTGAGCGCACAGCCCCTATGCCATGCTCTGAGCGTCTGTCTGCACCATGAACTCTCTGGAGAGAAAGGGTGCTATACACATGGCCCTTTTCAGAATGTAAAAAGCATTCTGGCACGCCTTTGTCCAGATCACTAGTCTGGCCTACTTCTTAGACATCAGTTGTGTCAAGGAAGTAGCAATAGGGCCACCCTCCTTGATGCATTTCCTGTAGCATCCGATGAGGCCTAGAAAGGCCTACACCTCTGTCTGGTTTTTGGGGGGTCCCGTGCCAAAATTGTTTGGATCATGGGTTGGAGGGGCTACACCTTTTCTCCTCACACTTAGTGTACCAGGCCTACCCTCTGCAGAGCCCTAAAGCACTTCCCAGATTTGGTATAAATGTTGGAACAAAAGACCTCAGTGTCATCAAGGTAGGCAACCTTAAGTTCTCCAACCATGCCAGGACCTGATTGATCAACCTCTGGAAGGTGGGAGAGACTTTCTTCAACCCAAAGAGTATTACCTGGAACTGGAACTGTACTTCTGAGGTAGAGAACGCAGACCTCTCTTTAGCCCACTTGGTCAAGGCATTCTGCCAGGACCCAAACGTTAAATCAAATTTGCTGAGGAACTTGGCAGCGGCAAACCTATCTATAAGCTAATCAGCTCAGGGGATTGGGTGTCTGTCAATATTGGTGACAACACTGTGCCTCCAGCAATCCACTCAGGACCTAAGTCCTGCAGTGGTACCTGGAGGAGCAGCCACAAGACTACATCACTTGGCTGGACCAAGGACTCTTCAAGGGCTCAATTATCCTTAATTCTAGCATTGTGGAGACTTTGCCCTTTATTCTCGCTCTCACCTTATCGGGTAACCTGTCGATGTTATGTTTCATAGGCATGCTGTCCCTAGTATCAATATCATGGTTGCTCCATGTAGTGAGTTATGGGGTAAGGGAGCCAAGAGAGTCACACAGCCCCAGGAACTGGCAGCAGTCTCTCTGTTACTCTCCGGTCAGCATAGGAGAGAGATTAACACCCTCACTGAGCCAACCTGCTCCATGAAAGGAGAGGGTCACTTTCCACCGCACTCTTTCATCCATGACCAAGAGCATGGTTAACTAGACCTCTCGAAGTGGGTTTTATGCCATTGACATGCAAAACTCTTAAAGGGTTCCTCAGAGTCTTGAGTTCCACCTTGCAGGAGACCCCGCTCTTGTGTTTCTTCACCTTCTAGTGCCCAGACCATCAGTCTTTTAGGGCCCTGGGCTCCACAGGCTCCATCACCCACACGTTTTGGTCAGACTGAAACTTGACCAGAGTGGCCTTCTGATTATATCACCATTTCATGATCCCCTGTTGGCTACCAGATTCTCTTTGGCTTTCTTCCAGAAGCCCTTCATTTGGGTTCGGAGTGCCAGCATGTAACTAACCACATCATGGGTGGGTTTCTTGGGACATTGCCTCCACCCCATCTTCATCAGGCTGAGAGGCCCTCTCATAGAGTGCCCATACATAAGTTTAAAAGGGCTGAATTTAACTCCATTCTGCAGTGCCTCCCTGTATGCAAACAACAGGCAAAAGGATGTCGCACTTCCACTTCAAGGGCTCTGAGAGACCAATGATAATGCCCTACAGGATCTTGTTGAGCCTCTTAACAAGTCCATTAGTTTGGGGGTGGTTCGGGTGGATAACTTATAGGTTACCCCCTCACTCCTTCCACAAACCTTTATTTTACGGACAGATGAATCAGAAATTGGAATTGGTACTGTGATATCCCAACTTAATGACTCTGGTGATGAATGTGTGTCCTCTTTATTAGTCGCAAACTATTTTCCTGAGAATTGCACATCCCTATTATAGAAAAGGAATGCTTAGCAATCAAGTGGGCTATTGAGTAATTACATACCATCTAGAGGGTAGGCCCTTTATTCTTTACACCGATCATGCTCCTCTTACCTGGTGAGCAGCAATAAGGGTACCATTGAGAGAGTACTCTGCTTGTACCTCTTGTTACAGCATTTTTAGTTTGAGGTTCGTCATTGGCAGGGTAGATATCAAGGTAACAATATCCTGATGACCTATTTTCCCATCTGAGGGATGAGTTATGTAAGACAGACTTTAAACCACTAAGTAGAGAGAAGGATGACTTACCTAAAATCCCTCTACGGAAGGTCATCGCTCCATAATCTGAAACAGAAATATCAATAATCAACAAGGGTAAAGTACATAGAGGAGATACCAAAATCAAAACCAGACTTCTATTAGAGCCATATGAGAATTCAGCACACATGTACGACAAATGCCAAGGGGCTGTCTAGCAAGGAGGAGGAGAGAAGGACTTGGAGAAATTCTAGGTGTGGGGCGCTAACAGAGCAACGAAAGATGCCAAGGAGGGAGGAGGAAATAGACGCGATGCTACCCGAAGGCATTTGGCGGGGAGCCAAGCAGCTCCTTTGATTCAGGAGGCAAACGTACAACTCAAAGAGCCTCTTGTCATAGGAACCTCTGTAGAGTCCCTTGGTCCCACCGTGCTCCAGGAGGAGCATAGCTTTCCCACATGAGTGCCCGAATTCGGTGGTGGCTGGTACATGATCTTAAAAGAAATTGGAACTAACTGAGCATTAAACTTGCTGCACCAAACAGTGAAATTGTTTATGTTCTAACCCTCCACACAACTCTATAATTACAAAAGACAAGAAAAAGAAACCTAGCATCTAAAATAGAGAGGAAACCCAAGGTTTCAAGAGGGACTCCAAGGAAAAGGGTTTTCTGGAGATATAAACAAAGAAGTACCTAAAACCACAATAGTAGGAATTTTGTTTTGTTGTTGTTTTTTTATTTGGACATTTTGCTTAACAAACCAAAATACTTGAAATACCTATATAAACTTCATAGAATTTTGCAATTAATGCTTGTGGATATAGTGACAAGCAAGAGCAAAGTTGAGAATATTCCTTCTCAGAAAAGGTTAATCCCTCTTAGACAAAAGCAGGAATGGATAGAAAGCTGCTACAACCACTCTTGCGCTGTTTAACTCCAGGTGAAGGCGGTAGCCTTTGAACACTATGAGGGCAATGCTTTGGGAGCCTCTCCTAGTCCAACTAGTCAGCTTCCAGGAAATATGCCTATGTTATGATGCACACATGATCCGTGTTTGCCAATGACAAAAAATCAACATCAGGAATCCTGGTAACAATATAGTTGGGCACTTCTGCCAGGGGTACACATCTCTCACGGTGCGAGGAAGACTTTTCTGACCCAACACCTGGGATGTGTCACACAGTGGTGGTTCTGATGGGGCTGCTGGCTGTGATGCGCAGCCCTTGCATCCCAAAAGTCCACACAGCAGTGTTGATGCATTGGTTCTGCTCTGCGTTAAACTATGTAGCATAGAAGATGCATTTGGTTCTTCTGGATCCACAGACGGTCTGGCAGTTCCCCTTCAGACCCACTTTCAAGGTTCCAGGACTTGGGGGACACCACTAGGCAGTGTAGGGCTCACAGATGGCAGATAACTGGTGCTGGGTTCAATATTGTTTGAGCCCTCTGTCCCTGAGGCTGTAGTACAGCCAAATAGACCTCAGAATCACTCTGGAGTCCTGGGTCCAACTGATGCAGGCTCAGTTTTTCTCAACCAGGCGAGAGGGCAACAGATCAGCACAGCAGGGCAACAGTCCTGCAGAGCAGCAGTCCTTTCATCAGCACAGCAGTCCTTCTTTCTGGCAGAGTCCAGAGGTCAAGACAATTACTGAAGAGTTGGGGGTTTGAGGTCCTGTATTTATACCTGGTGTCCACTTTGACGTGAAGGAAGCTTCTAGACTTTTCCACAACCCTGAGGTATCAGGCATCCTCCTTATCTGTGTCGCAGCCCCAACTTGTCGTGGTCACAATAGAGTAGTGTCAAACCCTGTCTGAGAGTGTTCAGGCAGAGCCTTTGTGATGTGCAAGTGTGGTAGGTGACAGGTCCTCCACCTCATTAATTGGCCCACCCTGCCAACACCTAAATTTCCTTTGTCTCACTGTATGGGAGCCATACACAAAGACTAACTGCCAGCAACACCTGGTCAAGGGACCTAGGATCAGGCGCCAAATGGTCAGGGCAAAACAATTTCAACTTTCTAAATGTAGAATTTTTAGAATTTTGATCAAACATCCAACTTTACTATTAAAAAGGCCTGTCAATTGCAATTTTTTAGACCAGACCACAAACTCGAACTGTCATCATGCTCCCAAATAGAAGTTACAGCTTATTGAATGTAATTAGGCAACTCCAATGCTATCCTATGGGAGAGGTAGGCCTTGTATTAGTGAAATACAACTTTAGGAGATTTTTACTACCAAGACATGAATTGTTCTTGTGGAACCGAATTAATGAGGGGTGGTTGCTGTAATGTCTGTTTGTGAGCATTTGTTTTTTAGATTTTAATGTTTTCTTAGATGTATTATGATGTGAATATTTATTCTGTGTGTTTATGATTGATATAAACCGAATAAAGCCTATTTGAATGATTGATTGACTTGTTCACTCCTACTGATTACTATACGGTACGCTGCTACAACCACTCTTGCGCTGTTTAACTCCAGGTGAAGGTGTTAGCCTTCGAACACTATGAGGGCAGTGCTTTAGGAGCCTCTCCTAGTCCAACTAGTCAGTAGTCCGCACTATTAAAAAGACCTGTCAGTTACAATTTTTTAGACCACAAACTCGAACTGTCATCCTGCTCCCAAATAGAAGTTACAGATTAATAAATGCAATTAGGTAACTCCAATGCTATCCTATGGGAGAGGTTGACCTGGTAATAGCGAAATACAACTGTAGGAGATTTTTACTACCAAGACATGTAAAACTAAAAGTACATGTCCTACTTCTTAAATACACTACACCCTGCCTTCTGGGCTGTGTAGGGCCTACCCTAGTGGTGATTTATATCTATTAAAAAGGTAGGTTTAGATCTGGCAAAAAAGTTATTTTACCAGGTCAAAATAGCAGTATAAACTGCACATGCAAGCTGTAATGGCAGTCCTGAGACATGCTTAAAAGGCTACTTTTCTTAATTTGTTAGAAGCATCAATGCTGCAAGCCTACTAGTAGTAGTTAGGGTCATATTTATGTATGGGTTACTTCACTTTAGCACCACACAATGGGGTGCATGCACGAAGCAACCCTAAAACGTGATTTATTAAGCTATGCAAGACCACCTTGAGTATCCCTGTCATGATCTGCCAGGCAGGGTGTTTGAGGACTCGTAATCCGTGATTCCACGGCATCGGAATAACAACAAACTACAACTCCCATCATGCCGAGGGGCTGTCACGCAAGGTACGCACAGGCCGTGCACGACGAGTCATCAAATGAGCCGCAAGGAAGAAGCTGTTGCCGATAATTCTGGATGCATTCTGTAGAACGGTCGGTGATAAACCGAGGAGGCGGTAAGAAAGCGGATTCTTCCCACACCAGTTATACTTTGTTGACAATCCAGCAAGAAGTTGGAATTCACGCAGGGAAGCGTAACTCTCATGGTACTTTGGTTTTCCTTTCGGCGAAGGGGAAGCAACAGGGCTGGGTGTGTGCACATTACCTGGCTTCTAAATACTTTGACGTTTGGATAACTCAGCGCAAGGGCGCTAACTATTGTTCCTTTACGGGCTTTGTTCTCTCGGCTGAGGGGAAGGATTACCCGGAAACCTTTGTTTATCGAGTGAGGGGATTACTAAGGAGTTTCTCCGAGTGTGGGAGAAAACTAAAGTACCAGTACGAGACATTGTGTGCCCCACAAGGGGACCAAGACTTAACAACCACGGACGTGGTTGTTTTCTAGTGTCTGGTGTGATCTTAACACCAGATTTTTGCAATATCCCTTTCCCTTTCTGTTGTTCGTTACATTGCTATTTCTTTCCATTGTACTGCACTTGTTTCTTATGTTTTGCTTATGTAGGAGACTCCAAGCGGGGTATAGTCAGAAGGAATTAACTCCCCCATTGAGGATTATAGATGGTGCACATTTGGTAGGTGTAGCAGATATACCAGTGTAAGAATAGCCCTTCGAGTTAGTGTCTTTTTCCTGAAAACGTGTTTGTGCTTTGTCATCCTTGCAGCTGGGTGGAGTGCCTGGTACCCCCTCCTTGAGAGTCTACTACAGTACCACTCACGTATTTTTCTTTACAGGTACGAGCGGGAGGGTTTGTTGTTCCTACTGGTGAAGTAAAGAGAGTGAGAGAGAAGTGGGAGGGCTAGAAGTATCTAAACCAGTTGTTCTTTGTCGTTTCAGGTCTCCCTCCCTGCTGTCCCCTACCTTTCCATCCCCGGTTGGACACACTTAATAGTCTGTGTAATCTACTTCAGACTCTGAGGCAGTTCAGACGGGGAGGTTATAGGTCTAGCAACACAGCCCCGAAGAGGCCAGAACGCAGAGCCTGACAGTCCCTCAGGGGAAACAACCTTTACAGCGCAACTTTTACAACGCACTACCATTACAACCAAACTTTTACAAGGCAACATCCATTACAACGCATGCCATTACAAAGCAACCATTACAACGCATGACACTACAACGCATACCACTACAACGCATGTCATTACAAGGCAGTCATTACAACGCATAGCATAACAACACATACCATTACAACGCATAGTACCCTTACACTATCCAACACTTACCCTACTGTTGCACCCCCTGGAGTTAGAATAGTAATTTTTACCCCTACACTATCCAACACTTGTCCTACAGTTGCAACCCCTGGAGTTAGAATAGTAATTTTTTCCCCTGCACTATCCAACACTTACCCTACTTTTGCACCCCCTGTAGTTAGAATAGTAATTTTTACCCCTACACTATCCAACACTTACCCTACTGTTGCACCCGCCTGGAGTTAGAATAGTAATTTTTACCCCTACACTATCCAATATTTACCATACATGCAATGTAATGGTATGCATTGTAATGTTATGCGTTGTATAGGTAGTATGCATTGTAATGGAATGCGTTGTAAAGATAGTTTTTTTAAATTCGTTGTAATGGCATGCCTTGTAATGGGATGCATTGTAATGGACGTTGCGTTGTAAAAAATGCGTTGTAATAGTATGCGTTGTAAAAGTATGCGTTTTAACGTCATACATCCGGCCCTGAGTGGCTTAATAAACCCAGAGTTAGGCAACACATCACAAATGTGGTGTGCGTTACTCTGCTCCAAGGAGGCGTTCCATGGGTGGTGCATGGGTGTTCCACGCAACACCCATGGATTTTGATGCATTCCCAGAATAACAATTACTGGCAGATTTGGGATTGCGACAAAATGCTATGCCTCCCGAGGCGAGGTGTAACGAGGTGAAATATTTTTATATCTCCTTGATTTTTTCTCTTTCTACTATGCAGCACACATAGAAAGAGGAAAATGCCTCAGCGAATTGTTATTGTGCAGGAAGGTGTCACTTCCTGCACAGAAACTATCCACCTTACAATGCTGGCACCCTTGTACCATGGTACAAGAGTGTCTGCGTTGGCGATAGGCGACAGATTGCGTTGCCAGCACTGGCAAAAGGCAGGAATGTATTTGGTTAAACCAGCGCATTCCATACTTTCCCTGTCACGCAGCACAGCTAAGTGACTTGCTGCATGACTTCTACATAAATATGCCCTTCAATTTACAAGCCCTCGGTACAGATAGTACCTCTTTACTAAGGAGTTACAGGTAAATGAGGTATGCCAATTGAGAGTAAGCCATCTTTCACCATGTTTTTAGGAGACAGCACAATCACTTTAGCAGTGGTTAGTAGTAGTAATGGGCGGAAAGTCCTAAAAGACAAAAAAAACAGGTTCAGAAGACAGGAGGGTGCAGGCAAAAAGTCCGGAGACGACCCTGTAGAAAGGGCTAAGTCCATCACCGGATATAATGTATGAGATCTTTGAAATAGCATCCTTGCAGAGTAACATAGCGAT
The DNA here is from genome assembly GCF_964263255.1 of Lissotriton vulgaris. Classification (NCBI taxonomy): domain Eukaryota; kingdom Metazoa; phylum Chordata; class Amphibia; order Caudata; family Salamandridae; genus Lissotriton; species Lissotriton vulgaris. The sequence continues at coordinate 274,737,103 of NC_141688.1, forward strand.
ACTTCCAGAAACAAATTTACATTAAATGTATATTAGAACTGCACGAGGTTTGAAGAGTATTTCTTCTAAATGTCACACAACAGAGCTGGAATGTCACACATAAGCTCCATTAAATCTTTGGAATTGTGACCCATGTGTGAACTGGAAACCTAGGGGGCATATCATCAACGATGCGGTAAAAAAATGTCGGCGCTTTTGCGTCCGTTTTCGTACAAAAAGCGGCGATAATTTTATCGCCTAATTAGCAAGGTCACGCTATTGTGTGAAACCTTGCATTAGCGCCTGTTTTATGAAGGCCCAGCTTTGCATCTCTAATGAAATGCAAAGTGGGCGTTCCTGTCCTGACATAACTGGAGAAATGTCGCTAAGCAACATTTGTCCAATTATCAATTGGTACGCTAACCTGCAGAGCGACAAGTGAAGTAGCAATAACCTCTGTTATCGCTACTTTCCTTACGCCTGCTTCAAGACTGACTTAGCAATGATATCCTATATAAGGTGGATATCGTCGCTAAGAATGCCTTGTCCTATCATCAAGGTATCGTCAAACATTGTGAAATTATCGCTGGATTTCCAGCGATAATCTCACATTTCGCAGTTAGCACTTGGAATTTTATTGCTTTTGAGATAAGTGTTGCTAATAGCATGCTATCTCAGCGATTAAATTCCACGTTACCCGTAGATAATTATTCTAGCGCTAAATGCGCTGATTGATAATTATCGCCGGTTACTTGATGATATGCGCCCTAGTAACCTGCCCACTCCTCACCTCTTTTGTTTCCTTCTTTACTTTCTCTGTCTTTACCGGACTGTCTCTCTTAAAACAATAATTTCACTTTCTCTATCCATCAGCCTGATATTTCCCTATCTGTATCATCCTTTGCTCTCAGCAGCACCTACTGTTGTCTGTTTGCTTTCCCTCTCCGTTTGTTATTTTCCCTACCGTCCTTCTCCCGGTTGCTTGTCATTCGTTTTCCTAATCCGACCCATTCTCCGCATCGCTTTAACTTCTCTCTTGGCTCTCATTACTTTCCGTTCTCCTTCTGCTCTTCACTTCGTTCTTACTGTATTGATCCGTCATCGCTTTCAACTTTCCAGCCATTGTTGTCTTTCATCATTTTCCTTTCTCTGGCCACATTGCCCGCTGTTGTCTGTTGTTGGACTTGGCCCTCTCTGCAGGGTCATCCCTAAACTTTTTGCCTTCCTCCTATATTCTCTCTGACCTGTTTTTGTTGGGTTAATGACTCTGGGCACTTTAACACTGCTGACCAGTGCTAACGAGCATATGCTCTCCCTACTGTAAAAGTGTATACATTGATTGGTTTCCATGATTGGCCTATTTGGTTTACTATCAGACCGCAGTAAAGTGCACCAGGAGTGCCAGGGCTTGTAAATACAAATGCTTCTGGTGGGCTGCAGCACTGGTTGTGCCACCCACAGAAGTGGCCTAGTAAAATGTGTCTAAGGTCTGCCATTGCAGAACCTGCGTGCAGTCTGGTACTGTCATGCTGGCTTCGCAAGTGTACACACTTACCAGCCTCTATACCTTCCCTTTACTTCATGTGAGTCACCCCTATGGTAGGGCCAGGGGCAGGGTGCATTGTAAGCATAAAGTAGGACAAGCCCTAATGTGTGTGGCATGTCCTAATAGTGAATTACAGCCATTTTCATTTTTTTACTATTGTAAGGTTACCTGTTCTCATAGGCCAGAATGGGCTGCGGGAATTATTACACTCTATAATCCTAGTAGGCTCAGGGAGCATGGTAAAAAGTCAAGTTTAGTATGCCTGAACTCAGAATATTAAAATACATATTTCAGTATTTTAATATCCTGTGTTTGCAAATACTACTTTTAGAAAGTTAGTATTTGCTTGCCTAACCATTTCAGCCCGCCTCTGCTAGGATGTGTATCTGCTGTCTGGTTCCCGTGGGTGACAGGGCTGGGGCTGACAGGTGGTGAATAGAGGGATTACACCAGGATGGGTGGGGGGAGTGCCCCTTGACTCTGAATAGGGCTGTGGTCTGCCACCTCAATACTGGCTCTGCCCCCTGTGCAGCGACTGATGACTCTGCCCTGCACTTTGTGAAGAGGGAGGGGAAGTCTGTCAACCGAGTGCTCCTGGACTGTACTTGTCACCACAATGCTGGCTCCACCTCCTGCAGAGCGTCTGAGGTCCCTGCCCTGCTCCATGAAAGGAGAAACCAGAGTCTGCAAAACAAAGTGCTCCAGAGCTGAAGTGGACTATGCAAAGGCCCCCCTGGCCTGAAAGAACAAAAGAAACTATGTATGAAAATGAGGAGCTCTGCTCCTAATAAATCAGATCCTGTTTTGACCACGACGAACCTCTGCCTGACTAGAAGGACCACAAAAAGCTGAAAGAGGAAGGACTGTCCCTGACCTGCGGGACTGGACTGTAGTTGGTGCCTTACTACAAGGAAGGAGAGGAAAAGACCAGAAGGGACTATGAAGACTTGTGCCTGAAATTGATTTCCAAGGGCTTGAACCAGAGCTAGCCCCCTGAACTGAGCCCCGGGACCATTGGGCTCATCCTGCCTTCCCTGACGAGTTGCTGAGATCTGCCTGACCTCTACGTGCCGCTGGGGCCTCGCCTGAAGTGCGCCTCAACCCCTTCTCTGCAGCCCATGCCTGGCCGCCGCCGCCTTGAGTCGCACCGCTCCCCTCTGAGCCATGCCTTGCTCCGCTGGGCCGCCCACACCCTGCCCCCTCGTCCCTCCGAGCTGCACTGCTCTTGGCCGCCCCCGCCGCTGGAAACCACCTGGAGCCTTTGTCAGGCAAAGCCCAACCTGTACGCTAGAAGCGTACAGGCCGCCTCCTGCACCGCCTCGGCTTTATGAGAAGTCACCCGTATCGATCTCTTGCTACTCTGACGGAAGGTACGACTCATACCTAGAGGCGTCCACACCGCAACAGAACGAGCCGCCGGTACTGTCCGTCCCCGCCGCTAGGTGCCACCACGGTACGCCTCCACTTTGCCACCAAGCCTACGACTCGTCTCTGCTATCCCCGTACACCGCGTACTAAGGAGAGTACACCAAGCATCTTCCAGCGTACAAAGATGAGTATGCCTTTCATCATTTTCTTTTCTCTGGCCACATTGCCCGCTGTTGTCTGTCTTTTGGTATTTCTTTCAGAGTCTGTCCTTGCTTACTTTCCCTTTTTGACTAACAGTGATGTCTACTCTAACTATGCATCGTTAGCAAAATACATTCCAGAAATCAGAAAATGAACTGTTGATGCTAAATAGTGGCAAAGTTGTCTACATACATATAACTGCTTAATATTACCAGTGTATGGTTCTTTTTTCCAGAAGTAACTAGAGATGCACTCTGCCTTTATGATGACTATCACCTTCATAACCCAACATTGCAATTTGTGCCTCTGAAATAAAAAAAACATTCATAGACACCTGAAATGTAGTAGTGGCCTTAGGTCCTGAAGCCTACTATGGCTAGGACTTGTGTCGGACTAGAGAGAGCTGGAGTAGTAGCCTAAGGTACCGCAGCCCACTAGCTAGGACGTGTGTCAGACTCGAGAGATCTGTAATAGCAGCATAAGGGGCGGAAGCCTCCTATAGCTAGGATTTGGGTTTGATTCGAGAGACCTGTAGTAGCGGGGGAAGGTACTGAAGCTTGCTATTGCTAGGACTTTCATCTGATTTGCAGACCTGTAGTAGCAGCCTAAGGTACCACTGCTTTCTAAAGCTAGGACTGCTGTCGGACTTGAGAGACCTGTAGTAGTATCCTCAGATACTGCAGCCTACTAGCTAGGACTTGTGTCGGACTACAGAGACCTGTAGTAGTGACCAAAGACAGTGCAGCCTACTATCTAGTACTTGTTTTGGACTCCAGAGGCCTGTAGTAGTGTCCTAAGTTACTGAAGCCTACTATCTAAGACTTGTGTCGGACTCCAGAGACCTGTAGTAGTGGCATAATATACTGCAGCCTTCATGCTAGGACTTGAGTTGGACTCCAGAGACCTGTAGTAGTGTCCTAAAATACTGCAGCCTACTATCTAGGACTTGAGTCGGACTCCAAAGACCTGTAGTAGTGTCCTAAGATACTGCAGCCTACTATCTAGGACTTGTGTCAGACTCCAAAGACCTGTAGTAGTGGCCTAAGATACTGCAGCATTCATGGCAGGACTTGGTTTGGACTCCAGAGGCCTGTAGTAGTGTCCTAAGTTACTGAAGCCTACTATCTAGGACTTGTGTCGGACTCCAGAGACCTGTAGTAGTGGCATAATATACTGCAGCCTTCATGCTAGGACTTGAGTCGGACTCCAGAGACCTGTAGTACTGTCCTAAAATACTGCAGCCTACTATCTAGGACCTGTGCCGGACTCCAGTGACCTGTAGTAGTGGCCTAAGATACTGCAGCCTACAAGCTAGGACTTGTGTCGGACTCCAGAGGCCTGTAGTAGTGTCCTTAGTTACTGCAGCCTACTATCTAGGACTTGTGCCGGACTCCAGAGGCCTGTAGTAGTGTCCTAAGGTACTGCAGCCTACTATCTAGGACTTGTGCCGGACTCCAGAGGCCTGTAGTAGTGGCCTAAGATACTGCAGCCTTCTAGTTAGGACTTGTGTCGTACTCGAGAGAGCTGGAGTAGAGGCCTAAGGTACTGCAGACTGCTATACTTAGGACTTGTATTGGACTTGAGAGACCTGTATTAGCGGTATCAAATTCTGCAGCCTACTATTGCTAGGACTTGGGTCGGACTCGCGAGACCTTCATCCATAGCGTACGTTACTGCAGCTTTCTATAGCTAGGACTTGTGTCTGACTCAAGTGACCTGTAGTAGCAACCTAAGATACTGCAGCCTGCTATAGCTAGGACTTGTATTGGATTTGAGAAACCTGCAGTAGCAGCCTCAGATACTGCAGCCTGCGGTAGCAAGGACCTGAGTCTGACTCGAGTAGCCTGCAGTAGCAGCCCAAGGTGCTGCAGCCTGCTATAGCTAGGATCTGCGTCTGGCTTGAGAGAACTGCAGTAGCAGCATAATGTACTGCAGCCTGCTTTAGCTAGGACTTGTGTCTTACTCTCGCAAACTTTAGTAGTGACCTATAGTACTGCAGCCTACTAGCAAGGGCTTATGTCGAACTCAAGAGACCTGCAGTCGATGCCTAAGGTTCTGCAGCCTGCTATAGCTAGGACTTGCATCTGACTCGAGAGACCAGTAGCAGCGGCCTTAGGTACTACAGCCTACTATATCTAGGACTTGCATCTGACTCGAGAGACCAGTAGCAGCACCGGAAAGAACTAAAGCCTTCAGTAGCAGACTCATGCCTGACTAGAGACATCTCGAGTAAGTACTTCCAACAGCTACAACAAGGACCTGGGTCTATCTGTCTTTGTTAATAGCCGTAGTAGTTGTACCTTCCATGATGGGCATTTAAACATACCATGAAGATTGTTTCTTCCCTTTTCTAATTTGCCTATTACTCATACCCGTATATCCCTCCCACCCTCCCTTGGTGCTGTGACTGCGTCCCCCCTCCGACCCCACTTAATGGAACTCAGCTTTTCTGTATATAGAGATAACTCTAATCACTAGTATATGCAGTAGACCTTTGTACTCTCTACCATTCCTATGTGACTCTTAGAGTATATCCATTCGTATCCCTTCCCTATGTATATAGAGATAACTCTAATCACTCGTATATGCAGTAGACCTTTGTACTCTCTACCATTCCTATGTGACTCTTAGAGTATATCCATTTGTATCCCTTCCCTATGTATATAGCGATAACTTTAATCACTAGTATATGCAGTAGACCTTTGTACTCTCTACCATTCCTATGTGACTCTTAGAGTATATCCAGTCGTATCCCTTCCCTATGTATATAGAGATAACTCTAATCACTCGTATATGCAGTAGACCTTTGTACTCTCTACCATTCCTATGTGACTCTTAGAGTATATCCATTCATATCCCTTCCCTATGTATATAGAGATAACTCTAATCACTCGTATATGCAGTAGACCTTTGTACTCTCTACCATTCCTATGTGACTCTTAGAGTATATCCATTTGTATCCCTTCCCTATATATATAGCGATAACTTTAATCACTAGTATATGCAGTAGACCTTTGTACTCTCTACCATTCCTATGTGACTCTTAGAGTATATCCAGTCGTATCCCTTCCCTATGTATATAGAGATAAATCTAATGACTAGTCTCTTCTTTGTATGACTTTACATCTTGTACATTTGCATTTTTTTCTGTTTGTATCTCTTATGTAACGCATGTAATCCTTAGTCCTTATGTTTTGCAACTGGTTCTTATGTAAAGCGCTCTGACACCTTCGGGTAAAGTTCGCGCTATATAAAATCGCATAAAATAAAATAAAAAATAATGTGACTATCTTCCAGTCGAAAAAATAGACACCCTACAGGCCAGGCACCACATCTGCAGTTGGCAAAAACAGTTCTGGGTAAACAAACATAGAATCCCATGACAATTCTATTACATGGTAACCATTGTTCTGCGTGAGATTACAACACAATGCCACATTTTATTGAGGGTGTTTTGTTTCTCCTGCTTAATTAAGCCTCGTGTTTTTGGCAGGCACAACAAATTGTCATTAGTGGGACTGTGAATGCAGGATCAACGAATGTTGCCAAAGTGAATAGGTGGGGCTTGTGTTTTCAGTTTTAAGCCAGACCCTCTGGCATTGGCTATGCTTGTTGTTTGTGACTATCTACCTTCAATGGCTCCATACCAGAAACTAAAGTTGAATTTCACTTCAGCAAACAGTAAAAGAGGTTCTCAAATGTAACATACCAGAGGCATTGAGGTACAGTAGCTACATGTCATGTCCATAACCCCTCTCTTGCACGCTAGAGACTGGACCAGAAGAAGGCAGACCGAATAAATGAAAAATGTGGCTTTTTGAAAATCCCATTTCCCACTCTCCTATCTGAATGTTATATCAATCACAGGAAAACTAGTAGCCAGCAATGAGATAGAAGTATATTTGAAAAAGACACATTTTAGAAAATGCCTTAGAAGCCAAGCATCTACTATCACTAAGGGGCATATTTACTAGAAACTGGCGGCACGCGGAGTTACACCAAAATAGGTAACTCCGCACTCCGTCAGTTTCAAAATGCAGGGATGCGCCATCTATATACAAGAATGCAGCGTACCCCTGTGTTTCCCTTGCGCTGGTGCAAAAGAGTCTGCCTAGCGTGAGCGCAATCCCCCTCACGCCATGTTGCCAGGGTGCCTGTGCTGCATGGGTGATTGTTTATACCAGGGAAGCTGGTCTAACTAAAGAAGTGGAAAGAGAGAAAGGCTTCCCTGCCTGCAGAAGATCCATCATAACGGCAGCCATCTTACAATGATTAGCTTTACAACACACAACCCAGAGCATAACAAAGGTCAGCCAGCTAAGTATTAAGCACTCTAGAACCACAACTATTAAGAGTTAAATGAAGAATAATAATGGGAAAGAGAAGCTATATCCAATACTACTCAGCAAACCTATAACTACACACTACTAGATCTGGTAAGGAAGGCTAAAACCAGCACTAAACAACATCAGCAGTGGTTCTACCCGGAATAAAACTGAGAAAGAGTCACCATAATACATGCAAAACGGAGCAAAAATTAGCGAAAGATACCTAGAGACTGCTGGCTTGAACGCCCAGAGTATAAAAATACCCACACAATTTAACCAAAAATGCAGCTAAGAAGTTCAAGCACGACTCCCTGAGGAAAAACCCGGACATACTATTCGCAGACCTATACTTTAATGTGGCTAAAGGTATGACAATGAATGACCTCATATTCTACACAAATAAAACAACTAAATGGCGCAATTCCTTCACTAGAGTGCTTACCATAAAAACTACGAAAAACATCCCTCATGGCACAAAAATGTCGACCTCACCATCAGAAAGATGCAGAGCCGAACTTAGCATCACGATATATAAATCGCGAATGGTGTTGATACAAGCAGCAAATCGAGAACTAGAGAGATTTGCCAAGATTTTCCAATCGATAAAAGACTCACTGGAAGGCCCGAGTCACCAACCTCTCCTGACCCCACCAGTAGACAATCTAGACATTTACGATATCACCACCAGAGGCGCCAATAGAACCAGGGACCATCATGCTCAAAGCTCTAACCAGGTAGCTATATCTGAAATAGTAATGACAGTACCTGAGAACGCGACTGAAAGAACTGAGAGGTCTACCAATTCTGGACCCTTTCGTTTCACCAGCCTCGGGGTCCGCACACTCGTGTCACAAATGTCGTCGTAACATGACGAATTTGGTATCGACGGACCGGTAATGATTAGGACATCATCCCTATGCATTTGCGTCACGATCGAGTGATGCTGACACCCTTAAATCGTGGTTTCCGTCTCGAACCCTCAGACGCCATTTTGTGAACGGCATCCATCTTATGACTTGCCCTCATATAATCAATTGATTAAGGCCGAGTTTTGATCTGAAAGGACACGTCCACCGTAGCTGACTTCCCCATGACCTGGCCGAGCTGACTCCACTGCCTCCAGCCAAGCCTGTTTGGGCAACTCCTCACCCAGTGGCCGAGCCAGATATCATCAAGGCACAACATGTCATAAACCCTTCACTGCATACAGACCCTGTTTTCCCATACACACACACACCTGTCCATGATTCTTGTTTATGACCCGTTTATGATGGGAGGGTGCTCGACCTTATTGGCATTTCATCGATATCTGATGGGAGTTCTGGATCTGGCGGAGTAATCCATCACTAACTGGACATCTGAAATATGTGCTGACCAGCATGACTTCGCTCTTTGTATTATTGTGGAAATATTTGTATTGCCATATCGTAAACTTAAGAATTCTTGCCTGCAGCTGTTATTTGTGTATATAAGGAGAAGTCTGGTTCTGTAAAAACGAACAGTCTCCTGAGAACTTACGGCCCGTGCTGCCGTACTTCTAGGACACATGTTACTTGGTTGCAGCCAATAAAACTCGATCCCTGACTTCAACTAGAAGACTCTGTGTTTCTGTAAGTCCAGAACAGGGAGAACCTAGAGGTCTTCGGGTGTGATCCCCTGGCACCACCGGGTCTCTAAAAACCCGGCACCTCAGTTGGCGCCCAACGTGGGGCGATATCAAGCGGTGACGGTCCAAGCCAGATGTTCGTGAGGAGCTTCGTCTGAAAATTCCGGAGGACGGCCAGCCACTTCAGCGACCCCTGCATGTCGACGTGGCTCCGAAGGTCTTTGCTGCGTGGTTCCCCGCGTCTCGACGGCTACGAAGGACTGCTGCCCTGACTATCACCCTGTTTTGGACCCAGTGATCCTTGGTAGAGTGAAACGATAGACGAGTCTTCTTGTGACGTCACCGATCTTCAATACTCAGTTAAGTATAAGTGGAGCTTCTCCCAGTTCTTAGTTTGGTTCTTAGTTTGGTTCTTAGTTTGGTATCCCAGAGATACAGTTTGTATATTGGTACTTGCAAGCACCAAAACCGAGGGATTCGTGTATTCACGAAAATATCATAATTAGATAATCCCTTGAAGTTTGAAGCTAGACTAGTGAGCAAAGATGCCTGGTCTTAGCAGACTCGGAAACTTGTTTTGTCTTGGTTGTAGTAAGGACTCCCGATTAGAGGATTCGTGTCCAGTTCCTCCAATTGGAACTCCAACATATGAGTTATATATAAAGCACGGAGTAGGTCCTATCACGTATAATGAGGTATGGATAAAATACACCCGCAAGGATGGTGTTTTAAAATGGCCCCAACATGGTAGTTTTGACTCAGAAATATTAGACAACCTCGAGGTCAAATTGTTCAAGAAGAAAGCCCGGCCGGCGATGTTTGACTCTTTTCGCTTATGGCGCAAAGAAGCCAAACAGAAAGAAATGAAACTAGCGAAGAAAAACAAAAGAGGTATGTCGATGGTACAAGCTGCCATCGCATACAGGGATAATGAGGAAGAGCAGGAAAGTGAACAAATGCTCAGAAGCAAGAAAGTAGCAATAGATAAATGCTACCCGATGTTACCACATGAGGGACAAGGCTCAAAGGGAACATCAGAGAAAGATCCGTTAATGTCCCATTTATTGAATTCACCACCGCCATATACATCGAGTGTTGTGGGACCCCCGAGACGTATTGTTATACCGCGCCCTGGAGCACGAAAAGCAGCTCTTGCACAAGCACCAGCTTCTCTTCAGCTGGTTCCTACTTCTCCGGCGCAGCCTTCTCAAGGGCCGCCGCCTTTGCTCCACACTCCATCTGCTTCTACGACTTTGCCTACCGCTCCGACTATTCACTATGATACTACGTCTACTACTGCTTCAACTTCCTCTGCTGTTGCCTCAATTTCCTCTTTACATCAGCCTGTCTTTTCTGGCGCATCTGCCTCGCCGCAAGCTTCTCCTTCTGTCAGACAGAGAGTGACAAGTACTGTCACTGGTCTATTATCACCTTTCTTCGGGTCGCCCAAAACGACCCCTAAAACAGAACGTAAACAGTTGCGTAGTCAACTGCCTGATTACGAGGAAAGAGAAGTACTAAATGAGTTAGCACGCAAATGGGTTACTGACACTGCTAAATATGATGTTCAGTCTGTTATGGAAGTTTTCAGTCAATGGGATGCGCCCACTCAAAGATACGTCTTTGAGGAGATGTGTGTATATCTTTGTGTTGATTTGGAGACAAACGATCCCAAACGCAAGATGAATGAGTTATTTCGTGTGCGTTCTAGGTTTTATAAGGGTATTATTGTAGGTTCCGATGTCGAAAAAGCCATAGACGTATTGTTATGTTACAGGAGTAAGGGAAACGTTTCGAGATCATTGTATGAAGATGATGTGTCAGATAGGAAAAAGGCGCGACAGTACCCCATGAGAGAGGTTCCTCCAGTATGGAGGGAAGGTGATGCGAATGCACAACCACCTGTTCCACCGCATTTCCAGCGAGTATGGGTACATGTCCCCTGGAAAAGATCTGAAGTTCTAGCACTCAAACAGACATTACCCGATCCGCGTAAAAATCCCGCAGGGTATTACAAGGAGTTATCACAAACTGCCAGCTCATGTATAATGAATTTAGCAGACATAGACATGTTGTTTGGGAATGTTGTTCCGCATCCTTTATGGAGTAAAATTCGTCATGCAGCTCATGATCAAGAACTAGGTGATTCATGGGCTAATATTACCGCTACTGACGCTAGACAAGTTGGTGGTTCTAAACCCGAGCCTTTAATTGCAGAACTTCCTGGTAGGATTATTGCGTACATGAAAACGTTAATGCCTGAATTGCGTGTAAATTGGGACAAGCTATCCGCATGCAAACAGAAGAAAGATGAGAATGTGTCCGACTTTTTCACGAGATTTGAGGAGACTTTCACTGATCATAGTGGTCAGGACATGGCTACCGAGGGTGGTCAAAGATTGTTTGTAGACAAATTTGTACATAATCTGCTTCCCGAACTGTGCAATAAATTGAAAGATTCAGAGAGTGCTTGGGCTGTCTCCACGTCAGCACAGATTTTAGCCACTGCCCAGTACTATGAAAATAGGCGCAAAGACGAGCTAGATAAGACAGAGAAGAAGACTAAAGAGTTAAAAACTAAAGTTCTTCTCCAGCAAGCCTATCCGCCTCGCACGGCTAGTCAGCCCAATTATCAACAGCCACAGCAGTATTCAAGAAACGCGCAAGGGAACGAGTTTTCCCATCAGCGTTCTCCGTATGGCCCGAATCAATGTGCCTATTGCAAAGAAGAGGGTCATTTCAAAAGTAATTGTCAAGCTCTTGCGCGACGCTTAAGCGGTGTTTCCGGTGCAAGAGGTAGAGGTGTTCAACAGGTTCCTAGAGGTAGGGGCCGTGGAACTTTCTCCCAAAACACCACTTCTTTTCCTCCTCAAAATTCCATGAATAGCTTTGACCAACAGAATAATGCGTCTTCCAGGACAGCTCAGTACTATGCTGATGACTATTACGCAGAAAACGAGAATGAGAGTAATAGTTGCTAGGACAGCCATAGACAAAGAGAGGGAGTTGTTTCAGTTCCAGTAGACCAGAATGGACCTTACGTTGAGGTGATTACATCCGGAGTGTCAGAACCATTTCTGCTGATACTGGTGCTACAAAAAGTTCGATTATGCACTCAAAACTTCCTGGCGCACCTTTGTCTGGCGAAATGAATGTTTCAGTAGGTTTTTCTGGCGCCCCCGTTAGGAACCCGATCTCCAGCCCCATTCCCCTTTCTGTTGGCCCATGCGAATTAGAAGCACAAGCACAATTCCGCACAAGCAGCAGAGTTAGTCGCACTCACAAGAGCGTGCGTGTTGGCGAAAGGAAGACGAGTGAATGTGTACACTGATAGTCAGTACGCCTTTGGCGTAGCCCACAGTTTTGGAAGATTGTGGCGTGAACGTGGGTTCCTGACGTCGCATGGTGCAAAGATTCAACACGGACAGCTAGTACACGACCTTCTCGAGTCACTGACCTTGCCCCTACAGGTTGCGATCGTGAAGTGTAGCGCGCATAGAAAGATCCGAGATGATGTTGGTCGAGAGAATGCATTTGCCGACGAGGTCGCGAAAGAGACTGCAAGGAACACAATGAGTTGGATGTATGTTGTAGGTCCTGCTAGATGGACCCCTGATGTGGGTATGTGTGAGGACACCATCGAAAGCGTGAAATCTATACAAGCTGACACGACTGAGAAAGAGGTGAATGAATGGAGAGAAAGCAAGGGTAGATTAGACGCGAATGGTTGTTGGGTCGAACTGTCAGAACACCAGCGATGGTTGTTACCGGACGCTTATGTTCTCGCAGTGGTGACAATGGCCCATGGAATGGCACACGTCAGTGTGAAAGGAATATGTAAGCTGTTGGGCCCAGTATGGCAGAATAGTGGTATCCCGAAATGTGCAGAGAATTTGGTCAGAAACTGTATGGTATGTTTGAAGCACAATCCCGGTAGAGGAACCCCAACCCCAGCTGGTCATTTTGCACCTCCAACGTATCTGTTCGAGGTCTTGCAACTCGACTTCATTCACATGGAGAGGTGCAATAACCTAAAACATGTCCTTGTTGTCATTTGCGCTTTCTCTAGATGGGTAGAAGCGTACCCCCTTAAGGACAACACTGCCTTGTCAACTGCCAAAGCCCTCGTTAGACAATTCTTCCCTAGATTTGGCATGCCTAGGATTGTCTGGAGTGATAACGGAAGTGAATTCGTGGGACGAGTGATGAAGAGAGTGTGTGAGTGTCTAGGCATCCGCCAGAAGTTCCACGCTGCAAACCACCCCCAATCGGCAGGATTGGTAGAGTGCTATAATGGCACGCTTAAATTGAAACTGGCCAAGATCCAAGCTAGCACAGGTCTCAAGTGGCCAGACGCCCTGCCTTTAGCACTCCTGTCTACCAGGATGATTGTCCATTCTCGACTGGGACTTAGCCCACACGAGATCGTGTTCGGGCGCCCCGCAAATATATGGGGAGTACCGAGGCCTAGAAAGCTCAGTGAGATAGAGTACCCTGCACTGTTTAATTACCTGCACGACTTGACGACTAAACTGTATGCTTTACATCAACAGGTCCACAGCTCCTCTCCACCGGCATCTGACGATCCAGGCCATGCTATCGAACCTGGCTCTTGGATCCTGATTCGCAACTTCAGACGAGTGAAGAACGAGGAGCCTCGCTGGACCGGACCTTTCCAGGTTTTGCTGTCGACCCGCTCTGCAGTACGTGTCCACGGTAAGAAACATTGGGTGCACGGCGCCCATTGCAAAAGGGTCCCGTTGCCCCTTCCATACGGCCGATGGGTCCAGCAAGGAGTCGCTGACTCCGAGACCGAGTCTGTACCACGTTTTGTCCCCTTCAGCGATGCACGACTAAAAGGAACTGGTACCAACAAAGAGAGCGATTGCATTCTGCAAGGATCTGTGCCACCGTCGCTGCAGTTGGACACTACAAAACCTGAAACACTTTTTGAAGATCACACCGTGCCTGGAAAAGAACGATATAATCTAAGGTCAAGACCCAAGAACTGACATACTCGAACTAGTGCGATCTTCCCTTTTCCCATGAACTATTTTTGATTTCACAGCTCTCTCGCCCAGGGAACTAGCTCATTTTTGATTTTCGAACCGCCATCCGGTTCTGCTGCTAAGGCCGCGGTTGAAGTCTGAGGAGTGCAGCCGGGGACGCCTAGGTCAACGGTTCTGGTCAGTCTGAGGGAATCGCCCCGGACTGGACGGAGCGCACATCTTGGCAGAAGCAACCTCCCACCGCGGGCAGCAATCAGAGGATGGAGTTTCCGAGGGTAGAGAGACCTGCTAGACGTATGAATTTTGAAAAGAAAATATGCACTATAATGGCAAAGAGATGTTTTCTAGTGTTGAGCATCTCAATGTTGTGTAGTATAATAATGTTTTTAACTGGCTATGCTCTATCTATCTTTCGAGTTCCATTCATATACCACACTCCGCTCACACCTTCTCCTACCATTTCCACACACTCCTTCCATCCCCTACCTGAACACGTGTCTGCCAGAAGACTCGAATTTGTAAATAATTCATTTGTCCTACTCCTACACCAGCACCAATCTGTTATGAACAACACGAACTGTTGGATATGTGGACTCATGCCGCACACAACCGATAAGGGTATCCCTTACTTCGTCCTGCCCTTCAGTTATTACGGTTCTTTGTGGGCTTTCCAGACCATGTTCCTGTTTTCCCTTGAACCATACGTTCGGGGGGAGAACTCAAACAACAAGGCACTAATAGCAGGAATCAAGAACATGAGTAGAGATATTGACACGATCAGAGCCACTCCCAAAGATGAGTTTACCCCATACAGTAGGTGGAACATCACCAAGTATGGGATTTCATTAAGTGAGAGCCAGAAATCAAAGAAATCATCCTCAGTCTGGGTAGTACCCCACCGTGGTCACTTATGTCTGCAAGGTATTGGCAGGGATCCCGAAGCACAGTTGGGGAAGAGCATATGCACGGAAACATACGTGTTTGCCTCCCGAACTTCCCCTCCATTCTTGGCGGCTAAGGGTACATACTTCATCTGCCACGACAAGGCATACACTTGGTTGCCTGCCGACTTCTCGGGCACATGCTTCATCTCGTTTCTGCTGCCACCCACCTACACGGCCGGGGCAGATTACCATCGGACAAGGACAGTTAGGGGTGTCGTGAGTCAAGACGACACTGGGGGTCAAGAATTTGGAGACTTCGCAAACGGTTTTCTGCCATTTTGGGGGCCTATGGTGAACAGCAGGAACATTCGACAATTAACGAGGATAGTTGAGTCCGCCGTGACTGAAACGGCCGGTGCCCTTAGCAACCTGACAGCAGAGCTTCAGTCGGATCGACTTATGACCCTTCAGAACAGGGTTGCCCTAGATGTCATCCTTGCAGACTGTGGTGGTGTATGTAGAGTGATCCAATCTAGTTGCTGCATTTTCATCCCCGATAATGCTCCGACAGTGTACCAGGCCATCTCCAAACTACACAAAATCTCTTATTCCCTTCACATGGAGAAAGGGGATTGGTCTCTGCTAGGGTGGTTCTGGGAACTGATCTCTGCCTGGGGATGGAAAACTCTGATTTTCATTGGTATGATCTTAGCCGTTCTGTTTATGTTCTGCCTGTTTGTGCAGTGCGCTCCTGCAATATGTGGCCTCTGCGCCACTTCATGTGTAAGGAAGCCTGTATCGAGGGACGAACTGAGCAACAAAATGATGCTCCAACAGCATCTCCACGAATTTGTCAATACAGATCTGGATTCAGATTAGAGTTATTGCCTTATATGAGGGCAAAAGGAGGGCCTGTGGTACTGCAATTCTGGACCCTTTCGTTTTACCAGCCTCGGGGTCCGCACACTCGTGTCACAAATGTCGTTGTAACATGACGAATTTGGTATCGACGGACCGGTAATGATTAGGACATCATCCCTATGCATTTGCGTCATGATCGAGTGATGCTGACACCCTTAAATCGTGGTTTCCATCTCGAACCCTCAGACGCCATTTTGTGAACAGCATCCATCTTTTGACTTGCTCTCATATAATCAATTGATTAAGGCCGAGTTTTGATCTGAAAGGACACGTCCACCATAGCTGACTTCCCCATGACCTGGCCGAGCTGACTCCACTGCCTCCAGCCAAGCCTGTTTGGGCAACTCCTCACCCAGTGGCCGAGCCAGATATCATCAAGGCACAACATGTCATAAACCCTTCATTGCATACAGACCCTGTTTTCCCATACACACACACACCTGTCCATGATTCTTGTTTATGACCCGTTTATGATGGGAGGGTGCTCGACCTTATTGGCATTTCATCGATATCTGATGGGAGTTCTGGATCTGGCGGAGTAATCCATCACTAACGGGACATCTGAAATATGTGCTGACCAGCATGACTTCGCTCTTTGTATTATTGTGGAAATATTTGTATTGCCATATCGTAAACTTAAGAATTCTTGCCTGCAGCTGTTATTTGTGTATATAAGGAGAAGTCTGGTTCTGTAAAAACGAACAGTCTCCTGAGAACTTACGGCCCGTGCTGCCGTACTTCTAGGACACATGTTACTTGGTTGCAGCCAATAAAACTCGATCCCTGACTTCAACTAGAAGACTCTGTGTTTCTGTAAGTCCAGAACAGGGAGAACCTAGAGGTCTTCGGTGTGATCCCCTGGCACCACCGGGTCTCTAAAAACCCGGCACCTCACCTATCAGGCAAACAAAGAACAAGATCAGCTCCAAAGAGAAGAGTCGTCCCTACTCCCAAACTATGAGACTCCTCTCGTAGAGCATACATCGGCACCGAGTGTAGTACCCTATGACAATCAGGAAGTGGATGAGACAGAAGGCATCAGCCTTCCTATATCCTATACCCTCTCTAGCACAATACCAGCGTCGTACAGACCTCCACCCACAAACGAACTCCCAGCAACACAGAACTTATCTAACACCATCAACCTTCCTATACGTCTCGCTAGTACAATTCCAGCGATGTGCAGACCTTCACCCACAAACACACTCCTAGCAACTCAGAACTTATCTAGCACCGACGACACCTCCAATAGATACGGAACCGGCAATAAAAAAGAGGATAGAAAGAAAATGGCAGCGGAACTAAGAACTGATCCAAAAAGGAGAAGAGCAGAGCGGATAAACAGATCTGTCATCCCTAAGAAATCACATCAGAACAAGAACGATATTAATAAGCTTCAGAAACTAGTGAGCAAGCTAGCACAAGCCACTATTAATACCTTACAGGCGATTGAGAAAATTGAAGAGATGACGGCGAACATTCACTCTAAAGTCACGCATATCCAAAACCTTGTACATTCTTCACAAAGAAAGAGTAACGAGACGGACATGCCTTTAAAACATAGAGACAACCGTCCAGACAGGACAAAATCATTGTCAAAAGAGGAAACTCTGGCCTTAATCCGAACATATGAACTGCCGGACCACAAGGGAGAGGAAAGAATCAAAACAATACCACTAGACTCTAACAGAACATCGAGAGAAAATGATAGAACATCCAACCCCCACAACTTACAGCACATACAGCTAACACCAAACGAAGCCGAAAATGCGAACCCTAGTAACAAAGAAAAACCTCTGACTTGTCTACTACTCAACTGTCGATCGGCAACCAAACATGCATCGGACATAGCGGACCTCATCATTAACAAGGACATTGACCTGGCAGTCCTTACAGAAACATGGCTTACGGAATCTTCATCCCCAACCATGGATCTCTAAGTACCACCGCAATTTAACATTTTGAGACTTGATAGATGCAGAAAGCTAGGGGGAGGGATAGCCTGCATTCATCGATCAGACATAGAGGTCAAACAAATTTAAGCCGACCCTCTTGAATCCTGTGAGTATCTAGGTCGTAATATAAGATCAACTAACATTCAACGATGCAACTTGCATACTTTTTACCACCCACCAGGAGATAACGCAAAGTTTACAGAAGAGTTAATGGAGATCATAACAGCCAACTCTAACAACGAAGCCAATAACATATTACTAAGCGATTTCAACCTTCACTGGGAGGACTGCAATGACAAACTGGTCAACACGCTTAAAGGTTTCCTCATTGAACTAAACCTCACACAAGCGTGCACACAACTCACACACTCAAAAGGAGCGATGTTAGACTGGATTATTTCAAGAAACAAAGATACAACAATCCGCTCCATAACTCCATGTGACTGGTCTGATCATCACGCCATAACATTCGTGATTCCCACAGTGAGAAAAGGCAGGACCAGGCAACCTTTCAAGTCTAAAAAATGGACTCGAGACACAAATGAAGCAAATATGGAGCTACTGGTCGAAAGCTGCGAAAGAGACTTAAGGCCACCCAACAACCTGGAGAACGTCAACGAGCTGACGGATCACTACATAGCAGCGGTCGAAAATATTGTCAATAACACCATGCCATTAAAATTGAAAAGAATCGCAGAGAAGACTAAAAATCCGTGGTTTAATGAAGCACTAAACGAAGAAAGACGCAAATTGAGAATGGCCGAAAGAAAATGGAGGCAACACCCGTCATCCCCTGAACTGAAAGCCCTCAGAAAAATTAGGAACCAATATAATAAAAAGATCATCAACTCAAAAAAGGAATTTATAAGATCAGAATTGGACAATGCCAAAAACAGACCACAAAAACTCTTTGAAATCCTAAAGGAGCAATCAAACAAACTAGCCAAATCAGTGCAAGAAAACTCAAAAACACCTCTAAGCTGTGATGAATTTTCCACATTTTTCACGGCAAAGGCCAAATCACTCGAAGTAGAGCTTAGAAACGCTGCGGTGAACCTTCCCATTGAACCACGGTATACGAACGATACCGACTCTACAAAGGAATGCACTAAGGCAAAAATCAAGGCAATTTGGGAATCATTCGAACTGTACGACCAGCACATGATTGCCAAGACGCTCTCAGAAATCAAACCAAACAACCACTACCAAGACCCCCTGCCCGCAAAATGTCTAAAAGAAATCAATCACATTTTGATTCCAATATGGACCGAAATAGTAAATGCTTCACTATCACAAGGGATCCTCCCCTACTGCCTAAAAACAGGTCAAGTTGTTCCCATAATCAAAAAACCCACAGCGGATGCATCAGATCCAAACAACTTTCGCCCAGTGACCAACATCCCTTTACTGGCCAAGTTGATTGAGAAATGTGTGCAGAACCAACTGAGCCAACACATCACCAAGTTCTCCTTGCTAGATGAATGCCAGTCAGGATTCAGAGCAGGGCACAGTACGGAAACAGCGATCCTCCATATTGTTGATGATGCGCTACAGGCCCTTGACCAAAATCAAGCATGCTTGCTGATTCTCCTTGACCTGTCTTCGGCATTTGACACGGTAAATCACGAAGCATTACTGACCAGGCTACGGGACAGGATAGGATTTCGGGAACTGTGCTGAAATGGTTCGACTTCTTTTTACAGAACAGAACGCAGGGCTTCCTGGTTAACCAATCAATTTCACTTCCATGCCCTATCTCAATAGGAGTCCCTCAAGGATCGACACTATCCCCAGATCTGTTTAATCTATACGTCGAACCACTCGCAGAAATTCTCCAAAAATCTCAGATATCCTATCACATGTATGCTGACGACAAGCAAATATACTTAAAGATCGAATCCCTAAAAGACATTGAACTAATGAACGAGACACTAAAAATGGCACTACAATGGTTAACCACAAATCATCTGAAGCTGAACGCACATAAAACAGAGTTCCTACTAATCTCACCGCCAAGGAGCCATACGGAAATAAAGGAATGGACGAAAGTCGTGACTGCGCTAAACTGCACCCCAACCCTGGTCAACTCAGCTAAATCACTAGGAATCACCCTAGACGAGAATCTAGACATGAAAGCCCACATTAACTCAATGGCGAAAAGTGCCCGCTTCCACTTGAACTACTTAAGAAAACTGAAAACATTCATCTCAGAGGCGGACCTCAAATTGGCGATCCAATCTTTAGTTATCTCGAGGATCGAATATGGCTGCACCACCTTAGCTGGCTTACCAAAAATGTCAACGGCACCACTAAAAGCCTGCCTTAACGCTGCGGCAAGACTTATCACCGGAACCAGGAAATATGATCATATATCCCCGCACCTGAAAGCCTTAAACTGGCTACCTTATGAAGCCAGAATCCAAATGAAGATAGCATGTATCACACACAAAGCGCTACACGACAACACCCCAAGATATCTAGCCAAGAAAATTCAACTGTCCAGTGGCAACCGACCAGCTAGGGGTGCTGAGGAGTTGCTGTTACGGCCAGCCTTTTTCCAAAAGAAAAAAACCTATGACAAAGCGTTCTCAGGAGCTGCCCCCAGAATATGGAACTCACTCCCTCCAAACATCAGGAAGATCCAAAATCTGGTAACATTCAAGCGAGAAGTGAAGAGCCTTCTGATGAATAAATACATTACTTAGTGAAGATCTTTGTTCATTGTTCTGATATATTACTGCCCTAGTACAGATCATGTATTTCATGAGAAAGGGAAGCATAGTCAATACTATAAGGAACGCGTATTCTAAGATACGAGAACGACCTAAAGGACACCACCAACGGATATTTTGTCTGAACCTGAGAACGGCATCCCACATGAACTTATACCGATCTACCTCATTTATGTTATATACACTTGCTTTTGTAATTAGTTTAGCCATAGCATATTATTAACGCTAACGTCACATGTGTTATGAATATATATCACCTACCTCACATCTGTTGTACTATAACTGTTAATATATTTGTTAACCCTTTACCTCTCCCATGTTAAGCGCTCTGATACCCACGGGTCTTGTTCGCGCTATACAAAACTTTATAATAAATAAATAAATAAATAAATTATGTGCAAGAAGGGAAACCCTTCTTCACATAAACAATCTTTATAGACTGTTTGCTATTTCTGTCTTTGCTGCAGAATACAAGGTATCCTCCGCTTAAAACCTGGTGTTCCCTGGCGATATTTTTGGCATTGCCCCATACCTTGTAAATATAGTGCAGCATCAAAAAGCAATAGTAGTGTGGTGGAACGCCATTTCTTATATTTACAAGAAGGGACTAAGGGGCATATTACCAACAACTAGCGATGATTATCGCTACGTTGGTTTAGCGGCAATATTAATATCGCCGAGCTCCGCCGATTTTTATTGCTTAGGAGCCTTGATATTATCAAGGTTTATCTCCTAAGCGATATAAATCGGCCGAAATGCATGAATATCACTGTAAAGTCAGTGATATTCATGTTCTCCACCTAACATTGGATAACATGGCTAAGAACAGCTCTGGGCAGGCGTTAGCTTTTGAAGATAATCGCGCTTAGCGCCATTATTTCCAAATTTTGGTAATAGGAGATAGCGATGTTAGCGACTGTTTCCAGTCGCTAACATCTTGGCACGCCCACTTTGCTTGTCATTAGCGATAAATATCGCTGACATGCAAAGTGGGCCCCAAGATGATCGCTATATCCTACTAGCTGTCGCTAACTGGTGTTAGCGACAGCTAGGTAATAGAGCGATACAATTATCGCCGCTTTAGCGAGAAAAACTCCAGCTAAAGCGACGATAAGGCCCTTGGTAATATGCCTCTAAGTCAATTAACATTAATGCAATGGGTTTTGCAGGGGGTGTGCCCACAACGCTCATTACCTTTTGATGCTCCTATAGATTTACAAATTTGTGCCAGCGCCTACAACTAAGGCCTTAGAATGGTGATACAAAGAGAAATAATTTCTCGTTTTTTGCTCATTCTGTGCGCGCTGCATTCTGCAGAATACATAGAAAGAGCAAATTACCATGAATGATTGTTTATAAGCAGAAAGGGACACCTCCCTGCACAAACACAATCACCACTGCAGTGCAGGCACCCTCGCAACATGGCTCAGGGGTGCCTGCTATGGTGCTATGTAGCTTTTTTAGTGCTAGGGGTGTGCAGTATCCTTGTGCATATGGCACATTCCTGCATTTTAAAAATATCGGGTGCCGTGTTGCCAAATTTCCCGTAACACCTTGAGCCAACATTTGTTAGTGAATATGCCCCCATGTATTTGCAATGGCACTTGAACCCCAGATATGTAAATAGTTCAACTGGAATTTAATGTCCATTGTAAGCACAATGTAAACCACGTTGAGCCTAATTAAGACGGCATTACTTTCATTCACTTATTTTGTCTGATAAACATCACCTTCATTTGGATGTATTTACGCACACATCTAGCCAGGGACTGTTTCTCTATATGTCAGCATCATTAATCCTCTTGAACGGAATATGTCCGGCTG
Source organism: Lissotriton vulgaris (assembly GCF_964263255.1). Taxonomy (NCBI): domain Eukaryota; kingdom Metazoa; phylum Chordata; class Amphibia; order Caudata; family Salamandridae; genus Lissotriton; species Lissotriton vulgaris. Next base: position 274,759,456 of record NC_141688.1, read on the forward strand.
CTTCTCATTGGCTGTTGTTCTGCTTGCTGTGCCTGTTTTAGTGACAACCACAGAAAGGTACAACAGCAAGACATCCTTTCTTTAGTAATTGCAGATATGGTATGAAAGATAGGAGTGGAATCTGCATCTCCTGTAGTACTCCCTCCATTTGCTGCCAATGGAATGATGCTGCAATTGAAGACCAAAATATGCGAATTGGTGTACCACATTATGGGGCAAAAAAGGCAAAATATGTGGCACAATGCAGCACATTATAGAAATATGATTTAGCTATGTTGCACCTTATCTCAGGGGCGTTCTCCTGTATTGCAGGGAGGGCAGTCTTCGGGGGGACTCTCAATCAATCAATCAAAGACATTTATAGAGTGCACTACTTACCCGGAGGGTCTCAAGGCGCTTGGGGGGGGGGTGCTGCTACTGCTCGAACAGCCAGGTCTTGAGTTTCTTCCTGAAGGAGAGGTGGTCTTGGGTCAGGCGCAGGTCGGTCGGGAGGGAGTTCCAGGTCTTGGCGGCCAGGTAGGAGAAGGACCTTCCTCCTGTTGTCGTTCTTCAGATGCGGGGGACGGCGGCGAGGGCGTGACTGGCTGATCGGAGGTGGCGTTTGGGAGCGTAGAAGTTGATGCGGTTGTTGAGGTCTGCATCCAGTCTAAGGGCCTTATTACCCCTAAAGTGTTCCCATGGTCCAACCACCGCCCCACTGCCGGACCTTCTGCAGTAGTACAAGTGTGGAAGTGGGACTGCCACTGAACCACTGCTACCCGCGCGGATCAAGGATCCTGCTGCTGTCTGGCATAGGTTTCAGGCCAAAATATGCAGGCGGTGCTACAGCGCCACCACCGAGCATCTTTTGAGTTGCCTCACTGCCACCCTTTTCATGGCCCTCTTTTGCCTCTATGGTTCGGGGTACATATAGGTGGGCATATGTAGCGCTCTCCTGTAATTCTGCACCCCCAGTACCTGCACAGTGTGGCATGTATGCCACACTGTGCAGGAAAGTGCAGGCAACACTTTGATAGGGGTGGTCTACCTGTTAGGATCTTTGAATAGCCTGACAGACCATAGCTCCCAGCCCGCCGCTGGACCTCCCCCCAGACCAGGCGATCAGGAAAACTCCTGATCTGGCTGGCAGTCCAACCACGGCTTTGGCAGACCCACAGTCGAAGGTGCAATGCACCGTCCGCTGTGGGACTGGTAAAGTTGTAATAAGGCCCTTGGGTAAACACGATTCAAGAGATATGGGAACCTTAGGGGCTCATCGCCGTATTATGCAGGGAGGCCCATCATATTGCGTTGGGCCATTGCCTCATTTGTAACACCTCATCACCTGTAGTAACTAATGCCTTAAATGACTGCAGCCTGCTGTACAAAAGGATTTGATCGAGTCCAGAGACCTGCATTATTGACCTAGGATACTGCAGCTTACTTGAGACATGAAAATATGTCACACTCCAGGACCTTTTATGCATAACCTAAAGAACGTGCGCCTGCAACAAAACACATGTGTGTACTACTCCTGGGAGCTCTATTAATGAACCGTGGTATTGCAGCTTGCTATATAAAAGATTTGTGTTTTACTACAGTGGCCTGTAGCTATCAAAAGTACTGCAGAGTGTTATAGAAAAAGACTTGTGTCTGAGTCCATGCACCTCTGGTATCATCCTAGGGCAGTCCAGTGGTTCAAACTTTCTAATACCAACCCCCCCACTATGAGAAAAAAATCATCAGGCCCTCTCTCAGAATTTTTCACAATTATTTTATTAAATTGGCAATGTTTAAATATGCCTATACTTATTTAAACATAGTAGTTACGTTCTGCTACTGTTTTAAAATACCTCATTGCCAAACATCTATTCTGGCCAGGCAGGCGCCTTACTAACACGCACCAGTACCCACAGTGTGACTATTCGAAGTGGGGGTGGATGGTTTGAAGAATATTTGGAGGTCCTTACCTTTTGACAGCTCGGAGACAAATGACAAAACGTGTATGATGGCCCATTCCACAGCGGCTTGATGCCGTAAATTTGTTTCGAGCTTAAAAGAGAGCACACCCACAGAATCATATAATTCTGGTGGTCCCATCTATAAAGATATTGCAAGTAGCCATAGGGTGCAAGGTCAATAGAGAAATTAGGCCACAGCCATATTCCTTCTTACAATGGCGTAGCTTCGGTGGGGAGCGTTGTTTGGGGTTTAACACCCCACCTAATAAATGTATTTTCTGATAAATAGTTGGGTAGGGGTGCTTTCAGGCAGGTATTGTGAGATGTCTGTTGGATTTCACCAGGGATGTATAAAGTTTTTGTACCATGCATCTTCCCTGTTTCTCTGCCTCTGCTGCTCAGCCTGTGTGAATGTGTTGGGTGGAATGTTGTTGTGGATGGGGATGTGTGAGAAGTTGGCCTGATATGTAGTGTTTCCAATTCTGGAACCACTTGGTATCAGTCCAAACAAACCCCAAAGATGTCTGGTTGTAAGTCAACCTTGGTAGACAAGCTATCCTAGTGGTAGCATGGACTAAGCAGCCTTAAAGGCTTAAATTAAGAGGTCGTGTTAAGCGAGCTGTTTTACCACATACAATCCTGTAATCAAATGAAAGGACACCACACAAGTATATATTATAAAAATATATGTGTTTATTTCTAAATTAATCCCCTGTACTCTTTATGAGGAAAGGGGCACAAGCGTTAAATCAAAAGCACAGTATAACATACAAAGTTGCACAATTATGGATGAGGGCGGGTGGCCACTCAAACCATATACTAAAAAAATGGTATAAGAGATACCAATCGAACAGTGGTTAGGCCTAGGGCCTAGAGAATCGCTGGGAGCAGTCAGGACTAGCAATGCTGAAGTCGGGAGTAGCCCACGGAATTCGGGTGCAGCACGGAAAGTGCGGCTTGCACCAATGCAATGTCAATGGTGCGTAAAAGTTACACAAAGTTAGTTTAAGGATACTTCTGCTGAACCTTGAGGAACAAAACTTAAGACACAGAACCTAGAGGTGTGGACCAGTGTAGGAACACTGGCGTTGCAATGTTATCTCAGCCACAGGAAGTGGGTGCATAGGGTCGAAGTGGCGTCGGGTTTTGACACGCAGGCTCTTGGTGCTTGGAGCTGAAGAAGCCGCAGGCGATGGGAAGCAGAAGTGTCCGGTGTGATCCAAGGGCGGATCGAAGTCGAGATGTATCTGAAAGCAGAGGGGACAGAGTCTGGGTCACTCAGCAGTGACCAGGGTGGAACCAGGACGGAACCAGGCAATGTCGGGCGCAATCAGATGGTTGTCGAGAGGCTTCTCTCCGCTGTCACGTGGGCTCTGGGGCATCTGCGACGTCCAGGAGCAGGTCACAATCTGTCCCACATAGACTCTCGCCGTCAGCACCGTCGGCTTCAAGATTGCAGCAAACAGCACTTGGCAAAAGCAATCCACGCGGAACCAGGAGATTGCTTCTCACTCGAACCAGGAGGGTCAGAGTGGGGGCTCCTTTTCACAGGATCTGGTGCTGATCTGGAGCAACCAGAAAAGCAAGTCGTATTCAAGTTTTCGTCGGCACAAGGGCCACAAGCCAGCTGGCAAGTGACCGGGCCAACGCGTTGAGCCAACACAAGCAGAAGGGCCCCACGCAGCACTTGTCGAGTGTGGAGGGGGTAGCTTTGGTGCAAGTGTAGCTCGGGGTGGGGGCTTCTCAAACCCAGGTGTACAACTTCGAGGGTCACTCGTGGGCTGCACGGTCAGCGTCTCGTGGCCTTTTCAAGATGGCGTGCCCCACGCTTCCAGTTGCCTCCACGGGTCTCAGCTCTGCAGAGACTGTGGATCGGGCTGGGAGAAGGCAGGCAAGCTTGATCTCGTCGATCTCTGTCGCTCGAGTTCCGGCGGGAACTGCAACAAAGCAAGGGTCGAGGGCTGGATGGTGCCTGTTTGCACAGGGTGGTCACTCCTTGACCACAAGGGAGATTCTTCAGTCTTCTATGTTGAGTAGAATGTCGAAGGGTCCAGAACTTGTTTCTTATGTTTCTTCAGGATGATCTGAGTTGCATTGGCACTGCTCCCACTCTTATTCCAATCTGAGGGGTGGATCTCCTGCTAGGTCCCTCCCTATGGGTGGGACCAGGAAGGGGGGCAGTTACACCCCCTTTCCTTTGTCCAGGTCACACTGGAGCTGGGGCTGGGATGCCCCAGAACCGGTTTGACTGGATTATGCAAGGGGAAGCCTTGTGCTCCCCAGGCACTGTCTGGTTTCTTTCAAACCTCCCTCCTACAATCCACTATCTCCTGTCTGGGGTGGTGTGACACCTCCCTGCGACAGGAAAGCCTTTGTCCAGGCCTCCTCTGCTGAGTTTCGGTCAGCAGCAGGAGGTCAGACATGTGTCTGTGGCAGAAGCATCTATTTTGTGGATCTGAGGCTCTTTTAAAAATCAACCGCGTTTTAGCAAAAATAACATGTCGTCCCCTCTGGAGGGGTGGAATGCTACCCCTGTCGCCAGGACTGGCGAGGGGGTAGTATTCCAATTCGTATGACACCTTACACGACATGTTTTGATAAAGCCAAACCACAGTTAACATATAACCGCGAGGATTATAATGCACTTAATAGTATATGGTTTGGCATTATCCCGGAACAGCTAAGGGAATTGGTCCCGACAGCTGCAGACAGGCTCAGCTCATGCTAGAGCACCATCTCACATTAAACCACACACTCTGCCTTCAGGATTGTTAAGGCCTGCCATAGGAGTGGCTCACAGGTCTATATGTGTCCAGATAGGTTTAGATATAGGCATACTATATCTAAGCAAGGGGTGATTACACCACCTTGCCCCAGCTGAGTGATCAGCCAGTTGTGTCAATTTTAGATAGCCAGCCAGGGGTGGCAAAAGATATGCTGCAGCCCCTGGTAGGCCTTGAAGGCACCTATGCCCTGGGCACCTATAGTGCTCTGTACAGGGGCTGATAAGGTGACCCAAGCCAATCTAGTTATGCACCTAGGGTACATGGAATCCATTTTACAGAGAGAGCAGATAGCCTGGGGCCCTGATTAGCAGGGAACCAGGCCAACTAAGTTGAAAACCAGCTAAACACAAGGCAAAAAATCTGGGGTAACCATAGTCAGGTAGCCACCTTCCTACACAACCCCCCCCCCCCAAACGAAAGGAGATAAGGCTATCCTGGGCCTGGTAAGCCTATATTGCCTGAGTGGCCATATAAGGAAGTACCTGCACTAGGATGGGTACCCCTGTCTCATGTTCCACTAAGCAGTCCCTCACCCTAGGGGTATTAGGGGGTCTCCACCTTACGGAATGACTACCTTGGGTGTGTTTATGCAAAGTTAAAGGCTGGTTTGGATATGGAGTATTGAAGTGAGGCTCCACTAATTTTGGGCTCAACTTCCTCCAATTATCTTCCACCATGTGTGCCTTTCTTTCTTCAACTGAGTTGCACTGAGCTCTCAGGGTCAACCTCTGGCTACCTAAAGCTGGAGGCTGGGTCCCTCTGTTTTGCTTGCTGGAGGGACAGTTCAGGTTTGGGCCCTTGGGGTCCCAGGTTTGGCTGTGCCCAACAGAATCCATCTGTGGGAGGTCCCTAACTGTTTTTAAGGGGGCTCCCTCAGGAGTTTTTAAAGTTTTCACCTTACTAGGGCTACTAGTTTTGGTGCCCCTAATCTGTTGATGGGGGTGCTTTATTTGACACGGGGCCCTCTCGGTCTCACTGTCCTTCTTGTCCTCTGCAGCCCTGGGCTGACTAAGGCAAGGTAGAGAGGGGCAGGTTACCTGCTCCAGACTGGGTCCCACCTGAGAAGGGTCCACTGCCATCAGAGGCTCTGTCAGGCCAGGCCTAACAACCTCTTGGGCAGTTCCTTCATCAGGGTAAGATCAGTTCCCTGAGGAGGCTGATCCTGTCCAAATATCTGGTGAGGGGAAGATTTCTCTTCCTCCTCCATGCTCTCAATTTGGATGGAGTGATCCATCATTTCAGGCTTCACAACAACCGTATCTGTTTGAGTTTGGGCTGTGGCCATCACAGCCTCACCAACCTTTTCAGGAGGAGACTCAGTTTGGGTTTCTGCTGTTATCATAACAGCTTTGCTATTCTGTTTTGGAAGAGCTTCTGTTACAGATGGGGCAGAGAGTTGCTCAGCCCTACCAACCTTTTTAGGAAGGACATCTTGGGTTGGGGCTGTAGCTATTACAGCCCCACTAACCTTTCCATTGGAGTTTACCATTCTAGAATGGATTTCCTGTTCAACCTCAGCCCAGGCTGAGATTTCTAAATCATTACCCAGTAGACAGTCTACAGGCAAGTTTGGTGACACTGCCACTCTCTTTGGGCCAATGACACCTCCCCAGCTGAGACTTACTACTGCCATGGGATGATTTGTTTGGATGACATCAATGTTTGTTACCTGGTATGTGGCACCAGGTAAAAGTTGCTTAGAGGGGACTATACAGTCAGCCACCATGGTGATGCTAGCCCCTGTGTCTCTAAAGGCTTCAACTTTCAAACCATTGACGATGGGTTCTTGTCTATATTTGCTCAAGGTATTTGGGCAATCAGAGAAGTTGGCAAACCCCATGCCAGTCTCATAAACAAGATCATTTGGGGATGGGGACCTGGATAGGCCAGGGTCCTCCTGGGCTCCAAAAGTAAACCCACCCAGATTCTTGGGTGTGCTCCCACCTCCTGGGGGATTACTGCTGACAGTAACAGGAGGTGTTGGAGCTGGCTTTGGAGGTATGTTTTCTTTATTGCCATTCTTGGGACAACAGCTGTCTGTTTTGTAATGCCCAACCTGTTAAAAGGCATGACAATAAGGCTTTTTCTCAGTTGATGAAGTGTCTTGGGACCCACCCCCATTCTTGGAGTTTTGGGGCCCTGGGGAAGTCTTTTCTTTACTTTTATCCCCACCCTTATCTTGAGACTTGGTAGACTCCTTCTTCTGGTTACTGTCCTGCTTCTTAGGCCTAATCCTGGTTATGACCCATTTATCTGCCCTCTTTCCCAATTCTTGGGGAGAGGTCAAATCTGAGTCCACCAGGTGCTGGTGTAAGAGCTGGTTCTGACAATTACTTAGGATCTGCTCCCTCATAATCAAATTATACAATCCTGTGAAGTCATGTACTTTGCTGCCATTTAGCCAACCCTCCAGAGCCTTAGTTGCACAATCAACAAAATCAGTCCAGTCCTGAGTCTGTGTCTTCTGGGTGTCTCTGAACTTTAACCTGTACTGTTCAGTGGTTAAGCCAAACCCATCTATTAGAACACTCTTCAGGACTTTGTAATTGTTGGCATCCTCATGTCTGACAGTGAGGAGCCTATCTCTCCCTTTCTCTGAAAAGGAGTACCATAAGATTGCTGCCCACTGTTCCTCAGGAACCTGCTGTACCATGCAGGCTCTCTCCAGAGCAGTCATCATTTTGTGGATGTCATCCCCTTCCTTGTAGGGGGGCACAATCTTTGTCAGGTTTCTACTATCATAGGACCTGGGTTTCTCTTTAGGAATATTGCTGCCACCAGTGGCATTTAAGACACACATTTTTTGTTCCCTTGCTAAAGCAAGTTTAGCTTGGGCCAGGGCTAACTCTTCCCTCTCTATCTGGAGTTCTACAGCTCTCATCCTGGCCTTATGCTCTCTCCTCTGGGGGGAAGTCATTCCCCTCTGAGAATTTCTTGAGACACTAGAAATGTGAGAACTCTGGGAGGGAGATCTCACCCTTCTATTGTCTGTGGGAACTAAGTTATAGGATCTGGGGAGGTGCTGGCCCTCTCCATTCCCTAGTAGGTCCAAGTTGGCTTGGCTAAGCCTCCCCACTGGGACCTGGTTATCCCTCTGACTCTGAGTAGGCTCATCTACTTCTGAGCAATCTTCCTCCTCTTCCTCCTCTTCTTCCTCTTCTGGAGTTATCTCATTATCAGGGGGGTTCACTCCATCTCCTAAATCTAAGGGAGCCTGACTCACCTTATCTAAGTCATCCTTCTTCAGGATGGCTATCAGGGAAGGAATGGTGGGGGCTCTGCCCCTTTTAAGCCCCCTTGAAGTGCACAAGGCACTCAAGTCTTTGTGGCTAAGGTTGTCATAGCTGGAAGTTGCCTTGGTAAGGTCAACTGTCACAGGGGCAGAGCCTGAAGCTCTTCCTGTGTCAGACATGACTGCTAGTGAGGTGCAAGTGGTGCACTTACCTACACTAAGGGCCAGATGTAGGTAGCCCTTTACCGATCGGAATCGGCCGAAAATACCGATTTTCGGCCGTTTCCGATCGGTAAAGGGCTAGGGAGATGTAGGTGTACATATTCGGTAATTTTACCGAATCGTTAATATTACCGAATTGGTAAATTTACCGATTCGGTAATATTTAACGAATCGGTATAATTATTACCGATTCGGTAATAATTACCGAATCGGTAAAATTACCGAACATGCAATGTGGGAAGCCAATTTTCCATTGGCACATGGCTTACAGAATCGGTATTTTACCATGGAATACAAATCCATGGTAAAATACCGATTCCTGTGTACATGCACATCTGTGCATGTACACATGTGCCATGTGACAGGCAGACCTGCCCTTAGGGCAGGTATGCCTGCCACATGGCACCTGTGCCTGTTTTGGGGTTGGCAGAGGGTGTCAAAGTGACACCCCCTGCACCCTTGTGAATTCTTTAATTACCGATTCGGTAAATACCGAATCGGTAATGCCTAATCATTCCTATGGGCTTCAAAGCCCATAGGAATGAATGGGCATTACCGATTCGGTATTTACCGAATCGGTAATTAAAGAATTGTTAAGGATTCGGTAACGAATCCAGATGTTGGGACCTACATCCCATTTACCGATTTTGAAATACCGAATCGGTACAATTCGGTATTTCAAATTCGGTAAATGGGATTTACCTACATCGGCCCCTAAGTGTTTTCCTACTGTACCTTGCTAGTGAGTTGTAGTCAGGGTGTGCTAATCCCTTTAATCTACAACTACTAAGTTCAGTAGAACTTAATATGCTAAGCTTTTGATTTATATGTACCTAAGGTACTTGATGTGATCTTTCAATTTGATATGAAGATTGCAATGGTAAAACAACAGCAAGCTCAAATCCGCACCGCTGCGCACCAATGTGAGAAGTTGGCCTGATATGTAGTGTTTCCAATTCTGGAACCACTTGGTATCAGTCCAAACAAACCCCAAAGATGTCTGGTTGTAAGTCAACCTTGTTAGACAAGCTATCCTAGTGGTAGCATGGACTAAGCAGCCTTAAAGGCTTAACTTAAGAGGTCGTGTTAAGCGAGCTGTTTTACCACATACAATCCTGTAATCAAATGAAAGGACACCACACAAGTATATATTATAAAAATATATGTGTTTATTTCTAAATTAATCCCCAGTACTCTTTATGAGGAAAGGGGCACAAGTGTTAAAGCAAAAGCACAGTATAACATACAAAGTTGCACAATTATGGATGAGGGCGGGTGGCCACTCAAACCATATACTAAAAAAATGGTATAAGAGATACCAATCGAACAGTGGTTAGGCCTAGGGCCTAGAGAATCGCTGGGAGCAGTCAGAACTAGCAATGCTGCAGTCAGGAGTAGCCCACGGAATTCGGGTGCAGCACGGAAAGTGCGGCTTGCACCAATGGAATGTCAATGGTGCGTAAAAGTTACACAAAGTGAGTTTAAGGATACTTCCGCTGAACCTAGAGGAACAAAACTTAAGACACAGACCCTAGAGGTGTGAACCAGTGTAGGAACACCGGCGTTGCAATGTTACCTCACCCACAGGAAGTAGGTGCACAGGGTCGAAGTGGCGTCGGGTTTTGACACGCAGGCTCTTGGTGCTTGGAGCTGAAGAAGCCGCAGGCGATGGGAAGCAGAAGTGTCCGGTGTGATCCAAGGGCGGATCGAAGTCGAGATGTATCTGAAAGCAGAGGGGACAGAGTCTGGGTCACTCAGCAGTGACCAGGGTGGAACCAGGACGGAACCAGGCAATGTCGGGCGCAATCAGATGGTTGTTGAGAGGCTTCTCTCCACTGTCACGTGGGCTCTGGGGCATCTGCGACGTCCAGGAGCAGGTCACGATCTGTCCCACGCAGGCTCTCGCCGTCAGCACCGTCGGCTTCAAGATTGCAGCAAACAGCACTTGGCAAAAGCAATCCAAGCGGAACCGGGAGATTGCTTCTCACTCGAACCAGGAGGGTCAGAATGGGGGCTCCTTTTCACAGGAGCTGGTGCAGATCTGGAGCAACCAGAAAAGCAAGTTGTATTCAAGTTTTCGTTGGCACAAGGGCCACAAGCCAGCTGGCAAGTGACCGGGCCAACGCTCTGAGCCTACACAAGCAGAAGGGCCCCACGCAGCACTCGTCGAGTGTGGAGGGGGTAGCTTTGGAGCAAGTGTAGCTCGGGGTGGGGGCTTCTCAAACCCCGGTGTACAGCTTCGAGGGTCACTCGTGGGCTGCACGGTCAGCGTCTCGTGGCCTTTTCAAGATGGCGTGCCCCACGCTTACGGTCGCGTCCACGGATCTGAGCTCTGCAGGGACTGTGGATCGGGCTGGGAAAAGGCAGGCAAGCTTGATCTCGTCGATCTCTGTCGCTCGAGTTCCGGCGGGAACTGTAACAAAGCAAGGGTCGAGGGCTGGATGGTGCCTGTTTGCACAGGGTGGTCACTCCTTGACCACAAGGGAGATTCTTCAGTCTTCTATGTTGAGTAGAATGTCGAAGGGTCCAGAATTCGTTTCTTATGTTTCTTCAGGATGATCTGAGTTGCATTGGCACTGCTCCCACTCTTATTCCAATCTGAGGGGTGGATCTCCTGCTAGGTTCCTCCCTATGGGTGGGACCAGGAAGGGGGGCGGTTACACCCCCTTTCCTTTGTCCAGGTCACACTGGAGCTGGGGCTGGGATGCCCCAGAACCGGTTTGACCGGATTATGCAAGGGGAAGCCTTGTGCTCCCCAGGCACTGTCTGGTTTCTTTCAAACCTCCCTGCTACAATCCACTATCTCCTGTCTGGGGTGGTGTGACACCTCCCTGCGACAGGAAAGCCTTTGTCCAGGCCTCCTCTGCTGAGTTTCGGTCAGCAGCAGGAGGTCAGACATGTGTCTGTGGCAGAAGCATCCATTTTGTGGATCTGAGGCTCTTTTAAAAATCAACCGCGTTTTAGCAAAAGTAACATGTAGTCCCCTCTAGAAGGGTGGAATGCTACCCCAGTCGCAAGGACTGGCGAGGGGGTAGTATTCCAATTCGTATGACACCTTACACGACATGTTTTGATAAAGCCAAACCAAAGTTAACATATAACCGCGAGGATTATAATGCACTTAATAGTATATGGTTTGGCATTATCCCGGAACAGCTAAGGGAATTGGTCCCGACAGCTGCAGACAGGCTCAGCTCATGCTAGAGCACCATCTCACATTAAACCACGCACTCTGCCTTCAGGATTGTTAAGGCCTGCCATAGGAGTGGCTCACAGGTCTATATGTGTCCAGATAGGTTTAGATATAGGCATAATATATCTAAGCAAGGGGTGATTACACCACCTTGCCCCAGCTGAGTGATCAGCCAGTTGTGTCAATTTTAGATAGCCAGCCAGGGTTGGCAAAAGATATGCTGCAGCCCCTGGTAGGCCTTGGAGGCACCTATGCCCTGGGCACCTATAGTGCTCTGTACAGGGGCTGATAAGGTGACCCAAGCCAATCTAGTTATGCACCTAGGGTACATGGAATCCATTTTACAGAGAGAGCAGATAGCCTGGGGCCCTAATTAGCAGGGAACCAGGCCAACTAAGTCGAAAACCAGCTAAACACAAGGCAAAAAATCTGGGGTAACCATAGTCAGGTAGCCACCTTCCTACAGGATGTCATTGAAATGTGTGGATTGCTGTGAGGTAGGGTGTCAGTTGGATCCTGGGCTGAGCAGCAAGGAGGCTGCTCCTGGTCGGGCCTTATTTACAAGCCTACTGGAAAACCCACTTAACATCTAAGAAAAATAAACATATTCATCTGTAACCTTACTACGTCTACTGGAACTCTTTCCTACGATACAACAAGTAGTTTATCATAAACAGCTGATTAATGTGGATTTTCAGGACAGAAAAGTTAAAGGAAAGAGGTCTGATAAGCTAGTCTTCACTTTGTAGGGGCAGTCAAGTGTTCTCGTAAGGACGCTGCCTTTTAACACCTTAGCAGCTATGGAACGTCCAGCTCCAGTGCTGAACGTTCCATTGCGCAGGTGCAGTTGGAACGTCCAATGGCCGACGGCAGCACTCCCGAGGTAGTGGTGCCGTCGGCCGTTGGACTGGGCGCAGCACTTATGAGGCTAAGATCTGTTGGCTCTGGTAGAGGCATTAAAAGGTCACAATGGGTATAATAACCTGTTATGGTCGAGGCAGGGGGCCCGATTAACAGAATGAACTTATGGCTCAATCCTAAACTTACTACTATTTTGGTATTCACAGAATGCACTTACTACTTTTGTTATTCAGATAAGTTAGGATTTTGTCTTAAGACAAACTTAAGACAGACTTAAGACAAACCTAAGACAGCCGTAAGTTAGGATTTTGCCTTAAGTCTGTTTTAAGTCTGTCTTAAGTCTGACTTAAGTTTGTCTTAGGTTTGTCTTAAGTCTGTCTTAAGTCTGTCTTAAGTTTGATTTAAGTCTCTCTTAAGTTTGTCTCAAGACAAACTAAAGACAAAATCCTATCTTCTGTGAATACCAGAAGTAGTAAGTTCATTCTGTGAATGCCAAAAGTAGTAAGTGCATTCTGTAAATACCAAAATAGTAGTAAGTTTAGGATTGAGTCTTAAGTTCATTCTGTGAATCGGGCCCCTGGTCTCTTGTGCTAGTGAAGTAGCGAGGCTAGCTGTAAAGGCCATCCTGACCCTTGAATGGATATACGCCATATACAATCTGGGGCTCGTGGTTAGAAAATCTATCAATAAAGCTGGCGACAAGGAGCCCTAGGGCACAACCAAAACCAGCAGTATTCGTGGTAAACATTTCCTACTTATTGAGCTGAAGGGCAGTGCAAGTCCCTGAACTCAAAGGAATGAGTGGACAGTTCCACCCAGCACAGTAGCACAGGCGGCCTGTTGTCACCACGTATAGCCACTTTTCCTTTGCACCTTCCTGTGACTGTAGATTACCTCAAACTACCAGCCGCTTATAGAGGGCCAGACACCAAAGAGATGTCCCCAGCTCAGTAGGTTGGGTCTTCACTGGCCCAGCACAACCTTACTACCTCTCCTTCCAAGTAAAAGTGTTGAGGTGCTCTTCAATCTTGCTACAGTTTCTTTGGGGTGGGCCCGTGGCTGGCATGAGTGTGGCGGTAGGTTTCAAGGTGAAGTGTACGCAGTGGTGGTCCATCCAGAGGCGCTGGGTCGTGTGGCTGTAGGGGACGCTTGTCCCTCCCGTGTAGATTGGGTCGAGGGTATGTCCTGCTCTGTGAGTGGGCATGTTGACCATCTGCTTCAGTCCGAGGTTTGAGAGGTTGTCGAGGAGAGTGGTCGAGTCAGGGTTGTTACAGTTGTCGAGGTGGAAGTTCAGGTCTCCGAGTAGAATGTAGTCCGTTGAGGTGATGGCATGGGGTGCGACGAGCTCAGCAATGGTAGTTGCGACCTGGGTGTGAGGTCATGGTGGTCTGTAGATGAGGGTGCCCAGTAGAGTGGTCCTCAGGCTGGTCCGGATCTGGAAGTGGAGGTGTTCAGTGTGGGAGTGGGGTGGTAACTCGTGCTGGATGTGGAGAGTCGGAGGGGTGTCTTGTGTGCAATAGCGAGTCCCCCTCCTTCTAGAGGGCCAGACACCAAAGAGATCTCCCCAGCACAGTTGGTTGGGTCCTCACTGGCCCAGCACAACCTTACTACCTCCCCTTCCAAGGAAAGTGCCCAACATGACAGGTCAACTTCTTATGTTTCCGGAGGCTGCATGGATCGTACCATGAAGACCTACAAAGCAAGGGGTGGTGTGAAAGCATAACCCGTTACATCGGAATTTCTCTTGAGAAGTGCCGGTACTCTCCGCCTCAAAATGAAAAAGTGCCAGTACCGGACAGCACAGGACGATTTAAAGTTCTAATCATGATGGATTGGCCCTGATGTAACTGGAGCCAAATAAACAGCCCAGGACCCCCGCGTCTCACAAGAGTTAAGTGACCATAAACACTGGTATTGGGCTAAGTTATTTACGGCCTTACATTAGGCCTAGACACTTCTCTCTCCTCTGAAAAGTCTCCTCTGAAAAGTTCTGTCGATGGTACCTTTTATCTGCAACTCCTAGGGGCATTCAGAGTTAGTTGAAGGAACACAGCACAGTGGATAGATTAGATGACTTCATCAGTGTACGCAGTGCCCTTACTTACTCAGCAATATCTCAGTTCACATCCCACCCATTGCCGGATCGCTCTGGACAGGAATGATGCAGTGAGCTTCGCCGCCATTCCAGCACAGATGCTGCCTCCACCAGAGGACTGGAGGGAGCCTGTGCCCTGGGAAGGGGCTGAGAGATTGCGTAAGAGGCACTTTACTAATATTTAATAGTGTGTGTCAGCGTTTGTGTGTTGTTTCTTTTTTGAAGACCATTTCAGGGCAGGATCCAAAGTTACCTGGAAATTATTTGGGCAAAAGGGGTGGATCCTGTAAACTTGACAATTTCTTGTAACCATGCTGGAACAAATTGAATAGCTGTCAGTTATGTAATCTCATTAGGAAGAGAATTAGTACATTGAAGGGTAGACTCTGTGAGATAATCCCTCCCCCTTCCCATATTACCAAAGAACCTCTCAACCCCAATTCGGCAGCCTGTCCTTATAGTAGCATCACAGGCTGAGGCAAAACCTCCTGGTGTAATCTCTCACCTACCATTAGTAGCACACAGGCTGAGGCAACACCTCCTGGTACAATCTCTCTCCTACCATCAGCCTCTTGCACCCTCTGAACCTCCGTTTATACCTTGGATGTACTTAAGATCTTTAGCTATTGTGGTACTTTTACACAGGAGCTAAGGCCAACCTCCTGTGTTCAGATGATGCACACACCCTGGTCATCACAGTGACATATTACATGACATAATGTGTATTTGTAAAGCGTACGTTCCCACCAGAGGGTTTCTTGGCGCTGAATAACAGAGGGCTGTTGTTACTCAACTCAATGGTACTCATTTTATAGACCTCAGAAGGGTTAAAGACTGAGTGGACACATTGTGTTTTTAATGTATATGACAATGAGGTCAAACACAGGCCCCTACAGTTGTTGCATTAGTCCACTGAGCCTCCAGACCCCCATCATTAGTGTTGGCAGAGAATAGTGTCATTTGTTTTCTGTTATACTTCTAGAAGGTCCTCCTGGCCTTTACTTTCTCCGCTGCCTAGAAGAAGCACTTTGGGATGTTAGGATTGTACATTAAAGGCGGCTTTTCTTTCAAGTGACCCCAAATGATTTGTTTCTGCTGGATTTGTTTTTGAGCTGCTTTCATCCAGACTGCAGGCAATCTTGGAACATCCTTTTTATGTACAACAGAGCGTATTGTATCCCTTGTGATACACTTTAAATGTATCACACTTCTCACAATTCACTCAATTCCTCAGTGATTTGCTCTTCCATGGGAAAGACGCATAATTGTTGCAGAAATGAAGACAATCCGTTATGCAAAAGTAAACACACTCCAAAAATGTTAGGTTTTTTTTGTGCAGGAAATGTTTTTGCATCGGTTTACTGTAAGTCACAGGCATTGTGAGAAGGTGGTGATGCCCGACGTCGGTTCGCTGAAGATGTCATAGTGGGTCTTGATCTTCAGATGGAAGTAGGAGCTATGCTAGTCTCAGAGTTCCTGCGAAGGTGTGACGTGTGTGGCTTCACTGGGTGGTTTAGTGAACTGCTGCATGGCATTGTACTGTACCTTGGCGTTGGTCGTGTTGGTCTGTACCTTGTCTCTTATGAAACCGTTTGGTGTCTTTAATCCGCTGGTGGTATTCCTTCAGGGCGCTCTTGTGGTTTTCTGGTTTTGCCAGGTTTTCTCTAGGCGTCTGCTTCCTGCAGTTCCGTGGTCAACCAGGCGGCCTTTAGGGGGCATTGTATGGCTGGGTGGCGGAGGGATGAAAGCTTGTTGGTGCAGCGGGAGACCCAGTAGTGAAATTCAATTGCTGCGGAGTTGGTGTCGGTCGTGGTGCTAGGGGGGTCTTGGAGGAGGGTGGTGTTGAGGTGCTCTTCTGTGACCTTGTTACAGTTCCTTCTGGGTGGGCGCGTGGCTGTCATGAGTGTGGCAGTAGTGTTCAAGGTGAAGTGCATGCAGTGATGGTCCATCCAGAGGCACTGGGTCGTGTGGCTGTAGTGGATGCTTGTCCCTCCCGTATAGATTGGGTCGAGGGTGTGTCCTGCTCTGTGAGTTGGCATGTTGACCATCTGCTTCAGTCCGAGGTTTGAGAGGTTGTCGAGGAGAGTGGTGGAGTAAGGTTGGATGTACCACGTTACGACGCGTACTATAACAACGCGTCCCTTAAAACGCAAGTCGTTACCACGACTTGCGTTGGGGGCGCGGATTGAGAATAGTATAATTTAATATTCTAACACCAGTCCCCGTGGACACTAGGGAAGGTGTTGGAATAGTAAATATACTATTCTTAATCCTCTAGCGCCCTCCAAGCACAAGTCGTGGATACGACTTGCGTTGTAACGGACGCGTTGTGAAAGCCTTGCGGAGTAAAATCTGCGTTATAAAGGATGTTCCCGATCCCGTTTGTTACAGTTGTCGATGTGGAAGTTCAGGTCTCCGAGTAGAATGTAGTCCGTTGAGGCGATGGCGTGGGGTGCGGCGAGCTCAGCAATGGTAGTTGCGGCCTGGGTGCGAGGTCCTGGTGGTCTGTAGATGAGGGTGCCCAGTAGAGTGGTCCTGGGGCTGGTCCAGATCTGGAAGTGGAGGTGTTCAGTGTTGGAGTGGGGGGGGGGGTAACTCGTGCTGGATGTGGAGAGTCGGAGGTGTTTTTTGTGTGCGATAGCGATTCCTCCTCCTTCTAGAGGGTCAGACACCAAAGAGATGTCCCCAGCACAGTAGGTTGGGTCCTCACTGGCCCAGCACAACCTTACTACCTCCCTTCCAAGGAAAGCGCCCAACATGACAGGTCAACTACTTATGTTTCCGGAGGCTGCATGGATTGTACCATGAAGACCTACAAAGCAAGGGGTGGTGTGAAAGCATACCCCGTTACATCGGTATTTCTCTTGAGTAGTGCCGGTACTTTTCCCCTCAAAATGAAAACGTGCCAGAACTCAGTACTGGACAGTACAGGACGATTTAAAGTTCTAATCATGATGGATTGGCCCTGATGTAACTGGAGCCAAATAAACAGCCCGGGACCCCGCGTCTCACAAGAGTTTAGTAACCTTAAACACTGGTATTGGGCTAAGTTATTTACGGCCTTACATTAGGCCTAGACACTACTCTCTCCTCTGAAAAGTCTCCTCTGAAAAGTTCTGTCGATGGTACCTTTTATCTGCAACTCTGAGGGGCATTCAGAGTTAGTTGAAGGAACAACAGCACAGTGGATAGATTAGATGACCTCATCAGTGTACGCAGTGCCCTTACTTACTCAGCGATATCTCAGTTCATATCCCACCCATTGCCGGGTCGCTCTGGACAGGAATGTATGCAGTGAGCTTTGCCGCCATTCCAGCACAGGTGCTGCCTCCACCAGAGGACTGGAGGGAGCCTGTGCCCTGGGAAGGGGCTGAGAGTTTGCATAAGAGGCACTTTACTAATATTTAATGGTGTGTGTGAGAGTCTGTGTGTTGTTTCTTTTTTGAAGACCATTTCAGGCCAGGATCCAAAGTTACCTGGAAATTATTTGGGCAAAAGGGGTGGATCCTGTAAATTTGAAGATTTCTTGTAACCATGCTTGAACAAATTGAATATCTGTCAGTTATGTTATCTCATTAGGAAGAGCATTAGTACATTGAAGGGTAGACTCTGTGAAATAATCCCTCCCCCCTCCCATATTACCAAAGAACCTCTCAACCCCAATTCAGCAGCCTGTCCTTATAGTAGCACACAGGCTGAGGCAACACCTCCTGGTGTAATCTCTCACCTACCATTAGTAGCACACTGGCTGAGGCAACACCTCCTGGTACAATCTCTCTCCTACCATCAGCCTCTTGCACCCTTTAAACCTCCGTTTATACCTTGGATGTACTTAAGATCTTTAGCTATTGTGGTACTTTTACACAGGAGCTAAGGCCAACCTCCTGTGTTCAGATGATGCACACACCCTGGTCATCACAGGTGACACATTACATGACATAATGTGTATTTGTAAAGCGTACGTTCCCCCCCCAGAGGGTATCTTGGCGCTGAATAACAGAGGGCTGTTGTTACTCAACTCAATGGTACTCATTTTATCGACCTCAGAAGGGTGAAAGACTGAGTGGACACATTGGGATTTTAATGTATATGACAATGAGGTCGAACAGAGGCCCCTACAGTTTTTGCATTAGTCCACTGAGCCTCCAGACCCCCATCATTAGTGTTGGCAGAGAATAGTGTCATTTGTTTTCTGTTATACTTCTAGAAGGTCATCCTCGCCTTTACTTTCTCCGCTGCCTAGAAGAAGCACTTTGGGATGTTAGGATTGTACAGTAAAGGTGGCTTTTCTTTCAAGTGACCCCAAATGATTTCTTTCTGCTGGATATGTTTTTGAGCTGCTTTCATCCAGACTGCCAGCATTCTTGGAACATCCTTTTTATGTACAACAGAGCATATTGTATCCCTTTTGATCCACATTAAATTTATCACACTTCTCACAATTCACTCAATCGCTCAGTGATTTGCTCTTTCATGGGAAAGACGCATAATTGTTGCAGAAATGAAGACAATCCGTAATGCAAAAGTAAACACACTACAGAAATGTTAGTATTTTTTGTGCAGGAAATGTTTTTGCATCGGTTTACTGTAAGTCACAGGCATTGTTGGGGTTGGTGATGTCCGAAGTATGTTTCCTGAAGATGTCATAGTGGGTCTTGATCTTCAGATGGAAGTCGGAGCTGAGCTTGTCTCAGAGTCCCTGGGAAGGTGTGACGTACGTGGCTTCACTGGGGGGTTTAGTGAACTGCTGTATGGCATTGAACAGTACCTTGGCGTTGGTTGCGTAGGTCTGTACCTTGTCTCTTATGAAGGTCCGTTTGGTGTCTCTTATCCGCTGGTGGTATTCCTTCGGGGCGCTCCTGTGGTTTTCTAGTTTTTCCAGGTTTTCTCTAGGCGTCTGCTTCTTGCAGTTCTGTTGTGAACCAGGCGGCCTTTAGGGGGTGTTGTATGGCAGGATGGCGGAGGGATGCAAGCTTGTTGGTGCAGCGGTAGACCCAGTGGTGAAATTCAATGGCTGCGGAGTTGGTGTCGGTCGTGGCACTAGGGGGGTCTTGGAGGAGGGTGGTGTTGAGGTGCTCTTCTGTGACCTTGCTACAGTTCCTCCGGGGTGGGTGCGTGGCTGGCATGAGTGTGGCGGTAGTGTTCAAGGTGAAGTGTACACAGTCTTGGTCCATCCAGAGGCGCTGGTTCGTGTGGCTGAAGTGGATGCTTGTCCCTCCCGCGTAGATTGGGTCGAGAGTGTGTCCTGCTCTGTGAGTGGGCATGTTGACCATTTGCTTCAGTCCGAGGTTTGAGAGGTTGGTGAGGAGAGTGGTGGAGTCAGGGTTGTTACAATTGTCGAGGTGGAAGTTCAGGTCTTTGAGTAGAATGTAGTCTGTGGAGGTGATGTCGTGGGGTGTGGCAAGCTCAGCGATGGTAGTTGCGGCCTGGGTGCGAGGTCCTGGTGGTCTGTAGATGAGGGTGCCCAGTAGAGTGGTCCAGGGAATGGTCTGGATCTGGAAGTGGAGGTGTTAAGTGTTGGAGTGGGGGGTAACTCGTACTGGATGTGGAGAGTCGGAGGGGTGTCTTGTGTGCGATAGGTAGTCCTCCTCCTGGGTGGTGGAATCGGTCCTTTCTCTAGATCTTGGGGATGGCAGTGGCGATGTCAGGCCGGGGATGGCGTTGGTCCAGGTTTCTATGAAGTAGGCGACGTCGGGCGAGAGGGTGTCAATCAGGTCCCAGATCTCTACGGCGTGTCAGTGCAGGGAGCGCATGTTGAGGAGGATGCATGTCAGGGTTTCGGCGGTGGGTGCATCATGCTGGCCTACGGTGGTAGTGGGGATTTGGTTGATGGTAAAGGATCTGAGGGAGGATCTGCAGGAGAACTGTCCATGGGTGGTGTTCGGAAGAGATCTATCACAGTCGGTGTGTCTTACGGGATTGAGTGTGTGGAGGGAAGCTGCTTCATAGCGGTAGGGTCTATGAGAATCAGGGTTCTTGGCGCTGGTTGCTTTTAGGTCGCAGACGGGCGCAGACGGGCTTGCCTTATGCGTGCCTTCGACTCGTCAGCAGCGCGACCGCACAGTGACCGCCATTAAGAAAGGGAGGGGACGGGACTGGTGGTGGGGAGGCGGGAGCGGGGCTGTGTCGGTGGGAGGGGCTGCAGGGGCAGCAGCGGCAGGATAAATGCTACCTGCAGCTAGAACCGTGGAGTAAAAGCAATAAGTCACTTATAAGAAAGAACTTTGAATTAAGTACAAGAATAACTTTAACTTAGGTTCAAAAAACAAACTTTAAGTGTAACTAACACGGGTCTGCCAGCAAAAGTCCTGAGAAGACCAGGTGGAGACCGGTACACTGCGCGGAGGCGGAGGGCTGCCGGCGCGTACCCAGAAGGTGGGAGGGCTCTGGAGCTGAGGCGATGTGTTGCTGCAAGTGGAGCTGCTATGGAGAGTGCTGGCCTGGACCGGAGCTTAGAAGCAAATAGCGCTCACAGTGGTAAAAAAAGGTTATGGGGTGAATCTGTGTCCTGTGCTTACTATCATTACCTATTTGAAGACCAGTTTGACTACTCCACCACCATCCTGCCCTTTGCTTGGCAGCTATAGATCTCCTCCCACTATAAGGTATTTATCTCTTTTCAGGCCACTACACACCTATTCAGAGCAGTTTAACTCAGTCCTATAACTTCCTCTTTGTAATAGTTGTAATAAATCCAACCTTAGCAAGTAGTTGGATTTCTTGGATTTCTTCTATCATTTTAACACTTTGAATTATATTTTTAGGTAACTCCTATTGAATGAAGTGGCCGGATTCGGGTCACTCGGCTCGCTAATGACCACCTGACAGCCTTCCATACCAAATGAAGAGTCGGTCAGACAGTAGAGAATACAGACCAATAACTGTTTATTTCAAATATACTCAGAGCGGAGCCCAGTCTGCTCAGTCGCTAAGAATACTGCAGTGGTAATGAAATCGACAAGTATAGAGATACATTAAGTATATTTCGTAACTGGGCTAAAACAAGCCCATAGTGGATTTTTTCAGGCAGGCACACCAAAGCAACGGAATACAAGAGAAAAACAATCTCAGTGCTCATATCTCATACAAACGTACACAGTCCAAGGCTACTCCAGTCGGCCCGTCAACAGACAAGTAGGAGAAGACCTCTAGCTAGAGGGACAGGTATGTGCTAATAAGAACGGTCTATTCATTAGTGAAGCAAAACCCAACCTTGGAGAAACTACACTTAGCAGAGACCATTTCTCAGAAATATCGAAGGATTTGTTTTGATCCTGATTAAACATGGCGTCTGAATAGAATATGGTGTCGCGAATGCTAATTACATAAAATAATGCACAAGCTGACATATTTCTATTCTAACATTATCAGTACTTATACTGCATTAAACTATTTCCATGTTCGCCTATTCAACCAATGTGCTAAAATGGGGATAAACGGAATTGGCAGTTTTACCCTCTCCATGGCATACACACACATTTTATAAAGTTCCTGCTTATAGTTACAAAGCATTCTTTCTCTGGGGCACTTAGGGGTGGCCTTAGGGGTGACTTACGTGTACAAATAAGTTAGTTTAGGACTTTGGCAGAACATGTAATTCCAAGGTCAAATTTCCATAGAATTTACTTTTCGAAGCAGCCTGAGAAGCAGGGCTGCCTTTAAAATGACAGCAGGCCACATAGCAGTGCACACTCAAGTGCATTACATCTACTGGTCCTCTAAACCTACATTCCCTACTATATACTAGGGACTTAAAGGTAGGTTGCCAGTACCAATTGTAATTATATCTAATTACCATGTGCTCTAATCACAGCACATTCCATGGGTCTGGTTAGAAGAACCCAGAGCACAATTAAGGAAAAAATAACATATTGTAGAAAAAATAGTGGACATTTTAAAAAGCATCATCCCAGCTGAGCGACTCATCCTCAACGCCACACTTTTCATTGCATTCCCGTGTCAACCAGATCCTTAACCCCTTCGATGCTGATGACGAGCTCAGCTCGTCATCAGCCACGGGGGGCGTGTGCGGATGACGAGCTGAGCTCGTCATCTAACTTCGGCTTTTCGAAAAAAGCCGCGTAGGGGAAAAATCACCGCAGCAGCAATGCGGTTAACACCAAATTCAAGAACTTGCACCACAAACTCGCCGTATCTTGGAACCTACGCATCACTTCAGCTGCGTGTTGCAACTTTAACTCGGTTGTTCGTAATGCTCCACAAACTAGGACTACAGGGAATCTGCTCAGTGGTCCTGAGTCCCTGTAGTCGCCCCACGTTTCATCGTGGCTGGTATTCATAGTTGGCTCCTTCTGCTTTTTGGCGCTGAGCTGAAAGGAGCATCACTGGTCCTTTGCCATTCTTGTAGTCAATAGGAAATTTGTGTATTAAGTGTTAAGTACTTTGCCGGTCCTTCTTTCTGTCCTGTATTCAAGTGGGAAAATGAGGTATGTTTTACAAGTGGAGTGGGCTTAGAGGCATTTCACAGCGGACATTGGTAGTCCCCTACATTCAGGGAAGACTCCAAAAAGACTTCAGTAGTTCCCCGTGAATAAAGATGTAATAAACCAGCTGGAGTCAAGTGGACCATCAGATGGCACTGCTCAAGAGATGTGAATGAGTGTGCAATGTTGTGTGCCAGTGGGAGCTTCGAGATGGGTTATTGTCAGGCAATGGGGTCTCAACACTGGATCCGTTGAGACCAGGGTTTCGGTTGCAGGGGTCGCGGCCAGTGGCAGGTCTTCTATATCTGGGGTTTCTAGTCAGGCCTGTTCTAGTAGGGGTTCAAGTGCCAGCAGTCTGCCCTGGGATACAATTTCACAGGCCTGGGAAGCAGCAGTAAGTGGCTGGTTCAAGTCTGGGTCACAGGTTTAGATCCTGGTAGGTCCAATGAGCATTTCACACTCCTGAGGTCGATAAAATAAGTAGTATGTAGTTTTAGTAACAATGAACATGGGGGGGTGCGCCTTGATCACATGAGGGGACCGTGTCCCAATTACAGTCAGAACGGAAATTGTTGATGTATTCGGTGTGTACAGTAGGCTCACCCATTAGGGTAGTAAGTGAGAGTCCAGCACAATTTCAATGGGGCTGGTTGGTGGTGGAGGCAACAAAGCTGACACCCAAATCAACAAAGTTTTCATTAGCGCTGCAAGTGCAGTGGCATGGGACCTCAGGAGAATAACTGCCTACTGCATCCATTGTATATACTGTGCAACCCAACTTGATGGGTAAGGGTGGTTTTCATGTGTATTAGCGGCCAGGTAACGAAGTATACACAGTGGGGCTCTGCAAAAACCCCTAAGTTTTTGGGTCAACTGGGTTAGAGCAGTGAGCCAAAGGGAAAACACAAAAAGGTATCAGTGTATTAGAGAACATTTGGCATTCCCAGTATTATAAAGGGTGGCGTCAGATGCATATAGTCCCCTCCTGCGCCCACTGCCTTCCCAGCCCCCGGGTTTAGTAGCAGAAGTTCAGGAGGGGCAAGACTTTCCCTCGGTGGTGCCGGGCTTAATTCGATGAACAAATCCAAAATGTTTCACATTGACTAACAGGTGAAATTTTCAGCTACAGGTGCATAGTTTTATTCATATACACAGCATTATGAGTTGAAATACTTGAGGGATGGGGCTCGCAAATTCGTACCGTCTTATCGAGGCAGCGAAAAGGTGTCCTCTGCATAAACAGGCAGGTTACAGGTCACAGTTAAGTCATTCACCCGCGCTTTAGCCAGGGCAGCAGGCGAGGTGTGGTAGTTGTAGGCTAACAGCCAGGTGTGCTGGTGTGCAATAAGTCTGGTATACACTGAGTTAGAGCCATGGGGCGACGGGGTATTTTAGATCATTGGGTATTTCCAATATCCGGGAAACTGAAGGTAGTTGCACATAAGGTTTTCCTCTGGTCCCATCACACTTGTCTGCCCCCTCTGGGTGATCCTTCCATGGGCTTGTACCGAGAGTGTAAGTGGGCTGCTGTCCCTTAGATATCGGGCACAGGTGTGCAAGACACACGGTGCTAGTTGGACGGCAGCTTGGTAAAACCAGCAAATTTAGGGGCCATGTGAGCCATAGTGTCTGAAACCACCCCGCCCAGAGCTGGCACGGGGCAGAGTCATGTGAAGCAATGGAACTTTCCCATAGGAGGTTTAGTTCTTGGCACTAGTTTACAGGCCACAAGGGTGTTTGGTCACGAGACACTGGCGGTCTAACGTCAAGGGCTATTGGGATACAGATGGGGTCTCCTTCCCGTGGACTTGCAGGGGGCCTTTAATGAGGAGTTGCAAGTGAGAAAGGAGCCGTTTTGGTGGGGGCTGGGTCAGCGACGGTGGCCGCCGTAAGAGCTGTGGTGGAGTTACAGGGCGATCGGGAAGCAAATGGGTATAGAATGGTACCTCTGCACGGCACATAGGGGTGCCAGAGCCCAGGAGCCTCATGGGAGTTTCCTGGAAACCATGTCGGTGCCCCGTTAATCCTTCGGGCGTTTGTGGGCCTGAACAACCGGGGGCTTGCCTTGCTATGCTCTGCCGTGAAAGGAGCGTGTGTAATAAGGGACCAGGTGTCATGTGATCCGGGAGGAGGATCACCAGAAGGGGAAGCACAGATGGGGTTCACCCCAGTGCTGCTTGGCTCAGCGGATGGGCAGGTGGTGAGAATGCTGCCTGCCCTTGGATCGCCCGTAAAATAACCCACCATATTACAAAATGTTGTATGTAATAAACCTGCAGCAGTTTTTCCCAATAACAGAATCTGTATGGTGTGTACTTATTTTCATGCATGCTATGTGCGTGGGCTGGGGAGTGTTGCCATGACGGTACTATATGGCTGCCCGAGGCTACCGCAGGAGGCAACTCAAGAGGGCGGCCGTCTAGTGGCATCGGGCACCCCACATCCCCCTCCTCCTGAGGAGGCAGGGACCCTGGCGTAGTTCTCTTCCTGGGCGGTGCCACGTCAAGTCCGGTGTGCATGGTGGGGTGAGGGGTGTATAGGTCCCCCTCAACACGCTGACGACCTCTACGCCGTCGTACCGAACACTCCGCGGCGCTGCCTGGTGGGACACGCCGTCTCTTGCCCGGCGTGGATGGTGGTAGGAAGAATGGTGAGAATGTTGTAATCTTCTACTGCTAGCGGAGTTACAGGACGATCTGGAAGCAAATGGGTACAGAAGGATACCTCTGCACGGCACATAGGGGGGCCAGAGCCACAGCCTAGGAGCCTCATGTGAGGTTCCTGGAAATCGTGTTGGCGCCCGTTAGTCCTTCGGCGGTTATGGGCCTTAAGAACCGGGGGCTACGCTCCATCCTGAAAGGGGCGTGAGTAATAAGGGACCAGGTGTCACGTGATCGGGGAGGAGGATCACCAGAAGGGGCAGCACTGATGGGGTTGCCCCAGTGCTGCTTGGCTCATCAGGCGGGCAGGTGGAGAGAATGCTACCTGCCCTTGGATCGCCCATAAGATGACCCACCATATTACATAACGTTCTATGTAATAAACCTGCAGCAGTTTTTTCCAATAACAAAATCTGTGTGGTGTGTACTTATTTTCATGCAAGCTATGTGCCTGGGGCTGGGGAGTGTTGCCATGATGGTACTAGAAAACATAAGTCGGTGTCCACTTCGCAAAGTTTACTTCCGCCATTGCTCAGTCAGTTCTCCAAATTCTTCCATCCATGCAGGTGTAACTACATTTTTTGTAGCCCTTCTAATAACAAGGGTCTACCTTTCACCTGAAAGTATGAGGTTAAATAGCTTAAAGTATGCATTTGAGGAGGGTTTGGTTGAAATACAATTTTCCCCAACAACAGCTGGAATTCTCTAAAAAAGAATAGTAAGAAATTGGGTTATTAGTTGAGAGCGGTGAGAACACAACTCAAGTAATAAAGACAATCCATTAGAGGGTGAACCACAAGTGTCACAAAAAACTCTGCTTTTAACCATAGATTTTTTTCCCTGGAGAGAAGCACATGTTTTAAGGTTTGTGAAGCGGATTTTGGAAGATCCAATTGTATACATCAATGGTCAATGAGTCATATTGATCTTCTATCCTAGTTGCACATTTTACTCTAGTTTCATTTTACCACAAACTAAATTCTGGTTTTCTTTTAATCATTTAATTTTTTATATATTATATTCATTCATGGTAGCTTTTAGAGATTTGGCCAAGTAGCACGAGGGAAACAGGACCTGGTGAGTCATCCTGCAGTGGTTGTCGCTATGGATGTGCCAGGGAGGGTTTATAAGCACACTTGCAGAGCGACGCTGTGCCTTAATAAAAGCACATGTTTTTAATGATTTGTGTAGCTGATTTTAGGAGAAGTTACTGTGTGCACTTTAAGTATTTTAGTGAAAATGTCAATGAGTTATATTGATCTTCTACCCTACTTGCTCATTTTACTATAGTTTCGTTTTACTACAAAGTGAATTCTGAGTTTTTAATGAGGGAAACAGGAAATGCAGTGCCCTCTTTCAGTGGTTAGCGTTCAAGATGTGCCAGGGAGGGTCTGCAACCACACTCATTACACAGTTGCAAACAGTGGGCACGCCGTGCTCTTGGCACCTGGCCGGGTCCTGTACCAGCAAAAAAAACAGTATACAGGTATATTCCGCAAAGCACCTTCACTATTGGAATATAAGCCCGGTGGGTATCTGGGAACATGGTATCCCCCAGGCATATTGGGCGACTGGTGTTGCCCATAATGTACTGCTACGTGTCATTGGTGGTCTAGAGCTGGAGGCAGGGTGTAGCTAATTTAGGAGGTGTTCGGTGATGGGACCGCCTCTTTGGCCGACGTCACAACCAGGGGCAGGTCAGAAGTTGTATTTTGTCCAGTCACAAGGGTAGGCCTAAGGCAGTTGACACCCTTTGGGGAGTGTCAGCGTAGATTCTTGTAGTCATTTATTAAATTCAGGGGGGCAGTTTTACAAAAAACTAAAGCAGGACATTGTAATAAGTCATTTTGCTGAGCCGTGCTACGTTTGTTTGGAAAGCGCAGTGATGCGACATGTTTACAACAATATGTCGCATCTCTCTGGTTCCCCCCTGCGCTGGCGTTACCATGTGCCGGCGCAGCCACCCTTGCATCATAGTGCAAGGCTGCCTGCATCGAGGGAAGATTGTTTTTGTTCAGGAAGGGTTCCCTTCCTGCTCAAAAACAATCTGAAATGTCGTTTTTCAACTCATATGTGTGCTGCATTACAAAAACAGCATTCTTTCAATGATTGTTTATGTGCAAGAAGGGAACCCTTCCTCCACAAAAACAATCATTAGTAGTGATTTCCTCTTCCAATGTGTGTTGCATAATGCAATGTGCATAGAATCAGGAAACAAAACGAGGAGAAATATTACATTTCTCTTTGTTGAGACTCCCTACGCCTCCCCTGGGGAGGCATAGCATTCACACGCATTTCCGGATTAATGAGTCTTCCTAAATCTGGAAATGTGTCACCCACAGCAACATCCATGGTACTCCCATTTCACGCAAAGTGCTGCTTGTTACAAGGATAGGAAAAGCCACCCTTGTCCTTGTAAATATGGGGCAGTGTATTGCGCTGCCAGTGGATCACAAAAAGTGAAGTACTGGTTGCGCAAGGGGCTTGTAAATCTGACCCAAGATGTCTACTAATAGGGTAGTACAGGCTCTACAGGAGGAGGGTAGACAAGATTGAATACAAAAAGGAGTTGTAGACAGTAGCGGTCGGTGGTGGGAGTGCTGCCAGGCGGTGACATGGGGCAGGGGAGGGGCATGGTAGGGGGTAGTAAACAACAGAACATGGCCAGATTCAGGTAAGTAAACATATAAATAAATAAAACAAATTTAGGTTGCGCGCACTGCATCGCCAAATGCGATGCAATGCAAAGGCGCAGGGTGGGGGGGTAGTTTACTACCCCCCCACCATGCCCCTCCCCCGCCCCACATCACCACACAGCAGCACTCCCACCACCAACCTCTACTGGTTTTAAAACAAAAGTGGGTCAGTTTAAAACGACCAAAGAGGGTGTCTTCTGAAGGTGTAGATGCAGAGGTTTTAGCTTGTTCTCAGATGCAGCAAAAGTCATTAAAATGCAAGATGAACATTTTTAAGAGGTCGGCAGGTGGTAATGTGGTATTGCAATGAACCTCACATTTGCTTGAGGTGCCTTTGCCTATTAATCAGATCCTCCAGGATATCGCGATTTTACGATTTCGCGGTTTGCCGCGAAATCGGCACTTTTGTAAAAATGCCGCGATTTTTGCAAAAGTGCCCGCGAAATCGGCACTTTTGTAGAAATCGTGCGGCATTTTTACAAAAGCCGCTATATCCTGGGGGGTCTGATTTAGAGCTTCACACGTGCGTGTAATGAAAGTCAGGGACCGGGGCAGCAGCGACCTGGAATGACATGGAATTAGTGCACTGAAACCCCTGTTAAAACGTAGGCACTATCTAAACAGAATGAGTAAGTATGCTGCTGGACATGTTTATCAGCAGTGATCTATTATTAAAATGATGCCCTCTGCACTCACACCACATACAAAATGTCATACATTCATACAAAATCAAACAGTAGTAAAAATAAAAAAAAGCTGGGTTCATTATCTGACGCGTGGCTTGTAAAATACAGTAAATGCCGGGCAAGTCACAGGAGGAGACTGCAGCGATCTGCCCCCCAGACCCAGCAGCTGTCCTCCCAAATCCTGAAAAAATGGGCGCTGTTTTATCTGTAAAAGGCGACAGCTCTCGAGAAATATCACACTGCAGCGTCGAAGGAGGCTGGCGAGAGGGGGGCTGACGGGGATGACTGATGGAGAGAAGGGCGAGCGAGGCGGTAATTAATTATAGCCCCCTCCCGTAGTTTACTATCCTTCCTAAAATGACCATTTTCGAGAACCACACTTTACAATGCTCATTTACAATAAACCTTTGGTCAGCATTTAAAACGGATGGCTGATTCAATTGAGCTCTTCATCCTTCCAAAGGTAAACAGACATAATATCGATTCCAAAATATCGATTGGACAAAATATCGAGTAAAAAATATAGACTGGACAAAATATAGACTAGACAAAATATAGACAACAAAAATATCGACTAGAATAGCCAAAATATCGAATCAAAAATATAGACTAGACATAATATAGACTAGATAAAATATAGACAACAAAAATATCCAAAATAAGGTAAGGTATTAATATTTAATAATATTTGTGTAATATAAATCTGTAGCGGGTTGTGGGTTTATAGGGGAATAGGGTGGGAAGTAATTGAATTATAAATAATTAATTATGTAAATTTAATCTAATTGTTAATTAAATAATAATTGGTAATTAATTAAAAAATAATTGTTAATTAATTAAAAATGAATAATTGATAAATAATTAATTTTTAGTAATTGATTTTCTGTAGCGGGTTGTGTGTTTACAGGGGAATAGGGTGGGAAGTAATTTAATTATAATTAATTAATTATGTAAATTTAATCTAATTGTTAATTAAATAATAATTGGTAATTAATGAAAATATAATTGGTAATTAATTAAAAATAAATAATTGATAAATAATTCAATTTTTGTAATTTATTTACTGTAGCGGGTTGTGTGTTTATAGGGGAATAGGGTGGGAAGTAATATAATTTTAAATAAATAATTATGTAAATTATTTATAGTTTTAAATTAATTATTAATTGGTAAATAATTAAAATATAATTGGTAATTAATTTAAAATACTTAATTGGGAATAGTAATTTTCACCCCTACGCTATCCAACGCTTTCCCTACTGTTGCACCCACTGGAGTTGGAATAGTAATTTTTACCCCTACGCTATCCAACGCTTTCCCTACTGTTGCACCCACTGGAGTGGGAATAGTAATTTTTACCCCTACGCTATCCAACGCTTTCCCTACTGTAGCACCCACTGGAGTGGGAATAGTAATTTTTACCCCTACGCTATCCAACGCTTTCCCTACTGTTGCACCCACTGGAGTGGGAATAGTAATTTTTACCCCTACTCTATCCAACGCTTTCCCTACTGTAGCACCCACTGGAGTGAGAATAGTAATTTTTACCCCTACGCTATCCAACGCTTTCCCTACTGTTGCACCCACTGGAGTGGGAATAGTAATTTTTACCTCTACGCTATCCAACGCTTTCCCTACTGTAGCACCCACTGGAGTGGGAATAGTAATATTTACCCCTACGCTATCCAACGCTTTCCCTACTGTTGCACCCACTGGAGTGGGAATAGTAATTTTTACCCCTACGCTATCCAACGCTTTCCATACTGTAGCACCCACTGGAGTGGAAATAGTAATTTTTACCCCTACACTATCCAACGCTTTCCCTACTGTAGCACCCACTGGAGTGGGAATAGTAATTTTTACCCCTACGCTATCCAGCGCTTTCCCTACTGTTGCACCCTTTGGAGTGGGAATAGTAATTTTTACCCCTACGCTATCCAACGCTTTCCCTACTGTTGCACCCACTGGAGTGGGAATAGTAATTTTTACCCCTACGCTATCCAACGATCTCTTTAATGTAGCACCCACTGGAGTGGTTACATTAAATTTAAACCTTTTGCTATGCTATGGTAAATATAATCTATATGTTTTATTAATAACATGTATTTAAATATATATATATTATTAATATTATTAATTTTTAAAGTTACATTAATTATGTAATAATGTTACATTTATTTAATAATTTTAACTATATTTATATTAAATATATTTAATATTATAATAGTTTTAACTTATTTTAAAGACATTAAAAAAACGATATTTTGACAGTCTATATTTTAACACTCGCTATTTTAAACTCGATATTTTTGTACTTACCTTAGTGAAAATAGAAAGTCGATATTATGTCCCTCGATATTTTGGCATCGATATTATGGCAACTCGATATTTTGGCTGTAGATATTATTTCAGTGATCCCCTTCCAAAGTAGATACACTGGCACCAAGCAATTCAATACCGTAAAAGCCATTACACAAAACACATTATGGTCCAATCGGTATTTAACCACATTTTTATATTGTTTGTGGTTACCTTTCTTCAGGTAACTGTTGTGTGTAATATCTTACTAACTGGCACAAGGTAGTGACATATCGGTGACGTGCATATGTTTAAATTCCTGTAGGTCTTCTTGGTTGGTCAACTGAGGAGCCCCAAAGTCCGGTGCCGCACCCTATACACGCTCAAGGGAAACAAACAGCCAGATTCATCAAGCTTAATTGGGCTCGCAAAGGGCCAGATTCTGAGAATCAGGCCCTTTGCGTGTGCAATTTTTGCTTTTGGGATTCATCATCCCAAATGCAAAATTCGCTAATAAAGAATTCGCACATTTGCGAGGAATTGCATTTAAGGAATTTTTATTTGGGATTCCTTAAATGCAATTCAGGAACCATTTTAAATTTGCGAAATCGCAATTTTGAGTCGCTATTTACCGCGAGGTCAAACCTCGTGGTAAATAGCGAAAACTTGCATTTAAATGCATTTTTCTAAGTTGCATGTTAAACACACAAAAATGTCCTTTGGACATGTGTGTGCGCAACACCAATGTAGATTACATTTCAGGGGTGCTACAGGGTGTCCTTTGGACACCCCTGGCACCCTTGAAATCGCATCCTTATTTGCGATTAGGAAATTGCTAATCGCAAATAAGGAATAACTCCCCATTCATTCCTATGGGCCTTATTCCTTATTTGCGATTAGCAATTTACTAATCGCAAATAAGGAATGTGTAGGAATCGCTATTTATTTAGCGATTCCTACATGAATCCCGTTTTGCAAGTCCTTAATAGCGATTCTTTAATAATCGCTATTAAGGACTCGCAAAACGGCACTATGATGAATCTAGCTAAAAGTGTCTACATTGTAAATAAACCAAATATACCTAGCTTCATGTTGTTAAATAACTAAAAAAACTAAGATATCTGTGTTTGTTGTAGGAAAAATGGCCACATAAAATGCCGCAAAATTGCCGCTAAATTTCCATATTTGTGCCGCTAAATTTGCTAATCCATGCCGCTATATCCTGGGGGATCTGATTAATGCGGCTGCCTCTTCTCTTGGGTCCCGAACTCCGGTTCAAGGTGGTCACAAGTTGGGGGAGCGCGTTGTGAGCCAGGGCGGGGTTGCGTTTCTACGGGCCAAAGCTGAGACGCAGTGTCTATTGAACAGCACCAGAGGGCGTCCAGCGCATTTTTTCCAAATGACACGCTGGGCGAAGAAGAAAAAAGACCCTCAGACTTCCTATGACCAATGGGTGGTCAGTGAGTGTGGTTTCAAGGGGGTTTGAATATTTCTGGGGAGGAGCAGTCTTGGGGGTCTAAAGGAACCCCTAGTTGAGGTGGCTCAGATGGTTCGGCTGCCTCAAAGCTGGCAGGTAAGGCCAGTGTTGGCATCCCCTTCCCGGCCAAACACAGAGTGGTTTGCGGATGCCAGGCTGAAGCGATGGTTAAGTCCGAAGCAACTGTCCTGACATCGGATCAAGATTGTTTGAAGGATTTACGTGCTTATGGTGGAGTTGAGAGGGAGAGTTGCCAGCAACAGCTCCAGGGCGAATGTGGTGCTTGATTTGATGACAGGTGGGGGTGAGCATTGTGATACCTAAGGGGATTTTTGATGATTGGATGTCGACTGGACCATCTAAGACTTTGACGAGGGAAAAGGGAGGATTGATGTGTTTGAGTTGTTTAGCAGGAACAAGTGCCTCAGCGGAGCTTATCCATTCATGGAGGACAACAATCCAGGAAGGACAAACAGCAGTACTCCTATTTGATGCCAGGTAAGTCAAGTAGGTGGGTTACTGAGAGGGAGGAATTATGTGGTAGCAACAGATTTTTTAGATTGGTCTTTGTTGCAGTAGGCAATAGTGTGATGGGGTGTGATACCGTGAAGCATTGCCCGAAAAATTTTGACTTACTACTTTTCCATCAGCCTGGCATTCTCTTAGTGGTCGAAATGTAGTTAAAGGTGGTCCCACACCATCGCTTTTGGCAGTTGTACCTGAGGGTTATTTCTTATTGTATGTGAACCACCCCGAAGTAGAGTGGGGGAGGAGTAGTAGAAATAGTAAAACAACTATTAGTGGCCACTAAGTTGCAAATTGAGTCGATCAAGGAGACGTATCTTCTCTTGTGTAACCTAATGTCACATAATATGAGCTTCACTTTCCGTGTTGTTTACCCACCTCCATATTATATGAATAATTTTCCAACACTATTTTATAACTTGATGTGTTTTGAGCTTATCAGTCATAACAAGCTAATAATTGTTAGCGATTTTAATTTCCGGGCAGATGAATTTGATTCAACATTATACATGGCAAGAATTTATGGAGCTATTGAATTTCATCTAATTAAAGCAACATATTAAAAAAATCGACCCATTGTAAGTGTCATATGTTAGATCTTGTCCAGTCCTTTGACTGCTTATTGGAGAATTCCATTATAGAGCATTGTGCTTGCCTGATCACTACACCATTTAGATGGAATTATTAACCCCTCAGAAAAATAGTGAGCAGATGTTAGATCTGGGATCCCTGGTGGGCTGGGGTAGGTACCTTAGGCCAAGTAGGAACCCACGTTCCAATGTCAGAGAAAGGAAGGTCACCTCCTTAGATAGCCCCGCTCACCCCTTAGGTAGCTTGGCACGAGCAGCCAAGCTTATCTTCAAGGCAAATGTGTAAAGTATTCGCAACCATGCTCACAATAACCCAATGATGATACCACAAATAGACTCCACACAAGTTTAACAAAATGAGTATAAACTTTATGTAAAAAGATATACGATAAGACCACACAATCTAATACAAACGTATGAGGTGGTGTATTATGTCTCCTGGCCGGTTGTTAGGCCAGCCAGCCCTTGTAAGTTCTGGCGATGTCAATGAGCACTTATAAACATGCTCCTGTACTACTAATATAATGTCATACAGTTTGTAATGCTAGAATCAGGCAGTTTTGTAATGTAAAAATTCTGTAATGCATTATGTAGCAAGCAGACACTCTGCAATGAATAGAATGCAATGTGTAATGCAACAATCGGGCACTTTGCAAGGTAAAATAATGCAATGTGTAATACAACCACCAGACATGTCATTCTGCAAAATAAGGCAATGCGTATACCCTAATCAGGAAATTCGTTATGCATGAATAATGTAATGGGCAATACGCCACTCATGTATTTCGTTATGCATAAACAAGGCAACAATCAGGTAGTTTGTTATATAGAAATGATGCGATGTCTAATATGTCAGTCAGGTGCTCCGTTCTACAGAAATGGAATACTACGTAGTACACTCAGGCCCCGATCACCGGGCCTTATGCGGTCCCTCTGCTTCTCCTTCTTACCTCCAGTCAGCCTCTCACAGTTGCCCCCAACACAGTACGATGTAATCCCAAAGTGCAGCTTTGCACTCCGGCCCTAGTACCGCCACTCCATTGGCAATAAGGTGCGTGATACAAGCCGTAGCGGAGGCTTGCGCTGCCAACATGAGAGAGAGGCCAAGAGTGTCTCCCTCCGAGCCTGCGCACTGCCCAGGTAGCCGACACACGTTACCTTGGGGGGCGCGAACCCACTCTCCTCTCCGCACCCAGCAAGGGGGCCTCCATCACAGCTTTATGAAATGGCAATGGCGGTTCGGGCTGGCAACTGAACTCCTCCTGGACTAGCAGTCCGGGACGCCTCACATAGTAAGATCTCAGGCTGCCACAAAGCACATGCGCACAGCAACGCTGAGACTCACTTTACTCCGGTGCACACGATAACAAGGCAAATCCTCACAGAGGTCTCACAGTGCACAACGCACATGCTCACAGCGTCAATGAGACTCACTTTGATTACAGTGCACATGATCACTGGACAATCTTCACAACGGGGTTCAGGCTGCATCAAAGCACGCGCACACAGCATGGCTGATCCATGCTTGGATTCCAGATGCCCACGGTCACAGGCCGATCCTCATGAAGGTCTCAGGCTGCACAAAGCACACCCACACAGCGTCGCTGAGACTCACTTGGACACCAGGCACCCACGATCACAGGGCAGTTCTTACGAGGGTCACAGACTGCAACAGGTGTGCTCACACAGCGCTGCTGTGACTCTCCTGGAAACATTTGTGTTCCTGTGTTTCAGAACAGGGAGCCAGCTCCACCTCAGGCCCTTGGGGATAAGCAACTTCAGGACACAGCACACAGCAAAGTACTTCGAGCAGGGGGACACAACACACATCAAAGTCCCTTTGCTTAAAAAAGCAAACTACTGGCCAGCACCAGAACACACAGCAAGGGTCAGTCCTATCCTTCAGTCTCTTCAGTTGTTTCTTCCTTGGCAAAGGTCCTCTTGACCACGAAGTATCTCCTTTCTTGTTCACACTAGCCATTCTCCAAAGTTTAAGGGCTTCAGCTCTTATAGTTATACCCCTCAATGGCTTTGAAATCTTTAGGCTTCAGGGGGAACTGACCCCTGTCCAAACCAGTTTTGGTTGCCTCCATGAAGTGACACCTTTCTTCCTTTGATTGGTGGGGATCTGGATTCTCAATCACTGTTTTATAGCAACAACCCAGGCCTCTTCACATCTAGGGGCTTCTCCTCACCCTATACTCCAGATGCAGGTCAGCCTGTTGCTGTCTCACTTTCTCTCCTGGGACATTCCCCAGACTCAATCTCTTTCAAATCCAGACACTCAATCCACAGCCAGCCAGAGACACACAGAAATGTTAAAACACAAAACTCAGCCACTTCTAAAAGAGTGGCTACTAAACACACATAAAAAGATGTGTATTATATTGTGAGTACAGGCATACTAAACTATATCTTTCCATCTTAAACCTTTGGGAAGATAGGCTGGAAAATAATATCACATAGACTTCCCATTCTATCCTATGGGCAAGATAGCCTTTCAACAGTGTAAAACGAAAATGGAGATTATTTCACTGTCAGGACATGGCACACACCTCAATACATGTCCTACCTTTCACATGCACTGCACCCTGCCCAGGAGGTAACCTGGACATACCATAGTGGGTGTGGGCCATATCTCAGCATTTATCCTACTTGTGCCTCAGAGATCACACACCTTATCTCTCCTGAAACAGTTTCACTAGTTACTAGTGTAGCCATGTATTCAGTTTAAAATGTTCTGCTTATTCTTTGAGTCGAGTGAGATATGCTTCAAAGACTGAACTACACTCTTCTAAAGCAAATCTCCTAATGGTGCAGAGGGTATAGAGTCAAAATATCGAGTTTTTATTATCGACTAGACATAATATCGAGTAAAAAAGATAGAATAGACATAATATCGACTAGACAGAAGATAGGCAACAAAAATATCGAACTTAAGATAAGTTAATATTAATTTTAAATTTTTGTGTAATATAATCCTGTAGCGGGTTGTGAGTTTATAGGGGAATAGGGTGGAAAGTAATTTAATTATAATTAATTAAATATGTTATTTTATTTATTGTTATTTATTTAGAATTAATTGTTAATTATTAACTGGCAATTAATTAAAATATGATTGGTAATTAATTTTAAATGATTAATTCATAAATATGTTAATTTTAGTAATTTATTTTCTGTAGCGGGTTGTGGGTTTATAGGGGAATAGGGTGGGTAGTAATTTAATTATAATTAATTAAATATGTTATTTTATTTATTGGTATTTATTTAGAATTAATTGTTAATTAATTATTAATAGGTAATTATTTAAAATATAATTGGTAATTAATTTTAATTGATTAATTGATAAATATGTTAATTTTAGTAATTTATTTTCTGTAGAGGGTTGTGGATTTATATGGGAATAGGGTGGGAAGTAATTTAATTATAATTAATTATATATGTTATTTTATTTATTGGTATTTTTTTAGAATTAATTGTTAATTAATTATTAATTGGTAATTAATTAAAATGTAATTGGCAATTAATTTTTATTGATTAATTGATACATATGTTAATTTTAGTAATTTCTTTTCTGAAGCGGGTTGTGGGTTTGTAGGAGAATAGGGTGGGAAGTAATTTAATTATAATTGATTAAATATGTTATTTTATTGATTGGTATGTATTTAAAATTAATTGTCAATTAATTATTACTTTGTAAATAATTAAAATATAATTGGTATTTAATTTTAATTGATTAACTGATAAATATGTTAATTTTAGTAATTTATTTTCTGTAGCTGGTTGTGGGTTTATAGGGGAATAGGGTGGCAAGTAATTTAATTATAATTAATTAAATATGTTATTTTATTAATTGTTATTTATTTAGAATTCATTGTTAATTAATTATTAATTGGTAATTCATAAAAAAATAATTTGTAATTTATTGTAATTGATTAAATGATAAATATGTTACTTTTATTATATTATTTTCTGTAGAGGGCTGTGTGTTTAGAGGGGAATAGCTTTGGAAGTAATTTAATTGTAAGTAATTACATTTTTAAAAAATTTGTTGTGTCTAATTTTTATTTATTTTTATATTGTAAATTAATTTATTGGTAATTGGTGAATAATTAGTATTAGTAGATAATTTTTATTATTAATTAATTTTTATTTGTAATTTTAATTGATTAATTAATATATTTTATAAGATTGTAAAATATTTTAATTATTTTATAATTGGTATTATTATTTATGTTATTTGTATTTATATATGAAGTATTTACTTTCCCTACTATTGCACTCACTGTAGTGGGAATATTAATTTTTACCCCTATGCTATCCAACGCTTTCCCTACTGTTGCACTCACTGGAGTGGGAATAGTAATTTTTACCCCTACGCTATCCAACGCTTTCCCTACTGTTGCACTCTCTGGAGTTGGAATAGTAATTTATACCCCTACGCTATCCAACGCTTTCCCTACTATTGCACTCTCTGAAGTAGGAATAGTAATTTTTACCCCTACGCTATCAATTGCTTTCTCTACTGTTGCACTCACTGGAGTGGGAATAGTAATTTTTACCCCTACGCTATTCAACGCTTTCCCTACTGTTGCACTCTCTGGAGTTGGGATAGTAATTTTTACCCCTCCGCTATCCAATGCTTTGTCTACTGTTGCACTAACTGGAGTGTGATTAGTAGTTTTTACCCCTACGCTATCCAACGCTTTCCCTACTGTTGCACTCACTGGAGTGGAAATCGTCATTTTTACCCCTACGCTATCCAACTCTTTCCCTACTGTTGCGCTCACTGGAGTGGGAATAGTAATTTTTAACCGTACACTATCCAACGCTTTCCCTACTGTTGCGCTTTCAGGAGTGGGAATAGTAATTTTTACTCCTACGTTTTCCCTACTGTTGCTCTCTCTGGAGTGTGAATAGTAAATTTAACCCTATTGCTATCCTACAGAAAAAATATTGTATATGTGT
Source organism: Lissotriton vulgaris (assembly GCF_964263255.1). Taxonomy (NCBI): domain Eukaryota; kingdom Metazoa; phylum Chordata; class Amphibia; order Caudata; family Salamandridae; genus Lissotriton; species Lissotriton vulgaris. The sequence goes on from NC_141688.1 coordinate 274,798,126, forward strand.
TGTTAATGATATGTATATATATATATATATATATATATATATATATATATATATATATATATATATATATATATATATATATATATATATATATATATGTTTTAAAATGATTTTTTTTAGTTACATTAATTATTTAATAATTTAAAGTTTATTTAAGTATTTTAAGTATGTTTAAATTAATTATATTTATTATTATATTAGTTTTAAATTACTTGTAAGATATTTAAGAAATTCGATATTTTGACTGTCTAGGGGGCATATTACCAACAACTAGCGATAATTATCGCTATGTTGGTTTAGCGGCGATATTTTTATCGCCGAGCTGCGGCGATTTTTATCGCTTAGGAACCTTGCTATTATCAAGGTTTATCTCCTAAGCGATAAAAATCGGCCGAAATGCATAAATATTGCTGAAAAGTCTGTGATATTCATGCATTACCGAGCTAATGCTCTTAGCCATGTTATCCACCTACCATTGGATAACATGACTAAGAACTGCTCAGGGGCATGTGTTAGCTTTTGCAGATATTCCCCTATATTTTTTCCTATCGATATTTTGGAGATGATATTTTTGTACTTACATGTTTGTACATAGGAAGTCGATATTCTGGCATTCTATATTTTTACCTCGATATTTTGGCAAGTCGATATTTCGACTGTCGATATTCTGTCAGTGATCCGGTGCAGAGATTCTACAAATCAAGAGCTAGAGCAGCAGGCTCTTTCTTTTGGCCCCATCCAACATGGAACACCCTCCCACTGCACATTTGATCCCTTACTGAATTAAAAACCTTCACGACTGCTCTAAAAACATAGCTCTAGGAGAATGCATTTGAGTTGTAATCAGAAGATTAGCCTCATGTTGAAGTAAATTCATGTCTCTTTCAAGGTTAGTATCATGATACCCTCGTGTAAACAAGCACTTTATTAAAATCTCATAGTATAACCCTCTAGTAGCCTGGCACAAAAGCAGTCAAGTTTAATTTGGCGACAATGTGTAAAGTACTTATACAGTACTCAACAGTATTAAAGTAAAAGCACAACACAAGAAAAATCCCTAATCAAATTAGAAAAATAGAGAACATTTTATTAAATAAAATGATACTGACACGAAAAAAAATCCAATAAGAAGAATCAAAGTTATGATCTTTTAAAGTTAAAGTTAAAATAGCACCAAGAAGCACAAAGCTGTAGTAAGCTGGTTGTGCTAGACTGGGTCAAATTCAAAAGTTTAGGCTGACCGCGATAGAATGTGAGCCAGATACAGTGACCAGGCTCTCCTCTGTTGAAAGTTTACCTCTTAACTTAGTGCAGTTTTCGCACGGGAGGCTTTCGCTGACGCGTGCATTGGCGGTTAGGTTGCAGGCTGGATCCAGTGAGGGGCTAATGACAATCGGTTGCTGAACTCTCTGGCCTTGGCCAAAAACTGGCATTAGTATGGTCCTCATCAGCACAACATTTGCAGGACATGGCAAGGACACGTAAAATCCTGTGATTCATGGCAAATCGCTTAATCTCCCAGTGCCTAACAAATAAATGAATGTGTCGTCATGTAACGCAACTGGCGCTTGTGGAAAGCACTCTGATACCCGATACCTTCAGGTCCTGTGCATACTATATAGAAACCCTGTAATACAAATAATAATTTTTAAAACTTATAGACGGTTGTTGTCTATCTGAAGAGCATCAGGCAGTGAAGTCTGGTGTGTGTATCAAGGGAAGGTTTCTTAGGTAATCAGCTACTAGACTGTTCTTCTTATGAGTCTACAGAAGTCAGGAGTGTTCTGAGGAGAGGCTCTGAGAGTGTCACTTGTATACCCACTGCCAGCCTGTGTGTGGTGGACACCGCCTGAGTTTGAAGCTGAGGAAGGCCTGGAAACAACCCCAGGTCTTGCTGCTCAGGAAGGGAACACCCTTCCCCACACCCAAGACCCTTTTGTCCCGTATCTGGAGGAATTACACAGCACACCACAAGAAAGTCATTAACAGTCATGTGACCTATGGAAACTGACAGAAAACTTATAGTTTTGGCAGAATAATGGCAACTTTCCAAAAGTGGCTTTTTCAAAAAAGTAACTTAAAATCCGTCTTTACCATTAAAGGGGGGATCCTTCTGCATGGTTACTCCCACTTTTTCCCTGGTGCTAAGCTGTATTTTGACTAGTCTGACTGCGATTACCCATGCATAGTCCAGCTCAAACCAGTTCTGGCGGCCGTTGGCTCCCGCTCGGGCGCAAAACTGGACAAAGGACATGGGAGTAACCTCCCCGTGGTGCAGACCCTCCCCTGGGAGGGTCCCATGAAACTTCCCAACCCTTTCCCTAGGGTACTTAATGGCTTACGTGGGTGAAGGGCCCTAGACTCATCGTGGGATAAGAGTCAGATCAGACACAACTGCACTTCTACCGTCAGGGCACTCTGGACTTCGCTGGACTTCGTTTGGGCCGGACCTCACCTCCCTTCCAGTCAGCTGCATTGCCTGTGCCTGTGCATCATACAGGAACCTTCAAGCTTCAAAGACACCTGAAGTAATCTCCCTTGGAGTGAAGGAGTCTCTCCCCTGCTTTTGCAGACACCGCAACTGAGTCAACCAGTCTGCGGATCCTGAGCTCCTCCGGACTCCATGGGCTCTAAAAAAGAGGCGGTCGTTTTCCACAGCTAGTGAGGCCTGCTCTAACATCTCATTAAGTGTGATGCCAGTCTCCCTAGTGGGGGCTGCATTAACTGAAACCCTGTTCACCATGTCTAACTTGTTGACTTCTTTGCAAGAAGATCTTCGGGCTTCAAGTAGCCCCAACGTCGAGTATCTCGTGCGACCAGAATCTTTAGTCACACCACATTGGGTTCATTGTGGCCTGTATCTTTTGGGGAGCTGCTTTCGTGACTTCAGTGCCTCCGGCCTGTGGGTCCACTTGAGGGTCACACTTGTTTCTTTTGGGCTCCCCTGATTGCTCGGAGCCTGCTCTGAATCCCATGCCTTTGGTGAGTCCCCTGGACTGTGCTCATCCCAACAGTGCTCCTTCTTTGATTCCTGCGTGGCTTGCCTTTGCCTAGGCTTGTAGGTGCTCCCTCCAGACACCGACCCCTTCACAGTCAACATCCTTTGTGGGACAGCTCGTATCCGGGCCCTGGTCTTCCTCAGTGTTGCCTGGTCCTCACAGCTGCAGTCAAGGTCATTGTCATCTTCACTATAGCACCCGACATCGGTGGGAATTTGTCTTTCAAGTCTCCTGGTCACTCCTGAGTGGCATAGACTCTGTCTCCTATGCTTTCAGGTACTCCTCTTCAAGGATCCACATTTAGATTCCCACTGAAACGTGTTCCTATTCCAGTAGCAGCACTTTCATGAAGTCCTCCATTGGGTTTGATGGCGGTTTCCGAGACCACTACACACGTATGCACCCGGCTTCTCTGGTGTAGGTAACGTGGATACTAGAGTATCCACGGGTGGGGTGGCTCTCCAACCTTCTACTGGGTTTCTTCAGGGGCCATTTCAGGGTCCACGGGTCATTAAACTTTAAATATACAACTGCGACTTGCATAGAGAGTTGTATGCAGCACATGGTCATGTTTCCACACTGCACACACTCTCCATGGGGTCCCAATCTACTCACCTTGTGTGGTTCCTTGGGGTCCCAGCACTTCTACGTCCTCTCAACACTGTCTTGACTCGAGTCGTAGTTCTTATATCACTTTTTTAATATGTTGTTTGGTTCCCCCTGGGGCCATTGTATATTTTGTGCTATTTACTGTGTTTCTCTGCTAAAGTATTGTGTGCATTGTGTTTATCTCAGTGTTGGAGATATTGGAATATACTAGAGAGTATTATATAATAAATACATATTTTTATAAATACTTGGTGTGTCTTTTTCACTTAATTTATACTATAGGATTGCATTCTAGTAAAATAATCTGCTTTACGCTCCTTCTGGACTATGCCTGAAGGCTGCTCTAAGGTTGTCTAAGACCTCTTAAATCACCATGAGGGTTATCTGTAATGGTGCAAGGTGCCTACTTCCATTAGTGGACATCATATACCAGGCCAGCGTCTCACACAGGGTTTTTTAAATTGCAATTCAAATCAGTGGAAGAATTTTTTTTATAGTTATTACGAAACTGAAGTTATCACTTTTTAAATGTAATAAGGTAACCCAGTGTAATATTTGGGAGAGCTAGCTTTACAGAAGTGAAAAACGACTTGGAGGGGCTTTCACTGCCAGGATATGTAAATCCTAAGTAGGCATGACCTACTTTTAAATACTATGCACCCTGTTCTATGATGCCTCATTAGAGGTGACTTATGAGTATTAAAATAGAAGGTTGAGGCCTGAAAAAAGGTTTATTTTGTTAGATTGAAATAGCAGTTTATATGTAAAACTGCACTACTGGCTGCAGTGACCGTCCTGAGACATGTTTTACAAAGCTAATTTAGTGGGTGGCACGATGAAGCATTACAATTACGGGCCTTGGATACATATAGTACCATATACTAGGGGCTAATAAGTCAATTTAATGGACATGTCAGGGGTGTACCAATTTTACCTTGTTCAGATGGAGGAGCTCAAGCACTTTATCACTGGTTAGCCGGAGTAAATTGTGCATAGTCCAAAAAGTCAACAAAAATGGGTGTTAGAACTGGGGGTCTCTAGTTGGCAGAGGTAGGTACCACTGTCCAAATAGGGACCCTTGCTTCTAGTCAGGGCAAGGAGATAACCCTCTTAGATAACCCCTGCTTGCCCTCTAGGTAGCTTAGCCTGAGCAGTCTAGGCTAACCAGAGGCAATGCGTAAAGTATTTGTACCAACACTCACAGTAACACAGTGAAAACACCACAAACTGATTCCACAACAGTTTAGGAAAATAAAGATATTTATTCTAAACTACACAATTCCAAAACGTCAAAAATCCAACACACACAGTTCAAGAATATGGTTTCAAAAGAGTTCTTCAGGTTGTAATCAAAGTTCTTTAAGTTGCGTTAAAATAATCCAGAGATGCGTGAAAAGTTCACAGTTGCGTCACGTTTACTCACAGTACCTTTTAGATGCAACAAAGTTCCACAAGCAGGAAGCTGGTGCGGTGGAAACAAGCGATGCGTTACTCCTGAGACCCTGGGGAGGCGATGCGACAGCCCCGCTGCAGCAGCGGGCGTGTTGCGACGAATCCGGTCTGTATGGGGAGGAAGGCCGCTTGCGTGGATTCCGGTGCGTAGGTTCTGTAGGAAGTCTGTTCTCGCAAAGGCACGATGCGATGATCTCGTAGGGGCTGCGACGATCTCCGGGGTGACGATGCGCGGTCCAGCGGTGATCCTCTCTCTCGCAGCTCCTCGATGCGATGGTTCTGCGACGACGTTCGCAGCGACGTGATGCGGTCCGCAAGCAAGCGGTGCGGCGATCTCACCCAGCGACGACAGGCTCTGCGACGACACTCGCAGCGATGTTCGATTCTCCCGCACCGGTCTGGTGCGTCCCGCAACGAAGGATGCGACGGCTCTGGCAGTGGTGTCAGGTGCAGCGCCGATCTCGACCTTCGTAGCGGCGGGAAACTTCTCGCACTGTCGGGGATGCGCTCCGCAAGCGAGCGATGCAACACTTTTCAGCTTCAAAAGTCTCTCAAGCTTAGTTTCAAGCTTCCCAGCTCAGGTTCAACTTCCAGAGGCCCCACAACTGGATCAAGCACTCTAGGAAGGACAGAACTCTCTCAGCAGAGTTCAGGGAAACTGGGGGTGAAGTCCTTTAGTTCCTGGGACTTCAAAAACAGGGAGCCAGCTCTTCTCAGGCCCTTGGAGATTCCTTCAAGACAGGGGACACAGCTCATAGCAAAGTCCTTCCCCTCTTCTTGGCAGCAAAGCAACAGCAGGTCAGTCCAGCAGAGCAACAGCAGGACAGTCTTCCTTCTTCAGGGTCAGCTTTCTCCTTGGCAGAGGTTCCTTCTTGATTCCAGGATGATCTAATTTTCTGTTGTCAGGGGTCCTGTACTTATACCCCTAAAGTCTTTGTTCTCTCTGTGCATGTGGGCCCTGAGCCCGGTCTGAACCAGTTCTGGGTGGATCCTGAGCACTTTGTTGTGCTGGCTGCATCTTTCCTTTCAGAGTGAGGGGCAGGGTCCTCAGCCGCCCAGCAGGAGGTGGAGCCAGCATTGTGGCAGGCAGGCACAGCCCTATTCAGCCCAGGTGCTAACTCCTCCCACCACTCAGGTTGCAATTGCATTCATTCAGCCTAGTGCTGACTCATCCGGCCTCTGGGGGAATTCCCCAGCCCCTGTCACTCACAAACCAGACAGTCAATACACAAACAGGCCCAGGCACACAGAAGGGTTAGACAAGAGAACAGCAACTTTCTAAAAGTGCTGTTCTCAAACACAGGATTTAAAAAACACCTTTCCTAAAAGATGTTATTAAATTCTGAGTTGAGGGATACTAGATACGTATGTCCTATCTTGTTCCTATGGGTAGAAATGCTGTTAACCACTGTAGCCCGCATCCCCCATGTTAACCTATGGAGCAAGATAGCCTTACAATAGTGAAAAACGAAAATGGCTGTAATTCACTACCAGAGCATGTCACCTGCACTAGTACATGCTCTACCTTTCACATACACTGCACCCTGCCCAGGGGGGTACCGTGGGCCTTCCATAGGGGTGACTGATGTGCACGAAAAGGGAAGGGTTAGGCCTGGTCAGTGGGGACACTGACCAGGAGGACATGGCAGTTCTAAACTGCCCGTAGGCACTGCAGTGGCAGGCCTGAGAGACCATTTTAGAGCTACTCCTGTGGGTGGCACAATCAGTGCTGCAGGCCCACTAGTAGCATTTGTCATCACCAGCCCTGGCACACCCAGTGCACTTTACTAGGGACTTCATGGTGATACAAATATGCCAAACATGTATATCCAATCAGAATAACAATTTACATAGGGAGCACTTACGCTCTGGCACTGATCAGCAGTGGCAGAGTGTCCAAAGCATCTAAACCAGCAAAAACGAATCCAGCACAGCATCAAAAATACAGGAGGCAGAGGCAAAAAGATAGTGGTAATCACGCCAAAGATGCCAGGTCTAACACGTGTCCCCTCCAGCTGAAAGTGGGGAGAACTACCGACCCTCTTGGGAGTTCTCTTCACTAAGGCGGAAAAACCTGGGCAGACCATCAGCGTTGGCGTGTTCTGTACCAGGGCGGTGTTCCACCGTAAAGTCCATTCCCTGTAGGGAAATGGACCACCTCAACAGTTTTGGATTCTCGCCCCTCATGTGCATTAACCACCTGAGGGGCCTGTGGTCGGTCTGAACACGGAAGTGAGTCCCAAACAGGTAGGGCCTCAACTTTTTCAGAGCCCAGACCACAGCAAAAGCCTCCCTTTCAATCGCACTCCACTTCTGTTCCCTGGGGAGTAGCCTCCTACTAATGAAAGCTACTGGCTGGTCTCCATTCTCCTCAGTGGCTTGTGAGAGTACTGCTCCCACACCATGCTCTGAAGCGTCCGTCTGAACTATGAACTCACTGGAAAAGTCAGGTGCCTTGAGCACCGGTGCTGTGCACATCGCAGTTTTCAGGGCATCAAAAGCAGTTTGGCAGGCGTCAGTCGAGTCAACTCTTCTGGAGAACTTCTTGGAAGTGAGTACTGTCAAGGGGGCAACAATGGTGCCATATCCCTTGACAAACCGTCGGTAATACCCGGTGAGTCCTAAAAAGGCTCTCACCTCTGTCTGGGTCTTGGGGGGCTCCCAAGCCAGAATGGTATCAATCTTTGCCTGTAGGGGCGCCACCTGGCCGCTCCCCACCTGGTGTCCCAAATACACCACAGATCCCTGCCCTATCTGGCACTTGCTGGCCTTGATAGTGAGGCCTGCCTTTTGCAGAGCCTTCAACACTTCGCAGAGGTGTTGCAAGTGTTCCTCCCACGTGGAGCTGAACACAGCAATGTCATCCAGGTATGCGACGCTGAATTCCTCCAGCCCGGACAGTACCTGGTTAACCAGTCTCTGGAATGTGGCAGGGGCATTCTTCAACCCAAAGGGCATGACACGGAACTGGAAGTGCCCCTCTGGCGTTGAAAATGCTGACCTCTCTTTGGCCCCATCAGTTAAGGCAATCTGCCAGTACCCCGAAGTCAAATCAAATGTACTGAGGTACTGGGCAGCTCCCAACCGATCCACAAGCTCATCAGCTCTGGGGACGGGTGTGCGTCAGTCTTCGTGACCGCATTGAGCCCACGGTAGTCCACGCAAAACCGGAGTTCTGGAGGGCCACCGGGGGTAGCAGCTTTCTTGGGAACCAAGACCATTGGGCTAGCCCAGGGGCTGCTGGAGGGCTCAATCACCCCTAGTGCCAACATCTTGGAAACCTCTTCCTTGATGCTGGCCCTGACCTTGTCAGCTACCCTGTAAAATGTTTGCTTCACAGGCAGACTGTCTCCAGTGTCCACATCATGGACGCACCAGTTGGTGACTCCTGGGGTCAGGGAGAACAGAGAGGAGAACTGACCCAACACTTGGCGACAGTCACTCTGCTGCTCTGGGGTCAGGGTGGGCGAGAGGACCACACCATCCACTGACCCATCTTGCTCTTTAACTGCCAGGAGGTCAGGGAGAGGATCACTATCCTCTTCCATTCCTGCATCTGTAGCCATGAGCATCGTTACTTCAGACCTCTCAAAGTGTGGTTTGAGGCGGTTCACATGCAAGGCTCTCAGGGGCTGCCTGGGAGTCTTCAGGTTAACCAGGTAGGTTACCTCGCTCTACCTTTCCACCACCTTATATGGCCCAGACCACTTGTCTTGGAGCGCGCAAGGCTCCACTTGCGCCATCACCCACACTTTCTGCCCAGGTTGAAATTCGACCAGAGTGGTATTCTGGTCGTACCATCTTTTCATTTCTTCCTGGCTTGCTTCTAGGTTCGCCTGAGCGAGTTTCCTGAAGCGTTGTGTCTTGTTGCGGATGGCCAGCACATAGCTGAACACATCCTGTGGGGTTTTCCCACGGGACTTTTCCCAACCCTCCTTCACCAGTGAGAGAGGTCCTCTAACAGGGTGGCCATACAGGAGTTCAAAGGGACTGAACCCTAAGGACTTCTGAGGCACCTCCCTGTAGGCAAACAACAGGCATGGTAACAAGACGTCCCACTTCCGTCTCATGGGCTCCGCTAGGCCCATAATCATACCTTTCAGGGTCCGGTTGAACCTTTCAACCAACCCATTTCCTTGAGGGTGGTAAGGAGTGGTGAACTTATAAGTTACCCCACACTCCTCCCACAGATACTTCATGTACTTAGAGATGAAGTTGGTACCCGTTGGAGACCACCTCTCTGGGGAACCCCACATGGGAAAAGATCCCCATCAATGCACGGCCCACCACGGGTGCTGTGATTGTCCTGAGAGGGACTGCTTCCGGGTACCGGGTGGCATGGTCCACCAAGACCAGGATGAACCTGTTGCCTAAGGCTGTCTTGGGGTCCAGGGGCCCTACGATATCTATGCCCACCCGCTCGAAAGGGGTGCTCACCACTGGGAAGGGTTGAAGGGGGGCCTTCAACTTCATTCCAGTCTTGCCACTAGCTTGACAGGTTTGGCAAGATCTGCAAAAGGAACCAACGTGCTTTCTCATCTGGGGCCAGTGGAAGTGGGTGACAAGCCTGTTTAGGGTCTTGTCTTGCCCCAGATGTCCTGCAAGAGGCACGTCATGAGCCAGACCCATTAGGAAGTTTCTGAAGTGCTCGGGTACCACCAGCACACGGGCTGCACCGGGCTCAGCAAACTTAGGCTCGCTATAAAGTAGGTCACCTTCCCAGTAGACAAAGTGATCTCTGACTGCTTCACCTGCTGCCTGATCTACAGCCTGTTGCCGCAGACCAATGAGGGAAGGGCATTCCTTCTGCGCCTGGCAGAACTCCTCCCTGGAGGGACCACCTTCTTGCTGCCAATGGGTCAGCTCAGGTAGGTCTCCCAGTTCGGCCACCTGTTCCCCTGTAGGTTCCAGGGCATCCCCCTCAGGTTCTGCTTCCTCCTGGACCGTGGGAACGGCTGGGGCTGGTTTCCCGCGCCCTCTGCCTCTTCCTCTCCTGGCAGGTCTCTGGGCCACTGTTTCAGGCTCCAGTTCTGCTGATTCACCCTTACTGGCTGCCATAGCACGCGTGGTCACGCAGATCCACGCAGGCAGACCCAACATCTCCAAGTGAGTTCTGTGTTCTATGTCTTTCCATGGAGAACTCTCCAGGTCGTTGCCTAACAGACAGTCCACAGGCAAGGCATCACTGACAACTACTTCCAAAAGACCAGAGACTCCTCCCCATTCAAAGGAAACCTTCGCCAGCTTGCAGAGGCGCACTGAGCTGTCAGCTGCCACTACAGGGCGAAGTACGCCAGGGATGATTTGCTCTTCAGACACCCACTGACACCTCACGGATGTCACGCTGGCTCCTGTGTCTCTCAGAGCCTCAACCTCCCTCCCATTTATGGTCACCTTCTGCCCATATTTCTTAGTGTTAGAGGGCAGTAAGGTTTCCTGGACCATATCTTGGTCTCCTAGAGAGACAAGGGTCATGACTGCTAGCTCCCCCCATTCACTAGAAACCAAATCCCCACCCAAAGCTACGCTAGCTAACGCTGGGGCGGGAGCACCAGTGGGTGCAGGCTTCTTCTTGGGACATTTTGGAGCAATGTGGCCCACCTCATTGCAGTGATAGCAGGTAGGGGGACCCTGGTTATTTCTCTTGTCTCTATTGTCCCGCCTGCCCTTAGAGGGCCATGGCTGTTTAGATTTGGGGGGTTGGGAATCCTTTTCCTGGGAACTATTTTGGGGCCCTTGTGAGAACTCCTTTTGGTTACCCTTGTCCCCCCCACTCTTCTGCTGGGGACCCTGCCCACCTTTGGCTGTGGTACCCATAATTCCTCTGTGGTCCCTGGTACTGGTCCAGCGGTCCGCCTCCTTAGCAAGCTCAATGGGGTCTGTCAGCTTGCTATCTAAAAGATGCTGGCGCAGCTCTGGAACACAAAGACTACTCAAATGCTCCCAACTGATTAAATGCAACAACCCCTTCAAATCAGTTACTTTACTGCCCTTCATCCAACCTTCCAGTGCACGCGAGTACCCATTCACACACTCCATCCAAGTCTCAGACTCTTTCTTCTTGGACTTTCTAAACTGCAGTCTGTACTGCTCTGGAGTAAGGCCATACCTGAGACATAAGGCCTCCTTCATATTGGGGTAGGTCATGGCACCTGCCAACTCTAAGGGCTCTAGAGCACTCCTCCCAGAAGCCTCAAAATGTTTCCACAGGCCCGCCCCCCAATGCTTATCAGGCACACCATTCATCTTCAATGCAATCTCATACGAAGTGAACCAGGCATAAATATCCTCACTCCTATGGTAATTCTGTACCAGGTCTTTGGGAATAGTCAAGTCAAGTCAAGTCATAAAATGTATATAGCGCACTACATACCCAGAGGGTCTCAAGGCGCTTAGGGAGGGGGGGAGGATTACTTGTCAAATATCCACGTTTTAAGTTGCTTTCTGAATGCTAGGTGGTTCTGGGTAAGGCGAAGGTAAGTGGGAAGTGAGTTCCATGTTTTAGCCGCCAGGTATGAGAAGGATCGACCTCCCATGGTGGTCTTGTTGATGCGAGGTACAGTGGCGAGGGCTTGGCTGGAGGATCGTAGTTGGCGGGGGGGGGGTGTAGAAGGACAGTCGTGAGTTGAGGCATTCTGGTCCGATTTCGTAGAGTGCCATGTGTGCGTGGGTCAGAAGTCGGAAGGTGATCCTCTTATTGACGGGTAGCCAGTGGAGGTTTTTCAGGTGACCAGAGATGTGTTCGTTACGCGGGATGTCCAATATGAACCTGGCTGAGGCGTTTTGGATTCGTTGTAGTTTTTTCTGGAGTTTAGCGGTCGTACCTGCGTAGAGGGTGTTTCCGTAGTCCAGTCGGCTCGTGACCAGAGCATGGGTGACTGTTTTTCTGGTTTCGGTGGGGATCCAACGAAATTTTTTTTTGAGCATGCGAAGAATGTTGAGGCAGGATGAGGAGACGGCGCTGACTTGTCTGTTCATTGAAAGTGAAGAATCCAGGATAACGCCTAGGTTCCATGCGTGGTCTGTCGGGATGGGTGCTTTTCCAAGGGCTTCCGGCCACCAAGAGTCATCCCATGCAGAGGGGGATGTACCTAAGATGAGGACTTCTGTTTTATCTGAGTTCAGTTTCAGACGGCTGTGTTTCATCCATTCGGCAACTTCTTTCATTCCTTCGTGTAGGTTAGTTTTGGCGGTGCTGGGGTCGTTGGTGAGAGAAAGGATCAGTTGAGTGTCATCCGCGTAAGAGATGATGTTGAGGTTGTGTTGGCGGGCGATGGCCGCGAGGGGGCTCATGTATACGTTGAAGAGGGTGGGGCTGAGTGAGGATCCTTGTGGTACGCCACAGATGACTTCAGTGGCCCCGGACTTGAATGGTGGGAGGCAGACTCTCTGGGTTCTTCCGGTGAGGAACGAGGTGATCCATTCAAGTGCTTTTCCTTGTATTCCGATGTTTCTGAGGCATTGTAAAAGGGTGCTGTGGCAAACTGTGTAAAAGGCTGCAGAGAGGTCGAGGAGGATGAGGGCGACTGTGTCTCCATTGTCCAGTAGAGTTCGAATGTCGTCTGTTGCTGCGATGAGGGCGGTCTCAGTGCTGTGTTTTGCTCGGAAGCCAGACTGTGAGGAGTCAAGGGATTTGTTGGCTTCGAGGAAGGCGGCGAGCTGGTTGTTGACAGCTTTCTCGATGACTTTGGCTGGGAAAGGAAGGAGCGAGATGGGGCGGTAATTTTTGAGTTCGGTGGGGTCCGCTGTGGGTTTTTTCAGAAGGGCGGTGAGTTCAGCATGTTTCCAGCTTTCCGGGAAGGTGGCGGAGTTGAAGGAGCAGTTGATGACGTCTCGGAGGTGCGGTGCTATGACGGAGTTTGCTTTGTTGAAGATGTGGTGAGGACATGGGTCTGTGGGGGATCCTGAGTGGATGGAGTTCATCAGGTGGATGGTGTCCTCAGTGGAGATTGGGTTCCAGTCGTTAAGGGTGTTCAAGGGGGGAGGATGTTCAGCATATGGTTGGGTGGGTTGGACTTCGGGTTGGTTGTCGAAGCTGTTGTGGATGTCTGCAATTTTGTTGTGGAAGAATGAGGCTAGGGAGTCGCAGAGGGCTTGAGAGGGGGTGATGTCGTTGGAGTTGGCCGAGGGATTGGTAAATTCCTCGACGATGTTGAAAAGTTCCTTGCTGTTGTGGGCGTTGTTGTCTAGTCGATCCTTGAATGCTGTTTTTTTGGCCTTTCGGATTAGTTGGTGGTGTATGCGGGTGGCGTTTTTGAAGGCTTCCTTGGTGCTGGTGGTTGGGTCTTTTTTCCAGGCCTTCTCAAGGGAGCGGCAGAGTTTCTTGGACTTCTTAAGATCATCGTTGAACCAAGAGGCCTTCTTGTTGCCAGGTTTGCTATGACGTTTTTTCAGTGGTGCTAGGATGTCGGCGCTGTTGGATAACCAAAGGGTGAAGTTGGCGGCGGCTTGGTCTGGGTTAGAAGAGTGGGCTGGGGTGTTTAGAAGGAGCGATGAGGAGATCTGGTCAATGGTGATTTTGTTCCAGTTTCTTTGCAGAGTAGGTTGGGGGTGGTTGATGAGTTTAGGCTTGTTGTAGGTAAAGTGGACGCAGCTGTGGTCAGTCCAAAGGAGAGCCGTGGTGTGGCTGAAGGAGACGTGGTTGCTGGAGGTGAAGATAGGGTCGAGAGTATGACCTGCTATGTGGGTGGGGGAAGTGACCAGTTGTTTAAGTCCGAGGTTGGCGAGGTTGTCCAAGAGGGTGGTGGTGTTGCGGTCGTTGTTCTTTTCAAGGTGAAAGTTGAGGTCTCCCAGAAGGATGTAATCTTTGGAGGGGAGCGCGTGTGGGGTGATGAAGTCCGTGATGTCTTCACTGAATTTAGCGCGGGGTCCTGGTGGTCTGTAGAGGAGGGTGCCTCTGAGTGTGGTCTTGGGGTCGATGTGGATCTGGAAGTGAAGGTGTTCAGAGTTGGCGAGATTGGCGTCAGAGCTGGTTGAGATGTGGATTGATTTTTTTATGGACGATAGCGATTCCTCCTCCTGTGTGGCCGGTACGGTCCTTGCGAATGATCTTATAGTCTTCAGGGATGGCAATGGTGATGTCTGGGGCGGAGGAAGCGTTCATCCATGTTTCCGTTAGGAAGGCGACGTCCGGAGCGGTGGTGTCTAGAAGATTCCATAGGTCTATGGCGTGCCTGTGGACCGATCGGGTGTTGAGCAGGATGCATTGTAGGTGGTTGGGGTCGGGAATCTGTGGTGTGGTCGCAGCGGAGATGTTGTTGGTGCCGATGAATTTGCAAGAGTAGCAAGAGAAAGGTCCATGGGTGTGTCCAGGAGCGGCTTGGACGCAATTGGGGGCGCGACCGGGGTTGAGGGCTAGGAGGGTGGCGGCATTGTAGGTAATGCGGGAGGGCTGGGCAGCGCGAGGGACAGGGGGTCTGGCGCTGGGCGCGGTCCAGGCGCGGACGGGCGTAGACGGGCTTACCTTTGGCGCACCTTTGGCGCGGATTGGGCGCGGTCGCTGCGCGTGAACGCTGCGCGCGGGAACTCCTGTCATATATGGATGGTGGAGGGGGAGGGGCGAGGGCGTCTCAGCTGGGAGGCGGGGCGGGCTACAGATGACCACAACAACAACACACACAAAATGGAGGCGGAGGGGGGAGTACAGCGGAAACGCGCTAAATACAGAAAAGCGGCGCTTTTTAAATCAAAAATGCAAACTTATTAGAGCGGCAACCAGGCACACAGCGGCAGCAATAATTAGGCAGAATAGCAATAAGCAGTGCAGTAACGATACCAAATGACACAGGAGCGGAAACGCGCTAAATACAGAAAAGCGGCGATTTTTAGATCAAAAATGCAAACTTATCAGAGCGGCAACCAGGCACACAGCGGCAGCAATAATTAGGCAGAATTGCAATAAGCAGTGCAGTAACGATACCAAATGACACAGGAGCGGAAACGCGCTAAATACAGAAAAGCAGCGATTTTTAGATCAAAAATGCAAACTTATCAGAGCGGCAACCAGGCACACAGCGGCAGCAATAATTAGGCAGAATAGCTACAAGCAGTGCAGTAACGATACCAAGTGACACAGGAGGACACTGGGGAGCGACCACTCAGCCCAAGGGAGAGGAGCGAGTCACGGCGCTTTCCGGTGGTGGAGCGCTGTTCTGGTCAGTGGGAGGGCGTCTCAGCTGGGAGGCGGGGCGGGCTACAGATGACCACAACAACAACACACACAAAATGGAGGCGGAGGGGGGAGTACAGCGGAAACGCGCTAAATACAGAAAAGCGGCGCTTTTTAAATCAAAAATACTTTACCCCCATGCACTGGCTGCGCGCTGCCACCATTTGAACTGGCATCCACCTCCTTGGCTTTAAGATCCAGTTCTTTCATGCTCAACTCATGAGCCAAAAGCAATTTCTTTTCCTCTAGGGCACGGGCCTCTCTCTTGTCTTCCGCTGCCCTTTCTTTCTCCAATTCCAATTGCCTCAGTTTCATTTTCATGACTTCCAAGTCATATTCTCTCATTCTCTGATTTTCTTGTAACTCTTCTGGGGTGAGGCCCCTACTGGAGTGGTTGCTGCCAGCTCCTGAGCCTACTCTGCACACTGGCAGATCTTTGCCTTGAAAAGCACTTTCTACATCCACAACATTATTTCCCTCTTGTGCCTCCCAATGGACCTTCAAGATTCTCTGCAGCTCCTCCTTCCTGTAGGCGCTCTTTATGGGGCACTCAAACTTCTGGCAGAAGTACCTAAGATGCTTTACCGGGTAGGAGTACAGATCTCCAATCGAGAATTCCAAATCTATATCTGCCTCCTCACTGGGCGCCTTCCTATTCAGAGACATGATGCTTTAGAAGAGTTACTCAAAAATAGAATTAAAAAAAACTCAAAAACCAATAGTATGCGGTGGTGTAGTGGTCTGCACTCACTAGTGATGTACACCAATTACTGTGGGTCAAGTACAAATACAAGTTCAAATCCCACCGCCTGACCACCAATGTTAGAACTGGGGGTCTCTAGTTGGCAGAGGTAGGTACCACTGTCCAAATAGGGACCCTTGCTTCTAGTCAGGGCAAGGAGATAACCCTCTTAGATAACACCTGCTCGCCCTCTAGGTAGCTTGGCCTGAGCAGTCTAGGCTAACCAGAGGCAATGCGTAAAGTATTTGTACCAACACTCACAGTAACACAGTGAAAACACCACAAACTGATTCCACAACAGTTTAGGAAAATAAAGATATTTATTCTAAACTACACAAGACCAAAACGTCAAAAATCCAACACACACAGTTCAAGAATATGGTTTCAAAAGAGTTCTTCAGGTTGTAATCAAAATTCTTTAAGTTGCGTTAAAATAATCCACAGATGCGTGAAAAGTTCACAGTTGCGTCACGTTTACTCACAGTACCTTTTAGATGCAACAAAGTTCCACAAGCAGGAAGCTGGTGCGGTGAAACAAGCGATGCGTTACTCCTGAGACCCTGGGGAGGTGATGCGACAGCCCCGCTGCAGCAGCGGGCGTGTTGCGACGAATCCGGTCTGTATGGGGAGGAAGGCCGCTTGCGTGGATTCCGGTGCGTAGGTTCCGTAGGAAGTCTGATCTCGCAAAGGCACGATGCGATGATCTCGTAGGGGCTGCGACGATCTCCGGGGCGACGATGCGCGGTACAGCGGTGATCCTCTCTCTCGCAGCTCCTCGATGCGATGGTTCTGCGACGACGTTCGCAGCGACGTGATGCGGTCCGCAAGCAAGCGGTACGGCGATCTCACCCAGCGACGACAGGCTCTGCGACGACACTCGCAGCGATGTGCGATTCTCCCGCACCGGTCTGGTGCGTCCCACAACGAAGGATGCGACGGCTCTGGCAGCGGCGTCAGGCGCTGCGCCGATCTCGACCTTCGTAGCGACGGGAAACTTCTCACACTGTCGGGGATGCGCTCCGCAAGCGAGCGATGCGACACTTTTCAGCTTCAAAAGTCTCTCAAGCTTAGTTTCAAGCTTCCCAGCTCAGGTTCAACTTCCAGAGGCCTCACAACTGGATCAAGCACTCTAGGAAGGACAGAACTCTCTCAGCAGAGTTCAGGGAAACTGGGGGTGAAGTCCTTTTGTTCCTGGGACTTCAAAAACAGGGAGCCAGCTCTTCTCAGGCCCTTGGAGATTCCTTCAAGACAGGGGACACAGCTCATAGCAAAGTCCTTCCCCTCTCCTTGGCAGCAAAGCAACAGCAGGTCAGTCCAGCAGAGCAACAGCAGGACAGTCTTCCTTCTTCAGAGTCAGCTTTCTCCTTGGCAGAGGTTCCTTCTTGATTCCAGGATGATCTAATTTTCTGTTGTCAGGGGTCCTGTACTTATACCCCTAAAGTCTTTGTTCTCTCTGTGCATGTGGGCCCTGAGCCCGGTCTGAACCAGTTCTGGGTGGATCCTGAGCACTTTGTTGTGCTGGCTGCATCTTTCCTTTCAGAGTGAGGGGCAGGGTCCTCAGCCGCCCAGCAGGAGGTCGAGCCAGCATTGTGGCAGGCAGGCACAGCCCTATTCAGCCCAGGTGCTAACTCCTCCCACCACTCAGGTTGCAATTGCATTCATTCAGCCTAGTGCTGACTCATCCAGCCTCTGGGGGAATTCCCCAGCCCCTGTCACTCACAAACCAGACAGGCAATACACAAACAGGCCCAGGCACACAGAAGGGTCAGACAAGAGAACAGCAACTTTCTAAAAGTGCTGTTCTCAAACACAGGATTTAAAAACCACCTTTCCTAAAAAATGTGTTATTAAATTCTGAGTTCAGGGATACTAGATACTTATGTCCTATCTTGTTCATATGGGAAGAAATGCTGTTAACCACTGTAGCCAGCATCCCCCATGTTAACCTATGGAGCAAGATAGCCTTACAATAGTGAAAAACGAAAATGGCTGTAATTCACTACCAGAGCATGTCACCTGCACTAGTACATGCTCTACCTTTCACATACACTGCACCCTGCCCAGGGGGGTACCGTGGGCCTTCCATAGGGGTGACTGATGTGCACAAAAAGGGAAGGGTTAGGCCTGGTCAGTGGGGACACTGACCAGGAAGACATGGCAGTTCTAAACTGCCCGTAGGCACTGCAGTGGCAGGCCTGAGACACCATTTTGGAGCTACTCCTGTGGGTGGCACAATCAGTGCTGCAGGCCCACTAGTAGCATTTGTCCTCACCAGCCCTGGCACACCCAGTGCACTTTACTAGGGACTTCATGGTGATACAAATATGCCAAACATGTATATCCAATCAGAATAACAATTTACATAGGGGGCACTTACACTCTGGCACTGATCAGCAGTGGCAGAGTGTCCAAAGCATCTAAACCAGCAAAAACGAATCCAGCACTGTGTAGGAAGGTGGCTACCTGACTATGGTTACCCCAGATTTTTTGCCTTGTGTTTAGCTGGTTTTCGACTTAGTTGGCCTGGTTCCCTGCTAATCAGGGCCCCAGGCTATCTGCTCTCTCTGTAAAATGGATTCCATGTACCCTAGGTTCATAACTAGATTGGCTTGGGTCACCTTATCAGCCCCTGTACAGAGCACTATAGGTGCCCAGGGCATAGGTGCATCCAAGGCCTACCAGGGGCTGCAGCATATCTTTTGCCACCCCTGGCTGGCTATCTAAAATTGACACAACTGGCTGATCACTCAGCTGGGGCAAGGTGGTGTAATCACCCCTTGCTTAGATATAGTATGCCTATATCTAAACCTATCTGGACACATATAAACCTGTGAGCCACTCCTATGGCAGGCCTTAACAATCCTGAAGGCAGAGTGCGTGGTTTAATGTGAGATGGTGCTCTAGCATGAGCTGAGCCTGTCTGCAGCTGTCGGGACCAATTCCCTTAGCTGTTCCGGGATAATGTCAAACCATATACTATTAAGTGCATTATAATCCTCGCGGTTATATGTCAACTTTGGTTTGGCTTTATCAAAACATGTCGTGTAAGGTGTCATACGAATTGGAATACTACCCCCTCGCCAGTCCTGGCGACGGGGGTGGCATTCCACCCCTCTAGAGGGGACGACATGTTACTTTTGCTAAAACGCGGTTGATTTTTAAAAGAGCCTCAGATCCACAAAATGGATGCTTCTGCCACAGACACATGTCTGACCTCCTGCTGCTGACCAAAACTCAGCAGAGGAGGCCTGGACAAAGGCTTTCCTGTCACAGGGAGGTGTCACACCACCCCAGACAAGAGATAGTGGATTGTAGCAGGGAGGTTTCAAAGAAACCAGACACTGCCTGGGGAGCACAAGGCTGCCCCTTGCATAATCCAGCCAAACCGGTTCTGGGGCACACCAGCCCCAGTCCCAGCGTGGCCTGGATCAAAGGAAAGGGGTGTAAACACCCCCTTCCTGGGTCCCAACCATAGGAGGGGACCTAGCCGGATGTCCAGCCCACCAGATTCGAATAAGAGTGGGAGCAGTTCCAATGCAACTCAGATCATCCTGAAGAAACGTAAGAAACGAATTCTGGACCCTTCGACTTCCTACTCAACGTAGAAGACTGAAGAATCTCCCTTGTGGTCAAGGAGTGACCACCCTGTGCAAACAGGCAACATCCAGCCCTCGACCCTAGCTTTGTTGCAGTTCCCGCCAGAACTCGAGCAACAGAGATCGAGGAGATCAAGCTTGCCTGCCTTCTCCCAGCCCGATCCACAGTCCCTGCAGAGCTGAGACCAGTGGAGGCGACCGGAAGCGTGGGGCACGCCATCTTGAAAAGGCCACGAGACGCTGACCGTGCAGCCCATGAGTGACCCTCGAAGCTGTGCTCCGGGGTTTGAGAAGCCCCCACCCCGAGCTACACTTGCACCAAAGCTACCCCCTCCACACTCGACGAGTGCTGCGTGGGGCCCTTCTGCTTGTGTTGGCTCGACGCGTTGGCCCCGTCACTTGTCAGCTGTCTTGTGGCCCCTGTGCCGACGAAATCTTGAATACGACTCGCTTTTCTGGTTGCTCCAGATCTGCACCAGCTCCTGTGAAAAGGAGCCCCCACTCTGACCCTCCTGGTTCGAGTGAGAAGCAATCTCCCGATTCCGCCTGGATTGCTTTTGCCAAGTGCTGTTTGCTGCAATCTTGAAGCCGACGGTGCTGACGGCGAGAGCCTACGTGGGACAGATCGTGACCTGCTCCTGGACGTCGCAGATGCCCCAGAGCCCACGTGACAGCAGAGAGAAGCCTCTCGACAACCACCTGATTGCGCCCGACATTGCCTGGTTCCGTCCTGGTTCCACCCTGGTCACTGCTGAGTGACCCAGACTCTGTCCCCTCTGCTTTCAGGTACTTTTCGACTTCGATCCACCCTTCGATCACACCGGACACTTCCACTTTCCATCGCCTGCAGCTTCTTCAGCTCCAAGCACCAAGAGCCTGCGTGTCAAAACCCGACGCCACTTCAACCCTGTGCACCCACTTCCTGTGGGTGAGGTAACATTGCAACGCCGGTGTGCCCACGTTGGTACACACCTCTAGGGTCTATGTCTTAAGTTTTGTTCCTCTAGGTTCAGCGGAAGTATCTTTAAACTCACTTTGTGTAACTTTTACGCACCATTGACATTGCATTGGTGTAAGCCGCACTTTCCGTGTTGCACCCGAATTCCGTGGGCTACTCCCGACTTCAGCATTGCTAGTCCTGACTGCTCCCAGCGATTCTCTAGGCCCTAGGCCTAACCACTATTCGATTGGTATCTCTTATACCATTTTTTTAGTATATGGTTTGAGTGGCCACCGGCCCTCATCCAAAATTGTGCAACTTTGTATGTTATACTGTGCTTTTGATTTAACGCTTGTGCCCCTTTCCTCATAAAGAGTACTGGGGAGTAATTTAGAAATAAATACATATATTTTTATAATATATACTTGTGTGGTGTCCTTTCATTTGATTACAGGATTGTATGTGGTAAAACAGCTCGCTTAACACGACCTCTTAAGTTAAGCCTTTAAGGCTGCTTAGTCCATGCTACCACTAGGATAGCTTGTCTAACAAGGTTGACTTACAACCAGACATCTTTGGGGTTTGTTTGGACTGATACCAAGTGGTTCCAGAATTGGAAACACTACATATCAGGCCAACTTCTCACACACAGCATCAAAAATACAGGAGGCAGAGGCAAAAAGATAGGGGTAATCACGCCAAAGATGCCAGGTCTAACAATGGGGAAAGGAAGGCAGAACTCTGGGTTGATCCAGCAGAAATTCTGTACAAGATGTCTGGCTTGGTCGGTGTAACACCCATTATGTTCCTGCTGAAAACAGATTCCCCAGTTTGCTCTATAAACAGGCTTTCATTTGGCCTTCACTTGTAGCTGACACATTCCTTAGTGGGTTCACTTGAAATAGAAATAAATACTGGACCTCAGAGACATGTTAGTTGTGGAGATGATCTGAGGGGTACACTCCAATTGCTATCTAAAAACAAGAGTTGCAGTACTCCTGTTTTCTCGTATTAAGAGCAAACTGAGGGACATGCGGTCTGATCTCTGAGTTCACTTTCTTGCTTGTCAGTATCCCACAGCCTTAGGGGGATATGGCCAACCAAGCACCAGTATCTGCCTGACAGCCTTGATCCCATAATCATGATACTAGTTCAAGAAAAGACCAGTAAAGATTTTGGAAGAGGGAAAGATCTAGTCAACTGGAGTGGTGAGAAAGAATGGCAGGTGAGCACCCTGGTGTAGCGACTGATAAGCAAACATCCCTGTATTAATGAGAGATTTTGTATGACACCCTTTAATAGCACCTACTTCACAGCACATACAACGTGCCTGGTTTACATTGAGATGAAGCCAGAGAACACACTACTGATCTGCTCTTCGAGTCTTCCAGGTCACAGAAGAACCTTTAAACACACAGCTCAGCGGTTGTATTATTAAAAATGACAAGGTGACAACGATGGTGTGCAAAGCACTAAAAGGCTTGTGCCTTCTGCCTTCTGTGGTACCCATTGCTCAATTGCAAAGATATCCCCTATCCATTGTAAAGTGGTCCCAGCCTTACCTTAGAAGCAGCAATCCAATGTAAAGTAGTACCTGCCTCACCTGAGAAGTGGCATTTATATGCCTTCTCTCATTTACCTATGCTATTTTCAGGACACAGGCATACAAAAAGATCCTCAAGGGTTGCGCTATTTGGTGGCACACAATTAGGGTCTAATGATGGGATGTCAAAGACAGTCCAACAGGGGGCCAATCACAGATTGCACAACTCCGCCATCCACCTTCACCCGGGTGTGACCTGGTCAACTCCAAAGGAAGCTCCATGGTGATCATGCAGACAATGATATTGCAGCAGCACCTGAACTGTCACTTAAGGAAACATCCATTACAACGCAGTCATTACAATGACATACCTATACAACGCAATTGTAACAACACAACTGCCTTTACATTGCATGCCATTACAATGCATGCCATCACAAGGCATGTCAGTACAATGCATGCCATTACAAAGCATACCATTATAACGCATGCCATCACAACGTATTATAAGGTAAGTAATGGAGATTTTTTTGCATCAGGGTTGGGGTACATAAGAATAGTAACTTTTACTCCTACACTATCCAACACTTAGTAATTTTTACCCCTACGCGATCCAACACTTACTCTACTGTTGCCCTAAAAGTGTTATCCGTTGTAATGGTATGCGTTGTAGTGGTATGCATTGTACTTGAATGCGTTGTAATTGTAGTTTTAAAAAATGAATTCTAATGGCATATGTTTTGAAATCATGCAATGTAATGGTAGTTGTAATGTAAAGACTGCATTGTAAAAGCATGCGCTGTAATTGCATGTGTCATAACGTCATATATTCGTCAAAGACAGTCCTGAAACACTGTTCACCAATGAGCAAGGTCCTGAAAGGTGCATCCATTGTGGGTGATTTCAGGACACTTCTCAAAAGCTGATTGCTCCTGCAGGGAAGCATGTCACTGGTTCATAGACAGGCTCTCAGAATGATAAGCCCCCTGCAGAAAAGTCCTTAAGTGAACCATTCAGGAATTACATGGCTTCTTTACATAATGCTAATCTCTACTTTCAAATTTCTATTTATGTCAGCTTTGTCAACCCATGTCCCTGTAGAGACCTTAAACCCTCAATTGCGTTCAGCTAGGAACAAAAGCCAGCTAGCACACCTACACACCATTAAAGTCATGAAGACTGAGGTAAAGCCAGGTCACAAAGTACATGCCATTCAGCTCTTTCCTTTAATTCTCCAACATTTTATAAAATGGGGACAGCGTCTGACTGGGTACTCACTTGAATACAAATGCTAATACTAATATTTCAAATGCACTTATCTGCTGTTATTTTAAGATGCTCTTAGTGAGCCACAATATGGAGTTTATATATGTATATATGTATATATATATAAAAATATGTGTGTGTGTATAAATATATTTATTGAAAAAAAACACAGGTTTCAGGGACGTTAGAGTTAGAAATTAACATTTTAAAAACCTTAGAAAAACCTTAGAAATTCACTGAAAAAAACCACAGGTTTCAGGGACGTTATAGTTAGTTGGACCCTCCTTTCACTTGTACAAAACCAGTGAAATTCGGATGTTATAGTTAGTTCAGCTAACTATAACTCGCGCCCCTGCAATGCACTGCTGATGACGTCACATATTACCTCACTCATGAAATGGTCAGTGACATCATTGATGGCATCACTGATGACATCTCAAATGACAGCACTGATGACATCATCCAGTGAATGTTTGTTTCTGTAAAGTTTAAATATGTTTTATATATATATATATATTCACTGAAAAAAACAAAGGTTTCACACCAGTTATAGTTAGGAATTAGCATTTAAAAAACCTTTGAAATTCACTGAAAAAACCATACGTTTCACAACAGTTATAGTTAGGAATTAGCATTTAAAAAACCTTTGAAATTCACTGAAAAAAACATAGGTTTCACACCAGTTATAGTTAGGAATTAGCATTTAAAAAACCTATTAAATTCACTGAAAAAAACATAGGTTTCACACCAGTTATAGTTAGCTGGAAATTTTACTGACATAAAACCATTGAAATTCCCACGTTATAGTTAGTTGGACTCACTATAACTTGCGTGCCTGCAATGCACTGCTGATGATGTCACATATTACATCACTCATGACATGGTCAGTGACATCACTCATGACATCACTGATGACACCATCCAGTGAATGTGTGTCTTTCTGAAAAATAAATTTGTTTTATATATGTATTTGTAAAGGTC
The DNA here is from genome assembly GCF_964263255.1 of Lissotriton vulgaris. Lineage (NCBI taxonomy): Eukaryota > Metazoa > Chordata > Amphibia > Caudata > Salamandridae > Lissotriton > Lissotriton vulgaris. The sequence goes on from NC_141688.1 coordinate 274,822,422, forward strand.
GATGGAAGAATAAATGTTTAAATAAGTGTGTAAATGGATGTTTTTTTAATAAAATATTGATTTGTTAACTGGCTTATTAAGTGTATCTTAGTAAATATATATATTAGCGAGTAATTTTTAAATATTTAAATATATGTATCAGTGTTTCACTTTGTGTATAAGTGCCTGCATGGGTTGGTGACTGACTCACTGTTTGTATGTGTTTTGAAGACAGCATATGTGCAGGACTGTATGGGTGGCTGAGTGTGTATATGTGTGTGTTAGTGAGTGAATGCCTGCCTCACTAGTGTCTTTATGAGTAACTACATGTTTTAATCTAGTATATGTGAGTATTGATGTATATAAGTGAGCATATGTGAGAGTGAGAGATTGTAAGAGTTCCTGTTTAAATAAGTATGTTTTCCTATAAGTGATTGTTTAAGAGAGTAAGTATAAGTAAGTTTCCTTATAAGTAAGGTGGTAGTGTGTGTATAGGTGTATATGCTAATAAATGGATGTTCAATAGTTTATTTGCATGTGTGAGTATGTGTGTGAGTAACTTTTGGAAGACTGTTGGTGTGTAACAGGATGTATATGTGTATCACTACATATGATGAGTGAGTATTTGTATGAGCGACTATATAGAACTGTTGCTGAATGAGTGGATGTATATATAGATGGTGGTATTACTGAATTGGTTGTTGTAACTGGTATGTGTATCTCCATTTTTTTGAAAATGTTAGTTTCTATTTTTGAATATGTGTTTCAAGGGTTACAATCCACCGAAAGGAGGTCTGTCACTCTGTCACAAGGATGGTGTCATCAGTGATGTCATGAGTGATGTCACTGACCATGTCATGAGTGAGTGATGTAATATGTGACATCATCAGCAGTGCATTGCAGGCGCGCAAGTTATAGTGAGTCCAACTAACTATAACGTGGGAATTTCAATGGTTTTATGTCAGTAAAATTTCCAGCTAACTATAACTTGTGTGAAACCTATGTTTTTTTCAGTGAATTTCATAGGTTTTTTAAATGCTAATTCCTAACTATAACTGGTGTGAAACCTATGGTTTTTTCAGTGAATTTCAAAGGTTTTTTAAATGCTAATTCCTAACTATAACTGGTGTGAAACCTATGGTTTTTTCAGTGAATTTCAAAGGTTTTTTAAATGCTAATTCCTAACTATAACTGGTGTGAAACCTATGGTTTTTTCAGTGAATATCAAAGGTTTTTTAAATGCTAATTCCTAACTATAACTGGTGTGAAACCTTTGGTTTTTTCAGTGAATTTCATAGGTTTTTTAATAGCAAATTTCTATATCTATGAAATGTAATATTTTTTATAATGATTCCTAAAATGTATATTCAAGTAATACTATTTTTTAATGTATATTTTTTTTGTTTTTTTGTTGGTTTTTTTTTTGCCCTGGAGCGCTCCCAGTGCGCGTCCCAGTGAGCACACCGGAAAGCGCAGTCTTGCGGCGCGCCCCAGGGCGCGTGCCGGTAAGCGTCCCGTTAGCGCTTTTTCCGCGAACGAAAACATCATTGTGACGTATCGCGTAGCCGCTTCCGCGTGATACGCACGGCGTAAACGGACCCGGAAGCACTCGAGAGGATACAATCGCGCAACGTAATCATCCGACGCGCTTACGCGACGCGCCCCTGGGCGCGCCCCGGGGTATGCCCGGGTGACCTAAAAATAACACTTTTTATTGGTGCAGGACAGTTTTGGTTTCCAAATGATGAAAGTCCTGGTCATGTGACCTGAAATTAACACTTTTCATTGGTTCAGGACAGTTTTCTTTTCCTAATGATGAAAGCCCCCACCTTTTTTCCCACATTCTCACTTTGTACTTTGAGTGAAGAAGGCCTGTTGAAAGACCTCTCTGTACTTTTTTGGACTGAAAAATGGCTTCAGTAGTAGCAGCAGCAGGAGAATCTCAGCCACCACCACCACCACCACCACCAAGAGGACCACCACAACACCACACTGGTGGAGATGAAGAAGAGGAAGAGGTAGAGGAGGAAGAGGAGGGGAGGAGGGCATACCTGCCAGAAGACAATACCCCATATAGGCCAAAACCACACATTGTATGGGAGTTTTTTTCCATCCCAAGTGGCCTAAAAAAGGTGAATGCGCCAAAGGTGACTTGCCTAATCTGTAACATGGAACTTTCAAGGGGGAACCCTAACAAAAAATACTCATTTGGCAATAACACCATGATTCGCCACATGCAGCACAAGCATCCCAACAACTAAGCTGCGGCAAAGGTGAGAGAACTGGCCAGTAACCCTCCCCAATCTTCACCCAGCACCTCAAAAAGAAAGCAACCCACTCCATTGGGACCAGAGACAAGAGAGATGGTCCCAAACATTCAACCCCAGTTTGGGAAATACAAGATCACTTGTATTTTTTGTGGGAAAACCATCACCTATGGTGAGCAAAGCATAAAGCTCATCAACCGTGCTGGTGACAACCACAAATGCCCCAAAAATCCATAATTAGTTCCTGTTTTTTTTTTTGCTCCAGTTGAGCCGTTTTCAATTCCTTGTGTTTTGTTTCTGCCCAGAAAAATAACAAAAAAAATATAAAATAGTTCTGAAAAGCCAAAAAGAGTACAAAATGTTCAAAAAAAATTAAAAAAAATATAAAACAACAAAAAGAAGAAAAAAACAGTTCTTTTCAGAACTACCTCCAATATATAAAAAAAGGCTACATTTTAAAAAAAATCTGTCACTCTTTTTCCCCCATGGTACGCTCCCCGGTTCGCTCCCCGGTACGCGTACCGGGTGCTCCCCCGCGCAAATCCCCAAAAACAAAAACATTCTTTTGCCCCGCGGGGCCCTTTTATGGCCCCCATATCAAACCTAGGGGTTCAGGGGGGGTCTATCCTTCCCCCTTTTGGTCATTCCCCTCTTTGTTTTTGCCACCTCTTGTGCCTCGATCCTACCGAGACACAAGATGGCGGCCGCTCCGGACTGTTTGGAATGTTTACAGACACCCGAGAGCCAATCAGCTTTCCGTGCACGAACTCGCGTAGCGCGCTGGTTCGCGCCCTGGTGCGCGGACCGGGGCGAGCTTATAGATATATATAGTTTTTTGAACCTAAATTACTCAAAATCCACTGGAGCACATATCTTGAGACATAGCAAAGGCACATCGGGCTACCAGTCCCTACAATTTTGCCAAGTTTCGTGGAAATCCATTCAGCCATTTGGGCTAAAAGTGAGGTCGACCGCCCTATGGAATTTAACATGGGGAAAACACGTTTTGGGACCCCCTTTTTTCTCGGCCCCCGCTTGACGAATTCCCCCCAAACTTTCAGGCAAGGACCGGAGCGCCGTGAGGCAAATTTGAAGACATTTTCAGGCAGATTCCTCAACCGGTGCCAAAGTTATTCCCAATAGAATGTTGCGATTTCCCTATTGAAAATAATCCTAACTATAACTACCTACTGGCGACCGCTAGTAGGTAATATATATATATATATATATATGTTCGCTCCAAAGTGCCCACCTGGCAAGTAGCACTCCGACAACAGCTTGGAGGTAAAACCTTTATTGGGTATGGGCAGGGTCACGCTAGCTGCATCCTTGCAGCCCTGAAATGTCATACGCCTGATGCGTTTCGAAGCAAAGGCTTCTTCCTCAGAGGCGTGGCACAGGAAGTGCGTGTGGTTCACCAACAGTTCTTTAAATTTTCCATGCCCGAGAGCATTATGGGAACTGTAGTGTCCTTTTCAAACCCGGAATGGGTGCACAATAATACTGCTGGATTGTAGAGAACTTGAATAGATCTCCGCCGGCGGGACCTGCCCTCAATCCCAGACTGCTGTCCCAAATCGCGACTCGGCAGGATACCGAGCTGCGTGGCCCCCAGGAGTATCAGGATGGTGCTTGCTTCACGGCTGGGCGGCCGTGTGTAAATGTTCGCTCCAAAGTGCCCACCTGGCAAGTAGCACTCCGACAACAGCTTGGAGGTAAAACCTTTATTGGGTATGGGCAGGGTCACGCTAGCTGCATCCTTGCAGCCCTGAAATGTCATACGCCTGACGCGTTTCGAAGCAAAGGCTTCTTCCTCAGAGGTGTGGCACAGGAAGTGCGTGTGGTTCACCAACAGTTCTTTAAATTTTCCATGCCCGAGAGCATTATGGGAACTGTAGTGTCCTTTTCAAACCCGGAATGGGTGCACAATAATACTGCTGGATTGTAGAGAACTTGAATAGATCTCCGCCGGCGGGACCTGCCCTCAATCCCAGACTGCTGTCCCAAATCGCGACTCGGCAGGATACCGAGCTGCGTGGCCCCCAGGAGTATCAGGATGGTGCTTGCTTCACGGCTGGGCGGCCGTGTGTAAATGTTCGCTCCAAAGTGCCCACCTGGCAAGTAGCACTCCGACAACAGCTTGGAGGTAAAACCTTTATTGGGTATGGGCAGGGTCACGCTAGCTGCATCCTTGCAGCCCTGAAATGTCATACGCCTGACGCGTTTCGAAGCAAAGGCTTCTTCCTCAGAGGCGTGGCACAGGAAGTGCGTGTGGTTCACCAACAGTTCTTTAAATTTTCCATGCCCGAGAGCATTATGGGAACTGTAGTGTCCTTTTCAAACCCGGAATGGGTGCACAATAATACTGCTGGATTGTAGAGAACTTGAATAGATCTCCGCCGGCGGGACCTGCCCTCAATCCCAGACTGCTGTCCCAAATCGCGACTCGGCAGGATACCGAGCTGCGTGGCCCCCAGGAGTATCAGGATGGTGCTTGCTTCACGGCTGGGCGGCCGTGTGTAAATGTTCGCTCCAAAGTTCGCCCAGCCGTGAAGCAAGCACCATCCTGATACTCCTGGAGGCCACGCAGCTCGGTATCCTGCCGAGTCGCGATTTGGGACAGCAGTCTGGGATTGAGGGCAGGTCCCGCCGGCGGAGATCTATTCAAGTTCTCTACAATCCAGCAGTATTATTGTGCACCCATTCCGGGTTTGAAAAGGACACTACAGTTCCCATAATGCTCTCGGGCATGGAAAATTTAAAGAACTGTTGGTGAACCACACGCACTTCCTGTGCCACGCCTCTGAGGAAGAAGCCTTTGCTTCGAAACGCGTCAGGCGGATGACATTTCAGGGCTGCAAGGATGCAGCTAGCGTGACCCTGCCCATACCCAATAAAGGTTTTACCTCCAAGCTGTTGTCGGAGTGCTACTTGCCAGGTGGGCACTTTGGAGCAAACATTTACACACGGCCGCCCAGCCGTGAAGCAAGCACCATCCTGATACTCCTGGGGGCCACGCAGCTCGGTATCCTGCCGAGTCGCGATTTGGGACAGCAGTCTGGGATTGAGGGCAGGTCCCGCCGGCGGAGATCTATTCAAGTTCTCTACAATCCAGCAGTATTATTGTGCACCCATTCCGGGTTTGAAAAGGACACTACAGTTCCCATAATGCTCTCGGGCATGGAAAATTTAAAGAACTGTTGGTGAACCACACGCACTTCCTGTGCCACGCCTCTGAGGAAGAAGCCTTTGCTTCGAAACGCGTCAGGCGTATGACATTTCAGGGCTGCAAGGATGCAGCTAGCGTGACCCTGCCCATACCCAATAAAGGTTTTACCTCCAAGCTGTTGTCGGAGTGCTACTTGCCAGGTGGGCACTTTGGAGCGAACATTTACACACGGCCGCCCAGCCGTGAAGCAAGCACCATCCTGATACTCCTGGGGGCCACGCAGCTCGGTATCCTGCCGAGTCGCGATTTGGGACAGCAGTCTGGGATTGAGGGCAGGTCCCGCCGCCGGAGATCTATTCAAGTTCTCTACAATCCAGCAGTATTATTGTGCACCCATTCCGGGTTTGAAAAGGACACTACAGTTCCCATAATGCTCTCGGGCATGGAAAATTTAAAGAACTGTTGGTGAACCACACGCACTTCCTGTGCCACGCCTCTGAGGAAGAAGCCTTTGCTTCGAAACGCGTCAGGCGGATGACATTTCAGGGCTGCAAGGATGCAGCTAGCGTGACCCTGCCCATACCCAATAAAGGTTTTACCTCCAAGCTGTTGTCGGAGTGCTACTTGCCAGGTGGGCACTTTGGAGCGAACATTTACACACGGCCGCCCAGCCGTGAAGCAAGCACCATCCTGATACTCCTGGGGGCCACGCAGCTCGGTATCCTGCCGAGTCGCGATTTGGGACAGCAGTCTGGGATTGAGGGCAGGTCCCGCCGGCGGAGATCTATTCAAGTTCTCTACAATCCAGCAGTATTATTGTGCACCCATTCCGGGTTTGAAAAGGACACTACAGTTCCCATAATGCTCTCGGGCATGGAAAATTTAAAGAACTGTTGGTGAACCACACGCACTTCCTGTGCCACGCCTCTGAGGAAGAAGCCTTTGCTTCGAAACGCGTCAGGCGGATGACATTTCAGGGCTGCAAGGATGCAGCTAGCGTGACCCTGCCCATACTCAATAAAGGTTTTACCTCCAAGCTGTTGTCGGAGTGCTACTTGCCAGGTGGGCACTTTGGAGCGAACATTTACACACGGCCGCCCAGCCGTGAAGCAAGCACCATCCTGATACTCCTGGGGGCCACGCAGCTCGGTATCCTGCCCAGTCGCGATTTGGGACAGCAGTCTGGGATTGAGGGCAGGTCCCGCCGGCGGAGATCTATTCAAGTTCTCTACAATCCAGCAGTATTATTGTGCACCCATTCCGGGTTTGAAAAGGACACTACAGTTCCCATAATGCTCTCGGGCATGGAAAATTTAAAGAACTGTTGGTGAACCACACGCACTTCCTGTGCCACGCCTCTGAGGAAGAAGCCTTTGCTTCGAAACGCGTCAGGCGGATGACATTTCAGGGCTGCAAGGATTCAGCTAGCGTGACCCTGCCCATACCCAATAAAGGTTTTACCTCCAAGCTGTTGTCGGAGTGCTACTTGCCAGGTGGGCACTTTGGAGCGAACATTTACACACGGCCGCCCAGCCGTGAAGCAAGCACCATCCTGATACTCCTGGGGGCCACGCAGCTCGGTATCATGCCGAGTCGCGATTTGGGACAGCAGTCTGGGATTGAGGGCAGGTCCCGCCGGCGGAGATCTATTCAAGTTCTCTACAATCCAGCAGTATTATTGTGCACCCATTCCGGGTTTGAAAAGGACACTACAGTTCCCATAATGCTCTCGGGCATGGAAAATTTAAAGAACTGTTGGTGAACCACACGCACTTCCTGTGCCACGCCTCTGAAGAAGAAGCCTTTGCTTCGAAACGCGTCAGGCGGATGACATTTCAGGGCTGCAAGGATGCAGCTAGCCTGACCCTGCCCATACCCAATAAAGGTTTTACCTCCAAGCTGTTGTCGGAGTGCTACTTGCTAGGTGGGCACTTTGGAGCGAACATTTACACACGGCCGCCCAGCCGTGAAGCAAGCACCATCCTGATACTCCTGGGGGCCACGCAGCTCGGTATCCTGCCGAGTCGCGATTTGGGACAGCAGTCTGGGATTGAGGGCAGGTCCCGCCAGCGGAGATCTATTCAAGTTCTCTACAATCCAGCAGTATTATTGTGCACCCATTCCGGGTTTGAAAAGGACACTACAGTTCCCATAATGCTCTCGGGCATGGAAAATTTAAAGAACTGTTGGTGAACCACACGCACTTCCTGTGCCACGCCTCTGAGGAAGAAGCCTTTGCTTCGAAACGCGTCAGGCGGATGACATTTCAGGGCTGCAAGGATGCAGCTAGCGTGACCCTGTCCATACCCAATAAAGGTTTTACCTCCAAGCTGTTGTCGGAGTGCTACTTGCCAGGTGGGAACTTTGGAGCGAACATTTACACACGGCCGCCCAGCCGTGAAGCAAGCACCATCCTGATACTCCTGGGGGCCACGCAGCTCGGTATCCTGCCGAGTCGCGATTTGGGACAGCAGTCTGGGATTGAGGGCAGGTCCCGCCGGCGGAGATCTATTCAAGTTCTCTACAATCCAGCAGTATTATTGTGCACCCATTCCGGGTTTGAAAAGGACACTACAGTTCCCATAATGCTCTCGGGCATGGAAAATTTAAAGAACTGTTGGTGAACCACACGCACTTCCTGTGCCACGCCTCTGAGGAAGAAGCCTTTGCTTCGAAACGCGTCAGGCGGATGACATTTCAGGGCTGCAAGGATGCAGCTAGCGTGACCCTGCCCATACCCAATAAAGGTTTTACCTCCAAGCTGTTGTCGGAGTGCTACTTGCCAGGTGGGCACTTTGGAGCGAACATTTACACACGGCCGCCCAGCCGTGAAGCAAGCACCATCCTGATACTCCTGGGGGCCACGCAGCTCGGTATCCTGCCGAGTCGCGATTTGGGACAGCAGTCTGGGATTGAGGGCAGGTCCCGCCGGCGGAGATCTATTCAAGTTCTCTACAATCCAGCAGTATTATTGTGCACCCATTCCGGGTTTGAAAAGGACACTACAGTTCCCATAATGCTCTCGGGCATGGAAAATTTAAAGAACTGTTGGTGAACACACGCACTTCCTGTGCCACGCCTCTGAGGAAGAAGCCTTTGCTTCGAAACGCGTCAGGCGGATGACATTTCAGGGCTGCAAGGATGCAGCTAGCGTGACCCTGCCCATACCCAATAAAGGTTTTACCTCCAAGCTGTTGTCGGAGTGCTACTTGCCAGGTGGGCACTTTGGAGCGAACATTTACACACGGCCGCCCAGCCGTGAAGCAAGCACCATCCTGATACTCCTGGGGGCCACGCAGCTCGGTATCCTGCCGAGTCGCGATTTGGGACAGCAGTCTGGGATTGAGGGCAGGTCCCGCCGGCGGAGATCTATTCAAGTTCTCTACAATCCAGCAGTATTATTGTGCACCCATTCCGGGTTTGAAAAGGACACTACAGTTCCCATAATGCTCTCGGGCATGGAAAATTTAAAGAACTGTTGGTGAACCACACGCACTTCCTGTGCCACGCCTCTGAGGAAGAAGCCTTTGCTTCGAAACGCGTCAGGCGGATGACATTTCAGGGCTGCAAGGATGCAGCTAGCGTGACCCTGCCCATACCCAATAAAGGTTTTACCTCCAAGCTGTTGTCGGAGTGCTACTTGCCAGGTGGGCACTTTGGAGCGAACATTTACACACGGCCGCCCAGCCGTGAAGCAAGCACCATCCTGATACTCCTGGGGGCCACGCAGCTCGCTACCCTGCCGAGTCGCGATTTGGGACAGCAGTCTGGGATTGAGGGCAGGTCCCGCCGGCGGAGATCTATTCAAGTTCTCTACAATCCAGCAGTATTATTGTGCACCCATTCCGGGTTTGAAAAGGACACTACAGTTCCCATAATGCTCTCGGGCATGGAAAATTTAAAGAACTGTTGGTGAACCACACGCACTTCCTGTGCCACGCCTCTGAGGAAGAAGCCTTTGCTTCGAAACGCGTCAGGCGGATGACATTTCAGGGCTGCAAGGATGCAGCTAGCGTGACCCTGCCCATACCCAATAAAGGTTTTACCTCCAAGCTGTTGTCGGAGTGCTACTTGCCAGGTGGGCACTTTGGAGCGAACATATATATATATATATATATATATATATATATATATATATATATGTACTTCAAAAATGCTGCTCGAGCGATCCTCGGCCAAACAACGCTGATGTCATCGGTAGTAGCAGCCGCTACTCTTTATTTCACACAGATTCCGGATCCCACTGATTAGAAGGACTCAGAGATGACACACCAGGAGATCTTTGCACAAATCCTTTATTGTGCACTCGTAGAACAAGGACGACGCGTTTCGGCGTAAGCCTTTTTCAAGTAGCCACCATTTTGAAATTCCCACATATATAGGTCCTTCTTTCATGTCCCAACCCATAAACACAAAGAAAATAATTCGATATTTAGTCAACACATATTGCAACAATATTGCTCTGTATGTATATACATATTTCAACAATTTGATTACATTGTATTCGTGTGAGTGTAAATGTTAGTGTGTGGCTTTTGGGCGGGACATTGAGGATAACATCGCGGTTGATCTCCTTGCAACATCTACCAGCTGCGCGATCATGGACTACAAAATCGCATTGGCTATCGGGAAATGGAGTGTACAAGGTGTCACATGGCTATCTGTAATGCCGTGCGGCTCCGAACTACAGAGTCGCATTGCCTGTCGGGAAATGAGGTTCAGCTGATGTGCTGGGAGCGGGGTTCGGGACCATTGTCAGACAGATTGTCTCCCCTCTCAAATTTGACATTTATTATCCTTCACCTCTGATTGGAATATAATGATAAGGGAGCTCCCTTGGTTTTCCTTTTCTTTCCTAAGCCAGTCCATCTATGGATGGGTGCGCCCATTTATTCAGCTGGAATGTTAGCTTGGTAGGTGGCAGGTCTAATGTTCGAGTGCTATTAATTGGGGATGAGTGAAAGGTGAGATATTTAATAGTGAGTTTTGTGAAAATTATAAACCAATCTATAATAACCAAATTATTATACAACATAATCAGCAACCAACATACTTTTCTCCTTAGTGAATATCGTGGGGCTCTCCCTTGTAACTATCTAGGTTATGGGGCGAATAGTATCAGCCCGATACTCCACCAGTGTGGTTGTTCTGCCCATTCTACTCCTTTAGCGATAGTACATCTACGAAGAGCCTCACTGGTAAAATTTGTGACAGTGATTACTATTTACAAACAATCCTCATCATACTGCGGGTTAACCTCTGCCCTGTACCGTAATAGCTTCAGAAGCCTAAATGGGATGATAATTCTTCTCCATAGTTCAGTCCCTTTGGGGGTCTTACTTTCCATATCTATGATACTTTTGAACTCTCTGACCCTAAGTTGCGCCTCACGGTCTCCACCCCTGATGTTTTTGGGTATCTTGTCTATGCCATAAGACCTCAGGCTCCCATTATTGCTTTTATGGCTCTCTTCTTAATGGCGAGCCATCGGGTAATTATGGTCTTTATTAGTGATGGCACGTAGGTGCTGCAAAATCCTAACTTTGAGTGGATGCTTAGTGCTGCCCACGTACTGGAGGCCACAAGGGCACTCAAGCACTTAGCCAGTGAATTCTGTGTTGCAGTTTATCCAATGTTTGATTGTTTTCATCTGGCCTGTCCCTATCTTATAATCTTTCAGAGATTTCCCATTGCGATCGCATTTACAATTACCGCAAACGGAAAATCCATTGGGGATAGGAGGCCACTTCATTCTAGGTGGCTCATTAGGGTAGCTATGCACTAATCTGTCTCTGAGGGATCGTGCCCTACGGTATGTTACTTGTGGTCTTGTACCCACTAGTCCTCCAATAATGGGGTCAGATACCAGTAAGCTCCAATTAGCCCTCATCACTTTTTCTAGGGCCCACGCTCCCCTGCTGAAGTTCGTGATCATGCGGGGTGCTTCAGGTTTACTCTTATTCAGAATTCCCTGTCTTTTTTTGTCACTGGTAGACGTTCTGAACAGGACTTCCTCATGTTTAAGACCTTGTACATTTTTTGTAGGCAATGAGTAAGGTTTCGTCACCATATCCTCTTTGGGTGAAACGTTCTATCATTGCCTTTTGTTCAGTCTCGAAGTCAATGTCGGTGCTGCAATTGCGGCGAGCCCTCAACAGCTCCCCATAGGGAATTCTTCTCTTCAGGGGAATCGGGTGATGGCTCGCCGCATGCAGCACCGCATTGCCAGCAGTTGCCTTACGAAACAGACGTTTGGTTATGCCACCCTCTCTCACCTCAACTGCTACATCCAGAAATTCACAATATGTATTGCTGATGGTATATGTGAAACGGAGATTGAGGTCATTGATTCCTAGATGATTGATGTACTGTCTTGCTAGTATTTCTGGGCCATTCCAAATTATGAAAAGGTCGTCGATGTACCTGACCCACATCAAAATGTGGTCAGTGTACATCTCAGACTCCTCTGACCAGACGACCTGTTCCTCCCACCAGCCTAGGAAAAGATTCGCTAGGCTGGGGGCAAAACAGGTCCCCATCGTGGTCCAAGATCGTTGTCGGTATACCGCTTTCTCAAAGAGAAAGATATTCTCTTGTAGACAGTACAGCATCACTGTCTTGAGCATTGCATTGTGCTCACAACAATCCACATGTCGACTCCTCAAATAGTGCATGCATGCTTCTACCCCTTTCACTTGGTTGATACACGTATAAAGTGAGCATACATCCATGCTAATCATGTAATATCAATCCTCCCATTCAAGATCATGTAATCTTTTCAGAATATCCGTGCTGTCCCTACAATAGGAATTCAGGTTCAGTACATATTCATTCAGATACAAATCCAAGAATATTGATGTGTTCTCCAGTAACCCCCCATTCGAAGACACGATAGGACGCCCTGGTGGTGTATTGGGGTCCTTATGGATCTTGGGAAGGAAGTATATACATGGGATACGTGGGTTTTCTTTTTTCAGAAATGTATACTCATCCGTGTCTAATAGTCCAGTGTGGTACCAGCCAGCAAGCAGTATATGGTAATCCTTTATTGTCTTTCTTTATTGTCTTTCTATATTGCTCCCAGTTGATCAGTTCATAGCAGGAGGTATTGTTTAATTGTCTCAGGACTACAAGTTGGAGGCAATGAGACAATTAAACAATACCTCCTGCTATGAACTGATCAACGGGGAACAATATAGAAACATATAGGAACGTGCAGGGGCTTGAGCGTGAATATATATATATATATAAATATATATATATATATATATATATATATATATATATATATATATATATATATATATATATATTCACCACGAAACAGGAAACCCATTAGAAGACAGCCACAAGAGGTAAAAATAACAGTCGGTTTAATGAAGGCTTGCATGGCAGCTTTTCACAACAGCAAGTTACTTCCTTACTTAATCCTTGCCAAACGCGTTTCGAGAGCCTCCTGCTCTCTTCTTCAGTGGCGTGTGTTAATATAAATCAGCGCTGGTGCAGATGCATTCGAGTTAATCACTGTCTCCAAAAGGCGGCGTGGCCGACACCACGACCTTCTGGAATTTGTAGTTCATGTTGGTATCCCATGTGGGCTATCGCGCTGTTTATTCAGTGAAACAAAATTATTCCCAAGTGGGCTGATGTTGCCAAACTGTCTGAAAGCTGCCCAGCTTTGTAGCCTCACATAGCGCCCAAGCGAGTGTCTTCCTGTAAAGGCACCAGCTCGGTACCTCTTCCTTGCTCGAGAGACTCCACTGGAGCCTGCTCAGGACCCACAGCTGTAGTGGTGGGCTGTCCTCGCGACCGGGAAACAGCCGCCTATAATTCACCACGAGAACAGGAAACCCATTCGAAGACAGCCACAGGTAAAAATAACAGTTGGTTTAATGAAGGCTTGCATGGCAGCTTTTCACAACAGCAAGTTACTTCCTTACTTAATCCTTGCCAAACGTGTTTCGAGAGCCTCCTGCTCTCTTCTTCAGTGGCGTGTGTTAAAATAAATCAGCGCTGGTGCAGATGCATTCGAGTTAATTACTGTCTCCAAAAGGGGGCGTGGCCGACACCACGACCTTCTGGAATTATATATATATATATATATATATATATATATATATTACCTACTGGCGGTCGCCAGTAGGTATATATAGTTAGGATTTTTTCTCTATGGGATTTTTGAAAATTCTATGTCTAATAACTTTGGCGTTTGTGGATGGAATTGGCTGAAATTTTCAGGGAAATGGAACATTTTGTTTCTGAGCAGCCCCTGACAATTTGGGGGGTTTTATCAAGGGGGGGCCGAGAAAAAAGGGGGGTCCCAAAACGCGTTTTTCCCATGTTAATTTCCATAGGGCGGTTGGCCTCACTTTTAGCTCGAACGGCTGAATGGATTTGCACGAAACTTGGCAAAATTGTAGGGACTGTTAGCCCGATGTGCCTTTGCTAGGTCTCAATATATGTGCTCCAGTGGATTTTGAGTAATTTAGGTTCAAAAAAAGATATATATCTGGGCGGAGCCTAACCACACATCTGATCTGATTGGCTGTCAGCACTTCATCCAAGAAGTGTTGGCAGCCATCTTGGGACCAATATACATGATAGCACCTCATTAAAAAGCATTGTAGTTAATAGAGGGTTTTAGGACTTTAGTTACATTATAAATCATTTGTTGATGGTACCATACTCGTTTTAGGAATTGTGGTGGGTTCTAAGGTGATTTTACCATGTGAAAAAACCTTCTGCTGTGATATCATGAATATTGTTTGAAAGAAAACTAATATCTCATGATTTTCCCACAGTGGTTTGGAAGGGGATCTATAAGCTAAACTGAAAGCATATATTCTGTAAATTCACATTATCTTTCTCAGTCATGTGAAAATGAAGTCTGACATTCTCAGTAAAACCTGTACATCCAACAAGGACAGAGACTGTCAGTTGATTCCTTTGTGCTCTACTGCAGCCTCCTAAAGTGTTCTAAAGAACAACTAGAGCGCTAACAGTCCTACGTATTACAAAGGTATAGCACACCTGGAGCAATCGTGATGGGAATAAAGTGGTAACTCTTAAAACATTTAATTTAAAAAGGAACAAAATGAGGGGGTATATTATGCAATAGAAGGTATTATTAGTGCTGCAGAAAGAAAAATTAGGGCACATTTTGAGCGACTTTTCAAATCCTCTTCTATTTCATTAAAAAATTCTGACATGCAGTCTCCCAAAATGGCCACCAGAGGCAAAAGAGCCCAAATGTAGCCCAAATATCACCCAGATGTAGCCCAAGTATAGCCCAATGACAGAATGTCCCAGAGTGTTCTAAAGAACAACTAGAGCGCTAACAGTCCTACTTATTACAAAGGTATGGCACACCTGAAGCCATCTTGATTGGAATAAAGTGGTAACTCTTAAAACATTTAATTTAAAAAGGAACAAAATGAGGGGGTATATTTTGCCATATGAATTATGATTAGTGCTGCAGAAAGAAAAATTAGGGCACATTTTGAGTGACTTCTCAAACCCTCTTCAATTTCATTAAAAAATTCTGACATACAGTCTCCCAAGATGGCCACCAGAGACAAAAGAGCCTAAATGTAGCCCAAATATCACCCAGATGTACCCCAAGTATAGCCCAATGACAGAATGTCCCAGAGTGTTCTAAAGAACAACTAGAGCGCTAACAGTCTTACTTATGACAAAAGTATGGCACACCAGAAGCCATCTTGATTGGAATGAAGTGGTAAGTCTGAAAACACTCAATTTAAAAAGGAACAACATGAGGGGGTTAATTTTGCCATAGAAAGTATGATTAGTGCTTCAGAAAGAAAAATTAGGGATCATTTTGAGTGACTTCTCAAATCCTCTTCTATTTCATTAAAAAAATTCTGACATGCAGACTGAAACATGCACTTTGAATACCAGCGGCAGACGTCCCTGGTGAGCAGTAGCTTTACTACAGTGATCTAATGTGCAACTAGAGTGCTAACATTCAGAATTTATGGCAAATGTGTGACACATCTGAATGCCTTCTTGATGGAACCAAAGTAAACAAGCATTGAAAATGCAATAGATCTCGCCCTCGTTTAAGTTAAAGCCATTCTGTTTGTAATGAGGTGGCTTTTTAGCTTTGCTTTTATTAGTGTTTTTTCAACTTTCATGTAAATAACATGCATCTGTATGCATATAAGTATATGTGTGCATGCATTTATGTTTGTATTTATATAGATATACAGATGATATATGTTTATATATGTATGTATATATATATATTCACTGAAAAAACCATAGGTTATAGACCATATATAGTTAGGAATTCGCATTTACAAAATCTTATTTTACTCACACAAAACCATTGAAATTCCATATATAGTTAGTTGCACTAACTATATATCGCGCACCCGCAATCCACTGCTGATGATGTCACATATTACATCATTCATGACATGGTCAGTGACATCACTGATGACATCTCAAATGACATCACTGATGACATCACTGATGACAACATCCAGTGACTGTATGTTTCTGTAAAGTTAAAATATGTCTTACATATTGAAGAATGAGTGGATGTATAAGTGTCTGGATGAAGGATTTAGTAGGTGCATGACTGACTGTATGAGTGAGTGATTAAATGTGTCTCACTGAGTGCATGGGTTAGTGACTAAACTGTCTTAATTTGTGCGTCATTATGTCTGTTGTTCTGTAAACTGTTGCATGTGTTGATAAGTAGCTATATGAGTAACTATATGGGTTATTGATTGGTTGCCCAAGTATTTGTATGGGAGACTGAGTGTGTGTGTGGGTGGCTGGGAGGTGTATGACTCTGTGCATAGATGTGTGAGCAGTTGATTCAGTGAATTTTCTAGGTTTTGTAAATGATAATTCCTAACTATATATGGTCTATAACCTATGGTTTTTTCAGTGAATTTCAATGTTTTTTTAATAGCAAATATCAAAAGCTGTCAAATGTCAAGTACGTAATAGGTAAAAACATTTTCGTGTTTATGCACGCTGATGTGCTTTGAACGCTGCCCCCCCCTCCCCCCCCTCTTTTCTCTTAGGAGTACTCTCTCTTTGCAGATAGTGAAGGATAGTTAACGCAGGCCTTTGCCCCCGTTGTAATCCGTCGTGCCTGCTTCTCTCTCCATTTGATTGATTGTTATCCAAGCATTTACTGTTTTAGAATTGGTTCTCTTTGGTTCATTCTCTATTTACAAACAAGCACAGAGTTGCAATACTCTGTTTAGTCTTTGCAGATAGTGAAAAATCGTTTAAAAAAACAAAAAGAAATCGAGCAAAATCAGTAGGCTACTAATGGGATCTCTTTTTGACCTCGCTAAAATAGAAACATTAAGAACAACCCCTCATGAGAAATACGAAACTAGTGAGATGAACTGAGCTCCACACGATGATGGCTGCAAGACAGCTCGGCTCCGCCACCCAACCCACCCAAAATAACGACAAACCCTATGCAAATATTATAAATATATACAACACACCAGCAAAGTAACAGGGTAAAACATTTTATTAAATAACTATTTACATAACTATTTTATACTTTTAGTTGCCCCATCCGGCTAGCTCAATCGATCGAGCATGAGACTCATGCACTCTGATCTCCTTGGCCTCAGTCAAGCATCAATAGTAAGATTTTCATACATGAGTGTACGTTCATGGTTTTGGTCCCTGAGTTGCTTCGATGTCACTGCCTTGCACAAATGGCATAAGTCCTGGATGTTGGGTGAAATAGTTCAGAGTTCTGAGCAGCGCTTGTAACACTGTCAAAAGCTTATTTGCACCTGCTGCAGCTTCACTATTCTCAAAGTAAGTGGGGGCCGTTTGTGGACCTGACTGCATTTGAAAACAATGTGATACGGTACCTCCCTAAACCGCTTGACGGAGGCCCCCGAGGGGCGGTGTGATGGCGCGGACTCGGAGAAGGCGCTTGGCTCCGACCCCCTCCCCAAGTCTTGTTGCCCTGGTGTGGCCTGAGATCGCCCCCGACATAGGCGGCCGGCTCCCGGGGTCAAGCGGAACTTTTTGCCTTTTGGTGAATCTTCCATTCTGAACATTGTCCCACAATCCGTTTGACCTGAAACGATTACACAAATGAAACATTTGTGAGTTTTAAATTTCCGGAGAAGTATAATTCACCAATAGCTTTCTCTGTAGATCTTTTTCCATTAACAATCCCAGTTCCATCACCAGGCCAGGATATCACTACTGTTAGTTGTCATTGTTGCTTCTGTTTTAATAAAAAATGTTTTAAGGTGTTTACTGTTTTTGTTGCGATGTATATATTTATAAGTTATTAAAGTGTTATAATCCTACTAATTTTTTATCGATTATTGCTCTTTGAGATATTCCCTGTCTACAAACAGAGAAGAATAGGAATATTCTGTCTCCCTTTGCAGATAGTGAAGGATAGGTAATGCAGACTTTTGTCCCCCGTTGTAATCCGTCATGCCTGTTTTTCTCCCCACTGATTGATTGATTGGCTGGACATTTATTGTTCAAGGAATAGTTCTTTCGAGGTATTCTCTGTTTGCAAATAACGTGGAATAGAAATATTCTGTCTAGTCTTTGCAAGTAGTGAAGGGTGGGTAATGCGGACCTTTGTCCCCCGTTGTAATCTGTGATGCACATCTACTCCCCACTGATTGATAAACTAGTTCCACCTGGACCATTTATTAGAGGTACATCATCTGGCTCAACCGGAGGGTACCCCTAATAAAGAAGACATATGTAAAATACGAAGTAATCACTGTATCCTGTTAAACAGAAACTTTAGCATGAAACACACTTCAAAAGGAAGGGAAAGAAATCAAACAAAATCAGTAGGCCACTGATGAGTTTTTGACTTCGTTAGAAATAAGAAACATGAAAGTGGTGAGAGAAGCCAAGCTTGACGTTACGGCAGCCATGAGGTAGCTAGGCTCCGCCACCCCCCCCACTGCTCCAAGCATGTCTGTCCCACCGCCCGCCACGCCCAATAACGGTAACATGAAATAGATACAAATCAGCAGATACCTACCCCCATTCCGGAAACTCCCGAAGTGCAACAGGTTAGCGGCTACGCCCATCCGGAAGACGAGGCCTTCGGCACGTGTAGGGCGAGTCCTGCTGGCAGCCGTCGGCCGGGGAGGTCGTCGCCTAAGGTGGGCCAGGAGAGGAGCCGAGGCCGACGGGATCCCTCTTCTTTTTTCAATAATGGCTGCGACAACGGGGGGGATGTCTTGCACATGCCACCGACCCCCCCCCCCCGGGCCAGGAGAGGAGCCGAGGCCGACGGGATCCCTCTTCTTTCTTCAATAATGTCTGCGACAACGGGGGGGATGTCTTGCACATGCCACCGACCCCCCCCCCCCCCCGGGCCAGGAGAGGAGCCGAGGCCGATTGGATCCCTCTTCTTTCTTTAATAATGGCTGCGACAACGGGAGGGGGAATGTCTTGCACATGCCACCGACCCCCCCCCTCCTATCTCCTGGTCTGGCCTCCCCGTTCGGTCCTGAAGCGGTGCCCTGCAGGCCACGGGGGGGATGTCTTGCCTCTGCCTCCGACCCCCCCCCCCTCTTATCGCCTGGTCCGGACATCACGGATATCAATGCCAGATGTCGGCGTGGGGTGCGCTAGGAGGGAGAGGCGGCGCCAGCGAAGGAAGCCGACGATAAGAGAGAAGAAAAAGGTAAAAAGAGCTCAGCCCCCAGATGAATTAAGTAGGATGCTAAGGATGCGCAGCATGCAGGAAGAGATCTTTTTGGCCAGCAACTGTTCTATGTTTTGTCTTGGATTTTTGTATATAATACATGTACTGTCTCCCCCCGCCCGAGTTTGTGTGTATGTATGTATGTTTTGAAATGACAGGCTCTCCTCATGAGAAATAAAACTCTGTTCTTGTATTCCTGCTTCCAGCACCCGTCTCTTTATTTGGTAACCGTTCAAGATGGGAACTAAGTGGCGTCTTGTGCCAGCAGCCTGGGCATCGGTTGTAATCTGGGCTGAATTTTCCTCAGCACGGGGTGTGATTCTCAGGGAAGAGCAGCGCATATGGGAGGAGGTTTATGGCCCATGCATGAGAGAGAGATCGTGGGTGACCAGTGCATGGGGGAGATGCTTGCGAGGGTGGGGAGCCATGCTGAGGATCGGCGGCGTGCAGAGAGTGGGTCTGGTCAAGGCATCTAAAATGGCTGCCGTGCACGACAAAAGTGTGGCATTGGAAAAAAAGTAAGATGGCGCAGACAATGTTTATCAATACGGATTAATTTATAACAATTATTTTTAACAATATATTTACTCGCACTGACAAAATGGCGGTCAACACTTCCTGATTTCCTTCGAATCGAACGTTAACAGACGTCACGATCGGCGGCGTGCAGAGAGTGGGTCTGGTCAAGACATCTAAAATGGCTGCCGTGCACGACAAAAGTGTGGTATTGGAAAAAAAGCAAGATGACGCAGACAATGTTTATCAATACGGATTAATTTATAACAATTATGTTTAACAATATATTTACTCGCAGTGTCAAAATGGAGGTCAAAACTTCCTGATTTCCTTCGAATCGAACGTTAACAGAAGTCACGCAGCAAAAAAAAAAAAAAACGCTCACGCGCAACCGCTGGAAGACAAGTATCAACATATATGAGCCTCCTCAACCACCCTCAGAAAACATAGAGGGTCAGGATACGTCTCCCATACCCCCTTATACCCATTCTCACATTGTTTTTCCTCCATCTTGTAATTTAATTAAATCGAAACACAAAATGGCGAATTCCCGTTTCGCTACCAGTTTGCGACCCGGTTCGCGAACCGAGAAGCGCTTCTACCGCGAAAAATCTAATTTTTTTTATTTGCCCCACGGGACCCTTTAATAACCCCAACATCATTCCTAGGGGGTCAAGAGGGGTCTACCTTGCCCCCTTTCATTAAATTCCCCCTTTGTTTTTCTCCTCGTCTTGTCTCTCGATCCTACCGAGAGACAAGATGGAGGCCGCACCGGACTGTTTAGAATGTTGACAGACACCGGAGAGCCAATCAGCTTCGCTTCACAAAGCTCCGTTACGCAAAAAGTACGCGATCTGGAGCGCTATCCGGGACGCTGTCACAGATATATCTGTTTTTTAAAACGTTAATTTCTCAAAATCCACTGGAGCACATATATTGAGACCCAGCAAAGGCACATCGGGCTAACAGTCCCTACAATTTTGCCAAGTTTCGTGCCAATCCATTCAGCCGTTCGAGCTAAAAGTGAGGCCAAACGCCCTATGGAAAAATGAATGGGAAAAACGCGTTTTGGGACCCCCCTTTTTTCTCGCCCCCGCTTGACGAAACCCCCCCCCAAATTTTCAGGGGCTGCTCAGAAACAAAATGTGCAATTTTCCTGAAAATTTCAGCCGATTCCGTCCACAAACGCCAAAGTTATTAGACATAGAATTTTCAAAAGTTCCATAGAGAAAAAATCCTAACTATATATACCTACTGGCGACCGCCAGTAGGTAATATATATATATATATATATATATATATTCAAACAAAGTTTGCCCTGCTGCTTGAAGACGCTTTAGAAAAATAAAATAGTTACCTGACAGTCGAAAGAAAAACTGCTGCATAAACTACAAATCCCAAGAGGCACGTAATTGAATTGGGAGGCTCCTCGAGGGGCCAATTAAAGAACATGCAAATCAGCAGAAATGCAACGTGCAGAAACTTTGGACTGCTTGGTTTTCCCTCAGATGAAAGAGCAGGAGCTCTGAAACGCGTAAGGGACAGAATCAATTTGGATGCAAAAGCCGGTTTTAAATAAAAAGAGTTCTGTTGAACTTTCCATTCTGGAGTGGCGTCTTCAAGCAGCAGGGCAAACTTTGTTTGAATATATATATATATATATATATATATATATATATATATATATATATATATATATATATATATATGTATATATATGTATATATATTACCTACTGGCGTCTCGCCAGTAGGTATATATAGTTAGGATTTATTCCCTATGGGATTTTTGAAAATTCTATGTCTAATAACTTTGGCGTTTGTGGACGGAATCGGCTGAAATTTTCAGGAAAATGGCACATTTTGTTTCTGAGCAGCCCTTGAAAATTTGGGGGGGTTTTGTCGAGGGGGGGCCGAGAAAAAAGGGGGGTCCCAAAACGCGTTTTTCCCATGTTAATTTCCATAGGGCGGTTGGACTCACTTTTAGCTCGAACGGCTGAATGGATTTGCACGAAACTTGGCAAAATTGTAGGGACTGTTAGCCCGATGTGCCTTTGCTAGGTCTCAAGATATGTGCTCCAGTAGTTTTTGAGAAATTAACGTTCAAAACAAGATATATATCTGTAACAGCGCTCCGGGCTGCGGTCCGGTTCGCTTACTTTTCGCGAAACGGAACTTTGCGCGCAGAAAGCTGATTGGCTCTCCGGTGTCTGTCAACATTCTAAACAGTCCGGAGCGGCCGCCATCTTATCTCTCGGTAGGATCGAGAGAGAAGAAGAGGTGAAAAACGAAGGGGGAATTTATTGAAAGGGGGCAAGGTATACCCCTCTTGACCCCCTAGGAATGTTGTTGGGGTTATTAAAGGGTCCCGTGGGGAAAATAAAAAAAAAATGATTTTTCACGGTAGAAGCGCTTCACGGGCCGCGAACTGGGCCGCAAACTGGTAGCGAAACGGGAATTCGCCATTTTGTGCTTCGTTTTAATTGTTTAGAGACAAAAATTATCGCCGCACATCGGCCACAATGCATGAATATCGCTGAAAAGTCAGCGATATTCATGCATTATCCAGCAAATGCTCTTAGCCATGTTATCCACCTTCCATTGGATAACATGGCTAAAAACTGCTCTTTGCGTGAGCTTTTTTTTTTTTTTTGCTGCGTGACGTTTGTTAACGTTCGATTCGATGGAAATCAGGAAGTGTTGACCACCATTTTGTCACTGCGAGTAAATATTTTGTTATAAATGAATCCTTATTGATAAACATTGTCTGCGCCATCTTGCGTTTTTGTCCAATGCCACAATTTTGTCGTGCACGGCAGCCATTTTAGATGCCTTGACCAGGCCCACTCTCTGCACGCCGCCGATCCTCAGCATGGCTCCCCACCCTCGCAAGCATCTCCCCCACGCACTGGTCACCCCCGCTCTCTCTCTCATGCATGGGCCATATACTTCCCCCCATCTGCGCTGCTCTTCTCTGAGAATCACACCCTGTGCCCGCCCGACACCTCCCTTTCACCCTATTCACTAACGGACCCTCTGACACTCCTCTTCCTCTGTGTCCGATTGTCCAGGCCGGACCTAGGCTATCACCTAGCCCTGCGGATGTAGTTTATGGCCCCAGCTGTAGAGTATCCAGACATGCCAACCCTCCCGATTCAGGCGTGAGACTACTGATTTCAGTGCTAGTCTTTCGCCTCCCGATTCCTGCAAGGAAAAATCCGGGGGCATATTACCAACAACTAGCGATAATTTTTGTCTCTAACTTGTTTAGAGACAAAAATTATCGCCGCACATCGGCGAATTTTATCGCACATAAACCTTGCTATTAGCAAGGTTTATCGCAAATGCGATAAAAAACGGCCGCAATGCATGAATATCGTTGAAAAGTCAGCGATATTCATGCATTATCCAGCAAATGCTCTTAGCCATGTTATCCACTTCCCATTGGATAACATGGCTAAAAACTGCTCAGGGCAGGTGTTAGGTTTTGGAGATATTCGCGCTTAGCGCGAATATCTCCAAAAGTTGGTAATAGGAGATAGCGATGGTTAGGGACTGTTTCCAGTCGCTAAAATCTTGGCACGCCCACTTTGCATGTCATTAGTGATAAATATCACTGATATGCAAAGCGGGGCCCAAGATGGTCGCTATCTCCTTTTAGCTGTCACTAACTGGTGTTAGCGACAGCTTGGTAATAGGGAGATAATTTTATCTCTTTTTTTGGCTTTTAAAGCCAAAAAAGCGGAAAAAAACCCCCTTGATAATATGCCCCATGATTTCTCGGGGGTTTCAGCTGACAGGGCTTGGTATTGTGTTACGTGCTAATTCTTCCAGGAAACATCAGAGGGTCGATGCAGGGGTTCTAGAAGGGGTGATAAACCATTTAAGCCTCATGAACAAGCGCATGGTCTTTTAAAGATTTGTGAAGTACTCGGGGCGGCGGTGTGTGTGTGCCCTCTTTCAGGAGCGGGCGGGGGGGCACTGCCAGCAACTTGCCAGGCCAGGCAGTGTTCAACACGTGCATCACCCTTTCTCTGCCTGCTATTGCGCTCCATGCTTCGGAAAGGTAAGAAAAAGAACGTGCATTTGAGTTTGAAATGTCCGATCTTGTAGCAGTACACTTGCAAAGCCCACACATGACAATAACCCGATTCAAGGCCCCATTCACCCGATTTTTTAAACATATATAGCACTCCAACAAAGTTAGATTTTAAAACTTTATTAACTTTTAAATATAATGAACGCAACAAAAACTGTAAATATATTTAACCATTTTTTGAAATTAACCAGAACTATAACGATAACAACAACAACAACAATAATATAACTTTTATGCCTAAATTACGCAAACATTTAGCTAATCTGCTAAAGGGGGGAGTCGCCATTTCTTTACAATAATCAATAATGAAAAATCCACATCAATAGGGTTGTCCGTTTTCTCGATGCAGCACTATAGTGCAACATACACAGCACCTGGGGTGTCAAGAGTGAACAGGTCTTTCTTTGTTCCTTAAGATGTTATCTGTGTCAACCTCTTCCGAGAATGCTGATGCGTTAGGATTTCCTTGTGTTTCTTAATAGCATTGGTGTCTGCACACTTCTTTGTCAATTCTGTGAAGATGATAACTGCTTCATAAACAGACGATATCTTTGTTTAGTCATTAGTGTTAAGTGTGTCTGAAACTACAGTGCCCTTCTGTTTTTTTTTCTTCAGGCTCTACAGAGTTTTGTGTGTTGTTCTTTTGAGCGACAATTATTCCAGAGGTTTCAGGTTTACTTGTTTTGTCCTGCAGTGAGTTAACAGCTTTAGAGACTTCATGTTTATTTGCTATGTCCTGCTGTTCGTCAACTGCTTCAGAGACGTCAGCCTCATATGTTATGTTTGACTAGATCCTGGACCTGCCCGGCCGCGCCCAAAATGGTGCCGGTGTAAATGGGACTCGTAACTGCTTGTTGTGTACTGGTTGCCGAACCTTGATATCACGAGATACATATGCAGTTTTGAAGCACATGGCGAAGGCTTGTCTGCTGTAGTGGGGCGCCCCTTTATCGTTTCAGTCGCCATTCCGCCCGCTTTTGCTACACTGTGCCTTTTCCGCCATTCAGCTGTTTAGTGCCCGCTCTCACGGCTACAGCGTCTCGCTCACCATGTAGTTGAGTTGCTCCCACTCTTGCGGTGCAGCGATAGGCGGCTTCCACAGGACTCTTAAAATGGCGGCCGGCTCTTCGGATTTGGGCCTGGTCCAGTAAAATGGCCCTGGGACACCTTGGAACTCGGACGCTTGTCTGCCAGGGCTTGGGTTCCATTCTCGAAAGCGTCCCCTCAGCCTTGAAGATTGTACAAAAGTCTTGGGGGCCGTCGACTCCCGCAGGCTTCCGGTGGGGAGCGGCTGCCATGGTTGCTTGCGGAATGGCCACAACGGAGCTACGAGATGGTGGTGCTCTCATGGTGACGCCAGCTTCAGTCTGAAACATCCAGAAACAAGGTGGGGCTTTCATCGTTTGGGAAAAAAAATGTTTTAATCCAATGAAAAGTGTTATTTTTAGGTCACATGACCTAGTCTTACATCATTAGGAAAACAAAAGTAAAATGAACCAATGAAAATTTTTATTAACAAGTCACATGACCTGTTATGCTTACGTTACGCGCTGCGCGGCGCGCTCTGGATCGTTTCCGGGAAGCTGCGCCTTGCGCACGGGAGCACTTCCGGGTGCGCTAACGCGTTGCGTCATATGACGCATTACGCGACAATGCAGGTCCAGAATATAGTCAAAATGTCTCCACCAACCAGCGGTCGGAATACAACCGTTTTCAGCAGTCCAAAAAGTTTGGTTAAATCTTAAGAGCGGGAGCAACTCAACTACATGGTGAGCGAGACGTTGTAGTTGCAAGAGCGGGCGGTAAACAGCTGAATGGCGGAAGAGGCACAGAGTACCAAAAGCGGGCGGAATGGCAACTAAAACGGTAAAGGGGCGCCCCACGACAGCGTGTCTTCAGGTCAAACGGATTGTGGGACAAGGTCCAGAATGGAAGAGTCATCAAAAGGGAAAATATTCCGCCGGACCCCGGGAGCCGGCCGCCTATGCCGGGGGAGATCTCAGGCCACACCAGAGCAACACGACTTGGGGAGGGGGCAGGAGCCAAGTGCCCCCTCTCAGTCCGCGCCATCTCACCGCCCCTCGGGGGCCTCCGTCAAGCGGTTTAGGGAGGCACCATATCACATTGTTTTCCAATGCAGTCAGGTCCACAAATGGACCCCACTTACTTTGAATAGTGAAGCCGCAGCAGGTGCAAATAAGGTTTAAACAGTGTTACAAGAGCTGCTTAGAACTCTGAAGTATGGCACTCAACAACCAGGACTTATGCCATTTGTGTAAGGCAGTGACATGGAAGCAACTCAGGGACAAAAAGCATGAACGAACATTCACGTATGAAAATCTTATTTGGGGAAGGGGTAGAATCCAAACGCCCCCTGCCAGTTCGCGCCACTACACCGTATGTGGAAAATCTGAAGCCATCGTTCTACAAACTCTCAACGCTTGCTATCAGTGCATGAGTTTCATGCTCGATCGATTGAGCTAGCCGGATCGGGCAATAAAAAGTATAAAATAGTTATGTAAATAGTTATTTAATAAAATGTTTTACCCTGTTTCTTTGCTGGTGTGTTGTGTATATTTATAATATTTGCATAGGGTTTGTCGTTATTTTGGGCGGGGTGGGTGGCGGAGTCGAGCTGTCTTGCAGCCCTCATGGTGTGGAGCTCAGTTAATTTCACTATTTTCGTATTTCTCATGAAGGGTTGTTCCTAATGTTTGTATTTTACCGAGGTCAAAAAGAGATCGAATTAGTGGTCTACTGATTTTGCTCGATTACTTTTATTTTTTTACACGATTTTTCACTATCTGCAAAGACTAAACAGAGTATTGCGACTTTGTGCTTGTTTGTAAATAGAGAATGATCCAAAGAGAACCAATTCTAAAACAGTAAATGCTTGGATAATAATCAATCAAATGGAAAGACAAGCAGGTACGACGGATTACAACAGGGGTAAAGGTCTGCGTCAACTACCGTTCACTATCTGCAAAGAGAGAGTACTACTAAGAGAAAAGAGGGGAGTGGGGGGGGGGGCAGCGTTCAAAGCACATCAGCGTGCATAAACACGAAAACGTTTTTACCTATCACGTACTTGACATTTGACAGCTTTTGATATTTGCTATTAAAAAACCATTGAAATTCACAGAAAAAACCATAGGTTATAGTCGATATATAGTTAGGAATTTGCATTTACAAAACCTTGAAAATTCAATGAAAAAACCATTGGTTTTAGGCCATATATAGTTAGGGATTTGCATTTAGAAAACCTTATTTTACTCGCATAAAACCATTGAAATTCCATATATAGTTAGATGCGCTAACTATATATCGCGCACCCGCAATCCACTGCTGATGATGTCACATATTACATCATTCATGACATGGTTAGTGACATCACTGATGACATCACTGATGACATCTCAAATGACATCACTGATGACATCACTGATAACATCTCATTTGACATGACTGATCACATCACTGATGATATCATTCATGTGATAATACCATGCACATCTTCAGACTCTAATATAACCTTAGATACAATCAGTGTAAACAGACAGTCACAGACTGTCACTCATCCATGGAGTTACTCACACACCTAGTCAGTTATGCCAAAAATCAATCACACCTCCATTTTCTCAACTATACAGTTATACACACCTTACTTATTCAAACATATACTAACACATATTTACTTTACTCTCTTATACAATTTCTGATACATGTTCACAATGATACATACAGCCACTCACACATTCACTGGCTCTTATGCACAGTTATTTATAGATGTCAACTCTCACATGTACTGTGTTTTACATATGTACTTACTTTGACATGTAGCACTGAGATATCCATTCACTCACTAATACACTCATGCACAGTCAACCGCCCATACAGCTGTTTCCACATGCACTTTTGAATCCATACATATAGTGAATCAACTACTCACACATCTATGTACAGAGTCACACACCTCCCAGCCACCCATACACACACACTCAGTTTCCCATACAAATACTTGGACAACCAATCAATAACCCATACAGTTACTCATATAGCTACTCATCAACATATGCAGCAGTTTGTAGAACAACAGATATAATGATGCACAAATTAAAACAGTTTAGTCACTAACCCATGCACTCAGTGAGACACATTTAATCACTCACTCAATCAGTCAGTCATGCACCTAGTAAATCCTTCATCCAGACACTTATATATCCACTCATTCTTCAATATGTAAAACATATTTTAACTTTACAGAAACATACAGTCACTGGATGTTGTAATCAGTGATGTCATCAGTGATGTCATTTGAGATGTCATCAGTGATGTCATCAGTGATGTCACTAACCATGTCATGAATGATGTAATATGTGACATCATCAGCAGTGGATTGCGGGTGCGCGATATATAGTTAGCGCATCTAACTATATATGGAATTTCAATGGTTTTATGCGAGTAAAATAAGGTTTTCTAAATGCAAATCCCTAACTATATATGGCCTAAAACCAATGGTTTTTTCATTGAATATATATATATATATATATATATGTATATATATATATATATATATTCACAGAAAAAACCATAGGTTATAGTCGATATATAGTTAGGAATTTGCATTTACAAAACCTTGAAAATTCAATGAAAAAACCATTGGTTTTAGGCCATATATAGTTAGGGATTTGCATTTAGAAAACCTTATTTTACTCGCATAAAACCATTGAAATTCCATATATAGTTAGATGCGCTAACTATATATCGCGCACCCGCAATCCACTGCTGATGATGTCACATATTACATCATTCATGACATGGTTAGTGACATCACTGATGACATCACTGATGACATCTCAAATGACATCACTGATGACATCACTGATTACAACATCCAGTGACTGTATGTTTCTGTAAAGTTAAAATATGTTTTACATATTGAAGAATGAGTGGATATATAAGTGTCTGGATGAAGGATTTACTAGGTGCATGACTGACTGATTGAGTGAGTGATTAAATGTGTCTCACTGAGTGCATGGGTTAGTGACTAAACTGTTTTAATTTGTGCATCATTATATCTGTTGTTCTACAAACTGCTGCATATGTTGATCAGTAGCTATATGAGTAACTGTATGGGTTATTGATTGGTTGTCCAAGTATTTGTATGGGAAACTGAGTGTGTGTGTATGGGTGGCTGGGAGGTGTGTGACTCTGTACATAGATGTGTGAGTAGTTGATTCACTATATGTATGGATTCAAAAGTGCATGTGGAAACAGCTGTATGGGCGGTTGACTGTGCATGAGTGTATTAGTGAGTGAATGGATATCTCAGTGCTACATGTCAAAGTAAGTACATATGTAAAACACAGTACATGTGAGATTTGACATCTATAAATAACTGTGCATAAGAGCCAGTGAATGTGTGAGTGGCTGTATGGATCATTGTGAACATGTATCAGAGATTGTATAAGAGAGTAAAGTAAATATGTGTTAGTATATGTTTGAATAAGTAAGGTGTGTATAACTGTATAGTTGAGAAAATGGAGGTGTGATTGATTTTTGGCATAACTGACTAGGTGTGTGAGTAACTCCATGGATGAGTGACAGTCTGTGACTGTCTGTTTACACTGATTGTATCTAAGGTTATATTAGAGTCTGAAGAGGTTCATGGTATTATCACATGAATGACATCATCAGTGATGTGATCAGTCATGTCAAATGAGATGTTATCAGTGATGTCATCAGTGATGTCATTTGAGATGTCATCAGTGATGTCATCAGTGATGTCACTAACCATGTCATGAATGATGTAATATGTGACATCATCAGCAGTGGATTTTTGGGTGCGCGATATATAGTTAGCGCATCTAACTATATATGGAATTTCAATGGTTTTATGCGAGTAAAATAAGGTTTTCTAAATGCAAATCCCTAACTATATATGGCCTAAAACCAATGGTTTTTTCATTGAATTTTCAAGGTTTTGTAAATGCAAATTCCTAACTATATATCGACTATAACCTATGTTTTTTTCTGTGAATTTCAATGGTTTTTTAATAGCAAATATCAAAAGCTGTCAAATGTCAAGTACGTGATAGGTAAAAACGTTTTCGTGTTTATGCACGCTGATGTGCTTTGAACGCTGCCCCCCCCCCCCACTCCCCTCTTTTCTCTTAGTAGTACTCTCTCTTTGCAGATAGTGAACGGTATTTAACGCAGACCTTTACCCCTGTTGTAATCCGTCGTACCTGCTTGTCTTTCCATTTGATTGATTATTATCCAAGCATTTACTGTTTTAGAATTGGTTCTCTTTGGATCATTCTCTATTTACAAACAAGCACAAAGTCGCAATACTCTGTTTAGTCTTTGCAGATAGTGAAAAATCATGTACAAAAATAAAAGTAATCGAGCAAAATCAGTAGACCACTAATTCGATCTCTTTTTGACCTCGGTAAAATACAAACATTAGGAACAACCCTTCATGAGAAATACGAAAATAGTGAAATGAACTGAGCTCCACACCATGAGGGCTGCAAGACAGCTCGACTCCGCCACCCACCCCGCCCAAAATAACGACAAACCCTATGCAAATATTATAAATATACACAACACACCAGCAAAGAAACAGGGTAAAACATTTTATTAAATAACTATTTACATAACTATTTTATACTTTTTATTGCCCGATCCGGCTAGCTCAATCGATCGAGCATGAAACTCATGCACTGATAGCAAGCGTTGAGAGTTTGTAGAACGATGGCTTCAGATTTTCCACATACGGTGTAGTGGCGCGAACTGGCAGGGGGCGTTTGGATTCTACCCCTTCCCCAAATAAGATTTTCATACGTGAATGTTCATTCATGCTTTTTGTCCCTGAGTTGCTTCCACGTCACTGCCTTACACAAATGGCATAAGTCCTGGTTGTTGAGTGCCATACTTCAGAGTTCTAAGCAGCTCTTGTAACACTGTTTAAACCTTATTTGCACCTGCTGCAGCTTCACTATTCAAAGTAAGTGGGGTCCATTTGTGGACCTGACTGCATTGGAAAACAATGTGATATGGTGCCTCCCTAAACCGCTTGACGGAGGCCCCCGAGGGGCGGTGAGATGGCGCGGACTGAGAGGGGGCGCTTGGCTCCTGCCCCCTCCCCAAGTCGTGTTGCTCTGGTGTGGCCTGAGATCTCCCCCGGCATAGGCGGCCGGCTCCCGGGGTCCGGCGGAATTTTTTCCCTTTTGATGACTCTTCCATTCTGGACCTTGTCCCACAATCCGTTTGACCTGAAGACACGCTGTCGTGGGGCGCCCCTTTACCGTTTTAGTTGCCATTCCGCCCGCTTTTGGTACTCTGTGCCTCTTCCGCCATTCAGCTGTTTACCG
The DNA here is from genome assembly GCF_964263255.1 of Lissotriton vulgaris. Lineage (NCBI taxonomy): Eukaryota > Metazoa > Chordata > Amphibia > Caudata > Salamandridae > Lissotriton > Lissotriton vulgaris. The sequence continues at coordinate 274,853,529 of NC_141688.1, forward strand.
CCCGCTCTTGCAACTACAACGTCTCGCTCACCATGTAGTTGAGTTGCTCCCGCTCTTAAGATTTAACCGAATTTATTGGACTGCTGAAAGCGGTTGTATTCCGACCGCTGGTTGGTGGAGACATTTTGACTATATTCTGGACCTGCATTGTCGCGTAATGCGTCATATGACGCGACGCGTTAGCGCACCCGGAAGTGCTCCCGTGCGCAAGGCGCAGCTTCCCGGAAACGATCCAGAGCGCGCCGCGCAGCGCGTAACGTAAGCATAACAGGTCATGTGACTTGTTAATAAAAATTTTCATTGGTTCATTTTACTTTTGTTTTCCTAATGATGTAAGACTAGGTCATGTGACCTAAAAATAACACTTTTCATTGGATTAAAACATTTTTTTTCCCAAACGATGAAAGCCCCACCTTGTTTCTGGATGTTTCAGACTGAAGCTGGCGTCACCATGAGAGCACCACCATCTCGTAGCTCCGTCGTGGCCATTCCGCAAGCAATCATGGCAGCCGCTCCCCACCGGAAGCCTGTGGGAGTCGACGGCCCCCAAGACTTTTGTACAATCTTCAAGGCTGAGGGGACGCTTTCGAGAATGGAACCCAAGCCCTGGCAGACAAGCGTCCGAGTTCCAAGGTGTCCCAGGGCCATTTTACTGGACCAGGCCCAAATCCGAAGAGCCGGCCGCCATTTTAAGAGTCCTGTGGAAGCCGCCTATCGCTGCACCGCAAGAGTGGGAGCAACTCAACTACATGGTGAGCGAGACGCTGTAGCCGTAAGAGCGGGCGCTAAACAGCTGAATGGCGGAAAAGGCACAGTGTAGCAAAAGCGGGCGGAATGGCGACTGAAACGATAAAGGGGCGCCCCACTACAGCAGACAAGCCTCCGCCATGTGCTTCAAAACTGCATATGTATCTCGTGATATCAAGGTTCGGCAACCAGTACACAACAAGCAGTTACGAGTCCCATTTACACCGGCACCATTTTGGGCGCGGCCGGGCAGGTCCAGGATCTAGTCAAACATAACATATGAGGCTGACGTCTCTGAAGCAGTTGACGAACAGCAGGACATAGCAAATAAACATGAAGTCTCTAAAGCTGTTAACTCACTGCAGGACAAAACAAGTAAACCTGAAACCTCTGGAATAATTGTCGCTCAAAAGAACAACACACAAAACTCTGTAGAGCCTGAAGAAAAAAAAACAGAAGGGCACTGTAGTTTCAGACACACTTAACACTAATGACTAAACAAAGATATCGTCTGTTTATGAAGCAGTTATCATCTTCACAGAATTGACAAAGAAGTGTGCAGACACCAATGCTATTAAGAAACACAAGGAAATCCTAACGCATCAGCATTCTCGGAAGAGGTTGACACAGATAACATCTTAAGGAACAAAGAAAGAACTGTTCACTCTTGACACCCCAGGTGCTGTGTATGTTGCACTATAGTGCTGCATCGAGAAAACGGACAACCCTATTGATGTGGATTTTTCATTATTGATTATTGTAAAGAAATGGCGACTCCCCCCTTTAGCAGATTAGCTAAATGTTTGCGTAATTTAGGCATAAAAGTTATATTATTGTTGTTGTTGTTGTTATCGTTATAGTTCTGGTTAATTTCAAAAAATGGTTAAATATATCGGGTGAATGGGGCCTTGAATCGGGTTATTGTCATGTGTGGGCTTTGCAAGTGTACTGCTACAAGATCGGACATTTCAAACTCAAATGCACGTTCTTTTTCTTACCTTTCCGAAGCATGGAGCGCAATAGCAGGCAGAGAAAGGGTGATGCACGTGTTGAACACTGCCTGGCCTGGCAAGTTGCTGGCAGTGCCCCCGCCGCCCGCTCCTGAAAGAGGGCACACACACACCGCCGCCCCGAGTACTTCACAAATCTTTAAAAGACCATGCGCTTGTTCATGAGGCTTAAATGGTTTATCACCCCTTCTAGAACCCCTGCATCGACCCTCTGACGTTTCCTGGAAGAATTAGCACGTAACACAATACCACAATACCAAGCCCTGTCAGCTGAAACCCCCGAGAAATCATGGGGCATATTATCAGGGGGGTTTATTTCCGCTTTTTTGGCTTTAAAAGCCAAAAAAAAAGAGATAAAATTATCTCCCTATTACCAAGCTGTCGCTAACACCAGTTAGTGACAGCTAAAAGGAGATAGCGACCATCTTGGGCCCCGCTTTGCATATCAGTGATATTTATCACTAATGACATGCAAAGTAGGCGTGCCAAGATTTTAGCGACTGGAAACAGTCCCTAACCATCGCTATCTCCTATTACCAACTTTTGGAGATATTCGCGCTAAGCGCGAATATCTCCAAAACCTAACACCTGCCCTGAGCAGTTTTTAGCCATGTTATCCAATGGGAAGTGGATAACATGGCTAAGAGCATTTGCTGGATAATGCATGAATATGGCTGACTTTTCAACGATATTCATGCATTGCGGCCGTTTTTTATCGCATTTGCGATAAACCTTGCTAATAGCAAGGTTTATGTGCGATAAAATTCGCCGATGTGCGGCGATAATTTTTGTCTCTAAACAAGTTAGAGACAAAAATTATCGCTAGTTGTTGGTAATATGCCCCCGGATTTTTCCTTGCAGGAATCGGGAGGCGAAAGACTAGCACTGAAATCAGTAGTCTCACGCCTGAATCGGGAGGGTTGGCATGTCTGGATACTCTACAGCTGGGGCCATAAACTACATCCGCAGGGCTAGGTGATAGCCTAGGTCCGGCCTGGACAATCGGACACAGAGGAAGAGGAGTGTCAGAGGGTCCGTTAGTGAATAGGGTGAAAGGGAGGTGTCGGGCGGGCACAGGGTGTGATTCTCAGAGAAGAGCAGCGCAGATGGGGGGAAGTATATGGCCCATGCATGAGAGAGAGAGCGGGGGTGACCAGTGCGTGGGGGAGATGCTTGCGAGGGTGGGGAGCCATGCTGAGGATCGGCGGCGTGCAGAGAGTGGGCCTGGTCAAGGCATCTAAAATGGCTGCCGTGCACGACAAAATTGTGGCATTGGACAAAAACGCAAGATGGCGCAGACAATGTTTATCAATAAGGATTCATTTATAACAAAATATTTACTCGCAGTGACAAAATGGTGGTTAACACTTCCTGATTTCCATCGAATCGAACGTTAACAAACGTCACGCAGCAAAAAAAAAAAAAAAAAGCTCACGCACAGAGCAGTTTTTAGCCATGTTATCCAATGGAAGGTGGATAACATGGCTAAGAGCATTTGCTGGATAATGCATGAATATCGCTGACTTTTCAGCGATATTCATGCATTGTGGCCGATGTGCGGCGATAATTTTTGTCTCTAAACAATTAAAACGAAGCACAAAATGGCGAATTCCCGTTTCGCTACCAGTTTGCGGCCCAGTTCGCGGCCCGTGAAGCGCTTCTACCGTGAAAAATCATTTTTTTTTTATTTTCCCCACGGGACCCTTTAATAACCCCAACAACATTCCTAGGGGGTCAAGAGGGGTATACCTTGCCCCCTTTCAATAAATTCCCCCTTCGTTTTTCACCTCTTCTTCTCTCTCGATCCTACCGAGAGATAAGATGGCGGCCGCTCCGGACTGTTTAGAATGTTGACAGACACCGGAGAGCCAATCAGCTTTCTGCGCGCAAAGTTCCGTTTCGCGAAAAGTAAGCGAACCGGACCGCAGCCCAGAGCGCTGTTACAGATATATATCTTGTTTTGAACGTTAATTTCTCAAAAACTACTGGAGCACATATCTTGAGACCTAGCAAAGGCACATCGGGCTAACAGTCCCTACAATTTTGCCAAGTTTCGTGCAAATCCATTCAGCCGTTCGAGCTAAAAGTGAGTCCAACCGCCCTATGGAAATTAACATGGGAAAAACGCGTTTTGGGACCCCCCTTTTTTCTCGGCCCCCCCTCGACAAAACCCCCCCAAATTTTCAAGGGCTGCTCAGAAACAAAATGTGCCATTTTCCTGAAAATTTCAGCCGATTCCGTCCACAAACGCCAAAGTTATTAGACATAGAATTTTCAAAAATCCCATAGGGAATAAATCCTAACTATATATACCTACTGGCGAGACGCCAGTAGGTAATATATATATTATTCACCAAAGTGCCCAAGAGAGCCTGGCTGGTGAAATTTGTGAATGAAAGCCTATGATTAAGATGCTAAGATGCTTCAGGCATCGAAACGCGTCAGGCAGCCAAACTAACTTGTGAGTGTGAAGGAGAGTCATAAAGGAAGTCCGGATGGTCGACTTGCAGCCGTGTGCCTTCCTAGATCCTTGGGCACTTTGGTGAATAATATATATATATATATATATATATATATATATATATATATATATATATATATATATGCCAAGGTGTATTGAAGAATTAGTGGGTCTATAAGTGTCTGAATGGATGATTGATTTACTAGGTGCATCACTGTCTGTATAAGTGAGTGATTAAATGTGTTTTACTGAATGCATGAGTTAGTGACTAAACCGTGTAAATGGCTGTATCAGTCTGTCAGTTGGCGTGTAAGCGGTAGCATGGGTTGGTGAGTAGCTAAATGAGTTTCTATATGAGTTGTTGATTGGTTGTGTATCTGTATGGCTGCCTGACTGTCTGTGTGGGTAGGTGGGGGCTGTGTGACTGTGCATGGATGTTTGAGTGAATGATTCACAAGGTGTATGAGTTCAAGAGCGCATGTGTGATGGACTGTATGGGAGGGTGAGTGTGTGTATGGGTGTGTTGGTGAGTGAATGGTTGTCTATGTAGTACATGTTATTATTATTATTATTATTAATTGTGTTTTGTTAAGCGCAAACAACCCAGAGGCCTCGTAGCACTGAGTGTAGTCTGACTAATGTGAGCTGAAAAGACCAGGATTAGATAAAAAGAAGAGTTTTCAGTTCCTTCTGGAATTTCAGGAGGTTAGGTTCGCTGCGAAGGGTAGCAGGCAAGGAGTTCCAAGCCTTGGCGGCGTTCCAAGAGAAAGAGCGCCCGCCCCATCTGGTACGTTTGATTTTGTTCATGGTAGCCAGGAACGCTGTGCTAGATCGCAGTGATCACAAGGTGTATGAGTTCAAGAGCGCATGTGTGAGGTAGGGGGTCGCTAAAGAACAGATCATTGCTGGTGCGGTCTTCCACATGGCCTTGTGCATAATGCACATAGATTTGAACAATACTCTGGCCTTGATGGGAAGCCAGTGAAGTTTCTTCAGAGCCGCTGTGCCTGATTCCCGCCGGTTAAGGCCCAGCAAAAGGCGGGCTGCCGCATTTTGGGTAACCTGGAGCTTCCTTGTTGTAGAGGCAGGAGCCCCGAGGTATAAAGAGTTCCCGTAGTCCAGGCGGGACAAGATAATGGCTTGCACCATTATTCTACAGGCTTGAGAAGGGAGAAGTGGCAGCACTTTCCTAAGCATGCGCATAAGGCCAAAGCAAGTGGCGGACAAAATGGTTGCTTGCTGTGTGAAGTTTAAATTTGCGCCCAGCCAAATGCCCAAGCTCTTTATTTGGGTTTTAGGTTGGGGCGGGATGCCCATGCATGGGGGCCAGTCTGGCAGAGGGCTGGGAATAGTTGAATTTCCCAAAATCATGAGCTCCGTTTTCTCGCCGTTAAGCTTCAGGTGCAAGGTGGCCATCCACTGGGTGACCGCTACCAGGCAATTACTGTTATTGGGGGGGGGGGGGGGGGGGGGGGGTATTGGACTGATTCATGGATACGACCAATTGTGTATCGTCAGCATAGGTCACAATGTCTAGACCGAACAAATGCACAATGTCAGCAAGAGGTTGCATATAAATATTAAAAAGGGTAGGGCTCAGGGCGGAGCCCTGGGGCACGCCTTGGTCAAGGGGCCAGATTTTTGAGTGGGTGGTGCCCTCTACTACCTCAAAGGAACGATTCTCCAGAAAGGACTGAAGCCAGTGAATGGCCTTCCCTGAAATTCCTATTTGGCGTAGGAGGTGGAGAAGGATACTGGTGTTAACAGTGTCGAAGGCGGCACTGAGGTCGAGCAACATAATTGCTGTGGTGCCGCCTTGGTCCATATGTTTCCTAGCCAACTCAGTCACCGTCAAAAGGGCAGCCTCAGTTCCTAACTTAGGACGAAAACCTGCTTGGGAGTCGTGGAGCAGATGATTGTTTTCCAGAAATTGTATAATTGAGGCATTGATATGTTTTTCTAATAGTTTGCTAACCCAAGGAAGTAATGAAATTGGTCGATAATTGGCCATGTTATCTGGGTCCAATGTGGGTTTTTTCAATAGCGCTCTAACTTGGGCACATTTCCACGCAGAGGGGACTAAGCCTGTGGTGATGGAGGTGTTTAAGATATTGAGGATGGCAGGTCTGATAGTGTCAGTAATCTTTGCTAGGTGGCAAGGGGGGGGGGGGATCAGTGGGTGACCCAGATTTGACTTTCCGCATGAGGAGGTCAAGAGAATCCTTTTTTAGCAGAGGGAACTCGTCCAATTTGTGGGGCATAGTATGCCTTCATCATAGACCAAATTGGGTGAGTCAAATGCAGAAGAAATATTCTGTATTTTCTTATAGAAATATTCAGCCTGATTATCACAACGAGTCTGAGCTTTGCTGGGATCAAGGGGAATAGGAGGAGTGTCGATAAGGAATTTTGCTATTTTAAAAATTTCTCTAGGTGAGTTGGAAGCAGTAGTGATTTTTTCTTCAAAGAAAGAAGATTTTGTATATCTAATCTCGGCTTTATATTTTTTGATTGCTTCATGGTGGTTAGTTTTATCTAAATTGCTGCAGGATTCCCTCCAAGTTCTTTCAAGCTTCCTGCAAGCTCTTTTCAATTCTTTAAGTTTGGGGGTGTACCAGGGTGAGTCCCTTGATTTGGTCTTCTCTTTAAGGGCTTTCTGGTGTGCGATAGAGTCCAGGGCCGTACGCTTCCAGTTGGTATAATTATTATAAAGAGACGTAGGGTCAACCTCGACTTGGGAAGGGGCAGGGGACAGAGATTTGATCCACCGGTCAGTGGAGAGTTTTGTCCATTCTCTCCCTTGTAGGATGGTACGAGGGAGGGCCAGGGCCGAGGTAACTGGCAGCCACTGTATGGGAATCAGGTGATGGTCTGTCCATGTAAGGGGCAGAGGGATCCCTACCTCGAGTCTGTGGTCGTTACTGAATACCCCATCTAGGAGGTGACCTTTTTCATGTGTGGGTACAAACTAAGCCCTTCTGTGTGATCTGGAGAGCCGCCAGATTGTCCAGCAGGGATTTGGCCACTGGGTTGTTTGGGTCATCCAGATGGATGTTAATGTCTCCTAATAAGGAGAAGTGAGGTCTGATGACGACTAACTCTGCAACTGTGGATTGAAGCGAGTCAAGAAACTCTCCCATTTGGTTAGGGGGGCGATAAATGAGAATACCTGAGAAAGTGGCAGTGGGTGAAAAGTCCAGGGCAAAGTGCATGCTCTCGCAATTAGATATTGTGGCCGGGCTGGTCCTGCATTGGTAGTGGTTTTTAAAAAGAATGCCTAGGCCTCCTCCTCTACCCTCTGGTCTGTCCACCCTCTGAAGTATGTATCCCAATTGCATAAGGGAAGTATTGTCCGGGTCAGACGCGTCTTTAAGCCAAGTCTCTGTCAGAAATATAGCATCAGGGCTGGTGTCTTCTAAGAGGAGTGACATTTGAACAGCGTGTTTTGTAAGTGAGCGGCAGTTTAAAAGAAACATTTTATAAGGTCTGGCAGTATGTGATTTGCCCCTATGGCTAGTAAGTAGGAACTTGCAATGAGAACAAGTGCCGGTGGTTGTGCTAGGGTGAACTGAATGCCGACAGAGATCTTTCGTGGGTGGCATTAGTTTTTTTAGGGAAAGGGAATCATACCGTATAGGCGTGTCGCATTCTGCTCTGCGTTGATCAGGGGGGGTGGCCCCTGGTCCCGTCTGGTCGCGGACGGGCGCAGACGGGCTCAACTCAGGCGCAACTCCGGCGTGCCTTCGTCGTGCCCGCTGCGCTGACGCATAATGACCGTTTAAGTAGGGGAGGAGCGTGGGGGGAGTGGCAATGCTGGAGTTCGCCTGGTCAGCCCAAGCAAAGATGGCGCCCGCAACCGACTGGGAGCCCGCCTGGACGATCAGCCCCCAGCCAACTGCTCAGCCGCTCAGCCTCTGAAAGGAAGATGCAGGCTAGTAACCTGTTAACTTTGAAGTACACAATTAAAAGAAATTCTCAGCGTGAAATAAAACGCCACCGCTCGTAGCCGCGGGGCGAAGTGATTAAAATAAGTATCAGCTCTCAGTAGTCACAGGCAAGCCCATTGCCACCGGGCCGCCTGCTATCACTGACAGAGGAGCGGAGATGCTCCTAAGTAGGGGAGGAGCGTGGGGGGAGTGGCAATGCTGGAGTTCGCCTGGTCAGCCCAAGCAAAGAGGGCGCCCGCAACCGACTGGGAGCCTGCCTGGATGATCAGCCCCCAGCCAACCGCTCAGCCGCCCAGCCTCCGAAAGGAAGACGCAGGTTAGTAACCTGTTAACTTTGAAGTGACACAATTGTGTGAGTAACTACATATGTGAAAGGCAGTATATGTGAGTGTTGGAGTATATAAATGACTATATGTGAGAGTGAATGATTTTGAGAGTGATTGTATGGAAGAGTGTGAGCTTGTATCGATGATTGTATAAGAGCGTAAGTATGTACTAGTTTCTATATGAGTAAGGAGGTGGTGTGTGTATTACTGTATAGGTGAGTAAATGGGAGTCTGATTAATTCTTTGCAATGACTGACTAGGTGTGTGAGTAACTCTATGGATGATTGGCAGTGTGTGAGTGTCTATATAGGCGTATGATTGCTTAAAATAGACCTGTACTGACGATTGACCGAATTGGTGAGTGAGTGGATGTGTGTGTAGACCTATGAATCCATGAGTGGGTATGTAGGTATTTGTGTTGGAGTGTCTATGGTTTTGGGAATGGCAGTCTGTAATTTGTAGTGGGTGTATCATAGGTTATATTAGGGTGTGAGAAGATACATCAGATTATCACGTGGATGATGTCATCACTGTTGGTGAGGCGATGAAGTCCACTTGTGTCCTGAGCTCCTCAGGACACAAGAGTACTTCATCACCCCACCAACATACTGTCTGTGGAAGCACGTTTGCAGAGTGGTGTAAAAAGGGGCGTGCCGCCTCGCGGTTCATTTACAAAGCGCCAGGGAGGTGGCGGTTCCTGGAGCAGCTTAGGGGGGATTGGGACCTCCCAGGCATTTTTTGTTAAAGCCCTAGGGAGGTGGAGGTCCCCAGGCTGCGAGGGTCTGCAGTGTCCCCCGCATACATTTATATTAGCCCTGGGGAGGTGGCAGTCCCCCGCGTGCCCCCGAAAAACATTTGGTGAATGCCCCCGGGACCTGGCCCACCCGGGGGCTTAACAAGAACAAACGCGGGAGACCGCCGTTCGTTTTTTTTATTTTCATGGCCATGTTTGCAACCCCAATGCATATTCGGCCGATTTGTTCTTTTTTAAATGCTTTTGTTTTGGCTTGAGGGTCGTTGTGAGACCCACTGAACAGGCCTAGGGGGTTAGGGGGTTTCTTCCCTGCCCTCTTTTCTTCATTTTTCACTTTGTTTCACCCTTTTTCTTGTGACTCGATTACCGAGTCACAAGATAGCTGCCAACACTTTCTGGTTTGTAGTGTTGGCAGCCAATCAGAGTGAAGCGTGTGCCCGGGAGGGTTTGCGAATACTCCTTGGTGCTCAGATATCAATATTTCTTCTTTTTTGAATTTCTCAGGAACTACTGGACGGATTTACACAATTTAACAAAAAGGGTGCAGTCTAAACCAAGACCTACCTTTTCTGCCAAATTTAATGTAATTCCGTTCAGCAGTTCGGGATGTAGCCTATAATAAAGTTCCTATGGAAATTAACATGGGGAAAACACCCTCTGGGACTCCCCTTTTTTCTCTGCCCCATTTGAGGAATCAGCCCAAAACTTTCAATACATAAAATGAGCAGTCCAACCCTGTTTTTTGGATAAAATCACAAACATTCATCAAACAGCGCCAAAGATATTGGCAAATCAAACAACGCTTTGCCATATGGTAACTAGGTTGTAACTAAAGCAAAGGTCAAAGCTTTGTTAGTTAGGATAACATGTTATTATTATTATTTATTATTTATATACAAAACCAACCTAAACTACGCAAAATTTGTAAATTCAACCGTTATAGCTATAACTTTACAGTTATAACTCAAAGTTATTATTTACGCCGACTGTAAATTTACTATAACTTGGTAGTCTCTGTACATAGTGCTATGTACTTGCTAGCCATACTATATCAGCTATAATTCGCTTGTCTCCATATAACTCGCTCCTCTCCGTGCATAGGGCAATGCACTTGCTAGCTACACTACATTAACTATAACTCACCCCTCTCCGTAGATAGAGCTATGACCTTGCTAGCCACACTACATTAACTATTACTCGCCCCTCTCAGTACATAGTGCTATGACCTTGGTAGCCACACTACCATAACTATAACTTGCCGTTCTCCATACATACTGCTATGTACTTATTAGTCACACTATAATAACTATTACTTGCCCCTCTACCATGCACATTCTCATAAATATCTGTTGAGAGGTCATCAGTTTTGCTGCAATTGCTCTGATTTACAGTGGTATAAGTGATGTAATATGAAAGGGTATAAGATGTGCATAGTAGAGCGGTGAGGTGTAGTTAACCTAGTGTGGATAGCGGGTTCACAGCATGCTGTACAAAGGTTTGAAAGTTATAGTAATTTTACAGCAGGCGGAAATTATATCTTTAAGTTATTTTTTCATTTGTTTGTTAAGTTTTTCATAATATACAATATTTTGTATTGCAGCGTGGCTGTAAGTTTACTTTCTGCAGTTACAACGGTCAAAAAACTCATTTTATATTGCCTTGTTGTGAGAGACATCTGGAAAAAAACTAAACAAACCACTACTGAATTTGAGCCTGGCCTCATATGTCGGGGATGAATGTAAAGTCGAGTGGGGTGTCTTCTGGGTGATTGTTGGTGTTCATCTAACTCAGTGTTACGGTGGCTGATTGAGTCATGTATCATTATGTCTGGCTTTTCTCAGTCAGATTCCAGTATTCCGGCACCAGTTGTTGTAACTATGGCGAGTGTGTGTCGTCACCTGGACTGCTCTGGGGTGCAAGATGGATGTTGTCCTATGATGCCGCTACGGGGCGCTTCCACAGTCCCCTCATTTTCTTCCTTTGCTGTTCCAGTGTCTTCACCGTAGCGCAGTGCACCACCGTGGCCTGCCACTTTAGGGCTCCAGGGAGTGACACCGCTTTCCACCTCATTGTAATTGTCCTTCTAGCCAGCACCATGACTGGATCAATAAATTGCATTGCCCCCCCTCCCCCGCCCTATCAATGGCCATGAAGTCTAGAAGGCTAGTTTCCAGCCTATTAAGGTCTGACCTATCAGTGGCTCTATAGAGAAATGTCAAAATTTCATCCCATTAAAGTCATGCCATAGGACAATCCGTAAACAAATGCAGTATGCCTGCCAGTGGGTGTCTACATCGGATTGAGGCAGAGTATGCCGTGGGGTATATTATATGCAGTCTAGCCAGCGTTAACTTAAACAGACTCTATGCAGGATATGACATTGTATGTTTTGAAAACTAACTTTGCGCGAGACTTTACGTGGGTATAATAGCACTCTCTCCCATTCTTATGGAGACAGTCAATAGATTTCCCATATCACCTTACCAACTGGCCTTTAGACTAGAGAGCTAGGGCCTCATTTATGAGAAATGACGCATTGCTGCGTGAAAGCAGCGATGCGCCACTTCTCTGTGCGCACTCCTTGCGACATACATGATGCGTCATATTTAATGTATGACGCATCATGTCGCAAGAAGTTACAGATACGTCAGTATTTCTGAAGTATCTGTAAGCGCAAAAGTGAAGCATTGATGGAGTGTGTCACAAAAGTGACGCAACTCCAGCAATGCGTCCTTTCACATGGGGCCAGCCCCATGTGAAAGGGCCCGCGTCAGTCTTACGCCTGCTGTGAGGCAGGCGGAAGATTTTGACGCAACAGCGTCCTAGAAGCGACGCAGCGAAATCTCATAGATTTCACTGAGTCACTTCTACAAGGCTTTTTGCGGGGGAACGCCCCCCGCATACATTATACCTAACGCAGGTATAATGTAGCGCAGGGGTTTACAAAGTGACGCATCTGCTTAAATGCTTCACTTTTTAAATAGTTGCAACAGGAGGCATGTTTTACGCCAACGATGCATCACAAAAAGTGACGCATCAGAAGCACAAAACTGACGCAAGGACACATAAATGAGGCCCCTAGTCCCTGGTACTGTCGGGGATAGCTTTCAATATTCATGTAAAAATAGTTGTCACCCTGCCCGCAAGGCAAAGAGCGCATGCGTCAGCGTGTGTGACAGGCTTGTGGACTCCTCTCCTCAGAGGCGCCCTAGCTCTGCCATTAGGCGCCTGTACCTCAAAAACTATCTCTGCGGTAATCATTTTGTGCCGACAACGGTTCAAATAGGATCGGATTATAGCTTTAGAGCAGAGCTCAGAGTGTACCCACCCCGGCAGCTTCCCATCTCGACATCCCCTCTGTGCCCTGTGATAGGCTGCCAGGGAGACCAATGGGACATCAGGAGTGTGAGGAAGCGTGTTCGGAGTCAATTTCAGGGCTCTACTCTACCACCTGTGTGCAACTCAGAAGTAGCAGTTACGATGTTTGGGCATTGGTGGTCGTGGAAGGAACGTGTCCCGTATATTATTTGCGGTATCATGACCAAACAGCACCGTCACTACTGTTAAGTCCCATAAGCAATTAGGTAGGCCATTGCAAGGTAGTAATGTTGGAAGTTGGGGTACCCAGTCCTCCAGCCTCTGTACGTAATTGTAATCTTGCGAGTCAAACTCTGCGCCTCCCCTTATTCCACATGAGCCTCCCCCCACACCAGCATTCCTTCTAACAGAGGAAACACCAACTAGAGAATGGAGATTGGTAAATTTACAAGGTAATAAGGCAGCATTGGCAGCATTATCACCTTTGATAACATTACCTGTGCCTGTACAGTTAGTGGGAGCTTTCCCCAAAATGCAGTTTTAGGCCGTGGTGCGGAAAAGGCTTTCATCGGGTTGATTTCAAATAGATTGCGAGAGGTGTGGTATATATTGATGCCTAATAACTAAAGGTATGGGCTGCCCATTGAATGAGGTGGGTGTCCACAATGATTACTTGGACTGGCATTTAGGATGTATCAGGAACTATCATGTCCTCACCCAGTTGACTCTGCTGCCGCCCTAAGACTGAAAAATCTCTTGCAACGTCAGCCACTCCCTCTTGTATGTCTCTCACATATACAAGCATGACATCCCCTTATAGGGAAAACGCATCTGTTTCGGCCTGTAGAGGGACACCCCTGGCCTGGTGTACTCGCTGTGTAAGGGCCAGGGGCAAACAGAAGTGGTGACAGCGGGAACCCAGGCATCCTGCTGCGATGCACTGGGTGTGCATGTGGCAGCGATCAGTAGTCCAATTTTGTTGGTTCTGTATACAGCAGTTTGACCATACCACGAGGAGTAGCTGTCCCCCAATACCCATTCCCACTTTCCACAACACTGAAAACATGTACTTCCAGTGTTGAACACTTTTTCGAGGCCTAGACCAGGCATGCTGAGTAGGGAAGTTGCGACAAAGCTTGCTCAAGGGTTCCATGGAGCCGACACAGTTTTAAAGATGTGGACCTACTGGGAATAAACCGGTTCTGATCGCATGAATCAATTGGGGCATGCAGTCCAGGAGGGGCAAGGACTTTGCTGAGCATCTTGTTATCGCATCCCATCGTAGACAAAGACAAAGACAGGTAGAACATCACGTCCAGTGGGTCCCTGCCTGGTTTAGGGAGGGAGACTAGTACTGCTTCTTGCATAATGCATGATAAGATGCCGGCGCCCAGCGCAGTTGAATAGTCTCGACCAATTTTGAGATAAGTACGTCAGCTTAGGATAAAGTTCGATAGGCAAAATGTCCAGTCCTGGGGTTTTGCAAATGGGGAAGTCACTTATGGTGGTACCTGATTCAGTATTTGTAAAGCGCAAACTACTCACCCTTACGGGTCTCAAGATGATGGGGGCCATCATGGAAATTAAGTGAGCTATTGCCCAGAGACACATGGTGCAGAGCTGCCGCCAGGGATCAAACCGTGAACCCTATACTCTGAAGTCAGCTGCTTTGGCCACTGCACCACACCTCTCCAGGGAGGGTGATAGTGGAAATGAATGCCTCCGGCCCCAGAAGGCATACCTGTAGCTTTATAATGTGTGGTAGTGTGTATAAAATACCCTGTGAATGCCATCTTGAAAGGATACAACTGTGACGTGGCCTGTGCTTATAGCCGTCCCTGGAACAGCTGCTGTTTTGTCTTTAAGGAGCCATGCCAGTTGGCGTCTCAAATTATCACCTTCCATGTGAGTTCTGGCTTGGTGTGTAGTGCAAGGATTCAAGGATTCTGGCATGTTGTTCTTGCGCCCTATGGAGGTGGTTCGGTCCGCATTGGGCCTCCTCTCTGCATTTTCTAGGTCAACTCTCTGTTTAACGTCCTTCTAGCACCTATTATGGCATGTATGAAGTGCCCCATACTACAAAGTCGTGTTATGACTGTGTTCGATTTTCTGCAACATGGTTGACTAGGATGTCATGAATAGATGCCCGGAAGGCTAGTTCTTCCAGTGACTTGGGCTGCAATTTCCACATTGGTACTTTAGGTGTGTGGTGCTCCCAAGAAGGGGATGAGGAAGAGCAATCACACATATGCTTTGCACCAAGACACCCAGTTCCATACACCCTATGAAAGGTTCATCAACATAAACATCCCAACTCCGAAACCCAGGGCGGCAGAGAAACATCTAATTGCCCTAACCTGTGTAACTGCAACAACAGGTAGTCAATAAAAGAGTCAATTGGATGTCCTCCAGGCCTGAAAGACCACAGTGCAGCAATGTAAATGGCACATGCATGCCCACCAGTGGTAGCTGTGTGCTTTCTGTATCCGGTTGAGTTGGTGGTAAGGAAGGCCCATTTTTAGGATGTAGGGGCTTTCCTGCCTGGCCCCTGAGCAGGGGTTATAGTATGGTCAGTAGGGATGACTTATGGGCAATCCACGTGGCTGAGGCCACCGCATCAGGGCAGTAGCCAACTAAAGCATCTCTTCAGTACACAAAGTTAGGAATCTGGGAATTGTCTTTGACGACAACCTCAGTTTCGCTAACCATGCCAACCAGGTAGCGTCCTCCGCTTTCTACAAGCTTAAGATTATCAGAAAAATCCTGCCATTTTTACCCGAAAGTACAAGGAAAACAGTGGTGACTTCCTTAGTACTCTCGTCCCTTGACTACTGTAATGGACTCTTTGTAAATGCGCAGGCAAAGGTGGTGGCCAAACTGCAGCTTATTCAAAATGCTGCGGCAAGGCTGCTAGCAGGCATCCCCAGATTTCAGTCTACCAAACAGGCAATAAGAAACCTCCACTGGTTAACGGTGAGGAATCGCATCAGATTCAAGACCTTGTGTCTCACCTATAAAGCTCTCAAGGGTCAGGGCCCAGCGTTTCTTAAACAGAAATTATGTCACTACCTCCCGAAAAGATCTCTTCGATCGGAACAGAGGCTTCTTCTGGTTGTGCCACGAACTAGAACTGTTAAATGGGGCGATCGATGCTTTATTAACTCCGCAGCCAAACTTTGGAACACGCTTCCAATGGAATTAAAATCGGCACCTTCACTAATTCAATTCAGAAAACTTGTAAAAACATGGCTATTTGACCAATAACCGTCCAGTACAACTTTTCTCAAGGTAAACACCATGATTAACATGAGATCGCCAGCTTAAGTCGCAGCGCCGAGACACCCACGGGTATATGTTGCGCTTTAGAAATGTTTAAAATAAATAAATAAATTCAGCCATCTGCGGCATCACCGCAGGAGATGGGGCGGCCATGCTGAGACTGGAGTCCGCAGTAGGCATTGTCTGATCTGTGTCTCTGAAGTTTAGCAGTTTGTCCCTCATAGGTCTTGAGAGAGTACCAGATGGGCACAACAGCTACCCTGTGTGCACGTTCCACTGTGTAGTGAGGGGAAAGTACCTTGAGCGCACCCTGCTAAGAGAGCCAGGTCTCAAATAAGGCATTAAGATCCAAACCTGCTGCCTCCTCCAGGAAGCTGAGGACGCAGAAATGATTTCACCTGAACCTGACTTCAAGGCCGTCCAGCTACCCCACTAGGAGTCTGACCTTGTCCTCAACTTGCTGTTTGAGGGTCTGCTTCGGGTTTGGAGGTTGTACATGGGTGTTCTGTGCATCTTACTTTGTTTGGGAGCTTACATTAGTGTGCATGCAAAAGTCATAGTTCTACTCTTCCTTCAAGATACAGTCAGGTTTCCATGATGGCTTTAAGGATCGTATTCAACTTTGCGTCATGGGGTCCATTTCATGCAGTGATGGGGATGCAAAATCACCAGGGTGCGTCTCAACCTGAGTATGTGGCTTTGTCAAGTTTGAGGCTTCCATAATATGCCTTACTGCTTTCTGCTGCACATTCTTCAATCACCCACTGGGTGCCAGCTCTCCCCCTCGAGGACAGGACTGCAGGAGCTAGGGAAAATTGCCCTCTTGTCTGTACCAGGCTCACCATCCTCCAGGCCTATTTACGCTAAGGAGGCACAAGCAACCTAGTGCCCCTATCCTGAGGCTACGCCCTTCAGATGCTCTCTTCGTGGAATAATCAATGGTGGCAATTAGCTACTGTGTGTGGCTCTCCTCCAGACCCAGTGTTTGCATTACAGGTAAGGCAGCGCTAAGCCAGCACAGGCCTAATTTTTCCTTAGAGCAGTCTCTTGAAGGTCACCGGGATTTGAGTCAACTGCAAAGGGAAGTGGGTGGCACTGGTTTTATTGGCCACAACCCCAGCCTCTGCGGATTAAAACCTTCTCTCCTGTCATGTACAGTGAGTTGGAAGCCCCAGTCGCAGGCAGAAGATGACCCCTTCAGCTACCAGCTACCTTCATGTGCCTCGCAACTCTAATGAGACATCTTGTGGAGGTTCGCCACGCCACCCAACTTTAAGTCATAACTCTAAAGCTGTAACTATAACTTTAGAATTTCTAAAGTTTGTGTAGTTGATTTTGCATTGAAATAATAAAGTAAGTTTTCCTAACTATAATTAAGCTTTAACCCCTGTTTTTTCATCGAAAAAAGTAACATACAAATTAAGTTCATTATTGATTTTCTTAAGTGTTGTAGAGTGGAGTGCCATAGAGTGAAGGGGTTGTTGTAGATTGGAGTGGCGTGTCGTACATTGGAGAGTGCAGTGGAGTGCTGTACCATAGAGTGACGTAGAGTGGAACACAGTGCTGTAGAGTTGAGTGGAGTGTCGTAGAGCTTAGTGGAATGTCATATAACATAATAATGTCGAATGTCATAGAGTTGTGTGCCATATTGTGTTGTCGAGCGTAGTTGCCTAGAGTGCAGTGGTGTAGAGTAGAATAGCATATAGCGGATAGGCATAGATGGAGTGGCAAAGAGTGGGGTGTCATAGAGTGAAGTGACATAGAGTGGAGTAGTGTAGAGTGGGGTGGAATAGAGTAGAGCGGTGTAGAGTGGAGTGAAATGGAGTGGCGTGTCATAGAGTAGAGTGGAGTACAGTGGAGTGGGATGTTACAAAATGGAGTGGTGTAATGTGGAATATCTTTTGCATTTTACATTGACTTTTTAAGCAGACATAGCAGCAAAATGGTATAGTTCTTACTTTCCACGTTAGAAAGAGATTATTACCATATTTTCCACCTGTACGAAGACATGAGGCACTTTACAAAAGTGTGAATAGTTAGTAAAACTTATTTTTATTTCCTATATTTTTTTTAAAAAGGAAACAAAGTATCATAGTAATATCTAGAATTACTGCGATTAGTACTGACATTTAAAAAAAGGATTTATAGAGCACAATTGTTTACTGTTTATTATTGTTTTTGTTGTTTATCACAAACTCTTTTTCCTTAAATTTCAAAAGTTACTGGGGCACCTCTTAGGCAATACTGCAGTACTGCTTTAACTTTTTGAAGTGGAGTGTCATATTGTATTATGTCGTAGAGAGTTGTATTGTAGAGTATCATGGCAAACAGTATTATTGTATAGCCGGGAGGCTGTCACAGTGTGTGTGTTGTGGTATTTATAGGTGTAAATGGTGGGAAGTCATTTATTTTTAATTGATGAATAATTAGTTGTTAATTAATTTAAATAAATTAATTATTATTTAATATTATTATTTGTGTAATTATTTTAGGTGTGTGTTGTGGTATTTATAAGTGTAAATGGTGGGAAGTCATTTATTTTTAATTGATGAATTAATAATTAGTTGTTAATACATTTACATTAATTAATTACTATTCAATTATGTTAATTATGTAATTCACTTTAGGTGTGTCTTGTGCATATTATAGTGTTAAAGAATGTGTACGTAAATAATGTTTGTTGTTTATTTTTATTAATACATTTTTTCAATTCTTTATTAATTATGTTAACTATAAAAATACATCTAAATACACATGATGACGTTTATTGTAATCCTGTGGTGTTACAGGGTAGGGAATAAAATAAATACATTTATGTTTTGATTTTTTTTGTTTGTTAATATTTGCTCCATTTAAATAATTATTATTTATAAATGTATTTGTTAATCTATTTTAGATAATATTTGTATCTTTTTGTTATATATGATTAATATATGTAATGTTAATGTTTATTATATTTAATCCGATAATTTTAAAATATTAAAACAAACTTGAGACAGACTTAAGACAGACTTAAGTCAGACTTAAGACAAACCTACGACAAACTTAGGACAGACTTAAGACAGACTTAAGACAGGCTTAAGACAAAATCCTAACTTTACTATTACTAAATGCCTTCTGTGAATACCAAAAGTAGTAAGTTTAGGATTTTGTCTTAAGTAAGTTCTGTGAATCGGGCCTAGTAATTCCAGGGAAAGGTGATAGATGTAAAATTTGAAGTCAGACAAAGCTGTGCTAGCCACAGTGAAGAGTTTATCGAGTAAGAAAGCAAGGTAAAATTGAATAGCATGTTTTTTCAGTGCATGACCATTAAGTGACTTAGCAGTATATGCTTTAGGGTGTCATGCTGGAAAGGCGGAGTGAAGTCAATATATTACTATATCAGCCAAGCGGAGTGGTCAGCCACTTACAGGAGTTTGAATGTGGAGGGCAGAAAAAGACTGCAAAGTGTGTCAAAACATTTGTATGTCTTCTGCTTCAGTTTTAGCTGCCAGATTTGAAATAACTCGACACGCACTGTGAAATGCAGATATATATGTAAAGGCTTTCCTCATCAGCTAGTTTTGTCATGTGCATTTATTGAGATTCCTAACTTGTTTGCAGTGAATTTTGATCATGTCTGGATTGGATGAGATGATAAGATACATTAACTATATTAATTTGTTGGGAGAATAGGATAGAAGAGAGTATAACCAGGGTAGCAGAATGTTTTGAGCAGTTGACAGGCCCTTTTATATCCCATTAGCATCAGTGCAGTGACGTGGCCCTAGCGAGACTGCTATACTTGTAATCAGGCCTTAAATGTACATGTTGTGGACTGGCTTAGGGTGAGAATTGATATCCTTTACTTATAATAGAGAGAAGTCTAAAAGTGCCAGTACATTTACATGCATTCTCCGGCAACGGAATTGTACACACCAGTGCAGAAGCAACCCTAGATGTGGAAATGTAAGATTTTATCTGGACTCAGTTGCCAAACTCAAGAGTCTGAAATCGAGTATAACTTTATATTCACATAAGTTAGACCAGAATTGGTCTAGATGTGGCCCTCCCTTAATTATCACATGCAAGAATGAACAGACTTTTGAGTATAGCAATCCACTATGGAGAAAAGCTCAAATTTAGCATTGCTTGTGGGCTATACGGCCTGGATATAGAAGTGTTGCGCTTCAAATATCAAATGCATGAATGTTCTGTACAGTTAGAGTTGGTTCTTTGACCATGCATTCCCATGATTTGGAAGGGGTGTTGTTGTACCTACGTCTTTGGCGTGGTTTCTCCTGACTTTTTACCTTCAGACCTCCTGTTTTTGCTGACTTCTTTTTTGACGGCCTTAGGATTCTGGGCACTTTACCACTACTGACCAGTGGTAAAGTGCATGTGCTCTTTGCTTAAACATAGAAGCATTGGTTTATCCACAATTGGCATATATAATGCACTTGTAAGTCCTAGTAAAGTGCACTACATGTGCCCAGGGCCTGTGAATTAAATGGTATTAGTGTGTCTGCAGCACTTTTTGTGGCATCCACTTCAAGATCCCTTTAAATATATCTCAGGACTGCCATTGCAGAGCCTTTGTGTTCAGTTTTGAAATGTCGAAATGCCAACTTAATCGTCTTGCCAGGCCCAAACCTTCCTCTTTAATACATATAGGTCACCCCTAATGTAGGCCCTGGACAGCCCGAGGGCAGAGTGCAGTGTATTTAAAAAGTAGGACACATACTTTTAAGTTTTTCATGTCCTTGTAGTAAAAAACTCTTACATTCGTTTTTCACTACTGTGAGGACTATATTCCCCTTAGGATAACATTGGGATTACTTATTACATTTTAAAGGTGCATTGTCCAATTGGGAAGAGATTGGACCCACAAGTTTGGTGTCTCTGGAATCACAATTAAAAATCACAAATGATGGCCTTTTTTATTACTTTAGGCATTTCTGTCTTCTGCCTGTCTTTGAATACACATTTGGGGTGTGTGACAGTTGGGCTTTGTGCATTCCATGTAGACAGCCACATGCAAAGGGACTTTTTATTGGCCTCAAATGAGGCAGCCTGAGATGCGTTACATAGGTCCTTTCTTATCTGCCAGGTGAGTAGCCAGTCTGGGGGATGTGATAGACCGCCTGCAATCTTTTCCTGTCTTTAGCACCCCTTTGGAAGAGTGGATATCAACATAATTGGGCCTTTGAACCCCAAGCCAAGGGCTACAGATTCATTCTGATCCTGCTGGACCATGCCATCCGGTCCCAGAAGCTATTCCTCTAAGGACTGTGCCCAATGTGGCTACGGCATTAATGGGGTTCTATACCTGTGTGGGTTTCCCCAAGGAGGTGGTATCTGACCGTGGTACCAAGTTCATGTCAGAGTATGTGAAGGCCATGAGGAAGGAGTGTGGGGTAACCTGCAGGTTCTCCACTCCTTATCACACCCAAACCAATGGCTTGTGGAAAGGTTCAAAAGGACACTGAAAGCCAAGATTATGGGCCTTGCCAGAGCCCAAGTGGCGGAAGAAGGACGCCCTTTTACCATTACTTTTTTTGGCCTAAAGGGAGGTACCACAGAAGGGGTTGGACTTAGCCGCTTTGAGCTCCTACATGAGCACCTTGTGAGAAGGCCTCCCATTTTAAGGCATGAGGGTTTCGAGCAAGCTCCAGGGAGAGTCCCCAGGGTGTGGTCACCAGTTATTTTGTTTCAAATTCTAGTAGATGCAGAATGGCTCACAGTATTGATTTGTGCTCCTCATTCCTCTGTAAGAGGATAGACAGTATTTTTTTGTTTTTGAATTTCAAAATACAGTCCTGATTTGGTTAGAAAAACCTTTAATTTGTTTCCAAATACTAAAAAAAATATATAGAATCTTTAAAATTGTCTTGTGACTCAGTGTTAGTGCAATGCATTGATGATTTTATGATTGCAGCAAAAACAAAAGAGGGCTGTAAGTAGGTTACAATTGCCTTATTGAATCAATTGGATGAAAATAGGAATAAAGTTTACCATACAAAGATGCAAAATTGTCAAAAAGAAGTTATTTATTTGGGACATCAAATTCAGAAGGGAATGAGGAAAGCGCCTGAAGAGCACTTCTCTACAATTTTGAAAATGAATCCACTAGCACTGCAGAGATGAGAGAAGATATTTCTAGGAATGGTCGGCTGCTGTCACCAGTGAATTACAAACTTTTCCTTTATTACGCAGCCTCCACAGAAACTAATGCACAGTGATATCTCTGATCCGGTGCCTTGGGATTAAGAATATATGCAGCCTTCCTGGAACTAAAGCATGCTTTGTGTTCAGCTCCAGCTATAAGGAGGCCTTACTATGAGAAATATTTTTATATATTCTGTCATGAAAATGAAGTATGCTCACATTCTGTTCTCACACGACAGCATGGCAATTCACAGAAAACCAATTGCATATTTTTCTGTCACATTATATCCATGTGCAGCAGCTCTGCCTGGATATAGGAAAAATATAGCAGCGACTGACATTGCCATATTAAAAAGTGAAACAATATGCATGGATTACATGCTTATTGTGTAAGTGCGTCATTCAGTGGAGAAACTGTTAATTCAGTACAGCACACAGCATTTAACTCCTTCGCTGCCAGGCCTTTCCCTCGTGCCACGCCTTTTTTGGCTATTTGGGGTAGTGCACGCTTAAGTCCCCATACCTTTTTGTCCACATAAGGTATCCATGCCAAATTTGCTTCCTTTTTTTCCAACAACATGAAGATTTTAAGGGTACCCAGGGTTTGTGGATTTCCCTGGAGGGGTCCGAGAATTTAGGCAAAGTACAGCAAAATTGTGTTTTTTTGGGAAACAGGGAATATAAGTGCTGCAGAAGACAGTGCCTGTTTTTTCCCTCCAAATGATATCAATCAAGGGTTTTTGATGCTTAAATCACCATCTTCCCAGCTTTCAGAAACAGGCTGACTTTTGTCAGAAACCAAACAGTTTTGAAATTGTACTGGTACATAGGCTATTGTTCCTATTTTTTGTGCTTTCAACCTCCTACTAGTTACTGGTAGAAATGGGTTTAGAACCAATAATGAATCCTAGAAAGATATATATTTCTGAAAAGAAGGCACACATCTGTATTCTGCCAAGGGACATTTGTGTAGCTCCTTCAAGGTTTTCCGATAGAAAGTAACAGTTGTAATAAAAAATATTGAAATTGAGTTGAAAAAAACAGCCATTTGTGCCTACATTTTCTCCTGTAACTTCTTCTAACTATGCTAGATTTTTTAATGTGATATACCGTTACATCTGCAGGATCCTTATGGCTGCAGGGATATATTGGGCTGATTGGTTCACCAAGAATCATGAGGTACCTAGAGCTAATAACTGAGCTGCACCTTGCAATAGTTTTTCATTGTGTACCGGGAATACAGCAATTCATTTGGTAAAATATAAAGACTGAAAAATAGGCATTGAGGAAACCTATATCTTTCTGAAATGGGTACAAGAGATGGAGTTTAGAAGCAGTAGTCATGTGCACATATCTGAGTTTGTGGGTAAATGTAAATGTAAATGTATTGTATTTTGTAAAGCGCACAGCTGCCCCAACGGGGCATCCCGGCGCTGTATAACGCTGTGGAACCTTTCCTGGCTCTCCCTGTGAGATGCCCCTCCTGGGCACCCCCAAGTTGAAGCCAGGCATCCCAGTGTTGTAGGGGCCGTTGTGGAGAATAATCAAGCTATTGCTAAGAGTTGCAGCGTGGAACCCATGATTAGAGTAGGCGCCGAGGCCAGAATTATCGAGTCCGCGGACATTGAGCTCAAGACCCTGCCTCGTCGGGACTTGAACCCTGGTCCGGGGCCTGATCTCTGCTTCAGAGTCTGCTCAAACCAGTGAGCCACACTTCTCCACATGCTAGCCATACTAGCTTGTGAATTTGGGGGTATTTTTCAAAATGTTTTTTTACACACTTTCCTTCATTTGGAAGGCAGAAATGCATAGAAAGACAAACTTGTGTTAACTACTATTCTGTGTTCCCCTAAGTCTCTTGATAAAAATGGTACCTCACTTGTGTGGGTAGGCCTAGTGTCCGCGACAGAAAATGGGTCCAACGCAACATGGACACATCACATTTTCCCACTGAAAGATGACCATTTCTTTGAAATGTACCTAGATGTGGATTGTGAGCCGCAGCTCATCCAGCACCTAGAGAAACCTAGCAAATCTGTTGATTTTAAATTACTAGATGCTTAGGGAAATCCAGGATGGGGTGACTTGTATGGCTTTCACCAGGTTCTGTTACCCAGAATCTCTTGCAAACTTCAACATTTGTAAAAAAAGCACAATGTCCTCACATTTCTGTGATAGTGTGATGGAAAGTTCTATAATCTGTGGGAAACCACAAACTTCCACTCACCCAGCATTTCTCCAAGTCTTCTGATACAAATCGTACCTCAAATGTGTGGGTAGGCATAGTGCCCGCGACAGGAAACCGCCCAAAAAGCAATATGGACGCATCACATGTTTCCACAGAAAAGTGACCCTTTTTTGCAAATTGCCTACCTGTGGATTTTAGGCCAGATCTCAGTGAGCACTTAAGGAAACCTAATAAACATGTACATTTTTAGGAACTAGACTCCCAGGGGAATCCAGGGTTGGGTAACCTGCATGGCTCTGACCAGGTGATGTTACCCAGAATCCATTGCAAACCTCAACATTTGCAAAAAGAAAAGCCACACTTTCCTCATATTTCTGTGATGTAAAGTACTTGAATCTGTGGGGAGCCACACACTTCCAACCACCTATCATTTCTCCAAGTCTCCTGATAAAAATGGTGCATCACTTGTATGGGTAGGCCTAGTTTCCGCAACAGGAAACACCCCAAAACAAAATGTGGACACATCACATTTTTCAAATTTTTTCCTAATGTGCCTGGCTGTGGAGTATAGGTCCCAGCTCAGCCGGCACCTAGGGAAATCTAGCAAACCTGTGCATTTTTTAAACTCTTTGGGGTGTCCAGGATGGCGTGACTTGTGTGGCTCTCAACAGGTTCTGCTACCCAGAATCCCTTGCAAACCTCTGACTTTGTAAAAAAAAAAAAAAACATTTTCCTCACATTTCTGTGATGCAAAGTTCTGAAATCCATGGGGATCCACAAACTTCCACCCACCTATCATTTCTCATTGTCTCATGATAAAAATGGTACCAGAATATTCAGGAATCTGAGGGAAGTTCCAAACTTCCACAGCCCAGCTTTCACCCTCACTTGTGTGGGTAGGCCGGTGACAGGAAATGGCCCAAAACGCAACATGGACACATCATATATTTCCACAGAAAACGGACCCTTCTTTGGCAATGTGCCAAGCTGTCAATTTTGGGCCATAGCTCAGCAGGCACCTAGGAAAACCTAGTAAACCTGAATCTTTTTAAAACGTGACTCAGAGGGAAATGCAGGATGGGATGACTTGTGTGGCTCTCACCAGGCTCTGTTACCTAGGATCCCTTGCAAACCTCAAACTTTGTAAAAAAAAAAAAAACACATTTTCCTCAGATTTCTGTGATGCAAAGTTCTGAACTCATTGGGGATCCACAAAGTTCCACCCATCTATCATTTCTCATTGTCTCCAGATAAAAATGGTACCTCACTTGTGTGGGTAGGCCTGCAACAGGAAACGACCCAAAACGCAATATGGACTCATTTTTTCCAGTGAAAACTGACTCTTTTGTTGCCATGTGCCTACCTGTAGATTTTGGACCCTAGCTCAGCCGGCACGTAGGGAAAGCTTACAAACCTGTAAATGTTTGTAAACTGGACACCCAGGGGAACCCAGGAAGAGGTGATGTGTATGGCTCTCACCAGGTTCTGTCACCCAGAATCCCTTAAAAAACATCAAACTTTGTAAAACAAAACAAATTGCCCTCACATTTCCGTGATGGAATGTTATGGAAACTACGGGGAGCCACAAAATTCCAACCATCCAGCATTCACCAAGTCTCCCGATAAAAATGGAACCTCACTTGTGTGGGTAGACCTTGTACCTGGATCACTGACAGTATATCAAGGAGCAAAATATCGACCTGCTAAAATATCGTGGACAAAATATTAAATGCCAAAATATCGACTACCTATCCACAAACAGGTAAGTACAAAAATATTGAATCCAAAATATTGTTGTAAATAATATAGGGCCAGATGTAGGTGGCCCAATACCGGTCGGTAATGGCCGAAAATACCGATTCTCGGCCGTTACCGACCGGTATTGAGCCATTGGGATGTAGGAGTCCGAAATCCGTCCGAATCGGTAAATTTACCGAATCGGTAAAGTTACCGAATTGGAAAAAACACAGAATCGGTAAATTTACCGAATCGGTAATATACCGAATCAGTAAATATACCGATTCGGTATATTTACCGAATCGGAAGAGTTACCGAATCGGTAAAATACCGAATTGGAAAATAAGAAGTGGTAAAAACGATGATTGAGATGTAGGGAAGCACAGAAATACCGAATTAGCCTCAAAATCGGTATTTAAGAGCTGGTATTTTCCATGGATTGGAATCAGGTGGTAACCAACTGCAACCCATAAAAAAGGACCCAAAATGCAATTCAACTTGCAGTATGGCGGCATTTTATGTCATTGCAAGACGGCTACGGCTACAGCAGGAAGGAGAGAGGGAATGGCGGAGAGAGGAGCAGGTCTACAGACAGAGGATCACCCTGTTCATGCTCACAGAGGCAGAGATCCTCCAGAGGAAAATTTAATGTTGGCACAACGTTCATGAACTGATGTGCAACAAAAAAATGAAATTATTTAAAGGTGGGGACTGGTAATGTCCCAGGTTGCCTCACCCACACTGTCAATGTCATTTTCGGCCGCCCTTTCCAGAGCCACTGGGATGTTGCTCACTCCCTTCAGCATGGCCTGCAGGCTCTGCTGAGCACCTAGTGCTCCTGCGTGGCTCTACAACAGTGCTAGCCAGGCTTCTGCGGCTACTGCTGTCGTATGCCTCAGCCACGTCCAGGGCAGGATTGACAGCAGTATGAGAGATGATCATGGCCTCCAGGGCACTGGTGATCCGGGCCATGCCCCTGGTAACCTCAGCGGTGTTTTGCGTGAGGCTCTCCTGCATGTTCACGCCTCTGCGGCACAGCTGGGAAGTTGCCGTGGCCAGCCGGTTCATAACCCTGTTGTGCACACGCACATCCCTGCGCCTTGTGTGCATCGATGGTTTCCATTTTTGCACACAGCTGGTTGATGGCGGTGGTCATGTGTAGAATTCCAGATGCAATGTCACTGTTGGTCTTTGCAACCTCCCTGTTGCTTTCCACTAACTCACTTATGCCCTTGCCCATGTCTCCCATTTTCAGATTTAGGGTCCGGAATTGGCAGTGGCAGGCCTGAATAGATTTACCCTGCAGGCGCTGGATGGGCACCATGCTCCCCTCAAGGCCACGGAACACAGTGCCCTCTCCAGGTGGACCTGCACTGCTGGGAGTGCGTTGGCAGCGGCGAGTGGTGCTGGGCTGATGGGTGGACTGCTGTGCAGCAGGAGTGACTTGTGTGGGTGCTGGAGCCTCACCCTCAGCTCCCGCCATGACTCTCAGTGGGGCTACAATTCTCCTCCTGGCTGGTGAGGTAGCAGGTGCTGGCAGGGACCGTGATGGGGAGTTCTCAGGTGAGAACACCAATGGGGGGGATTGAGAAAGGTGTGGGGAGTGGGGAAACACAAGGGGATGAACAGGGTCATCCTCATGGAAGATGGCAGTGGTGTCTTCCACTTCCAGCGAGGCATCTATGGTGCTTGGCCCTGCCTCCACACTCTCCTCCCTCACTGGTGCAGTCCCTTGTGATGCAGATGCTGCACTGCCTGTTGTTGCCCCTAGGTATAAAGAAGCGTATGTAAACTGAGTGCTAATGTGTTACAGTCACTTCAATAAATGCATTGCACATTTCACTTTCATTACTCTCATTTGCTTTCAGTGCCTTGCTGATTTATGTGCACTTACATATGGTCCTACATTAGCTGACTACATTTCCCATAATGCATTGCTCATGTATAGTGCTAGCAGTACTGGACTGGGGTTGGCCTGTACACAAAGGCTAAAGGGAAGCTGTTTGCTTGGGGGTGTCCTGCTGCGCAAGCCTCTTACCTTTTGTAGTAGCTCTGGCTGAGCTGTCCACATCTCCTACTCCCACAACACTGTCCGGCTCGATGGTTGAGGCCACCAGTTCCTCCAGGTCAGTCAGGGGGGGGCGCTGGGTTCCTGCCTCCACCGATGACACCAGCCTGCTTGTGGATCTCTGCCATTTTTTTTTGGTGAGGCTCCTGATGTCGTAGAACCTTTTCTACAGGTCCTCTATGCTCCTGTGGGTCACACCCACAGCATTCACCTTCTCTCCTATGCCAGTCCACAGTTTTCTTTTGGCTGACTCTGGTACAGTGAGGGACTGCCTGCCAAAGAGCTGTTTGTGGACCCTCACCCCTTCCTCCACCAGTACCTGCAGCTCCATGCTGCTGAACTTTATTTTTCATTTTCTTTCAGCCTTCTGGCTCTCAGTGCTGCTTGCCATTATCACAGTCTTTCAATTCAAACAAAACTCTCCCTGCTGCTCTGTCTCTCTGCTCAGCTCTGACTGCCTCTCCAGAACCTTCTAATAAGTTGCAGCTGCCTGGGTAGCCACTCCCTGGTAGGGTGGGGGAGGGTGGTGCCACCTGATTGGCTGTTTTCATTAGTTTCACTTTTACTTGCTTGCCGATTCGGTATTTACCGAATCGGTATTTACTGAATCGGTATTTACCGATTCGGTATTTCCAATGCATTCCTATGGGGCTTTTGGCCCATAGGGTTGTATGGCCATTACCGATTCGGTAATTACCGATTCGGTAAATACTGATTCGGTAACTACCGAAAGTCCGATACCAAATTTTTCCGATTCGGTATTTTTACCGAATTTTTTCCTACATCTCATTTACCGATTCTTCAATACCAAATCGGTAAAATTCGGTATTTAAGAATCGATAAATGACTTTTACCTACATCTGGCCCATAGTTTGTTAAAGTATTGAATTTTTTACATGTAGTCAAAGTAATATAAAATAAAAAAAATTATAACTATAATTAACTAAAACATACTTAAAAATAATTAAAAAACCTTAAAGTTAATAAATAGTTAATGTAAGTTAATAAAAAATAAACATATATATATTAACTTAATTGTGAGAAGTTGGCCTGATATGTGGTGTTTCCAATTCTGGAACCGCATTGTATCAGTCCAAACAATCCCTTATGGTGTCTGGTTGTAAGTCAACCTTGTTAGACAAGCTATCCTAGGGGTAGCATGGACTAAGCAGCCTTAAAGGCTTAACTTAAGAGGTCGTGTTAAGCGAGCTGTTTTACCACATACAATCCTGTAATACCAAATGAAAGGACACCACACAAGTATATATTATAAAAATATATCTGTTTATTTCTAAATTAATCCCCAGTACTCTTTATGAGCAAAGGGGCACAAGTGTTAAATCAAAAGCACAGTATAACATATAAAGTTGCACAATAATGGATGAGGGCGGGTGGCCACTCAAACCATGTTCAAGTTCAAGAAATACTTTATTCGGTTCAGTTACAAAAACCATAAAAGTACAGAACAAACAATAATTGGTCCACAGATCACCAGGCAGCATAAAAAATATGTACGAAAGAGAGGGGTAACCGTAAAATATGCAACACATAGTGCCGAAGTGTGAAAATAACAATATGTACATCAATGCAAAAAATTTAAATTAAAACTTGATTCAATTTGAAAGGACACCACACAAGTATATATTATAAAAATATATCTGTTTATTTCTAAATTAATCCCCAGTACTCTTTATGAGCAAAGGGGCACAAGCGTTAAATCAAAAGCACAGCATAACATATAAAGTTGCACAATTATGGATGAGGGCGGGTGGCCACTCAAACCATATATTAAAAAGTGGTATAAGAGATACCAATCGAACAGTGGTTAGGCCTAGGGCCTAGAGAATCGCTGGGAGCAGTCAGGACTTGCAATGCTGAAGTCGGGAGTAGCCCGCGGGATTCGGGTGCAACACGTAAAGTGCGGCTTGCACCAATGCAATGTCAATGGTGCGTAAAAGTTACCCAAAGTTAGTTTAAAGATACTTCCGCTGAACCAAGAGGAACAAAACTTAAGACACAGACCCTAGAGGTGTGTACCAACGTGGGCACACCGGCGTTGCAATGTTACCTCACCCACAGGAAGTGGGTGCACAGGGTCGAATTGGCGTCGGATTTTGACACGCAGGTTCTTGGTGCTTGGACCAGGAGAAGCTGCAGGCGATGGGAAGCAGAAGTGTCCGGTGTGATCCAAGGGTGGATCGAAGTCGAGATGAATCTGAAAGCAGAGGGGACAGAATCTGGGTCACTCAGCAGTGACCAGGGTGGAACCAGGACGGAACCAGGACGAAACCAGGCAATGTCGGGCGCAATCAGATGGTTGTTGAGAGGCTTCTCTCTGCTGTCACATGGGCTCTGGGGCATCTGCGACGTCCAGGAGCAGGTCACGATCTGTCCCACGCAGGCTCTCGCCGTCAGCACCGTCGGCTTCAAGATTGCAGCAAACAGCACTTGGCAAAAGCAATCCACGCGGAACCGGGAGATTGCTTCTCACTCAGGCCGGGAGGGTCAGAGTTGGGGCTTCTTTTCACAGGAGCTGGTGCAGATCTGGAGCAACCAGAAAAGCAAGTCGGTTTTGGGTTTTCGCGGCACAGGGGCCGCAAGCCAGCTGGCAAGTGACCGGGCCAACGCGTCGAGCCAACACAAGCTGAAGGGCCCCACGCAGCACTCGTCGAGTGTGGAGGGGGTAGCTTTGGTGCAAGTGTAGCTCAGGGTTGGGGCTTCTCAAACCTCGATGTACAGCTTCGAGGGTCACTCGTGGGCTGCACGGTCAGCGTCTCGTGGCCTTTTCAAGATGGCGTGCCCCACGCTTCCGGTCGCCTCCACGGGTCTCAGCTCTGCAGGGACTGTGGATCGGGCTGGAGGAAGGCAGGCAAGCCTCGTCGATCTCGTCGCTCGAGTTCCGGCGGGAACTGCAACAAAGCAAGGGTCGAGGTGCTGGGTGGTACCTGTTTGCACAGGGTGGTCACTCCTTGACCACAAGGGAGATTCTTCAGTCTTCTACGATGAGTAGGATGTCGAAAGGTCCAGAGTTCGTTTCTTATGTTTCTTCAGGATGATCTGAGTTGCATTGGCACTGCTCCCACTCTTATTCAAATCTGAGGGGTGGATCTCCTGCTAGGTCCCTCCCTATGGGTGGGACCAGGAAGGGGGGCAGTTACACCCCCTTTCCTTTGTCCAGGTCACACTGGAGCTGGGGCTGGTGTGCCCCAGAACCGGTTTGACCGGATTATGCAAGGGGAAGCCTTGTGCTCCCCAGGCACTGTCTGGTTTCTTTCACACCTCCCTGCTACAATCCACTATCTCCTGTCTGGGGTGGTGTGACACCTCCCTGTGACAGGAAAGCCTTTGTCCAGGCCTCCTCTGCTGAGTTTCGGTCAGCAGTAGGAGGTCAGACATGTGTCTGTGGCAGAAGCATCCATTTTGTGGATCTGAGGCTCTTTTAAAAATCAACCGCATTTTAGCAAAAGTAACATGTCGTCCCCTCTAGAGGGGTGGAATTCTACCCCGTTGCCAGGACTGGCGAGGGGGTAGTATTCCAATTCGTATGACACCTTACACGACATGTTTTGATAAAGCCAAACCAAAGTTGACATATAACCACGAGGATTATAATGCACTTAATAGTATATGGTTTGGCATTATCCCGGAACAGCTAAGGGAATTGGTCCCGACAGCTGCAGACAGGCTCAGCTCATGCTAGAGCACCATCTCACATTAAACCACGCACTCTGCCTTCAGGATTGTTAAGGCCTGCCATAGGAGTGGCTCACAGGTTTATATGTGTCCAGATAGGTTTAGATATAGGCATACTATATCTAAGCAAGGGGTGAGTACACCACCTTGCCCCAGCTGAGTGATCAGCCAGTTGTGTCAATTTTAGATAGCCAGTCAGGGGTGGCAAAAGATATGCTGCAGCCCCTGGTAGGCCTTGGATGCACCTATGCCCTGGGCACCTATAGTGCTCTGTACAGGGGCTGATAAGGTGACCCAAGCCAATCTAGTTATGCACCTAGGGTACATGGAATCCATTTTACAGAGAGAGCAGATAGCCTGGGGCCCTGATTAGCAGGGAACCAGGCCAACTAAGTCGAAAACCAGCTAAACACAAGGCAAAAAGTCTGGGGTAACCATAGTCAGGTAGCCACCTTCCTACATTAATATTAAAAAAAATATTCAATATTTTTAGCGTGGGATATCAGGAGGGTAAAATTTACTATTACCACTCTAGTGAGTGCCTCAGTAGCAGGGCCGGACTGGCTAACAGGCGTTTTGGCATGCTGACAAGCTGGAGGCTGATTTTGTTGATGGGGACTTGGCGTGTGCTGCACGAAATTCGTTTTGCTTTGTGCATTTCGATGCACACGCAGGTCTCTATCAACAAAATTAGCCCCCTCAGCAGTGACATCAGCCCCCAGCTAGACAGCATGCAAAAAACGCCCGGTAGTCAGATTACGGCCTTGATCAGTAGGGAAAGCGTTGGCAGCTGGAGGACATAAATTATTATTCCCGGGGGCGTTGCTTCGGCGCCGGGGATGATGGCCGCTGAGGAGGAGCTCCGTCAGAGTGTGACGAGACGGGAGCCATTCCAGGTCACATAATAGTCGTCCGGTCCTCACGACCGCAACGTTTGCAACCGGATTGTTAGCAGCGCTGAGAAATGTCTTCTCGAAGGCGCAGGGTGAGCTGCTTGCGCTAAAATCTTTCTTTTATACTTCGGCGGATCGCGTCTGAGGCACGTCCGCCATTTTGGTATCTCTGCTGCCTTCAATATGCAATAACTTATTTCCTCACCCAGAGACAGGCTATATGCAGCGTTTTACTTTCTGAGGACATTTTTGGCACTGTTTTGCAGCATATTTAGCACTCTGACTGCAGTGAGATGTGGTGGTACAAGTAGATTACCAGCAAATTAATTTTCTAAATATAGCTGCCATTTTAAAGTAGCTTCAGCCCTTTGTTGCTGGTTTTTACCTCACGCACCAAATGTCTTATTACATTTTTTCCTCATACTGCCACCTTTTTGGGAGAATATAATCTCAGTTAACTAATTGCTCTACACAGTTTTTTTTCTTTTCTGGCTACTGTTTTAATCGTTTTGCCATTCTGCCTATGTTATTCTCCTTATACTCATCACAGGCAGTTGCTATTTGACAGAGGTTTTTTACGCTGCATTTTTTGCTGCTATATCTTGTACTAACATACTGTCCTCTCAAAAATCCTTACTGTTAGCAGCGTTCATCCTCTTTTATTAAATCGATAAGATTTTTCATTGTGACAACAAAGTCCTACTGCACTCTCCTAACTTATCATCTTAAGTTTTCAATGGCGACGTCACGTGTAAATTGTAATAATGCCCAGAAAAGACTAGTAGTCAATCCACCTTTGGAAGATGTAAACCCTTTCAGTGTTCTGCAAGACACCATTGATGATACACCAAATGACATGCCTAATGTAAAATGCACCTCCTCTCCTTCTTCTCGTAAAACTTCCAAAACCTCTACCAAAATTTCTTCTTCTGTTTCCACGTCAGGTAAAAGAGTCAAAACAAATCCTCCTCTCCTTCTTCAGTAAAACCTAGTGGCGTTATTCCGTACTTTTTGGATACACTGATCTCCTTAAAGTTCTTCACGCTGCCAAACAGAAAGGGAAGATCAATTGGAATGGTTCTAACTTTTTCTTTGCTCAAGATTACGCTAAGGTCACTGTAAATCGCCACAAGAAGTTTTTAGAGATGAGACCAGCTTTACGTACCTTGAATGCTCGTTTTGGCTTATTCCATCCTTGCCTCTTTAAAGTGACATATAACAATAAAATAACGCATTATGAGGACCCAGCGTTACTTCAACAATTTCTCGCCTCTTGCAGAAATTATTCTATAGACATTCCTCTTGCATGAGTATTGGGTGTAATAGTTCTGTATATTGAAATACTACCCTATTCAGATGGATGTTTGTTAATTCATTCTCCCTGATGTACTCTGTATTATGTGCTCTATTTTGTCATACTCCTCGTTATTAACGTTATATCTTTTTGGATTCCTTTTAGACGCGGTCTCGTGGATCCTTCGTTTATATGTCCCTTATGTTTTACCTGGCAGTTCGTCTCCCTCCACCGCGTTCTCACGGGATCTACAGTCTGGTGTGCTACCTTCCTTATGTGGTTCCACCAGCCCCAGTCTAATTGTTGGTTTGTGGTATGTCTTTTTGACATCTTTGTTAATCTTTGTTCATTATCAATTGTTAGTTTTGTCTTTTTGTTTTTCTCCATTTTTCTATATCTCACAGTACCTTTCTTTTCCTTCTTTTTCTCATTTTCTTACTCCTGAATTTCTTACCTAAACGTTTCTTCTATATTTTCATTTCACTGCACACAAGGTTCCTGAATTATTATAATGTTTATTTAACAATTGTTCATTTTCTGCTTGATAAATGCTTACTTTACTGTTTTTATAACGTTTAGAGTTGTAACATGGAACATTAAAGGAGTTAATCACCCTATAAAAAGACAACACGTGTTAACCCATTTGGCTAAATTGAAGATTGATATTCCTTTTCTTCAAGAAACTCATCTATCAGTCACTGAAGCAGCCAAATTGAAAATAGGTTGGGTTGGTCATGTTTTTTCTTCTCCAGCTTTAGGAAAGAAAAATGGCTCCTCTATATTGTGTCATAAAAAACATCAAGCTTCAGCAATCCCTGTGGACAGGGAGCTATGGAGGGCCTGCGGGTTATTGAAATGATATCTCCCCTTGGGTTGTCTCTTCACCCACAGGCCTGAGCCCACGGTTGGTTTCCTGTTCCCTGGAGACCACTGGCAATGAAAGGTCACCTATCCCCATTGCCAGGGGTCCCCAGCAACAGGGTGGAAATGTTGGTAGTGGGTGCAAGGAGGGAACTAGAGTTTCCCGCATATCCCCTGAGAGGGGGCAGAATACTAATCCTGTCCCCCTTGTTGAGCCTACTGTGGCTGGTCCTATTATGAAGATTCTTAGCTGGAATGTCGCTGGGATTGCAAGGAAGCTGGCTGTTCCGGAATGGAGCACGTTAGTGGAGGGTTTCTCCATTTGTATTTTTCAAGAAACCTGGTGTGTGGAGCCATGCCAAAAGGTAGGCTATTCATCTTTTTTCTTGCCAGCAGTTCCTTCTCCTTATGGGAAAGGCCGTCCCTCTGGAGGTCTTCTTATATGGGTCGCTATTTCACTTAGTTGCCAGGTTACCCAGCGCGGGACCGACTCCCCTGACCTTTTGAGTATAACGCTCACAGGACCAAAGAGAGGGTTAATCCTAGACATTTTTAATATCTATGTCAGGGGCACGAAGGGAGGCCATCCCTCACCTACTGTTTCTGAACTCGAATTTCGGCTAAGAAGAAGTCCCGATAGTTCTCATGTCTTAGTTGCTGGTGATTTTAATTGTACGTTCGAGCCTCTTGGGTTGGAGGACTCTTTGGGGACTGTAGAGGACGATAACAGGAGAGGTATACCAACTCTGTCCTTGCCACCTATCAAAAGGTGGTATCAGGTGGCGGTCCAAATCTATTCCCTAACCCTGGAATTGGATCTTCGGGCAACGAATGGTGGGACGCCTCTAGATTCTTCTGGAGCGCATACCTACAACAGGGTGGATCACACATCTAGAATAGATTACATCCTTCTTGACGCCAAATTCTGGGCTTATTTGTTGGACATGGAGGTACTCCCCTCAGTAGAGAGCGACCACAACTTGCTCTCCCTTGCTCTTCGCCCCTTTTGGTCAGAGAACTTGGTACCCTATGTGTCCTCCAGAACTCCTGCTCACCAGGAGCTTTACCCCTCTAACTGTGGCAGGCGCCTAAAATGGAGTAATTTAATTATGGACAAAGATAAAGTCCTATCCATTTCAAAACTTTTGGTCTCTGCCCAGTCTAGGCTAGATGATTCCACGTGAAGTCCTGAGGAAGTATCATCACTTTTTTGTGCCACTACTAAGGCCCTGAGCGAACTTTTTTATCTTTATTCTTTGACGGTGATTGCAGCAAAGAGGGAATGGGAGGATCGTTTCTGGGAGGACTTGCGGAAGGCTAGTCTGGACAGGGACGCTAGAGGTTTCTGGGCCCTCATACGATCTAGAGACAGACCAGACAGTTCACTGTTGACGTGTAACATTACCCCCCAGAGTTGGTTCAATCACTTCTCATCCCTCTATGTAGCAAACGACCTACTCACCAGCAATACCTCCCTGCTAGGACTTTCTATAACTGGATTAGAGCATGCCCCTTTCACTGCGAGAGAGGTGTTGGACGCGATTAAAACCCTGGTACCACTAAAAGCAGCAGGACCCGACGGGTTACCAGGTGACCTAATACGGGCAAACCCCGGGGAGTGGGGGATTCTTGTATCTTCACTGTGAAACACCATTATTGAGGGTGCGCCCATTCCGGAATCCTGGAAGGGGGCAGAGGTTGTCCGGATATTCAAGAAGGGGTGTCGGGACAGCCCTGCCAACTACAGGCCAATAAGCCTAATTGACTCTACACAAAAATTAGCAGGGAAGGTGATCCTGCGAAGGATGTTAGAATGGATGGACGACAATAACATTCTGTCGGACCTCCAAGCCGGGTTCCGCACTGGTACTGGGACCATCGAGCAGGCCTTTAGATTAACTCTTCTCCATTGGAAGGTGGTGGTACTGGGAGGGGGCAGTCTTTATCTAGCTTTTATAGATCTGAAGACTGCCTTCGACCTGGTTCCCAGAGAGAAGTTATGGAAGGTACTGCTAGATCTTGGGTTGCCCCCGTATATTCTTTTTTTAGTGTTAAAATTTCATGATGGTAACTTTGCTCAAGTGAGATGGGGCACGAAGGGCGAAAAAACAGAAAGAAATCCTGTGGGAAGGGGCGTCCGCCAGGGATGTGTCTTGGCGCCCACTCTGTTTTCGCTTTATGTAAACGGAGTGGTTGACCATCTACTTGGAACTCCCTCGGACGCTCCTTCACTGGCGGGCAAACGGATTCCCACACTGCTCTTTGCAGACAACACTCTCCTTATTTCTAAGTCCCCCATGGGTCTGCAGAGCCTCTTAAATAGCTTTCAGGAGTTTTGTCTGTCGAGAGGCTTGGTAATAAACACAGACAAAACTAAGTTCCTGGTCATGAACCCCCCTAGGAAACTTGGCAGGCTTCCAACCTTGAACTCCAAGCCACTAGAGAGAGTTTCTGAATTTGACTATCTGGGTATCCGCCTCAACGACTCCCTTTCCTGGAATCCACACATTTACAAAATGCTACTGGGACATAAAAGGGTAGGAGGAGCACTACTTAAGAAACAACATTCCTCATCCAGTAAACCTCTTGCCCCAGTAGTGGAAATATATAAAGCGAGAGGTGTCAGTGCCGCCCTATATGGGGCGGAGTTGTGGGGCACATGCAACCTAGACCCAATAGTCAAATCGGAGACCACGTTTTTGAAAGAACTGATGGCCTTGCCACGGAGTACTCCAAATGTGCCAGTATTACTGGATCTAGGTTGTAGACCCATCGGGGACCAAGCGCAGCTTCGCCCCCTGCTCCTTTGGGCGAGGTTGTGGCGAGTGCCCGAATTGGTCTCCTACGCTGAAGCTCTGTCTGAGGTCATGGATATGGCAGGGTGGTCCAGGATCAAGTGGCTGAGGGATGTCAAAAGACTGTTAATCGAAATAGGGTTACCCGATGCTTGGGCTACGAAATCTGCCCCACCAAAGGCTACAGTTAACAAGCATTTGCAATGCAATGGTCTCGGCATCATTAAAGGTAGAGCTATTGGCATTGCTCATGACATTTGTTTTTTTTTCTTTAAATCATAAATAAATGGCATTGTCATTTACATTGCCAATACACAGCACTCTGCACTCAACAGCACACACCACTCTGCACCTGCACTCACTGCTCTGCGCACTCACTCTGCACTCACTACTCTGCACTCACTACTCTGCACTCTGTACTCACTACTCTGCACTCACTACTCTGCACTCACTATTCTGCACACTCACTCTGCACTCACTACTCTGCACTCACTACTCTGCACTCACTACTCTGCACTCACTACTCTGCATTCTGCACACTCACTCTGCACTCACTACTCTGCACTCTGCACTCTGTACTCACTACTCTGCACTCTGCACTCACTACTCTGCACTTTGCACACTCACTCTGCACTCACTACTCTGCACTCTGCACTCACTACTCTGCACTCACTACTCTGCACTCACTACTCACTACTCTGCACTCACTACTCGGCACTCTGCACTCACTACAGAGTGCTGGGAGTGGGAGGGAAGGGTGGGGGGAGTTTGGTTTCAAGTAGTTGGAATAAATGATAAAATCAAAACGTAATGTTACTAGACGCTTCTACACTTGTAGTAACTGTGTGTACGACTCAAAACGCTTGTATTGTGTTTTTTGTTAGTATATTCTGTAAAGTACACAATGATATTGCTAATAAAAAGATTGTCAAATAAAAATATGAGTGTATATATATTCCCTACTTTGATATCCTATTACCTTATCTCTTTTCGTCCTTCAGTCACTTGTTTATTGTTTTCTTATTATTATATTTTATCTTGCGATCTCTTTCTTCTGTAATACACGCCCTTCTTCTGTGCAATTCATTCTTCGTTATGTTCTCCTTTGTCACCTCCATTGCTTATTTTGTGCATGACTTCTCATACTGTCATGTTTTTTTTTTTTTTGTACTGCCTACCTTTCGACCATTGTAGGTTTTACCTGGCTACGTCGTTTGGTTTTATTAATTTCCTTTTTAGCTTTACTCTCCTTATTTATTTATTTATTGTTTGCTCCTTTCTTTCTGAAATCTGTTCATTGCAGCATCCTTCTCTCTTATGTCTCTACATTTCTCCTTTATCACCTTAATTGATTATTCTGTGTTTAACGTCTCATACTATTGTCATATTGTTTTTATTCTGCCTTCCTGGCATTACTTGTACATCTTAATTGTTTACTTGTTTCGGTTTTATTCATTCTTTTCATTTCAATCTTCTTATTTGTTAATTTGGCTCATTTACTTTCTGAAATCTGTTCATTCCCGCATCCTGCTCACCTATTCCCCGCCCCTACATTTCTCATTTGTTTCCAATCCTCCCGGTTTCCTTCTTAATTTCTTCATTCCGCACGCTCTCCGTTCTGCCATCCTCCCGCCCGCCCACTCTCCTCTCCGACTTTGCCTTCTTTTCGTCTGTCCTGCCTTCTTGCCTTCATGCTCCCTCTTTGCTTCCCTTACGCCCCCATCTCCTATCAGTTCCCGTACTCCTTCTTCTCTCCCTCTAATCGTCTCGTTCCCTCTCCTTCCAATTCTAAAAAAAACCTCCTGCATTAGGTCCATCTGACAGTAGCGTGGTTCGAGTGTCAGATTGAATTAGGGAGGGGATGAGGTTCCTTACATGCGAGATTGAAAGCAAGATGTGCTTTCAAAAGGAGTTAATTGCCAGTGCAGTGGCAGAGAGAGACGCCCATCCTACCTGTCTGCTGCAAAATACAGCCGCAAAACATGGTCGGTTTAAAGAGGGGCTCAGAGGTCCAGGAAAGAACATTTCTAACAAAAGTCCAGAATTCAGTATCCGTTTCGTTCTTTAAATGAAAAAGAGGGAGGAGAACGATTCAGGAAGGAACAGATATAATATCTATATTAATATGCGAGTGTTTACGTGAAATGAGAATTCAGTATCCGTTTCGTTCTTTAAATGAAAAAGAGGGAGGAGAACGATTCAGGAAGGAACAGATATAATATCTATATTAATATGCGAGTGTTTACGTGAAATGCTTATATTAGCTGTAATCGTGTGTGGATAACACGTGCGCGCAGTGTACCAGTTTATCTCCCAAATTACGCCACTTGTGTAAATAACATTATTATGGTCGGAATATACATACTACGAGCTCACGTGCACTCTCGAGGGGGGTGGAGTAACTCCCACTGCCCCCAGAATTCCGCCGCGGCCGCACCGGAAGTCAGGCAAGGTTGCCTGTGACGGGGGCGGAGCCGCGTCCGGACCGGAAGAGGAGGCAGGCGGAGGAAATGCGTTGAGCGGCCCGGGGCTCCTGCGAGCGTGGAGAGCCCCGGGGCCGACAACAGGACGATGCACACGTGTTGCGGGGCTCCCTTGACCAAGAGGGAGTCCCGGGAAAGGAGCTACCACCTGCCCGTGCGGAGAGCGGAGTCCCCCAGATTGCGACAGTAAGTTAAAGGGGGAGTGGGAGGGCCGGTGCACTTGTGTGTGTGTGTGTGTGTGTGCGCGCGCGTGTGTATGAGTGGGGGGGTTCTGTATGTATGTGCGTGCGCTCCTGTGTGTGTTTCTATCTCTGCGCATGCGTGTGTTGTGTGGGATACTTATGCGCGTGCCAGTTTAGCATCGCCTGCGCGCGGCCAGGAGTGTCTCCTGGGGAGCACACTCGCCGACAAAAGATCTCGGCGGAGACGCGCTTCCGCGCGTCTTTAGCCGAGACCTAAAAAGCTGTACTGGAACTGGGTCTCTGCAAAATTACATTTAGACTCACGCCATTGTAACGCAACAGTAGCTTTTGTGAGAATTAAGGATGTGGTGGCTTACAAAACCTATTTAGACATTATTTCTATCCCTTTTGACCGCACCCTGTATTTTAAGTTTCGTGTGGGAACCCTACCTGTAGGGAAGGTAGTTGCGTGCTGGAAGCGCCCTCACCAACTATCCCCTTTTTGTGCATCCTGCCCTACCCGCATAGAGTCAGTGGCCCACATCTTCTTTGAATGCCCGGACTATTGTGCCCCGCGGTCTCGTTGGCTTAAACCACTCTGTAGACTTTTGGGTATTCGTCAGTGTTCAGCGGTGATGCGTATTTTAATGACTGACACATCCTCTGTGATTGTATGCGCTGTCGCTAAATTTTTGAAATGCACTTGGTTGATTCGTAACAGAAGGCTTTCACTATCAATTTAATCCTTGTTTTAACCTTTTAAATCAATTCTTGTATCCATTTTCAACAATTATGTGTAACAGAGTGTATATGATATCATTATGAATTGTGCTTTTGTATTGCTTTTATGGTACTTGTATACCGAAATAAAGCCTATCAATCAATCAATCAATCATTCAGTAATACATCAAGAATGCAACACTGACGGCTGTTGGGCTAATGTTAAATTGCTTATTGATCAAGTACCCTTAGGGTAATTCAATGTTTATGCACTATTTAATGTTGATAATAAGTTTTGGCCTCATATTTCTGATAATCCTCTTATGTTTGATGAAGATTATGTTATTTTTGGAGGTGATTGTAATCAGATTCTAGATCCTATTTTAGATAGACGTTCCTCTGTGAAATTTTACAATACCAAGATGCACTCCCAATTCACCTCTGCCAAACAACGCAAAACTTTAATTGATATTTGGAGACTTTGTAACCCAGATTTACAAGAGTATTCATTTTACTCCCCCCCTCATAACTCTCAATCCAGACTAGACTATCTTTTTCTCAGTAAACCTTTATCTCAAATGGAACTACATGCTGAGATTGGTGCCATCCTCATATCAGATCATGCCCCAGTTTTTGTCTATTTCTGATTTGTTACCATTCTCTCCCAATGCTGGTAGATGGTGTTTTAATAATACTTTATTATTAGATCCGAATTTCACTGACCAATTCACCTCTTTTGCTTCTGAATTCTTTTCCATTAATTCTACTCCAGAATCCTCTCCAGTAATGATTTGGGACTCATTTAAGGCCGCAGCTAGGGGTTTTATCATCAATTTTGTTTCGCACAAGAAGATATTTTTTGAAGCTAAAAATGCTCAGTTATTGGCAAAAATTAAAATACTTGAATATGATTATTATCGCTCAGCTTCTGAAACTTCTTTAAAAAATCTTATTGAGGCGAATAAATAATTAATAAATCCTCTACAGAAGCTGCCTCCTCTTGCCTTTTAAAAAGCAGTGCCCATTATTACAGTGGGCAGAATAAGATGGGCAAACTGCTTGGCAATTACTTAAAAATTTGTCGGGAACTAAAATTTAATCCATCCGCAATAATGCTGGAGATTCGTTCTTTAAAGATAAGGATATTTTAAAAGAATTTGTTTCTTTCTATAAAAATGTGTATACGCCGGAGCACCAACCATCCTCTATTGAACTTTCCTCTTTCTTTCAATCAATACCTTCTCCTCATACTCATGATACTGATTTTGCCCCACTAGAATTGGATATTACTTTATCCGAAATCAAACATGCTATGTCGGTTCTAAAAAGAGGCAAAGCACCAGGTCCGGATGGTTTAACTATTTAACTATTTATTCTCATTTTGCATCTATACTTCTTCCGCATCTCTTACTACTTTACACCTTTTTTATTTCGGAAGGTTCCTCCTCAGGATATTTTCAAGATGCCATAATCTGTTTAATTCCCAAAGAGAATAAAGATCCCTCTCTCCGTAGAAATTACCATCCTATTTCCTTAGTTAATTTAGACTACAAGATCTTTGCAAAGATTCTTGCTCTTCGTATCGACCCCATTTTACCCAATATTATTGGCCCCGAACAGTCAGGTTTTGTCAAAGGTCGCTTATCCTCAGACAATTCTAGAGTTTTCTTTAATATCTTGAGTAAAGCTTCTTCCCTCGGTTATCCCATTGCTGCAATAGCACTGGATGCTGAGAAGGCTTTTGACAGGTTTGGTTGGGATTTTATGTTTCAGGCGCTTAAATGGATTGGGTTTCCCGCTAAATTGATATCTCTTATCTCCCTATTGCATTCTGGTCCTAAGGCCTCTTTTTTTTGTTAACAGGAAAACCTCTGGGGGCATATTATCAAGGGGGTTTATCTCCGCTTTTTTGGCTTTAAAAGCCAAGAAAGCGGAGATAAAATGATCTCCCTATTACCTAGCTGTCGCTAACACCAGTTAGCGACAGCTAGTAGGAGACAACAACCATCTTGGGCCTCGCTTTGCATGTCAGTGATATTTATCACTAATGACATGCAAAGTGGGTGTGCCAAGATGTTAGCGACTGGAAACAGTCGCTAACATCGCTATCTCCTATTACCAACTTTTGGAGATATTCACGCTAAGCGCGAATATCTCCAAAAGCTAACAGCTGCCCCTGAGCAGTTCTTAGCCATGTTATCCAATGGTAGGTGGATAACATGTCTAAGAGCATTAGCTCGGTAATGCATGAATATCGCTGACTTTTCTGCGATATTCATGCATTTCGGCGGATTTTTAGCGCTTAGGGGATAAACCTTGATAATAGCAAGGTTCCTAAGCGATAAAA
The DNA here is from genome assembly GCF_964263255.1 of Lissotriton vulgaris. NCBI lineage: Eukaryota > Metazoa > Chordata > Amphibia > Caudata > Salamandridae > Lissotriton > Lissotriton vulgaris. Next base: position 274,896,779 of record NC_141688.1, read on the forward strand.
ATCGCCGCAGCTCGGCGATAAAAATATCGCCGCTAAACCAACATAGCGATAATTATCGCTAGTTGTTGGTAATATGCCCCCTGATTCTTTTTCTCTTTTCAGAGGAGTCCGTCAAGGTTGTCCCTTATCTCCTCTTTTATTTATTGTTGCTTTAGAACCTTTTTTAATGAAAATTCAATTGGATAACAGGATAACTGGGTTTAAAATTGATACTACACATGTGAAGTTGTCTGTTTATGCCGATGACATTCTTCTATATTGCTCAAATCCCTCTATCTCTCTTCCAGCTTTTATTTCTCAAGTTGATACTTTTTCTCAATAATCTGTATACCGTCTTAATTCGGATAACTGTGAAATTCTTCCTTTAAATGTACTTTGTTTGAAACAAGATTTTGTCTCTACTGGTTTCTCTTGGAAATCCTCCAAGATTAACTATTTAGGATTATGGTTTCCTCCCACTATTCCAGAAACCTTAAAGGAAAACTTTGACGTTCTTTACAAAACTATATCTGCTTCTATTGATTCGCTGGCATCCCCTTTTCCTCTTCTGGTGAGGTCGCCTAGATTATATTAAAATGATGCTCTCCCCACTAATTCTTTATCTCCTGTCTATGATCCGGGTGCACACTCAAAAAAATTGATTCCATATTAAACAATGTTCTATGGAAGAATAGCTCTCCTCGCATAGCTCTTAATGCCCTTAAAGCAGATACATCCTCTGGTGGCCTCAAATTTCCTGATTTCACAGTGTATCATTAGGCTTTTTCTTTGAGACAGTCCTCTAGATGGCTTTCTGCAGATCATTGTGTTCATCCTCCTCTTTGGTTGACTATTGAAAAACACTTTATAGCTCATTTCCATTTTAATGAAGTTCCTGCTTTTACTAATAATATCTCTTCTTTGCGTCCTTTAGTTATCACTTGTACACGTAAATTACTGATTCCTCTTCTTCCATCCTCTTATCCTTCCTTTATCTTGTTAGATCAACAACGTTTCTGGCACAATCACTTATTACGCATTAAAGGCCGTACTATCTATTGGAAAACTTGAAGACTCAAGTGTTTAATCTGGATTTCACAATTGGTATCTCATAATACACCTTTTTCTTTCTCAGATCTTCAATTGAAAATATCTTTACCTTCTTTCTGTAAATCTTAGTATGACTTGCTCCTTTCTCTTTCACAATATCTTCTTTCTTTACCATCCGAGCCCAATATTCCTACCAAATGCCCTACTCTTTTCCCTTTATTATCAGTCACTACATTACTTTATAGATTATTGTTCTTCTCCTCTGACAGGGTCAAGGTGAAATTTGAATTGGCCTGGGAAAAGGATCTCTCTGAATGTTGGCCTATTCCTTTTTGGGACAAATTGTGGTTAAAAATTCATAAAACATCAAGAGCCGCTAATACTTCTCAGAATCTTTATTTTATTTACAAACGCCTCATTTTTACCCCAATGAAATTAGCCTCCTTTTCCACTGATTTTCCCTCCATCTGCTGGTCCTGTAACGCTCCTTCAGCTTATCTAAAACATATGCTTTTTGGATGCCCTTCTCTTTCCCGTTTTTGGCTCCTTGTTTGGTCCCAAATAAATAAAATTTTCAACACCCAAATTCCTTTTTCCATTCCCAACATTTTTTTGGGTTCTCTATCACTTTCTTGGCCACACTGAACCCCGACTCTCTCATTAATTGACTTGCTGCTTGCAATTTCCCTCCATTTAATAACCTCAAATTAGAAACAAGCTGACAAAGTTACTTTCAAAGCTTGGTGGAATGCTGTTTGTTTTCATCATAGATTAGACACAAACAATGTTACTCCTGTATCTTTAGCCATTAAAAGGGATCTTTTATGGCTCCCTTATCCTCGTATCTAACAACTATTGCTTCATCTTCGGCCATTTTACCTACTACCTCAGATGAAGTTCGAAAACCTCCATGAAGTTTTTTGCTGTCTTTACATTTCCAAATTGTTTTCCTGTTTGTCACTCCTTTTCTCTTTTTAATTATTACAATTTTGGAATTTGTGCTTTCCAGTTTACTTATTATTGCTTTTTGTTGATGTATTAAGGTGTGCGATTCAGGTAATTTTCTTGTCTGTACTGTTTTATTAAGATATTCCCTCCCTCCCTTTCCTCTCTCCCGTCTCTCCCCCTTTAGTAGTAATCATTCTGTATTTTTGATATTTAATGTTTATTTTTATTCTTCATGTGCATTCTTTACTATAACAGTTGGCTCACTGACTGTTCGGGTCCTGATTTGGCACGTGCCCTGCCTCCTAATTATGTTATCGTGAGGAAGGATAGAGAAGTCAGGGCGGGTGGTGGGATTGCCATCATTTTTAAAACTAATTTCTGCTGTAAATTTCATGCTCTCTTAATCCCAGACTGTAAAGCTGCTGCTTTCAAACTCACTTTAACTCCACACTTCACCCTCTCGGGTATAATTGTATACCGCCCCCGGGACCGGCTGGCCCTTGGGTTACAAAGTTTCCTGACTTTATTTCCCCTTTTCTGCTTCAAGCAGCCAATTTTTCCATCTTGGGTGACCACAATCTCCATCTTGAGGACCAGTTGTAATATCTACAGTACTTTGATTTCTGATTTGGCAGCTAGGTAATTCTTTTGTTAAATAGTGGCCCCACACGCAAAGCAGGACACTTTATAGACCCCATTTTCTCCAACCTACCTTCATTACTTTGTAGATTGCCCTCCCCCTCTGTTGGACTGACCACTTTCTGGTGAGCTGCAGTCTGGAAATACCTAGTCTTGCACCTACTAACTACAACACCTCTGCTACTCCTTCCAGGAATTGGAGGAAGCTTGACATTACTAAGTTTAATTCCTTGCTATCTTTAACTCCCCCCACATATCACAATAATGTCACTTCGGATCTAGCAGCTTTTCAAAGATGGATACAAACGGCCCTTGATATCTACCTCCCCACCACTGGTAGAAAGTTTAACAACCCCCGGCCCCCAGCCCCCTGGTTCTCCAATGATTTAAAGATAGAAAAAACTAAATACAAAAATCTGGAGCGTCGGTGGCGCAAGAACTACTCAGCTGAAGCAAAACTGGCCTACAATACTAGTAAACAGGCCTATCACTCCCTTTGTCGAGTTGTGCGAGCTAATTATATCTCCGCATCTATTCTACAGGTAAAAAACTGTCCCAAAACTCTGTTCTAAATGGCTTTTGATACAGTCTCTCATACCGTACTCATTAAGGCCCTTCAATGCTCGGGTGTTACAGGGACTGTCTTGATCTGGCTTAGCTCGTTCCTTTCTGTTTGCGCCTTGTAGGTTTTTTCATCTACCTCTAAATCCAAATCTCATCCCTTGCCTTTCGGGGTCCCCCAGGGCTCAATTCTCAGCCCTCTGCTATTCAATATTTACATCCCACCGCTGGCAGTTTTAGTGGAAGAATCTGGGTTGTCGCTTTTTTCAAACGCTGACGACACCCAGATTCTCTTCTCTCTGTCATCCGACAAACCATCCGAGCCCTCGGCACTTAGAGCCGGTGTCAGTAAAGTTTCATTATAGATGAGTCTCTCTCTATGCAGCAGCAAGTGACCAGGGTTGGTGTCATCTGACTCACCATTTTGAAATGGTTAAGGAAGATAGTGTGGATGTTCCCTACCTACACCCAGCGCACCGTGGTCCAGGCCCTGGTAACGTCCAGGCTGGATTACGGTAATATTCGCTATCTGGGTATTAATAAGGAAATAACACGCAAATTGCAGCGAGTTCAAAACTCTGCCACAAGACTACTCTGCAGAGTTCCTAAAACTGTCTCAGGATCCAAGTTGATCGACCTCCACTGGCTTTCAGTGGAGAATTGAGTAAAGTACAAGGCCCTTACGTACATGTTCCGCATCAAGCATGCCAAGGCTCCCGACTATGTACAACAGCTTGCCACCCTTTATGTCCCTCCCCGCACACTCAGATCCTCTACTCAAGCGAAATTCCAAGTCCTGAGAATTAAATTGTCTCGTATGGGAGGACGTTCTTTCTCTTATCTCTGCCCCACTCTCTGGAATTCGCTTCCATTGCCCTTTCGGTTACAATCTGATCTTCTATCCTTCCGCAGATCCATAAAAACTTGGCTTTCCAGCCAATAGTCTTTTTCTTTTTCATCCTGCTTCCTCTGTCAGCGCCGGGAAACCCCTTGGGGTAGCTGTGTGCTGTTATATAAATTTAAATAAATAAATTAAATAAATAAATACTTTAAAAAAATTAAACATACATTACAAAAATAATATACACTTTTAACACATATACTTAAATACAAAACAAATCGATATTATAAAAAATTTGATATATTTTAATGCCAATATTACTTACCTGAATTTCGATATTATTAACCACTATATTATGTCCATTCTATATTTTAAATTCGATATTTTGACTATTCTATATTTATTTTTTGATATTTTGTCTAGTTACCCATGTACCTGTGAGAGGACATGGCCCAAAATGTTCTGTGGAAACTTCATAATTATCGATCACAAAAAGACATAGGGGGTCATTAGTATGGCGGCGGACTTAGTCCGCCCGTCATCCTATCGGTCTTTGGGACCGCCCGCCATAAGGGCGGGACCCTGTGGGGGGCATTAGGATGCGCCCGCCACTGTGGCGGGCGCATCCTGCATGTTTAGCATTGTGCGCCACAATGCTAAACATGCACAAATGCATTTGCATTAACAAAGCATCAGGCACCGAGCGGTGCCTGCTGCTTTGTTAATGCAAATGCAGGGGGGTACCACAGGTACCCCCAATGTGCACCCCCCACCTCTCCTTCACTCCGGGGTCCCGCAGAGGGCCCCAGAAGTGAAGACCACATACCTTTCAGTGGCGGCAATGGGCATCTATCCTGGGCCATCCTAATATGGCTGGCGGTGTCAAATAGACACCGCCACCATGTTAGACCTTTTTCACCCCGGTCACAATGACGTAAATATATAATTTACTCTCTTAATTTCTATACAGGTAAGTACTTAATCAATAATAACTCAATCGGAAAGAAAGAAACCAGAGTCCGTGGTGTTAGAGTTTCTAAGGGATTTTATTCCTCAAAAAGGAATGGTCATGACCCAGATATCATGTTCTTCCCACCACTGGGGTGGAAGAAGGGATAGAGAGAGCGCGCTACATTTTATTGACAGTACATAGCTTATATACTTAATTTACAGCATGGAAGCAATGCAGTAGGCGTAACATCTGAGAGAAGACAAGATAACAGTATCCACGTGTTACTAGTACGTATTCAGAAGGCGTGGACTAGGCGTGAACTGGAGGTGTGTGCTAGAAAACGTTACAGGTGGGTGTCACAAAGGGGTGGCACTAACAGAAATGTTGCAATGTCAGCAGAAATCGGAGGCTTGGATGCGCGCGCAGCTGCATGACGTGTGATTGACGTGGAACTGGAGGGTGCAGGGACTTGACATTTACACTAACGGAAAGAGACAGAAGTCTGGCATGTCAGATCAACTTGTACTTCTATCATATCTGATATCTGATGTTTGGGAACCATATTATCTGGACGGAAAGGTCTCTAGGGCAGAAGCTATTCTATACTAACTGTGGATGCGTGTATAAGTGCCTAAGTGTCTGCATGAGAAGCGTGGAGACGGGGCCTTTCATGGAAGCATGGTAACAGAAGCTATGAATTACTTGCACGGAGACAGGTCGGTCCTTTGGCTCTGCAGCTGGGGAGGATGTTTACTGAAGCTAGCAGGCAGGAATGTATTTTCGAGGAGCGGAACAGATAACCCGAAGGTTATAGTCAGTCTTGGCAGAAAGCAGGCTGAGCTGAGCACGGTGGGCCACGCTGGAAGTAAGTCAGAGTTCACGGGTACAGAAGCAGCCTGGGCTGAGGCTGTCAGAGTCAGAAGCCAGAAAAGAGGCTCGATGACAGAAATTCAGGGCCTACTTGGCCAGAGCAGGAAAACATGTAAGGTACACTACAAAAAGACGTTGGCATAGCATACTTGGGAACGGGCCATTTAATCCATTCAGGGTGGATCTGAAAGAGGACAAGTTAACGTTGGACGCAAATGTATTTGCGTCTTCATAACTGACACAGGGGGGAAGTTACATGCACTTTAAGCTGGTACATGGAGTCGGTGGGGTACGCGCTAGGGAACACAACATGACCAAAATTTATATTTCCTCATTCCCTCCTTGTTCCCTACGGACCCTTCATGATATATCGATCCTCATGAATCGATCAGTTTGTTCTTGTAACATCATTTGCTCTTCTTTCTTTCGTTTACGTTTTGAGAGAAAACTGGAATGTTCAATACAAGAGGTGGCACACAGTCCACAAATCGCTGGCCCGCACTGCAGGCACAGGCAGCAACTGAATACTAGGACTAGGCCAATGCCTAGGAAGGATAGGATCTTCCATCCCCAAGCGGTTAACGTTGTCCAGAACCAACCGGACCAAGTCCAGGTGCCTGGATTCTGATGTATCTGATTCGCAATTTTATGGAGACGTGTAATAGCTTGATATACAGATGGTGCGTTTTGTGGAATGAAAACACAGCAACTTGACCCGATGACCTTACAGGCTCCACCTCTATCTGCCAAGATGACGTCAATAACAAGACGATTCTGAAGGACAACAACCCGCATGGCGGACTGCTCTTCTGTTAAGTTACCTAAGGCGGAGGCAGTTTCATTTACTACTGCTTCAAGTGTTCTCGTTAATCTGCGTATTAGTTTACTATTTTGGACAGGTCCTAAAAAGAAAAAGAATCCTTTATTGAAATCGGTATACTGTTCCCATGCCGTTTCTGTGTAGTCGACAAGTGGGATATCTCTTCTGGGTCTATTCTTATTCATAATATTTGTATTTCTGTGGTAATCAGGAGGAGCTAGAAAAACAGGTGGCAGAAGGAATGCAATATAACAGGTACCGTCCCAATCTGGAGGTAGACGTATGTATGCGGTATGACCACAAACAAAATAAGAATGACGGATAGTTTTAAAGGACGATTTTCCATGATCACTGAATTCGACCACAGTAGTGCATTTACTATGACCTAGGTGTATTGAACCTTTCTTCCTGATACATAATTCACCAGTGACTGGCAATACTGACATAGTGGGTATAACAGGTGCGGCTTCGGATTCAACAGTAAGAATCATAAGGCTAATTGTATAATTACCTAATCCATACACTTCATTTTCTAGATCAGTTCCTATTCTAGAGGGGAGTCCCTCCTTATCAGGGTAACAGATGTCGAGCAGGACCAAGTTCAGGTTTCCCCAAACCCAACCCCCGTCGAAAACAGCAATATCAGGATCTAAGGAATTAATTATTTTAAACCATGTACCACAGGAACCATTGTGAGTGAACGGGTACGGAAAGAGGGGTAGAGCTCCCTTGTAATTCTGGTAGGGAGGGAGTCGGCCACATATCCAGCAGTCTGTAGCATTGTTAGTTTGATGGGAATGGTGTAGCATACTAATGAATGTGTTGTTGCGCAGCGCAAGTCTGTAGGGGAGTTCATGAGGAGGCAACTCGCTAAAAGTGTGTTCAGCAGAGACATTGTAAACAGATTGTTCACGCCTGAAAATAGGGTAGTAGATAGGTAGAAGGATGCTAACAACAATAATTAAGATACTCAGAATAAACATGATTAATAGTGTCACTATACAGTGACTACGCAGTGATTTACAATATGTACGTTTCTTAAACTCTCTCTCTCTATCTCGATCTAGGGGATACATGTCAGAAACTATTTAACCGATTCACCTAGGGGAGGACTTAAACAATTAAACTGTCTGACTTGCTAGATCGGAGTTTCGTTCTGTACTCCTCTTGGGGAGTTTTTTCTCGTTCAGATGCTGTAAAGTCTTTTGGCTCAACACAGTCTTTGGTGGGGGTGGACGAGTCTCGGTCTGGTTTCAGTTCATGGAATTTTTTTACATGACTCGTATGAACCCACCCCTTTCTTCCTTCGATCTTCACGGCGGTCCTCGTGGTGAGAAGGACGGTCTTCGGTGATTTCCAGCGGGGCTCCAACGGACTCTTTCTATCAAAATTGCGCACCAATACTAGGTCCCCAGGACGGACATCATGTGGTTTTACATCAGTGTTGTCAGGGAAGGCTGCGGCAACCTGTGAACGACATGATTGGAGTGCAGACATCAAGGAGGCAAGGTAATCTGTCAACATGTTACAATCAACATCAGTAATCTTTTTCGGAATGGGCGTCCCCCACATATTCGGTGGTCTACCAAAAACCACTTCGTACGGGGATAGCCCTGATCTAGAATGGGCAACCATTCTCATGTAGAATAGTGCCACTGGCAGGGCGACTATCCAGTCGACCCCTTTCTCTTTACATATTTTAGCAAGTTGTATTTTCAATGTCTGATTATGCCTCTCTACAAGGCCTGCGGCTTCGGGGTGTCGGACACAATGGAATTTCCACTGGTATCCTAGCAATAAAGAAACTTCTTTCATTAGTGCGGATGAGAATGGCTGACCGTTATCTGAGTACACGACACGAGGCAAGCCGTATCGTGGGAAAAATTCACGAACCAACTGCCTGGCAGTGGTCGGAGCAGTGTAATCTGGGACTGGGTATGCTTCGGTCCAGCGGGACAGAGCACAAACAACTACGAGAACATATTTAAATCCTCGACAACGGTCCATCTGGATATAATCCATCTGGAGGACTTCAAAAGGGTGATTAGGAGGATGAAATCCACCTTGCTCTACAGGGACGCTTTTACCTGGATTGAACTGACAACAGATCATGCAAGTACGCACTTTCTGTTTCGCTGCTGCTCGTAAGTGTTTATTGTTCCAAAGATTTTGTAAACTGTCTAACATCGCTTTCTCTCCTAGATGTGCTGGACTATGTGCTGTATTAATCATGACTTGAACCATAGAGTCAGGGAGAAACCATGTACATTTTCCCTTCGTCATCCAACCTTGATCTGTCTGGATCCCTCCTAGTTCAATCCATTTCTTTATTTCTTCTGGAGTAGCATGTGTCTGAATATCGATAACATCTAGTGTGGGATCTCTGACTGTCATACAATGTGTCGGTCCGGTTGTCTTTGTCATGTCAGTTGTCTGAGTGTGAGTCAATGCTGTATGTTTTGCTGTCTGATCTGCCAGGTCGTTACCCTGGGAAACAGAATCTGTGACTTTAGTATGTGCTTTACACTTCATAACGGATATGCCTGAAGGCAGATGTATTGCTTCTAACAGTGCTTGAATGAGGGGACCATGTTGGATCTTGGTACCGTGAGAGGTCAGAAAACCTCGTTCTTGCCATAACATGCCGAAGTCGTGTACAACTCCGAACGCATAACGGGAATCAGTGTATATGTTGACATTTCTGTTTTTGGCTAGAATACAGGCTCGGGTCAGAGCAATAAGCTCTGCCGCTTGAGCAGACAGTGTATCGATACGATGTGTTTCTGTAACTTCGGTTTCAGTGGTCACGGCATATGCGGCCACTAATTCTCCTGTACTTGTTCGCATGCATGAACCATCCACATAAAGTGTCAGGTCTGGATTTGTCAATGGAACATCTGTTAAGTCTCGTCTGGGCTTTGTTACTGCATTAATGATCTCTATGCAATCATGCGGGGCTGGATCTGTCATAATTGTAGGTAGCAGTGTTGCGGGGTTCAGAATGCTGCAGCGTTTGATTCCTATGTGTGGCTGGAATAGCGTTAATTCATAACCTGTCAGTCGTGCTATAGTCAAGTGTTGAGTCTGAGTTCTGTTTAAAAGAACTTCTACAGAATGTGGAACTTGTACTGTTAACTGATGGCCTAGAACAATTGAATCGCTCTGTCTTATTGCTAACGCTGTTGCTGCTACTGACTTTAAGCATGCAGGGAGTGCCTGAGCTACTGAATCCAATGTACTTGAAAAATAAGCGCAAGGCTTATGTGAACCTGCTTGATCTTGAGTGAGGACAGACAATGCTGTACCATCACGTTCTGTAACAAAAAGTGTAAACGGTTTGCTGTAACATGGTGTCGCTAAAACTGGTGCTTGGCATAATGCTTTCTTTAATTCCTCAAAGGCTTGTGTGTGTTCCTGAGTCCAAGGGAGGACAGTCGAAGTCGCTGCCTCCTGCGTCGTTAACTGGATGAGTGGTTTAGCTAGAAATGCATATTGAGGAATCCATTGTCTGCAGTACGAGGTGAGGCCTATGAAGGCCCGCACTTCCTTTTGTGTCTGGGGTCGTGGCATATTTACAATTAACTGAATGCGATCGGGAGTGAGCTGTCTCCCCACTTTGGACAGCAAGTGACCCAAGTACACAACTTGCTGAACACAGAATTGCAGTTGCGAAGGAGACACCTTGTGTCCCTTGTCTGCCAGGAAATGTAAAACTGTCAATGATGCTTGTTCACATTCGGGCTCACTTCGTGCGGTGATCAGTAGATCATCGACGTATTGCAGTAAAGCGGTGTTAACTGGCATTCGAATACAATCTAGTTGTCTTTTCAGTGCTTGACTATAGATGCTGGGGCTTTCTGTGAATCCTTGAGGTGCGCGGGAAAATTTGAAACTTCGTCCATTTAAACTGAATCCGAAGAGATATTGGCTCTCTGGATCAATAGGTATACTGAAGAAAGCGTTCTTGAGATCAATTACAGTAAAGAACGTTGCTTCTGAATCAATAGTGGTCAATAGGGAAGAGATATCGGGGACCACAGGGTACTGTGGTACAATACATTTATTCAGCTCTCGAAGATCAATCACCAGCCGATATACTGGCGGTGCATTGGGATCAGTACGTTTAAGAATTGGAATGATGGGTGAATTACAGATATTGGAGTCGGTCTCTACGACCACTCCTTGGGCAATAAGCTCTTCAATGATTTCCAGTAAAGCCACTACAGCATCAGGCGGTAACTTGTATTGTCTGATTCGGGGTAGAACAACTCCTGTCTTGAGTGTAACACGGTATGGTGTGATATGCATACAACCTACATCAGTTGGGCCTTTTGCCCACAAGTAATCTGGTATATTTTTCAATCTGACATCGAATTCTCGCAACACATAATGACCCTTGAAATCCCGTAGAAAGAGTCTAACTCCCTCCGGGGAACAGCATATTATAGCTCCTAGAGCCTTCAATGTTTTAATTCCTAACAGATTTTCTGGGCATGAGTTCGTAAGTAACAAATCTGTAACTCGTGATAATGGACCCACAGCCAAGGGTACTGGTTCCGATACTTCATTTACAATAGGCTGTCCTGAAAAACCAAGGGAAACATTTTGTGAGCCTGAGAGGGGTGCCCCTGGGACTTCATTATGGCTGATTGTGGTGCGACTTGCCCCCGTATCAATTAAAAACTTTCTGTCCTTTCCCAATACGTGACTGTGTACATAAGGACCTTCTTGATCTACAGGAATTTCAATAAGAGGCAAGCCACCTTCCCTCTCTAGGCTGTTTCATGTATATCGGGGGTAATCTGGATATGCAGATTGGGCATACTGGTACATCTGTTGTGAAACTTGCTGAGTCGCGGCCATGGGCTGTGGTACTGCTACAGTCTGTGCTGTATGAGATGAAGCATGCATAGGCTGTGTGTTCTGCATGGGCTGTACATTCTGGGAGGTCTGTTGCTGGACCTGATCTTGTCTAGGTGGATGCGGTCGCTCTTTAGTTTTACCTGTTGCTATGTTATGTTTCAGGACGGGGCATTCATGAACGTAGTGACCTGGCTGCTTGCAGTAATTGCATGTTCCCTTAACGGGAGCTGTAGTGTGACTTGTCTGGGTCCCACCCTTCCTTTGACCGTCGGCTGGGACCGTCTGAGCTACTAACATTTTCATCTTTGTGTCTTTCATACGTTTCTGTTCTTGATCCTGTTCTTCTCTAATTCTATTCTGATGGTATTGTAACATTTGTAACATCTGGGATGGCGTATTTGCCTGCCAAGTACTTTCAACTTTGTACACTCGGTTTTTAACTAATGGTAGGGAGTTCTCGACTAATTTTGATACAAAAAGGTGCGGATATGATTCGCTACTTGGTTTTAGGCCACTATTAATAATGAAACATTTCTCGAATCCTGAATAGAAGTCACTAGTATCTTCATCATGTTTCTGTTTACAGGACGAGATGGCGTCCCAATCTTCCTTTCTAGTTGTCAATAATCTTGGCAGGACCTGTACTATTAAACCTGGTAATGCTTTAGTTCTGTCCCCAAGGCCTACCCCTGGGACACGTTTACTTTCTTCGTCTTCTATTTCTGCCCATACAATCTTTTTCTCTCCCACCTCCCATTCCTTTTCTTTTAATTTCTCGTAGATGCCCGTAGGCAACAGTACCTTTAACATTTTCATGATATCATCATACGTGTAATCCCCCATCAGTAACATGTCTTTAAGCTCTCTGTGAAAACCTGCAGGGTCTTTATCATGGCTCGGGACTAGTTTCTTCATTTCTAACAGTTCTAACTTAGTCAGTGGCGTGTGTACATATACACGTTTCAAGGCATGATCCGCACCCATAACTGGGTGTACTTCTCGTAAAGGGTTCTGGCTTTCAATGCCACTCCCGCATTGCAAGTGGTACATTTTCCTTTCTGGAGGCGGGGCTGGCGGAACATATTCAGGGCTTATGAAAGTGTTATATCTGTGTCGTTGTTCTATAATTATTTGTATTAACTTGGTACTGAAACCTCTCCATCTATCCATGAGTAATGCTTCTAATGTTTCGTGTAAGGGACCTGGATCGGAATGTTGGTTTCTGTATTTCGTGAGGAGGTGCTGAATCATGTATACACCTGCTAATTTCTGTTCGTCTGGGGAAAGGTTCAGAAATGTCTGTGCTAAGGTGTCATCATTATATATGTCTGGATTTTCAGCCCATAATATGGCTGACCGGGCTAGTTCTTGTTCATCCATTGAATTGAGTACATGGTACCCCATTCTTTCTCGTAGTCTTTTATCAGTCTCCTGGAACTGATGTTCAGAAGAGTTCGGGTTTGTTAAAGCAGAGAGAAAAACTCTCTTGCTTTCTGGACGGATGCCCTTCCTAAGGTAAGTTCCCTTACCTACATACGCTATAGTATCTGTAGTCCTTTCTGGTTCTTCAAGTTCTTCTTCCTCCTCGGAGGAAGCTTTTTCTTTCTGGTGTACTGTTATCACTGCTTTTCTAATTTTCTTGTACATACTGGCTATGCAAGTCCCCTTGTCATGTTTTCCTTCAGCTATATTTTGACCCCACTTGTTCAGTGCATCTAATTCACTCTGATCTGCTCCAGGCCTGTCTCGTTCTCTTATTAGACAATTTATGAAAAATCGTAGTATCTGTGCTTGAACGTCAACTTTCTGTTTCTCCATGGCATCCTTGATACTGTCAGGGTCTTTCCCTGTCTGAACAAACTCATATATTCTATCTAGACGGTCCTTCATTCCTACATAGCATAACAAGATATCAGTAGCAGATCTTAACCGTAGTGATGCCAATATCATTAGATCGTCTTTTCCGGGTACTGGATCATATCTGCAAACTGAAATGTTTTCTTTAAATGCATCAAGGCGGGGTGACCTGAACGTGAGAGGACTCTGCATATCCCTGAGATTGAATCTGTGTGTTAATGGCGGGGTTCGAAAACCCGCGGTCGCACCTCCTGAAGCGGAGGCTTGGGCATTATCTCCCTGTGGAGTCTGTATCTGAACTTGAATTTGTCTTTTAGTAGGATCAGGTAGACGTGGTTTCGGTAGGTCAATTTTGGGTGCGGGAAGTGGTGGGGCTGGCGGAACGGGGGAGGTCTGTCGCGGTACCGGCGGAACATGATCTGGGGGCGTGTTACCACCCCCGTCTCTGTCGGTAGACAAGGTACGAACAGGCAGATTGGTGTAAGCTGGTGCTACGTCCTCTAGATAAGAATTTAGGAATATGTCTTTAGTAGCCTTATGCATTACTTTAGTTGGAACTAATGGTGGCGGTAGGTTTTTCGGTATCTCTGATAGGGCCTCAGGTGTACCCTCGGCCGCGAGATACATACCGTTTACGAGATTGTTTCGGGCACGGTCTATTTGTTCTGTTTTTACTCGGATCCCTTCAGTAACTAACTCGTTTTCTTGGGCCTTGTCTGATTCTTTAAGTCTGTCTTCTCTACGGAGTGCTTTCTCAGCACGCTTATGTGATTCTTTACGCCAAAATTCTATGGCGTCTTTCTGAGATTGTCTAGCTTTCTTTTTCCATAGCACTTCCTCTACCTTCATGATGCACTCGGCATCCCATGTTCCGGTAACAGGCCATCTGTGTCTTTCGTCTAGATGCTTGGTATAGTCGGCCCATAACTCTAGATACAATATGGCATCTATGCCATGTTTGTGATACATAAAGTTACCTGGAGTGTCCCTAGGGGGAATAGGAATTTCTTCCTCCAGTATCCCTTTCCTAGTTCCTATCTGCTTTAGCTTGTTGAAAAACGGCATCTTGTTTACTTATTACTGAATGCTCAATCCTTACTACTTAATACTGGATACAGCTAGTTTACACAAGAAGACACAATAATGCACATTAAAACGGTCACATTCATACCACGACATTAATCACATGAAAAGACATTTGAGACATAAATGACTACCCCCTATACTGGATGTACTGCTAAACAGTACAGATACACTGATGTAACAGTGCAGAAATTCGGAAATTCAAAACACTAGATATACTGCTAAACAGTACAGATACACTGCCTAAAAACAGTGCAGACCGGACTTGTGTACCCAAACCCGTCTAGATACGTCCCAGCAATGGTACTCACCGGGAAGCACGGAAACAGAAGGCCTCGGAAAACTCGACTGGACTCGACTCGACTCGGCTCGACTTCGGAAAACTTCGGAAAACTTCTGAAAACTTCGGAAACCTGGTGGGCCTCTCGACACCTCGGACCTTGCTTCTTTCGGCTAGGCTCTGGTCGGGATCCTCCGCACTCCTCACCGCCTCGTCTGGGCACTGATCGCAGTCTTCGTCACCTCCGTGGGTCAGAGGGAGATGCAGGAAATCCTGCCGGTACGCGTAGGTTCCATCTAACTGATGGCAGGGGACATAGCTTGCAACGCACCAACCGGCGTGTGAGGTGGGGGAGGGGTCCCTGTTCGGGCGCCAAAATGACGTAAATATATAATTTACTCTCTTAATTTCTATACAGGTAAGTACTTAATCAATAATAACTCAATCGGAAAGAAAGAAACCAGAGTCCGTGGTGTTAGAGTTTCTAAGGGATTTTATTCCTCAAAAAGGAATGGTCATGACCCAGATATCATGTTCTTCCCACCACTGGGGTGGAAGAAGGGATAGAGAGAGCGCGCTACATTTTATTGACAGTACATAGCTTATATACTTAATTTACAGCATGGAAGCAATGCAGTAGGCGTAACATCTGAGAGAAGACAAGATAACAGTATCCACGTGTTACTACTACGTAATCAGAAGGCGTGGACTAGGCGTGAACTGGAGGTGTGTGCTAGAAAACGTTACAGGTGGGTGTCACAAAGGGGTGGCACTAACAGAAATGTTGCAATGTCAGCAGAAATCGGAGGCTTGGATGCGCGCGCAGCTGCATGACGTGTGATTGACGTGGAACTGGAGGGTGCAGGGACTTGACATTTACACTAACGGAAAGAGACAGAAGTCTGGCATGTCAGATCAACTTGTACTTCTATCATATCTGATATCTGATGTTTGGGAACCATATTATCTGGACGGAAAGGTCTCTAGGGCAGAAGCTATTCTATACTAACTGTGGATGCGTGTATAAGCGCCTAAGTGTCTGCATGAGAAGCGTGGAGACGGGGCCTTTCATGGAAGCATGGTAACAGAAGCTATGAATTACTTGCACGGAGACAGGTCGGTCCTTTGGCTCTGCAGCTGGGGAGGATGTTTACTGAAGCTAGCAGGCAGGAATGTATTTTCGAGGAGCGGAACAGATAACCCGAAGGTTATAGTCAGTCTTGGCAGAAAGCAGGCTGAGCTGAGCACGGTGGGCCGCGCTGGAAGTAAGTCAGAGTTCACGGGTACAGAAGCAGCCTGGGCTGAGGCTGTCAGAGTCAGAAGCCAGAAAAGAGGCTCGATGACAGAAATTCAGGGCCTACTTGGCCAGAGCAGGAAAACATGTAAGGTACACTACAAAAAGACGTTGGCATAGCATACTTGGGAACGGGCCATTTAATCCATTCAGGGTGGATCTGAAAGAGGACAAGTTAACGTTGGACGCAAATGTATTTGCGTCTTCATAACTGACACAGGGGGGAAGTTACATGCACTTTAAGCTGGTACATGGAGTCGGTGGGGTACGCGCTAGGGAACACAACATGACCAAAATTTATATTTCCTCAACAAGGTGACCGGAGCGGAAAAGCAGCGGACGGTCTTTCCGTCCGGTGCGATCACCCCGCCATACTAATATGGCGGGGGGGGCATTTAGCTGAGGATGGCGGACGGATTGCCCCCGCCAGGCCAGCTCCTTGTACTGCGTCCTTGACTGGAGTAAATCTCTTACCCTTACTAGGGTGCCCAATCAATCAATCAGGGGCTTATAAAGTGTGCTACTCACCTGTGAAGGTACCAAGGCACTGGGGGAAAAGGGCAGCTCCGGTTCAGTTGAAGAGCCAGGTCTTGGGGTTTTTCCTGAAGGTGTTCAATTTCAGGGAGTGTCTGATGTTTGCTGGGAGACCGTTCCTGGTCTTGGCTGCGATGTAGGAGTAGGCTTGTGTGCCAGCTCTGTTTCTGATGATACGGGGAATCTCTGCCAGGGCAAGGTCGGCGGAGTGGAGGTTCCTTTTAGGTATGTGGAAGAAGACTATCTCGTCGAGGTATTTGAGTCCAATGTTGTGGAGGGCTTTGAGAGGCATGGATGAGAAATTTGAAGGTCACTCTCTTCGGGACGGGGAGCCAGTAAAGGTCCTGTAGGTGTTGGGTCATGTGTTTGTGTCGTGATGTCCCTAGGACGAGTGTTGCTGCGGCGTTCTGGATGGTTTGGAGCTTGTGCAGCAGGGTGCTGATTCCGGCAAAGAGGGCGTTGCTGTAGTACAGTCTTCTGGTTAAGAGTGCGTGGGTGACGGTCTTTCTGCATTTGGGGGTATCCATTTGAAGGTCTTTCGAAGGATGCCAAGACAGCTGTAGCTGGTGGAGACGACGGAGTTGATCTGGTGTGTCATGGTGGCAGAGGAGTCCCGGATGATGCTGAGGTTCTTTACGTGGTTTGAAGGGGTGGGTGGACACTCGAAGACAGGGGGCCACCTGGTGTTGTCCCAGGCTGAGCTGGAGGGTCCTAGGATGAGGACTTTGGTCTTCTCCGAGTTGAGACTCCAAGCAGCTGTCCTTCGTCCTGCGTGCAGCGTCCTTCATTCCTTCCTGGAAGCCGAGTCTGGTGTCTTCAGGGTTCTTTGTGAGGGAGAGGATGAGCTGGGTGTCACGGCATATGAGACTATGCTGAGCCCGTGCTGTCTGACAATGGCTACAAGGGGGGCTATGTAGATGTAAAAGTGCATGGGGCTGAGTGGCGATCCTTCGGGGTATTCCGCAAATGATCTCCGTTGGTTCAGAGAGGAAGGGAGGGAGTCTGATCCTCTGTGCTCTGAGGGAGAGGAAGGATCGGATCCAGTTGAGGGCGGGTCCTCATAGTCTCGCATCTGGAAGTCTGGCTGTGAGCGTGTGGTGTGAGACGGTGTCGGAGGCTGTGGAGAGGTCTAGTAGGATGAAGGCCGTAGTGTGTCCCTGCACCAGTAGCATGCGGATGTAATCCGTGGTGGCAAAGAGGGCATCTCAGTGCTGTGGTTGCTGAGAAATCCGACTGTGAGGAGTCTATGATGGAGTTCTCTTTGGTGAAGGTGGTCAGCTGAGCGTTTACGGGTCTCTCAGTGACTTTGGCAGCTAAGGGTAGTAGGGAGATGGGTACGTAGTTTTTCAGGTCCGTCGAGTTGGCCGTGGGCTTCTTGAGGAGGGGCTTAACTTCCACCCGTTTCCAGTCATCTGGGAAGATGCCAGACTTGAAAGAGGTGTCGATGGTCGGTCCTAGTTCGGGTGCGATGGCAGCGGTGGCCCTGTGGTAGATGTGAGGAGGGCCTGGGTCCTTGGGGGCTCTAGAGTGGGTGTTGTTCATGGTTGCGGTGACATGTTCCACCGTGGCAGGATTTTAGGTCATGATGGTTGGCTGGTTGTCAATGGTGTGGAGGTGGGTCGTGTCTGGTGTTTGTTCGTTGAAGTTGTCGTAGAGGGCCTTGATCTTGAGATGGAAGTAGGAGCTGAGCTTGATACAGAGTTCCTTGGATAGTGTGATGTCCGTGGCTTCGCTTGGGGGGTTTGGTGAATTGCTGTATGTTGTTGAAAAGGTCTCTGGCATTGGTTGTGTTGGTGTGGATCTTGTTCTCGATGAAGGCCTGCTTGGTGTCCCTTATTTGCCGGTGGTATTCCTTCTGGGCGTTCTTGTATTGGTCAGGTATTCTGTGTTCTTACGGGTGGGTGAAGCTGATGTTTTGTTCTCCTGCAAAGAAGGGGTCGAGTATGTGTTCTGATCTGTGCTTGGGGTGGTGACGAGCTGCTTCAGTCACAGGTTGGGGAGGTTGTTGAGGAGGGTGGTGGAGTCTGGGTTGTTGCAGTTGTCGAGGTGGAAGTGGAGGTCTCTGAGTAGGATGTAGTCTGTGGAGGTGATGGCATGGCGTGCCACAAGGTCGCGATTGTTGTGGCGGCCTGGGTGTGTGGTCCCGGGGCCCTGTAGGTGAGGGTACCACACTGCGTGGTCCTGGGACTGGTCTGTATCTGGAAGTGGAGGTGTTCTGTGCTGGCATGGGGGTCACTCATGCCGGAGGTGGAGAGTCAGAGGGAGATCTGTGTGCAATGGTGAGGCCTCCTCCTGGGCGCTGGGAGCAGTCCTTTCTCTGGATCTTGTATGCGTCGGGGATGGTGGTGGGGATGGTGGGGCTGGAGGTGGTGTTGGCCCAAGTTTCCATTAAGAAAGCGACGTCGGATGATAGGGTGTCGATCAGGTCCCAGATCTCTGAGGCTTGTCTGTGTAGGGATCGCACGTTGAGGAGGATGCAGGTCAGGGCTTCATTGGGGCGGCCATCCAGGGGGCCTTCTGCCGTTGTGGGCACGTTGTTGATGGTGAAGGATCGAAGGCAGTGTCTGCAGGAGAACTGTCCATGGGTGTTGTTAGGTACCGCTCTTTGGCAATCGGCGTGTCTTCTTCGGTTGAATGGGTGGAGGGAGGCAGAGTCATATCGGCTGGGCATCGGAGATCCAGTATTACTGGTGCTGGTCGCGGACGGCTCGCGGACGGGCGCAGATGGGCACAGACGGGAGCAGATGGGCCTGTCTTAGGTGCGCCATTGTGGCGCCAGCGGTGCGCCCACTGCATGCGTCTGATGCACGACCCACAGAAGTCCCCTTTAAGTAGGGGCGGGGAAGTGACGTGCAGCTGGGAGGCAGAAGTGGGGGCGGGTTATTACGGGAACGGCGTGGGTGGGAAACAGAGGGCAGAAATTACACAACAAGGAATAAGTGAAGAAGTGAATGGAGCAGACAGCATTTCACTCACAATAAGGGCAAGCAACTAAGTTCAAAATAACCACTACAGTGGAAAAGAATTACAGTGGGAAGAGAGTTATAGTGGAAAAGAGAATTACAATGGGCACAATGCATGGGAGTACAAAAAACTGTCCCGGCAACAAGCACCAGCAAGGTGCAATATAGAACCCTGCCTGGGTGGTACTACAGGCAGAGGAAAACACGGCGGAGCTGCGGGGGGAAGAGCAGATCTCTGGCCGAGGGTCAGGGGTCTTGCTCCTGGTTAGATGTCAGAAGGAAGTTTGGAAAGGCCTATATGTTTGTAGGCATTCCCAACCTACCAAGGCCAAGAATGCCTTGGGGCATCCACCTCTTACCCAAAGTGTTATTTACGACTGAATTTTCCTACACTTGTAGTAGAGAAATCTGCAATACTATATGCATTTTTGCCTGCTAATGATCTTTTTGTGAATTCCACACAGGTGTAAATGAGAGATTTTCAGCCGTAAACTTGCATTTACAACTAAACATAGTTTAGTAAATAGCCTCCTAAGCCATTTAGCAGCTAAACTGCAGCAGCGTTGGATGCCTCTCCCAAAGGAAAACATAGACACTTTTATTGACATGCAGCTGCTGCCTGTGCAAGTAAGAGCAGTGGGTGGTAGGGCTGGTTGGCGGGGGGATTTTGACAGACGATGACGAGGGAAAATGTATTATTATTTGTTTTGTTTTCCCTCGTGGTCATCCCCAACCAATCTGTCCCCACCACTCTTACCTTCACAGGCTACGGTTGTTCACATGACCCATGTCTGGCCTGCAATATCACAGACCGAGGTGAATATAAGAAGTGATGCAAAAGGTTTAAGTGTATTTGCCATAATTTTTTGTTTAGTTAAAGACAAGCCTAATTATATTACTGAATTTTGTGGCTACAAAAAGTGTCTGCCTGTATGTATGCATGTATGTACGCATGTGTGTATTTATGTTTGTGAAGAGCCCAATCCTATCTAAACGGCAGTAGGGTGCTGTAGAGGGTCAAAGACAAGCATAAAATCAACATGTGATCAGCTACCACTCCTCTGCAATGGCAGATGGGCAGCGCCCCACTGGCTCAGAGCCAGCAGCTGAAATAAAAATAATATTTTATTATTCTTTTATTTTTCAGCTGCTGGCAGAGCCAGCGTGTGTAGTGAGAGGGCTGGGTCATCCGGGCCATGGCAGATTGAGGTGGAGTGATGTGCTCTGCTAACTATGCATGTCTGTTTGGCTGGGTGTCTTAAGCCGACCAAACAGACATTCACAGTTAGGTTTCTCCAACCCAGCTAAATTGCACAGCTGGGTTGGAGAGAAAGCAGAGACTCTCTGAGGTTGATTCAGATGCGGGAAAAAAATGTCCGGACGATTTTCATCCGGAGCCATCGGCGTACGATTCGTACCCGTCTGTCCGAGTCGCGTAGTATGATCCGTATTCCGCCAATCCGTCCGAACGTATTGCAAGGCTGAAGGAGTGATGTGTACGATCGTACAGTTGCTGTACAACCCGACGAGTACGAACCGGACCGGGGTATGAGGACGCGAATCGTACGGTCCAAGTCAGGTAAGGGCGATTCGTACGGAAAAGCACACAATCACTGACACACCGTACGGTGCGTACACCCCATGATAGCAGGGGTACAGTGCGTACCCCTTGGAGAAGTGTGGCTCAATGATTAGAACAGCAGACCCTGATGCAGAGGTCTAGCCCGGGACCAGGGTTCAATTTCCCGCCTCGGCGGGTCTTGGGCTCAAAATTCCACAGACCTGATAATTCTCGCCTCGGTGCCTATTCCAATCATGGAGTCCCACTCTGCAAATCTGGGCAATAGATCGCTTAATCTCCACCCGGCCCCCCCAATGCTAAGGATGACTGGCCTCCACCTTAGGGGTGCCCACAAGTGGACGCCTCACAGGGAAAGCCAGGATGGGTTCCACAGCGTTATTCGTACAAGCGCCTTGAGACCCTTGCGGGTGAGTAGTGCGCTATACAAGTATCAATTTACATTACATTTACAATTTACATTTACCCCTGCGATCTTGGGGTGTACGCACCATACGTCGTGATTGCAGGGTATACTCACTGTACACCCAGCAAACATGGGGTACGGTGCGTACACCCCAGGATCGCGGGGTACGGTGCGTACACCCCGTGATCACAGGGGTACGCACCATACCCCTGCGATCATGGGGTGTGCACACCGTACCTGGGGGGGGGCGTTCCGTACCTGTTTCGGGGCGAACTCTGCTTTTATGGCTGTTTTCAGCTCCCGTAGAAAAAGGGTTGTACGGTGCATACCCGACACGAATCGTACTTGCCGGGTCGGAAAAAGCAGCCACGAACGTACAGATGTCGCTTACAGCGGGTTCCGACGGAGATTCATATGGGGATTTGATTCATACGTTTTCTGTATGATTCGTACGGAGTCCAGATCTTGGTACGAATCGTGCTTTGTCGTACGTACGGGGGATGTTGCAGGGTACGAATCGTACAGGAAAAACGCTCTGAGCGGCTATTCGGAGCGTTTTTTCCCGAATCGGAATCGACCCCTCTGTGTCTGAACGAGCAATAAACAAACCCGCTAAGGCCAATTCCTGCGATGCTCTAATGCTTTGGTTCAAAATATTGAATTAAAAATATCAAAGTTAAAAATATAGATGTAAAATATCTCAATTAAAAAATATAAATAAAATAAAATAGTATATTAAAATATAAATTAATATTATCTTTAGCAAAATAAATTAAATGTAATATACATTTTAACTAAATATAAAAAATAAACAAATAAAAAATATAAACGCAAACATAATTTATACATATACATATATTTACTTTAAAATCATTATCTTTTACTTTAAAATTATATAAAACTAAAATATATTTATATACTAATAATTTAAAATAAAAAAAGCAATTCTATAAAATTAATTAAACCATTAAACTAATAAAACAAAAATAAAACGTACATTTTACAACACAATAAATACAACTGTAGGGAAAATGTTGGATAGCGGAAAGATAAAACTTACTATTCCCACTCCAGTGAGTGCAACAGTAACGAAAGTGCTGGATAGCAAAGAGGTAAAAATTACTATTCCTACTCCAGTGAGTGCAACAGTAGTTAAAGTACCCCAGTTAATGCAACAGCAGGGAAAGTATTTGATAGCGG
The DNA here is from genome assembly GCF_964263255.1 of Lissotriton vulgaris. Lineage (NCBI taxonomy): Eukaryota > Metazoa > Chordata > Amphibia > Caudata > Salamandridae > Lissotriton > Lissotriton vulgaris. Next base: position 274,919,498 of record NC_141688.1, read on the forward strand.
AGTGGTAAAAATTACTATTCCCACTCCAGTGAATGCAACAGTAGGGAAAGTGCTGGATAGCGGAGTGGTAAAAATTACTATTCCCACTCCAATGAATGCAACAGTAGGGAAAGTGTTGGATAGGAGAGGGGTAAACATTACTATTCCCACTCCAGTGAGTGCAACAGTAGGGAAAGTATTGAGCAGCAGAAAAACAAAAAATACTAATAACATTTCAACAATTAAAAAAATATATGTTTTTAAAAATAAATAAAAACTATTTGAAAATATACCATTAAACATAATAAACATATAAAAATAAGACATATTATAGTGTTTATTATATATAATAAAACCGTACAACTTTTATAAACAATATTTATTTAAAAGAAAAAAACAATCAGAAACAAACAACTTATTTAAAACATATATGGATTCATTATATTTCCTATTACATAACACCATAGTTTAGTATTAAATGTAAAATATATTATTATTCAAAAATGTGATAAACTTTCATTAATTACACATTTTTTAACACTATAATATCACAAAACACACCTGAAATTAATTACAGTTTCGATTAATAATTACTAAATACTTATTTAAATTCATTAAAAAATATTTAATAATTCATCAATATAAAATCAATTATTTCTTACCCTTCCCACCATTTATACCTATAAACACAAGGACACACACCTAAAATTAATCTATAACCGATGGATGTGCAATAGTAACATATTTGTGGGTCAGGATCTCTACCAGTGTTGAGAACATATGGAGACTTAACTATGAAACGCTACTTTAGTCAGTTATTAAAAAGCTTAAGAAGTGGAATAACCTTCCTATAACTATCATTGGTAGATCGAATATAATTAAGATGACAATTTTGTCCAAGTTCTTCTATTTGTTCCGAGCAATCCATTTATGGGTCCCAAACTTTTTTTTTAAGAAATGAAATTAGAGGGAGCTATTATCTGTTTCATTTGGGTCGAAAAACAGGCACGCTGTGCTATAGGTTACCTTAAATTTCTTTATAATTTGTGAGGCTTGCAACTCCCTGGTTTTAAGCTATATTATTGGGCAGCATTTACGAGCCAGTTACAAAGTTTATTAACTGATAAACTGCAATACTATGGTATTGTATTAGCACTTGGCATGAATAGCCAAATGTTCCTCTATAGGATTAATGATCCTAATTATTACAAGAGAGTCCGCTCTAAGACTGTCAGAGACATGGGCTGGCGGGCGGACTTTGCCCGTCAGCCATTCTCGTGCAAAACGCGACCGCCCACCATAGAAGCGGCCGTCCCTCCTTGAGCAGTAGGATGCACCCGCCACACAGGTGGACGCATCCTGTATATTTACCATTGCGGGGGGCGGTGCAAAAAGCGCCGCCCGCCGCAATGGTAAAAATGCACATCGTGCATTTCAAAGCACAACATGACAGGCAGGTACCACCCATGTGCACCCCCGGACTCCCAGGGGGCCCGCAACAGGCCCCCGCAGGGAGTCTCCACATGCTGCCACAGGAAAAGCATGTCAATAAGGGCATCCTAATATGGCTGGCAGTGTCTCATAGACACCGCCACCATATTAAACATTTTCCGCCCTGGCCGTAAGGCGACCGGGGCGGAAAAGCGACGGGCGGCCTTTCCGTCCGTCGCGGTCCCCCCGCCATTCTAATATGGGGTATGGGGATTCAGGCGATGATGTCGGGCGGATTGCCCCCGCCAGGCCGGCGGTGGCTACCGCCAGCCTGACGGGGGCAATCCGCCCGACATCATAATGGGCCCCGTGGTTCGCATATGGCATCAAAGACTTGATTACTCTTCGCTTACGGTCAATGATCTCAAACAGCAGGAATATTTAAAACAATGGAACAATCCTTCTCTCCGGAGCATATTCCATGATTATACTGCATACAGATGAGCAAAATATGGAATTGTAAAATTGGGTCAGCTGTATGATCATAATGGCTTTACCACCTTTTTATCATTGCTAACTACTTATGGACTTCCTCATCAGCTATTTTATACATTTCTATAAATTAGAGACTACTTTTTAAAACAATTACCATTGCAGCTTCCATACTCACATGAACTATTAAAGTATATACTTAGGGGTTTATTAAGATGACGCGTGGAATCGGATAATGGGACTGCCCGCCATAAGGGCAGGGTTTCTGTGGGGGGTATCAGGATTCGCCCGCCACAGTCGCTGGAGCATCCTGCTTATTTTAACATTGTGGCGGCCGGTGCTTCCAGCACCGTCCGCCACAATGCTAAAAATGCAAGTATGCATTTGCATGCACAAAGCGGCAGGCACTGCGCGGTGCCTACCGCATTATGTATGCAAATGCAGAGGGGTACCACAGGTACCCCCCATGTGCACACCCCTCCCCATCCTTCACCCTGGGGGCTCACAACAGGCCCCTAAAGCAAAGACCGTATGCCTTTCCACGGCGGCAATGCATAGGACCGCAAGCATTGTAATATGGTTGGTGGTGTCACTGCCACGATATTTCCGTCCACCGCGGACCCCCAGCCATCCTAATATGGCGGGGGGTAATTTCAGTGAGGATGGCGGGCAGATTGCCCCCGCCGGGCCAGCGGTGGCACATGCCATCCTAATGGGGCCCTTAATCTTTCGCTTAAAGCTAGAATAAGCACTACATATATTTAGCTTTGTAATTTAAAAAGCACTGATACTAGACATTTAGCTGACAAATGGAGTCAAACACTTAGCTCAACTATTGACACATCTGAGATAATTACTGCACTGGACACTTTAAACAATCCCACTCATTCTATTAATTTGAAACTGCAACAATTTAGAATACATTGCCAGCTGTATAACACTACTGAGAGACTTAGTTAGTGGCAACAACAGTCACAGGGATCAGGTGGGGTTGGGGGAGATAGAACATGCAGTTCTAAGTGTGGCCAACGAGCTGCAGACATTTTGCATATGTTGCATACTTGTCCAATGTTGTCTGATTATTGGGGAAAGGTTATTAGATATACTGGGCAAAGTTTGGGATCTAACCTAGATTTTACTATTAATGAGAACATGCTGGAATATTAAGTATGTGATACTGCCGCTGTCACAAGTTTTATATCTAATGAAATAGTCGCTGTGAGGCTTTGTGTTGCAAGAGAATGTATCTCTTCTAAATGGCCTTCTTTTTTCAATTGGATTGTTCTTATGAAAGACACTTATCAAAGGGAACGAGTATTAGCTAAGACAAGTACCATAATGTTGATGCAAAAATGTACTCGTATCTGGAAATATTTTGAAAGAAATAGGGGGTTCCTTGCATGTATATATGTGTATATATGTAATTATGTATTTATTATTTACTATTGGTAAATGTTTGTTTGCTAACAATGTTAGTATCTATCAATATCTGTTTTTCTTAATTATCTTATTTTATTCTCATTTTTATTGGGTTTATATTTCTTTATGTACCCTCTGTTGAAAAAAATAAAAATAAATAAATAAAAGTGATTAACATAATTAATATTACATTTTAAATATATTATTATTCAAAACAGTTGATAAACTTTCATTGATTACACATTCTTTAACACTATAATATCCACAACACACACCTAAAATTAATTACACAATTACGATTAATAATTACTGATATATTAACTTAAATTAACAAATAATTAATAATTCATCACTAAAACAGCAATTACTTCCCATCCTTTCCACCATTTATACCTACAAACACCAGAACACACACCTAAAATTAATGCCACAATAACCACAATTAATATTTAAATAACTAATTTAAATTAATTAACAACTAATTAATAATTCATCAATAAAATTAAAATCACTTCCAACCCTTCCCACTATTTACACCTATAAACACCACAACACACCTAAAAATTAATTACACAATCACCATAACTAATTACTAATTAAATTATTAACATTATTTAACAATTAATTCTCAAACATGTATTAATAAATTAATTTACACGTTTAACAATATAACATCACAACTATACAAATATGAATAAATTAACATTATTCAATACATTTTATATTTAAATTGCTTCCCCCTGTTCCACTATAAATCCACAACCCGTTACGGAACTAAAAACGCAAATTTCAATGTAAAAAAAATAATAACTACTATAAATAATCAAGAAAATAATTACTTTCCACCCTATTGGTGGAGTGGAGTGGTGTGGCTCACTGGTTAGAGGCGGCAGACCCGTAAGCAGAGAACGGCCTGGAACCAGGGTTCAATCCCCGACGCGGCAGGGTCGTGGACCAGGGTCAAACGGACTCGATAATTCTCGCCTCGGTGCCTACTCTAACCAGGGAACACACTCGGCAACTCTGGGCATTAAGCTTGCCTCATCTCTACAACGGCCCCCCACAGACGCCGGGGATACCTGATTTCACCTTGGAGATACCCAGAAAGGGACCATCTCACAGGGAAAGCCTGGACGGGTTCCCCAGCGGTCTTCAGCGCCAGGATACTCCTTGGAGTCACAGTGCGCTTTACAAGTACACCCACATTTACATTTATTCCCCTATAAACTCACATACGCTACGGAACTAATAATGCAAAAAACAATTTAAAAAAATGTATAACTACTATAAATAATCAATTAAAAGTATATAATTAAATAACTTCCCACCCTATACCCCTATAAACCCACATGCCTGCTACAGAACTAAAAATGCAAAATTTCATTAAAAAAAGTTATTAACGACTAACATTTTAACACATAAGAAAAATACAAACAATTCTTATACAAAAAACAAACATCACAAACATAAAATATATACTAAAATACATTTATAAAAAAAAATCGATATTTTTAACAACTGTGGGGTCGATTCGAATTTGTAGCCGTTTTGGTACGAATCGTACAAATCTGTCAGAATCACGTACTACGATCCATAGTAAAAAAAATACATCTGAATCGTTGCGAACCGTACGAAAAGCAAGGGAAAATCCGTACAATACAGACCCTGAAAGTGAACTGTACTAATCGTAAACATGCCGACAAGTACGAACCGGACCGGGGAATGAGTACGCAATTCATACTGTAAATGTTGCGTATTAGCAATTCGTACGGAGAGCCACACATTCCCTTAGGGTACGGTTCGTACACCCCATGATCGTAGGTGTACGGTTCGTACACCTACGATCATGTAGTACGGTTTGTACACCCCATGAATGTAGGGGTATGGTTCATACACCAATGATCATGGGGTACGGTTTGTACACCTACGATCATGGGGTATGGTTCGTACCCCACATGATCATAGGTGTATGAACCGTACCCCAAGAGGTATACAAACCGTACCCCATGATCGTAGTTGTACAAACTGTACCGCTTACATCGATATTACTTACCTAAAATCAATATCTTGACCACAATATTTTTCTGCTGATATTTCTGGCACACAATATTTTTACCTAGATATTTGTGCAAATCGATATTTTTACATCGATATTTGGTCTCATCACTTCATGCTACATGAGAGCAGTGCGGAAATTGCACAGGGAGTCTCTAATGCTCTCCCAGGGACTGCTGGGACCAGGAAGCACAGGGGTAATATTCTGATGTGAAAATTACAAGGAGGGGAAATCTGACACCAGAACTGATGGGTGACACTGTAGTTTGACTCAGAATGTCTGCAAGGAAGGTGGACATAGGGGGAGCCGGACAAGCAGCAGGGATGCAGCAACAGCAACATGAATACTGCTAGGAATAACACTGAGATGATTGACAACTGACATGTGCTAGAGAGGAGGGTGGATTGAGGTGAAGAATGTTGAGGATGACTTGCTTTTGGGACAAGGCCAACCTGGAATGAGATGAGGCATACAACAATGGTAAATAAGGCCATACTAACGCCTGATAACTTATCCTAGCCATCACAGGCCAAGTTGGATGCAACATGGTCTACAGCTCTCCGACCCCCAGACTAGCGAGAATGACACCCCCAGACTAGCGAGAATGACAGGGCAGGCATCAGTGTGGCAGGACATCCCTTACCTTCCTTTTCCACACTGGTCTTCCTCTTTGAGATGCATCACTAAAATAATCAGGTCCCACTGAACCCCACAGTCTACAGTTAACTTGTGCTACCTTTTCTGTTGCTTTCCGTCAGCAGCGAGCTCATCACATGTATCACGTCAACATTTAAGTAGAGAAGAGTTGGACATGGACAGCATCATTAAGCCCAACAATTGCCCTCTGGAAGTAAAACTTACAGCTCAGTTCGTGGTTTCCATCACTATCTTTTCCCGCTTCCAGAAGTATTTTCACAGTGTCATGATAACCTCGCAGGTGATAGTGCGCTTTACAAATACACATAACATAACATTTGAGTACCCCCGCCTCCACTAAAACCAATGGTCTCTTTCCAAGATTGTGCAACTGTTGATAGTGACTCTGAAATGATGTCCTGGACTCTGAATGGCAGACTATGTTCAGTGCAGCCCGCAACAATTCCTAAAGTCATAGGCTCTTCATGGCAGAAAGATGAGTACCAAAAGCCTTGGAGAGTGAAATTAAACCAATTCCAGGAAACAGATGGTAACCGAAAAATGTTTGTGATCTTGAATGGTCTAGAAAGCACAATTACTGGGAACAATGTCAACAATTAAAATCCATTGTTTCGTAATTTAAAAGGTTTGTCTATCTCATTTAGCAGGAACTGCTTGCTCTTTGCTATGGTGAAGGGACGCAACACCAGTGCTGCTAGCTGCGTTTAAGCTTGAGGGACGCCTGGGACATATAACTTACTCTAAAGCGTACCTATATAATCCGAATCTAAGTTCTGCCCCTATATGCTGCCCATCACTAGATCCATCACTAGAACCTAAAGAATGTGAACACTGCAAACTGTAGTTCATTTTCAAAGCAATACTATCTTCAACCAATTTGAAACAGGTAGTGATGGGAGGCGAAATAATGGCTATGCTAATTAACGCACGTTCTCTAATTAAACATAATGTAGAGATGATAGTTAGTCATGGCCTGGATCTAGCTTTTGTTACGGAGACATGGCTAATGATTCATCTGATCCCTACTTAATGCAAGCAATCCCCACTGATTTCCAGATTATTAGTGCAGACAGAAACAACAAAAGAGGAGGTGAACTAGCAATCATGGCTAAATATGACATAGTGATAACAACATCCTCATTAGGGACCACACAGGACTGTGAATTCTTATCTTTCCAGATACAACTCAGTCCAAATGACTCTTGGAACGGCCTATTCATCTATTACCCACCGAGAGCTCGTACACCCCTGGTGGACAAACTTACCCTGTATCTAGAAACCAGTATTAATCATGCAAACTACACTATACTAGGCGTTTTAACCACCACTTTGAGAACTTATTTGATGCTGAAAATGCTGAGCTCTTCGATACTATGTCAAGCTTAGAGATGGAGCAAATAGTTAAGGAGAGTACCCATATTGCCGGTCACACATTGGATGGCCTTTTCACTTCCAATCCTAGCATCAAAATTAGGGAGATCCTACCAGTGGTGTGGTCAGACCATAGAGCTATATTGTTCTCTATTACAGCCTCCCCGCAGCCTAAGACAGAAACCATTCCAACAACAACACACACCTACCGTGCTTGGGCAGGAATTGACACGGACCGCCTTCAGGCAACCTTACTAACAAACAAACCTAACTTACAGGTTAAAACTGATCTGGCAGTTCAGAATATGAATTCCTGGATTACTAACGCTACTAACATAGTAGCTCCTCTAAAGACCATTTTCTCAAGGAGGAATAAACCTTCTGAACCTTGGTTTTCTGATAGATCATGGAAACATAAGCAGCTCTGCAGGAGAATAGAAAAACGATGGAGACAAAACTATAATAAAGATCTGAAAAAGTTCTATACACAGGCCTAGCTACCTATAAAAAACTTATCATGGAGAAAAAAGTAACTATTTTACTACGAAAATCTTGGCTGCTGAAAACTCGAGCAAAGAGCTCTTTGCAACTGTCAGAAAATTAACAAAACTATCGTCTAATACCAAATCTGACAATAATCCAGACTTTTGTAATACCCTTGATCAGTCGTTCGTGGACAAGGTGGAGCTGGTATATAGAACCTTTACCAACCCTCCCAAGGATTCACACTTCTCCAATGATGTACCATCTAATAAGGACAATTCAGTTCCAAATACATCTGGTTTCTTTTTTACCCCCCCCCTACTAGAGAACAAATTACTGAAATTATTTCAGTCACTAAATCAGGGGCACCTTCTGACCCGTGTCCCCCTTAACTGTTTCATCTTTTCTCTGGCATTCTCGGCGAACAGCTATTTGAGCTGTTCTCTGGAATCATACTGCAGGAGCAGTTTCCTGCTGCATAGTAGATAGCTTCTGTACTACCCCTGTTGAAAAAACCCGACCTGGATCCTGCTGAACCCAATAACAATCGTCCCATTTCCAGAATTCCATTTGTCTCCAAGATCCTAGAAAAATAACTGAACACCCAGCTTTCGGCTTATATATCCAGCAACAACCTTCTCGACCACTCACAATTTGGCTTTAGAGAAGGTCATGGAACCAAAACTGCCTTGATCACCGCCTGCGAGGAGCTCAGGAAAACATTGGATGAAGGCGGGAAGGCCGTCTTGATATTATTAGATCTATCGGCGGCCTTTGACACCGTCAACCACCACTTCCTCATTTCCAGACTGTCTGAATTGGGCGTTCAAGACTCTGCCACGACTTTTTTAACATCTTACCTCTCTGAGAGATCCTTTAGAGTTCAATTTAACGAAGCTAGCTCTCAAACCTTCAAGCTGCAATGTGGAGTACCGTAGGGCTCTTCTTTAAGCCCTACGCTATTCAACATTTATGTGACACCTTTGGCAGCAGTGATAAGCAAGTATGGGTTCTCAGTAGTGTCTTACGCGATGACATACATGTAGTTATCTCAGTCACCAACAACGTGGAGGAAACTGCTGCCCGCTCAATAACTTGATGCGCCACGTGAATTTGTGGATGCAATCCAACTGCCTTAAACTTAATGGCAGTAAGACCGAAGTATTGATGCTGGGCGCTAATCCCATTGCTTGGTCCGCAAACTAGTGGCCCTCAGAGCTTGATGAATGCCCTATGCACGTCTCAAAGGTCAAAAACCTCGGAATGACCTTTGACGGTAGATTGACATTTGACAGCCAAATTAACTGCCTTTCTTCCAGCTTCTGTTTTTTTCTTAGAATGATCAAATAGTTTCATGCCTTTATACCTTTTGAAGCACTAAAAACAGTGGTAATTGTGCTGGCCATTTCCAGGTTTGACCATGGCAATGCCCTTTATTTGGGGATCCAAACTCAATTCTTGAAAAAGTTACTACGACTGCAGAATGCAGCAGCCAGATTGATTCTGGATATACCTAAATATGAGTCTGTTTCTCAACAGCTGGAGGGATTGCACTGGCTGCCAGTCAATAAAAGAATAGTTTTTAAAGCTTTGTGCATCACCTTCAAAGCACTACAGGGGAAAGGCCCCTTGTACTTGCCAGTGCGTCTAAAATACTACGCAACATCCAGGAACCTCAGATCTACCCCAAAAAACTTTTGCAAGTCCAGAGATTCAAGCAAGTACGATGGGGAGGAAGGAGAGCCGCCAAATCCTGACATTTCCTACCACTAGCAGTTAAAAATAGTGCTGATTTGAAAAACATTCAGGAAAGCAGTAAAAACTTGGCTGTTTCAATCTGACCTCTAAATGTTTATACACATGCCTTGTTCACTCTTGTCCTAGTCCTTAAGGTCCAAGACGCTCCCGGGCATTTGTTGCGCTCTATAAATTCAAAAATCTAATCAAATCAAATCAAAAACCCTCATGTGGCAACCATCAGGAAAAAACTGTGTAACTGCACATACCGTTGATATTTATGCCCACCGAGTGTATGTTATACCTAAGTTTATCTTGATTTGCGTTAAACTTTTGCCACCAGTACAGCCCGAGAAAGAGCAACATTTGCTCTCCGTTCTACATGAGCGTTAGTTCTAAAACGCTTTACAACTATGGACAGGGTCTGCATAGCCTGTGCATATTTTTCACTAACTAAATGTGGAAGAAAGTCTGCACATTCATGCTATTTCTCCAGTTCATAAAATATGGTTATGTACTTGAGTCAAATTTATCTGGGTCGGTTGGCATCTAGGCTACTTTTGATTGGCAAGCAAAGTCTCACCAGTTAGCCTGAGGGCCAATCAGCTCACATAGTAATTTACAGTACTTTGCAAAAGTAGGAGGGAGGCTGAGCCATCTTCTTCCTTCTACAGCCGGGTCTGGTGGCTTAGTGGACTAATGCATCCACTGCAGGTTTCTGGGTTTGACCTCATGGTTGCAGGTTCAAATCCCAGCGGGTCCACTCAGCCTTTCCTCCATCTGAGTTTGATAAAATGAGTACCATTGAGTTGGAAAACAATAAACATTTGTTATTCAGTGCCTTGAGACCCACGGGTGATAAGTGTGCTTTACAAATACATATTTTATGTTACATGCATTGTGCATGCAAACATTCCCTGCAGATTTTCCTAAATAAATTGTGGTGCCTGAACCAGCCCAGGCTCAGAAATCGTCCTTCCCCAAAGTCTTCCTCGTTAAATAATTGGCAGACGTGACAGGCTCTTAGGTAAATAAGTAGATATTGATAATTACACTTTACCACTTTCCCCACTACTGTTCTTTTCCCATCACACTGTTCATCAACTTGTAGTTGAGTACAGGAGGTCCAACAAAAACAGATGGATTGAGTGCTTTAACAGGGAACAGAGGTAACAGAGAATGTGTGTCTGAGTATGTGAGTGTATGTATGCGTGTGTTTGTGGGGATAAGGGTTGGTGGTGGGGACTCACAGGCAGTTGATATCAGATATAGTGGGTATTTTTCACAGCATTCTGGAATGTAAAAAGCACATCCTTGACATACAGTGAGATTCTGGCTATCTCTGACATAAGAAAGGCCGCTTTATCACATATAGTGGGCATTCTTTAAATCATTGTGGGATGTGGGAATATTGTCAAAGCCTGGGATCTGTAGTAATTGAAACTGTCCACAGTCTTCTTGATTGAAAGACGGAGTTTATTTCAAACAAGTTCACCCACGAATAACGTGTCCTCTCAGACTGGAGTTCACTCAGTAACTGCAGTCACTGAGCGAACCACGAGCCAGGAACACTCACATACATTCAAAGGAACACAAGTCTTAAAGGGACACATAGAATAATAATCACGAGCAACTAATAACATAACAATCTATTACATCATCTTCCCCCTTATCAGAAAAACAAAAATAAAAAAAACACAAAATATATATATATATACCCTAATATCTAACAAAATCATTAAACCTAACAGCGGCTTTTTTTACCCTACCATTTCTATTGAAAGAAACCGAAGTAGAAGGTTGAATGGCAGAAGCAGCATGTGAGCTCAAGGAATTTGAGGTATCAGAGATGGAAGTATTCACATTTCTTCCGCCAGTACTTGATGTTAACCAGTGAGACCAACCACAGTTACCCTCGACCCCTCTGTCCTTATGCCTGTTAACCACTAATGCCAGATTTTCAGACATCTTAACTAGCTGTCTGACACTCCACCAACCCTTCTCTCCCAAGAAAACTGCACCTTTACTAATTTTCTTTCCTTGAGCAGCTTGGGCCTTACAAACGTGATCTCTCAGTCAGGTCAATGAACTCAATAGATTGAACCTTTGTAGGTGACATGAAGCATTGAAATGGAGAAAACATCAACAATACAATTTAACTTGTGAAGCCTATGCAACTCCACAGTGAGGACCAAGACCTAATGAATATGATTCAAAGGGTTTTATTGGATTACCAATCAATCCAGTCAATATGCAAGCAATATGTAGATTCAAGATTCAAAAAGTGTACTAGTACAATAGGCAAAGAAAATATCCCAGTTGGTTGAGGCGCAATAACATGGATACACAATTGTGACCACCACAAGCATATAATATCTAATAAAGGTGAACAGGTTTTCATATAAAAAACGCCCTTCTCTAAATTGGTCAAATATAGAATCATCTATCATAGGTTTTTAATTAAGGAGCAATAAAGGTAGGTGTCAGCATGATCAGACTTCAGTAGGAGTCTTCTAGAAAAGGAATTAAGGGGAACATGCATCAACATTGTAAATTGCAAATACCTAATTGGAAATTCCAGAGAATCGCAATTAGGTCATTGCAATTTACAAAGCATGAAACACAAAGAATTCCAGATTGCGATTCCTAGGGGGTCGCAAATTGCTCTACCTCATTAATATTAATGAGGTAGATCAGACTTTGTGACCCCCTAAAAATCGCAAAAATCACAATGATGGTAGCTTACTGAGGTCAGCAGACCACCATGTCCGTGATTGTGTTTATATAAGAAATCTTTTTGTGTTTTTTTTAAAGCAGCCCGTTTTCCTTAAAGGAAAATGAGATGCTTTACAAAAAATGAAATGAAAAGTTTTCTTTTTATTTTTAAGAGCAGGAAGTGGTCCATGGGTCCACTGCCTTCTCTTAAATATGCTATTACAAATATTCACAAAGGGAAAGGGGTCCCTCAGGGAGCTTTTCCCATTTGCGAATGGGTTACCACCTACTTGTAGTAGGTGGTAATATGCGAATGTTTTGCGAATGCATTCATGGGCACAAAACATTCCTGCATACTGTTAGGATTTGGTATATGGCAGGGACACCCTTAAGACGCCCCTTTCAAATACTGAATTTTGATACCCATTTTGCGATTCGGTAACAGGCCACTGAATGGCAATTTGGGTTTGATGCATGTGAATAGCTTTTTTTGTATTCGCAAACGGGCCGTTTCTGCGAATCAGCCCATTTGCGAATACAAACATGCTTCATGCATGTGCCCCTAAGTGTTTAGCATAAAGGTTCACATTTGCAAGAATAGGGCAAGCAGAGTGGTCGGAACCTCTCAAAGTCTAATAGAGATCTCTCCTACAGCCTAGCTCCAACAGAACAAATGTACAGCTGTGAGATCCCCAATAGAAGAGAAACATGAGATTCAAACATATTATTTCTGTTCACACAACCACCAACCAATCAAAGCTCTATTCACATGTTCCTGGAACATGGCTCTGAATTCCTAACGCATCAAACTAAGGCTACCACGTCTCAGCCTTGAACATCTTGCCTTTATGGTACACAGTGAACAGAAAGCTTCTATTGATCAATGTTCCTCCATGTTTGCTATAAGCCCTCTAATTCAGACAATGAACCTTTCACTAGCTAATGCAAATCATGATAATGAACCTGCAAGTGGAAAATGAAAACATTCTGATGAAACAAACAGCATTTCAACTAAGGCCTGCAGTCAGGCTAACATAGAAGAGCATTTGATGTGCTTTTCAGCCTACATGATCATACATGCACACGTGTAACTTTAAATGAACTGCAGATGTGAGAAAAAGAATACATGTTTAGATATGCAATATAAGTTAAAGTGTAAGCACAAAACGTATTTAAGAATACATATTTCATGTTTAAACTAAACATTATTGCTCACATTTATATAAATCTCGAGTTTCTACAGTGAATACATTTTAGTAATGCGTTTAAATGTTTCACTGATGTAAATAAAATTTAAGACACGCAGTGAATATAATGCACATACATAATTGCACTCCTGTGACGTGTAAGTGTGAAGTCTTCTTTGTGTTGCTCCACCATTAAAATGGGGAATTGCCACAATAATCAGAGGTAAAGCACCCAATTTCACAGGAAATTTCCCAAGGTTTTGACTATGTAGCAGCAGGAAATTTTACCTGCCATGCAGTGCTGGTTGATCCAGGATGTGATATTCTCACACCTCTTGATATTTCTGATTTGTCTGGAAGTTGTATTTCTGAACAAATCATAAAATTGCTTCAAACTTGCAATGGAGCCAACATAGGACATTGTTTCTATAATTCTAGCAATTGATAAAGCAACAGAGCCCCACCCTTGTCATATACAGACTATTCTTAGCAACAATTTTGATACCCCATGATAAACGGTGTCTCATGCTGCCAAAGTGTGACAAATTCAATTTGATTAATCCTTATTGGGGTACAAAAAGTATCCACAAAAGTTCAGACAAACGAAATAAAAATATATAAAAAGTATGCAATAAAACTTACAATTAATTAAAACAGTTCTTAAAATACGTTATTAATTACAATGTCATGACAAACATACCAGAAATAGTTCTGATAGATATTCAGATTTAGTCACTATTCATCAAAATACAGACTTGGACAGGCTTTCTTAAAAAAGCAGCCATATGAGCGATTGACTCATCATCATTGAGTTGTAGCAGCATACTAAATCCTGCCCTCAAGTCTGTAATATTGCGCCTCTTTATCAGGCAGAACTTTGTGTACATAGAATAAAAACCATAAAACAATAGAAAATGCCATGTGGATTGACCTGAGCTCCCATTACTTGGGCAGGGCAAGGAGTCAAGGAGGGGAAGCATAGCAAATAGTTGACGGTGCCAGCCCTATAGTGGAACAGCCACATTTGTCTAAGGTTCCAATATAACGCCACATTCGTCTAAGGTTCCAATATACCGCCGCATTCGTCTAAGGTTCCAATATACCGCCGCATTCGTCTAAGGTTCCAATATACCGCCGCATTCGTCTAAGGTTCCAATATACCGCCGCATTCGTCTAAGGTTCCAATATACCGCCGCATTCGTCTAAGGTTCCAATATACCACCGCATTCGTCTAAGGTTCCAATATACCGCCACATTCGTCTAAGGTTCCAATATACCGCCACATTCGTCTAAGGTTCCAATATACCGCCACATTCGTCTTTTTAATCTCTGGGACTAATCCTCCATCACAATACAAATGTAGACAGAGGTAGCTGTAACTGCGTTATACCTGTAGCATGATTGCCCTCGGGGTTCTTAAAAAGTTGCTGGTAACCAATCTTGCACAAACAAGATAAAATCCTGGTTAGCCATGGGATAGTCATGTCATTATCACATCTAATGCAATCTGTAATAATATATCTTTTAAGGCTCGCCTCCTTTTTTTCCATTCTGCTAACCATAGCAGTGGAGGACAGGCACTAATATAAACTTCTAAAGAGGGTAAATTCAATTTACGGTAACAGATAAAATGGGGAGAGGAAATGGAGCCAGTCAAAACCCTACGGCAAAATGTGTTTTCTTCTGTCTGAATAGTATTGCATTTGGTAATGCCCTATACGATGGCCCCATATGTAGCCATTCGAAGGCAGTGCATTGTGGCAATTTACAAAAGAGGGGCATGAGAGCATCCTCCCCCCAACGCCTCCCCCCCCCCGCTGCGGAAGGCTAAACAATGAGCTGATCGCCTAAGAAAATGTTTTCTGCAATGAGCAATATGCGCTGCCCTAGCTCCGTTGGCGGTGAAATCTAGACCCAGGTTAGAGAAAGTGCTAGTGCATTTTAAACTTTGGTTGAGCCATTCAAGCTAACCCTGAAATAATACAGGTGCATCCTTAACAAATAGCAGACATTCTTTTTCCTAACATTCCTTGTAGTCAGGATATAACAGTGGATCATCTTTCATATACCGTGGTCATTCTTTTTGACATCCTGACAGTCACTGGCCTAGTAGTGATTTACATATTACATATGGAGGATGCGTTCAGGAGGTTTTCTAATCCCCCTGTGTTGCTTGATCATCACAACGGTGGTGAAACCCCACACACTTTGGGAATTCGTGGTCATATCTGACTATTCTGGGCATAACAATGCCCCATGCTTGATAGATTGTAGCTTCCTGTGTCATAATGGTTGCCCATCCTTATAAAAGTGTACGTGTTCTTTACATAAATGTGGCTAACTATTCTGTAACGCCAGCATGGTACCCAGAGTGCCTTTCATTGACATGTTAAGGACAGTCATATAAAAAAATGGAAAAAGATCTTCAGGTGCTTTGGTGAGGCTGCATCTCCATATATGTCCAGTATGTAAAATGTGGGATTTAGGGTTCCCGTTGGACAGTAGGCACCCCCTCCACTGACCCTCAAAAGGGTACCAGGCGGTAATTCAAGCAGGAGGGGAGCATGCGGCACACACACACACACACACACACAAACACTGACCCATTCACATGAATACTCACAAACAACCCAATGAAACACAAGCATGCACACATACACCCACCATTCACAAGCACACACATTTACACATGCACATACATTTATACATACACACACGTACGACACATAAAAAAAACATAACACTTACTTCTCGTGGAAGGAACCCTCAGTGATTCCAGAAACATTGGGATGGCTGCCTCTTCTTATTGGCTGACCTTAGGTCTATACACTGCCCCCATCGACCCCGTGACGAGGCATCAATGATAGACACTTAGCTCTGTGCACTTCAGAGCTAAAAACCAAAGTGCCCAGGTCCAAGTTCATCAGTGATACTTCCCTTCGTCCTGAGGGGCACGGCCTCGAGGCACTTTGCCAGGCTGAAGATGTCACACCCACAGGGCCTTGTCATATTCAGCTCAGCAAAGTTCAGCTCAGTCAGCCAGGCACCTGTGCAATTAGCTCTTGTCTGAAAAATAGAATGTTTGTCAGGCTGACCTTTGATCAGGCTGACACTGTTTATGTCAGCAATAGGGTGGGGGGGTGACCCTTCCGCCCTTAAAGGACAGTCCTCTCCTGCTGCCAGAATGCATGTTATTCTTAGAATGGTCACCTTAGAATTATTGAGGCAATGCTATCCGGGGATGGAAGAGAAGAAGAGAAGTAGGTGAGTCGATGGAAATGAGAAAGGAGTGGACCCGTGTTGAAATGGAAGGGACACAGATAGACAGGAGAAGTGCACAGGGTCACTCTTGTGTGCACTGGGTGTGAGGTGGTGTGAGAAGTTGGCCTGATATGTAGTGTTTCCAATTCTGGAACCACTGGGTATCAGTCCAAACAAACCCCAAAGATGTCAGGTTGTAAGTCAACCTTGTTAGACAAGCTATCCTAGTGGTAGCATGGACTAAGCAGCCTTAAAGGCTTAACTTAAGAGGTCGTGTTAAGCGAGCTGTTTTACCACATACAATCCTGTAATCAAATGAAAGGACACCACACAAGTATATATTATAAAAATATATGTATTTATTTCTAAATTACTCCCCAGTACTCTTTATGAGGAAAGGGGCACAAGCGTTAAATCAAAAGCACAGTAAAACATATAAAGTTGCACAATTATGGATGAGGGCGGGTGGCCACTCAGACCATATACTAAAAAAATGGTATAAGTAACACTTATCGAACAATGGTTAGGCCTAGGGCCTAGAGATTCGCTGGGAGCAGTCAGGACTAGCAATGCTGAAGTCGGGAGTAGCCCACAGGAGACGGGTGCAGCACGGAAAGTGCGGCGCGCACCAATGCAATGTCAATGGTGCGTAAAAGTTAGTTAAAGTGAATTAAAAGATACTTTAGCTGAACCTAGGAACACAAAACTTTAGACACAGACCCTAGAGGTGTGTACCAGTGTATGGACACCGGCGTTGCAATGTTACCTCACCCACAGGCCGTGGGTGCACAGGGTCGAAGTGGCGTCGGGGTTCTGACACGCAGGTTCTTGGTGCTTGAAGCTGTTGCAGCTGCAGGCGATGTGAAGCAGAAGTGTCCGGTGCGATCCAAGGGTGGATCGAAGTAGAAAAGTACCTGAAAGCAGAGGGGACAGAGTCTGGGTCACTCAGCAGTGACCAGGGTGGAACCAGGACGGAACCAGGCAATGTCGGGCGCAATCAGGCGGTTGTCGATAGGCTTCTCTCCGCTGTCACGTGGGCTCTGGGGCATCTGCGACATCCAGGAGCAGGTCACGATCTGTCCCACGTAGGCTCTCGCCGTCAGCACCGTCGGCTTCAAGATTGCAGCAAACAGCACTTGGCAAAAGCAATCCACGCGGAACCGGGAGATTGCTTATCACTCGAACCAGGAGGGTCAGAGTGGGGGCTCCTTTTCACAGGAGCTGGTGCAGATCTGGAGCAACCAGAAAAGCGAGTCGTATTTCAAGTTTCGTCGGCACAGGGGCCACAAGCCAGCTGGCAAGTGACCGGGCCAACGCGTCGAGCCCACACAAGCAGAAGGGCCCCACGCAGCACTCGTCGAGTGTGGAGGGGTGAGCTTTGGTGCAAGTGGAGCTGGGGGCTGGGGCTTCTCAAACCCCGGTGTACAGCTTCGAGGGTCACTCGTGGGCTGCACGGTCAGCGCCTCGTGGCCTTTTCAAGATGGCGTGCCCCACGCTTCCGGTCGCCTCCACGGGTCTCAGCTCTGCAGGGACTGTGGATCGGGCAGGTAGAAAGCAGGCAAGCTTGATCTCGTCGATCTCTGTCGCTCGAGTTCCGGCGGGAACTGCAACAAAGCAAGGGTCGAGGGCTGGTTGGTACCTGTTTGCACAGGGTGGTCACTCCTTGACCACAAGGGAGATTCTTCAGTCTTCTAACGTTGTGCAGAAAGTCGAAGGGTCCGGAATTCGTTTCTTATGTTTCTTCAGGATGATCTGAGTTGCATTGGCACTGCTCCCCCTCTTATTCGAATCTGGGGGGTTGGACATCCTGCTAGGTCCCCTCCTATGGGTGGGACCCAGGAAGGGGGTGGTTACACCCCTCTCCTTTGATCCTGGCCGCGCTGGGACAGGGGCTGGGAGGCCCCAGAACCGGTTTGGCCGGATTATGCAAGGGGCAGCCTTGTGCTCCCCAGGCAGTGTCTGGTTTCTTTGAAACCTCCCTACTCCAATCCACTATCTCCTGTCTGGGGTGGTTTGACACCGCCCTGTGACAGGAAACTCTTTGTCCAGGCCTCCTCTGCCGAGTTTCGGTCAGCAGCAGGAGGCCAGACCCGTGTCTGTGGCAGGGGCATCCATTTTGTGGATCTGAGGCTCATTTTAAATCAACCGCGTTTCAGTAAAGTAACATGTCTTCTCCCACTAGAAGGGTGGAATGCTACCCCCGTCGCCAGAACTGGCGAGGGGGTAGTATTCCAATTCGTATGACACCTTACACGACATGTTTTGATAAAGCCAAACCAAAGTTGCTATATAACCGCGAGGATTATAAGGCGTTTAAGAGTATATGGTATGGCATTATCCCGGATCAGCTTAGGGAGTTGTTCCCGACAGCTGCAGACAGGCTCAGCTCATGCCAGAGCTCCATCTCACATAAAACCACGCACTCTGCCTCCAGGATCGATGAGGCCTTCCATAGGAGTGGCTTACAGGCTATATATGTGTCCAGATATAGGTTTAGATATAGGTATACTATATCTAAGCAAGGGGTGATTACACCCACTTGCCCCAGCTGAGTGATCAGCCAGTTGTGTCAATTTAAGAACCAGCCAGGGGTGGCAAAAGCTATGCTTCAGCCCCTGGTAGGCCTTGGTGGCACCTATGCCCTGAGCACCTATAGTGCATGGTACAGGGGCTGACAAGGAGTCCATTTCCAATTGTGGTATGTACCTATAGCACATGTATTATAAATTTAGAGAGAGAACAGCAGGCTGGGGGTCTGATTAGCAGGCCCACAGCCTCAGTAAGTCGAAAACCAGTGAAGCAAAAAGCAAAAATTGGGGTGACCATAGGATAGCAGACCCTACTCTCCTACATAACCCCCCCCCCCAAACGCAGGGACATTAAACTTAACCTTGACCAGATAAGTCTTCATGTTCTAAGTGGAAGTACCTGGAGAGACCATCTGCATTACCATGGTCAGTCCCTGGGCGGTGCTCCACTGTAAAGTCCATCCCCTGTAGGGAAATGGACCACCTGAGCAGTTTGGGATTTTCACCCTTCATCTGATTTAGCCACAAGAGGGGCTTATGGTCTGTCTGAATTAGGAAGTGAGTACCAAACAAGTATGGCCTCAACTTCTTCAGGGCCCAAACCACAGCAAAGGCCTCCCTCTCAATAGCTGACCAACGTTTCTCCCTGGGGGTCAGCCTTCTGCTAATAAAAGCAATGGGCTGGTCTTGACCATCTTGATTAAGTTGTGAAAGCACAGCTCCCACCCCCAACTCAGAAGCATCTGTCTGTACAATGAACTGTTTGGAGTAGTCAGGACTCTTCAGGATAGGTGCAGAGCACATGGCCTTCTTCAGGTCATCAAATGCCTTTTGACAGCTAACTGTCCACTGAACCTTTTTGGGCATCTTCTTGGATGTCAAGTCATTCAATGGTGTCACAATGGACCCATAGTTCTTTACAAATTTTCTGTAATACCCAGTCAGGCCCAAGAAGGCTCTGACTTGTGTCTGGGTAGTTGGAGGAGCCCAGTCCTGTATGGTCTGGATCTTGCTCTCCAGTGGTTGAACTTGACCCCCACCTACTAGGTGGCCCAAGTACACAACCTTGCTCTGCCCTATCTGGCACTTAGTAGCCTTGATAGTCAGGCCTGCCTTTTGCAGGGCCTCCAGAACCTTCTTCAGGTGGATCAGGTGATCCTCCCAGGTGGAGCTAAAGACAGCAATATCGTCTAGATATGCTGCACAAAAGTCATCCAGCCCAGCAAGGACTTGATTCACCAACCTTTGGAAGGTGGCAGGTGCATTCTTCAAACCAAAGGGCATCACCACAAACTGATAATGTCCACTAGGGGTAGAGAATGCTGTTTTGGCTTTTGACTCTTCAGCTAGTCTGATTTGCCAGTAGCCAGCTGTCAAATCAAATGTGCTCAGAAACTTGGCAGAAGCCAATTTATCAATGAGCTCATCTGCTCTTGGAATGGGATGAGCATCTGTCCTAGTGACAGCATTGAGACCTCTGTAGTCCACACAAAACCTCATTTCTCTCTTCCCATCCTTGGTATGAGGTTTTGGCACAAGGACCACTGGGCTAGCCCATGGGCTCTCTGATGGCTCAATCACTCCAAGCTCTAACATCTTTTGCACCTCAGCCTTTATACAATCCCTGACATGGTCAGGTTGCCTGTAGATCTTATTCTTCACAGGCAGATTGTCACCAGTGTCCACCTCATGGGTGCACCAGTTAGTCTGACTGGGTGTGAGTGAAAACAAATGCCTGTGGGCCTGCAACACCTGTCTGCAGTCCACCTGTTGCTGCTCAGTGAGGCTGCCTGCCAAGGCTACTCCATCAACTGAACCATCATCAGGGTTCTGGGAAAGCAGGTCTGGGAGAGGGTCACTCTCTTCCTCCTGTTCCCCATCTGTGGCCATGAGGAGACTCATGTCCTCCCTGTCAACAAATGCTTTCAAACGATTTACATGGAGCACCCTGTGGGGGCTCCTAGGGGTACCAAAGTCAACCAAGTAGGTGACTTCTCCCTCCTTTTCAATGATAGGGTAGGGTCCAGTCCATTGGTCCTGGAGAGCTGCTGGCCCCACTGGGTCCAACACCCACACCTTCTGCCCTGGCTGGTACTCAACCAGAACAGCCTTTTGGTCATGCCAAGCTTTCTGTAATTCTTGACTGGCCTCAAGGTTTTTGGATGCTCTCTCCATGTATTCAGCCATCCTGGAGCGGAGACCAAGTACATAGTCCACAATGTCTAGTTTAGGCTTTTTGAGAGGTAACTCCCATCCTTCCTTCACCAAACTCAGTGGACCCCTTACAGGGTGGCCAAACAAAAGTTCAAAAGGGCTGTAGCCTACCCCCTTCTGTGGGACCTCTCTGTAAGCAAAGAGCAAGCAGGGTAAAAGGATGTCCCATTTCCGCCTAAGCTTCTCTGGTAAACCTTTTATCATTCCCTTTAGGGTCTTGTTGAACCTTTCCACAAGCCCATTGCACTGTGGATGGTAGGGTGTGGTAAACTTATAGTTTACTCCACACTCTTTCCACATTGCTTTTAGGTATCCAGACATAAAGTTGGTACCTCTGTCTGAAAGAACCTCCTTTGGAAAGCCCACTCTTGAGAAAACTGCAATGAGGGCTTTTGCCACCACAGGAGCTGTGGTGGTCCTCAGGGGAATTGCCTCTGGATACCTGGTGGCATGATCCACTACCACCAGTATAAATCTGTGCCCAGATGCTGTTGGAGGATCCATGGGACCCACAATGTCTATTCCAACTCTTTCAAAGGGTACCCCCACCACAGGTAGTGGTATCAGGGGGGCCTTTGTTGTGCCACCTGACTTACCACTGGCTTGGCAAGTGACACAGGAGCGACAAAACTCCTTGACATTTTCTGACATGTGAGGCCAGTGAAAGTGTGGAACAAGCCTGTCCCAAGTCTTATTCTGGCCTAAGTGTCCTGCAAGGGGAATATCATGGGCCAAGGTAAGAAGGAAGCCCCTAAACTTCAAAGGTATAACCAACCTCCTGGTTGTGCCAGGCTTGGGGTCTCTAGCCTCTGAATAAAGGAGCCCTTCATCCCAATACACTTTATGGGTACCTTGAGCATTCCCTGCAGCCTCAGCAGCAGCTTGCTGTCTGAGGGGTTCAAGTGAAGGGCAATCTAATTGGGCCTGCCCCAGGTCTGCCCTTGAGGGTCCCCCTGTCCCCAGAAACTCAACCTGATCAGGTTCAAGCTCCTCTGAGACAGTCTCCTCTTGGACTGCAGAATCAGTTTCCTGTGAAACTTGATCCTCAACCTGGGGCAAGTGGGAAGGCGCAGCCTTAACCCTCTTGCTCCTTCTCTTGGGTTGTGGTTGGTCTATTGTTTCAAGATCCACCACTGGTTCAGGAAGGCACTTCTTAGCCTGAGACCTTGTCACTGCAAGGACATGAGCTGAAATCCCTAGCATTTCTGCATGAGTCCTGTACTCCACTTCTGACCAAACTGAGCTTTCAAGATCATTGCCTAACAGACAGTCTACTGGGAGGTCTGCACTCACAACAACTTTCTTTAGGCCATCTACCCCTCCCCAGGAGAAGTTCACAACAGCCACACTATGGGAAGTAGTGGAGTTGCTTGCATTGGTCACTAGGTAACTTTCACCTTGCACAATCTGTCCAGGGTCCACAAAGTCAGGTGTCACCATTGTGACACTGGCACTAGTGTCCCTGTAGGCCTGAGCCAGTTTCTCATTGATTAAGGGAGTCTGCCTATATTTGCCCAGGTTACTGGGGCTTACTGCAGTGGGCAAAGATAAGTCCACATCATATAGGAGAACTGCCTGTGTGGGGATTCTGACTAGGCCAGATTCCACCTCAGTACCCAGGGTAAACCCTACTAAACCCTTTGGCTGTGTACCACCACTGTTAACTGTACTAGGGGGAGCAGGTGCTTTAGGAGCTGCAGTGGTGGGGACTGGATTTTTCTTAGTGCATTCACTGCCCCAGTGTGAAACTGATTTGCAGGTATTACACCAAGATTTCTTTGGGCCATCATTCTTCTTTTTCTTGTTTCCATTTTGGGAACCCCCCTCCTTATTGCTAGTTTGGGGGCCTGAAGACTTCTGGTCCTTTTCTTTATCTTTCTGATTCCCACCCTTCTGGTCTGTTTTCTTCTGGTCACCTTGGTTCTGGTTTTTCTGCTTAATCCTTGTTCTGACCCATTTGTCTGCCTTCTTTCCCAATTCTTGGGGAGAGGTCAAATCAGAGTCAACAAGATATTGATGCAACAGCTGGTTCTGACAGTTATTAAGGATCTGCTCTCTCATCATAAGATTGTACAATCCTGTATAGTCTGAAACTTTACTTCCCTGCAGCCAACCCTCCAGAGCCTTAGTGGCACAATCTACAAAATCAGTCCAGTCCTGAGTCTGTGCTTTTTGGGTGTCTCTGAACAACAACCTGTATTGCTCAGTGGTTAGGCCAAACCCTTCAATAAGAGCACTCTTCAGAACAGAGTAGTTTTTGGCATCCTCAGGTCTAACAGTGAGGAGCCTGTCCCTCCCTTTCTCAGAAAAGGAGTACCATAAAATTGCTGCCCACTGATCCTCAGGGACCTGCTGTACCATGCAGGCCCTCTCAAGAGCAGTCATCCATTTGTGGATATCATCCCCTTCCTTGTAGGGGGGCACAATTGTTGTCAGGTTTCTATTGTCATAGGCCCTGTCTTTTTCTTTAGGAACTTTGCTGCCACCAGTGGCATCTAAGCCACACAATTTTCTTTCTCTTGCTAAAGCAAGTTTAGCTTGAGCCAAGCTACCTCTTCCCTTTCTATTTGGAGTTGGACAGCCCTCATCCTGGCCCTATGCTCTTTTCTCTGGGAGGAAGTCATCCCTCTTTGAGATTCTCTTGAGGCACTAGAAAGATGAGAGTCCCCTGATGGAGATCTCACCCTCCTGTTGCCTGGGAGAATTAGGTTATGAGATCTGGAGTGGTGCTGGCCCTCTCCATTCTCATGTAGGTCCAAGTTGGCCTGGTTAAGCCTGGCAACCTGTACCTGATTTCCCCTCTGATCCTGATCTTCAGGCTCTTCTACATCAGAGCTTTCCTCTTCCTCTTCTTCCTCCACTACTTCATCTTCAGGAAGATCCTCATTCTCAGGGGAGTTTATCCCTTCACCTGTTTCTAAGGGAGCCTGACTCACCTTATCTAAGTCATCCTTTTCTAGGAGAGCTACTAGGGAAGGAATGGTAGGGCCTCTGCCCTTTTTTAGCCCCCTGGCTGTGCACAAGGCACTCAGGTCTTTGTGGCTAAGGTTGTCATATCTGGATGTTGTCCCTATAGGATCAACTATTACAGGAGCAGAGCCTGAGGCTCTACCTGTATCAGACATGACTGCTAGTGAGGTGTAAGTGATGCACTTACCTACACTAAGTGGTTTCCTACTGTACCTTGCTAGTGAGTTGTAGTCAGGGTGTGCTAATCCCTTTAATCTACAACTACTAAGTTCAGTAGAACTTAATATGCTAAGCTTTTGATTTATATGTACCTAGAGGTACTTGATGTGATCTTTCAATTTGATAAAGATTGCAATGGTAAAACAAACAGCAAGCTCAAATCCGCACCGCTGCACACCAATGTGAGAAGTTGGCCTGATATGTAGTGTTTCCAATTCTGGAACCACTGGGTATCAGTCCAAACAAACCCCAAAGATGTCAGGTTGTAAGTCAACCTTGTTAGACAAGCTATCCTAGTGGTAGCATGGACTAAGCAGCCTTAAAGGCTTAACTTAAGAGGTCGTGTTAAGCGAGCTGTTTTACCACATACAATCCTGTAATCAAATGAAAGGACACCACACAAGTATATATTATAAAAATATATGTATTTATTTCTAAATTACTCCCCAGTACTCTTTATGAGGAAAGGGGCACAAGCGTTAAATCAAAAGCACAGTAAAACATATAAAGTTGCACAATTATGGATGAGGGCGGGTGGCCACCCAGACCATATACTAAAAAAATGGTATAAGTAACACTTATCGAACAATGGTTAGGCCTAGGGCCTAGAGATTCGCTGGGAGCAGTCAGGACTAGCAATGCTGAAGTCGGGAGTAGCCCACAGGAGACGGGTGCAGCACGGAAAGTGCGGCGCGCACCAATGCAATGTCAATGGTGCGTAAAAGTTAGTTAAAGTGAATTAAAAGATACTTCCGCTGAACCTAGGAACACAAAACTTTAGACACAGACCCTAGAGGTGTGTACCAGTGTATGGACACCGGCGTTGCAATGTTACCTCACCCACAGGCCGTGGGTGCACAGGGTCGAAGTGGCGTCGGGTTCTGACACGCAGGTTCTTGGTGCTTGAAGCTGTTGCAGCTGCAGGCGATGTGAAGCAGAAGTGTCCGGTGCGATCCAAGGGTGGATCGAAGTAGAAAAGTACCTGAAAGCAGAGGGGACAGAGTCTGGGTCACTCAGCAGTGACCAGGGTGGAACCAGGACGGAACCAGGCAATGTCGGGCGCAATCAGGCGGTTGTTGATAGGCTTCTCTCCGCTGTCACGTGGGCTCTGGGGCATCTGCGACGTCCAGGAGCAGGTCACGATCTGTCCCACGTAGGCTCTCGCCGTCAGCACCGTCGGCTTCAAGATTGCAGCAAACAGCACTTGGCAAAAGCAATCCACGCGGAACCGGGAGATTGCTTATCACTCGAACCAGGAGGGTCAGAGTGGGGGCTCCTTTTCACAGGAGCTGGTGCAGATCTGTAGCAACCAGAAAAGCGAGTCGTATTTCAAGTTTCGTCGGCACAGGGGCCACAAGCCAGCTGGCAAGTGACCGGGCCAACGCGTCGAGCCCACACAAGCAGAAGGGCCCCACGCAGCACTCGTCGAGTGTGGAGGGGTGAGCTTTGGTGCAAGTGGAGCTCGGGGCTGGGGCTTCTCAAACCCCGGTGTACAGCTTCGAGGGTCACTCGTGGGCTGCACGGTCAGCGTCTCGTGGCCTTTTCAAGATGGCGTGTCCCACGCTTCCGGTCGCCTCCACGGGTCTCAGCTCTGCAGGGACTGTGGATCGGGCAGCTAGAAGGCAGGCAAGCTTGATCTCGTCGATCTCTGTCGCTCGAGTTCCGGCGGGAACTGCAACAAAGCAAGGGTCGAGGGCTGGTTGGTACCTGTTTGCACAGGCCGGTCACTCCTTGACCACAAGGGAGATTCTTCAGTCTTCTAATGTTGTGCAGAAAGTCGAAGGGTCCAGAATTCGTTTCTTATGTTTCTTCAGGATGTTCTGAGTTGCATTGGCACTGCTCCCCCTCTTATTCGAATCTGGGGGGTTGGACATCCTGCTAGGTCCCCTCCTATGGGTGGGACCCAGGAAGGGGGTGGTTACACCCCTCTCCTTTGATCCTGGCCGCGCTGGGACAGGGGCTGGGAGGCCCCAGAACCGGTTTGGCCGGATTATGCAAGGGGCAGCCTTGTGCTCCCAGGCAGTGTCTGGTTTCTTTGAAACCTCCCTACTCCAATCCACTATCTCCTGTCTGGGGTGGTTTGACACCGCCCTGTGACAGGAAACTCTTTGTCCAGGCCTCCTCTGCCGAGTTTCGGTCAGCAGCAGGAGGCCAGACCCGTGTCTGTGGCAGGGGCATCCATTTTGTGGATCTGAGGCTCATTTTAAATCAACCGCGTTTCAGTAAAGTAACATGTCTTCTCCCTCTAGAAGGGTGGAATGCTACCCCCGTCGCCAGAACTGGCGAGGGGGTAGTATTCCAATTCGTATGACACCTTACACGACATGTTTTGATAAAGCCAAACCAAAGTTGCTATATAACCGCGAGGATTATAAGGCGTTTAAGAGTATATGGTATGGCATTATCCCGGATCAGCTTAGGGAGTTGTTCCCGACAGCTGCAGACAGGCTCAGCTCATGCCAGAGCTCCATCTCACATAAAACCACGCACTCTGCCTCCAGGATCGATGAGGCCTTCCATAGGAGTGGCTTACAGGCTATATATGTGTCCAGATATAGGTTTAGATATAGGTATACTATATCTAAGCAAGGGGTGATTACACCCACTTGCCCCAGCTGAGTGATCAGCCAGTTGTGTCAATTTAAGAACCAGCCAGGGGTGGCAAAAGCTATGCTTCAGCCCCTGGTAGGCCTTGGTGGCACCTATGCCCTGAGCACCTATAGTGCATGGTACAGGGGCTGACAAGGAGTCCATTTCCAATTGTGGTATGTACCTATAGCACATGTATTATAAATTTAGAGAGAGAACAGCAGGCTGGGGGTCTGATTAGCAGGCCCACAGCCTCAGTAAGTCGAAAACCAGTGAAGCAAAAAGCAAAAATTGGGGTGACCATAGGATAGCAGACCCTACTCTCCTACAGGTGGCATTAGGCGAGTTGATTCAGGTGTGTTTATTTTCTCCCTCTCATATAAACCTTTCACATCTTGGCACCCAGAAGGAGAGTCCTGCAAGCAGAAATCATCAATAGAAAAAATTAATGCGTATGTATTGAATTTACAGCTTAAATAGAATGTCTTGGCCCCTTGGGAGTAAATGTAATGAAACAGTAAGCAACGTATATGTTTGTTAACCAACTAAAAGGGGTCATCTCTCCCTTCTCTTTGCTAAATGTTTTTGTTGCCGTCGGGAAGCATTAAATGGACTTGCAAGTGAAATGAGAAGCCAGAGACAATTGGCGTCCATACAATAGAACAGTTACTGGAGCTGTGCAACAATTCCCTGAAGCCAGTTTTACAGCCTTGACAAAGTATTCAACAGTGTGGTTACCTGTAAATAGAAACACATTTATATTTCCATTTAGACCCATTAAAAATGATTTTATTTTTGTACACTATGATCCATTACTGTAGTGGTGCCACTAATCAGTAACTAAATGCTGCTGTAGATTCCCTGCATAGCTGATGATACAAGATACATATCATATCTTTGGCTGAATAGAGTTTCTAGAGTATTAGGTGTGTTACTCTATGTAAGTATGTATGGTGTATTTCCATTGTGTCAAGTCCTTTAGACTAGCCCTGTCATGTATTGTTTATTGATATTTGTATAGCGCACTACTCACCCACAAGGGTCTCAAGGCGCTTGTACGAATACCACTATGGAACCCATCCTGGCTTTCCCTGTGAGGCGCCCACTCCTGGGCACCCCCAAGGTGGAGGCCAGGCATCCTTAGCTTTGTGGGGGCCGTTGTGGAGATTAAGCAAGCTATTGCCCAGAGTTGCAGAGTGGGACTCCATGATTGGAATAGGCACCGAGGCGAGAATGATCAGATCCGTGGAATTTTTGAGCCCAAGACCCGCCAAGGCGGGGAATTGAACCCTAGTCCCGGGCTAGACCTCTGCATCAGGGTCTGCCGCTCTAACCATTGAGCCACACTTCTCCACCCCTATATACCCCTATTACATACATTTGTTCCATCCACATGCCAATAACGATTCTAAGCAGGTGACCTATTACCTAGTACTTTGCTCCTGTTTCTTCGACACCAGGCTCTCAGTATTCTATCATAATCCCTGTACCTGACGTACATAAACATGTACTGAGGCACGGTATCATTATTCTGTATAAGGGTCACCACTTTTTTCATCCTTGGCCAACAGCCAGCTGTGCATGATCACATTTGTTTGGAAAAACATTTATGATGGTTTTCAAAACATGTATCACTATTTAAAAAACATATTGATTCTAGAAAAAAACGTGGAGGGACCACTCTAATATATAAGACCCTTATTCCCCCCTGCAAATTAGAGGAGAATTCCTTCCAAGCTGACATGGGGTCCCGCATGCTGAATCTACAACACACAGTGGTCTAACATCCCTTTCAGGATCTCATCCTCCAAGCAGAGACGGGTCCTTCTTTCTCAACCATCAGGTGAGGGGGCTGGGTCTTCCATGGGGATTTCATGGCTATACATATATATATATATATATATATATATATATATATATACAGCTACACACATATACATGCTACACATACAGATCTAGGCTAGGTAAATTTAGGCAAAATACTTAAGGCGTGCATTTTAGGAATATGCAAGTGGTACTGTTTTTATCTGAACTGCTTATGTTCATCTTATTAGCATTATGGTAGAAATGAATCTACTATTTTTTTAATGGGTACTCTTTCATATGCTTCTGTCTCCTGATTGTCGCAGCAAATATGTTTTACACATGACTGATGCTGGACTAATAAATACTTATTGAAATGTCCTAATCGCCCTCCTGTTTTTTTTCTGAGTATTAGTGAGCATGACTGACTGAGAAAAAAGTACTCTACTGTTTTCCACAATCCCTGAGGAATTGGGTTTGTCTTGTTCAGAAGTTGCCAGATACTACCTACATCACTGTAACATATAGGGGTGGGTGGGTGGTAGTGGCACTGTAGAGCTAGCTTGTCTAACAGCTGACATATGCTGTGGGGGTGTCCGGAAGCGAATGGAAACTAAGACCTCAGTTAGGTCATCCACAATGCGCACGTCCTGGCGAATCAAGGGAGCTACAAAACAATAGCACACACCTAGCCAAAATGCTAATAGGCGGTGAAAATGTTAGGTGAGCACTGTACAGGAAAATGTGTAGGTCACCTTCTCTAGAGTGAGTAGGTGTGTGTGAGTACAGGAGCTGTGCCACATCAGCAGCTGCAGTGCTCAGTAGGGTGCAGGCCATTTTGGAAGTTGATATTGTATGTCTTTCATGAACGGAGGGTAATGCTAGCGCTGGTGATATAACTGATGCCATAATGATTGATGGAGTCTGCTGAAGTCTCATTGGCTACTGTTTCATGTGCTAGAATATATTTTAGCAGAAAAGGAGAAGAGCTAGCCGTACTACACCTATTTCTACAGTTGTTTTTATGAAGAATTGTTTCAATAAAGAACTAAAAGAAACTGGAACCTGCTGAATTGATGTGCTTCTCTTTACTTTGCCTGATCTAGTGAAGCGTATTAATGTTTATACATGTGGAGTGCTGAATCATTGTTGCTGTTGCAAAAACATATTTTACTTTAGCTATGGCTCTTCAACTAGGTGCAGCATGGTTGTAGTGGCACATGTGACCTATGTTTAGATATCCCTTTGACCACTCAAGACATCACCTCACACATACAAAATCTGATGGGAGGAATGCCTCCAAACATTACTAGCACTGCCAAAAGCTAACCACTGGCAATTGCTCAGCAGGGCAGCTTAAAGCAGCAGAAGAGTCCTGGTACAGCAACAGCAGGCCTTGGGAAGGAAAGCAGTCCTTGTTCAGCAAGCAGGTCAACAGGAAATATTTCTCAGCTGGGCATTTTGAAGTGGGAGAAGCTTATAAAGTCCTCCACCTATAGAGGTATCCGGAACTTCCTTTCTCCATGCCCAGCTTGCCTGGCGGCACAAAACACTAGTGTAAAACCCGTTGTTAGTGTGCTGAGACAGAGTCTTTGTGATGTGAAAGTGTGGAAGATGACAACTCCTCCCCCTCATCTTGACAAAGATGGCTCATCCTGACTCACCTATTCCCCTTTGTCTTACTGTCTGAGAGTAATGCACAAAGATCAACTCCTAGCTACACCTAGTCATGTAACCCAGGGCACTGGCTGCACTCGTCAAATGGCTGGGACAAGAAAATGCCAACTTTCTAAGAGTGGCTTATTCACAATTATAATTTAAAATCTGACTTTACTATTAAAAAGGGTTTCAAATTCCAATCTTTAAATACCAAACTCGACTTTCCTATAGGGGTAGGAGTCTATTAAGACAGATAAAACATGTCTTTGTTGAACTAAAAATGTGGGGTTTGCAAAGAAAATGCAGCTGACATTGATTCATGATAGCAGCAAAACGAGAGGAGTCTCCCAAGAAATGTTCTGGGTTTGCTAGAGGAACAGGAGTAGGGGTAACCACAGTAACTTGCAGATTAGAATTTACCTGTTGTGCTGTTAGGTTTGCCCGGGAAAGGTTGTGTTACCAAACTTAGGTTGCGACAAGACAGGACGTTTCTCAGGGACTTTTGGATCTCTCCATTGCATAAACCCAATTTTAGTTTTAGATAATTCTTCTCTAAACAAATAGTTCTCCTGCTTTAGTTGTTGCATTTCTATTTGGAGGGTTCTAACTGCCTCAGACAAATCTGAAGAGGTATCTAATACATCCATTTTGTTAATCGCTCAAAGAAGAGTTTTTGTAAGTGGCTTGATCTTCTGTCATGCAAACCACTCACCTGATCACCTGTTTCTTCTTTGAAGGATGAACAAACCTCTTTCCTTCCTGGAGTCACCCAAGAACAGAGGTTATGTTAACTCAGAAGACTGAAAGGCTTCCCAAAGGGAAAGGGGAATGGGAATAAAAAAGAAGAGAGATTCTTTCTTGGTTGTCGTCTGCTGGCACCTTTTTCGTCTTGAGATCTCAGTACGACTTTAAATACTACTGTCTGATTGTTATCACGATTACCTAAACAGTAACCATACATTAGAATCATTTCAAGATTTACATCTACTCAAGATTTGCGTATAAACAGTCTTTCCTTAAAATCTGAATTATTACCTATTAACTATTAGCTTTTCCTCTAACAGGTACGTTCTTTAAATATCCATTAATTATTCTCTTGTCCTGAAAAATGAGAAAAATAGCAATAACAATCATACACTCTTTCCTGAAGTTAAAAATGTATAACTGAATTCCTTCTTAATCCTAAATATTGGTACCTTTGTTTTGTGGTAATTTTTCTTACCACAATTAACTCAATGAAGTCCAAATATTGAATAGTCTTAGTAATTAAATAACCAATGTTCGTTATTCAATTGAAATAGTTCTTCAACAAATGCAAAAGCTCCTGTTTGTAGATTCAGAAAAGTATTGTGCTTTAAATTGTCAAGAAAAGACTCACCAAGGTAAGGTTGTGAGCCACTTATCTGTTGTTTGTTTTCTTTTTTCCAGTGTCTGTGGTCCGGAAGCGGAAGGGAGATCTAGGGGTCAGGATTATGGTGATAATGGGCTTGATAATATGCTCTTGTTAATTCCCATGGAAGCCCATGTTAACACCAGAACATGGGCTTCTATGGGAATTAACAAGAGCGTATTATCAAGCCCATTATCGCCGTTTTATCTGAAGTTTTCAGCCAATAAAACTGCGATAATTTTAACACCGGTCCTTGATAATATGCCCCTCAGGCCTTTACTGCATTCAAGAACACAGTGGGAGCTAAAAAGAATTCTTCATAATTCAGTTTTGGTACCATGTTAACTATTTAATTTTTGAATTGCAGCCAACATGCATGGTCTATTTACACTGCACACAACAACCATTGCAGCTTGAAAATGCCAGCCATGTCTAGCGTGAGGCTGAGCCGCTCTTCACCCCACCTTTTATTTCCGACTGATGTCTTTTGACGTGCATGTCAGTGGAGCGATAGTTGAATGGCAATGTTTGAGGCATCCAGAAAACTCAGGCCTTCCCTAAGTTTGAGACTACAGTTGGAACTATAAAGAATTCTTTACGATTTCCCGGCACCATTCAGACATTAGCCACCACTAGCTGGGCGTATTGTAGGCTCCTGCAATATCTAGGTGGGGATTCTCTATATTCTCCCCACATTCCTCTTCAGGGTAACCTCTCAGCTCCCACTCACTCTCGAATCCCAGGTATAGCGTAGTCTTTGATGCGCATGGGTTGCGAGTTGAGGATGACTTGTCTCAAGAGAGACTTCTTAGGGCTAGTTCCGTGTTGGCTAACAGCGATCAATTGTTTCTCATAGACAGAAATACATTCCATAATTTGCACAGTACACTTTGTACAGTGTTACCTACCTGCCTGCCTGAAACCAGGGATTTTGCTCACTGACTATGTCATTTGAGAACAGCCACTAGGTTTCCAAACTATACCATGTTTCCATTAGACTGAAGCCTACAGGGAAGGATAGAGCCTGGGTGGGCTGGGAGCATGATTTGGCATTTCACTCTCAGATAAGGTTTGGTGTGATTGTTGTATGCAAACTAAGCTTCTGTGGGTGTATCATAGACATATAATGTTACACAAATATGTAGAGCTTACACCACCCCAAAGTTAGACCCTGCTAGATCACATCAGTGCCAGAAGTGTTGAGCCGATTATGCAGACTACTACCATTTGACTTAGACATGTGAGTTGATAGCCATACTTTTTAGAGCTATTTTTGTACTTTGTCACTTATGATCGAGCAGTCACTTCCACCTAATCCTCTACTGGCATTATTGGGATACGTCACGTCATTACCAATGGAGAAACATTGTTTGACTGCCAAAGCCCTTCTTTTCGCCAAGAGACAGGGCTCGCTTCATTAGGGCGTACGCACCCTCCCACGGTGGAGACTTGGCTGAAAGTCCTGTCTAACTGTGACACTATTTCCGAACTCTACGCTACACTCCAGCCAATTAAATCTAGGCTCAAAGGCATTTGGGAATCTTTGCATAACTATTTGCAGTCCATGGTGAATTCTACCGGCAATGCATCAACTGATGATGATCAACTGTAATATTATTGTATGAATATTTGGATGCCTCCATTCTTTCTTCCTGTATGACATGCTATGTTATTTTACATATTTTCTTCTTGGCTGTGTCTCTCTGCTATAGATTTTCCTTTCCCTTTTTTCTGGAAAACTGATTGTACATTATGTGAATTATTTTTATTTACTGTGATTACAGTAACTGGCTTCACTGTTTTGTTAAGAAATTATAAATAAGGTTCCCCCCAAAAATAATAATAATGTTTACGATTCAGTTTTGGTGCAGTGTAAACTATTTGATTATTGAATTGTAGCAGACATTGTGAGCCTTATTTACACTTCACAAAACAACCGTTACAGCCTGAAAATGCCAGCCATATCTAGAGCGAGCATGCTCCCCTCTTCCCACCACCTTTAATTTCTGACTAATGTCCTCTCAAGACAAGTTGTCTCCTTACATTCTGGGACTAACTCACCGGCATATAGCCATGCCCACTCAAAACTGGGCGGCAATGCACACTTTAGGAGCAGAACTTCTCTGACAAAGACAAGTGCGAACTAAAGAACCAGTCAGCACTTTAGAAATTATGGGTGGCGCTCTAATGTATATGTAGTGCTCCAATCACATGTGGTCTTACATCTTACCAGTACCTCTGTACCCAGCCAAGTCTTTAGAATATGTTGTACCACTGGATTGGACGTCGGATGTGCCCAAATCATGGACAAACAACATTGGTGAAAGATCAACAACAGGATAGATACTAGATGATTACATGCAGCAGTGGACAAGTGGACTGATGGATCCTCTCTGCTGCATACTCGGAAACAAACACCTGTCGACCCGTCACAAGAATATAGGTAAAGTGTAAATGCTTTACCTACTGAAATCTCTTGCTAGAGTACAACTGATGCTCTTCATGCAGCTACTCTGTTAAGCCATTTTTTATCTTACGGGTGATTAGACACCCCAGAAAACAACAATCCCAAATCTCTCAGGAATCGAGGTTGTAAGTGGCAGCCTTTTGCTTGCAATGTTGTACTTGGCCACAGTAAGATTTGACAGATATTTATTTATTTTACCTGGCATGCTCTAATATGCAGTATATGTGCCGCAACAAGCAGAAAAATGCATAATACAAAGATGGTCAGCATAGCAATTAGTCCATAAATCATGAACGGAAATGTCATTGTGAAAAGACAGTATAGCCTAACCTATCTCCCCTTGCATAGAAGCAGAATGATTATAAATTAAAGGATCTCTGGACTTTGTCCGCCAACCCCATACTGTAGCTAATAGATGGTTATTATAGGTGCTATTTTGCTCCTCTCAATGGAAAGGTCCCTCTCCAAGGTGCTATGGCCTGGCCAGAACAAAATAACAACGGACATTGTTGTTCGACCTTGCTTTCAATGTTCATATAAAATCCCAGAAACCTGCAGCCTGTGAACACAGCGATGGGTTCTTTTGTGAAAACGGCAATAGAGACAGTTGCAATTTCCTTGCACCTGAATACACCTGGTCTGCCTTGGACAATGCTGTCTCCACCTCCTGCAAGTAAGCTGGGCAGAGAGAACAGAACTCGTATGGACTGAGCACAGACACTCTCTGCCACATGAGAACAAAGGGATATGTGGTATAAATATTATTGCCCAGACCCCAGGATTTTAGAACTCTTTTGGACTCAGAAACTTGCCAAGAGGAAGAGCTGGAGAAGCTGTGAGTAGGAACTGGCTGTGTACTGTGCTGTGTTGGCCTGTAGTAGCTGCTTCTGTCTTGAGCAGAGAAAGGACTGAATAGAACTTTCTGCAACTTCTTTGTTTGAGTTTCTACAAGGGCTTGAGGAAGAGGTTGCCCTCTGTACAAGATGTCTCAGCAATAACCAAGATATAGCCATTGGCAGTAGCCAAAACCACAAGTTAATTTGCTACCAGCACTAGGCAATGAATTTTTTGTGCTGTAACAGAAGAAAAAGCTACCCAACGCCCAACCCAACCGATGCTGCTGCTGGCTCCGTGTCCTGAAGGCACCACAGAGGGCACCGCCGCACTTAGAACTGCGATTCTGGTTGCACCGTCAACGCCTTTTGATGCCACCACCGAGCCTGCTACCTGCACTGCTGCCTATGGACACCGCACTTCGCACCGCCTCACTTCACGATGCCACCCTGGTAACCGCGCCAACGATGCTCCACGCTGACATCAACACTGCTGCATGCACCAAGGTTCGAGGGCACCGCTCGTAAGTGACACGATGCACTGTCCTCATCCCGCACCGCAGCCTTACTCTCCCAATGCTGGCGCCGTTGACTCTGGTACATCAGCCAAAGATAGCACTTCTGCAACAATGACACCATTTCTTGCACTGTGAACAGCTAGCACTGTGATGAGCATTGCAACACTTCGCACCGCAGCCCTGGTCTCACTGACGCCACTGGACAACCCTCACCGAGCAACTGCCTGCACCGCAAGCCGCACCTCGCACTGCAGCTCTGAGACCTCCAGACAAACGGCGCTCTCAACTTCAACCGAGAAGAGTTCAATCTGCTACGCATGTGACTTCAAGGGCCCGAGAACTCCTGCACTGACCTCTGGAACCGGCACCTGCCCTTCAGAGCTCAACAAGAGGGCTGCCGATGCCCTGCGTTTTCTAAAGGTACTGTTTTGTAGCTCTTCCCAACACCATAGCTGTCCAGCGATGCCAAAGTAAGCCAGAACTGTTTGCATTTGGTATTCACGGCACTGTGATAGCCCCAGACAGAGCTATTGACTTCAAGGAACTGCATTTTAAGTCAATTTTTGCTTATTGATATTTCTAAGAACTGTATGGTGAATTGTTATTGTTTTTGATCTTGTTTGCTCAGATAAAATGTTGGATATTTTTCTAAAACTGGTGTGGTGTCCTTTTGTAGTGTTTTCACTGTATTACTGTTGGTTATGTGCAAATGCTTGAAACACTGCCTCAGAGATAAGCCTGACTGCTCGTGCGTAGCTACCAAGGGTGTGAGCAGGAGTTATTTCAGCAGTGTATCCCAATTATCCTAACTAGGAAGAAGGGTTCCTACTTGGACAGGGTAACAACCTTCCAACTAGAGACCTCCATTTCTAGCACATGCTCTGATTTAGTGCAAAACGGAAAAAATAGATTTGTTTTGGAGAGTATAAGCTCTGGCTTCAGTGTCGGTGAAAGAGAAGCAGTAGTGACAGCAGGGCAGCAGTAGGATGTAAGGCTTTCTTCAATCAGAGTCAGTTTCAAGGCACTTTAAGGTCTCTGTACTGAGGGAAACTGGACAGTTGTGGGCACACAACTTCTCACGGTGGAGAGGTAGTTGATTCAAAGAGAACTGGGCCTGCGCCTCTTTCCTCACATGTCTGTACCGGGCCCTCTTCCAGATGGAAACTATGTCCAGAGGTGAGGCAGCCCATGGGAGTAGAGCCCACACTCTCATTGTCTGATGAATTAAACTGAAGAAATGAAAAATCCCCCAAAACAGCCAGAAATCCATATTTCTGGAAGTATATCCTGCTGAGCTCTCCGCAATGGTGAGATATCAGGTATAAGGCCCTATGACGCACACACTAGTAATAGCCAACCTATTGTTAACAAAGGAGAGGGTTGCCGATCTTATTAATATTATTCAAAAGTTGATGGATAGAGTGTGTTCCATACTTATGGGTAGTTATAGTTAGATCTGCATTCCCACAGGAAATGTGTTTCTTTGTGATGCTGATAACTTTGGCACCGATTGACAAATCGCCACAAAACTTTCTCAAAACTTTCTTCTTTTTTGACTAGTTTGTGTATGTAAAGTTTCGGGGTGAAACATAAAGCGGGGTTGAGAAAAAAATGGGTCCCAAAGAGTAAAAGCACCATGCATTTTCCATTGACCTTTTCAGAAGAGCTTCCTCAAAAAATGCTGAACATAATTACTCGAAATTTAGAAGAGCTAGATCTTAGTCCACACCATGTGCTTTTGGTCATTTCATGTAAATCCGTTTAGTAGTTTGTGAGAAATTAAGGTTTACAAATATTTGTATATCTGGACTGTTCTCACGAGAGTCCCTCAAATCCAATTTTAGAAAATAGAGCTTTATGATTGGTCGAGGGAGCTTTTTTTTCCCCTAGGGCAAATATGCTCCAACAGGATTCAGAATCCTGAGGGAGCAAGCTCCCTGAGTGGCTGTCAGCAACATGAGAAAATTGTAGCTGGTAGCCATTAAAGGTCTTGGAACCTTAGTCCCCTGTCCTAACTGTTCACAATTATATAAGGAGACAGGGTAGGGATACCCTGCACCTATAAATACCCTGCGGTGGACCCAGATACGACCCCAGCCCCCTCAACCAAAATTGAAAAAAAATTGGAAACATTTGCAGTGATCCCAAGGGATGCCTGCTGGATAAAAATAAAATTACAGCCCAGGGCTGCACTCTTTAATTAAGGGAAGGGGGCTATGCAGGCCCCCTCCATGAGCTTCTTTTGGGCCCTGGGGACTCCTTCCCTCGGGGTCCAATTTAGTAAATTAGGCAATGGGACGCACAGGCACCCCTCTCGAGCTGTACTCGGACCTAGTAATCCCATCCCCCGCTGCCTGATATATTAGTATGGGGAGGAGGGTGTGTGGCCCCTCTCCATGAGTTGTGTTCCACCCTGGGACCACATCCCCCTAGAACAAATTTAATCAATATGGGTAGCGGCATGCATGGTCCTTCTCCCTGAGCCACATGCTGTCCCCGAGACCTCATTTGCCTGAGGCCAATGTACTTTTTCAGTGCGTCCCCCTAAACTTTAAACTAACATCCGCCCTGTGGGATGGGGTCCCCAGGGTCTAAATAGGCTTAGGGAGGGTATGGCCCTTAGGGAATGGGGTCTCCAGGGACCCCCTACCTTTTCATTTAAATTTCACCACCTGGGGAATATGATTGACATTTCCCACAGCCTTTTTATGGTGATCACACCACCATGGAAAGCTGTCGGAAACCTCACTTGGGGGCCCCAAACAGGGCCCTCCTCTGTTGTGGGCCACTAAAAGTGGCCCTGGTGGCACATGTAGTACCCACACACACAGCCATGCACTGTGTCCCATGCACCAAATGGTCCAAGGCACACAGTGCATGAATGTGCACATATTGTCATTTTCTAGTGCGGCATGTCCTGCAACCCTTTACCTGGGCTGCAGCACAAGCTGAAACTGGAAAGGAAAATTTCCAACCTCCACTCCATCAGTCCTATCATAATTTGGCGGTCAGAATAACAAATTGCATGTAGCGCTGTGTTCCAACTGGCATGCCGGGCTGTGGTCCCGCTGCCCGGTATTATAATCAGGCCCTTTGTTTCCTGCTAAATGGGAATTACAAGACATGCATGAAAATCACAAATCCTGTAATCTCCCAGACATTTATTCAGCTGGCCTAATTTGGGTAAGGGGGGTCCTATGCCCCCTCCCTTTATTAAGCACTTGGCTAAGGGGGATGGGGTCCACAGGTCCTAATATGCTTCAGTAGAGTGGGGTCTCACGGTCACTCTCCCCTTTGTAATGTAATGCGGCCCAAGTAATGTGGTCGAGGGGACAGGCAGTAGTCAGCCCCTCCTGTTAATATAAGTGTTTTATCCCCTGGGGAAGGGTTCCCTGGGCCCGGAGGCCAACCCTATGCTGCGCACGCCAAAGGATGTGCATGGTGTGGGATTAGCGACCTGCTGAGGTTTTTGGCCACAATGCCTGATGGCAGGCCAAGCCCTGTGGCCAACATCCAAAGCGCATGTCCAAAGGCTGTTTGCAGTGTGGGGTTGAACAACTGCGGGGAGCTGGAAGCAGGGCCTGGCTGCAAATAGGTACTGCAGCATATCCCACGCCAAGCACATCCAAAAGCCATGCACTGCGTAGGGTTGGCTGCCTTTGGGTGGCTGTCTCTGGGGAGTTGGATGCAGGGCCTAGCTGATAGCCAGGCCCTGTAGCCAACCCCTCCACGTCTTGCACGACGAAAGGCCTTGTGCAACGTGGGGTTGGCTGCCTACGGGGGGTTGGTTGCCTGCAGCCAGGTCCTATTTCTATCCCCCTGCTGTCCATGGCTGTGCGCAGCATGAGGTTGGCTGCCTGTAGCGGGTTTGCTGCAGGGCCAGACCTTGTGGCAAACCTTCTGCCATGCACATCCAAAGGCCATGCACAACTAAGGGTTGGCTTTACATATGGTAAAAAAGTATTACTTTACTTGAAAAAAAACCCTACAAATTCACTGAAAAAACATAGGTTATAGTGAGGCTGTAGCTAAGTGGGATAACAAGATCCATTTTTGTTTTAAAAAGCTTAGAAATTTGATTAAAAGCACTAGAAATTCACTGAAAAAACAAAGGTTAAAGAAAATATGTCGTCAGTTAAACAATAAATCCGAATTTCACTCAAAAAACTAGAGGTTAGAGTTACGTTATAGTAAGGTGAAAATGACAGTGACAACGTATTGAACTACAAAAAACACAGACATGCATCAGTTAAAGTTAGT
This sequence comes from Lissotriton vulgaris, assembly GCF_964263255.1. Classification (NCBI taxonomy): domain Eukaryota; kingdom Metazoa; phylum Chordata; class Amphibia; order Caudata; family Salamandridae; genus Lissotriton; species Lissotriton vulgaris. Next base: position 274,959,736 of record NC_141688.1, read on the forward strand.
GGTTAAACTGTATTTTGTAGTATTTTCAGTGGTACTAATGTGGCACTGCTACAGTACAACAAAATCATATTTACAATCCCAAGGAGATTGTTCACAAAGTGCCTGTTGTAATATGTTTAGTAGTACTACAGTAGTACTGCAAAAATACTATAAAATTCTGCTCACAAAGGTGGAGCATAAATCTCCACCTCCACATCTCCCATTTTTTTCATGAGAGGATTCTCACACATGTAGCTTAAGTACTTAGTAGTAGATGTGGGTAAAACCAAGGGGAGTGGGAGGAACAAGGGGTATACGTACTACTAAATGGGAGGGGTTTAGGGAGGGACATCCACCCACAAAGAGTAAGACTTTTGTATGTCTTTTTTTTATTGAAATTTTGATACACAGAAAAAACAAAGAATACATCTTATACCATACATATTGAATACCATTACCCTATCCTGTGCAACTCCATAGTCATCCAATGGTTACATTGTCACAGAGAACAGGAGCTGTCATAAGAGGATTGAGGTTTGCATGTAACACGAAAAAACAAAAGCAGACATAAAGAACAGAAAGAAAAGCATTAACTACAAAAAAAGAAACCCCAACTGTTTTGGGATAAACAAAAAACAGCAACCCGTTATATCACAATTTGGTAAAAATGAAAAGTCAGAGCATCTTACTCTTTAACAGCAGTACACTAATTAGAGGAAGAGTATATATTAGTGAGAGAGAATATGATGATCACCCGCCACTGACCACCCAGTGGCAACAGGAACAACAGTTCTGTATCCATTCCTGGTCCCTCCCTATACATCTGAGAGTCATTGCTCTAGGGCACATCTGCACCATCCTCTGTCATGGCCCGAACTTTAACCAAATCATGAAATGGGCCCCAGATTTCCTTGGGTCTGGATGCTGCCAGCATTAGTTTCCAAAATGTATTAAGCTGTTCTTGACAGAGTGTGGAGTCTGCTATCCAGCATTTTGTTTGTAGGACCCCGGGTAGCCTCCAAGACATGGCCACTCGTCTCTTTGCCATGAGTAGCAGCATGGCTAATAAGCGTCTGGATTCTACAGGCATGTCTTTAGTGTACCCCAAGAGGCCCAGTATGGGCGATGGCTCCAGCCTTAGGTCAAGTATCTCATTTATGAAAGCAAAAATCCCCTCCCAATATTGCACTATCTTGGGACAATGCCAGGCCAAATCGAGAAAGGGAGCCTGCGGGGCGTTACATCTCCAGCAACTGCATCCCCCTGTAGACCCATACGCATGGGTTGAGCAGGTGTTCTATAGTATCTATGCAGGAATTTAAAGTGGATCAGGCATAGCTTATAGTTTGGGAGAGCAACTCTAGCTGCTCACAACAGTACTTCACTGTTCTTCAGTCAGGGGTATGGGCAATTCCTCGTTCCAGCCCTCTTTCTATCTGTGTGCATGTATTGTCAAATTTGTCATGCAATAGATGATTGGACAGTGGCCGTCGTGCAATTTTTTGGAATTTTCAATTTGCAGAAAGTATTCCACTCTGTAACAGCGATCAGAGAAGCACAGCAGTCAATCTTGGCGTCGGCGTCTGAGGTCATCTCAGACGACGACGCCGAGATTGACTGCTGTCCAATCATCCATTGCGTGACAAATTTGACAATACATGCAAACAGATAAAAAGTACGCCGAGTTTAGTGGAGGACTAACTCACGCAGTCCTGTTTGTCTTTTTTCAAGGGTCACAACTGCTGATCTACTGTTTTTTCCTGAGGAAGGTCTCATTGATTTATTCTACTGGAGACCAAAACGTCGACTAATGAGTCCCATTCCTGTGATTACAATTAAAACAAACAGATGATGCATTTATGATACTGTGATAATACTCATCTTTACTGTATTTTAATGGACTGGACTCTTTTCATAAATGAAATATAGGCTGATTTTACAATTCTTTATTTCATTTATTTTGTTCTGTGTATATGACCTGAAATTGTTGATCTGTACCCTGTTTTTTTAATAGAATAAGCAAATATATAAATCAACCATTTTTATCAAAAAGTTCTCTTTCTCCGTGTCTCTTTCTAGTCTCACAGGTCCGGCACTGGGACCGCACCAGCCCAGCCGGCTTAGCAGGACCATCCAGCGAGTCCCTCTCGCTGCTCACCTGCCGACCGGCGCACCCCCTTCTTTCAAGAGCCGGCCTCTGTATCCCAGTCCAACCCTTGGGCACAGCATCTCGCACCTCGTCTGGGCAAAGGCAGATCATGATCTCAAGCCACCAGGGCCAATGCCAATGCTGCATGTCGATGTACACGCCGATGCACTCCGGGTCTGCAGCTCACACACGTAGTCCTGAGCACGGCGCGGATCAGCCTGCAGATGTTACCTAGTACAGCCTCTTGAACAGTTCAATCAACTCCCCAGTGGACGGAGAGTCATTTGCAGGTGAGTTACAGTAGTCACCCGCGCAATTGCAGACAGATTGTACCCAGATATTGACCCAGCCGGCGGAGCCCTCTCAGAGAGCGGCCATTTTGCAGCTTGGCTAGACCACGCCCCTCATGACTGTTGTATGTCTAAAGTTATTACAGCCAAAAAAGGACCAAGAACAGTAGTAAATCACTCTATCACAGTGCTGTAGTAAGTCCAGCACCACAGATGGCCAATCACTGTTACTGGAACAGCCTTCCATAGAAGATAATGGAGGTATAGACCACTCTATCTTCTTTTTTTCTGTGCCTCTGTATTGTATGAATGTATGCATGTATATAATAATTGCCATTAATATAGCACAAACCAAGCTGAACAGAAGGATAACATTGTAAATGATTCAGGACTGCTGAGGGAAACTTAGGGCCAGATGAACTCGGAATTGGTCACTGAATACTGGTCACAATTTGTTACCAGTATTTGTTGACCAGTGTAGGAATTTGCCAACCGACCTACATACTAATAGGTTGATTCACAAATTCCCAATTCCTAGTGGCTTTCAATTTTAAATATTACAAGGGTGGTGAACTGCTTGAGGTTAGCATCATAGGCTCACCGCCTATTCTTATAAAAATGTTTTTGTCGTCATTCACAAAGGGGGAAATGGTCCTTTGTTGACCCCTTTTCATTTGCAAATGGCTTACCACCACCTTTGAGGACGTGGTAAAAGAGTAATGTTTTTCCAACGGAATTCAGAAATAAACCATTAATATGTACTAATCTGATCTGGCATTTGAAAGGGGCATCTAACCATGCCCCTTCCATAATACCAAATCATTATTTGGTCACAGACCTAAATTATGATTCAGTAACATGTTACTGAATTGCAATTTAGCTTTATACATTGAAAAACAATTGCCTTATTTAAAAGTAATCACAGACATGGTGGTCTGCTGACCTGAGCAAGCTACAATCCCTATAATGGCTGCGATCCATAGTAGGTTGTAATTTGTGGCCTGCCTCATTAAAATTCATGAGGTAAGTGAAATTACGATTTACTAGGAATCAGGAATATGGAAACCAACCTATGAGTACATAGGTCGGTTCACAAATAATCATCCTGGGTTATTATTATTATTATTATTATATTTCTTATATAGCGCCAGAATCGACCCCCGAAGGGGTATCTCCGCGCTTGCCTTGGGAACCCGTCCTGGTTTTTCCCTGTGAGATAGCCCCTGCAGGGCATCCCCAAGGTGAAAGCCAGGCATCCCGCCGCGGGGGCCCGTTGTGGAGATTAAGCAAGCTTAATGCCCAGAGTTGCAGAGTGTGAACCCATGATTAGGTCAGGCACCAAAGCGAGAATTATCGAGTCCGTGGACATTTGAGCTCAACACCCTGCCGCTTCGGGAATCGAACCCTGGTCCCGGGTCTGACCTCTGCTTCAGGGTCTGCCTGCTCTAACCAGTGAGCCACACTTCTCCACTTCTCCACACTTCTTCTCGCTAAACTGCAATTAGTATTTTGCAACCAGTGCTCCTTACATCTAGCCCCAAAAACTTTTAATGTGAAAATTAGTCCAAGCTGAGACCAAATCTTACCAGAAACAGCTGTGAAGAATTTTTTGTGTTTCTGGAACAAGTTTGTACCGGCCTGAGTGTTAATGTCTCACGCTTGCCTATGTGCGGGTTCAGGCAGCGCCCCTATGCGATTTTACGTTTGTTACTCTGCCGATCTTAACGTGAAGTTGTGCATCTTCAATGCGCTCTTCAAGTGGTAGGAAACAATTGGTCTCTCGCAAAAAGCCGTTTGTTTGTTCGTTCAGAGAGCAGATGTACAACTCTGTCAGGTCAGCCATAATATTGCAGTTCTGTACATCTGTCTTGAAACACCAATGGTAGGAGCTGAGTGGTACATGCAGTCTGATTGATAGAGAAGTGTAAAATCAGTATTTATGTTACCATTCAGACTGTACATGTGAGTTGTGACTCAGGGCAAGCCCTGACATGGGCACAGTTCTCAGGAATGACTGGAGCGAGCGGTACATGGACCAGGAGATAGATCAGCTGATGATCAGGATATAGATCAGCTGATCAATCTCCGGTCTTGTTTGACATATCATGAATGCAATGTTCTATTTCTTGATTACCACTTCAGCAAAAATTGATTGGATTACAAATTTATATTAAACTTCCAACAAAATACAAGTCTAACTTGGGTTTAATACAAAAATAGCAAGCAGCACAGCAAGTGATCAAAAAACAATTGTCATTTCAGCTGATCAGAGATCTTGCCCTGAATGGCCAGTTGAAGCATATAATGCAAAAAAAATTATTAGTACAGTTTATATGTTTTCTCTCAATATAATTCAATAAGACTTATTGACGTGATAGAAACTTGTAACTCTCAGTAAAACTATCTAATGAACAGCTGAAGCTATCACTTGTGAATACAATACTGAGTTCAATACTCTCCTAAAATCCCTCTTCTAGTTGCCAACCTTGAAACTAAGGTTATGCTTTGCAGAAATGTGCAATAGTACTAAATACAATGGGATCTGGGCCCGCTAGAATCATGAAAACTTAGGGGCAGGTTTAATAGCCCCTTGCTCCAACTTTATTCCGCCGTTGCATCACTTCTGTGACGCAGCTGCGTCATAAACAATGCGCTACGTTGCGACATATTTACCACGTGATGCATCTAGGGAGATGCGTCACTTTGTAAAGCCCTGCGTGACATTATACCTGCATCAGGTATAATGTATGCAGAGATGGTGTTCTAAAGGGCCAGACTGGGAGCTAAAAGCAGCCCTGACAAATTTTAGCCCGAACGCTACTAGGGATGTTTCCCCCCCAGGAAAATTTTGGAAAAAGACAGACCGAAATGGTGAATTTTAAAACACATTTTTCATTACACATTCTATTGTATCAACTTTCAAAGCACAGTAAATAGTAGATGATGACCTTAAAGAGCACCAGGTTACCCACCAAGTCAAATGTACCCATAGACCTTCTTTCAGAGAGCACCAAAAATACACATGAGCACGCATGCCACTGAGGCCAGAAACCGTGGAAATGTCACACATAAGCACCTGGGCACTGAGGGCAGAAACTGTGAAAATGTCACACATAAGCATCTGATAACTAGCACCTAGGGCAAAGGAGGCAAGAAACTATGGAAATGGCACACCAGGCCAGAAAACATGGAAACTTCACACATAAGCACCCAGGCCGGTAAGCATGGAATAGCCACACATGGCACCCTGGCCAGAAAGCAGGAACTATTCACACAAAGGCACCCAGGCCAGTGGCACAGGAACACTTTTCAGAGTGTGGGTGCTGCCATCAATGTTGCCTGTACATTACTAAAGTCAACTCATGGGAGTTTGAAAAAATCAAGAATCACACAATGAAGAAGGGTAGCAGTTCAGCCTCGCCTATTCTGGGACATATTTAACTTAAAAGTATATAGCAAACCATTTAAATACACTGCACTCTGCATACTGCCCCCTTACTTATGGGAAGGGCTTGCGCTAGAGGTGACATCCTGGTGACATATGTAGTAAAAGGGAACATTTTTAGGTCTGGCAAAAGGTTCCTTTGCCAGGTCAAAATGGCAGTTTTTCAACTGCACAGGCGGACTGCAATGGCAGGCCTTGGCCTTGACACGTTTAAATAGGCTACTTAAGTGCGTGGCACAATAAATGTTGCAGGCCCAGTAGCACCCACGGCTGGTAGTAGGTGTTACTGCAGGGCGGTGACGTAGGGAGGGGGAGGGGCAGGGAGGGGGGTTGTAATGTATGGATTACGGACTTTAACAGGTAAGTAAACATATAAATTAATAAAACAAATTTTGTTGTGCATTGCATCATCAAATGCGATGCAGTGCGCGCAACGAAATTCGTTTTATTTATTTATATGTTTACTTACCTGTTAAATTCCGTAATCCATACATTACAACCCCCCACCCTGCCCCTCCCCCTCCCTACGTCACCGCCCTGCAGTAACACCTACTACAGGCCATGGCTGCCCAGTAGCAGCATTTATTTTGAAGTCCCTGGGTACATGTAGAACCATGTTTCTTGGGACTTACAAGTGAATTAAATTTTCCAATTAAGTGTAAGCCAATTTTACCATGTTTAAAGGAAAGAGCGCAGGCACTTTAGCACTGATTAGCGATATTCAGAGCGTTAATGCATGTCCAGTATAAGCAATCTTACAAAAACAAACTGGCAGAGCACAGTATTGAATGTCATTATAGCGCTTGTCTTAATGAAGAAAACCATTTGACTATTAACACTATGCTATGCATTGTTATTGTAAAGGGCACCTTAGCTGCAAAGTGTGTAAGGGTGAAACACATCACTGAGTGAGACATGCTAAGAAGAGATTAGCACTTTCCCATGATACATTTCCAGTTGGAGAAGTGTAACAATGTCTGCAAACATATTGTGTTTGCATATTCCGCCCTAAGTGCGCTGGGGATGCCCAGACGTGGGTCCCAGGCACTCCACACCACTGGAGTCAAGCTAGCCGGGCTGATGAGAGGTGTTACCTCGAAACCGGTCCGGTCCTCGGATGCTTGATTCCGTTCTGGGAAGGACATGGCTTTTGTAGTTCGGACTGGACTGTTCCCATGGGGCACAGGGTCAGAGCTGATTTGCATATCGCCATTGTCTAACCCAGGGTGGTGTGGAGTGCAAAAAAACGATGGATTTGGGCCCATGTGTGTGACATTGATCCACATTCGGTCCATCACCTGTTGTGTTAACATATTGGATACATGCACAAAGTATTTGAATGATTTAGATACTAGACCTCATTGATTGCTTATACTGTGTGGCTTAACCTTATTTCTCCACAGGTCTCCCTCCCTGAAGTACACTCTGTGACGTTCTCGTGTTTCGCGGGTCTCGGCTGAGACCCGGAAGCAAACCCACACATTGTAACACCTTCTGGCCAGGCTTGGCCAGAAGGCTACAAATAAATGGACGGAGGTTGCTCGAGGTTTCCGGTCCACACTACCATCCAAACTGTGTGGTGTCAGTTATTATTGTGTGCCGCTGTTGTCCGAAGTGGCCAGAGTGCCAGAAACCCCCTCTTACTCCCTTACACCCTCTCCAAACCCTTTTCACTGTCTGGCCTCTCCGACCTTCTTGTTACTAACGAGCACAGAATTGGTGCTGCCAGAAGCTGAGCATTTTGAGGGTACTGCTCCTGAGGAATCAATAGCCCAGACATAAGTTGACTGAATGTTATCCTACCAAAGGATATGCCCTTTTATATCTCTGAGTCGATTTACTTTTCAGGTGTTTCTGGTTCTTTCCCCTTCTCTCTGTGGTCGCGCACCACTCTCTTTTATTGAGTGTATTTCATGCGTAAACACAGTGTACCGCCCCTGCACGCTCACGTGTTCTGTTAAAGAGTTGTCTGTTCACAGTGACTCATAAGCCCTCCTGACTCAGCAGACAGGAGCTGGGAGCAGTAACCAGGTGTCTCTTTGTTAGGGGAACAGTGGACGGGACATCCATAACAGCGCTGTCACCCACGGGGAAGACACAGAATCCGAGCAACATTCTCACCTCGTTAAACGCCTGATTACAAGTCAGCAGCTGAACAGTGATCTGTTACCTTTTACAAAGCGCTAGGCCCATGTGTGTCAATTTAATGACTGTTTATCCATCTGATCTAGAAACATTTTTTGTTAAAATCTTTAAAATTATGCGTATACGGATTATGTGGCGAGTGCAGCAAATCCATATTAATGAAGTAAAAGCCATGGCTGTGGAATTGTGTATTTTCATGGGCAATGCCTCTAGCTGATTTAATGTGACTGTCAATCTAGCAAAAATACAGTGGTTGCAGGAGTACCAGCTGGTACTACATACTACCTCAACCTTGACGGATAGCGAGCATCATATATCCAGCCTACCCCCGATTTTATATAAAAGAAAGATTCCCCTTCAATGCTAATTTGTTGAAACCATTATTTATTGCACTAAGTTATATATTTCACATCTAAAACCACTGACTTTGCAGGAAAAAAAGAGCAATGTGTGCCATGAAAATGGTGCCGAAATAAAAAATGCTGGGGCATATTACCAACAACTAGCGATAATTATAGCTATGTTGGTTTAGCGTCGATATTTTCATCGCCAAGCTGCGGCAATTTGTATCGCTTAGGAACCTTGCTATTATCAAGGTATATCTCCTAGGCGATAAAAATCAGCCGAAATGCATGAATATCCATGAAAAATTAGCGATATTCATGCATTACCAAGCTAATGCTCTTAGCCATGTTATCCACCTACCATTGGATAACATGGATAAGAACTGCTCAGGGGCAGGTGTTAGCTTTAGGAGATATTCGCTGTAGGAAGGTGGCTACCTGACTATGGTTACCCCAGATTTTTTTGCCCTGTGTTTAGCTGGTTTTCGACTTAGTTGGCCTGGTTCCCTGCTAATCAGGGCCCCAGGCTATCTGCTCTCTCTGTAAAATGGATTCCATGTACCCTAGGTGCATAACTAGATTGGCTTGGGTCACCTTATCAGCCCCTGTACAGAGCACTATAGGTGCCCAGGGCATAGGTGCATCCAAGGCCTACCAGGGGCTGCAGCATATCTTTTGCCACCCCTGGCTGGCTATCTAAATTGACACAACTGGCTGATCACTCAGCTGGGGCAAGTGGGTGTAATCACCCCTTGCTTAGATATAGTATACCTATATCTAAACCTATATCTGGACACATATATAGCCTGTAAGCCACTCCTATGGAAGGCCTCATCAATCCTGGAGGCAGAGTGCGTGGTTTTATGTGAGACGGTGCTCTGGCATGAGCTGAGCCTGTCTGCAGCTGTCGGGAACAACTCCCTAAGCTGATCCGGGATAATGCCATACCATATACTCTTAAGCGCCTTATAATCCTCGCGGTTATATAGCAACTTTGGTTTGGCTTTATCAAAACATGTCGTGTAAGGTGTCATACGAATTGGAATACTACCCCCTCGCCAGTTCTGGCGACGGGGGTAGCATTCCACCCTTCTAGAGGGAGAAGACATGTTACTTTACTGAAACGCGGTTGATTTAAAATGAGCCTCAGATCCACAAAATGGATGCCCCTGCCACAGACACGGGTCTGACCTCCTGCTGCTGACCGAAACCCGGCAGAGGAGGCCTGGACAAAGAGTTTCCTGTCACAGGGCGGTGTCAAACCACCCCAGACAGGAGATAGTGGATTGGAGTAGGGAGGTTTCAAAGAAACCAGACACTGCCTGGGGAGCACAAGGCTGCCCCTTGCAGGATCCGGCCAAACCGGTTCTGGGGCCTCCCAGCCCCTGTCCCAGCGCGGCCAGGATCAAAGGAGAGGGGTGTAACCACCCCCTTCCTGGGTCCCACCCATAGGAGGGGACCTAGCAGGATGTCCAACCCCCGAGATTCGAATAAGAGGGGGAGCAGTCCCAACGGACCTCAGATCATCCTGAAGAAACATAAGAAACGAAATCTGGACCCTTCGACTTTCTACACGACGTGAGAAGACTGAAGAATCTCCCTTGTGGTCAAGGAGTGACCACCCTGTGCAAACAGGCACCATCCAGCCCTCGACCCTTGCTTTGTTGCAGTTCCCGCCGGAACTCGAGCGACAGAGATCGACGAGATCAAGCTTGCCTGCCTTCTACCTGCCCGATCCACAGTCCCTGCAGAGCTGAGACCCGTGGAGGCGACCGGAAGCGTGGGGCACGCCATCTTGAAAAGGCCACGAGACGCTGACCGTGCGGCCCACGAGTGACCCTCGAAGCTGTACACCGGGGTTTGAGAAGCCCCAGCCCCGAGCTCCACTTGCACCAAAGCTCACCCCTCCACACTCGACGAGTGCTGCGTGGGGCCCTTCTGCTTGTGTGCGCTCGACGCGTTGGCCCGGTCACTTGCCAGCTGGCTTGTGGCCCCTGTGCCGACGAACTTTGAAATCCGACTTGCTTTTCTGGTTGCTCCAGATCTGCACCAGCTCCTGTGAAAAGGAGCACCCACTCTGACCCTCCTGGTTCGAGTGATAAGCAATCTCCCGGTTCCGCGTGGATTGCTTTTGCCAAGTGCTGTTTGCTACAATCTTCAAGCCGACGGTGCTGACGGCGAGAGCCTACGTGGGACAGATCGTGACCTGCTCCTGGACGTCGCAGATGCCCCAGAGCCCACGTGACAGCGGAGAGAAGCCTATCGACAACCGCCTGATTGCGCCCGACATTGCCTGGTTCCGTCCTGGTTCCACCCTGGTCACTGCTGAGTGACCCAGACTCTGTCCCCTCTGCTTTCAGGTACTTTTCTACTTCGATCCACCCTTGGATCGCACCGGACACTTCTGCTTCACAGCGCCTGCAGCTGCAACAGCTCCAAGCACCAAGAACCTGCGTGCCAGAACCCGACGCCACTTCGACCCTGTGCACCCACGGCCTGTGGGTGAGGTAACATTGCAACGCCGGTGTCCATACACTGGTACACACCTCTAGGGTCTGTGTCTAAAGTTTTGTGTTCCTAGGTTCAGCGGAAGTATCATTTAATTCACTTTAACTAACTTTTACGCACCATTGACATTGCATTGGTGCGCGCCGCACTTTCCGTGCTGCACCCGTCTCCTGTGGGCTACTCCCGACTTCTTCATTGCTTGTCCTGACTGCTCCCAGCGAATCTCTAGGCCCTAGGCCTAACCATTGTTCGTAAAGTGTTACTTATACCACTTTTTTGATATATGGTCTGAGTGGCCACCCGCCCTCATCCATAATTGTGCAACTTTATATGTTTAAACAGTGCTTTTGATTTAACGCTTGTGCCCCTTTCCTCATAAAGAGTACTGGGGAGTAATTTAGAAATAAATACATATATTTTTATAATATATACTTGTGTGGTGTCCTTTCATTTGATTACAGGATTGTATGTGGTAAAACAGCTCGCTTAACACGACCTCTTAAGTTAAGCCTTTAAGGCTGCTTAGTCCATGCTACCACTAGGATAGCTTGTCTACAAGGTTGACTTACAACCTGACATCTTTGGGGTTTGTTTGGACTGATACCCAGTGGTTCCAGAAGTGGAAACACTACATATCAGGCCAACTTCTCACATTGGTGTGCAGCGGTGCGGATTTGAGCTTGCTGTTTGTTTTACCATTGCAATCTTTATCAAATTGAAAGATCACATCAAGTACCTCTAGGTACATATAAATCAAAAGCTTAGCATATTAAGTTCTACTGAACTTAGTAGTTGTAGATTAAAGGGATTAGCACACCCTGACTACAACTCACTAGCAAGGTACAGTAGGAAACCACTTAGTGTAGGTAAGTGCACCACTTACACCTCACTAGCAGTCATGTCTGATACAGGTAGAGCTTCAGGCTCTGCTCCTGTAATAGTTGATCCTATAGGGACAACATCCAGATATGACAACCTTAGCCACAAAGACCTGAGTGCCTTGTGCACAGCCAGGGGGCTAAAAAAGGGCAGAGGCCCTACCATTCCTTCCCTAGTAGCTCTCCTAGAAAAGGATGACCTAGATAAGGTGAGCCAGGCTCCCTTAGAATCAGGTGAAGGGATAAACTCCCCTGAGAATGAGGATCTTCCAGATGAAGTAGTGGAGGAGGAGGAAGAGGAAGACTCTGATTTAGAAGAGCCTGAAGATCAGGATCAGGGGGGAAACCAGGTACAGGTTGCCAGGCTTAACCAGGCCAACTTGGACCTACATGAGAATGGAGAGGGCCAGCACCACTCCAGATCTCATAACCAAATTCTCCCAGGTAACAGGAGGGTGAGATCTCAATCAAGGGACTCTCATCTTTCTAGTGCCTCAAGAGAATCTCAGAGAGGGATGACTCCCTCCCAGAGAAAAGAGCATAGGGCCAGAATGAGGGCTGTCCAACTCCAGATAGAGAGGGAGGAGGTAGCTCTGGCTCAAGCTAAACTTACCTTGGCTCAAGCTAAACTTACCTTGGCAAGGGAACAGAAATTAAGTGGCTTAGATGCCACTGGTGGCAGCAAAATTCCTAAAGAGAAACCCAGGTCCTATGATAGTAGAAACCTGACAAAGATTGTGCCCCCCTATCAGGAAGGGGATGACATCCACAAATGGATGACTGCTCTGGAGAGAGCCTGCATGGTACAGCAGGTTCCTGAGGAACAGTGGGCAGCAATTCTATGGTACTCCTTTTCAGAGAAAGGGAGGGATAGGCTCCTCACTGTCAGACATGAGGATGCCAGCAATTACAAAATCCTGAAGAGTGTTCTGATAGATGGGTTTGGCTTAACCACTGAACAGTACAGGTTAAAGTTCAGAGATACCCAGAAGACACAGACTCAGGACTGGACTGATTTTGTTGATTGTGCAACTAAGGCTCTGGAGGGTTGGCTGAATGGCAGCAAAGTACATGACTTCACAGGATTGTATAATTTGATTATGAGGGAGCAGATCCTTAGTAATTGTCAGAACCAGCTCTTACACCAGCACCTGGTGGACTCAGATTTGACCTCTCCCCAAGAATTGGGAAAGAGGGCAGATAAGTGGGTCAGAACCAGGATTAGGCCTAAGAATCAGGACAATAACCAGAAGAAGGAGTCTACCAAGCCTCAAGATAAGGGTGGGGATAAAAGTAAAGAGAACACTTCCCCAGGGCCCCAAAACTCCAAGAAGGGGGGTGGGTCCCAAGACACTTCTTCAACAGAGAAAAAGCCTTATTGCCATGCCTGTAAACAGGTTGGGCATTACAAAACAGACAGCTGTTGTCCCAAGAATGGCAATAAAGAAAACATACCTCCAAAGCCAGCTCCAACACCTCCTGTTACTGTCAGCAGTAATCCCCCAGGAAGTGGGAGCACACCCAGGAATCTGGGTGGGTTTACTTTTGGAGCCCAAGGGGACCCTGGCCTATCCAGGTCTCCATCCCCAAATGATCTTGTCTATGAGACTGGCATGGGGTTTGCCAACTTCTCTGTTTGCCCAAATACCTTGAGCAAATATAGACAAGAACCCATCATCAATGGTTTGAAAGTTGAAGCTTTTAGAGACACAGGGGCTAGCATCACCATGGTGGCTGACTGTATAGTCCCCTCTAAGCAACTTTTACCAGGTGCCACATACCAGGTAACAAACATTGATGGCATCCAAACAAATCATCCCATGGCAGTAGTAAGTCTCAGCTGGGGAGGTGTCATTGGCCCAAAGAGAGTGGCAGTGTCACCAAACTTGCCTGTAGACTGTCTACTGGGTAATGATTTGGAAATCTCAGCCTGGGCTGAGGTTGAACAGAAAATCCATTCTAGAATGGTAAATTCCAATGGAAAGGTTAGTGGGGCTGTACTGGCTATAGCCCCTATTCAAGATGTCCTTCCTGAAAAGGTTGGTAGGGCTGAGCAACTCTCTGCCCCATCTGTACCAGAAGCTCTTCCAAGACAGAATAGCAAAGCTGTTATGATAACAGCAGAAACCCAAACTGAGTCTCCTCCTGAAAAGGTTGGTGGGGCTGTGATGGCCACAGCCCAAACTCAAACAGATATGTGTGTTGTGAAGCCTGAAATGATGGATCACTCCACCCAAACTGAGAGCATGGAGGAGGAAGATACATCTTCCCCTCACCAGACATTAGGACAGGATCAGCCTCCTCAGGGACCTGATCTTACCCCTGATGAAGGAACTGCCCCAGAGGTTGTTAGGCCTGGCCTGACAGAGCCTCTGATGGCAGTGGACCCTTCTCAGGTGGGATCCAGTCTGGAGCAGGTAACCTGCCCCTCTCTACCTTGCCTTAGTCAGCCCAGGGCTGCAGAGGACAAGAAGGACAGTGAGACCCAGAGGGCCCCCTGTCAAATAAAGCACCCCCATCAACAGATTAGGGGCACCAAAACTAGTAGGCCTAGTAAGGTGAAAACTTTAAAAACTCCTGAGGGAGCCCCCTTAAAAACAGTTAGGGACCTCCCACAGATGGATTCTGTTGGGCACAGCCAAACCTGGGACCCAAAGGGCCCAAACCTGAACTGTCCCTCCAGCAAGCCAAACAGAGGGACCCAGCCTCCAGCTTTAGGTAGCCAGAGGTTGACCCTGAGAGCTCAGTGCAACTCAGTTGAAGAAAGAAAGGCACACATGGTGGAAGATAATTGGAGGAAGTTGAGCCCAAAAATAGTGGAGCCTCACTTCAATACTCCATATCCAAACCAGCCTTTAACTTTGCATAAACACACCCAAGGTAGTGATTCCCTATGGTGGAGACCCTCTAATACCCCTAGGGTGAGGGACTGCTTAGTGGACCATGAGACAGGGGGTACCCATGCTAGTGCAGGTACTTCCTTATATGGCCACTCAGGCAATAAAGGCTTACCTGGCCAAGGATAGCCTTATCTCCTTTCGTTTGGGGGGGGGTTATGTAGGAAGGTGGCTACCTGACTATGGTTACCCCAGATTTTTTGCCCTGTGTTTAGCTGGTTTTCGACTTAGTTGGCCTGGTTCCCTGCTAATCAGGGCCCCAGGCTATCTGCTCTCTCTGTAAAATGGATTCCATGTACCCTAGGTGCATAACTAGATTGGCTTGGGTCACCTTATCAGCCCCTGTACAGAGCACTATAGGTGCCCAGGGCATAGGTGCAGCCAAGGCCTACCAGGGGCTGCAGCATATCTTTTGCCACCCCTGGCTGGCTATCTAAATTGACACAACTGGCTGATCACTCAGCTGGGGCAAGTGGGTGTAATCACCCCTTGCTTAGATATAGTATACCTATATCTAAACCTATATCTGGACACATATATAGCCTGTAAGCCACTCCTATGGAAGGCCTCATCAATCCTGGAGGCAGAGTGCGTGGTTTTATGTGAGACGGTGCTCTGGCATGAGCTGAGCCTGTCTGCAGCTGTCGGGAACAACTCCCTAAGCTGATCCGGGATAATGCCATACCATATACTCTTAAGCGCCTTATAATCCTCGCGGTTATATAGCAACTTTGGTTTGGCTTTATCAAAACATGTCGTGTAAGGTGTCATACGAATTGGAATACTACCCCCTCGCCAGTTCTGGCGACGGGGGTAGCATTCCACCCTTCTAGAGGGAGAAGACATGTTACTTTACTGAAACGCGGTTGATTTAAAATGAGCCTCAGATCCACAAAATGGATGCCCCTGCCACAGACACGGGTCTGACCTCCTGCTGCTGACCGAAACCCGGCAGAGGAGGCCTGGACAAAGAGTTTCCTGTCACAGGGCGGTGTCAAACCACCCCAGACAGGAGATAGTGGATTGGAGTAGGGAGGTTTCAAAGAAACCAGACACTGCCTGGGGAGCACAAGGCTGCCCCTTGCAGGATCCGGCCAAACCGGTTCTGGGGCCTCCCAGCCCCTGTCCCAGCGCGGCCAGGATCAAAGGAGAGGGGTGTAACCACCCCCTTCCTGGGTCCCACCCATAGGAGGGGACCTAGCAGGATGTCCAACCCCCGAGATTCGAATAAGAGGGGGAGCAGTCCCAACGGACCTCAGATCATCCTGAAGAAACATAAGAAACGAAATCTGGACCCTTCGACTTTCTACACGACGTGAGAAGACTGAAGAATCTCCCTTGTGGTCAAGGAGTGACCACCCTGTGCAAACAGGCACCATCCAGCCCTCGACCCTTGCTTTGTTGCAGTTCCCGCCGGAACTCGAGCGACAGAGATCGACGAGATCAAGCTTGCCTGCCTTCTACCTGCCCGATCCACAGTCCCTGCAGAGCTGAGACCCGTGGAGGCGACCGGAAGCGTGGGGCACGCCATCTTGAAAAGGCCACGAGACGCTGACCGTGCGGCCCACAAGTGACCCTCGAAGCTGTACACCGGGGTTTGAGAAGCCCCAGCCCCGAGCTCCACTTGCACCAAAGCTCACCCCTCCACACTCGACGAGTGCTGCGTGGGGCCCTTCTGCTTGTGTGCGCTCGACGCGTTGGCCCGGTCACTTGCCAGCTGGCTTGTGGCCCCTGTGCCGACGAACTTTGAAATCCGACTTGCTTTTCTGGTTGCTCCAGATCTGCACCAGCTCCTGTGAAAAGGAGCACCCACTCTGACCCTCCTGGTTCGAGTGATAAGCAATCTCCCAGTTCCGCGTGGATTGCTTTTGCCAAGTGCTGTTTGCTACAATCTTCAAGCCGACGGTGCTGACGGCGAGAGCCTACGTGGGACAGATCGTGACCTGCTCCTGGACGTCGCAGATGCCCCAGAGCCCACGTGACAGCGGAGAGAAGCCTATCGACAACCGCCTGATTGCGCCCGACATTGCCTGGTTCCGTCCTGGTTCCACCCTGGTCACTGCTGAGTGACCCAGACTCTGTCCCCTCTGCTTTCAGGTACTTTTCTACTTCGATCCACCCTTGGATCGCACCGGACACTTCTGCTTCACAGCGCCTGCAGCTGCAACAGCTCCAAGCACCAAGAACCTGCGTGCCAGAACCCGACGCCACTTCGACCCTGTGCACCCACGGCCTGTGGGTGAGGTAACATTGCAACGCCGGTGTCCATACACTGGTACACACCTCTAGGGTCTGTGTCTAAAGTTTTGTGTTCCTAGGTTCAGCGGAAGTATCAGTTAATTCACTTTAACTAACTTTTACGCACCATTGACATTGCATTGGTGCGCGCCGCACTTTCCGTGCTGCACCCGTCTCCTGTGGGCTACTCCCGACTTCTTCATTGCTTGTCCTGACTGCTCCCAGCGAATCTCTAGGCCCTAGGCCTAACCATTGTTCGTAAAGTGTTACTTATACCACTTTTTTGATATATGGTCTGAGTGGCCACCCGCCCTCATCCATAATTGTGCAACTTTATATGTTTAAACAGTGCTTTTGATTTAACGCTTGTGCCCCTTTCCTCATAAAGAGTACTGGGGAGTAATTTAGAAATAAATACATATATTTTTATAATATATACTTGTGTGGTGTCCTTTCATTTGATTACAGGATTGTATGTGGTAAAACAGCTCGCTTAACACGACCTCTTAAGTTAAGCCTTTAAGGCTGCTTAGTCCATGCTACCACTAGGATAGCTTGTCTACAAGGTTGACTTACAACCTGACATCTTTGGGGTTTGTTTGGACTGATACCCAGTGGTTCCAGAAGTGGAAACACTACATATCAGGCCAACTTCTCACATTCGCGCTTAGCGCGAATATCTCCAAAAGTTGGTAATAGGAGATAGCGATGTTAGCAACTGTTTCCAGTCGCTAACATCTTGGCACGCCCACTTTGCATGTCATTAGTGATAAATATCACTGACATGCAAAGCGGGGCCCAAGATGGTCGCTATCTCCTACTAGCTGTCGCTAACTGGTGTTAGCGACAGCTAGGTAATAGGGAGATAATTTTATCTCCGCTTTCTTGACTTTTAAAGCCAACAAAGAGGAGATAAACCCCCTTGATAATATGCCCTGCTGTTTGTAATAGTCTCATTCAAAGCCCTCACACACTTTCACAGCTTTACATAGGTGCAATATTGTGTGCATCATTCAGGGTGGCTTTGTCACTCACTATACAGTGCATGGAAAAGAACAGCCTCAAGTGTATTGATATATGACAGGGACTTTTCTGAGCAATACAGAGACATACGAGGCTGGAGATGTTCTATACGATTTGAATCAAAACTTAGGGGGCAAGAAAATATTCCTCGTCAAAAAGCTGCAAACATTTACCCCCTCAGTGCCCATTGAGGGTCTCATGAAGCTGTGTTCAAGTCACCCAGGATGCAGCGAGTCTTTTCTGAGGTTCACGAGGTTCCCACCTCACAGAAATGTAAAAATGCTACGGAAGACGAGTGCGGTTGAGGTATATAGAGTGCACTGCAGAGGGCTTTGGTTGCTCATTTATCACAGACTTACATTGTTGCCTAATTCTACAACATATAAATGAATGGATAGCAATGAATAACCAGCCATATATGTCCATACGCTCGCATGAAACCTGTAGCATCTTACCTGTAGCATCTTACCTGGACTCTCTCCCAAGCTTGCCTGGCCTCTTTATCGCCTTTGCACCCTTTAAGAGTTTGGCCACGTTCCTCACCCTGTGGAGTTTCTGATACACGGCTTCTTTTATCGGCTTCGTTTCTTTCTCAGCTTACTGATCATCCTCCTTTTTTTATCACATTTTGTTTTGGGTTTTTTTCTTTGGGTGTTTCTTTCTCTTTATTTTCTCCTGCTATTTGTCTCCTTTATTTCTTTCTCTCCCTTCACTTCCACCCCTTTCTGTGGCTCTCCACCTTCTCCTCAACATGCCTTCCTCCCCGCCGATTACTTGCAAATCTATCACTATGTGTCTTTCTTTGCTTGTCCCCTTCTATCCATTCATTACCTTTCTATTTACCACCCACACCTCCAGGGCCGGCTTTAGCGCTGTTGGCGCCAGGTGCGACAATGTTTGTTGATGCCCCCCAATCCCCCATGACCACCTCTGCCACGGCTCAACACCACCCTTTAACAGTGCCCCTCAAGTCTCCAAAACTACTCTTTCTCAGATGCATTTATTAGTTTTATAGCGCAACACATACCAGTGTAACTTATCAGAGCACTTTACATCACACACATTACCCAGAGACAATCAATCATACATTTGTAAATCAGTTTATAGGAAATGTTACATAGGACAGAGACCTACAAGGTGTTGTAGTCGACTGTCTAGTTTGAGTACTTGGTCTGGAGAAGCACAAACTCAGAATTGAAAATGGAACACCTTGGTTGGGGGTTCACTTTAATAATAAGAATTGATTTCTACCCAAATAAACACATTTTGCAGCATTAGGATAATGAAAGGCTTGGGGAAAAGCATAAAGCTTCTGCCTATACCTTTTCATGAAGCTCTTTCGTAACAGTTAATCACCAGTTATTCTGACACTTTTATTGTTGCCTGAAAATTGCTGGAGGCAAAGAACACAGCAGCAGGTGCTTTTAAAACCATATTGTTAGGCGCCCCCACCCAAAGTCAGCACCCAGTAGGGTGGCACCCGTCGCACCACCGTAGAGCCGACCCTGCCCTTGATATTACCTCTCATCACACAGTTACCCAGCGAGGAGTCGATATCGCACCCTGGCATTGAAAAAGAGCTGAAAACCACTATGAATAGTAAATTTCTATCTCTTTTATCGAGTCGTCCATTAAGGGGTGTGAGAACATCCTGGGCCATAGGCACCAGCCTTTTCAAGCTTTGGAGGCAGAGTGGGGGAAAAAAGTGCCTCTGAGGTACTTCTTGGCACAAGGCTCGGTCCCCTCCAAGCGGTGAGATTTTTGTTCAAGTTGGCAGGTTTGAGGAATACCTATCCTTCCCACTCTGTACAAGGCCCCCTGCACATTGCTTCTTTCCACGCAGACCATTTTAGAACAATAACAGCAATTTAATAACAGAGTGGAATACTTGCCTCTTGCTCCGAAGAAAATAGGCTTTGGTATTATTACTCAGATTAATTACACTCATTTTATTACCCTCAAAAACAATACAAAGGTTGAGTTCAACCCACTGAACTGTCTCCTTTCACCTCGCGCACATTGGCTGACCTACTTGGCTGGTCAAAACAAGAAAAGAACAGACAAAAAAGGGTACCCGGACAGCAAACAGGCCAAGGACGCAAAAGGAACAGAGGAGCATCCCAACACCAAAGACGGATGCTCATATGGAAGTATTCAAAAGACCACACTGCCGCGTGTTGGCAATATTCAATTGGCCACACAACCATGTCTGAGAGCTCTTCACGCTCCCCTGATCTTATGTGACAAAACACCTACCAGGAGATGCGGGTGATGGAGGAGAGGGGTGGTATCTGTTACATATAACTTTGCAGTTTCGTCTTCTCCCCAGGGTTGATTTCAGTAGGGTAGGCAAGAGCATAAGCACAGCGAGAAATTGGGAAATAGAAACTGAGGCAGGACTATAAGTGGGCTGGGTCCTGCTGGTGCGCATGACCGGCAGTTCTAAAAAGCATGTGCTCCGATGGGTCCCTATCGGGCTCTCCGTTATTGCCCTCACCCTCAGGATAATAAAAAAAATCCTAACTATGCAACAGTGTCAACCTTCACTGACTATGATGCAACTTCAATGAGACTCGTTGTAGGTCTTCCAGAGTCTCATAATGTCTGAATTGAAGCACTGGCTTTTTTTATATTCTATACAACAAAGCTATAGTTGCTGCTTATGTATCTTATGCAACTAACAACCATTAGCAAAGCCAATAGTCCTGGCATGTTGTAGGTGTAATTTTACTTGTATTATATATCTGGATGCAATGACAGAAGCAGAAAATTGTTAGTCAGGCAGCACACAATGCTAAACACGATTTTTTAGTTTACTTGTAAAACCACACCCTAATTACATTCTCCCTCGCCAGCCTCTCCGTTTTTTCATCCTACTTAAAGCCCTGAACAGAGCTGATTTAAAGAAAGGGGAACGATCGGGAGAGAGGAAGAGAAAGACTTTTTTTTCAGGCTGGCCTGCTTTCAGCTCACAGTTGGCTCTGTTAACGCTATCTTATAAAAGGCAACCAAGCACTTGTGAAAGAAAGGAGGGGCAATCGATAACAGCAGAGAAAAGGCAGATGCCTTCGATAGTAATGAGATATCAGAATATATATTTCCGATTTCAAGCACTCGTAAAATACCTTCTTGCTGTATCCAACAGTGGTACTGCAAATGGGTACTTCAATGAGGGCCACCATGTGTGTTTCACCAAGGGACATTAGGTAGTTGAGTAGTGGGTGCCACCCTTTGGGCATGCAATAGGGGATGGCAATTTTTGCCTGGATGGGTGGCACATATTCTGCCCTGTCAAAGTGGAAGTGGTGCATAGAAAGAGAGAGAGAAAGAGAAACAGAGCAGTAGGTTGTTCCACACCAAAGAAGCTGTTACCAACTGCTCGAGGATCACACCCACACGGCCTTCATATATCACATCGTAATCGTGCAGCTCGAGAGGCCTCATTTCTCACAGGAGTCCGGTTTTGTTGTTGGGATGATTTTCAGCCCATGACTTGCCGAAAATCATCCCAGCAACAAACCCGGCCTCCTGTGAGAAAACCGGTCCCGCCCTATCCAGCCTACTGGGGGATTGGCCGGTGCCTGAAATTATCAGTCCGGCCCTGGCGTTCCGACGCAAGAAAGCCTTGTAAAAGTGACGCAGTGAAATCTACAAGATTTCACGGAGTCCCTTGACACCACTGCGTCAAAACCCTGCTTGAAGCAGGCATAAGGTTTGACGCAGCATGATAGGAATAGACATTCCTGACCATTGCTGAAGTTGCGGTCGTGCTAGCGACATGACTCCAGCACTGCGCTGCCTTTATGCCAAAAGATGTGTCACATCTCTGTCAAATGTGCTCCTTAGTAAGCATACTAGAAGCAAAGGAAACTTTACGCATACCTCATTATACAGTAAACCAGTACACAGAGTGAAATACAAATTTATATATATAAAAACAATAAAGTACATAGGAATATGTGATCACGTTTTCATAACTCTTATCTGATCTTAGATAATAAAGTACTCAATGGCCCCTAGGTCATTTGCGTACCATGCATCGCGTGCAACAGGCCGGTGACTATCTCAGTTAGAGACAAATGTAAACTTTCCCTCATCTCATACTTTAAAAGGTGTGCAGTACCTTGAAATGTTTTTAAACTCTGTCCATTATTTTATTTTGTGATGTTGCTGTGCACCCTCTAAGTGGGATGGGTTTGCCCAAACGTGAGTCCCTTGTTCGCTGCACCACTGGATTCAAGCTAGCCTCACTGATGAGGGGTTACACCCCAAAATCGGTCCCAGGATGCTTGTTTCTGATCTAGTGAGCACCAGGCCTGGCAGTTCAGACTGGTCTGTTTCCATGGGTAGCCGGATCAAGACATATGGCTGGGTCTATACTGGGGTGAAGTGGCGAGCGAAATAACAATGGATTAAACCCATATCGGTGACTGGTAGTGAGTGTTTGGAATGTTTCAACACGCCGTCCATTATTGTATTTTGTGATGATGCCTGGAAAGGACATCAGTCCACATGCACAGTAGGCAGATTCCTTTGTATACATCTATGCTAACCACACAGTTCTATTTGGTGGCCTGTAGATCAGGCTCAGCCATTTGTTACTCATGGTTCCCTAATTCCTGCAACTGGGCTGAATGTGTGATCCAGCAAACAGAAGAGTTTGAGAGCTCACCCTCAGTGCGTAGTAGAGAGCAGAAACACGATTGGTCAAAGAAAGGTGATGTTTTCCAATATGACAAAGTTTCTACTGTACATTACACATGAAAAATTATTTCCTAAACAAAACATCAACTTAGCCTGTATCCAAAGGCACACACTGAGCTACATAGAGGTACTGTAGCAAAAACCATGAACTTTCACCTTCAAGGACTATGACGTCATTGAGGGTCACATATACCACTTACAAACTGTGCAGTCTTAAAGTTGCATGAAACGCCATTCTGGTGTGGCTTGTTGTAAACATTTTAAAGACACCTTAGGATCTGCTTATATTGCCCCAGGAGAAATTGAGGACGATGGATACTGTTTTAGCAATTTGGAGCAGTTCACTCTGAAAACAGTGAATGTCGAGACACAGCAAAAACAAAAGATCACCCCTTCCAGGCAAACGAAACTATTCAGATAATTGTATTAGTTCATTTACTTTCTGTCTGATGTTTCACACATTAGAATGATATTCGAATGTGCATTGAGGCAGTAATCACCTGCATGGTTGCTGTATCTTCAGTATGCTGTCCCAGCAGCTAAGAAACCAAAGAACTGACAAAAACTACGTAGCCAAGGGAGTTACCGTATTTATTTAATACAATTGTAACATACTATTAAGGCACAAAAAAAGCAACCTAACAAAGCTGTTGTTACAGCTCAGTTAACGAGTGAGTGAGTGAGTGAGTGAGTGAGTTAGTTCATGGTAATGTGAGTGAGAGAATGTGAGCAAATGACTGAGTAATTGAATGAGGGATTGAGCAAATTTGTACCTCGCAACACTTTAGAAGAAACCCATTTATTGCAGATTTCAGGGGTGACATTAGAGATAGAAACAGTGTAAGTATAGCAGAATGCTTTAACACCCTGAGCTATTGCAGACTTTTACTTGTGGCTAGGTCTCTGTCACTGCGGATCACATGTAGGCATTTCATGTTTTACTTTCTATTTGTTTTGAATACTGGTGGGTTTGTTCAGTGTTTTGCAATGTTGTCAGAAGGTGTTAAAATCAATGGTTATTGATGTATTTTTGCTCCATGTATATCTGATATGTGTTTTTTACAATGCTTATCAAGAAATGTGTTTATTTCCTTACTTTCTTCTTCATTTGTGCTGACAGTTATTTCTCTTCTTCCGCGCTTTCCTTTTTGTACCTTATTCCTTCAAATTGCTCTTTCAAGTAAGTTTAATTTTTTTTTTCCTCACTTGCCTGTATAACTTCTCTATACTTAACTCCCTCTTATCAGCAGCCCTAGCCCACCATATGTCATGGAAGGGCATGGGGATATGTCTGTAGCTCATTAAAATTTAATTGCAACAGATTAAATGTTAATAGTGGGCATTTAATATACTTCCATGCTGTGCTGTCCTTTAGACAAATGTTGTAGTTCAACTGAAGATTTTCCAGTTACAGCCTGATATATATTGTGGTGTGCTTGCTGCTCTGCTCGGTGCTCTGTTGTTGCTAACCAGTATCACACTGACCTTTTTCTTCAGATACTGAGAAATAATTGGGCTAATAAATGTACTATTGCTGGCTGTTCTGCGTCTATTCTTTAGGGGAGAAGCCTGCTAAGGAATTAATATGCATACTATTGAGTACAGAGGCATTGCTGACAGTAAACTGCATGAAGCAGTGGCTTAGTTATTAAAAACACTTTGGGGTAGATTTATGTTAACTGGCGCATCCCCAGGGATGCGCCAGTTAACATGCGCCACATTGCGCCACAGCTCCTCCAGCCATGGTGCGCCGCATTTATAATGCGGCGCACCATGGTTCAAAAACGGCACAGATGCGTGACGCATCTGTGCCGGAAATGTGGCGCATTGCTGGAGTTGCGACGCAGCTCTAGCAAGGCTCGGGTGTGCCCCATTTGAACAATGCTGCGTCAAGACCTACGCCTGCTTCAAGCAGGCGCAGGCTTTTGACGCAGCATTGGCTTAAAAGTGACTGAGTGAAATCTCATAGATTTCACTCAGCCACTTTTGCGAGGCGCACCTGCCCCGGAACGCCCACCCTGCGCCGGAACGCCCACAAGCGGCGCAGGACTTTACAACATGACGCATCTGCCTAGATGCGTCACGTTGTAAATCGTTCATAGGGATGCGCCACGTTTATGCCACCTTGCGTGACGCAACAGCGGCGTAAACGTGGCGCAAGGGCCTCATAAATCTGCCCCATCATGTCTTTCAGGAAGCTTTGGAGTCTTGCTTGAGCAGTTCACATCTGAATGAAGTTCATTGTTATTGTGATGAGTCTTCGGGACTTTGTGTTATTTGAAAGGCAACATAGGGACATTTACTTTGTATGTACAGCGTACACTCTTCTAGAGCATTTTCGTTCTTGGGAGACAATGAAAGTACAGGTCAATATGTTGTATATGAGCCACAGGGGTTTGTAAAAATGATGTTTTCTACGAGCCAAGCCTTGTAGACGTCCTGAGTTAATATATGTGCTAAAAGCATTGCAGTTGCAGCAGACCTGACACACGCCCCCTCCTAGGCCTGTGCATGGTCACTGAAGCTATAAATGGGCCATATGTTTCAAAATACTCTTTTGCGATTCTCAAATAGCGATTTTTTGCGAATCGATATTTGAGAATCACAAAATGCTTTGTATGTGGGATTTGTAACAGATTTTGTGAATCCTACATATTCCTTAATTGCGAATCTCAAATTGTGATTCGCAATTAAGAAAATACCTCCCCATTCACTCCTATCAGCCTAGATGCCCATAGGAATGAATGGGAAGACATTCTCACTTTGCGATTATCAATTAGAGAATAGCAAATTGAGAATGCAAGTTTAAGGGTGCAAGTGTGTCAAAAGGACGCCCTGTTGCACCCCTGAAATAAGCATGGGTGTACATTTGCCGCACATACATACCATAAGAGCATGTATGTGCTTCACATTGCACTTCGAAAAAAGCAAAAAAGTGCATTTTTCAAAGAAATCGCAAATTACCACCAACTTGAAGTTGGTGGTAATTTGCGAGTCCTTAAGGCCAAATTGCACTTTTTTGGTGCTTCTTACATTGTATTTAGGGAATCGCAAAATTTGTGATTCCTTAAATGCAATTGCAAAATAGGGAATCACTAATTTTGTGATACCTTATTGTGCATGCAGATTTGCCTTTATACATACCATTTAGCAAAACTACGATCGCAATTTTGCTTGATACAAATGGCCCTTGGTTCTCAATCTTTCTGTATGAAGACTAGTGGTTCATAGAGGCATGCTTTTCAGATCATCTTGAACTGAACCTTAACACTGGTGTGTTGGGAGGAGTATTCTATAGGAGGGCATTGATTCTGAGGGCATCCGTAAGGCACTATTCTGATAACAGAGGTTGAGAAAGCAAAATTCTGCAACACTCTCAGTGAAGGAGGGTGCTCTTGATTAAAGGTCTGAGTACGACTTTGCCGGCGCTGCGCTGGCTTTGTGCCAACACAGCACCTCGTAAGCCGTGCTTGGTCCACCCAACAGATTACAAGTACAACTCATGTCTGGCAGGCTTATCTTTTGCCGCTTCCATGGCGTTGCCCTGAAATGGGGCACCGTAATGGGAACGCAAAAGAAGTTCAAGAACAGCATGGTCCATGCTGTGGTGGAACTTGAGGTGCATGCAAACATGGGGGCATGCATCCCCATGACTGCAGGGGCATGGGAGCCCTCTTTATTTCACCACCATCTGCCTTTTCATGGTAGACTCACTACCATGAAGAGCCTGGCAGTAGTGAAGCACGCGAAATATGCTACATGGACCGTGGTGGTTCCGCCTTGCATATTGGATTCCACTGTCCGCTGCGCAGCCGGCGCAGTGGTGGATGGTCTAAATGATTGCCTGGGAATAGGGGGGCTGCAGGACCACCACCACAAGTCTGGTGGTCAAAGACCGCCAGATCCTTAATTGGCTCCCAAGATCCTGCTCATAATATATCTATGAACCTGCTGGCCACTATATACTAATAAATAGTGGATAGTGAGCTGAAGCCAAATGAGGTGAGCCAGGTGTCCAAAACAGAACTGAGCTAGGTCTTGGGGTTGCAGGGACCTTGAGGATGGACACATGGCCATATTAGTTGGTTTATCCTGGCCTGTTTGTGTCTCAGTAGGAGCATCTATCAAAGTAGGGAGTTTAAGGTAGGAACCTCAGTAGGAACTGCATTATACTGTTTCACAACAGAGGGGGGTGGGGGCATATTTAAAAGCCTCTAATGCCACTGTAGCATAACTACAAGGTGCCTGCTACAGGGTGCAGAGTTTAAAATTTGGGACATTATAGGTGCCCCCGCCGCCTCCATCCGGAGGCTGAAAACAGAATGGGACCCTGCTTGGGGCCCCCAAACACACTTTTTGACAGGCTTTCCATGTCGGAAAGCCCTGCATGGAAAGACTGCCAGAAACCGTGCATTGTAATCCAGATAGCAGAAAACGCTGCCTGTATGGATTACGGGCAAAATCCAATTGACCCGTCGGAATCCAGCTGGAATGACCGTATGGTTTCAATTACGACTGGCTGTATTGTAATCACGTTTCAAGTTTGGGCCAGCAAGGGGTTTATTTCAAGGGATTTCTCAATTACAGCACAGGTAGGAACTATGATGAGTAAGGTACCCACACTACTACAGATTAGTGGCTGAATGAGGTTTCAGAAATACACATCAAAAAGTGTTACCACACTAACACATTAAAGACGTCAAAAAGTACAAAAACCAGGTGTTTATGAGTTAAAAGATTGTTATTTTCTTTGTAACTGGAAAATTAAATGAGCATTACAGAAAGGGTACAAAACAATGCATTTGGGATATAAAAAGGGAGCGTGTTATATATTCCTTTGATATACCACAAAAAAGTCTATGCTGCTAACCAATGAACACAATGATTTCAAATCAAGAGTAAATGAAAATCAATAGTGGTTAATAAATATTCGGCAGAATTAGACTTGGTAGTCGACGTTTCGGTCTTTTGGAGATGATTTCATAAGACCATTATCAGGACTTGAGCTTTAAGCATTTACCGTTGATGACCCTAGAAAAAAATTAAGGTTTTAGGACAAACACTTCCCACAGGGAGATAGTGGTGTTTTTGGAGATGAATCAACGATGTTTAATGCAGGATTTTATCAAGAGTATCCAAAGCAGAAAATGATCAGGTTTGTCAAACAACAACTTCACGAAAGGAATCAGTGGTGTTGCTTGAAGTAAATTTGCAGTGCTTTTTAGAAGATTGGGTCAAAGGCAACCGAAGCAAAATATGCTTGTGCAGAGAAATAATATATACAGCAAGAGAGGTCCAGGAATCAATCGTGGATATTGCTTCAAAAGATAATAGGTAGATATTCGAGCTTTGAACAGTTGTACGAAGTCACACGCGATAACGACGTGCAGGATGGCAGCGTGTTTTCAAAACAGCCGATGATCACTTGTATTGTAATCAGTCAGTCAGAATTGAAACCGACAATGTCGGTCGGAGGCTTTCTGACCGACATCATAATCGGCCTATTAGTGTATAGGAATCGCACTGCATGCTGACCAGGTAGCAGATAAGGGAAGAGTATGTTTCAAGGCAGACAAAGTACTGCTATTTGGGTACTTGGTTTTATGACAAAGGTTCACCCAGAGAGTACCTTGATCAATTAATGAGGTAACTTGATAATACCATAGAAGACTCGTCATTAGCCCCTCTATTACAGGTATTCATGCAAAATATTTGCCCTTCTTGGTACAGGGCTTGTCTGCATTCTGGGGATAGCAAATAGGTGGCATAATTGTTCTCTTACATCTTTCCACTCACCAGCTCTATAAGCCATTCTCATATCAGGCTAAAATTGAAACAAGTACAGCCATCTCTAACACCAATGCTACAGTTCCTAGTCTTCTACCACAGACTGACACACGCCACAGTCACCTCCCTGAAGGTGGCAATCTGGTCTGCAATTTCATGGGATTCAGCCAGTTTGCTCCCTGGAAAAGTTATTTTATTATTAATGCAATAAACACTCTGCAGGCAGAAGCTCTTTCGAGCCTACCCATGTCAGTGGCACATTTTAGGAAGGTTCTAAAGAAGCAAATGAAAATGATTTCACACAGAGCAGACCCGATTCTTTCACTTGTAAAGAGCACTCACCTTACATGGCCCCTTCCTACAAAGGGAATGCAACCACAGTTTATTTGGCTTCTAGTATGTCTAAACCTGTGAGTTATTCCTTCATTCGTGTGTGGCCCTTTTTAACACCTGTTAGAACTGGGATTTCTGGTTGGCTAAGGCTTACGCCAAAGCCAGGCAGAAACCACCATTCTAGTCAGGGCAAGGGAGTCACGCGCCAAGATAACCCCTGCTCACCCCTTGGTAGCTTGGCACGAGCAGACAGGCTTATCCCGGAGGCAATGTGTAAAGCATTTGCGCACGCACACAACAGCAACAACATCCTAGGCACACCACAAAAGGAACTCCACACAAGGTTATATAAAAATAACTTTTGTATTTTCAAAACACATCAGATAGTAATCACACAATATACATGGTGCCAAGTGGCACTGGCAATATTCACACAGGATTATTTACATCAGGACAGGTCCACGTGGGCCACTGTCAGAATCAGCACTTAGTAGAACTAGCACTTAGAATAACGGTAACACCAAATCACAATTATAGATCAAAACCAGTAACCACTGGTAACAGGTAGGTACACACTACCCAATACTAATAACAATAGGCATAGATCACGCATGGACACATAACCTCTCTAGTATAACATACTAGGCAAAGCAAACTTCTAAGCATGAGCACCTTTAGAAGTATAACACAAGCATAAAGGCAAAGCACATTACGCAGCAATCATATTTAGGCCTAAACAGTATAACTACAGTAGGCAATCTCTCACTAGTCTAAACACATTGGACCCTGCCTCCTAAAAATAAATTACATTTAGGGGCGTAACTCACAGTGAAGTAAACTCTCACTAACATAAACCTACATAGGTAAAATAACCTCATAATCACATTGCGCAAAAAGCACATTAGGCAATTACCAGTATAAACATAGTAAGATCACATTGCGCAAAAATCATATTATGGCCTTGCGCCCTACCCACATACCAGCCCCCTGGCCAACTGGCCATCTCAAGAAAGGGCTCAAATGCCCTGTGTCTAGAATGTCAGGGCACGCTGCCACGCAGCGCCAGTCAGGGGTGCGCCACTGGCGCAAACCTAAACGTTGCAGCTGCCCACTACTTGCTGGGCAGCTGGGACAAATCACAAGGGCCTAAACGTTGCAGCTGGCACTAAGTGCTGCGCAGCTGTAGAAGGCCTGGCACCTCTGTGCCATCTCTGTCCCTCCCAGGGACTCTCACTCAAATGCGCCTAAACGGTGCAGCTGCCCACTAATTGCTGGGCAGCTGAGATATCAGTAAAACTGTGACATGGGCTCTCACTAGCCCTCAGGACAAGCTGCGCCGCAGGGGTTGGAGCCACACTGGCTCTGAAACTGTGCCACATTGGAGGCACACCGGCTCAAAAATCACTGTACCCCCTTAGCCCACTGGCTCCTTAAATAAATATGTCCCCAAACACTAGCGCTTAAAAAGAGGGCCAGGGGATAGCCACACGGGCTCTTCGAATAATCAGGCCCAACACTAGGGCCATGCAGGCTCTTAGGATTATCAATAAAACGTTGGGGCGGCCCGCTACCATCCGGGGCTGCCCTAAATGCATCCTATATAAGCATGAGCAAATTTTGCGAATTTGCAGATTTGCAGATTTGCGATCCGCAAAATTCGCGAATTTGTGCGAATTTGCGGATTTATTTTTTCTGCGTGTTCGCGGCGCGCTTGGCGTGTTCGCGGGGCGCTTTGCGTGTTCGCTGGGTTTTTTTCGTGCGAGACCGCGATGCGCCCTCTGGTTCATCACTGCCACCCTCTCTTTTTTTGTGCCCTTCTGCCCTCTGCCCCACTCGTTTTTGTGCCATTCTGCCCCTTGCCCCACTCGTTGTTGTGCCCTTCTGACCTCTGCCCCAGTCTTTGTTGTGTCATTCTGCCCTCTGTCCCACTCGTTGCTGTGCCCTTCTGCTCTCTGCCCCACTCTGTGACCTTCTGCCCTCTGCCCCACTCCTGTTCTATTTTAGAACGGCGCCAGCTAGCTGCCAGCACCATTCTAAAATAGTTACTAAGTTAGCTTCATCAGGAAGCACTAATAGATAAAATAAAGCAGGTGCTCGAGCACCTGCTTTATTTTATCTATTAGTGCTTCCTGTTGAAGCTAACTTAGTAACTATTTTAGGAATGCGCTGGCAGCTTGCTGGCGCCATCCTAAAATAGTTACAACAACTTCAAGCTTGAAGGCTTGAACTTTTGCCCCCCGGATCCGACGCTCGCGAACTTGCGGAATTTTGGTAAATTCGCGGGAGTTCGGGGATTGCGGATTTACCGAAAATCCGCAAAATCCACGAGCGGAATGGATTTTGTGCTCACGCTTAATCCTATGCTGAGCCTGCACTGGTAGGGGCGCAGGCCCCTCAGGGCTCTCCAACCAACATTGCCCCCCTCGTTGGAGCCACGTGGGCTCGGGAACTATGCACTCTCCACCATCCCCCATCCCCCGGGGGAGCTCTACTCACCGGCTGCTCTCCGGAGGTGGCGGGGGATGCAGTCTTCTGGGCGCAGTCTGCCGGGGCTCTCCCATACTCACGGGGGCCTCGGCGGACATCTGCTGGCAGCGAGTGGGTGTCTCTGGCGGCTCCGGGGCTCCTCCCCACTCACCGGGGCCCAGGGCGGCTATTGCTCGGCCAGCTGCTTCTTCCTCGGGCCGGCAGCGGCGGGCTGGACTTCCTGCCAGATTGCAGGCCTTGCCCCCGTCGTGGCAAAAGATGCCTGACTTCCGGTTTCGCCACGATCGCGGTGGCAATCTCATTGCGGGGGCAGCACCGAGGGGTGGGCACCCTCGGTGCGGAACATAACCGGAAAAGCGGGGTGGGCACCCATTAAGGGTGCCATAAACAGGGTGGCACCCGAAACATAAACAAATAAAGGAGCGGGGTGGCATCCGCAATACCCACAAAGGGGGAGGGGTCTTCCCTCCACAAGGGCTGCCGCGTCACACTGCTCAGCCCCCCCCGCCTCTCCCTTCTCTCGGGAGATAACATCAAAAGCACTTCCTGCCCAAAATAAGGCGCTGGGGGGCTGCTCAAGTTCCCGGCATCATTAACAGCCAGCAAAAAGAAGGTCCCAGCAGTCCTGGAAGAATAAAGATGGAGCAACACAGCTCCCAATAAGGAAAATCCTCCAGCATCCAGGGGTAGGACATCCAGGGGCTGGGCAGGGCCCAGGGAGGCAAGCCTTCCCCTGGGCCCTGGCAGTAGCACGCCCCTGGTAGATTCCAGTCAGAAACAAGAACATCTTACAAGAGGTCACAGCCTCTTTTTATACACAGAAATCCCTTTGTCTAGCAGGGTGTAGGCAATGTAAGAACCAGCCACAACTGGTTATGGGGAACTCCCTTTCACTGGCCAGGCTAGGGACATCAGACGCACCACAGGGGTTGGAGCCAGCATTGTGGAGGGAAAACCCAGCCCTATTCAGGTCCCAAGTGTACCCCTCCCTCACATCAGCATGCTATTCACTCCATTCACCACCGGGGTAGACCCATCCTGACTCCTGGAGCCAGGCTCACCAGCCAGCTCTAGCCAATCACACGCCAGACACAAATTACACAAACATGCCAACTTCTATAAGTGGCACATCCACACTAGACACAATCATGCTGCATACATCATTGCGAAGCATTCAATCTTACGAGTTCGCGCATACCAAACTCGACCTTGCACTCCCCACACATCAGGAACTACCATGGTCACACATATTCCCCATGCATTCCTATGCGAGGGCAGGTCACTTATCACACACACACAGAGAGCGCACGCACTTTACACTGAACCACAGTGAAAAAGTGCGCAGAGAACTTAAATCACCAACACCAGGTTACAGAAACAGGCTAGGCAAAAGAAAAAAGTTTCGGGGTGAACCTGCCAAAAAGGGCCGGGTCCAAAAACACCCATACTGGAATTCCTTTAAGTGTTGGCAAATTACAACCACTCCAAATGTTGTTGCCGTTTATATGGGTACACAATTGCATCTCTGGTACAAATGTGCCCTCAAATATTAGGGGAAGAATACCATATTTAAGACTTCCTTTTTGAAAGGTGGCTGCTGTAAGGTGAACGAAGTCTTAGTGCCCCTTAAATGGGGTAAAGGTGCAAATGTTGTCTGCTCTAGTTATATTGATGAATGTAGCCAAATTATTAACTGCAAAGAAAGAAGATCCTTTTACTGAACATAGATACTGCTTAGAGAACAGCTTTTAAGGGGGAATGATTGGCAACATATGTGTTATTCAGACAT
This sequence comes from Lissotriton vulgaris, assembly GCF_964263255.1. Classification (NCBI taxonomy): domain Eukaryota; kingdom Metazoa; phylum Chordata; class Amphibia; order Caudata; family Salamandridae; genus Lissotriton; species Lissotriton vulgaris. Next base: position 274,992,732 of record NC_141688.1, read on the forward strand.
TTATTTTAAAATAAATGTATTTATTCTGGATTCCTTCCTTTTTAGAATAAGTACTCTTTATTTAAAGGCTAACTTTAAGGTCTAACTATCTTAACGTAGAGTTGCTCCAAAAATCTGAAGTCGTACATCGATACGTAAGAATGTTTAAACTCTCTTACGAAGTCAGGGGCAGATTTACAAGCCCCTTGCGCCTCTTTTAAGCCGCCGTTGCGTCACTTTTGTGATGCAGTGGCGGCGCAAAAGATGCGCCATTGTGCGGGGTATTTACAATGTAACGCATCTCCGAGATGCGTCACGTTGTAAAGCCCTGCACCATAAGGAGCCGTTCCGGCGCAGGTGGGGGCGTTCCGGCGCAGGAACGCCTCCTAAAAGTGGCTGAGTGAAATCTACAAGATTTCACTCAGTCACTTTTGGGACCATGCTGCGTCAAAACCCTGTGCCTGCTTGAAGCAGGCGTAAGGATTGACACAGCATTGTGCAGAAAGGGCACCCCCAGAGTATTGCTGGAGCTGCGTCGCGCTTGCGACTCAACTCCAGCAATTAGCCACTTTTACGGCACAGATGCGTCACGCATCTTTGCCGTTTTTGCCCCATGGAGCGCCGCATTGTAAATGCGGCGCATCCATGGTGGCGGAGCTGTGGTGCACAATAACTGGCGCATCCCTGCTGAAATGCAGTGCAGAGATGCGGCAGTTGTTGTAAATATGCCCCTTAGTATTTACATTGTTTTCTCGTAACCTGTATTTATATGTCCTATTTTATAGTATCCTTTGGATTTAATTAACTAAATAAAGGTTATTCAAAGTGAACAAGTCTTGATGTATTGCTCTCCTGAGAAGTGTGATGCTAGGTTAGTAATAACGAGGCATTTGCGAAATCACACGTTTTCCATGTAAAATATGTGCAACTTGCCTAACAATGACGCAAACATGCAATTCACACCTGGGCGGTGTCAGCGAGGAAATTGTGTAGAAGGTATTACCATGAGCAACAAAGTAAAGTAAGATTCTGCGAAGACTAGTTTTCACACGGACCGACTAATGACAACATTAAAGGCACAGGCAATTAAATCTGGTACTTGCAGGTACATTTGCATCCGACCTCTTTTGGCTAAATAATGTCACTGATGTTGTGCTACGAATTTCGAGATCCCTCTGCGGTTTTTTCCTAGCCTTGTTATTGCTCAATTCTAATTCAGTTTAACCTGTTGTACTCAGAGACGTTTTAAGGAATGTGCATAGAGAGCTCTGGCCCAGGGCCCCTGCCTTTGAGGGGGGCCCCCTGTTAGAGCCAGCTCTGTTCTGCATAGTCTTGCCCTGACGACCTAGAACAATTCTTAAACAGATTTTTTAAATACCCTTTTCTTTTATTTTTTTTTAATTTGACTGATGTGAGTTTATGACAGACCTTTTCAATATCCATGTTTAGTTTATGTTTTTTGACAGATCCAAAAAATGATGCATTATAGTTCAAAACAGTATCTCACATATGAGAAACGGGATGTCTCGGGAAATCATTTGCAGTATTCTTGGGATTCTTTTTGGGACATCACCACGCTGAACGGAGCATTGATTACCAATGCCCAGCTAACTAGCGCTATTTACAAATATTGAATGCTTGTTGTAAATCGCCGACGGAGATTCATTTAGAAGTGCCCCTAGCGGTTTTTAAAAAGTCACATTCATTTGCCTCATGTCACAATTGTATTTTGATTTTAAAACTTACTTTGTGCTGTGTTGGGCGTGTACCACTGATCATTCAGATAGTGTGGAGGGATAGATCGCCTACCAGGAAGTGTGTAACTCCACTTCCGGTTTTCGCAGAGGTTAGCAGTCTAGCTGCTCACCACCACCGGCATAAAAACCCTTGAATCATTCAGTTCGTGGATTCTTTTTGGGACACCACCACGCTGAACGGAGCATTGATTACCAATGCCCAGCTAACTAGCGCTATTTACAAATATTGAATGCTTGTTGTAAGTCGTTTTTAAATCGCCGACGGAGACTCATGTAGAAGTGCCCCTAGCAGTTTTTAAAAAGTCACATTCATTTGCCTCATTTCACAATTTTATTTAGATTTTAAAACTTACTTTGTGCTGTGTTGGGCGTGTTCTCCGGTCCACCACTGATCAATCAGATAGTGTGGAGGGATAGATCGCCTACCAGGAAGTGTGTAACTCCACTTCCGGTTTTCGCCGAGGTTAGCAGTCTAGCTGCTCACCACCACCGGCATAAAAACCGGATGTCTCCTCGGACGCGCAGCGGACGTGCGCAGCGGGCACGCCGTAGGCGCGCCTAAAGCAAGCCCATCTTCGCCCGTTCGCGCCTGTACCGGGCCCTGGGCCACACCCCCTGGCCCTAAGGGTGCCCACTCCATTGGTACTCCTTTGCGCTATTCCTCAAGACATCTAAGGGATCTAAACACTGGTACGGCCAATACGCGGTGTAAGACACTGCTACTTGTCACTCGCTGTGCTTCTGCTTCTGAAACCTGCTCGGGATGTAATTTCATAATCCTGTCTCCCTTTTAACTCACCAGTACCTCTGCCAATCTCCAGTGCTCGCTCCCTTCCTAAACACTATTTGGAAATTAGGGAGTGCATCATCAACCACGAACTCGATATTCTCATCATCACAGAATGATGGGGGGATGCGGCCTCTGGCCCAGACTTCTGCGCGTCTACCCCTGATGGGATCTGTGTGGCAAGACATGACAGAACCTTAGGTAAAGGCGGAGGCCTAGCTATTATTTATAAAGCTACATATACTATTAAAATAGAACCCATTCCAGAGACGCTACAGGGAATTAGTCACTGATGAGGCACGCACCCAGGCACTTGCAACACTCCACAGATTATATGATGTAGGCGACAAATCCGGCAAACTCTTGGCATGGTTGAGTAGGAAGGAAAGGGCGGCACGGTGGGTGGACCAGATCACGTTAGTTGGTGATAGACGGGCAAACACAGATGAGGCCATTGCGGACGCCTTTGCGTCCTATTATGAGTATTTCTACAGGGCCAGGGACTTGGGCGACAGGGAGGATGCCTTACACTACATGGGAGATATGGAGGTGCCGACTCTATCCCCTGAGGCGAGCAAGACCTTAGAGGCTGAGTTAACGCTGGAGGAAATATCGGAAGCCATAGCATCGCTGAAACCGGGGAAAACACCGGGGCCCAACGACTTCCCGGCGGAATTCTTCAAACGCACGGCGGATTTGTCGCAACGACATATAAAAGCACTATTCACAGAAGCATACCAGAAAGGGAGCCTGCCGCCTGATCTTGCCTTGGCAACTATCGTCCCGATTCACAAGGAGGGAATCCTAGGGACGAATGTGACTCTTACCGCCCAATCTCCCTCCTCAATATTGAAACAAAGATTTTGGCCACTGTCCTGGCTAAACGTCTGCGGCAGGTCATTACAGATCTGGTACACATGGACCAGTCCGGATTCCTTCCAGATAGGGCGACCAAATTAAATCTCCGCCGCACACACAATTGGTTGCAGGAGGTTCGGGGGAGAAGCGAACCCCACTGGTTCCTCTCCCTCGACGCGGAGAAGGCCTTTGACGCTGTTCATAGGCCTTTCCTGATGGGGACCCTCCAGCGGTTTGGGTTTGGCCCCGAGTTTTTGAAATGGGTACAGTTACTGTACTCGGCCCCGAGGGCACGAGTGCGGGTTAACGGGAGGCTGTCCCGCAAATTTGCAATCGGCAGGGGAACGCGCCAGGGCTGCCCGTTGTCCCCCCTTCTTTTTACACTTACAATAGAAATATTAGCATGTCGGATTAGGCAGAATCAGGGGAACAGGGGCTTCACATGGGGAGACTCAGACGCAACGCAGGAGAAAATATCCTTGTATGCCGATGACGTGCTGTTGTTCATTACCGACCCAGACACGACAATCCCAGAACTGTTCAAAGACCTAGGCGATTTCGGGGCAAGAGCAGGTCACACTATAAATTGGCACAAATCAGTCCTATATGATCCATAAGGCAAGGAACGGAGGGAGTGCCTGCCAGGGCTACTTATCCATACAACGGAAGGCTTTCAATACCTAGGTGTATATATAACACTGGATAAGGAACGCTCCTTTGACAAAAACGTTGCCCGAGTGATGGTAGGAGCGACGGCAGAGATGGATAGATGGAGACAGCTCCCACTCACCCTATTGGGACGCGCAGCACTCTATAAGATGGTCCTGCTGCCGAAGTTTCTCTACGCACTACAAAACGAATACTACCCACTCCCAACCGGGACTTTGGCTAAAATCCATGCGGACCTGAGGGCATTCATATGGTTAGGAAAACAACCGAGAGTGGCCCTACCCACACTTCAGCGCCACCAGTATAGTGGAGGGATTTCGCTCCCCAACTTGGAGGCGTCCTATTGGGCAGAACACCTTGCCCCGATTAACGAGTGGCTACATGCGACGGCCGATCACCCTACTTACGCATTAGAAAGGTCCAAGTGGTCGAACAGGAACATTCTGCACTACCTCTATGGTGGGACGGTGGGTAAGCAGTTCCTGCCGGCCACGAAGATTACGCTGACGGCGTGGCATAAGGCGACTAAACGAATGGGATGGGACAAGAGACCCACCCGACAGACACTACTATGGTGCTGCACGTGGTTAAGAGAACTTAATAAATTGAGAGGCTTCAGGCAGTGGGATAACATTGGTATCTCAACGGTGGGCGACGTGATAGCGAGGGGGGAATTGAAACCCTTTCAGGCGCTAAGGGAAGAATTTGGTTTGCACAACACCCACTACAAGTATGCACAGCTGAGGCACGCATGGAGAGCACAAAACATCGCACTTACAGACCTTCCAGAATACGCTCCACTAGAGGGTAGATTACTACAGGAACGGATATTGGGCGGGGCGGTGTCACTCACATATAAAACCTTGACCAACAATATACTAGGAGACCTGCAGGTCCTACGGGACAAATGGGAAGTAGAAGTGGGAGTCATGGAGGATTTGGACTGGGAGATGGTACTTATGCACCCACACGAGCTGGTGATTAAGTCGAGGCTCCGACTCATACAATTCAAGGTGCTCCACAGAGCCTACTTTGACAGGGTAAGACTATTTAAAATGGGGAAGATAACTGACACAGCGTGCCTCAGGTGCCACCAGCAGAACGGCGATTTTTTCCACACACTATATGGCTGCGAGGTCATTCAAGCATATTGGGAGGAAATATTCCAAGAACTGGAGGAGGTACTGGGGGTAGATCTACCACGTGACCCTAGATTGGCGCTGCTGGGCATGACAACAGAAGTGGACCTGACTCGCCCCTTGCTTATCTTTCTGGTGTTGGCTTTCGTTGTAGCGAAAAGAGATATTGCACGGTACTGGGGGGCACCCGAGAGACCAGATTTGGAGGCATGGAGGAGGGGGCTAGATATGTACATGGCGGCTGAGAGAGTGACATACAAAGCCAGGGGCTGCCCAAAAAAGTTTTGGAGGGTGTGGGCAAAATGGAGACAATACCATGGACTGGAATGAGGCTTCATGGGGTGGGATAGGAGGGAAGGGGAGCGCCGACCGCAGCGGACAGCACGAAGGAGAGCTATGATAGCCGGGCAAGACCTTCAAGGCGCAGATATATCTGCGAGGCGGGTGGATGTTGCACTGAGGGGGAGGAATGAGTCAGGGGGGGAAGGGGATCGGGGTGGGTAAGCACGCGGCTGTTTCGGGGGATTTGATTGATTTTCTTATGTTGCTTTTATGTTCTAAGTTTCAGAGCCAAGTGTTCTCATGATGAGTATGGAATGCGAACGAATATGTTATTTCAACACAAAAAGTTAATAAAAGTTGCATAACTGACGGGCAGGGCGGAATGTTGACACCCGACCGTATCCTAATTTATACATCTGTGATACTTCTGATGCAACAATAAAAATAATAAAAATAAAAAAATAGAACCCATTCATCGTTCTGACTGTGAGGCTTTTGCTTATACTATCTCCCTTAATCAAAACCAAGCCATTAAAGGCATCCTGCTATATTGTCCCCCTGGCCCACACACACGCTTTCTCTCCTCTCTGGACCAATTTACTGAATTTTCACTAGGACCCTCCGACTATACCATTGTAGGAGATTTTAACTTTCATTTGGAAGCCACCGGTGATAAAGACACTACCCAATTATTCACCGATCTCCAGTCTGTTGGACTACAGCAACTAGTCGTTGGTCCTACTCATCAAGCAGGGCACACGCCCGATGGTCTGTTCACCAACAACCAGGACATCTCACTGTTCACTGTCCTCCCTTTAGCATGGTCGGACCACTTCGCAGTTATTTTCACCTTGCGAGCCCACAATCCTAACCCCCCCTCAGGTTAATACCCGCCTTCCCTAGAACACCAGAGTCTGGAAAAACCTTGATATTCAACTCTTTTCCACCACCCTAATCAAATCTCCCTATGAGGCCTCCTCCGGCCCATGCTTAGGGTCCAATAGGTACCAGGACTGGATTCATGAGGCGGTCAATCAGGTAGCCCCGACCAAATCCATTTTCCCTAATCGTGCAGCGCCATCTGCACCATGGTTCACCGAGAACCTCAGACTTCTTAGACAGCACTGCAGGAACCTCGAAAGACATTGCCGCAAACACTATAGTCCTATAGACAAACTAACTTACATAAATGCTTTAGCGATATACAAGAGATCCATCATCACAAACAAGAGTGCCTTCTTCTCATCACAAATCGAGTCTGCTCAGAATTCAGCCAAGAAGCTGTTCCAAGTTGTTAACACCCTCTCCAATCCCCCCGCAGGTCCTTCTATTGAGGCATCTCAAGATCTTTGCAATTCGGTATCTACTTTTTTTGCAACCAAGGTCATCAATATATACTCCGCTTTCTCACCCCCTAAATGTCCGGAAATTTTTGACTCCCATCACCCGTCTCCATCTCCTAGACTGACCTTCTCCATCTTCCATGCGGTCTCAGCGCAACAGATCAGTAAGCTCACCACATCCATCAGGTCAGGCTCCCCCCTAGACCCATGTCCACCTTCCATATCTAACTCCATCACAGAGGTTATTACGCCTCCCCTGATGGACATCTGTAATACCATCTTCCAGACAGGGATCTATCCGGAAATATGGAAGAAAGCAGTTATCAAACCACTGCTAAAAAAACCCTCTCTTGACCCCGGTGAGTCAGCTAACTACAGACCCATTGCATGCCTTCCTTTCCCTGCCAAAATTTTGAATCTGTTATGAACCAACAGCTTTCAGAGTTCATCGACAATCATCAACACCTAGATGACACTCAATTTGGGTTCAGGAAGGGCGACGGCACAGAAACCGCCCTGATAAAGGCCTCTGATGAAATAAGGGCTATCCTAGACCAAGGCGGGGCAGCGGTCCTTATACTCTTAGACCTGTCCGCAGCCGGTCGATCATTCGATCCTGATCGACCGTGTCGCATCCTTAGGGGTCAACCATTTGGCCAAAACTCTCCTCGCCTCATTTTTGGCCAACCGCACGCAGGCAGTTAGGCTGGGTGAGTTCTACTCACCCTTCTTCACCCTACCTTGTGGGGTGCCCCAGGGCTCCTCGCTAAGCCCTACACTATTTAACATATACGTGGCGGACTTGGCGAGGGTCATAAAAGCTCACGGGCTGCATCTAACCACCTACGCAGATGACACCAATTTGGTGCTGGCTGTACATAGGGATGGACCAGCAGTTGCTTCGAGATTCCAGGAGGGGATGTTAGCCACCTGCTCCTGGATGTCAAGTAACTGCTTGAAATTAAACTCAGACAAAACCGAGGTCATGGCCTTTGGTAACCTCTCGCCAGACTGGTCCTCCATTTGGTGGCCAAGGGAAATGGGTCCTCCGCCAGTCCCTGTGGCCAAGGTCAGAAACCTTGGAGTCATGTTTGACGACAAGTTGTCATTTAAACACCACGTGAACGCAGTGGTCTCATCCGCCTTCTACATGTTGAGGAAAATCAAGAAGCTGATTCCATATCTGCCAGCATCAGCAGGAAAAACACTGATTTCCACTCTTGTCTTTTCCAAAATGGATTATGGCAACGCGCTTTTCCTCAACACGCAAGAACAAATCCTAAACAAACTGCAATCCATACAAAATGTGGCAGCCAGAGTCCTGCTCGGTATCCCTAAACACCACTCAACATCCTTGGCCATACGCCATCTTCATTGGCTACGAGTCAGGAGCCGGATCAAGTTTAAGGCACTTTGTATCGCCTATAAGGCCATACATGAGACTGGGCCCCGTTTCCTTAGGAACGCCTTTCGGATCTATGCCCCTAAAAGATCCCTGCGCTCAGCCTCTACCTTCCTCCTACCAGTCCTTCGCACCAGATCCTCCACTTGGGGAGATAGACGTTTTCTGGTGGCAACTCCCAGGCTTTGGAACTCCCTGCCCATTTCCATCAAAACCAGTCCCACTCTCATTGCTTTCCGCAGATCTCTGAAAACCTGGTTATTTGATCAATGATTCCTCCAGTTGGTTCTTGCCCCATGAAGTTCTTGATGCGTCGAGACACCTCAGGGTATTTGTCACGCTATACAAATCTCGTAAACATAAACATAAACAGTAATATTAGTGAGCTGCTGCTGCTGTGTTACAATATTGAGTCAAACACCTCACTATCCCTAAATATTAGATGTCAAAACATGTAGAATTTGGAGGACTGTTCATGCACACTGTTACTGACCTGGCCAAAGAAGGCATGTGAGAGGTGAAGACTGATAATAAATACAAAGCTGTTCCAAACAGGGGGGCATATTATCAAGCCAGGGCGATAAAATTATCGCCACTTTATCAGCAGGAAACTGCCGATAAAGTGGCGATAATGGGCTTGATAATATGCTCTATGGAATTCCAATCGAAGCTCATGTTAGATGTCCTTCACATTTAACATGAGCTTCGATTAGCATTCCATAGAGCATATTATCAAGTCCATTATCGCCACTTTATCGGTAGTTTCCTGCCGAAAAAGCGGCGATAATTTTATCATCCAGGCTTGATAATATGCCCCCAGGTTCCCCAAAATCCTTAAGATGTCCCTGAATGTGCTGTATTTTGCTTTTCATTTCGAGAGCAATTTGAGCTTATACTTCCAATGTGTTCAAAATGGGGAAGGACATTCTCTTCCATCCTCATGAAATCCCACAATTAAGCGTGGGGTATTCTGCCCTTTTGCCTCAAATTTTCAGTGTTCGACTACTGCTCATGAATGATCAAACTAATTTGTTTATTTCCGTGCCTGTACCCGGAAAGGTCAGGATGAAAACATTGAATTCAGTGGCAGAAATAAGTAAAGAAACGTGATATTGACATTTAAACTGTTTGTAAAGTTTCTTGTTTTTTAGCCAGTTTTTATGGGCATTGTGTTGAAAATTGTTCATTGGGCCACACATTTTGTAAACTTTTCTTGATCAGAGTGAAGCTCTAAACCAATGTCTCCATGGATTTAAGAGCTTCACTTTCAACAAGAGAGACTACCTTAAAAGTATGAACATATTTAATGAATGCCCTTATAGAACCTCTGGCCTTAAGCCTGTTCATGTGACATTAGTCTTGAAAGTACAGAATTTGAGCCACTTTTTACTAAGTTTGGGCGGTGAACTCTGCTCCGCTCGCGAAGTTTGGAGCGTTTTCCCGCACTCCATGTTACGCGTGTTTCTTAGCAAACTCCTCTCCAAGTGGCAGAAATTTTTCCTCGCTTATGCTCGTCAACATCAAGTTGGCGAGCACGCATAAGGAGAATCCACATCCCAGCAAGATTATTTCTCATTCGCGATCGTCAACGTCAAATTGGCGAGTGTGAGAATGGAAAGTCAACCTGCCGGAGAGATTTCTCAATGCAGGTGGTCGGATTTCTCATTGCGAGTGGTCGCGTATGCTCGTGACCAATTGTGTTGAGAAGCGATCCGTTCGCGTTGATAAAGCTGCCACTCCAGAACAAAATCTACTCTAGCGGCAGAAATGAAGAAGTGACTGCTTGCGCTGTACAAGGTGCTGTTTGTGATGATTGCTCAGTGCAGACAAACACCTGGCACTGAAAATCACTGTAAAGAGCATTTTTCTAACGCACTCCGCTGCTTGCGGATCGCCGCGCTTCGCAATAAAGTTTTTTTGCCCTGCGAACTACACCCAGCCTTACAAATCGTGTTTGAGACAAATACACATGCTAGTTGAGAAAGCTTCCCTTTTTATTTGCTATTTTATAAGCATAAAACTTCTTCCTAATTTCTGTTCCATACCCGCAACTAGTACCTCTCAGAAAACATTGGGCCAGATGCACACAAAAAAATACCAGGCTCATAACCACCCATTGTTAGAAATCAGAGGGTTTGCAACCGGTAAAAAAACTTTTTCTAATATACTAAATAAATGTTATGATTCAGCAAGCTTTTTCTAAAATGCAAAAATTCGTTTTGAAATAATTACTGATTCAGTATTTGAAAGAAGCATGTTTTCGATGTCTGTTCCAAATGCTGAATGGTTTGCGACCATTCCAGTTGCAAACTATCAATAAATTACTCTCCCAAATTACGTGATAACTGATTTGCAAAAGACAAAGAGTTTCCTTTGGACCCCATCTGTGAGAAGTTGGCCTGATATGGAGTGTTTCCAATTCTGGAACCACTGGGTATCAGTCCAAACAAACCCCAAAGATGTCTGGTTGTAAGTCAACCTTGTTAGACAAGCTATCCTAGTGGTAGCATGGACTAAGCAGCCTTAAAGGCTTAACTTAAGAGGTCGTGTTAAGCGAGCTGTTTTACCACATACAATCCTGTAATCAAATGAAAGGACACCACACAAGTATATATTATAAAAATATATGTATTTATTTCTAAATTACTCCCCAGTACTCTTTATGAGGAAAGGGGCACAAGCGTTAAATCAAAAGCACAGTAAAACATATAAAGTTGCACAATTATGGATGAGGGCGGGTGGCCACTCAGACCATATACTAAAAAAGTGGTATAAGTAACACTTATCGAACAATGGTTAGGCCTAGGGCCTAGAGATTCGCTGGGAGCAGTCAGGACTAGCAATGATGAAGTCGGGAGTAGCCCACAGGAGACGGGTGCAGCACGGAAAGTGCGGCGCGCACCAATGCACTGTCAATGGTGCGTAAAAGTTAGTTAAAGTGAATTAAAAGATACTTCCGCTGAACCTAGGAACACAAAACTTTAGACACAGACCCTAGAGGTGTGTACCAGTGTGGGAACACCAGCGTTGCAATGTTACCTCACCCACAGGCCGTGGGTGCACAGGGTCGAAGTGGCGTCGGGTTCTGTCACGCAGGTTCTTGGTGCTTGGAGCTGTTGCAGCTGCAGGCGATGTGAAGCAGAAGTGTCCGGTGGATCCAAGGGTGGATCTGAAGTGGTGAAGACCTGAAAGCAGAGGGGACAATGTTCAAAGTCACTGACCAGTGACCACCGTGGAACCAGATTGGAACCAGGCAAAGTCGGGTGCAAACAGGTAATCAGGGGTTGCTTCTCTCTGCAGCCACGTGGACACGAAGAGGTCAAGGACGTCCAGGAGTCGATCACGAGCTGTCCCTCAAAGGCTCTAGCTGATGGCAGTGTCGGCAACTCGATTGAAGCAAACAAGCCTTGGCTAATGCAAGCCACGGGGAAAGTAAAAAAGGCTTATTACTCGGACCAGCAAGGTCAGAGCGGGTACTCCTTTCTACAGGAGCGAGGGCAGGTCTGGAGCAACCAGACCCACAGTGTAAATCGTAGGTTTCGTCGCCAAGATGGCCGCTGACCACGTGACAAGCGGCCGGGATGGCGAGTCGAGTGGCAAAAAGCAAAAGGGCCCCACGCAGATCGTGGAGATGCTGGAGGGCTGATCTTTGGTGCAAATGCTGCTCGGTTGTGGGGCTTCTCAAACCCCAAAAGACAGAGTCGAGGGTGCCTCGGGTGCTGCGCAGTCAGCGTCTCGGGGGTCTTTCAAGATGGCCGCTCCCACGTCTCTCGGTGCCTCCACGGGTCCCTTCTTTGCAGGGACTGTGGATCGGGCTGAGGGAAGTCTGGGAAGCTGGGTCTTGTCAGGCTCTGCACTCGGACTCCGGCGGGAGGCGGCGGCAAAGCAGACGTCGAGGTGCTGGGTGATGCCTGTGTTCACAGGGTGGCCCCTCCTAGGCCACAAGGGAGATGCTCTTCAGTCTTCTGTCATCAGAATGTCGAAGTCCAGTCGTCTTCTTAGTTTAAAGTTGATTTCAGGATGATCTGAGGTCCGTTGGGACTGCTCCCCCTCTTATTCGAATCTAGGGGGTTGGACATCCTGCTAGGTCCCCTCCTATGGGTGGGACCCAGGAAGGGGGTGGTTACACCCCTCTCCTTTGATCCTGGCCACGCTGGGACAGGGGCTGGGAGGCCCCAGAACCGGTTTGGCCGGATCCTGCAAGGGGCAGCCTTGTGCTCCCCAGGCAGTGTCTGGTTTCTTTGAAACCTCCCTACTCCAATCCACTATCTCCTGTCTGGGGTGGTTTGACACCGCCCTGTGACAGGAAACTCTTTGTCCAGGCCTCCTCTGCCGGGTTTCGGTCAGCAGCAGGAGGTCAGACCCGTGTCTGTGGCAGGGGCATCCATTTTGTGGATCTGAGGCTCATTTTAAATCAACCGCGTTTCAGTAAAGTAACATGTCTTCTCCCTCTAGAAGGGTGGAATGCTACCCCCGTCGCCAGAACTGGCGAGGGGGTAGTATTCCAATTCGTATGACACCTTACACGACATGTTTTGATAAAGCCAAACCAAAGTTGCTATATAACCGCGAGGATTATAAGGCGCTTAAGAGTATATGGTATGGCATTATCCCGGATCAGCTTAGGGAGTTGTTCCCGACAGCTGTAGACAGGCTCAGCTCATGCCAGAGCACCATCTCACATAAAACCACGCACTCTGCCTCCAGGATTGATGAGGCCTTCCATAGGAGTGGCTTACAGGCTATATATGTGTCCAGATATAGGTTTAGATATAGGTATACTATATCTAAGCAAGGGGTGATTACACCCACTTGCCCCAGCTGAGTGATCAGCCAGTTGTGTCAATTTAGATAGCCAGCCAGGGGTGGCAAAAGATATGCTGCAGCCCCTGGTTGGCCTTGGATGCACCTATGCCCTGGGCACCTATAGTGCTCTGTACAGGGGCTGATAAGGTGACCCAAGCCAATCTAGTTATGCACCTAGGGTACATGGAATCCATTTTACAGAGAGAGCAGATAGCCTGGGGCCCTGATTAGCAGGGAACCAGGCCAACTAAGTCGAAAACCAGCTAAACACAGGGCAAAAAATCTGGGGTAACCATAGTCAGGTATCCACCTTCCTACATAACCCCCCCCCAAACGAAAGGAGATAAGGCTATCCTTGGCCAGGTAAGCCTTTATTGCCTGAGTGGCCATATAAGGAAGTACCTGCATTAGCATGGGTACCCCCTGTCTCATGGTCCACTAAGCAGTCCCTCACCCTAGGGGTATTAGAGGGTCTCCACCATAGGGAATCACTACCTTGGGTGTGTTTATGCAAAGTTAAAGGCTGGTTTGGATATGGAGTATTGAAGTGAGGCTCCACTATTTTTGGGCTCAACTTCCTCCAATTATCTTCCACCATACGTGCCTTTCTTTCTTCAACTGAGTTGCACTGAGCTCTCAGGGTCAACCTCTGGCTACCTAAAGCTGGAGGCTGGGTCCCTCTGTCTGGCTTGCTGGAGGGACAGTTCAGGTTTGGGCCCTTTGGGTCCCAGGTTTGGCTGTGCCCAACAGAATCCATCTGTGGGAGGTCCCTAACTGTTTTTAAGGGGGCTCCCTCAGGAGTTTTTAAAGTTTTCACCTTACTAGGCCTACTAGTTTTGGTGCCCCTAATCTGTTGATGGGGGTGCTTTATTTGACAGGGGGCCCTCTGGGTCTCACTGTCCTTCTTGTCCTCTGCAGCCCTGGGCTGACTAAGGCAAGGTAGAGAGGGGCAGGTTACCTGCTCCAGACTGGATCCCACCTGAGAAGGGTCCACTGCCATCAGAGGCTCTGTCAGGCCAGGCCTAACAACCTCTGGGGCAGTTCCTTCATCAGGGGTAAGATCAGTTCCCTGAGGAGGCTGATCCTGTCCTACTGTCTGGTGAGGGGGAGATTTCTCTTCCTCCTCCATGCTCTCAGTTTGGGTGGAGTGATCCATCATTTCAGGCTTCACAACACACATATCTGTTTGAGTTTGGGCTGTGGCCATCACAGCCCCACCAACCTTTTTAGGAGGAGACTCAGTTTGGGTTTCTGCTGTTATCATAACAGCTTTGCTATTCTGTTTTGGAAGAGCTTCTGGTAAAGATGGGGCAGAGAGTTGCTCAGCCCTACCAACCCTTTCAGGAAGGACACCTTGAATTGGGGCTATAGCCAGTACAGCCCCACTAACCTTTCCATTGGAATTTACCATTCTAGAATGGATTTCCTGTTCAACCTCAGCCCAGGCTGAGATTTCCAAATCATTACCCAGTAGACAGTCTACAGGCAAGTTTGGTGACACTGCCACTCTCTTTGGGCCAATGACACCTCCCCAGCTGAGACTTACTACTGCCATGGGATGATTTGTTTGGATGCCATCAATGTTTGTTACCTGGTATGTGGCACCAGGTAAAAGTTGCTTAGAGGGGACTATACAGTCAGCCACCATGGTGATGCTAGCCCCTGTGTCTCTTAAAGCTTCAACTTTCAAACCATTGATGATGGGTTCTTGTCTATATTTGCTCAAGGTATTTGGGCAAACTGAGAAGTTGGCAAACCCCATGCCAGTCTCATAAACAAGATCATTTGGGGATGGGGACCTGGATAGGCCAGGGTCCCCTTGGGCTCCAAAAGTAAACCCACCCAGATTCCTGGGTGTGCTCCCACTTCCTGGGGGATTACTGCTGACAGTAACAGGAGGTGTTGGAGCTGGCTTTGGAGGTATGTTTTCTTTATTGCCATTCTTGGGACAACAGCTGTCTGTTTTGTAATGCCCAACCTGTTTACAGGCATGACAATAAGGCTTTTTCTCAGTTGATGAAGTGTCTTGGGACCCACCCCCATTCTTGGAGTTTTGGGGCCCTGGGGAAGTCTTTTCTTTACTTTTATCCCCACCCTTATCTTGAGGCTTGGTAGACTCCTTCTTCTGGTTATTGTCCTGATTCTTAGGCCTAATCCTGGTTCTGACCCATTTATCTGCCCTCTTTCCCAATTCTTGGGGAGAGGTCAAATCTGAGTCCACCAGGTGCTGGTGTAAGAGCTGGTTCTGACAATTACTAAGGATCTGCTCCCTCATAATCAAATAATACAATCCTGTGAAGTCATGTACTTTGCTGCCATTCAGCCAACCCTCCAGAGCCTTAGTTGCACAATCAACAAAATCAGTCCAGTCCTGATTCTGTGTCTTCTGGGTGTCTCTGAACTTTAACCTGTACTGTTCAGTGGTTAAGCCAAACCCATCTATTAGAACACTCTTCAGGACTTTGTAATTGCTGGCATCCTCATGTCTGACAGTGAGGAGCCTATCTCTCCCTTTCTCTGAAAAGGAGTACCATAAGATTGCTGCCCACTGTTCCTCAGGAACCTGCTGTACCATGCAGGCTCTCTCCAGAGCAGTCATCCATTTGTGGATGTCATCCCCTTCCTGATAGGGGGGCACAATCTTTGTCAGGTTTCTACTATCATAGGACCTGGGTTTCTCTTTAGGAACTTTGCTGCCACCAGTGGCATCTAAGCCACACAATTTTCTTTCTCTTGCTAAAGCAAGTTTAGCTTGAGCCAAGGCTACCTCTTCCCTTTCTATTTGGAGTTGGACAGCCCTCATCCTGGCCCTATGCTCTTTTCTCTGGGAGGCAGTCATCCCTCTTTGAGATTCTCTTGAGGCACTAGAAAGATGAGAGTCCCTTGATTGAGATCTCACCCTCCTGTTGCCTGGGAGAATTTGGTTATGAGATCTGGAGTGGTGCTGGCCCTCTCCATTCTCATGTAGGTCCAGGTTGGCCTGGTTAAGCCTGGCAACCTGTACCTGGTTTCCCCTCTGATCCTGATCTTCAGGCTCTTCTAAATCAGAGCCTTCCTCTTCCTCTTCCTCCTCCTCTACTACATCTTCAGGAAGATCCTCATTCTCAGGGGAGTTTATCCCTTCACCTGATTCTAAGGGAGCCTGACTCACCTTATCTAGGTCATCCTTTTCTAGGAGAGCTATTAGGGAAGGAATGGTAGGGCCTCTGCCCTTTTTTAGCCCCCTGGCTGTGCACAAGGCACTCAGGTCTTTGTGGCTAAGGTTGTCATATCTGGATGTTGTCCCTATAGGATCAACTTCTACAGGAGCAGAGCCTGAGGCTCTACCTGTATCAGACATGACTGCTAGTGAGGTGTAAGTGATGCACTTACCTACACTAAGTGGTTTCCTACTGTACCTTGCTAGTGAGTTGTAGTCAGGGTGTGCTAATCCCTTTAATCTACAACTACTAAGTTCAGTAGAACTTAATATGCTAAGCTTTTGATTTATATGTACCTAGAGGTACTTGATGTGATCTTTCAATTTGATAAAGATTGCAATGGTAAAACAAACAGCAAGCTCAAATCCGCACCGCTGCACACCAATGTGAGAAGTTGGCCTGATATGGAGTGTTTCCAATTCTGGAACCACTGGGTATCAGTCCAAACAAACCCCAAAGATGTCTGGTTGTAAGTCAACCTTGTTAGACAAGCTATCCTAGTGGTAGCATGGACTAAGCAGCCTTAAAGGCTTAACTTAAGAGGTCGTGTTAAGCGAGCTGTTTTACCACATACAATCCTGTAATCAAATGAAAGGACACCACACAAGTATATATTATAAAAATATATGTATTTATTTCTAAATTACTCCCCAGTACTCTTTATGAGGAAAGGGGCACAAGCGTTAAATCAAAAGCACAGTAAAACATATAAAGTTGCACAATTATGGATGAGGGCGGGTGGCCACTCAGACCATATACTAAAAAAGTGGTATAAGTAACACTTATCGAACAATGGTTAGGCCTAGGGCCTAGAGATTCGCTGGGAGCAGTCAGGACTAGCAATGATGAAGTCGGGAGTAGCCCACAGGAGACGGGTGCAGCACGGAAAGTGCGGCGCGCACCAATGCACTGTCAATGGTGCGTAAAAGTTAGTTAAAGTGAATTAAAAGATACTTCCGCTGAACCTAGGAACACAAAACTTTAGACACAGACCCTAGAGGTGTGTACCAGTGTGGGAACACCAGCGTTGCAATGTTACCTCACCCACAGGCCGTGGGTGCACAGGGTCGAAGTGGCGTCGGGTTCTGTCACGCAGGTTCTTGGTGCTTGGAGCTGTTGCAGCTGCAGGCGATGTGAAGCAGAAGTGTCCGGTGGATCCAAGGGTGGATCTGAAGTGGTGAAGACCTGAAAGCAGAGGGGACAATGTTCAAAGTCACTGACCAGTGACCACCGTGGAACCAGATTGGAACCAGGCAAAGTCGGGTGCAAACAGGTAATCAGGGGTTGCTTCTCTCTGCAGCCACGTGGACACGAAGAGGTCAAGGACGTCCAGGAGTCGATCACGAGCTGTCCCTCGAAGGCTCTAGCTGATGGCAGTGTCGGCAACTCGATTGAAGCAAACAAGCCTTGGCTAATGCAAGCCACGGGGAAAGTGAAAAAGGCTTATTACTCGGACCAGCAAGATCAGAGCGGGTACTCCTTTCTACAGGAGCGAGGGCAGGTCTGGAGCAACCAGACCCACAGTGTAAATTGTAGGTTTCGTCGCCAAGATGGCCGCTGACCACGTGACAAGCGGCCAGGATGGCGAGTCGAGTGGCAAAAAGCAAAAGGGCCCCACGCAGATCGTGGAGATGCTGGAAGGCTGATCTTTGGTGCAAATGCTGCTCGGTTGTGGGGCTTCTCAAACCCCAAAGCACAGAGTCGAGGGTGCGTCGGGTGCTGCGCAGTCAGCGTCTCGGGGGTCTTTCAAGATGGCCGCTCCCACGTCTCTCGGTGCCTCCACGGGTCCCTTCTTTGCAGGGACTGTGGATCGGGCTGAGGGAAGTCTGGGAAGCTGGGTCTTGTCAGGCTCTGCACTCGGACTCCGGCGGGAGGCGGCGGCAAAGCAGACGTCGAGGTGCTGGGTGATGCCTGTGTTCACAGGGTGGCCCCTCCTAGGCCACAAGGGAGATGCTCTTCAGTCTTCTGTCATCAGAATGTCTAAGTCCAGTCGTCTTCTTAGTTTAAAGTTGATTTCAGGATGATCTGAGGTCCGTTGGGACTGCTCCCCCTCTTATTCGAATCTAGGGGGTTGGACATCCTGCTAGGTCCCCTCCTATGGGTGGGACCCAGGAAGGGGGTGGTTACACCCCTCTCCTTTGATCCTGGCCGCGCTGGGACAGGGGCTGGGAGGCCCCAGAACCGGTTTGGCCGGATCCTGCAAGGGGCAGCCTTGTGCTCCCCAGGCAGTGTCTGGTTTCTTTGAAACCTCCCTACTCCAATCCACTATCTCCTGTCTGGGGTGGTTTGACACCGCCCTGTGACAGGAAACTCTTTGTCCAGGCCTCCTCTGCCGGGTTTCGGTCAGCAGCAGGAGGTCAGACCCGTGTCTGTGGCAGGGGCATCCATTTTGTGGATCTGAGGCTCATTTTAAATCAACCGCGTTTCAGTAAAGTAACATGTCTTCTCCCTCTAGAAGGGTGGAATGCTACCCCCGTCGCCAGAACTGGCGAGGGGGTAGTATTCCAATTCGTATGACACCTTACACGACATGTTTTGATAAAGCCAAACCAAAGTTGCTATATAACCGCGAGGATTATAAGGCGCTTAAGAGTATATGGTATGGCATTATCCCGGATCAGCTTAGGGAGTTGTTCCCGACAGCTGTAGACAGGCTCAGCTCATGCCAGAGCACCATCTCACATAAAACCACGCACTCTGCCTCCAGGATTGATGAGGCCTTCCATAGGAGTGGCTTACAGGCTATATATGTGTCCAGATATAGGTTTAGATATAGGTATACTATATCTAAGCAAGGGGTGATTACACCCACTTGCCCCAGCTGAGTGATCAGCCAGTTGTGTCAATTTAGATAGCCAGCCAGGGGTGGCAAAAGATATGCTGCAGCCCCTGGTAGGCCTTGGATGCACCTATGCCCTGGGCACCTATAGTGCTCTGTACAGGGGCTGATAAGGTGACCCAAGCCAATCTAGTTATGCACCTAGGGTACATGGAATCCATTTTACAGAGAGAGCAGATAGCCTGGGGCCCTGATTAGCAGGGAACCAGGCCAACTAAGTCGAAAACCAGCTAAACACAGGGCAAAAAATCTGGGGTAACCATAGTCAGGTATCCACCTTCCTACACCATCCCATTTATCAAATGGCATAGCAGCTTTAAGGAGAGTGGGCCTGATTCACAAAAGTAATCTGAGACAAAATCCTAACTTACAACTTTCGGTATTCACAAAAGGCATTTAGGAGTCGTAAAGTTAGGATTTTGTCTTAAGTTTTGGCCTTAAGACAAAATCCTAACTAAAGTTAAACTTAACTTAAGTGTCACTTAAGTTAGGATTTTGTCTTAAGACCAACATTTATGACAAAATCCTAACTTTACTACTCCTATATGGCTTTAGTGAATACCGAAAGTCGTAAAGTTAGGAGTTTGTCACAGATTACTTTTGTGAATCGGGCCAAGTATGCTTTGGTCCAGAAGACTACTGCCAACTCTCACTGAAGGTATTCAAAATTGACAACTTTTTTTTAAAGCAGGTCAGTTTCTCTAAGGAAGTCAGTCTGCTTTAAAAATGGGAAATCTAAGCAGTTTTGAAATGCAATGACAGGGATGGTGATCCGCTGTGCCATGGAGTCCACCAACTCTTTTATTGTAACCTGTAATAGGGGGTCGCAAATGTCAAAATATTTACTACTCTTTAAGCAGGTAATTCTGTACCACGCTAGTATTCCTCATTTTGAGAAAAAATCTAACATTATGAAGGTTGGTTGCGAAATTAGATACTTGTCTGTTGGAAGGTGGTTTACTAGTAGGTGTAGATAGGTACCAAACACTAGTAATAAGGCTGCAATCTTCATATAAGGTCCGGTCTAGGTCTCAATAAATTATTCCCTTGCTCAACCCTTGGTATCTGACTGTGAGCAGGCAGCGTAACATATGAGACAGGTGTGTAAAGCATTTAAAAACACCAAGACATTACCTCAGTAAGATACAACACACAATAAAAATCCAAAACTAATTTATAAAAATAGGACATATTTGTATGTTTAAAATATCACCAAACCAACAAAAATCCAACGTGATTTTTTTAAAGAATAAATAATTTCTAGCGTTTAAAAGCCAAAAGTGACAACTTGGGACATCTGGTTGTGCTTGACCTGGAAAAAGTCAAAGTTTCATGCTGACCACGATGAATCGCGAATCGGATACAATGAGCAGTAGGGCCGGTTAAGTTTGCAACTTCTGACGTAGTCACTTTTTAAGAGCTTTTTCTCTCGACATTGAGTGGTTCTCCTCAGCAGGCTGGGTTTGTGTTCAATGAAGGCAGCTTGATACAATGGGACGTCTCTGTAAACTTCTGGAAATCTTGTCCGGAGTGTCAGCACAACAAACCTGAATTTCAGGCCCAATATCGGTTCAACTTCGGCGGCTTGACTCTCGAAGACGGGTCTGTCAACTTATGGTGCATTTTGGTTAAAATACTCCAAATGACCTCCAACTTCTAGAAAAGCCTCCAGAAGGTCCTTTTGGTATTCCAAAGTATCCCCAACACCACTCTAAGGTTCCAAAATCTCTGGGTAGCTCCTTGGGAGACTGGGACTAAAATTCCCACAACACACCTGGCCAAATCCTTTATAGTCCAGTTGAAGGTGGTCAGCTGGGTTCTTCTTGGTGGAGATGATGCAGGTGGAGCTCATTTAGCCTGGTGCTCTCAGGCAGTCCACTCCTTTACTTACACAGCAAGGCAAAGTCATTTTTAGGCTGGAGACTAAAATGTGTAGAAGATATAGTCCTTATGAGTGCAGTACTCTCTAGTGCAGGCCAAGCAAGGGTCAAGCGGGGCATTCTGTCTTCTTCTTGTAGTTTCAAGGCAGGGATCTGAGTTTCTCGTTAGCTCTCCCACATTTATCCATGCTTCGGGGTGACAAGCAGGGGAGCACCGTGGACCAATGGGGTAGAGGGTACCACCCTCAGATATGACAACTTCCTCCATAGTGTGGCATATTTTTGGCCCTGAATCCAAAATGGAGAAAATCTCACCTCGAGCTTAAAGTCTGGCAGACCCAACATGAAGTTGTGGCTATCTGTTCCAAACACTCTGGTGTCTTTCCCTATTTGAATATCAGTTTGGTTACCATCCCCTCTTTCTGCCTTTAGCTCTGTAGTTGCAGATCTCCTGCCAACAGATATCTCTTTGTTTCCTTTCACATCTCATCAGAGCAGTGTGGCTCGGCCTGTGAAAAGCTGGCCAATCGGGAAAGGCTGCTAGAAGGCAGGATTATGGCACAACAGACCAACAAGTTCCATAACTTCTTTTCTGCCATAGTTATAATCAAACCAACCTTAGCAATTTGTCGGATTAATGTTACTATTATTTTAACACTATGAAGTATCATTTTAGCTCATTTTTGTCAATAGGTAGACTGTATTAACCCCTTTGATGCTCATGACGAGCTCAGCTCGTCATGAGGCACTGTTGAGCTGTGCTTATGACGAGCTGAGCTCGTCGTGAACAATGGGAAAAATTCATAGTCAGCATAGGAGGGGAAAACCATCAGCAGCGATGGTGTTAAAGTGTAATATAGCCTTTCCATGTAGTCTTTATAGATAATGTACTACTGCGAGGCAATAGGAAATTGGCAGTTTTCCCCTCACCAAGGCATATAAAACATGTTTTATGATGTATATGCTTACAGTTACTAGGCACCCTATACCTGGAGCACCTAGGGGATACCTTAGGAGTGACTTATTTGAACACTAAGGTTGTGTAAGATGTTGGAATTACCTTCAATTCAAAAGTCGAATTTGCATATCATTTTATTTAATACGCAGCTTGCAAAGCAGGGTTACTTTTACAATGACAGCAGACATCACAGTAGTGTACACTTCAGTGCATTATTCTACTGGGCCTTTAGACCTACATTGTTTGAAGTATACTAGGGATCTATCGGTAGGTTGTCAGTACCAATGTAATTATACCTAATTATCATGTACCTTTTATACTGAGCATAAGCTCCGGGTTTGGTTAGCAGAGCCCAGGGCACAATCAGAGTCATTAGCCAGCATCTAGCAGTCAAAATGGGGGCGACATTGGGAGGACATTGCAAAAAGCTCTCGTTTCTCACATGGTCCCAAACATTGTAATCACAATTTGCAATCACTGTTTGTAACTAGAATCTTAGTATAACTGACCCATTATTATATATTTGCACTCCTATGGTCTTCTATATCACAAGCCTATTTACAAACATGCCACCTCATATTGACTCTCATGTAATGGTAAATGCCTACCATTAATATTTACTTTATTTTTATTTTTGGCTACACCACCTCTAGTTATTGAGCTAACTCTTCAGCTAAATTTCTAAAATCCCTTTGGGAGTTGCTATGAACTGTATTATTTTCCTGGGGATCCTTGCACCTGTACATATCCCTTAATGCCAATCTTAATTAGCCACGATCGTAGACAATCCATCTTATCTGAGCCATCAGCTGCAACCTGTTCTTAAGCAGTGCAACTGCCCATGCATCAAAGCAAGGGGTCAGGTTATCCCCTAAATTCTCCTCACCCATCCTTTCTTTCATTATTCAATGTATGCCCCTTCACTGGTTAATCCTCCACCCAGTGTGAGTTTCCAGAAAGGATTCATTTATTTCAGATTGCCCTTTCCACAATCTACCCAAATCCTGCCATCAGCAGTGAGAACTTTACTAAATGTACTGGGCCCTTGCTTTAATGAGCAAGACCCTGTTATTCTAATTATGTGCTCTGTTTACGTCACAGATCGCACCATGACTCCTGCCGCTTAGAGCTTATGTGGTAGTGGGTGCCTTGTTACTCATGGCTGGCTGATCATGTTCTACCTCATCTGGGACACTTTTGGGAGTCTCTGTGGGCCCGATTTACTGAACTAACGTAAGACAAAATACTAAACTAACTACCATTTACTAATTTTGGTTTTCACAGAAGGCACTTAGTCATTTTGGTAGTCACAGAAGTGCACTTACTCATTTTGGTATTCACAGACGGCACTTACTCATCAATTAGTAAGTGCCTACTGTGAATACCAAAATGGTAGTAAGTTTAGGATTTTGTCTTAAGTTAGTTCTGTGAATTGGGCCGTGAGTTTTCAAGTCCTTGTGGTTTCACTGTGAGGCTATGCACCTAGACTTATTGTCTGTTGCCATGCATGGGTGCTTTGTTTTTTACCAATGGTAGTCTCTTATGACCTCATGTTTGCATGCGGGTACTTACTCTTGCAGCACTCTCAATCTAAGATGAGTTTTGCATTCACACCATGCATGTGGGAATAATTGTTTCCTTGTGGCACTTAAATTAATATATATATATATATATTATTTTGTATTTAGAATTAATTGTACAATTATTTAAAATCATTAAAATAACACATAACAAATGCGTAAAAAGTGAGCATACACATTCACCTGATGATTACATTTGAGAATTGACCTAAGTATTAACAATAGCACTTTAATGAGTTTTGCCTATCTCCTTTAATTGCTAGCAATTCCACATACAACACTAGCATTCATTGCATATATTATGTTATTTTTCCAAACACAGTTACTTAAAAGCCTTCAAAAAATAAATTTTAAATGGTTTCCATGTGGAACACAGTGTCTAAGATTTAGGTACCTGTCAAACAATGCAGTGGAGCACATAAAGTTGCTGCACTGTGTTGTGTGACAGAAAGAGAGGAGGAAAGTGCCATAGCTACAGAGATACGGCACTTTTCTCTCCTCTGTCTACTGCTTGTTTAGAATTATGCTGCGGAGCACCACGCACACAGCTTTGGGCCATAATACAAAGGTGTCTGCATGAATCTAGCATAGGTTTTGTAGTGGAAGCACACTTCCAGTACAAAATACTATGCTGAGACTAAATGTAAAACTTTCCCCACTTTGCCTGTGGGCTGTACAGTTCAGTACACAGTCAAAGTGGAAAAAGAAAGGAGAAATGAAAGTATTTGTGATGGTGCCTACTTATTGTATGCTGTACCTTTAATGTATTACAATCTTTCATGTGGAGATTCTGGAACTATGTGAACTCGAGCTGTCAGTGGGCAGTTGAAGTGCTGTCTCCTGTGGCTGAGGTTTAATAAATACCTCCTGATTTCAACTTAACTGTTCCTGAGCTTTTATCCATTTAAAAGACACTACATTTTCATGGCGACGATCGGGTGAACCCAAGACTTCACCTCAACACAGTGAGAGAAGAAGAACGACTTGTCTACTCCTCCAGCGGCGGTAAATTACATGAAGAAAGGAAGCGGAGTCTTCCCAGCGGCTGATTAATCATAAAAGCGGTGAGGAGTAAGGCGGGAGGATTAGGAATACTATTGAGGAGATAAATGCAGAAATTGAAGTATAAATAACGTGCGCTGCTCGCGCTTGACGTGTGCTCCTCGCAAATTGAAGTTTAAATAACGAGCGCTGCTCGTGCTTGACGTGTTCTGCTCGCGCTAAGCTGCTCGCGCTAAGCCTGTCTTCTCCTCGCGCTTAGCTACGAGAGAAAACCTGACACTTCATCTTTTACGTGACGCATTATACTGGCGTTCCGTCACCAAAGAGAACGTTTCATCTCTCATAATTAAAAACTTGCGCGCACAAGAAAAGAACTAAGAATGATGATGACACATTGTCATTCTATTAAATAAACGCGTTCTTCCAGCACTAACTCACCATTGTTTACAAGATTCTATAATCTTCTCTTGTCTAACAATCACTTTCTCAGAGTGAAGGAACACTGCAAAAGAAAGAAGAATTCTGAAACCTTATTCTTCTTAATGTGAACATTCTTTTTTAATTCTGAAACCTTATTCTGCTTAATGTGAACATTCCATTTTACTTCATAAAGAGGAAAGGAATTTTTATTTCATAAAAAATAGAACAAAGACTCTAGTATATTCAGATCCTCTGAAATAAGGAGAATTCTTACATCATTATTGTTAATAATTCTACAAAACATAAAAGAAGAGAAAGAATCTTTAATTATTATTTTTAAAAAAGTCAACTAAGAAAATTAAAAGAATTTTTTTTTTTAAAGTAAAACAAGATGCAGAATGTACCCCAACCCGCATTTTTTTTGAACACTCCAGGAGAACCTAATATAAAATGGAAAAAATGGAAAAAGATTTTTGCCAACTATGCAAGAGTTTGTGGAACTAACCTGAGTGCAGAAAGGAAGCTTGCTCTTCTTCTACATTGTTTGGGAGGAGAAGGACAAGACGTTTTAGAGCACCTTCCTGATCTATCTGCTGGAGAACAACGCAATTTAAATGAATATGAAATTGCAATTGCACAACTTGACAAACATTATCTTCCAAGAGTCAGTACCATTATGGAACTTTATCATTTCGGTTTAAGAGAACAAAAGAGAGATGAGACTGTAGAAGAATATGTGTCTTCATTAAGAAAGCTGGCATCCTCTTGCAACTTTGGTTTAACTCTTGATGAAAGAATTAGTGATCAGTTTGTGCTCAGGTGTGCTCATGATGAAATAAGAAAAGAACTCTGGTTAAAGGATGAACCACCTCTTGAAGAGGTTTTAGCTATAGCAAAACAGGTGGAACATATGACAAAGTGTGTTGGAGAATTAAAAAAAGAAAAGGAAAAAGGATTTATTATTGAAAAGAAAGAAGAAACAAAAGTTGAAGAAGTTATATGTCAAGTCAAAAAACATGAAAAGAATGAAACACAATCTGGTTCAGAAAAGGATAATTTTGCAACAAATTCGATGACTCAAAACAACTTTACAGGGCAGAGTAACAAGTTTGCATGCTTTAGATGTGGCCAAGTAGGTCATTTAGCGAACTCTCCAATTTGTCCAGCTTTAAGAATTATATGTAATGTATGTGGTAAGAAGGGACATTATGGAAAGTGTTGCAGAACAAAAGTATTTAGACCTGAAATGTCAAGGAAACGTTGGAATCAGTCTCAACCACAAGTTAGAACTGTTACGTTTGAAATAAAAATGTGAGGAAGGGGATCATCCAGTTCATCCTGTAAAAGTAGGAAATGTAATGATTAATTTTAAATTTGACTCATGTTCTCGCATTACTTTGATTCATGAAGAGCTATTCAATACATATTTTGCTGGAAAAGTTAGGTTAATGAAATCTGATGTTAGACCTCTTGGGTATTCAGACAAACCAATTAAAATGGTTGGTTGGTTGTCTCATGGCTGAGATAGAACTTGGGAGCAGGATAATTGTAGGCAAAATCTATGTGGCAAAGAAGTGTGATATCCTGTTAGGTTGGGTACATCAAGGACAACTGGGGGTAACTTTAAATCCCAATGCAAATCCGCAGGTACAAATTCAACAAGTGGACATAGTGGAAAAGAATGAGATAGAAAAGAAGTTGGGTGAGAATTTAGCTAGTAAGTTTCCCAAGGTATTCAGAGAAGGTTTAGGATGCTTGAAAGGATATAAACATCGCATTAGATTAAGAGAGAATGCAATACCTGTTGTAGCAAAAGTGAGAAGAATACCGTTGATGGAACATGATAAAGTAAAAGAGGAAATTGACAAGTTGCTAAAATATGATGTGATTGAACAAGTAGAAGCTACTGAGTGGTTAGCTCACGTTGTTATAGTTAAGAAACCAACTGGAGAAATCAGGCTCTGTGTTGATTTGAGAGCATTAAATAAGGAAGTAGTTGTTGACAGGTTTCCCCTTCCGAATATTGATGAAATGGTGAGCACGTTAGAAGGCGCCAAGTATTTCACCACACTAGACCTTGCCTCAGCCTATCATCAGGTTGTATTAGATGATCATTCCCAGGATTTAACCGCCTTTATCACCCCTATAGGAACCTACAGATATAAAAGGATGCTGTTTGGCCTTGTGTCTGCGGCTTCCGTCTTTCAAAGAATTATGGCAAGAATTTTAAGAGGGTTACCTGGTATAAGATGTTACCAGGATGATTTGCTTATTTATGGAAATAGTTCAAAAGAACACTATGGTCGTGTGTGTGCAGTTCTTAAACGTTTGGCGGATGCGGGTATGACACTTAAAAAAAGTAAATGTAAGTTTGGTGTGAAAGAAGTAAATTACTTGGGACATAAAATAACTGATAAAGGTATCTTTCCAAAAGAGAGCCAGAGAATAAGGAGGAATTAATTTCCTTTCTTGGTATGGTGGAGTTTTATGGAAAGTTTATTCCTAATTTTGCAGACAAAACACAGTCTATGAGAAGGTTGACATCGAGGAATGTAGAGTATGTGTGGTCTGATGAATGTAAAGCTGAATTTGTTGGAATTAAATCTGAATTGAACAAGGCTCCTTCTCTTCAGGAATTTGTGCCAGGGTTACCTACAATTTTGTTCACTGATGCTTGATCTTGTTCGTATCAAAGCTCCTGTTGGCTGTAGAACCTGGTCAAAATTCTCTGATGTGAGAGCTGACGTGAAGGTATTCAGGAATGCCATTAAAACAGAGGATGGAAGAATTTGGAATAGAAGCAGAGTGGTTGTAGTTAAGTCAAGAATTCCTGTACGTGATCTCTCATGTGTATGAAACTTATATAGCGCAGGACTTACCCTGGGGTATCTCCGCGCTTGCTTAGGGAACCCGTCCTGGTATTCCCCTGTGAGATAACCCTGGTGAAAGCCAGGCATCCTGCCGCAAAGGGCCAATGTGGAGATTAAGCAAGCTATTGCCCAGAGTCGCAGAGTGTGAACCCGTGAGTCGAGAAGGCACCGGAGCGAGAATTATCGAGTCCGTGGGATTATTGAGCCCAAGACCCGCCGAGGCGGGGAATTGAACCCTGGTCCAGGGCCGAAACTCAAGCTCCAGGTCTGCCACCTCTAACCCCTGAGCCACACTTCTCCTCATAAGAAAGACAAGGTTTGCCTCACTCAATTTCTAATTTTGCTAATGATTTGAATTTATCTTCGTCCCCTTCAAGATGTCAAAGAGTACGTAGACTTCCCACTTATTTAAGAGACTATGCATTATAACTTTCTCCCTTTTCTTGTATTTGTAATTCCATTTCTGTTATTGATTATTGTTCTTATTTTCTGTTGGGAGGGAGATGTGTGATGGTGCATACTCATTGTATGCTGTACCTTTAATGTATTAGAATCTTTCATGTGGAGATTCTGGAACTATGTGAACTCGAGCTGTCAGTGGGCAGTTGAAGTGCTGTCTCCTGTGGCTGAGGTTTAATAAATACCTCCTGATTTCAACTTAACTGTTCCTGAGCTTTTATCCATTTAAAAGACACTACAGTATTTCTCTGTTTAACACTTGTTTGCAGTGGCGTGAATTTTTGCCACAAAAACCTGTGTACTATTTTTATTAGATAGGGGTTTGCATCAAAATCCTTGGGTGGTTACACAGAAACACCCATGTACCGCCCATGGATCTCCCCCTTGATGCAGAGTAATGCACAGCAGCCATCTTGGCCTCGTGGACCATGGCAAAACAGCAGCCATCATCCTTCTGGTTCTGTCAGCTGCCTTCGACACCGTCTCTCATCACATCTTGATCAACAGACTCAACCACATAAGAATCCGTAGAGACGCCCCCAAATGGATCGCCTCCTACCTCACCGGAAGAACTCCGAAAAGCATTCTCCGACCATTCCCCTCAAAACGCTATAAGGTTATTTGCGTGTTGTATCCAAGAAGCACAGAAGAGAGGAGTAAACCTATAGATTAAGTTTATTCTTAAAAGACAAGTACAGCACCAGGTCAGTCAGAGTGTTCTTCCATCAAGCTTCAGTCTTCAACTGAAGATTAGAAGCTTAACATTCTATAATCACTTAGCAACCTAAGCACTAGGACAAAGCAGTCTAATGGAGAACACATACAATAACTAAGAAAACATAGGATATGAAAACATAGGATATAACACTGC
This sequence comes from Lissotriton vulgaris, assembly GCF_964263255.1. Taxonomy (NCBI): domain Eukaryota; kingdom Metazoa; phylum Chordata; class Amphibia; order Caudata; family Salamandridae; genus Lissotriton; species Lissotriton vulgaris. The sequence goes on from NC_141688.1 coordinate 275,021,833, forward strand.
GGCATCCCCCAAAGATTGTCCCTCAGCCCCACCCTCTTCAAAAAGTACATGACCCACCTGGCCAGCACTGTCAAATCACACAGACTCCACATCATCTCATAAGTTGAAGACACCAAGCTCAACATCTCGCTGTCAAAAGTCTCCTCCACCACCAGAGCCAACTACCACAGATGTATGATGAGCGTCACTGACTTGATGAAAGACAACTGTCTACAGCTCAACACGGATAAGATGGTAGTACTCGTCTTTGGGAACAACACCTCTCCATGGAATGGCACACGGTGGCCTGCTGAACTTGGCCCTTCCCGCCCAACAGACCACACCCGCAACCTCGGTACCATCTTACAGGTAAACACAGTCTTATCCGCCAGCTTCCACACCATACGAATGCTCTGCAGGATCTACATGTGGCTCCCTCACTACCAGATGGACTGTCAGACAGGCCAACATCACCAGCATGCTGCACTACAGGAACACACTCTATGTAGGAATCACTGCACGCCTCCTGAAGGGACTACAGACAATACAGAACAAAATGGCCAGACTCATCTTCGACCTCTCCAGACGAACTCACATCACTCCCCACCGCAAGAATCTACACTGTCTCCTGATCCATAAGAGACCAGCTCACATCGACAAATGCATGATCTTCAACCAACCAACCAGAAACCTACGATCTGCCTGCCTCTTCCTCGCAGACACCCCCCAGATCAGCCGTAGCGACAGAGGAGGTCGCTCATTCTCACACCTGGTGGTCGAAGCTTGGAATGACCTTCCGCTACAACTCAGGACCATCTCTGCGCTCCAGCAATTTAGGAATGGACTCAAGGCCTAGCTGTTTGAATGAATAGATCATCACGATGCAAGCAGCAACCCTACCGTCTTGAGACCCTTACTGGTGGTATGCCGTGCTTTACAAATGCTTGATGGATTGATTTTCTTACAAGCCAACGCAAATATCAATTTGCAATAGTTTATAAATGCCAAAAAAGATTTTGCATCGGGTATAAGTATCACAAACCCAATGCTGAACCTTTCTAAATCTGGCGCAGACTCTTAAAAATGCCAGACTGAACCAAAGCAATGAAAACAACGAGGGGAAAAAAGATGTAAAGCAACAAGCAGCGCTGTGCACAGCGGACCCAGTGACGCGCGAGCGAGCAGATGAGTGTCCCTGACTGCTCTGTCACAACAAGAGAAGTCGTTTTGGTAACATTTCGAATTAAGTGTTTGAAAGACATGCTTCATTTTAATTTAATCAGTCATTTAACACATGTTAATTAAATGCGGCATGATTATGAGGCAAACATATTTATTGAGGTGTAGCAGCCATGAAAGATGAGCACTTGATGCAGTGTAATAAAATGGAAAATCTGCATGCTTTCGATGTCTGCTTAGGACTAGATGCACGCGTTTAATTTAAATAAAAGAAGGCGAGGCAGTGAGAGGGAGTCACCAGATGCTGCTAGGCTGCGGTCAGGGCGCTTTCTAAAATGGATGCGGTGGTAATCTGGTGGCCGTGGTGTGTAGGAATATTCTCCACAAGGAAGGTCCACAGAAACAATTCGACCCATTTTATTCTCGTCTTTTGTTCATTGTAACTTTAGTAATCTTTCCCTACTCTTGACACCTCAGTGGCGTGATCAATAAACACACTCATAAATTCACAGCCGGTACATTTTTCAGGTGTAGTGTAGCAGGGATGGCATGGGTCCTGGCGCAAGCAAGAGAAATGGTTCCTTTCATTGCTGTTAGGGTAGTGAAATACAGCAATTCTTAGGGTACAATGCGCCCCGCTGGGGTCTGGACCCTGGTGTCACTGCACCTGCTGCACCAATTGTAGATATAACCCCTGCTTTACAGCTAAGCATGGTGGGATCCATCAGGGAGTTCTAGGTTGAAGTCACCTCCATCACTACTGAGTGTAAGAATGAAGGAATGAAAGAATTAATATTTCAATTATAAAGCGCTAACTTAGCCCAAGGGCGTCAAGGAGCTACAGAGGACAGTTGTACAACCGGATAAAATGATCATTCTGAAGTCTGTGTAAAAAGCCAGGTATTCAAAGCCTTGCGGAAAAGAGAATGAGACCCAAGAACAGATAAACCAACCAGGAGAGAGTTCCACAACCTAGCAGCAGCTGTGGAAAAGGCCCCACCTCCCCACCTGACCCTTTTATACCTGGGGACTACAATCAAATTCTTGCTAGCAGACCTGAGTTGCTCGGTCGGGGTAAAGCGCTGGAACATCGCTTTATTGGCATCAGGGCCTAGGCCGTAGTGCGCATAGCGGGTCAGGCATAAAGTCTTGAAAAGGATTCTTTGTGTCGATGAGATCGGCCCTAGTGACTCCTTTATTTTCTACGTAGCAGATATCCTGAGAGCCGACAACAACAGACACAATATGCATGTGGAGGACACCTCCAGGTACCTCAGTCTTGAGGCAGCATGTGAGGAGCAGTCACACTCACTGAGAAATAGTTACATGTCTCTGTGCAACGACATTGGCTGCGGCTCCACACTCAGCCCTGTGCATGGTACTTTTGTACTTCTCATCATGGCCCGCACCTCATGGTCTCTCTTAACCAGAACTTCCGCAAATCCAGATTGAATCTCATGATGTCTGGTTGTTTTGTTTGTTAGTGACCACTCATTCACCTCCTACATAAATGCCACCTTAGAGCACCCTTGACAGCTTCATTTAATCCCCCCCTTCTGTTTCCCTCAAAGTCTATGTTGTCACTAATGTCATCTCCTGGTTGGTCTTCTGACAAACAGCCATCACTAAAGACTACAAAGCATCCCGCTGACAGGGTGCAGCAGACATCGCAGGTGACAGGGAAAGCACCAATGAAGATCCTATACCACGCATCATCAGCTTGTCAAAACTCTCCCTCCGCTGCTAGGAGGGTAGAGAACTGAAATAGCCATCCTTGAGCCTGCAGGCCATATGCCAAGGAGGTCGGAGGGGTGTCCTGCAGGGCTCACTTTGGTGTACCTCAGGGATGAGTTGCATTCACACTGCAGCAGCTTGGTGCCCAAAAGAGCTCCTTTATTGCAGGGACTCTGGTTACAATTAGGCTTCACAAATGCCCGGAGATACTCCTAAAACCGCATTCTGTCTCTTTGGTCGTTTACAGGATAGCTTTCTGCCCTTCCACTCCTTGCAAGAGATGCCACCCCCTGTTGCTACCATTATCCACTCAGATCCAGTAGTACCTCTTTACTTGTTGTTACCCCAGCTCTGCCTGCTGTACCACAATCTAAACTCTCAGAGTCCTCGCCACATCTGGTGTTTACACTCTGGAACAGGTTTCCACCACATCTAACACTTGAAGATGGCCTACTCAAGTTCTGGAGCAGTACTAAGACACAACTTTTCTTATCTGCATTTGACTAGATGCTGTGTTTGACCTAGTATTGGGTCAAAAATGCTCAGTTATGCTACGACGATTCCAGCATCCTGAAGTGTGGACTTCTACCTTCTCGTTCCACTCTCCTCCAGTCAGTCGGTCATCGGAGTCTGGGGTTGACTCACATCCAACACCATCGCACGAACTCCCTGGACCTTGGTGCAAGAAAAGACACTTTGACTGATGCTGGACAAGGTAAATCAAGAATTATCCAAGCACAATGGGCCCTCTAGGGGTCTGGGCCCCGGTTCCACTGGTCCCGCTGCACCAGTGCAGTTGGTATTAGGGAGCCTGCACAGATCATTGTCTTAGACATTCATCTTTAAACAGAAATACCCTTCTGTCTCTTCCATTGAAACTGTTCTATGCGCCCTAACCGATCTGGTGCAACTCCACAATTTTGTAAAGTGCTTTAATAAATAATATCTCCAAGTGATGGGAAGTTTCAAAAACCTTTTGAACCTGGAAATGTTTGAATTAAGAATGTGTACATTTTTGTGAATCACTAAAGGTCACGAAGAACTCTGCATTACGTTAATGTTCTTATACTAGTGCGAATAAACAGTACACAAGTATTGGGAACGTGTTTTAACAATAGTTTCCCCTTACTTGACGCTCCTCCTTAGACCCAAGCTGTGAACAGCACCCAGTTTGGCTCACTGTTCGACATGTGGCCATGAATCATCCAGGTGTTAGCAAAATGTGATGCCTGAAGGTACTGGGTTGCAAAATATTTGTAAACATGTACAAAGTTACTATTGTCATGGTTTTCACTACATTTCGTTAAAATGTCACTGGCTTTCCAGCTAGAAGCTCTCCTTGGAACACTGCCTGATCTAAACTCACTTAAAATATGTACATTGTACTTTAATTTACCAAACTTTACAGTTGTCTATTTACCTATGGACTTTGTTAGGTGTCACGGGGCCGGACCGGACCGGACCTAGCTCGTCTCTTGCAACCCCTGTCACCTTCATTGCGACCACCGGCCTCAGATTCCACGGGAAGCTATAGGAATAAAGGAAAGCTGTATTTTCCCCTTCTCGCTATAATAGCAGACCCTGTAGGGTTTTGGGAGCAGAGCGCAGCAGAAACTAACACAAGCGTTTAAACTTGTCCCCAGAGCTAAGTTACATAGCAGCAGACAATTGAAAGGATGGATTGTTGTCACGAGGTAAATGAAAGGAGAGGTTTATTGATAAGTTACAGGATGGTAGTTACAAGTAGATAAGTAGTTACAAGCCGATATATGGCCTCACCAATGAGCGGCATCTTTGCTGCTCAGTCCACTCTCTCTAACTGTCATTCCTCCAGTCCACCAGGCACACCAACGTTCAACTCAGTCATAAGGCACTCCGACATTCCACACACAAACTAATGCATACTGGTTGAGCAGCAGTAAATCTAAGTTCAACAATACCTCTTCTCTTGAGAAAACGATGAACAAAAAAAATGAGTTCTAACCCTGTGTGAGGGTAACACAAATCTGCAGCAAAAAAAGATACAACATTGCATACAGATCAATGTAACTTTGGAGAAGGAACCAAGTGAAAAAGAACTATGGAGAAGTAGGAGGTAAGTGCAGATTACTGAAGATCAGGGGATGGAGGAATAAGAAGAAATCAGGATATAGCACAGCACATCCCCTTCCCTTAGGATCATACTGAAGAAAATACAGAAATAGAAAAATACAATAGGTAACATCCGCAGAAAGTAATAATGAGAAAGAGGAGAAACTGCGAATATGAGATAGAGAGGAAATAAAATATAAACAATTTGCATAGAGAATGATGATCGAAGGGCTATCCTCTTTACAACAATTTTAAATTCAAGTAAAGCATGGAAATAATGTGTAGGGTTGGGAGAATAGTTGACATCAAGGAAGTGTAAAATTCAAACTAATCACCCATTTCTTCATACCACGCACTAAAGAGGGTATTGTGCAGGACTTGGAGAATGGATGACACCCGCGGAGTGTATATTCCAAGCCATTTACACTGTTCTACACTAGGGAACCCATAGTACACTTCAAATAATGCGTACATAATAATCAAGTAGAGGGTACACTGCCCATTGCGCACAAAAAACATATAATGTATGTGAAACACTGCCCATTGCGCACCAGAAATTTATGTATGGGTACACTGGCCATTATGCACTAAACATTTGGAGAATGGGGTACACTGCCCATTGCGCACATAAAACATATAATATATGGGGAACACTGCCCATTGTGCACTAAAGATTTCGAGCTCCTTGCGCACTAAAATATGTATGAATAGGGTACACTGCTACTTGCGCACTAAAACTAGTATGAATAGTGTTAAAGGCACATCAATAAATATTGGGTATATCAAGTGTAAAGGGTGTGCACAATCCACACTGACAGAAAATAGGTGTGAGGAGACCAGCTCCCACACCATAAATACCATAAAGAGAAAAAAAAGACCCCAAAAGTATACAGAACAGATAATAAGTAATATTAATGATGTCATGAAGACAATATAAAATATGAAATCCACAATCGAACAACCAAGAAACAAGATATGCATCATCATGAAGAAAGGTAGAACAACTTTGTGAAATGCTCTTCCCAAAACATAGAAAAATGGCTAAGTACAAGATACACATAATATAAGGAATAAGACCTACGCAGCCACAGAGCAAAACTATGGAGAAGTGAGCGCCAAACTAATAAATGAAGCATGGAAATATACTAGGTGAGGCAAGAATTTGAAATATGCCTGTGGTAAAAGCATGAAATATACCTTCGAAGATATCAAAACAAGTAACAGAGTATACAGCATCAAGGTAGCAAGTACTTAAAAAATGCATGTAAGATCGAAACAAAGCAGGAAATAAAAATATTAAATGATAGCAAATACTTCACTGCGACACTCTCTCTCACTTGACTATACAGCGTCCAATTGTTGAAGGGGACGTAAATTTGTCCAGGTGTTGTAGTTTCAAATAAGCAAGTGTGTTGTTGGTGCTGCGCTGCTGAACTCCTAACTGTCTTACAATAGAAATTCACACTGAACACTAACCGATGTGATGTCGAAAGTCGGGATGATGGGTAAATTGTAACGTTTCCAAAGTCCAGAAACTTTCTTTGAAAAGCTACGTAGATTGACAGGAAACCAGCATGAGTACCAATGCTGATTTTATGTTGCGTGGGAGCACCATTGAATTTTACTTTATTGCGCCATCACCACACTGATGAAAGCACAACAGAGGACGGCATCACTGAAGTACAGGACTGCAGTAGAAACACAAGATGGCGGTATGTAAGGAAGGAAGGTTTCGAGTGTCTAACGGCAAAGACGTGCGACTCTGCTATCAGTGTACAGCGCAAAGTCAAGGACAACACGCGCTCTATTTTCTCTGCTCGCGGTTCCAAAATGCATAGGTGAGTGGCGCATTACAGCCACGTGATGGGTTCAAAAGTTGCACCAACTCGACTCTTCAGGCGCGCGCTGAAACGTTAAGCACTTTTGCGTCACTTTCTACATGTTAAAAGTGACGCAAAAGTTGCCTAAGGGCCTTGTAAATAAGCCCCCAGTTGTTTTGAATGCTTGGCGCTGCGCGCGGCTCACAGCAAATTTAAATAAAGTCAATGTTTGATGGACTTATATGTGAGCAACTCACTAAACACATGCCAAAACATACATCGCCAAAAACTACCCAATGATGAGACTCGTGGACAGCTGCTCATTTTCTCTAAAACCATGCAGGGGCGGCTGGTGACATTTGAAAGTGGTGAGCGTAAACTAATTTGCATATTGCACCGCAGCAAGCGAGCGCATCGAGCGAGCCCGTACCACCTTGCATCCATCCATACATCATTCATGTATCCAGCCATCCATCCACCCACCCATCCATCATCCATACATCAATCATTCATGCATCCCCCCATCCATCCACCCACCCATCCTGTATCCATACATCATTCATTCATGCATCCACCCATCCATCCATCAAGCATCCACCCATTATGCATGCATCCATCCATCATTCATGCATCCACCCACCCACCCATCCTGCATCCATACATCATTCATTCATGCATCCACCCATCCACCCATCCTGCATCCATACATCATTCATTCATGCATCCACCCATCCATCATGCATCCACCCATCATGCATGCATCTATCCATACATCATTCATTCATGCATCCACCCATCCACCCATCCTGCATCCATACATCATTCATTCATGCATCCACCCATCCATCATGCATCCACCCATCATGCATGCATCTATCCATACATCATTCATGCAACCACCCATCCATTCACCCACCCATCCTGCATCCATACATTATTCATTCATGCATCCACCCATCCATTCACCCACCCATCCTGCATCCATACATCATTCATTCATGCATCCACCCATCCATCCATCCTGCATCCATCCTTCATGCATCCATCCACCATGCATGCATCCATCCATGCACCCATCGACCCACCATCCACCCAACAATCATTAATGCACCCACCCTGCATCCATCCATCATTCATGTATTTTTATGACCATATAACTTGCACACAGCTTGTCAGTGTTCAATACCAGTCTCGAACCTTGTACTCCAGCACCAATGATACATGATTAATATTAACTGTTTTTAAAACATGTATTTATTCGACACCCAATTTCACACCTTAGTCGGAACATCATTTTTATTTGTTTTTTAAAACATCTATTTATTTAACACCAAAGAATGGCTCAATAAGAGACACCCAATTTCACACCTTAGTCGGAACATCATTTTTATTTGTTTTTTAAAACATCTATTTATTTAACACCAAAGTATGGCTCAATACGAGGCTCGAACCTGGTTTCACAGCACCAAAGTTGGCCGCGCTAACCGTCAGACCACATCCTCTCACCTTTGGTGTGGCCCTGCAGTTTTGATGGTACATATTCACACCAAAGTCATGTACACATTTTTACAACTTCGTGCCGTGAAAATAACGGGTGACCTGGAATAGACGCACACATTTCTGCAGCAGATGCTTTAACACACTGAACTATCTCAAGTCATTTCAGCTTACGGAGTTAATGTGTGTCTGAAAGGGTAAAGAGTACCGTGCCAAGGAAGTGCGTCTAGGTCCAAAATAACTGTCTATTCGCTACTGGTGAAATTTCTACGCAGACGACCTTTGACATATGTACGGCATTTGCTTACTAAGGGGAACTGCACAGGGGAAACAATCTGCGCATGCGCGGGCTAGTTTCTGCCCAAAAATACACTTGCGCAGCTGCAGCAGCCCCAGTAAACTTCATGGTAGTAACGTGAAGTGTCCAGGGTAGGCTGTTTAGATGGTGCAGGACACTGGTGGGTCTGAGAGGGGCGTTCTTTCCCTTAGTTTTGAAGTAGTTTCACTTGAAGTTGAATCTAGTTTGCATAGGTAGTTTCTTGTTAGAAGTTTATTCACCTCATGTAGACAATTGTGAGTTGCAGAATACTGGGGTGGTGCACACTTTGCACCCGTGATTATTGGTACCCTGCCAGTACTGTGCAATTATAAGGTAAACACCTTGGAATGGAGAATAACCGTGCTAACCAAGAATAATTAGGCACAACTTTACACAGTATTTCCTATTCTGAGTTGATTAGCACACACATATAACACCTGCTTGCAGTATCTGGTAAGCAAGTGCGGGGGCTTCCGTGAAAGATGGTGAAGTAGGAATAGCATAGGAAGATGTTTTCTGGGGGGAAGGAGATTGCATGCTTACCCCGTCCCTTGCTTGAATGTCAGACGGAGTCCTGGAAATGGGTACAGCCTGCAAAGTATCCTTTCCTATTGTATTTTACCCCCTGGGTTTTTTCATCTATTAAAATATGGTCTGCTCCAGTACATTGTAAAATTGGTTGTGGGGAAAAATAGGCAACTCAAAAACAGTTCCTTTCAATGATACTTTATCACTGGCGGGTGTGGAGGAAAGGCTGTGTGGATGAGGGTCTCATAATTTCATAAAATTGTTTTTAAAATGATGGTACTTTTATGAATTAAAAATCTGGTAAGGGGGGCATGGCTAGGGCTAATGGCTAAGAGGGTGGCCGCATAGATTTAAGCTCCGTCACCAGCCCCTACACAATTCAGCCACATCTGGCACTGTGAGCCTGCCCCTAGGGGTTGAGGCATGACTTTGCTGATTGATGTTGTATCAGAAGATAACTTGAAATAAAACTAGTAGATGACCTAACTCCAAGGAAAGGTTTTATCTCTTGAAATAAGATAAATAGATAAAACCCACGTAGAGAAGACAGGAGTTTGAAGGGAACACTGCTGCCCAGTAGGGAATCCAGGAAAGAATGTCCCACTGGTCAACAGTCAAAACCAGGGAAACAGAACTAGAACTTTAAAGACTTTCCTTAACAAAAAACATAACACTTAAAGGGATTCAACATCTCCCTTTCTAATGCAAATTAAATAAAGTGTGCTCCTCAACATGAGTAAAACAATCTAAAATAAATAATAATCTTTATACTTAACAGGCATAGCGATTTCCCTTTTTCCAGGTATAGATGATAACCGAGAAGTAGAAGAATTTTCACCAATGTTATTACAATTTCACATTTCAATCATTTGAACATTCTTCAGTAGTATTATCTCTATAAGTAATATTATCATCAGATGCATTGTCTTCAATGAGATTTCCAGAAGAGTTTTGTGGAATTTCGTTATCAATTTCCCAAATGGTACAATCAGGAATATTACCTTTTAAAAAATATATATATTTTCAATTATTTCTTTCGGATATGGATTTATACTAACGATTGCACCCTTACACCACCAAGCACGATTCTTTAATAAAACTGCGGTGCGTGTTTCTCTCACAATTTATGCAGGTCTTGTAAAATTTGATTGTCTATTTGCTCTCCTTGGTTTTTTAACAATAACACAGTCTCCAATTGTAAAATGTTTTTGTTTTTTAGCTGTAATTTCACTAGGAATTTTATACATGCGTTTGAAATTCTCTCTAACACAATCATCCACATTAATATGGCTCTGCAAACCTTTGTCCACAGATTGCAAATTCTGTGACTTTTCATAACCTGGCTCCAAAAGTGTCTCAGCATCTCTACCTTTCAACAAACAGAAAGGGGAAAATTAAGTGTGTGACTGAGGAGTATTAAAATATCCCCATACTTTTTCACTCAAATGCTTACGCACATCGAAATGGGATGCCAACGATGTCTGTATCCTTTCTTAAAAAAATTATTGGACCTTTCTGCCAAACCATTTGCAACTGGAAAATACAATGGTGTTTTCCCATGCATAATACCATGCTTGGTTAAACATACCACCATTTTCTTAGATGTGAAATGTCTCCCATTGTCGGATACTAGTATCTGAGGGAATACTTCTGTACAAAAACTCTTTCTAAAAAAATCAATAACAGACTCAGTGGTGAGCGCAAACACAAACTCATAAGAGACCCATTTTGAATAGTAATCCGTGAGTACAATTAAATATCTCATATCATGTTGTAAAACATTGCATGGTCCTGCAAAATAAATAGCTAACTTGACCCAAGGTTGTGCAGGCAAACAATTTACTCCTGTTTTCAATTTTTACCTTACCAATGCTTGTCAGCTAACACACATTCTGGTCATTGGTTAATATATTGCACAACATTGGTATCCATGCCCGGCCTCCAATAACACTCACGTAATAACTTCTTTGTAACAGACATACCTGGATGTCCGTTATGCTGATTTGACTAGTTTCCCAATTAATGTAGTTGATGGTATAAACATTCCTTGCCTAGTGATTGAATTATTTTCAACAGATGACTCAGCTTGCATCCATTCCATTTCACTGATGTATCCAATAGTGCATAAATGCATTGATTGCAGAAATAGCACACTCATCATCACAATGTACTTTGTTTTCCATACGATCTGTGGGTGACATCCAGGACAGATAATCCGCCCTAAAGTTGACTCCAACATTTATATGTTTGATTTCAAAGTTATAGTCTTGTCATTTTGAGACTAGTCTAACAAGCCTAGAGGAAGGCATACCTGTCCCATTCCCATTCATTAAATGGAGTGCGTTCATCATTAAGTCTGCAGTTTCTCAACAGACTATGCAGAAGCAAGTGCTTCTCTTTCTATTGTGCCACTACTGTACTAAGCTTGCACGAAATAAAGGCTGTTGTACGTTCTATCCCTTTGTCTGACTGTGTTAGAACAGCTCCGAGCCCATTAGAACTGGCATCCACAGATCCTGGTGATGAGGCGCAACACATTCGGATGAGGTACTGACCCTGGAGTAGGGGGCAGAGAGGCGGCACAAGAGTGAGACCTAGGGGCCTAGGAAGCCATGATGGCAGGGCCCGGGAGTGGTCCCAGATAGCAGCGGAGAAGCCAGGCAGTAGAGACCCCTGAAAGGAAGTGTCGAGCGGCATCACCTTATGGTGCCAGGTTTCAAGGGCTACAACACAGTGGTGGCCCCCCAATTCAGGCAGCAGCAACCAGGTAGTCTAGAATAAGAGGGGGTGTATTTGGTAGCAGCAGTACTACACCCGTGGCTTGGGCTGTTACCATGTAGCATAGGAGGGCAAAGGTGCCTCGGGCCCTGACAGCAGGCGTGGAATTTCAGGGACAGCTGTTGAACTGAGTAAATCGGCCACCCTGGGGACGTGACTGGCGGCACTGTGATGCAGAGGGCGCACTGGGTTGTGGTCTCCCATTTCCCCCGTGCACTCTGGGCAGAGAACTAAGACCTTGTGACCCCCTGGTTGCACCTAGTTGTATGGGGTGAGCTGGTGAGGTGCAATGTACAAGTACAAGGTGATAGCCCCTTCCCAGGGGAAGAACCACAAGTTCACCAGACCTGGCAGTCTGGAGGAATGCAAGGGGGATGTGACACTACTTGGTTGCACCCCTCCTGACTTTACACTTTCCATTCTCCAACCCATCACTGAATCTAAAGCATCATTTGGAGGGTTAAATAGCAGGTTTGAGCATTGATCTACCCCATCTCTGCCAAGACCTTGGCAACACGGTAGAGAGGGTTTCAGAGACGGAGGGGTAACTCACTGAGAACACCACTAAGGGCCTGACTATGACTTTTGGTGGCACTGCCACACTCTCGCTGCTCCAAAGCTGTGGCTGGGCTGCCCGTCAGATTAGGAGTTTCCAGTTTTTTTCTGTTCCCACGGTGGTGCCTCTAAAAATGGGAACCGCACTGGGAATTCCCATAAAGGTCCTATGTGTACATGCCCACTTTGTTTCCTCACTGCCACGGTTTTCATGGAGGTGAAACCACCAAGCATATTGCGGCCTCAGGACCATCGCACTACCTCCAGGTATTGGCGGTTCCCTGGTAGTGTCGGCAGTCCGACTGCCCAAGTCTTAATGGGGCAGTCTGACTGCCAGTTGAGCAGTGGCTGGACCACCATTGCCACGCCACTATGAGTTTGGCAGGCCTTCGACCGCCAGATTACTTAAACTGGCCATAAAACTTATCTGGCCCGTAGACTTATCAAGTCACACTGGTTAGCCTCCAATACAGAGTGGGTCTCCTAGAGACCAGAGCTGGAGACGCAGAGGGTAGATCTCAAATGAATACTGTCCGTATAGAAGAGAACCGCTCACCAACACAGAGTGGGCCTCCTGGAGACCAGAGCTGAGGATGCAGAGGGCAGATCTCAAAGGAATAATGTCTGTATAGTGGGGGCAAGAGGGGGGACTTAGGGGCTCCTGTGGTATCCCTTCATGGATACCACAGGAGTCGTTATCAAGCTATTTTGTGATGGATCATGCGCATATGTTGCTTGCCGCCAGACCACCCGAGGGCCACCCAAGATAGATCACTGTCTTGTGTCATAACTTTTTTGACAGAGATGGTATGCTCAGGGATGCCCAGATGATAGAAGAGTGGCTCTGCTGGGAGGACTAAGGTAATGCTTCTTTCCATCCAGCAGCCACAATACACTTTCTAGGCTGTAAAGGAGAAGCTTTAGTCCATGCAGATAACATACATGTTGCAGTTCCTGGGTGCACCTCATAGTATTCCACAATGGCTTATGTTGTTCTTTGACACCCTAGAAAGCATCTGGGCCTGGGAGGAGGAGTGCCAAGTTCTGTAGCCTGGGGAATGTGGGTCATCTTCCACTCCCCACAAAGACCCGGTTCACACTCTCTGGGGGAAATTGCCTAGACACACTTGGAGAAATAGATGGTGGTATAGGTTGGAAGAGGTGACATCCAAGGAGGGTTCCCCCAGACTGGATAGAGAGGGGGTCAATAGGACTATTCGAGACACACTGGGCCCTAAGAGCTGCCTACTTGTCAAGCACAGCGCATTAAAACAGTCATAAATCGACCGGGGCAGTAGAAGGCTTACACCGTGGTGTTGCTTAATTTGTTTGGGGAGTTTTAAATGTATGTTCACAAGAGAGACAGATGCTTCAAGGGAGGAATTATAGGGCGGGGTGGGTGTATGGGTTCCACTGGTTGTGGGGGGGCTGAGTGGGTTGTTGTTTAATTGGTATGAGTGTTATCTTGTTTTACAAGTTTAATGTGGAGAGCCTCATTCAGGTCTCTCTTACTGATTTTCTGATTCTGCAGTGGCAAATACAATGGTTGTGGAAATAGTGGCAGGTCCATTAGGAGAATACACAATTGTTTCCTGGAATGTGAATGGGCTTAATGACAACAGACATTAATCTCATCCCGCTTGCATTTCTCATGCTCCAAGAAACTCACCTCTTGGAGACTAACTGTTCCTTTTTGGGTGTTGTTTGGATATTCAAGAGTCTATTACTCAGGTCATATGAGGAGATCTTGGTAGGGGGCTATTTTGGTAAAAAAGACATTTCCGGTAGTAGTGCCTACAGATCCCCAGGGGCAGTTTGTGGTTATACAAAGGATTCTTGAGGGTCTGGTATTTACCTTGGAGAGTGTTTATGTCCCCCCCAGAAGATCAACGAGACTCTGGAGGTGTTGGCCCAGATTTTGACTGTGGCAGCAGCCCGGTACATGTTCCTTTGGGGGGGATTTTAATTTGGTGATGAACACAGCCTGCATTCCTGAGGCTGTTCACTACATCCACATGCCTTTGATCTTGGGATGATGCATTGGGGTTAGTGGATGCTTGGCAGATGCAGCACCATACTGAGCAGCAATTCACATATTTTCCCATCCTTATGGCATCTCTTCTGGCCTTGATCATTTTCTACTCCTTTCTTCAGAGTTTAAGTTGCTCACACAGTCCTGTATCCACACAAAGGGTCTCTGAATCATTCCCTGGTTTTGCTGGTGGATGGGTTAGATGTCGGGTGAGAGTGGTCTGGGTGGATTGAATGGCTAGTGGTTTCAGGATGGTGAGCAGAGGAAATCAGGGAGACCATCACTGAATACTTTGTCTTCAATAAAAAAACCTCCTCCCCCACTACCCTTTGGGAGCCATATAGAGCACTCCTCCAAGTACAAGTGTCTTGTCCATAGGCGAGCACAATAAGAGTAGAGAGAGGGTGCTACTCCATCTACAGTTGCCTGGGTCTCACCCACCCCATCTGTGCAGCATAGTCTTGGCAACGCTCGCCTGGACCGTCACCAGAAATTCTCAAATTCGGTGAAGCTGGGCTGGATTAATTCCCAAGGTTGGTTGTATGAGATGTGGGACAAGGTGGGAAAGTTTAACTATAGGCTGGTGAGTCAAGTCAAGTCAAGTCAAAGAATTTATATAGCGCACTACATACCCAGAGGGTCTCAAGGCGCTTAGGGAGGGGAAGAGGATTACTTGTCAAATATCCACGTTTTAAGTTGCTTTCTGAATGCTAGGTGGTTCTGGGTAAGGCGAAGGTAGGTGGGGAGTGAGTTCCATGTTTTAGCAGCCAGGTATGAGAAGGATCTGCCTCCCATGGATGTCTTGTTGATGCGAGGTACAGTGGCGAGGGCTTGGCTGGAAGAACGTAGTTGGCGGGAGGGGGTGTAGAAGGACAGTCGTGAGTTGAGGCATTCTGGTCCGATGTCGTAGAGTGATTTGTGTGCGTGGGTTAGCAGTCGGAAAGTGATCCTCTTATTGACGGGTAGCCAGTGGAGGTCTTTCAGGTGACCAGAGATGTGTTCGTTACGCGGGATGTCTAATATGATCCTGGCTGATGCGTTTTGGATTCGTTGGAGTTTCTTCTGGAGTTTAGCGGTAGTACCTGCGTGACAACCAACCGTCTATGCAGCCTGGTGTCTGAACTGTGGACTGCTATGGGCATGATGCTGAGAGGCTCAGACCTCCTGACACGTGAATTTGCTTCTCACTTCTGGGCCCTCTATGCCTTCCACCTGCCTGCCACTCCAGAGCGTGACAGGTCCATCATATATGACTGACCGACTTACTGACTGGTATACTAATTTGGCGCTCAATTGCCGAGGCATCTTGGTGCTTGGGTGAATTGGTACTGATGCACAAACTAGCCAAACTTAGATGCTTATGGGACCTGTTTCCTGAAGATAGAGCTATAGGACTGTAGTCTAACCTGGGTCGGGAGGGAATTTCACAGCTTGGCTGCTTGATGGAAGAAGCTGTTGTCACTCCATCTAGCTTTATTATCTTTTTCATCAGTAGCAACCCTGTATTGGCTGATACCAGACTCCGTTGCAGCACATACCAGAAAAATAGATTATGAATATCCATGGCATCTCCTCCATAGAGCGCCTTGTGCACAAGTCAGAGGGCCTTGAATTGTACTCGCTAAGGGACTGGGAGCCAATGCAGCTGTTGGAGAACAGCAGACGTGGGGTGATGTTTGGGGAGAGCAAGCAGCACACGAGCTGCTGTATTTTGACTGCAATTTGACCTTCTGGCCTTTGTCTATTCCTAGGTAAATTGCTTTCCCATAGTCAATTCTGGAAAGGACAAGGGCTCCAATTATCGTTTTCCTAAGAGTTAGTAGAATAAACTGCAGGATTTTGCAGAGGACTTTTAAAGTGAAATAGCAGGAAGTGGTTAGTTGATTAATTTGTTTTCCGAACTTTAGCTCTTCGTCAAACATAAATCCAAGGTTCCTGGCCTCAGACGGCCACCATATTTTGTTCCACACTGTGGGGCCCTTCCCAAACTCAATAACCTTGGTATTTTTGGTGTTGAGTTTGAGAGAGTTTGAGTTCATCCATGCCATAACTGCATGAAGACAGTTACGAAAGCGGTCGGATATAATGTCGGTCCTCTGCATAACCGATACCACTATCTGGGTATCGTCTGCATATGAAACTAAAGCAAGGCCATGCTCTTTAATTAATCTGGCTAGAGGGTAGACATAAATGTTAAACAGTGTAGGTTTGAAGGTTATTCTTATTTCGACTGGAAGACAGTGGAGATCGCGCAGGAGTTGGGTGATGTGACTGTGACGGGGAATGTCGAGGACCAGTATGGCTGTGGTGTTCTGGATAGATAGGAGTTTGCGTCGGAGTTTTCCTATTGATTTTTGCATAGAGAGCATTTCAAGTCCAGTCTGCTGCTGCTGATCAGCTGGGTGTAGTCGGCGTAAGAGACGATGTAGAGTCTGTGGTTCCTGATGATTGTTGCGAGGGGGGTGGGGCTGAGGAAGGAGGCGGGGGCACTCCACAGTTGGTCTCTGTCAGTTACGAGAGGTAGGGATGGACCTAACCCGCTGAGTTCTACCGGTGAGGAAGGAACATCTCCTGCGAGGGCATATCCATGCCTGCCGGCCTCGTAGAGTCCGGTAGCTAGGGTGCGGTGGGAGAAAGTGGCAAATGCCACTGAGAGGTACAGGAGAATGAGGGCTGCCATTTCGCCTTGGTCGAGGTGGGACCGGATGTCGTTGGTGACAGCAAGTAGGGCGGTTTGGTGCTGTGGTTGCGTCGGAATCCGGATTGGGAGATCTCTAGGTTGCTATTTGCTTCAATGAAGTTTGTTATCTGGGTGTTGGCGGCCTTTTTGATGACCTTGGCTGCGAAGGGAAGCAGGGTGATGGGCCTGAAGTTCTTGAGGTCCATCGGTTCTGAGGTAGGTTTCTTCAAGAGGGGGTTGACTTTGGTGAGTTTCCAGTTGTTTTGGGAAGGTGGCTGTTTTAAAGGAGCAGTTGATCGTCTGCCGTAGTTCGTGTGCAATGGCAGAGGCAGCTCTGTAGAAGATGTGGTGTGTTCAGGGTTCTGGTGGTAGCTTTTCATAGCTTTCTGTCATGAGCAGGATACATTTGAGCACGGTCTGTTGGGTGACATCATATGAGGGGGTATCTAGAGCGGTGAGGTAGTTTTGGTTGTCAAATTTGTCCTAGATCACGGTGATCTTCTGGTGGATAAGATACTGAGTCATTTTGGGTATGGTCTGGATCTGGAAGTGGAGGTGCTCCATAAGGTTTGTTGTGTTGTTTGGGAGGGTGGTCATGTGGGGGGTGCTTTTATGAATGATGTTGACGCCTCTTCCTGGGTGGATGGGGCAGTCCAGAAAAATATACAAGAAATATTTAAGAAAATATGAGAAGATGCGTTAACAAATGTACAAGATTAGATTATCACACATCCTCCCACTCTATACATTTCATAAACTATTGCATTAAAAGTGGCATGAGAAACAATATGTTAGCTGCACCAATGACTTATCCATCACCACACCCACTGGCCAAACAGGCATGAGAGGAGGGACGACACAGCATATGCAAGCCTGTGGACCCATTAGTTGGCCCTTATAGTTGTGCCTGTAAAGGCTGGTCACTCACGAGCCCCACTAAGATCCGTTCCCTGGAAGACGCTATTCCTGTCACACGAAAGTGTGTTGCATTTCGGGATCTTCGGATCTGGTGCTTAAACGTCAGATCCTTGGTAAAGCACCACCAGTTCATCTATGAAATGATTGAGGAAGATGATCCTGATATCTTTCTAATGACAGAAACCTGGCTTCAGGACTCTGATTCTGCTATATTGAATCTTGCTTTTCTTCAAAACTATACCGTCTTTACGTCCAATAGGACCACAAGAGGAGGTGGTATCGCTATGGCAGTCAAATCCTGCTTTCCGGCTGAATGGAAACTGTCGGGACTGCCTGCATGCGAAAGTGCTATTTTCAAAGTTGCTTTTAGCCATCATTTTACATTTAGCGGTATGCTCATCTACCACCCTCCCGGCAATGATTCTGTCTTCAGGTCTGCGCTGGCCGATATGGTCAGCCCTATAGTGCTCGGTTGTGCCAATTTCAACATCTTGGGGGACCTTAATATCCATTTTGATAATGGGTCATCCACTACCGTGAGCACTTCGCTGGCCGATCTTGAAGCTCTTCAACTCATTCAGCTTGTTACCCTTCCTACCCACTCAGGGGGCCATATTTTGGACCCCTTTTTTTCCACACTTGAGGGGGTGAGGTTGTCAGATCCGAAGCTGATGGGGTGGACAGATCACTTGCTAGTGGAAGCCTTTTGTCCGGTCCGCGATAAGCCTTTCATATCGGCGGACAGACCTATTTTAAAAAGGCTTTGGCATAAGCTTAAACTTGAAGAGTTCTACAGTTTATTGGAACAGAAACCTTTGAGCACTTTTATTAATGTGGAATAAGGCTACCAACAGTTCTGCGCCTGGATCACTGATGCCCTAGATTCTCTTATACCTCTGCGGTGGTCGAAAGGCCGGATAAAAACACCTAGCCCTTGGTACAATGAGTCTCTCGCAGAGCTGAAAAAATCTTGCCGAAAAACAGAGAAAGAATGGAGAAGATCTTATGATCCTGCTCTGAAAACTCGGTATTTCACTGATCTGAAGCTCTACCACAGAGCTATTTGCAGAACACGAGCCGCATTTTACGCTCAGGAGTTTGCAACCAGTTCCAATCCATCAAAACTGATCTTCAAGGTCCTGAAGGACCTTATGAAAAATAGAGCCACCTCGGAGGTGATTTGCACCGACTCCCACTGTGATAATCTGGCCTCTTTTTTTGTGGAGAAAGTGAAAAAAATCTACCAAGGATTTGATATACACCGCCAGAATCGAGAGGCTATTGACCCCGATGCGGTGGGGTATGAGACCCTTGCTATTCTACCAGACTTGTCTATCGAGACCTTTGACAGGCTTAGCCTCAGGGTCAAGTCAGGTTCGCCTTTAGACCCGTTAAAGCCAGCCTTTATCAACACACTTTCTCTGATGTGCCGAGCTCCCATATTGAATCTTATCAATATGTCATTGTCCAACGGAACGGTACCCACGGCATGGAAACAGGCAGTGGTTACTCCTATATTAAAAAAAGCCAACTCTGACCCCCGGTTGCCAGAAAACTATCGACCTATATCCCTGTTGCCTTGGATAGCCAAAGTTACAGAAGCCCATGTCAACTCTGTTCTGTCTGAGCATCTGACTCGTAACCAGATATTGGATTCCAGTCAGAACGGCTTCCGGCCGGGACACAGTACCGAGGCGGCATTACTTTACATCACGGAACATCTCCGCCAGGTACTTGACTCGGGTCGTACAGCAGCGCTTTTACTATTAGACCTAAGCGCTGCTTTCGATACTGTGTCCCATCATATACTGATCCAACGCTTACAGGAGGCTGGAGTGACTGACGTCGCTCTCCAGTGGTTTCGATCTTTTCTATCGGATCGTTCCTTTAAAGTGGCTATACCACCAGGCCAATCCGCCACCTATTCCCTGGAGCTGGGAGTCCCACTTGGATCCTCGTTGAGCCCTACAATGTTCAACCTCTATGTGAAACCGTTGGCTGCTGTTGTCAAACAGTGGGGTCTTACGATGGCCTCATATGCGGACGACACACAGCTAGCGGTGACACTTAGTGGAGACCCTGAGGTGGAGGCCCCCAGATTCCGAGCGGGTCTTGTGGCAGTAGCTAGCTGGCTTCGCACCAACTGCCTTCAGTTGAATGCCACCAAAACGGAGGTGTTGGTACTAGGGAAGCACGCTGAGCTATGGGGAAACCAGTGGTGGCCACCAGAGTTGGGTGTCACTCCTATTCCAGCATCTGGAGTGAGAAATTTAGGTATTTGGTTGGACTCTGCGCTCACCTTCATGGATCATACTAAGAAGGTGGCTGCCATGTGTTATGGCATTCTGCGGGGAATAAGGCCGGTTTTAAAGTATTTTGATCCCCCTACCAGACAGCTTGTGGTCCAGGCCTCAATTCTATCTCGGCTGGACTACGGCAGCTCGCTGATGTTAGGGGTGAATCAAGCGGAGGCCTCTAGGCTTCAAAGGGTGCAAAACGCCGCGGCACGGGCCATTGTGGGCCTCCCCAGACATTGCTCAGTGTCTGGTACTATCATGGCCTTACATTGGCTACCGGTCAGACAGCGAATTAAGTTCAAAGCGCTGTGCCTGGCCTTTAAAATTTTGAAATCTTCTTTGCCGCCGGCACTTGCCAACCTACTCACTCCCTATATTCCTTTGAGATCCTTGAGATCGGAGGCGCTCCACCTGGCTGTCTGTCCCCGTTTTAAACTGAGCAGAATGGGTGGCCGCTCCTTTAGGGTGCTTGCGGCAGGTTTATGGAACTCGCTCCCGGTGCACATCCGAGCTCTTGATGACTTGCTCGCCTTCAGGCAGGCGATTAAAACTTTCTTGTTTCCCTTGTCTGAATAGTTGCCTTTTTCCTTTTATTGTGTGTTATGTTATAGTGTCTGTCAAAGCGCCAGGACGCCCCTTTGCTGGGGCAGCTGTGCGCTATAAAAATATAAATAACATAACATAACATAACATAACATAACATAACATAACATAACATGACATGAACTAGCCAAAGGTATGACTTACACACATGTAAAAACATAGAATGGGTGTAGGACACCCAAACAAATGTCCCAAAAAAACAAGAGAAACTGGGCTAAGCTGAAGCAACCGGAAACACTTACACTCAACCAATATCCTTTGAGTAAGAAAGCCTAGGGTAAATTCATGGAAATAGGTGACTCCTACCCAGACAACTGCACCTAAACTAAGGGCATTGAACAACAGATGAAGAACAGGGGGACTTGCACACCATCAACAAAAATCATGTAGCACAGGGTGACTTACATACCGTCTACCAAAACGTGTACCACAGAGTAACTTACACACCGTCAACCAAAACGTGTGGCAAGGTTGACTTAAACACTGTCATTCAATCGTGTAGCGCAGGGTAACTTACACACCGTCAACCAGCACTGTGTGATTTACACACCGTAACACAAAATCATGTAGCACAGGATGACTCACACACCGTAAAAACGTAAACTGTAGAAATGGGTCCTGCACCCAGTCTGGCATCCGTCATGCAAAACATAGAAATGAGTGACTATCACCCACTAATCCATCCCTGGTGTAAGGGCATACTGGCTATACTAAAGAAATGTGCAAAAACAGACTGTAATCCCATGTGTAAGGGATTAGTTATGTTATGTTATGTTATGTTATCAGGCATTTTTATAGCGCTCGGCTACTCTAAAAGAGTGTCCCGGCGCTTTTCACAGGCAACTTACAGTGTAAGATCAACATAACAGGTAAAAACAGACCCCGAAAGAAAAGGAAAAAGAAAACCGTCTAAGCAGAGAGATTAAAAAGCCACGTCTTCAAATTCTTCCTAAATTGAAGCAGGTTGGGGGTGCTACGCAGTGCCAATGGAAGCGAATTCCACAACTGGGAGGCCTTGAGGCTGAAAGAGCGCCCCCCCGTGCGTGCCTTCCTCACGCGTGGAACCACGGCAGTAAAAAGGGATTCTGAACGCAGTGAGCGAGCCGGGCGATAGAAAACTAATCTTTTTTTCAGATATCCAGCACCTGAGCCAAAAAGAGCCTTGTGCATCAGGGTCATAGATTTGAAGACAATCCGCTTCCGAATTGGAAGCCAGTGGAGCGTCTGCAGCAACACAGAAGCCCGTGCTCGTCTGTGCAGACCGAAAATTGCCCGGGCTGCCGAGTTCTGTGCCACCTGCAGACGCTGGACTAAGTAATCCGGAAGGCCTAGAAAAAGGGCATTGGCGTAATCAAGCCTAGACCCGATAAGCGCCTGCACCGTAATCCGTCTGTGCTCCGCAGACAGTAGGGGAAGAAACTTGCGGAGCATTCTGAGGATACCGAAGCAGGTGCCGGACAGGCCAAGGATGTGCGCTCTCAGAGAAAGTTTGTTGTCGAGCTTAACACCCAGGTTCTTGGCAACCGAGGATGATTGTGCCGGGGGACACATGGCGGCCGGCCACCACTGCCGCCACTCGGGATCGGAGGCACAGCCAAAGAATAGAACCTCCGACTTGCTGGAGTTGGCCTTCAGACAATTTAGCTGAAACCAGCTGAAAACCCTGTCCAAGCAGTCCCGGATTCTCTCCCCATCAAATGTCTGATCTTTTTCACAAGTGAAGAGGAGTTGTGTGTCATCAGCGTAGGACACGATCTGGGCTCCGTAAGCCTCAACCACAGCCGCCAGAGGGGACATAAAGATGTTAAATAATGTCGGGCTCAACACAGAGCCCTGTGGAACCCCAACACCCAATGGCGGCATCTCGGCTGAGCTCTGGGATACCCAGACCGTCTGGCGGCGGCCCTCCAGGAAAGATGTAAACCATCTGAGCACCGTCCCCCTTAGGCCGATGTCATAGAGCCTGGCGAGCAGCGCCTTATGGGGGACGGTGTCGAAAGCCGCCGACAGGTCCAACATGACTAACATGGCCTTGCCACCCCCATCCAAGGTCTCCCTGATGATCTCAGAGACCTCCACCAGCGCTGTTTCCGTACTGAAATTCGGACGGAAACCGGATTGGGATGGGTGGAGCAGATTGTTAGACTCCAAGAAGTTCGACAAGACGCCATGAACATGTTTCTCGGTGATCTTGGCCAAGGCCGGGAGAAGTGAAATTGGCCTGTAGTTGGCCAAGACCTCGGCATCAAGACCAGGCTTTTTCAGGAGGGGGATCACCATCGCCCTCTTCCAGGAGCGTGGGACAATCCCCTCGCTCAAGGAGGCATTGTTAGTAAAGTTGAATATAAAAGTTCCAAAACTTAAGACAAAAACAGTGATATAGTGACACTCACATGAATACCAATGGCAACCACTCTCTCCACACACAGGGAATTAAACAACTCTATACACAAAATTCTTCTTTGAAACCAAAGATGTTGGACGCACCGAAGCAATGCATAAGAATAGAATATGACATGAACACGAAATAATCACTCAAACACTTAGGGCCAGATGTACAACGGTTTTTGCATGCGCAAACAGGTTTGCGAACCCGTTTGCACATGCAAAAACAGCATGGGGTATGTACAGACCCTATTTTGTGACTTGCAATTTTTTCCGACAGTATTAGGAAGGGGCGTTCCCTTCCTAATACTGTGCGCAACCCTATGTGCAGATGTTTTGTGTCCACAATTGCGGGCGCAAAGACCCTCTTCAAGAGAGTGATAATGGGGTGGCAAAAGGGAAGGGGTCTCCAGCGGACCACTTCCCCTTTGCAAACGCAGGGGAAAATATTTATTAAAGGCAGGCAGTGGTCCCTGGGACCACTGCCTGCCTTGTTAAAATGAAGCGAAAAATTTCATTTTTCTTTTTTAAATGCCTCCCATATGTGGAAGAGGTGTGGCGCAGCGGCCAGGGTCTGTAGTCAGGGTGCCTGACTCCAGACCACAGGGTACACGGTTCGATCCCTGGTGCCGGCATCAGGTTCACCCAGCACCATGTGGCTCTGGGCAATAGCCTGCTTAATCTTCCTGACGGCACCCAGTGCCTTGACACCCTCGGGTAATTGTGCACTTTACAAATACTGGATTTCATATGGTTTAGGGGAGTCGCACACACACAAACCAGTTACAGCGCCTCAGACTACCAGAGACCAAATATCTTAAAATGGGGCGCATCAGCATTAGTAAAATAGTGCAAACTGAGAGCAGACAAGATGTTAGAAATAGGATCTCTGGTTGGCTAAGGCTTGCGCCACAGCCAGGCAGAGACCACCACTCTAGTCAGTGCAAGAGAGTTACACGCTGAAGATAACCCCTGCTCTCACCCCCTTGGTAGCTTGGCACAAGCAATCAGGCTAATGCAGGAGGCCATGTGTAAAGTATTTGCGCACGCACACAGCAACAACATCCCGGGAACACTACTAAAGGAACTCCACACAAGGTTATATATTAAAAATAGCATTTGTATTCTCATAACACATTAGAATAGTGAACACATAATATACATGGTGCCACCTGGCACTGGGTCCTATCTACAAGGGATTATATACTCCAGTCAAGGTCCACTGGACCACTGTCAGAACCATCACAAAGCAAACTTTGTAAAAGTAAAACATATCGTTAATGTACGTCCTATAACCACTGGTAATCACTGTACTTAGCATCAGCCTGTAAAATAAACTACATTATGCACAGTATCACATTAGACGCTGTTAGACCTGGCACCTTGGCGTGAGTCTCCCTTCCACTTTTTGCTGATGTGCCTCCGATGTTTTGCTGGTTTTCCGATACTCAGGGCACTGCGCCACGGCTGACCCGTGCCGCAGTGCAAGTGCTCCCTACTGTAAATTGTACGTGCGATTGGTATCCCTAATTGGTGCATTGGATTTACTGTTAGTCCCTAGTAAAGTGCACTGGAGAGTGCCGGGGCTTGTAGATGCCAATACTGCTAGTGGGCTTGCAGCGCTGGTTGCGCCACCCACCGAAGCAGCCGTAAAGATGAGTCTGGGAACTGCGACCGCAGAACCCGCGTGCGGTCTCGTACTGTCACGCTAGCTGGGCAAGTGCACCCACTTGCCAGCCCCGAACCTTCCCTTGACTACATATTAGTCACCCCTATGGTAGGCCTGCGGGCAGGGTGCGTTGTAGGTGTAAGGTAGGACAAGCCCTGGTGTGTGGCATGTCCTAGTAGTGACTTACAACCAAAACCGTATTTCACTATTGAAGGCTACCTGCTCCATTAGGCCAGACTGAGCTGCCGGAATTATTACTCCCTATAATCCCAGCAGGCTCAAGGAGCATGGTAGCGAGTCATGTTTAGTATGCCTGAACTCAGGATGATAAAATATTTCTTCTAGTGAAGTTTATTTTAGTATTCTGGGTTTACAAATGCTACTTTTAGAAAGTTAGCATTTGCTTGCTTAACCATTTCAGCCCGCCTCTGCCGGTATGTGTATCTGACTGTCTGGGACGTGTGAGTGACAGGGCTGGGAGGATGACAGGTGGTGAATGCGCAGATTACACCTTAGTGGGAGGTAGGAGTGGCTCTTGACTCGAACTGTAGCCGTGCCCTGCCACCACAATGCTGGCTCCACCCTCCTGGGGAGCGACTGATGACTCAGCCGGCCCCTGGCCCAGGAAGTGCGAAGCCCCCATCAACAAGGTACTCTGGCAGCCCCTGGCCGCACAATGCTGGCCCCACCTCCTGTGGGGCGTCTGATGCGCCTGCCCCTCACACTGAAAGCAGAAGCCGGAGTACACCCACCAGGGTACTCAAGGACTGAGAGTGGCTATGCAAAGGCCCCCCTGGCCTGCGAGAACAAAAGAAATGGCCTATAAAAGAAGGAGCCCTGCTCCTTGGAAATTAGATCCGGTTTGGGCCACAGAAGAACTCTGCCCTACGAGAAGGACCGTGAGAGACAAGGGAGGGTGCTGACTCTTGCCTGTGTCTGGTGCCTTGCTGCTGAAGGAGAGGAAGAAGAAAAGACTACGAGAAGACTTTTGCTTTACTTTGTGCCAAACTCTGCTAAAGAGATCTCCAAGGGCTTGCTGTGAACTTGCCCCCTGACCAGCGTCCCAGGACCAGTGGACGCTACCCCCTGAAAGAAAGCGACTGCGGGTGCTGACCATCGCCGCAGTACCGACGGAGGAATCTCCTCCAAGGCAACGACATCCCCCTGACCACCGTGACCGGGGCCCAAAGCAACAGCGAAAGCAAAGTAAGGACCAGCCGCCGCTGGCCCGAACACCGTGACCGCAACTGCACCGGGAGCCCGAGAGCAAAGCAAAGGAGGACCCGTCCGGTCCAAGCTCTCGAGTGGACTGCGCTGCGAGCAGCCACTCACCTGCAAAGACGGACAAGTTGCTCTGAGAGAATCCGCAAGGTCGGTAATCTGCCCGACAGCCCAGGTGTGAGCGCACAGCTGCACCGGCACTTGGCTGGGTACGTCCTGCACTTGGGGACCGTACTGCCACTTGCCATCACCGCACAGCCGCCGCCTCCAGGGTCGGAGCGGACGACGAGGAGAGGACCCTGCCGCCACAGAACACCGCTGCCCCGGATGACCCGTGAACTGCTCGGCTGAGAGCCGCAACGAACAGCGACCCTGGGAAGGCAACGCGACGTGGGACAGATCCCCTGAGAGCCGCCTGCTCCACAAGAACTTTGTTGACATCCGCCTGAGGGCCCTAAGAGAACGCTTAAACTGCTAGAAAGAACTGTGGTAAACCTGAACTGAGTAATTTGCAATCGTGATCGTAAAATACGTTGACTGTATTCATAAACCTGCTTAAAATCTATATAAAGATATATATTTTTACGGAATACAGTCTGGTCTCGTTGTGTGGTGGGTTGGTTGTAAAGGTGTACTATTGCAAGTGTTTAACCCTATGTGCCCCAAAGATTAGCCTACGACTGCTTAAGCCACACTACCTAGAGGGTAAGCAGAGGTTGTCTGGAAGGTAACCCTCAGCCCTGACGAGGAAGAGAGAGTCCCTGCTTGTCGCTAGTGTTGCACTGCGCCAATTAGGGCCTCCGTCTTCCTACATTGGACGCAGCGGTGAGGATTTTCGAATTTACACTTGCGATATCTATACCTGAGCTTCTGACCACTACACAAGGATTACGGTCCAGTTACTTAGCCACAGACTTTGCTTTTTGAATTTTGCCGAAAGAAGATTCCGAGTGCGAAAGCCATGCCGGGCACGAAGAGCCTGGATGGAGCGGAGTCCACAACCTCCGAGGTGTTGGAGGTGGAGTGGGACCCCGCAAAACTGGATAAATATTCCAGGGATGAACTGAAGTTCTTTTGCAGGAAACTCAAGGTTCCGCACACTGGTTGCAAAAACAAGACCCAGCTCTCCAAGGCCCTGAAAGCCTGGGTAGAGTCCAGAAAGACCCCGGAGGATCAAGACGCCCTCCCAGAGCAGAATGCAACGGAGGAGCAGAATGCAACGGAGGAGCAGAATGCACTTGGGGATCTGATTGATCTCGAACGACGAGACAGCGAGCACAGCTTTGGAAAAGGCCTGTCGCCAGAGGAGCTGGCGGACAGGAAGGAAACGAGGAATCACGAAAGGAAGCTGGCAGAATTGAAAATCCAACTGGAGCTTGAAACCAAAAGAATGGCGCTGGAAGAGCGAAAGCACCAGATGGATTATGAAGTGAAAATGAGGGAGATAAGTCTCAAGGAAAGAGACTTAGATCGTCCTCCCTCTGGTGGCAGCGCAACGCCGGTGCAGGTAGAGTCAAGAGTGCACATCCCGAAGGACGTAGTTAAGGAGTTCTTTAAGGGGGATGACATAGGACAGTGGTTTAGGGCATACGAGGTAGCCATGTCCTCCCACCGGGTCCCTGACAAGGATTGGGGAGCGGGGTTGTGGGGAAGGTTCCTTAGCGAAGGGAGAGATACCTTGCTAGATTTGCCCGTTGAGAATCAGAGATCCTAATCCCACATGAAAGAAGCTTTAATGAACAGGTACGGGCTTACCCCTGAAATGTATAGACAGAAGTTTAGGGGATGTACTAAGCGGCCTGGGAATACGTATGTGGAGTATGTGACTTACTTTTGCAGAGCACTGGATGGTTGGGTGAAGGGTAGCAAAGTTAATGATTTCAAGGTCTCTTTGATTTAATTGCATGGGAGCACTTGTCTGATCACTGTTTTCCTGAGTTACGCCAACACCTGATCGATAGCAAGCTGTCCAACCCGAGGAAGCTTGCTGAGGAGGCGGACCGCTGGCTCAGCACCAGGGTCCACAAGGGTCCCGTGGGAGACTCCGCCAAGAGTGGGCAGGGTCCCCAGCAGAAGAGTGGGGGGGACAAGGGGGGAAAACAGAAAGGGT
This sequence comes from Lissotriton vulgaris, assembly GCF_964263255.1. Classification (NCBI taxonomy): domain Eukaryota; kingdom Metazoa; phylum Chordata; class Amphibia; order Caudata; family Salamandridae; genus Lissotriton; species Lissotriton vulgaris. Next base: position 275,050,228 of record NC_141688.1, read on the forward strand.
TCCAAAAAGGCCCCCAAAGTAGTTCCCAGGGGAGCCCGCAGCAGGGTTCTCAGCCTCCCCCACCCCCAAAGCAGAATGGGGCCCCGACAGGTAAACCTGTTCCAAAGGGGCCCTTCAATTGTTTCAAATGTGGCGAGCCTGGGCACATATCCAGTGACCCCAAGTGTCGCCTGTTTGGAAAACCTGCACCCATTGGTGCTCCGCCCCGTCAAGTGACTAGTGTTCACCTGGGAGAAGAAATGATGGTCCCGGGGGGTGGAGATCCCGTTCACATGACCCTGGTCTCGCTAGGAGACAGTGAGATGATCCCTACGAACTACCTGCCCTCTAACACTAAGAAATATGGGCAGGTGGTGATCATCAATGGTAAGGAAGCTGAGGCTCTTAGAGACACAGGAGCCAGTGTGACTGCAGTGAGGCAGCACCTGGTGTCTCAAGAGCAGGTTGTACCCCATGCCTACTGTAGGGTTATCAACGCTGATAATTCTGAGAGTCAGTGTCCGATGGCTCAAGTTCCCTTCGAGTGGGGGGGGGATCTCTGGTACTCTGCAGGTCTGTGTAAGAAAAACCATGCCTGTTGACTGTTTGCTAGGGAATGACTTGGAGCACTCCCCTTGGGAAAAGGTGGAGAAGACGACTCACCTGCGGATGGTGGGTCTGCCTGACTGGGCGTGCGTGACCACCCGGTCGATGGCAGCCAGTAGGGGTGATCAAGAGTTCCTGGGGCCTGAAGGAGAGGCCCAGGAACCAGCCTTAGGGAGAAGGTGCAGGGGGCGCGGGAAACCGGCCCCTGAAGTTCCCACGGTCCAGGAGGAAGCAGACCTTGAGGGGGATGCCCTGGAGCCTACAGGGGAACAGATCGCCGAACTGGGGGACCTGCCTGGGCTGACCCATTGGCAGCAAGAAGGAGGACCCTCCAGGGAGGAATTCTGCAAGGAGCAGAAAGAATGCCCTTCTCTCGCGGGTATGCGGCAGCAGGCTGCAGACCAGGCCAATGGTGTTCAGGCCAAAACACATTACGTGTACTGGGAGAACGACCTCCTGTATTCAGAGCCTAAGGCTGCTGAACCTGGGTCAGCCCGTGTGCTGGTGGTACCCCAGAAGTTCAGAGCCTTCCTACTGGGTCTGGCTCACGATGTGCCTTTAGCAGGACATTTGGGGATGGACAAGACCTATGACAGGCTTGTCACCCACTTTTACTGGCCCCAAAAGCATAAGAGTTCAGATGCTCATTGCAGAACCTGTCCGACTTGCCAGGCAAGTGGGAAGACCGGAGGGAAGAACAAGGCTCCCCTCCAACCCTTCCCTGTGGTCGGTACGCCATTCCAGCGAGTGGGTATTGACATCGTTGGGCCTCTGGACCCCAAGACAGCCATGGGCAACAGGTTGATCCTGGTCTTGGTGGATCATGCCACCCGGTACCCTGAAGCCATCCCTCTGAGGACTGTGACGGCCCCCGTGGTGGGACGTGCACTGATGGGAATTTTCTCACGAGTGGGATTCCCTCTAGAAGTGGTGAGCGACAGGGGGACCAATTTCATATCCAAGTATATGAAATCCCTTTGGCAAGAGTGTGGCGTAACGTATAAGTTCACCACGCCTTACCATCCCCAAGGTAACGGGTTGGTTGAGAGATTCAACCGAACCCTGAAGGGCATGATCATGGGCCTAGAAGGTCCGATGAGGCGTAAGTGGGACGTCCTCTTACCATGCCTGCTCTTTGCATATCGCGAAGTGCCACAGAAGTCCTTAGGTTCAGCCCCTTTGAACTACTGTACGGCCACCCCGTGAGAGGACCACTGAGTTTGGTAAAGGAAGGCTGGGAGCAATCTCCCAGGAAACCTCCCCAGAATGTATATAGCTACATGCTGGCCTTCAGAAACCAGACCAGACGCTTCAGACAACTTGCCGAGGCAAATCTGGAAGCGAGCCAGGAAGAAATGAAGCGGTGGTACGATCAGAATGCCACTCTGGTCGAGCTTCAGCCTGGACAAGAGGTGTATGTCCTGGCCCCAGTGGAGCCCTGTGCCCTTCAAGATAAGTGGACAGGCCCATTTGAGGTTGTGGAGCGCAAGAGCCCCGTGACATACTTGGTGGACATGAAGACGCCCAGGAACCCTTTGCGGGTCCTACATGTCAACCGCCTCAAGCCCCACTTGCGAAGGTCCGAAGTGGGCATGTTGTTGGCAACCGATGACGGAATGGAGGAGGAGTCGGAGCCTCTTCCTGACCTCTTGGTGGCCTGTGAGAAAGATGGGTCAGTGGATGGAGTTAACCTCTCACCCACCCTGACCGCCGAACAACAGGAAGACTGCCGCCAGTTGCTGGGGCAGTTTCCAGATCTGTTCTCCCTGGTTCCGAGTGTCACAGATTGGTGCGTCCATGATGTGGACACTGGAGACAGCTTACCTGTGAAGCATAAGGCTTACAGGGTGACTGACAGGGTCCGGGCCTGCATCAAGGAGGAGGTCTCCAAGATGCTTGCCCTTGGGGTGGTTGAGTCTTCCAGCAGTCCTTGGTCCAGCCCCGTGGTCTTGGTTCCGAAGGCTGCTGCGCCGGGAGCCACACCCGAACTCCGGTTCTGTGTGGACTACAGAGGACTCAATTCAGTCACGAAGACTGACGCGCACCCCATCCCCAGAGCTGATGAGCTCATTGATCGGCTGGGGGCTGCTAAGTTCCTTAGTACGTTTGATTTAACGTCTGGGTACTGGCAGATCGCCTTGACCGATGGGGCAAAAGAGAGGTCGGCATTCTCTACACCAGATGGGCGTTTCCAGTTCCGGGTTATGCCATTTGGAATGAAGAATGCCCCTGCCACCTTTCAGAGATTGGTCAACCAGGTGTTGGCTGGACTGGACGAGTTCAGTGCCGCCTACCTGGATGACATTGCGGTGTTCAGTGGCACCTGGCCAGAACACCTGCGACACCTCTGGGAAGTGTTGATGGCCCTGCGCAGAGCAGGCCTCACAATCAAGGCAAGCAAGTGCCAGATTGGGCAGGGTTCAGTGGTGTACTTGGGACACCAAGTTGGGAGTGGCAAGGTAGCACCCTTGCAGCCCAAAATCGAGACCATCCTGGCTTGGGAACCCCCCAAGACCCAGACTGCAGTGAGAGCCTTCCTGGGGCTCACTGGGTATTACAGGAGGTTTGTCAAGGGCTATGGCACGATTGTGACCCCCTTGACAGAGCTGACTTCGAAGAAGCAGCCCAGGAATGTGATTTGGACTGACACCTGTCAGAAGGCTTTTGACACCCTGAAGACTGCCATGTGCACGGCGCCCGTGCTCCTGGCTCCTGATTTCTCCAAGGATTTCATTGTGCAAACAGACGCTTCAGAGCATGGTGTAGGGGCTGTTCTTTCACAGATGACTGAAGAGGGCTTTGACCAACCCGTAGCCTTCATAAGTAGGAGGTTACTTCCACGGGAAAGTAGGTGGAGTGCAATAGAGCGTGAAGCATTTGCTGTGGTCTGGGCGCTGAAGAAGCTAAGACCCTACTTGTTTGGGTCTCACTTCCGAGTTCAGACGGACCACAGGCCCCTCAGATGGTTGATGCAAATGAGGGGTGAGAACCCGAAACTGTTGAGGTGGTCCATTTCTCTACAGAGTATGGACTTTACGGTGGAACACCGCCCTGGCACCGATCACGCCAACGCTGACGGTCTGTCCAGATTTTTCCGCCTTAGTGATGTGGAACTCCCTGGGGAAGGGTAGTTCCCCCCACATTTCAGCTGGAGGGGACACATGTTAGACCTGGCACCTTGGCGTGAGTCTCCCTTCCACTTTTTGCTGATGTGCCTCCGATGTTTTGCTGGTTTTCCGATACTCAGGGCACTGCGCCACGGCTGACCCGTGCCGCAGTGCAAGTGCTCCCTACTGTAAATTGTACGTGCGATTGGTATCCCTAATTGGTGCATTGGATTTACTGTTAGTCCCTAGTAAAGTGCACTGGAGAGTGCCGGGGCTTGTAGATGCCAATACTGCTAGTGAGCTTGCAGCGCTGGTTGCGCCACCCACCGAAGCAGCCGTAAAGATGAGTCTGGGAACTGCGACCGCAGAACCCGCGTGCGGTCTCGTACTGTCACGCTAGCTGGGCAAGTGCACCCACTTGCCAGCCCCGAACCTTCCCTTGACTACATATTAGTCACCCCTATGGTAGGCCTGCGGGCAGGGTGCGTTGTAGGTGTAAGGTAGGACAAGCCCTGGTGTGTGGCATGTCCTAGTAGTGACTTACAACCAAAACGGTATTTCACTATTGAAGGCTACCTGCTCCATTAGGCCAGACTGAGCTGCCGGAATTATTACTCCCTATAATCCCAGCAGGCTCAAGGAGCATGGTAGCGAGTCATGTTTAGCATGCCTGAACTCAGGATGATAAAATATTTCTTCTAGTGAAGTTTATTTTAGTATCCTGGGTTTGCAAATGCTACTTTTAGAAAGTTAGCATTTGCTTGCTTAACCATTTCAGCCCGCCTCTGCCGGTATGTGTATCTGACTGTCTGGGACGTGTGAGTGACAGGGCTGGGAGGATGACAGGTGGTGAATGCGCAGATTACACCTTAGTGGGAGGTAGGAGTGGCTCTTGACTCGAACTGTAGCCGTGCCCTGCTACCACAATGCTGGCTCCACTCTCCTGGGGAGCGACTGATGACTCAGCCGGCCCCTGGCCCAGGAAGTGCGAAGCCCCCATCAACAAGGTACTCTGGCAGCCCCTGGCCGCACAATGCTGGCCCCACCTCCTGTGGGGCGTCTGATGCGCCTGCCCCTCACACTGAAAGCAGAAGCCGGAGTACACCCACCAGGGTACTCAAGGACTGAGAGTGGCTATGCAAAGGCCCCCCTGGCCTGCGAGAACAAAAGAAATGGCCTATAAAAGAAGGAGCCCTGCTCCTTGGAAATTAGATCCGGTTTGGGCCACAGAAGAACTCTGCCCTACGAGAAGGACCGTGAGAGACAAGGGAGGGTGCTGACTCTTGCCTGTGTCTGGTGCCTTGCTGCTGAAGGAGAGGAAGAAGAAAAGACTACGAGAAGACTTTTGCTTTACTTTGTGCCAAACTCTGCTAAAGAGATCTCCAAGGGCTTGCTGTGAACTTGCCCCCTGACCAGCGTCCCAGGACCAGTGGACGCTACCCCCTGAAAGAGAGCGACTGCGGGTGCTGACCATCGCCGCAGTACCGACGGAGGAATCTCCTCCAAGGCAACGACATCCCCCTGACCACCGTGACCGGGGCCCAAAGCAACAGCGAAAGCAAAGTAAGGACCAGCCGCCGCTGGCCCGAACACCGTGACCGCAACTGCACCGGGAGCCCGAGAGCAAAGCAAAGGAGGACCCGTCCGGTCCAAGCTCTCGAGTGGACTGCGCTGCGAGCAGCCACTCACCTGCAAAGACGGACAAGTTGCCCTGAGAGAATCCGCAAGGTCGGTAATCTGCCCGACAGCCCAGCTGTGAGCGCACAGCTGCACCGGCACTTGGCTGGGTACGTCCTGCACTTGGGGACCGTACTGCCACTGCACAGCCGCCGCCTCCAGGGTCGGAGCGGACGACGAGGAGAGGACCCTGCCGCCACAGAACACCGCTGCCCCGGATGACCCATGAACTGCTCGGCTGAGAGCCGCAACGAACAGCGACCCCGGGAAGGCAACGCGACGTGGGACAGATCCCCTGAGAGCCGCCTGCTCCACAAGAACTTTGTTGACATCGGCCTGAGGGCCCTAAGAGAACGCTTAAACTGCTAGAAAGAACTGTGGTAAACCTGAACTGAGTAATTTGCAATCGTGATCGTAAAATACGTTGACTGTATTCATAAGCCTGCTTAAAATCTATATAAAGATATATATTTTTACGGAATACAGTCTGGTCTCGTTGTGTGGTGGATTGGTTGTAAAGGTGTACTATTGCAAGTGTTTAACCCTATGTGCCCCAAAGATTAGCCTACGACTGCTTAAGCCACACTACCTAGAGGGTAAGCAGAGGTTGTCTGGAAGGTAACCCTTAGCCCTGACGAGGAAGAGAGAGTCCCTGCTTGTCGCTAGTGTTGCACTGCGCCAATTAGGGCCTCCGTCTTCCTACAGACGCGAATTACATTCTGCGCCAACCTCACCAGCACAAACACATCATGCAATCCTCTCATAAGTCTAAACACATTAGACCCTAACCACCTAAGTATAAGTCACATTAGGGGCATAATCTTACTAGCATAAACCATATTATGCAAAACAACCTCATCATCATAAACTACATTCAGAGGTGTAAAATAGGGTGCGTAAATCATACTACATGAGTCACACTTCCTAGCACCACATAACTCACATTTAGCACTTAGGGCCAGATGTAGGAGCCTTAATACCGGTCGGAAACGGCCGATTTCGGCCGTTTCCGACCGGTATTTGGCTTTTGACATGTAGGGGCCATTATTTTACAGAATCGGTAAATTTACCGATTCGGTAAATTTACCGATTCGGTAAAATACCGAATCAGTATTTTTACCGATTCGGTAAATCAAGATGTAGGTGGCACTCCACAGAGTGCCACAGGACTTTAAGTGTCGGTATTTTACCACCCAATCCTATTGGGTGGTAAAATACCGAATTCAGGTGTGCATGCACATCTGTGCATGCACACCTGTTCAATGTGACACACAGACATGCCCTTAGGGCATGTATGTGTGCCACATGGCACACAAGCCTGCACTTGGGGTGCTAGAGGGTGTCAAAGTGACACCCCCTGCACCCTTGCTGGATTCGGTATTTACCGAATCGGTAAATACCGAATCGGTATTTCCAATTCATTCCTATGGGCTCAAAAGCCCATAGGAATCAATGGGGAATACCGATTCGGTATTTACCGAATCGGTAAATACCGAATCTTACAGATTCGGTAATTCCCAAAAAATAATTACCTACATCTCCCTCCTTCTAATTTACCGATTCATAAATACCGAATCGGTAAAATTTGGTATTTATGAGTCGGTAAATTAGATTTACCTACATCTGGCCCTTAGTCTCCTAAAAAGACCATAGTAGAGGCAGTAATCACATTAGGGTCGGGTGCCCTATTTACCCCTCATCTTAAAGTGGCTCAAATGCCCTGTGTCCTGAATGTCAGGACTACTTCCTATGAAGCGAAAGTCAAGGGTGCACACTCTGCGCAGGCCTAAACGTTGCAGCTGCCCACTACTTGCTGGGCAGCTGGGAATATCACGATAGCCTAAACGGAGCAGCTGCCCACTACTTGGTGGGCAGCTATGGATCGCAATGTAGGCGTGGGTCCTCACCAGGACTCCTAAAACAATGTGTGCTACAACATTATACCAACCCTCTACTGCCTACTTTCTTAACTGATTTGCATGCATATATATGCATATATATGCATAAACCTTTGTTTTATAGACGGGAAAAATGCTGAGACTGCCCTTTGAGAAATGTCAGTTCTCTCTATTTGAGGCAGGGTAAGGTAGGGTGAGCAGATATCTGATTATATTATTTGGGCCTCACATGTCATCAACAGCCATGACATGTTCCGCATGGACAGAGGGGACCCCACTCACACGTTGGAGCTGGAAGTGTTGCCACCCTATGGCTTTCTTCCGTTGTTGTATGGCAGGGCACCCCCCATTCACTGCTGCCTGTTACATAGGCCCCTGTCCATTACTGGTACGTAGCTCTCCAACATATTTATTGGTATGCTACACTTACAGGGACGACTCCCCTCTGGGATGGGTTTCATCCTAGGGGACCTTATTCGCATCTCTAAGCTGGGAAATCTTTGGAGGGAGCAGCACATGCAATCATTCTAGTGCCCAGCAACTTAGTTCCATCTGCACTCGTCGCAGTTCTGTCAATGCCTTTAACTACACCACGCTTTGGAGGGCTTCAAGGAGCCTAGGTGCCATCCCATAATTTTACCCACTCTAATGTAAGATGGTAACTGATGGTAACTGACACATTGGATCCTCTGCAAACCGTGAGCACGAGGTGGGAGGAGGATGTGGGGACCCTTGACGATGAGGAATGGGTTGAGGCTAAAATGATCTCCAGGATGTTGGCTATCTACATGCATTTCCCCCTCATCCAGTTTAAGTATTTTCATCAGGTTGACCACTACCTGGCACGTTTGCAGTGCATGGAGCGCGCCCCTGGACCTGAGTATCTGTAGTGCCAATGCTCCCAAGGCTCCATATCCATACTTATATAATAAAGAGAGAGCCCATACCTTTGAGGCGGGTAATCTCAGGAGCCACAGCACCAATCACAACACCCAATACAGCGTTAGAAAGGGCAGTTGCAGCAGAAGGACATAGGCTATGCAGACGGCCACCATATACATTTAAAAGGTAAAAGAACCGTGCCAGCAAAGTAGTCCCTTGTGAGTGTGTCTGCCTTGTGCTGTGGGCGTGTGCTGGGGGCGTGACAAACACTGGAGGCATGTGGTACGTTCCGCCCTTCATGCCATGTCTCTTATCTTGTGCTAATCCCACCCTGCTCCCTTAAAAATACCCCTGCACCCCATAATCATAACCCACCCTTACTCCTTAAAATACTCCAACACCCTTAAACACTAACCCATCTTAACCCTATAAATATACCCTGTACCCCAAAACGCAAACCTAGCCTTGAACCCTATAAATACCCCTGTCCCTCAAAACTCAAACCTACCCCTGAACCCTAAAAATACCCCTGTACCCCAAACGCCAAACCTAGCCCTGAACCAATAAAAATACCCCTGTACCCCAAAACCCAAACCTTGCCCTGAACCCTAAAATACCCCTGTACCCCAAAACCCAAACCTAGCCCTGAACCCTTAAAATACCCCTGTACCCCAAAACCCAAACCTACCCCTGAACCCTAAAAATACCCCTGTAACCCAAAACTAGCCCTGAACCCTAAAAAAACCCTGTACCCCAAAACCCAAACATACCCCTAAACACTAAAGTACCCCTGTACCCCAAAACCCAAACCTAGCGCTGAACCCTTAAAATACCCCTGTACCCCAAAACCCAAACTTAGCCCTGAACCCTTAAAAGACCCTTGTACCCCAAAACCCAAACCTACCCCTGAACCCTAAAAATATCCCTATACCCCAAAACCCAAATCTAGCCCTGAAACCTAAAAATACCCCTGTACCCCAAAACCCAAACCTATCACTACACCCTAAAACTACCCCTGTACCCCATAACCCAAAACTATATCTGAACCCTTAAATTACCCATACACCCCAAAACATATACCTCAGTACCCCAAACCATATACCCCTATACCCATACTTACCTTATCCAAACATTAAAAAACAAATGCTTTTACCATTCATGCATTTACAACGAATTTTGTTGTAAATGTATGCGTGGTAAAAGCATATAAAATGTAATGCTATACGTTATAATGGCATTGCGGAGTCATGGTAGTTTCGTAATGAAAGTATGCAGGATGATGGTATGCGGAAAGAAAGTTGCGGATAAATGGGTGTTTACCCTCCCTCGGTAAGTACATTGGTGGCACGGCGACCCACATCTCCAACAACATACTCATATTTTTTCACCACCCATTTGAAAAATGCACAGGTCTCTCTCATTAATGGCCAGCAATGACATACACTTTTAGACACACCTCACGCCACAAGTTCTAGAATTGCTAACTTTAGAGCTGGGGAGCTACGTTCGAATCTCGGCATCAGCTCAACATCCTGTGATTCCAGGCAAATCGCTTTGTCTCCCCGTGCCTACCACAAATGAATGTGTTCTTCTGTAATGTAAATTGTGCTCATGCCATGTTGTTGAGTTCGCGCTATATAATATTGCAAGGAAAAATAAAGTAGGGAAACTCGAGTTCCCACACTACTGAACGCGCACTCTTAAGTGCATCAGCAGTGCACTGTGAATCGGAGCGTTTCGTATGGCTGTCACAGATAGGAAATACTATCAAAACGAAATCCTACAAAATAATATACTACTGGCTGGCAGCAATTCATACCCGGACTACGTCGGGACGGGCTGCTAGTATCATATAATGTGGGACTTCCCAGTAGCACAAGAGTATTGGGGGTGAGGCAAACAACCGTATTGTTTGAGTGGCTGTCTTGCCGTCAATGGCACGACAGCCACCCAAACAATACAGACCTCAAGATAGTACTGCCGGGTATCCTGGACACGATGGTGTAGTCACGAGCCACGAGTGCCCTTATTGCTTGCCTTATTTGGTGGTCAAGAGAGACCTTGGCAGGCACTGGAGAGTTGTGCAGCTGTCACAGCTGCACAATTTAATTTGGGCATGGACAACTATGCTGCGATGGAAAAATTGGTGTTAAAGGCACAGGAGTTTTGCAAGAATATGAGCCAATTTGGGGTCCCCTGGACTAGATTTAAGGGGCCGATAGACTGACCGCGAAGTTGTAATCCTGAAGAACCTGCTCTATTGGTTGATGTGTGTGTCATTGAACCAGGGACATTTTTAACCTCTTCCATGCTCATGACGAGCCCAGCTCATGAGCACCTCGCTACTGCGAGTCATGACCAGCTGGGCTCGTCACGAGCACCGCGGTGCCGCTGCCCCCCGCACCGTGGGGTAATTACCCCCGCAGCGAAGGGGTTAACCACATGTGGCACAGATTGTTTCCTTGTGTGAATCCCTGAACTTGAATGTGTGCCATGTGTGGAAAATTAATTTGTGCTGATAAACATTATCTGCGCCATCTTGCCTTTTTCCCAATGCCACACTTTGTCGTTCACGGCAGCCATTATAGATGCCTTGGTCAGACCCACTCTCTGCACGCCGCCGATCCCCAGCGCGACCCCCCCCCCCCTCGTAAGCCCCCCCCTCCACGCACTGGCCACCCTCTCTCTCTCTCTCTCTCTCTCTCTCATGCATGGGCCATAAAACCCCTCCATCTGTGCTGCTCTTCCCTGGGAATCACACCCCGTGCCTGCCCGACACCTCCCTTTCTTCCTATTCACTGTCGCACCCTCTGACACCCCTCTTCCTCCGTGTCCTATTGTTCAGGCCGGTCCTAGGCTATCACCTAGCCCTGAGGATGCAGTTTTTGGCCCCAACTGTAAAGAATCGCCTCTCTTCAAAGGGGTTATAGTAGATGAAGGCCCCCACCCCATGAGATCGTTCAAGCCGCACGCATTCCGGGAATCGGCGGAATGCCCTGCTGTTTCTGCCATCTGATGACAAGCCTGTATTATGATTGGGGAGGGGATTCTCACTGTAAGGGTGTGTGGGAACAGATCCGAAGCGGAGGATTCCTGGGATGTCTTTCATACTTCAAAGTACCCTTTTTATAATAAAGAATGTCTTCCTGCCATAAATGTGTGTATAAGAGGCCAGGCCTCAGAGATGCAGTTAGAGCACCTCGAGAAGATTCCCTGTTGGTCTGATCTGATGTGTTCTCCTCCGGAGAGAATAAACCTTTGTTTCCTGCCTTCCGGTTTTCAGCGCCTGCCGCTTCATTTATTCATACTCTATGGGATAAGAGGCGACATCACCGGGCAATACTTAAGGTCATTCCGTTCGTTGATTGCCTTCCTGCTTTACACCATGTGGGCCTAATTTGTGTCAATTAATGTTTCCGTTGTGATATAAAACCAATAAAATTAATTATAGAAAAAACAATCACAATAAAGAATATCTGGTAGGAATGTTTTCAAAAATGAAAAGGGGAAGAAAATCAGAATGTCAGCAACAGCGGGAGATGGGCTTGTGGCTTCTGAGTCAGGCAGAAGTCCTTTGTTGCCATGCAGTTGTCACACAGTCCTGAGTGAGCAGAGAATATCTGAATAACACAAAGTGTATGACCTCAGAGGTTGTCTGACGTTACGACGCATACTTTTACAACACATTTTTTACATCGCAACATCCTTTACAACGCATTCCATTACATCACATGACACTACATTGTTTTTTAAGAAACAATCTTTACAACGCATTCCATTACATCACATACTACCATTTCTTTGCATTTATGGTAAGTATTGGATAGTATAGGGGTAGAAATTACTATTCTAACTCCAGGGGGTGCAACAGTAGGGTAAGTGTTTGATAGTTTTGGGGTAAAAATTACTATTCTAACTCCAGGGGGTGCAACAGTAGGGTAAGTGTTGGATAGTGTAAGGGTATGATGCGTTGTAATGGTATGCGTTGTAATGACTGCGTTGTAATGACATGCGTTGTAATGGTATGCTTAGTTATGTCATACGATGTAATGGTTGCCTTGTAATGGCATTCGATCTAAGGGGTGTTGCGATGTAATGACTGCGTTGTAAAAGTTGCAATGTAAAAGTTGCGATGTAAAAGTTGCGTTGTAAAGGTTGTTTTCCACCTCAGGCCACATGGTGCTAAGAAAATGCACCTGTTTTCCTGCAGCTGGTAGACAGTACTTCCTGTGACCAGGAATACCCAATGACCTCGTTCTAACCAGGATTTCTATTACAACATTTGGTTAACATTTTAGCACTTAATTGACAGCCCAGATCATGGGTGCCCACTCAGTGTGGGAGACTACCATTGTAGTCAGAAAGACTTTTCATGCGTGCCCATTTAGCATCACCAATAGTAAAAACATCTACCACTTACCTGCTTCTTTAGGAATCCTGTTAGGAATCCTGTTAATGCGCTACTGACCCCAGAGATGTAAAAGCAGTGCCAGATGTAGCGGCTGCTGTCCCAGCAGAGTGGCGGGGTGAGGGAGTAGTGTGAGGTGGGAAGACGGATGGACGACAATAATAAAGAAAAAAAGAAGGTACCTTCTCCTTACTGATCGCCGCTCGTCTTCTTTCTGTTGAGTCTCCCAAACTCCAAAGTGGCCAATCCCAGCGCTTCTCTCATGCATGAGAGAATGGCTAGGATTGAAATGAGCGGGCCTGTTTTCTGCTCCAAGGGAGACTGAAGCCTACACCTGCTATTCTCTCCACCCAGCAGTGCAACTTAGGTTGGAGAGATGTCAGTGCACATCGCGGTTTGACCATCCTGAGACAGCCGGCCAAACCGTCTAGCGCACTGAGTGTAGTGGCAACAATTCTCCTGTGACTGCGCACCCCTATCCCCATGATGCCCCCCCCCCACAAGACACTGCAGAAAAAAACGATAGTATTCAAGGTTTATTTCTCTAATTTTTAGGCTGCTGGCAGTGTGGGTGTCACTCCTCCCCCATACCGAAGGAGCCGCCACTGAGCACCAGGAACAGAATGAACATAGGAATGCAATGAGACCTGTTGGCTTTCTGTTGGCCATACACAACTGGAACATTTAAAAATATTAGACTTTGCAAACACTTCAAAATTCATTTATTTTTATAGTGGTTATGGAGCTGTGCTAATAAGAGCTAAAGTTGGATGTAAAATGTCGAGAGTGCTGTGCTTAAGAGGTACACTGGGAAAAAGGTGAGTGCATCACAGCGTGATGTAGAATGAGTATGAGAGGAAAAGGTAATGTTAAAGGAAGATGGGCAGGAACGTGCCAAAGAAGAGAGTACCTATATAAGTTAAAGGGATACTGAAGCGGAACTGTGAGTGGTCGAGATGATGGATGAAAGAGAAGTGATGATATAATAACAGTAAGAATGGTTTGTCTAGTTCATTACTTTTCCCTAATTGTAGGTTTTATAACTTTAGAGCTGTTCATTGTGTGATGCCACCAGGGTCAAAGGTCAGGTGGCATCAGCTCCAGGAAGACATCAAAGGTCATATTAAGTCACTTCCTGTGACGGTATTGGGGTCAAAGGATGTGTGATGTCACTACCGCGACTTCTGGCATGTTGGTGAATCAACGCACATGTGTGCAACTAGAGACGTGCCCACTATATCCAGTTACAAAAATGAACATGAAGAATGTAATCAAAGCAGCATCATTCTATTAAAATATTACAAATTTGTAGTGTCTATGCGCGTCTAGTGCACATTCTTTCTCTAAAAACTACCAGTCCACAACCACTACTGTAATATTAAAAATAAATAACAATGTCCCTCTCATGTTAGGTGCTCTCCATTGAAGAAGACTGGTCCTGTATCATCACCAAAACATGTTCCAACTGTATTTGCTACTTTTAAGGTGATGCCCCACATCTGCTAAACTCATGATGCCCTAGAAACCATTATTGAGAAACTGTCCTTCATCTAAGAGTGCCTCGGTCTCAAACAGCCAGCGACTTTCAGTTGATACAGTTAGCGAGCAGACTGAGGTGTTGAGAACCATCCACATGCAGCTGGAACTGGAGTTGATACTTTGTGGTTGCCAGCACTGCATCCCATGTAGATGTTAAAGAACAAAGGTGAAACTGAGGAGCCAAGGGTTGAGCCACAAAGACAAGTTTCATCTATGATATGTTTGTACCAAGCATTGACATTAATCAATCAATCAGGATTTGTTTAGCACAGCTAATCACCTGGTGGAGTGTCCAGATGCTTGCCGGTCCTGGAGACTCATTCCAAAGGTCAGGTCTTGAGGGTCCTTCAGAATACTGTAAGGGAGTTGATGGTCCGGAGCTGCAAGCCGAGGCTGTTTCAGGTCTTTGCTGTGATGTAGGAGAAGGAGCGTCCTCCACATGTGTGGACCATTCCAGTAAGAATGATCAAGAGATGCTAAGAACCATGCCGGTGTGGCCTTGCTTATGACTCCTTTAGGGACATTACATGGACCACCTTCTCCAGATTCATGGTAAAGCTGAAAAGAAAGGTCAGAATTTACTTCTGATTAACCAGGGACAGATGAGGGAACCTGAGTTCCCGTATGTTGGCTAGGACAGAGGCTGTGGCCCTCAGCAGGTTGAAGTACCGCTGACGATTCCTGTGCGGTGTTTTTTCACATATAAATAAGGAGCGGTCAGAGAGGGTGGAAGCTACCTCTGGTGTTTCTCTAGTCTCCCATTCTTTCTGCTACCTCTAACGCCACATCACAAAAAACATCACTGTAAACTTTATAGAGTAAGCACTCGTTACTTTCCCTAATCACTGAGCAGGAAATAGACTACTTTTGAGTAGCTAGCAGTGGAATAAGGAATCAAGCTATTTAAATCATTGATGTCAGAGCGTCTGTCATGTGACTCCCGCTACCCCAAGCATTTTGCTAAATTGACATCTATGCATTGTTCGCTCCAGCTGCTGCTCTTAGAGCTGGCACGCTTTCTAAACCCATGGGATGTGCTACTAAAGATAAAACTCTTTCTAAACTTATTGCAGAAACACAGACCAATAACTCTCCCTGTTGGTAACGGGACTCACTAACTTTCTTTTTAACTCTGACGATGTGAGCACAGGTTCCATGTGATTACATCAGTTGTAGTGATTAAATATCAATTATAGTTTAATGACCTAGAGCTGAATAATATCGGGAGTCAAACTTTAATATTTATTCACGAGAAAGAATTTATTTAATATTTTTTCAAAAACAAGTTTCTCTTTAATTAATTTTTGTATCCGTGTTTTATCTGCCGAGTAGACCCCGAGTATCCGATTAATTGCTATTTTTTCATTTATTTCTTTTGTGGGAGGTTTTCCCTCGCACCTTCTTCATTTCTGTTAAACGATTCCCAGCTTTCAAGGTATATATACCCTTACACAGACACATTCATTAACTGAATGTTTTTATGTAATGTATATTAAAGTATGTATCGATAAGTAAGCCCTATACTCAATTAACCCCTTTTCAGGTGGATTTGTTTTTAATTTCTTTGTGTTATTCGTGTATATATCTGTTTTTTGTGTTTAGAATTTTTAGTATTTTCATTTGCTAATGTTGTTATATTTACTATGTCGCTTCTAGTTGGTGGCCTAGGTGTGGCTAGTGTTGGGGAGCTGGTATCATGGACATCAAATTCATTATATTGTTAGGGGTAGCGGAAGTGATTACATGTCCCTTAACCTTTACTTTTTTTAACACATATACCTACACATACACAAGCAGTCACACATACACATACATATGGGGGTGGCTCCTCCATGTGGGCAGGGGAGCGTCGTCCCACTGCTTGCTGGCAGTGCGAGAAGCAGAAACATAAACTGGTATTATAAATACTATTTTACGTTTCTGCTTCTCACACTGTGTGAAAGCAGAAGGGTTTGGTTGGGGGCACATTGGGTGGGCGGTCGTGGTCTAAGAAAGGGGAGGAGTGGCTTGCCCACTCTGAGGGCACTGACTGTTTGTTCAGCCCCAGAGCCGTCCAGACCAGTCCTACGCACTCTTCCTTTTCTCCATGTAAGCTGCATGCAGCCTACATGGAGAAAATGGCCTCCCGATAGACGCCTGTGTGGTCAGCGTCCCAGCCAATCACAACTCTGCCCTTGCAGCATTGTGAATGGCTAAGGGGAGGGAGGCTGCCTGCTTCCTGTGAGGAGCAGAGACGATGCAGGACGACGCTGGACTGGACCCGGCAAGCAAAGGAAAGTTTACCATTTTTTTTATATTTCAAATTAACCCCCCTCCCCCGGGTGACCCCCTCCCAGCGCGACCCCGGCACCCTTACCCGAAAGTCTTGCTAGCTGTAACTGAACATATACACACACTCTACCTACACATGTACACACTTTCACACACTCTCTCAGGGCCGGGTTTAGCACTTGTGCCACCCTGTGAGGCAATCCGTTTTGGCGCCCCCCCATTGACCTCCTCATCGGATTTCTTTTTATTTGTTTTAAAGCACTGGTAAAGGCTGGCTCTACAAATAAGAATTTATATCCCCCTAAACTAACCCTGATAAGCGTGGCTCAAATCCACCCGAGTGACTTACAGCACTCACCTATAATTACCTTATAGGAAGTCAGCCGGACAGTGGAGAAGTATAAACAAAAATCTTTATTAGGCCAAATAACACTCATATGAGAGGGCCCTGTCCGACCTCACTCCTAGGAGTGCGAACGAGAGGACTGACTCTCTGCATCACAGCAATACATTATAATGCAATACAGTAAATAGGGTACGCCCCTTGTGGAAAACTACTGAGCCCCAGACCAGTGAACAATGCTCTCATACAGCAGGCATCTGCACCTGCGAGGGATACATTATTATCTCTGCTCAAGGCCATGGAGCTAGGCTTCGGCGCCTCTGGGCATGAGAACATTGCAGATAGCGGAACTTGTTAGTTTCGGCCACAGTAAGCCGAGAAACGAAAACTGCTGTCTTAGTATATTTCTGTATTCCTGCGGGAGGGGCATGAGCGAGCAGAACCCGCAGGCACAGAGAGTTACACAAAATGGTGGCACACAGGCTAAGCTAAGAAACTAATATGGTCACGCATACATTTGAATATAAGCAATAAGTAAAAATATGAATTCAGCATAAGTGCGTTTACGTAAATGCGTTAGTTAGTCATATGATGCTAACTCACACGTCATCATAGGGTAATTAGAGCCTCGAAAAGTGAATTCTATCAGACCCTCCTTTTAGCATCATTGGCTAACTATAGCCTCATTTATTTGCCAAAGGTAGTGCCGACATCCATTCTAGGGGCAGAACTGTACTACCTCAGTCTAGAACATCTTCTGCAATAAACATTAAAAAACTTGCATCAGCAGGAATTTCAGTAATCATAGAAGTGGCATATTGACCATGTAACTTCTTTTTCGGACGTATATTTGCAGCACACATTGAACAACATGGAGGAAGGCAATATATGCAAAGGCAACATGACAGACTTACACTCACCACTCCAACCAAACCCATCAGTATTTTCCAGCCCCAGGAAGAAAAGGCACCCCAGAGCCACCCTTGGAGAGACCATGTTCCATTATCTTGGTGTAGTTCAGTCGCTAATCTATGCAATTTTTGTACTGCCAAGTTAACAGTCGGGGCGGAGTCAGGGATATAAACACAGCAAGAGGTCCCGATGACGCGGCAGGCCCCGCCCCTCTCAGCTAATATGACGTCAAGGACCATCCTATTCTGGATCGTAAATAATCTCATAGCCTGAACCTCAACAGAGATGTTAGTCGTAATGTCAGCCTCAACCAGAACCACCTTTTCCATTACCCTAGAGAGTCGTCTGATAGCTCTACTGTTGAATATAGGACCCCAGAAAGGAAGCAGACCCTTAGAAAAGTCAGTCCACTGCTGATACGAGGTATCTGTCTGATCAACGTCCTCTACCTGAAGGTCCCTCCTTTTACGCTGCCCTTGCGGCTGCTCCTGAGGACTGGGGAATCGTCGATGAGTTCTGTGGTAATCAGAGGGAGCCACATACACGGGAGGAATCAGATAAGCCAGGTAGCACACCCCACCCCAACCCTCGGGCAACCATAAGTACCCATTTTCACCGCAAACAAAATAGACACTGGGTGGGGCAATCAAGGAAGGGCTAACGGGCAGGCGTATTGAAGCAGTCACATTACAAGAGCTATTTCCAACCTTGATGGGACCCCTTCCCTCTATACAGAAAAATGGAGGAGGACCCACCACAGCCAAGGGTATCAAACTTTTGGAGCTGTCGTTACTCCTAGGGGGATGCCTATATGACAATGTGGCGTTCAATTTTATGAAACTATCCCTTAGTCGATCAGTATCATTAGGTGTCAAGAAGCGACCCAACTTTTTCTCACATGTCTGTATAAAAGTCTGGTCAAAACGTCCGTCAGTGTATATTCGACCAAGGGAAGCTGAAGGCAAGGGCCGCACTCGCATTGTCATTGTCCACCCCCTATTCTGCAGGCGTGGAGTCAAGGAATCTGGCTGCTGGAAATATTTAACAAGACCTATAAGAGTATACCACCCCACACAGCTATTCACTGGCGTTAAAGGGAGAGCGAGGAACCTGTCTTTTTTATAGGCAGCAGAAGGCAAAAGCCCACATACCCAGCAATCTGTCATGTTGGTAGTGGCATGTGCATGATGCAGAGTTTTAATAAAAACATTATCCCTATAATTCTTACGTATCATTCTCTCACCGTATTCAACAGTTAACATTTTATGTTCCGGAACAGCAGTAGGTGTGGGTGCAAATGTATGAACGGGATAATGTTTATCTACGAAAAACAGTATTCCAAGAGTCACCAGAAAGGCAATTAAAACAATTATTATCACTACAATCTTTCCCTTTCGGGGAAGGGCCAACCAGGGGGAATCGGGCTCACGTCTCGGGGGAGCTGCAAAAGGCTGCTCCTCATCAGGAATTGGCCGCCCAAAGGGATACATTTCCAATAATCGTTCAAAAATATCAAAAATCAAAGGAAAAAATAAAAATCACACTGTTACTAAAAAAATAGTCCCAGACAATCCTCCACCGGCCAGAGGGGTTCTTCAACCCTTAAAAAGGGATCTTCTCCCTGTGTCCTTCAAAGCCTCACAGGCAGGCTTTTACCGTTCATACCTACTCCAACGTCGCTTGGTCAATACTTTGAAATAAGGGAAGCACTTAATTTGGGCCCCGCACCACTCTATAGTCTCAAAGAACACAATCTTCGGCTAAACACCAGGGCTCTTACAAGTCCATCCCTACCACTAAATCTTCTTTTTCAGAATGTCCACTAAGCCCTTCTTCCAGTATTTAGTCCATTATATTCCAGCACTGCACTTATTTCTTTCGGGGCCTCAAATTATAACGAGTGCTCCCTGGCACTTCGGGGTCGGAGAACAAAGCAGGTGTCTCCGTGGCAGATGCTGAACTTTCCGGTATCTCTTTGCTAGCAACAAGAGGAGTGGTAGAGCTCACAGTATTTTCAATGCCGCTTCGCTCTTCTCCAATCAGTGAAGCATCCGAGAAAGGAACATACCTCGGGATATGTTCAAACTCCTGGTCAGCGATGCCATCTTGTACCCATTGATCATAGGGCAACGGCAGCGGGACCCTCTTCACATGAGAGGCATGGGTCCACGCCTTTCTGCCGTCAATTCGTAGTGCAGTGCGCGTGGTAAGGAGCACCTGACGAGGCTCTGACCACCTTGGCTCCAAACAAGACTTCCGCTGGTATCGTCGCACCACGACCCAATCCCCTGGGTGGATGGTGTGTCCAGGCCCCTCCGGCAACGGCTTCAGAGTGTCTGCTACCTGCTGATGAATAGAACGAAGATCTTTAGTCAAAGCATACAGATAGTCTGTCAACAGAGGGTAAGGAACTTCGGAAAAACATTTTGGTCGGGGCACTCCCCAGATATTGGCCGGGCGGCCAAATACCACCTCATGCGGGGAGACGCCCATTTTTGCATTTACAGTGACTCTTGTGGATAGCAAAGCTAAGGGAAGTGCGTCTGGCCAACGGAGACCTGTACTCTCACATATTTTGGCCATTTTTAACTTGAGCGTGCCGTTAAATCGTTCCACCAGTCCTGCCGCCTGAGGATGCAAGGCCGAGTGGAACTTCTGGGTGATGTGTAAACCTTTGCATATATTTTTCACTAATTCAGCATTAAAGGACGTGCCATTATCACTCCAAATCACCCTAGGTAATCCGAAGCGGGAGAAATACTCCTTTATCAACATTTTTGCAGTAGACATAGCCGTGCAGTCTTTCGTTGGGAACGCCTCCACCCACCTACTAAAGGCGCATACGACTACAAGGACGTACTTCAAGTTGTTGACTCTTTCCATTTCGATGTAATCCATCTGAATCACCTCAAAAGGGAAAGAGGGGGGTGCAAAATTTCCAGCTGGGACAGGGGTACCCTTTCCAGGATTGTGTCTCAAACACACCATACATTGACGAACCAAATTGGTGGCCATCTTAGAGATGTTTTTATTGCTCCACACCGGGTCTAACAGTTTGCAGATACCCTTCGCACTCACATGGGCAGGCCCGTGTGCCATCGTCACTACTGGAAGGACATACGCATTCGGTAACATCCATCTTCTCTTGTCTGTCACATCTGTCCAACATTCATCCGCATCCAGTCGTCCCTGCCCATCCTTCCATGCTCTCAATTCCTCATCCGTCACCTTACTTTGTATGTTCTTGACACTCTGTACCGTGTCTGTGAACATATGAATATCTGGGACCCATCGTGCTGGCCCTGCCACAAACATTCGTGGTAATTTTTCTCTAGCAGTCTCTTTTGCTGTCTCGTCGGCAAAAGCGTTGCCTCGCCCGACATCGTCCACTATTGTCTTGTGTGCGCTACATTTTATCACAGCCAATCGTTTGGGTAATGTCAATGCCGTTAACAGTCGTAATATTAGTGGACCATGTTGGATGCGCTGTCCATGGGAGGTCAAGAATCCCCGTTCTGCCCAAAGTCGCCCATAATTATGAACCACGCCAAAGGCGTATTGGCTATCGGTGTAAACGTTCACATCCAACCCCTCACTCAACTCACATGCCCTCAGTAAGGCAATAATCTCAGCAGCCTGAGCAGAATTGTAAGGTATTCTAGAAGTCTCTACCACCGTCTGTAATGTTGTTATTGCATATGCTGCTGTCGATGTCCCGTCTGGTAATTTAAAACAGGATCCATCAACATACAGTTCCCCGTCTGGTTCTTCCATGGGCCTGTCTGTCAGATCCACCCTCCCCTTTGTCTCCTCCTCAGTCCTATACAAACAGTCATGTATGTCACCATTCGTGTCAGTATCTGTGGGGATAGGTAACAAGGTGGCGGGGTTCAATGTGGCACACCTCTTAATTGTTACATGGGGCGCAAAAAGAGTCATCTCGTAACCCGTCAGACGAGCGCTTGTTAAATGCTGCGTCTGTGTCCTGTTCAGCAAAATATCCACAGCATGCGGTACCATTACTGTGAGGTCTGATCCCAGCACGAGCCCTGCCGATTGTCTTATAGAGACCGCAGCAGCCGCCGTGGCTCTCAGACAGCTCGGCAGCGCTCTTGCCACATTATCGAGCATTGCAGAGAAGTACGCACACGGTCTCTGCTTCCCCCCAAAACACTGAGTTAAGACAGACAACGCGCAACCTTCCGCCTCGTGCACATAAAGAACAAAAGGCTTCTGGTAATCAGGTGTTCCAAGCACTGGCGCAGAACACAAAGACGATTTTAGTGACTCAAACGCTTCCTGACATGCGGGGGTCCAGGGTAGGGGTTCGCGCACTTCTTTGGTAGTCAGATACAATAGGGGTTTTGTTAGTAACGCATAATTAGGTATCCACTGACGACAATACAATGTTATGCCTAGGAACGCGCGCACCTCTCGCTGCGTGTTAGGTACTTGCATGTTAGTGATCGCTTTTATGCGCTCCGGCGTCAATCTCCTCCCCGCTTTCGAAAGGAGGTGACCGAGATAGGTGACCACCGTTCGACAGTATTGAAATTTCGGAAGGGACACTTTATGCCCCCTTTTAGCCAAATGGTGTAACAATTTCACAGTAGCATCCCGACAACCCTGTTCGTCATCCGATGCTATTAGGATATCATCCACGTACTGCAACATCACGTTGCCAGGTGGAAGTTCCAAATCATCCAATTGTGCCTTTAGAGCCTGACTGTATATACTAGGACTCTCAGTGTACCCCTGAGGAATTCTCTTGAAGCGGAAACTTCGGCCAGCCAATGAGAATCCGAAGAGATACCTGCTATCTTCATGTACTGGAATACTGAAGAAAGCGTTTTTCAAATCAAGGACAGAGAAATATTTGGCCGAAGGTGGAATCATTGTCAATATCGTAGTGATGTCCGAGACCACCGGATACTGTGGCTCCACAACTCTATTCACCTGCCGCAAATCAATCACAAATCTATAGACATCAGGAGTATTATCAGTTGCATCAGGTGACCGTCTTTTAAGTACAGGCAAAATAGGACTGTTACATATATTCGAATCAGTCTCTTCTACAACTCCAGACTGTATCAATTCTTGAATTATCTGTAACAAGGCCTTCTCACCCTCTCTAGGTATTCTGTATTGTGGAATTCTGGGCAATTTGGCTCCCACCTTCACTCTTATTGACACCGGGGCAATATCCATTCTCCCTACATCATTGTCACTGACAGCCCACAAGCTGTCGGGTATGCCTCGAAACTCAGGTGGCAACGGGTCGTCTTTTGAAAAGCACTGTAGTGGGCGGGCAACATTGGGGCCTAGAGTAAGGTACACGCCATCCGGAGAACAATAAATGGTGGCATGCAATCTCTTCAATAAATCTAAACCCAGCAAATTTTCTCCACAATTCGATGTCAATAAAAACGGTGAATCAACAGTAAAAGGGCCAATCGTTAACATGAGAGGTTTAGAAATGGGGCTAATCACCGGAGTTCCTGCGAAACCCACGGATATGTTATTCTTGCCAGACAGAGCCGCCCCTGGGACCCGAGAACGAGCCACTGAACTTTTCATTGCACCCGTATCCACTAGAAATTTCTGTTGAGACCCTAGTAAGTCGGCTTCGACATAAGGTCCCCTCTGATCAACTTCCATAAGTACTGGTCCCATGCTCTGTCCTACGCTGTCCTAGTTGTGGGAGAACCCTGTCAAATCGTCCACTGAATAATCATCGTTGTAATACTGGCCCCCGCTCCTCTGTTACTGTTGTCTATCTGCCCCGTTGTCAAAATAATTACCTCCCCGTCTCCCGCCTTCTTCTGATCGCCCAGCTTGTCTTCCAAAATCACCACTACCTCGTCCTCGTCCTCGTCCCGTGCCTGACTGGAGCAGCGGGCAGTCTCGCCACCAATGCCCTTCCTGCTTACACTTGGCGCATTGGTTCTGTCCCAGCCTTTCCCTACTCTCCCCTCTCCCAAAACCGCCTCCGCGACTCAGCGCCGCACCTCTTCCTCTGCCTCTTGCCACTTGCTGCAACAAAACCCTCGTCTTCAAATCTTTAGCCTTCTTTTCCTGCTTGTCCTTATTTTCATTTTCCCTGTGCTCGTAATATTGCGCCATACTTAGTATTCCCGAAGGAGAGGACGTCGTCCACGTGCTCTCGGACGCTTGCAGTCTAGCCGATATTTCAGGCAATAAATTAGTGACGAACCTGTTAACGAAGAGCCGTAACCCTCCATCCTGTGACACATCCTACCCACTAAAATCCATGAACGTTTCCTCAAACCTCGTAAAGAAATCTGAGACCGCCTCATCCTTTTTCTGCTTGCAAGCCGTCAATTTGTCCCAATCTACCTTTTTCGGGGGAATGAGAGAATGCATATACTTAATAATGCGTCCTGGCAAAGCTAATATCTCAGCCCTCGGCTTCTCCCCTGGCTTACGCTCCTTGTCCCAATCCTGCAACTCCTGCCATGTACCTCCCAGCTCCTCCGTATGATCCGTACCTTTCACCTGTCGCCACACATCAACCGGGACCAAAAGCCCGAAAAACAATTCAACATCGGCCAACGTCATCACGGTAGAAGACGCCGCTTCTGTAAGCTCTTTGTAATAGGCAGTCGGATTCTTTCTAGAATCCGGCAGCTGAGCCTTCAATGACAACACCTCACTTCTCTTCCATGGCGTATACACCCATTGCTCCTGAAAATGCGCATCAATTCTGTTCCGTGTGACAGCCTTCGTGACTGGGTCTAACAACTCGGGGACCTCAGGGTGGAAAATAGGGTGCACCTCTCGCACTGGGTGGAGACCTGGGAAATGGGGTGTACCAGCGGAGGGCAATTCGTTCCTGTATTGCAATAGCGCGCGCAAACTACTCATCACTTCCTTCACCCCCGTGTTCGTTCTGTACGCTCCAGCCTGTATATCCCGTAAAACCGCCGGAGCCACACCTCCATATCCCTGTTCCCATAGCGGTATCAATACACCAGCCATGTGCCACAAAGCGTGCTGCTGCATCAAGGGCTCAAAATCTTTCATGGTGGACCAAATGTCTTCGAACGAATAGATATTATTCCTGGCCCATTGGCATGCCTGATTAGCTACCATACTTTTTTCATCTAAACCAACTGTAGAACGTGTAAGCAACTTCCGCACCTGTGAAAGCAATCCGCTACCTGCGCCGCGACTCGGTGTTAGCATCTCCTGACTGGGGGTGGTACTAGCTGAGACAGTAGGGAGTGCTAAGGAAAATGGTGAGGGGGCAGGTGAAGTTGTCTGGAGTAGAGAAACGAGGGGTGTCGAGGGCAAGGATTGTTGGGGGGCACTCGCCGAAAGACCTGGAACGGCACTACTAGGGGCCGAAAGTGGCAAGGAGGGGTACAATGGCTGCGGGGCATAAGGGGGAGGGGGCCGGGCATTCAAAATGTCCTCCATCTCATCTGGGTCGTCCTCTCTCACTACGTAACTTTTATTTTCCTTCAACCTACAAAGTCTATCAGCGCGCTCCATGCGTAAAGCATTCTCATTCCCCACCTGTTCCCTCGCTTTCTGCGCCATAGTCTGGGTGGACTTTTTATACTCCTCTTTCTCCTCTCGCATCTTACGTTTCCTGACCTCTTTCTGCCATATTCGCAAAGAGTCAAACATACTCTGACGGCTACGCCTAGCAAACAGTTTGTCCTGCAAATAATCCAACTTAGCTTCATCAAAAGAACCCGTCAAAGGCCATTGCAAATCCACATTATCAGCTGTGTATCGATGCCACAAAGTGCCAAACAAAATCGGGACCAGTCCATGTTTAACATACATATCAAAACTCGGTGTCCCTTCAGGGGGTGCAGGTTGGCTCTCGGCCAGTCTAGTATCTGAGGGTCGACAACAACATCCAAAACATCGCAACTTGCTAAAACACGGCATCTTTACTTTATCTTGAATCTCAACTCGAGTTCATTCACACACAAACATATAGACGTACATCAGAGAACCACGTACACATATACAATATCTCCAAACACGTGTTACCAAATGGGACAAGGCCCGTCGACCAAGTCCTGGGGAACCTGGACTCTACCGCAGACCGAACAGTACACTAACTGTTCTGAGGAAGGGGAACAAATCCGCCACCCGTGCGGCACTGTGGATCACTGCGCACTTTACCGCGGGAAACCCGGATCACACCTCCACTGAATCACCACACTAGGAGTTCAGGGCAAGCGCACCAGAGTCTACCCACAATGAGCCACGCCGTCACCACAGTACCATCCGGTCGGATCGCTACAAACAATTACCTCGAAATACGTCCCCAACCCGGTCAAGTCTGTCAGAGCACCAACTCGTACTCTGAGTTCCCCGGAGCACACTAGCCCCAGGAGCACACCAGCTCCTCAAACCATCGGAGACACTCTAGTCTCCCGGAACACTCCTGTTCCTGCAGCAATCACAGGTGGACCACTCACCTTCCGTTGGCGGCACCGACCTCTACCGTTCTCCACCTCCGGCTGCCAGGACCAACACGGTCAGCTTCAAGTTCCGCCTTCTGGACCCCGGCGTAAGATCCGAACCGGGACCTCTCCCGATCAGCAGGGTGGGGCAGCGCTGCGAGAACCAAGCTCGGCATCAAATGGGATCCCGGACCCACCGTGCCGACCAGCGGGTCCCCGGTCTTCTGCTACCCACTTACGGGTGAGAAAGATCCTTATCGCGGGGTCCCTATTCGGGCGCCATCTGATAAGCGTGGCTCAAATCCACCCGAGTGACTTACAGCACTCACCTATAATTACCTTATAGGAAGTCAGCCGGACAGTGGAGAAGTATAAACAAAAATCTTTATTAGGCCAAATAACACTCATATGAGAGGGCCCTGTCCGACCTCACTCCTAGGAGTGCGAACGAGAGGACTGACTCTCTGCATCACAGCAATACATTATAATGCAATACAGTAAATAGGGTACGCCCCTTGTGGAAAACTACTGAGCCCCAGACCAGTGAACAATGCTCTCATACAGCAGGCATCTGCACCTGCGAGGGATACATTATTATCTCTGCTCAAGGCCATGGAGCTAGGCTTCGGCGCCTCTGGGCATGAGAACATTGCAGATAGCGGAACTTGTTAGTTTCGGCCACAGTAAGCGAGAAACGAAAACTGCTGTCTTAGTATATTTCTGTATTCCTGCGGGAGGGGCATGAGCGAGCAGAACCCGCAGGCACAGAGAGTTACACAAAATGGTGGCACACAGGCTAAGCTAAGAAACTAATATGGTCACGCATACATTTGAATATAAGCAATAAGTAAAAATATGAATTCAGCATAAGTGCGTTTACGTAAATGCGTTAGTTAGTCATATGATGCTAACTCACACGTCATCATAGGGTAATTAGAGCCTCGAAAAGTGAATTCTATCAACCCTTTTTAGCAACCGTAGGAGTGGATAATAAAAAAAGGGGGGATCCCATAAAGTCCTAACTTTTTCCAATAGTTTGCATTTAGCTCTTTGATGACAGTACATCACCGTCACTGTTCTATATGAGGGGTGTATCTCATGTACTGCGGTAACACAAGGTTCTCTGTGACAAAAGTAGTAATCCACTCGGCTATCCATACAAAATGCAGATTTGTTATCTGCACGGTACGTGTTCTTTGCAGCAGGCATATTAAGCCTCTGTGCTACTTTATGCCACTAGACTAAACTCTATTTCTCTTGCTAACTAGAGCATTAACGACAGGAGTTATCTCTTGACATTTTTATTGCTGCTTGACAGCTGGAGACTCAAGTAACTCTGCGAAAGATGTTTCGAAATCTTAAGTTATTGTTAAACTCTGCCTCCCCCCCTCTCCCAAGGTCAGTGTCCCCTCCCCAGGTCAGCACACAGTGTGGCCGCACCAATTGTACTGCCCTAACCTCTTCGATGGCTCGTCATGAGGCTCAGTCGAGCTGTGCCTCGTGGAACGCCCCCGCAGGGCTAATTCCCTTCCTGTGCGGGGCATTCCATGGGAGTGGGCGAAGTCGTGACGAGTTCAGCTCGTCCTGAGCACAGCTCCACTGTGCAGCATGACGAGCTGGGCTCGTCACGAGCACCGCGGGGCCGCGCGCGCTACCCTCCCGCCGCACAACAGGGGAATTAGCCCGGTGTGGAAGGGGCTAAAGCTGGCCCTGCACTCTCTGCTATATAAACACACTCTACACTGCAAGCACGCATACAATAAACATACATTTAAAAGCATTTCGTTTTGTTAACGTACCTCAGCTGCCAGGGAAAGTCATAATCCAGCTATTTGCACTCCATTTTTTAATAAACTAATTGCGAATAGTGCAATATTATTCACTATTACTATCAAAAAATGACAAAAAACGAGGTGAGGGCATTCCCCACCGATGTCCACAAGAACGCGCTGTTTGGGGTTGCAAAGTCAGTGCCACGAGTCACAAGTGGCAAGCCAGGGGTCGCAGCAGCGACCCTTAAATGAGGTCAATGGCTGGTATGAGATTAGTAACTAAACTGAACTGTAGCTGCACCCTGCCTGTGCTTCCAGAAGCCTCACTGCTTACAAACCATGCTCTACATAGTTTATTGACACAGCATGTAAGGGCAACAAAAATAATATAACCTGAATATTAAGCTAGATAGTAAATGTTTACTGGAAGGGAGCTCGGTCTAACGAGACCCAACAGCAGTAGATCAACTTAACAGGAAATGGACAAACAAGATGCTAATCACCATATTTATTAGATATTACTGAAGGAATAGATGCACTCTGCCAAAAACTGCTATCATGCCCCACATTTCATGCCAATGTGACTGATTAAATGCTCCCTGCCAGTGAAACGAGAAGCCATTAATTGCTTCTGGAAACATCATTTTTGTATAATCAGATAAATGTAGCAGTCAAATTAGAATTTGCTAATTGCTTCTATAATTATGTTGAAAAGATTACAATATGAGGTACATTTTAATGCAAAACAGTGCTTACAGTATTTTGTAAACGTTCAGGAAGTGTTTACAAAAAGTCGTGATTGATAAAAACAAAATCTGAGTATTGGCTTTCTGTTTAAAAATGCATATGACATATCAGGGCAAAAAATGGTATTCACTAGACAGAAAAAAAATTGCCTCTTGTACATTATGACGCTTGGATTCCTATCAACCAATGAGGAAGGGGCATTTTGAAAAATGGCTTTTCATTGCTTGTAATGCAAGGGAAAATACGATTGGTTGACTGGTGCACAGGGCAGGGATGTCTGAAATACTCATCTACTGGCCTGTTTATTTCATGGTCGTACAATGTTTTTATAACAGGTAACAATAACATTAACCAGAGTCACATACATTGTTTATCTTATCTGTTTATACCCCATACACAACCTCAGAATCTTCAGCATGGTGGGACTGGCCTATAGGGCAACAGGAAGTGCCCTGTGGGCTGGTTTGACAGGGCAGTCTGTAGGCCGTTTTATTGGCTGTTTGTGGGCCTGTTTTATGATCTCCTAGGCTGTTTTTAAAGTTGATTGCCTTAATTATAAAATAAACATTGTCTGCGGCAAACTAAAATCTATGTAGTCTTCCATACTTTGCAAAACCTTTATCGAGAGTGCGTTTACAGGTTGGAAACTTCCATAATTTGAAAACATGAGCCACCTCTTTTATTAATTTAATTTCACTAATTGGGGCCACTTTTATTTTGGTGCATAGGCCTATTCTCTGTCCCTGCCCGACACTGTTCTTCAGTGCTTCTTAATCTGGTATGCAGCCCATAGGAATGGTGAAGCATTGCTTAGCTCAGTGGGTTCATGATTTGACAGTGGGACGTTTTCTGTATGAATGCACACTTTTTGGGTTACTATTGTTTCACGTAGTATGAGTTATTATGCTTACCTGAATGTGCAATTTTGTCTCACATATGATTGGGTTCTCCTGGAAACAGTCTTGTGAGAACTCCCTGCAGCAGCCGCATGCACTGCACTAGCAGCATTATTTGTGTGACTCATAGACATTGTATAGACTTTTGTGTCTTGTGAGTATTTTTGTCACAAATGTGTACTTTGCTTATATTTGTCATGCAGCTAATTGGTCAGTGTATGTTTGCAGGTGGAAGCACATGGAGGTAGCCTGTCAAATGTCCAGATTTGTAAATGGATGTCCTCAATTGTGTCATATGCGTAGAAACCCTTAACTCTCACCATATTTATGTGGAATACTTGGGAGGGAAAACCATAGCCCAATAATTTAGGACACCACAACAATTTAATACCTCAAAATTCCACCTCATACAATTCTCTCACGGAAAATATTTGCATAAAAAAGCACTGTAGGATATAGGGATACTGGTTGAGTGAGGTGAAACCCTTCTTAAGCAGCAACCACAACTCCTGTTACTGTGAAGTCACAAGCAATCCTCAAATATACTTGTGATTTAACCCTCCGGTAGCTTGGCACAAAGCAGTCAGGCTTAACTTGGAGCCAATGTGTAAAGTATTTTTACCGCACTACCAGAGTTTTTAAGTGAAAACACAATACAAGAAATATCACACAGCAATTTAGAATAATAATGCAAAATGCAATAAATTTGAGACCAAACAACAGAAATCTAATTCATAGAACTGGAGGTATGAAATGTATAGCATTATTTATAGCATCTAAAAGTACAAAGTGCCTCAGTCTGTTATCTTGTCGTGCAAGTCAGAGTGCAAGTCATAGCTTCAGATGATGAAGCGCAGGGCCAGATAATGGGTCCAAGTTAGTCTTGCTGAAAGAGTTACCTTCTAAAATCCAGCACGAAGAGTTCCATTCATGGTGGAGGGGTATAGGAGCAGGCAAACCATTGCGGATGGTTGCCACTGTAGCGCCAAGAGGTACCAAGATGTCACAGACAGTCATTGCTGTAGTGTGACAATCCTGTTGGATATCACATATGGTCATTTCCTGTAGATTCACATTGACGGTCACAGCGGGCTGGCGCAGCTGTGGCACGACATGCAGATCTTGCTTTGCCATTGATCACTGGGGTTCACGGTAGTGTGAAGAGTCGGGTTCACCTGAGATTTGCATTAGGGATCAATGCGAGTGGCAAGATCTTGGAGCAAGTAGGCCCACTTGTGGTTATGAAGAACTGAAGACTTCTAGATTTCTCTTTGTCTTATTGGGGAACCTCAACTGATGCCACACCAAGGTTCCAGTGCCTGAGGGACACCTCTTGGGGGTCGGGTACTCACTCCAGCAGAGGACAGCAGGGCTCAGGATGACCCAGTTGCAGGTGTAGGCAGTAGGCCAGCTGAGCAGATGGAGGGTGGCCTCTGGAGCTTGTTATGTCCCTGTACCTTGGAGTCACTTCAGCCTGGGATGAATGGTGCAAGTACAGTCTTCTTTCCCAGCCAGTAGGGCAGCAGGGATGCAGAGTATCAAGGCAGAAGAGTAGGAGTCCTCTTTGCAGTAGAGCAGCGCAGCGATCCTTCTGAGTCTTCCACAGGTCTAGAGGTGTCCAAGGGTACAATATTTATCATTGAAGCAAGTTTTCAAATTGGAGATGTTCGAGAGGGTTCCACCCCCAGGGTGCTGGTGCTTGGAGTTTCCTTCCTTTGTGCCCTAGGCTGGCCCCTGCTTGTTTAAAGGTAAAAAAAAGTCTGGTGTCAAACCCTTTGTGAGTGTGCTGAGGCAGAGGCTTTGTGATGTGCAAGTTTGGTATAGGACAGCTTCGCCCCCCAATAAAGTCAGAGGAGGCCCATCCAGTCAATACCTACTCAACCCTTTATCGCACTGTCTGGGAGCAATAAACAAAGATCAACTACCAGCTGCACCTAGCCATGTGACCCAGCATACAGTCTGCAGGCAGCAAATGGTTGGAGCAAGAAAACGCTTACTTTCTAAAAGTGACATTTTCTGAATTGTAACTTAAAATCCCACTTTGTTTTAAAAGAGGTTTTTAAATTGCAATTCTTTAGAAACCGAACTGAACATTCATACCTGCCCCCAATTGAAAGTTACTGATTTAATATATAATGTAATAAGCTAACCCACTGTTATCCTGTTGGAGAGTCATGCCTTGCAGTAGTGAAAAACAAATGTAAGAGTTTTTCAATACAAGGACATGTTAAATGTAAAGTACATGTCCAATTTTGTAAATACACTGCATACTGCCCTGTAGGCTGTTTAGGGCCTACTCTAGGGGTGCTTTATATGTATTAAAAAATAAGGTATGGGATTGGCAAAAGGTTTATTTTGCCAGGTGAAAATGGCAGTTTAAAACATTTAACATAGCCTGCAATAGTAGGCCTGCAACATGTTTAAACGGCTATTCAGGTGGATGGCACAAGGAGTGCTACTAGTAGCATTTAATTAACTGGCTCTAGATACATGTAGTACCACTGTACTATGGACTTACAAGTAAATTATATCCTTCAATCAGGTGTCAGCCAATGTTACCATGTTTTCAAGGAATAAGCACACACACTTTAGCACTGGTCAGCAGTGGAGAAGTGCCCAGAGTCCAAAGACCAACATAAACAGGTTAAGAAAATAGGAGAGTGAAGGCAGAGGGTTTGAGGAAAGACCCTGCAGAAAGAGTCAAGTACAACAGGCACCTTCTCCAACATCAATCAATCAATCAATCAAAAGTATTTGTAAAGTGCCCTACTCACCCGCTAGGGTCTCAAGGCGCTGTGGCGGGGGGTGGGGGGGCTGCTACTGGTCTTGAGTTGCTACCTGAAGGAGAGATGGTGCTGGGTGAGTCGTAGGTGGGTGGGGAGGGTGTTTCAGGTCTTGGCCGCCAGGTAGGTGAAGGATCTTCCTCCGGTGGTGGTTCTGCGGATCCGTGGGACGGTGGCGAAGGCAAGGCTGGTGGAGTGGAGCTGGCGGGTTGGAGTGTAGAACGTGAGGCGGTTGTTGAGGAATTCAGGGCCCAAGTCGTGGAGAGCCTTATGTGCGTGGGTGAGGAGTCTGAACGTGATTCTTTTGCTGACGGGGAGCCAGTACAGTTCCCTCAGGTGGGCGGAGATGTACCTGTGTCGGGGGATGTCCAAGACGAGTCGTGCTGAGGTGTTCTGGATGTGCTGGAGTCTTTTCTGTAGTTTGGCGGTGGTCCCAGCGTAGAGGGTGTTCCCGTAGTCCAGACGGCTGGTGACGAGGGCCTGGGTGACCATTTTCCTGTTTCCAGTGGGGATCCAGTGGAAGATCTTATGGAGCATGCAGAGAGTGTTGTAGCAGGAGGAGGTAACGGCATTGACTTGCTTGGCCATCGTGAGGGAGGAGTCAAGGATGAAGCCCAGGTTGCATGCGTGGTCCGTGGGCTTGGGTGGGGGGCCCAGAGCACGGGGCCACCAGGAGCCGTCCCAGACGGAGATGGATGGAACGAGGATGAGGACTTCCGTCTTGTCTGAGTTCAGTTTCAGGCGGCTGAGCTTCATCCAGTCTGTGATGTCTTTCAATCCGGCCTGGAAGCTGGCTCTGGCGGAGGTGGGGTCGTTGGTGAGGGAGAGGATCAGTTGGGTATCGTCGGCGTAGGAGATGATGTTGAGGTTGTGCTTGCGTGCGATGGCTGTGAGGGGGCTCATGTAGACGTTGAAGAGGGTGGGGCTGAGCGAGGAGCCTTAAGGTTCACCGCAGATGATCTTGGTGGCTTCTGCGAGGAAGGGCGGGAGAAGGACTCTTTGGGTTCTGTCTGAGAGGAAGGAGGTGATCCATTCCAGGGCCTTTCCTTGGATCCCGGCGTGGCGGAGGCGGAATGTCAGGGTGCGGTGGCAGACCATGTCGAACGCAGCCGAAAGGTCGAGCAGGATGAGGGCGGCGGTTTCTCCGTTGTCCAGCAGGGTCTGGATGTCGTCGGTGGCCGCGATGAGGGCGGTCTCAGTGCTGTGGTTCAATCGGAATCCATACTGCGATGGGTCAAGGGAGCCGTACGTCTCCAGGAAGGCTGTCAGCTGTTTGTTGACGGTTTTCTCTATGACTTTTGCAGGGAAGGGGAGGAGCGAGATGGGGCGGAAGTTCTTGAGGTCTGAGGTGGGTTTCTTCAGGAGGGCACTGATCTCTGCGTGCTTCCAGCTCTCCGGGAAGGTGGCGGATATGAAGGAGTTGTTGATGATGTCCCGAAGTTTGGGTGCGATGATGGAGTCAGCTTTGTTGAAGATATGGTGTGGGCAAGGATCGGCTGGGGAGCCCGAGTGGATGGTGTTCATCGTGTGGGTGCATGGGCGTCCGCAGGGGGGAGCAAGGAGGGGCACTTGCCCCCCCCGGAGCGCCCCTCCTTGCCCTCCCTCCGGACATCAATGAAAACCGTCACTTCAAGACGGGGTTCTCACTCTCTTTCCTCTCCTTTCATTTATTTGCTTCCCTGTGAAATGGATCCAAAAAGAAAGATGCTTTTGCTGGAAATGTCGTATTTTTCTGAAATTTTAATTCCATAGTGCAGCATTGGGAACGAAAGGCTAAAAATATGAAAAATAGATAAATAACTAAATAAAATAAGACAGAGTGGTAGCAAACTGCCCAAACTGATTTTATTAACACCAAAACACATTAGCGCCACTTTTACAGGGTTTGCCAGTGAAGCGCTATTTTTGTTTTCTTGTCTTTGTTTTCCCTGGACTAGGTACTAGTGGACCAATCCTGGAGGTACTGCAATGTGTGGATCGGAAAACAAAATGTGTGCTGCGGGCAGCGGCTCTGTGTCCAGAGATGTGGTCTTTTTACCATACTGCTTACGTTTTGTAAGGATATAAGCAATGGACATTGAAATGGGTCCATTTAGGGCCTTGTAGTGTGTCCTTAACTTTTCAGGCAAAAGCAATCACTGATTTCTGAATAGTGAGTGTAAAAGCATTAAGGGTAACCATGTTGTTCCTGCTTACATTTTCCATGGTTTGCTAAATTTTGCATTCCCTATAAGTGTTTGCTTTTTCCAGGATGTTGTTACTTTTTTTTTTGTAGGCCGCATATTGCTCTTGTCTAGTGAGTAATTTAAATTGAGCCGCATCCAGGTGTTTATAGCGGGCAACAATTGGGTTGCAGTTGAAGACAGTGGGATTTTTTCTCAGTGGGGCAGTATGGTGTTTAGTAGGGTGAGAGGATGTGGCACTATGGTCAGAGCTGCTGAATTTGGAACTGGGAACCAGGTTCAGCCTTAATAACCAGCCCACCATACCACTCTCCTGCAAGATCACAATCACATGCTAGACCTTAGAAGCCCTGGTGTCTTCGCACCAGCAGGTGGACCCTAGCATGACAAGTGTAGGTTAACCTTCAAGGCTTGTCCACCATTATCCATACTGAAGTTCACCTCCAGTCTTGCGGGCAGGCCTGGAAGCAGCACACCCTAGAACAACAGTCACTGAGGTTACAGGACCCTTGAGAATGGCCAGCTCTAGGGCAGTGCAACCAGTGTGACCGCACCTGGTGCTGACTTTAGGTGGAGGCATCATGTTTGCAAGTACGTTTTAAAAACGCTTGCTGCCTCCTTCCTGGCCTCCAGCAATTTTCGGCAACAATAAAAATGTCATGATGACTCTGGTGATTAATGGTCTTCCCAGAGAGAGATCAGAATTTTGTTTAGTGGAAGTTTTGATCATGGAAAGGTAGCTCAGAGGGTTAATGTACCGGCTGCAAAGAACATGTGCCATGCAGATCACAAAGTGCTCATAATGTAAATAGGTCAGTTGGCTACTGCTTTTGTAAGAGAGATCCTTTTGTTATTTGCAGTTTATAAGTAAAAATCCTTACTTAGAACGGTGAGCTATTAACTGTCATCTAAGAGCTGCATGCAAACTGCAAGGTATAAATTAGAGCGTTATATTCTCCCCACCTCAGTCTTTCTTCATCCTAATGTCCCAAAAAGTGTTCTTTTGGACAGAAATCAATTCTGATTATCAAGTAGAACTCCCAACCATGGTATTACGTTTTAAATTCGGGGTATTGTGTTTCTCCAGACCAATCACTATAAAACTATATAGGCTACTAGTATGGTTGGCATGTGACTCCTACACCTTGTAGTCCTTAGTCTTATGTAACATTTCCTAAACCGTGATTTACACATGTATACATTGATGTAATGTGTGTAATGTAAAGTGCTCTGACACCCTACAATGATATGATTGGTGCTGTAAATCAAATTAAATGCATCTGAGAGAGAGTGGTTATGGCGACTTGGGGGGGCACAGTTAAAGGGTGGTAGTGAGAGAATCCATGGCAGAGGTGGTCATTGGGGGGCACTAACAAACATTAATGCACAGGACACCACCAGTGCTATGGCTGGCCCTGCCCTTGAGGCCAGTCTGCCTCACTCATAGGTACCTTTGTTGGCCTTGTTTCAGCAGTAGTAGCTGCAACTCACCAGGGATTGGCAATGCAGGATTTGCACGCACACCAAACTAAGTTTGCAAACTTCACAGTCTCCCTGCTTCATTTACAAGCACTTTTAACATGTGCTGCCTGCTGTGGGGCTACTGGATTGAATTATGCAGCAAAGGATGACAAAAGTATGCTGTAGTGTTGACTAACTTATGCTTTAATAAAAAGGCTGCAACGTAATGCAGTATATTGTCAAATATTTTATTATTTTGATGTGTGTACACATGCTAACAGTCTCTGGAAAGATGTTGCCTTATTAGTACCCGTCTAACATACAAGCGCAGCAGTGAGAAAGGTGACCAGTGAACCTTTTCAATAGGCCATCCACTCCGCAGCAACACAAGTCACCTTTTGTATTAACTTTTTATATGTTTGAGCTACAAACAATGTATTAGTTTAAATGGTCAGATCATGCAGCAGATCTAGCATTATGAGGCAAACATGGCAGAACCATAATTTTAGAGAAAACATTTGCAAACTAGGATATTTTGCTTTCATGTTTGAACTGCTGTTGTGGAAAAAGGGAGAAGTACTGATGACAGAAACTCCATGGCTCAGAGACAAATGGCTTGTGTTTCCACATTTTATCGTATTTAGTACATTCTGTGATTAGAAGCATACTTTGAAAAATATATTTCAATGTCAATAACTCATTATAACCTTAAATAATCATGTGTATCCATTGGTTGATTAAACTGGGCAGTGAAATGCCAAACAAATACAAAAAATTGGGCTCCACCCACACATCCAATCCTTGGATTATTCCGGCCCTCTGATTCTCTGCCCACTGTTCTCCTACTTTTTTTACCCCACTCCACCACTGTGTAAGACTCAGCATCCCTAGACTTGTGATGTGCTGCCGCTGTGGGCTCCGTTGTGCCACACTTTTATGGTGCAGGGCTTCCGTATAAGGGAGCTGGCCATTATTGTATCCCTAAACGTGCGCACGTTGTCAGTTTGACATTGACTACAAGTAGAGGGATTCTAGGTTTCTTTTTAAAAAAATTGCTACAATTTGGACCTATACATTTTATTTTGTATCAATTAATTGAATGTGTGTAAAATTAGCAATGCCCGGGGAATTCTAGTAAAGGGAGCACTCCTTGGCGAATCACCAGCGTGTGTGATTGCTGCATTATTTTTTACTGACTGATGTTGTGCTTTAACTTTGGGTAAAAGTTATCATGAATTCTAACGCCAAGAAGCCAACATTGGTAAATATGTGTGCTACAAATAATCCCTAACATACACTGTGCATACAGTATATTTAATCTGGTGCTTTAATCATAGTCTGTTTTAAATTATTGGGTGCTGAAGACAGCCTTATTTG
Source organism: Lissotriton vulgaris (assembly GCF_964263255.1). NCBI lineage: Eukaryota > Metazoa > Chordata > Amphibia > Caudata > Salamandridae > Lissotriton > Lissotriton vulgaris. Next base: position 275,087,516 of record NC_141688.1, read on the forward strand.
GTGTTGGATCGAGGACCCGAAAGGGTGCTCACCTAGGAGACCGAGATAAAGCAACTTGTCAGAACGTTTAGCGTTTTCCCTACAGGCGGTGTTTGTTGGCCTGTGGCAGGGTCATTCACATGTCCTGGATTCCTGGCATTTAATTGAGTCTATCCCAGTTCTGCGCACCAGTGTTTCTTGTGCCCCACCTGGCACACATCATGTCGGAGAATGGTGACGATGTTACCAATTTGCCCGCCCCTGGAAAAATGTCTGCGGATGCCCAAGTGTGGGTGGTAACTTCCGTGCTGACCTAAGTCCAGGCACACATGGTGGTGGTGGGGGGTGTAGGTTTCCATGGTGGGGTACGTGTTCTGAGCGCCGAAGCTGTCGTGTATGTCGACGATCTTTCGGTGAAAAAAGGTGGCCAGAGAGTTGCAGAGGTCTTGAGAAGGCGTGATGTCGTTGTTGCTGTCGTTGGGGTTGGAGAGCTCTTTTACGACATTGTAGAGTTCCTTGCTGTTGTGGGTGTTATTGTCCAGTCGTTCTCTGAAGGATGACATCAGTATAGTAGAGTATCAAAAAACGTAACTGCCACCACTCAATAACTTAGTTCTAGATCACAAAATCACGCGGAACACTTTAAATTCAATTATGGCTCACATGAAGAGTTATTACAGAGTATTAAAAAATCTGAAATCATTCTAATTGAAAATTGAGCAGCAAAATCAGAAAAAGTGTTGAAGAATATTCCAATAGATCAAGAATGTATCGGAAAAATCTGGCCCACCACCAGAATCAAGATTTTTTTTCTAACACCATTCTTCCATAACAAATTAGATAAACTCCAGATTCGTCATAGCACGATCACATTCATCAATTCTTTAGCAAATCAGAAGTAATCATGACAACATCTTTATACATTAGCACTATCCCTTTCGATAAAAGCACCTAGCATCTTCAGTGCTATTTCCATGCAGAGATGTTCGAACACAATATGATACATTTTAATATTATAATTTCACACAATTGAATAGGACTCATTTATCCAATGGCACCCCAGTTTAAACCTGGCCATATGCAAATCTGTCTTGACCCTATGCCTCATGGGAACAGTCCAGCCCGAACTGCCAAGCCAGGTCTTCCCTGTGTCACATTTAACCAACAAATAAAGCACTCTGTCATTCTCTACACGCACATCCACCCCCAAACACTCCTGAGCCACTTCCCTTCAATCTCTTCTGTGGAGACCTGGGAACGCCTCCATATTAACCATCAGCAATGGGGACACTGCTGGACAGGCCACCGAGGAAACACTCCGCGCCATCCAGGGAGGCGCTTCAACTCAAACAAATGCGAGGCCAATTGCATTTCCAATACCCGCCCTGCTCACCCTCCAATGCCTCCCAGCCGAGCCCCAGTTCTGTTCCTGGAGCTGCCACCCAACCGACCTGAAGGCTGCAGCCCCAGAGAGGTAGTTGAGGCAGGCCCGCCGGGCAGGCAGCAAAAAGCAAGGCAGGGGCAGGGCAAGACTAGCCAGCCAAGGACAAGGGGGGGGGGGGCAATTTGAGAAGTTGGCCTGATATGTGGTGTTTCCAATTCTGGAACCACCTTGTATCAGTCCAAACAATATCTTATGGTGTCTGGTTGTAAGTCAACCTTGTAGACAAGCTATCCTAGGGGTAGCATGGACTAAGTAGCCTTAAAGGCTTGACTTAAGAGGTCGTGTTAAGCGAGCTGTTTTACCACATACAATCCTGTAATACCAAATGAAAGGACACCACACACGTATATATAATAAAAACATATGTGTTTATTTCTACATTAATCCCCAGTACTCTTTATGAGCAAAGGGGCACAAGCGTTAACTCAAAAAGCACAGTATAACATACAAAGTTACACAATTATGGATGAGGGCGGGTGGCCACTCAAACCATATACTAAAAAAATGGTATAAGAGATACCAATCGAACAGTGGTTAGGCCTAGGGCCTAGAGAATCGCTGGGAGCAGTCAGGACTAGCAATGCTGAAGTCGGGAAAAACCTGCAGGACTCGGGTGCAGTACGTAAAGTGCGGCTTGCACCAATGCAATGTCAATGGTGCGTAAAAGTTACACAAAGTTAGTTTAAAGATACTTCCGCTGAACCTAGAGGAACAAAACTTAAGACACAGACCCTAGAGGTGTGTACCAGTGTAGGAACACCGGCGTTGCAATGTTAACTCAGCCACAGGAAGTGGGTGCACAGGGTCGAAGTGGCGTCGGGTTTTGACATGCAGGTTCTTGGTGCTTGGAGCTGGAGAAGCTGCAGGCGATGGGAAGCAGAAGTGTCCGGTGTGATCCAAGGGTGGATCGAAGTCGAGATGAATCTGAAAGCAGAGGGGACAGAGTCTGGGTCACTCAGTAGTGACCAGGGTGGAACCAGGACGGAACCAGGCAATGTCGGGCGCAATCAGATGGTTGTTGAGAGGCTTCTCTCCGCTGTCACGTGGTCTCTGGGGCATCTGCGATGTCCAGGAGCAGGTCATGATCTGTCCCACACAATCTCTCGCCGTCAGCACCGTCGGCTTCAAGATTGCAGCAAACAGCACTTTACAAAAGCAATTCACGCCAAACTGGGAGATTGCTTCTCACTCGGACCAGGAGGGTCAGAGTGGGGGCTCCTTTTTACAGGAGCTGGTGCAGATCTGGCGCAACCAGAAAAGCAAGTCGTTTTCAAGTTTTCATCGGCAAAGGGGCCACAAGCCAGCTGGCAAGTGACCGGGCCAACGCATCGAGCCAACACAAGCAGAAGGGCCCCACGCAGCACTCGTCGAGTGTGGAGGGGGTAGCTTTGGTGCAAGTGTAGCTCAGGGTTGGGGCTTCTCAAACCCCGGTGTACAGCTTCGAGGGTCACTCGTGGGCTGAACGGTCAGCATCTCGTGGCCTTTTCAAGATGGCGTGCCCCACGCTTCAGGTCGCCTCCACGGGTCTCAGCTCTGCAGGGACTGTGGATCGGGCTGTGAGAAGGCAGGCAAGCTTGGTCTCGTTGATCTCTGTTGCTCGAGTTCCGGCGGGAACTGCAACAAAGCAAGGGTCGAGGGCTGGATGGTGCCTGCTTGCACAGGGTGGTCACTCCTTGACCACAAGGGAGATTCTTCAGTCTTCTACGTTGAGTAGGATGTCGAAGGGTCCAGAATTCGTTTCTTATGTTTCTTCAGGATGATCTGAGTTGCATTGGCACTGCTTCCACTCTTATTCGAATCTGGTGGGCTGCACATCCTGCTAGGTCCCCTCCTATGGGTGGGACCCAGGAAGGGGGTGGTTACACCCCTTTCCTTTGATCCAGGCCACGCTGGGACTGGGGCTGGTGTGCCCCAGAACCGGTTTGGCCGGATTATGCAAGGGCAGCCTTGTGCTCCCCAGGCAGTGTCTGGTTTCTTTGAAACCTCCCTGCTACCATCCACTATCTCCTGTCTCGGGTGGTTTGACACCGCCCTGCGACAGGAAACCCTTTGTCCAGGCCACCATTTGCTGAGTTTCGGTCAGCAGCAGGAGGCCAGAACCCGTGTCTGTGGCAGAGGCATCCATTTTGTGGATCTGAGGCTCATTTTAAATCAACCGCGTTTCAGTAAAGTAACATGTCTTCTCCCTCTAGAAGGGTGGAATGCTATCCCCGTCGCCAGAACTGGCGAGGGGGTAGTATTCCAATTCGTATGACACCTTACACAACATGTTTTGATAAAGCCAAACCAAAGTTGCTATATAGCCGCGAGGATTATAAGGCACTTAAGAGTATATGGTATGGCATTATCCCGGATCAGCTTAGGGAGTTGTTCCCGACAACTGCAAACAGGCTCAGCTCATGCCAGAGCTCCATCTCACATAAAACCACGCACTCTGCCTCCAGGATTGATAAGGCCTTCCATAGGAGTGACTCACAGGTTTATATGTGTACAGATATAGGTTTAGATATAGGTATACTATATCTAAGCAAGGGGTGATTACACTCACTTGCCCCAGCTGAGTGATCAGCCAGTTGTGTCAATTTAAGAACCAGCCCTGGCTGGTGGCAAAAGCTATGCTTCAGCCCCTGGTAGGCCTTGGTGGCACCTATGCCCTGAGCACCTATAGTGCATGGTACAGGGGCTGACAAGGAGTCCATTTCCAATTGTGGTATGTACCTATAGCACATGCATTACAAATTTAGAGAGAGAACAGCAGGCTGGGGGTCTGATTAGCAGGCCCACAGCCTCAGTAAGTCAAAAACCAGTGAAGCAAAAAGCAAAAATTGGGGTGACCATAGGATAGCAGACCCTACTCTCCTACACAACCCCCCCCCCCCCCCCCCAAACGCAGGGACATTAAACTTAACCTTGACCAGATAAGTCTTCATGTTCTAAGTGGAAGTACCTGGAGAGACCATCTGCATTACCATGGTCAGTCCCTGGGAGGTGCTCCACTGTAAAGTCCATCCCCTGTAGGGAAATGGACCACCTGAGCAGTTTGGGATTTTCCCCCTTCATCTGATTTAGCCACAAGAGGGGCTTATGGTCTGTCTGAATTAGGACGTGAGTACCAAACAAGTATGGCCTCAACTTCTTCAGGGCCCAAACCACAGCAAAGGCCTCCCTCTCAATAGCTGACCAGCGTTTCTCCCTGGGGGTCAGCCTTCTGCTAATAAAAGCAATGGACTGTTCTTGACCATCTTGATTAAGTTGTGAAAGCACAGCTCCCACCCCCAACTCAGAAGCATCTGTCTGTACAATGAACTGTTTGGAGTAGTCAGGACTCTTCAGGATAGGTGCAGAGCACATGGCCTTCTTCAGGTCATCAAATGCCTTTTGACAGCTAACTGTCCACTGAACCTTTTTGGGCATCTTCTTGGATGTCAAGTCATTCAATGGCGTCACAATGGACCCATAGTTCTTTACAAATGTTCTGTAATACCCAGTCAGGCCCAAGAAGGCTCTGACTTGTGTCTGGGTAGTTGGAGGAGCCCAGTCCTGTATGGTCTGGATCTTGCTCTCCAGTGGTTGAACCTGACCCCCACCTACTAGGTGGCCCAGGTACACAACCTTGCTCTGCCCTATCTGGCACTTAGTAGCCTTGATAGTCAGGCCTGCCTTTTGCAGGGCCTCCAGAACCTTCTTCAGGTGGATCAGGTGATCCTCCCAGGTGGAGCTAAAGACAGCAATATCATCTAGATATGCTGCACAAAAGTCATCCAACCAGCAAGGACTTGAATTACCAACCTTTGGAAGGTGGCAGGTGCATTCTTCAAACCAAAGGGCATTACCACAAATTGATAATGTCCACTAGGGGTAGAGAATGCTGTTTTGGCTTTTGACACTTCAGCTAGTCTGATTTGCCAGTAGCCAGCTGTCAAATCAAATGTGCTCAGAAAGTTTGCAGAAGCCAATTTATCAATGAGCTCATCTGCTCTTGGAATGGGATGTGCATCTGTCCTAGTGACAGCATTGAGACCTCTGTAGTCCACACAAAACCTAATTTCTCTCTTTCCATCTTTGGTATGAGGTTTTGGCACAAGGACCACTGGGCTAGCCCATGGGCTCTCTGATGGCTCAATCACTCCAAGCTCCAACATCTTTTGCACCTCAGCATTTATACAGTCCCTGACATGGTCAGGTTGCCTGTAGATCTTATTCTTCACAAGCAGACTGTTACCAGTGTCCACCTCATGGGTGCACCAATTAGTCTGGCTGGGTGTGAGTGAAAACATATGCCTGTGGGTCTGCAACACCTGTCTGCAGTCCACCTGTTGCTGCTCAGTGAGGCTGCCTGCCAAGGCTACTCCATCAACTGAACCATCATCAGGGTTCTGGGAAAGCAGGTCTGGGAGAGGGTCACTCTCTTCCTCCTGATCCCCATCTGTGGCCATGAGGAGACTCTTGTCCTCCCTGTCAACAAATGCTTTCAAACGGTTTACATGGAGCACCCTGTGGGGGCTCCTAGGGGTGCCAAAGTCAACCACATAGGTGACTTCTCGCTTTTTCTCAATGATAGGGTAGGGTCCAGTCCATTTGTCCTGGAGTGCTGCTGGGCCCACTGTGTCCAACACCCACACCTTCTGCCCTGGCTGGAACTCAACCAGAACAGCCAAAAGGTCAAGCTTTCTGTAATTCTTGACTGGCCTCAAGGTTTTTGGATGCTCTCTCCATGTATTCAGCCATCCTGAAGTGGAGACCAAGTACATAGTCCACAATATCTAGCTTAGGCTTTTTGAGAGGTAACTCCCATCTTTCCTTCACCAAACACAATGGACCCCTCACAGGGTGGCCAAACAAAAGTTCAAAAGGGCTGAAGCCAACCCCCTTCTGTGGGACCTCTCAGTAAGCAAAGAGCAAGCAGGGTAAAAGGATGTCCCATTTCTGCCTAAGCTTCTCTGGTAAACCTTTTATCATTCCCTTTAGGGTCTTGTTGAACCTTTCAACAAACTCATTGCACTGTGGATGGTAGGGTGTGGTAAACTTATAGCTTACTCCACACTCTTTCCACATTGCTTTTAAGTTTCCAGACATAAAGTTGGTACCTCTGTCTGAAAGAACCTCCTTTGGAAAGCCCACTCTTGAGAAAACTGCAATGAGGGATTTTGCCACCACAGGTGCTGTGGTGGACCTCAGGGGAATTGCTTCTGGGTACCTGGTGGCATGATCCACTACCACCAGTATAAATCTGTGCCCAGAGGCTGTTTGAGGATCCATGGGACCCACAATATCTATTCCAACTCTTTCAAAGGGTACCCCCACCACAGGTAGTGGTATCAGGGGGGCCTTTGTTGTGCCACCCGACTTACCACTGGCTTGGCAAGTGACACAGGAGCGACAAAACTCCTTGACATTTTCTGACATGTGAGGCCAGTGAAAGTGTGGAACACGCCTGTCCCAAGTCTTATTCTGGCCTAAGTGTCCTGCAAGGGGAATATCATGGGCCAAGGTGAGAAGGAAACCCCTAAACTTCAAAGGTATAACCAACCTCCTGGTGGCACCAGGCTTGGGGTCTCTAGCCTCTGAATAAAGGAGTCCTTCATCCCAATAAACTTTATGGGCACCTTGAGCATTCCCTGCAGCCTCAGCAGCAGCTTGCTGTCTGAGGGGTTCAAGTGAAGGGCAATCTAATTGGGCCTGCCCCAGGTCTGCCCTTGAGGGTCCCCCAGTCCCCAGAAACTCATCCTGGTCAGGTTCAAGGTCCTCAAAGACAGTCTCCTCTTGGACTGCAGAATCAGTTTCCTCTGAAACTTGATCCTCAACCTGGGGCAAGTGGGAAGGCACAGCCTTAACCCTCTTGCTCCTTCTCTTGGGTTGTGGTTGATCTAATGTTTCAAGATCCATCACTGGTTCAGGAAGGCACTTCTTAGCCTGAGAACTTGGACACTGCAAGGACATGAGCTGAAATCCCTAGCATTTCTGCATGAGTCCTGTACTCCACTTCTGACCAAACTGAGCTTTCAAGATCATTGCCTAACAGACAGTCTGCACTCACAACAACTTTCTTTAGGCTATTCACCCCTCCCCAGGAGAAGTTCATAACAGCCACACTATGTGAAGTAGTGGAGTTGCTTGCATAGGTCAATAGGTAACTTTCACCTAGTACAATCTGTCCAGGGTCCACAAAGTCTGGTGTCACTATAGTGACACTGGCACAAGTGTCCCTGTAGGCCTGAGCCAGTTTCTCATTGATTAAGGGAGTCTGCCTATATTTGCCCAGGTTACTGGGGCTTACTGCAATGGTCAAAGATAAGTCCACATCATATAGGAGAACTGCCTGTGTGGGGATTCTGACTAGGCCAGATTCCACCTCAGTACCCAGGGTTAACCCTACTATCCCCTTAGGTTGTGCACTACCACTGCTGACTGTACTAGGGGGTGCAGTTGCTTTAGGAGCTGCAGTGGCAGAACCTGGATTTTTCTTAGTGCATTCACTGCCCCAGTGTGAAACTGATTTGCAGGTATTACACCAAGGTTTCTTTGGGCCATCATTCTTCTTTTTCTTTTTGTCATTTTGGGAACCACCCTCCTTATTACTAGTTTGGGGGCCTGAAGACTTCTGGTCCTTTTCTTTATCTTTCTGATTCCCACCCTTCTGGTCTGTTTTCTTCTGGTCACCTTGGTTCTGGGGTTTCTGCTTAATCCTTGTTCTGACCCATTTGTCTGCCTTCTTTCCCAATTCTTGGGGAGAGGTGAAATCAGAGTTAATAAGGTATTGATGCAACAGCTGGTTCTGACAGTTATTAAGGATCTGCTCTCTCATCATAAGATTGTAAATCCTGTATAGTCTGAGACTTTACTTCCCTGCAGCCAACCCTCCCGAGTCTTAGTGGCACAATCAACAAAATCAGTCCAGTCCTGAGTCTGTGCTTTTTGGGTGTCTCTGCACAACAACCCGTATTGCTCAGTGGTTAGGCCAAACCCTTCAATAAGATCACTCTTCAGGACAGAGTAGTTTTTGGCATCCTCAGGTCTAACTGTGAGGAGCCTATCCCTCCCTTTCTCAGAAAAGGAGTACCATAAAATTGCTGCCCAACGATCCTCAGGGACCTGCTGTACCATGCAGGCCCTCTCAAGAGCAGTCATCCATTTGTGGATGTCATCCCCTTCCTTGTAGGGGGGCACACTTTTTGTCAGGTTTCTATTATCCTAGGTCCTGTCTTTCTCTTTAGGAACTTTGCTGCCACCAGTGGCATCTAAGCCACACAATGTTCTTTCCCTTGCTAAAGCAAGTTTAGCTTGAGCCAAGGCTATCTCTTCCCCCTCTATCTGGAGTTGTACAGCCCTCATCCTGGCCCTATGCTCTTTCCTCTGGGGGGAAGTCATTCCCCTTTGAGATTCTCTTGAGACACTAGAAACATGAGAGTCTCCTGATCGAGATCTCACCCTCCTGTTGCCTGGGAGAATTAAGTTATGGGATCTGGGGAGGTGCTGGCCCTCTTCACCCCCATGTAGATCTAGATTGGCCTGGTTAAGCCTACCAATCTGTACCTGGGTCACCCTCTGATCCTGATCTTCAGGCTCCTCTATCTCTGAGCCTTCCTCTTCCTCCTCCTCTTCTTCTTCTGGAAGATCCTCATTCTCAGGGGAGTTCACCCCCTCACCTGAATCTAAGGGAGCCTGACTCACCTTATCTAAGTCATCTTTTTCCAGGATAGCTATCAGGGAAGGAATGGTAGGGCCTCTGCCCTTTTTTAGCCCCCTTGCTGTGCACAAGGCACCCAAGTCTTTGTGGCTAAGGTTGTCATATCTGGAAGTTGCCATGGTAGGGTCAACTGCTACAGGAGCAGAGCCTGAGGCTCCACCTGTATAAGACATGACTGCTAGTGAGGTGTAAGTGGTGCACTTACCTACACTAAGTGTTTTCCTACTGTACCTTGTTAGTGAGTTGTAGTCAGGGTCTGCTAATCCCTTTAATCTACAACTACTAAGTTCAGTAGAACTTAATATGCTAAGCTTTTGATTTTATATGTACCTAAGGTACTTGATGTGATCTTTCAATTTGATATAAAGATTGCAATGGTAAAACAAACAGCAAGCTCAAATCCGCACCGCTGCGCACCAATGTGAGAAGTTGGCCTGATATGTGGTGTTTCCAATTCTGGAACCACCTTGTATCAGTCCAAACAATCCCTTATGGTGTCTGGTTGTAAGTCAACCTTGTAGACAAGCTATCCTAGGGGTAGCATGGACCAAGCAGCCTTAAAGGCTTAACTTAAGAGGTCGTGTTAAGCAAGCTGTTTTACCACATACACTCCTGTAATACCAAATGAAAGGACACCACACAAGTATATATTATAAAAATATATGTGTTTATTTCTAAATTAATCCCCAGTACTCTTTATGAGCAAAGGGGCACAAGCGTTAAATCAAAAGCACAGTATAACATACAAAGTTGCACAATTATGGATGAGGGTGGTTGGCCACTCAAACCATATACTAAAAAAATGGTATAAGAGATACCAATCGAACAGTGGTTAGGCCTAGGGCCTAGAGAATCGTTGGGAGCAGTCAGGACTAGCAATGTGAAGTTGGAAGAAGCCAGCAGGACTCGGGTGCAGCACGTAAAGTGCGGCTTGCACCAATGCAATGTCAATGGTGCGTAAATGTTACACAAAGTTAGTTTAAAGATACTTCCGCTTAATCTAGAGGAACAAAACTTAAGACACAGACCCTAGAGGTGTGTACCAATGTAGGAACACCGGCGCTGCAAGGTTACCTCACCCACAGGAAGTGGGTGCACAGGGTCGAAGTGGCGTCGGGTTTTGGTTCTTGGAGCTGGAGAAGCTGCAGGCGATGGGAAGCAGAAGTGTCCGGTGTGATCCAAGGGTGGATCGAAGTCGAGATGAATCTGAAAGCAGAGGGGACAGAGTCTGGGTCACTCAGTAGTGACCAGGGTGGAACCAGGACGGAACCAGGCAATGTCGGGCAATCAGATGGTTGTCGAGAGACTTCTCTCAGCTGTCACGTGGGCTCTGGGGCATCTGTGACGTCCAGGAGCAGGTCACAATCTGTCCTACCCAGGCTCTCACCGTCAGCACTGTCGGCTTCAAGATTGCAGCAAACAGCACTTGGCAAAAGCAATCCACGCGGAACCGGGAGATTGCTGCTCACTCGGACCAGGAGGGTCAGAGTGGGGGCTCCTTTTCAAAGGAGCTGGTGCAGATCTGGAGCAATCAGAAAAGCAAGTCGTTTTCAAGTTTTCGTCTGCACAGGGGCCACAAGCCAGCTGGCAAGTGACCGGGCCAACGCGTCGAGCCAACACAAGCAGAAGGGCCCCACGCAGTACTTGTCGAGTGTGGAGGGGGTAGCTTTGGTGCAAGTGTAGATCAGGATTGGGGCTTCTCAAACCCCAGTGTACAGCTTCGAGGCTCACTCGTGGGCTGCACGGTCAGCGTCTCGTGGCCTTTTCAAGATGGCGTGCCCCACGCTTCCGGTCGCCTCCACGGGTCCCAGCTCTGCAGGGACTTTTGGATTGGGCTGGGAAAAGGCAGGCAAGCTTGATCTCGTCGATCTCTGTCGCTCGCAACAAAGCAAGGGTCGAGGGCTGGATGGTGCCTGTTTGCACAGTGTGGTCACTCCTTGACCACAAGGGAGATTCTTCAGTCTTCTACTTTGAGTAGGATGTCGAAGGGTCCAGAATTCGTTTCTTATGTTTCTTCAGGATGATCTGAGTTGCATTGGCACTGCTCTCACTCTTATTCGAATCTGGTGGGCTGGACATCCTGCTAAGTCCCCTCCTATGGTTGGGACCCAGGAAGGGGGTGGTTACACCCCTTTCCTTTGATCCAGGCCGCGCTGGGACTGGGGCTGGTGTGCCCCAGAACCGGTTTGGCCGGATTATGCAATGGGCAGCCTTGTGCTCCCCAGGCAGTGTCTGGTTTCTTTGAAATCCTGGAGGCAGAGTGCGTGGTTTTATGTGAGATGGAGCTCTGGCATGAGCTGGGCCTGTCTGCAGCTGTCGGGAACAACTCCCTAAGCTGATCCGGGATAATGCCATACCATATACTCTTAAGTGCCTTATAATCCTCGCGGCTATATAGCAACTTTGGTTTGGCTTTATCAAAACATGTTGTGTAAGGTGTCATACGAATTGGAATACTACCCCCTCGCCAGTTCTTGCGACGGGGGTAGCATTCCACCCTTCTAGAGGGAGAAGACATGTTACTTTACTGAAACGTGGTTGATTTAAAATGAGCCTCAGATCCACAAAATGGATGCCTCTGCCACAGACACGGGTCTGGCCTCCTGCTGCTGACCGAAACTCAGCAAATGGTGGCCTGGACAAAGGGTTTCCTGTCGCAGGGCGGTGTCAAACCACCCCAGACAGGAGATAGTGGATTGTAGCAGGGAGGTTTGAAAGAAACCAGACACTGCCTGGGGAGCACAAGGCTTCCCCTTGCATAATCCGGCCAAACCGGTTCTGGGGCACACCAGCCCCTGTCCCAGCGCGGCCTGGATCAAAGGAAAGGGGTGTATCCACTCCCTTCCTGGGTCCCACCCATAGGAGGGGACCTAGCAGGTAATCCAGCTCCTTAGATTGGTATAAGATTTGGAGCAGTGCCAACGCACTCAGATTATCCTGATGAAACATTTGAAACGAAACTCTGTACCCTTCAACATCCTACTCAACGTAGAAGACTGAAGAATCTTCCTTGTGGTCAAGGAGTGACCACCCTGTGCAAACAGGCACCATCCAGCACCTCGACATCTGCTTTGTTGCAGTTCCCGCCGAAACTCGAGCAACAGAGATCGATGAGAGCAAGCTTGCCTGCCTTCTAACAGCCCGATCCACAGTCCCTGCAGAGCTGAGACCCGTGGAGGCGACCGAAAGCGTGGGGCACGCCATCTTGAAAAGACCAAGAGACGCTGACCGTGCAGCCCACGAGTGACCCTCGAAGCTGTATACCGGGGTTTGAGAAGCCCAACCCTGAGCCACTCTTGCACCGAAGCTCACCCCTCTACCCTCGACGAATGCTGCGTAGGTCCCTTCTGCTTTCTTTGGCTCGATGCGCTGGCCCAGTCACTTGCCAGCTGGCTTGTGGCCCCTGTGCTGACGAAAACCTAAAACCGACTTGTGATTCTAGTTGCCCAGACTTGCACCAGCTCCTCTGAAAAGGAGCACCCGCTCTGACCCTCCTGGTCCGAGTGAGAAGCAATCTTCCATTCCAGCGTGGATTGCTCTTGCCAAGTGTTGTTTGCTCCGATATTGAAGCCACCAGCGCCGACGGTGAGAGCCTGCGTGGAACAGCTCATGACCCACTCCTGGATATCGCAGATGCCCCAGAGCCCACGTGGCAGCGGAGAGAAACTCCTCGACAACCACCTGATTGCGCCCGACATTGCCTGGTTTCGTCCTGGTTCCACCCTGGTAACTGCTGAGTGACCCAGACTCTGTCCCCTCTGCTTTCAGGTACTCTTCTACACTGATCCACCCTTGGATCACACCGGACACTTCTCCTTCACATTGCCTGCAGCATCTTCAACTACAAGCACCAACTACGTGCGTGACAAAACCCGACGCCACTACGACCCTATGCACCCGCTTCCTGTGGGTGAGGTAACATTTCAACGCCAGTGTTACCACACTCGTACACACCTCTAGGGTCTGTATTTAAAGTTTTGTCCATCTAGGTTCAGCGGAAGTATCCTTAAACTCTATCTGTGTAACTTTTACGCACCATTGACTTTGCATTGGTGCATGCGTGTGCTTTAAGCGCTGCACCCGAATCCCGTGGGCTTTTCCCGACTTCAGCATTGCTTGTCCCGACTGCTCCCAGCGATTCCCTAGGCCCTAGGCCTACCCACAGTTCGATTGGTATCTCTTAAACCACTTTCTTAATATATGGTTTGAGTGGCCACCCGCCCTCATCCATAATTGTGCAACTTTGCATATTATACTTTGCTTTTGATTTAACGCTTGTGGCCCTTTGCTCATAAGGAGTACTGGGGATTATTTTAAAAATAAACACATATATTTTTATAATATATACTTGTGTGGTGTCCTTTCATTTGATATTACAGGATTGTGATTGGTAAAACAGCTCGCTTAACACGACCTCTTGAGTTTAGCCTTTAAGGCTGCTTAGTCTATGCTACCATTAAGATAGCTTGTCTATAAGGTTGACTTACAACCAGACACCATAAGGGATTGTTTGGACTGATACAAGGTGGTTCCAGAATTGGAAACATCATATATCAGGCCAACTTCTCACACTACATAAACCTGGTGGCCAGCATTCGTGTAAAACCATTCTTTACACAGTCCACCACAAATGGACAAGGGACAGTGCTCCTGGGCCTGCCCTTCAGCCCAGAGATGCCTTGAGAACAGCAGACACTGCGTACAGATGCAGCCCAGGGACGCAATGCAAGCCCTGCCTCCCTGCGAAGCAGAGGGGCAATCCCAAAGCCCGCACCCTCCACTTTCACACCATAACGTATGGGATACTTTGGAGCCCCCACCACACTTCGAGGGGGCACACGTTCCCCATCTGTTAGGCTACGGACACAGCTCACCCCCTCCTACCTGGGGCATTGTGAGCCTTGACTGTCACCGTGTGCACATGCCTAACACTGGACCCGAACACCAGGCCAGGAGACCAACAGGATGCCAGCAAAGTTTCTCGTTCGAGGTTCAGGGAGAAGGAGGGCCGAGCATTGGACCGATCATTCAAATCACCCCAATCAACACCATCCACCAAACTACTGTCTCGAACGCAGTCCACCAAATCACCCGCAAGCCAACGTGTGTTCGTACGACGAATGCAAGATAAAAGCCATCATTCAACTTGGAGGAAAAAACGCCTAATTTCGATCTCAGTATGACAAGGGGCGGGACCCTCTCTGTTAGTAGGGCTTCACGTGTGTCCCTTTGAATGTGTGGAAACAAACTGTGTCAGTTGGTTTCAGAACACGCAGGGCCAGTGTTGGTACCCCGAGCTCGTGTGGTGCCACCTCGCAGTGGGCGAGCCCCTGAGGCCCATCCGAGTGTGTGCACACACCAATCACCAATTATTAAACAATGATCACCAATGATGAGCCTCTGAGGCCCGGGCAGGAGGGGGCCCACTCCAGGCATGCATGCATGCCCTGCACACCATCCAATTCACTAAGAGGCCTGGCACCGAGTGCGCACTGTGCATCAGGCACCATTCACCCACAACAAGCCAGGGTGCCCCCTGAGCGCTGAGCCCCCCCGCAACGCCAGGGCTGCGTTCCGCCCCTGTTTTGAAGTGCATGCCCATTTAAAACACTGCCCCTGTTGCTGCACCGGTTTTTCCGTCATTTAAATGGAAAAAAATAAGTGCAGGTACTCACCAACTTTAATGGCTGGGTGGGGCCATGGGCATGGTTAAGAGGTAAACCTTTAATTTGAGATATTCTTGTTGTGCAACTGTGCACAATAATACAACCACACTTCTGTAGAGTATTCTTTTTGTCTATGCATAGGTACAAAAGGTTATTATTAAAAGTAACTTTTACATTTCCTGTGGGCGATATAATATGTCTCTGCAGATATGGCACATTAACACCATTTGTATTTTCACAGTATGCACAATTATTGATACGGTGAGCAATTTGTGAACGAAACAAGCCTAATGTTCAGCGATGATCCCTTTTTAGTAAGGGAACTGGAGAATCGTGAGGGCAACAGAAATGTTGCCTCACTGCAAGTTAGTATAAGGAGTGATACAGAGTGATACAGAGTGAAGAGACAGGGTAATGTGCCATTGAAAGTAGCATAGTACATTGCCAGCTGTTTTGAAGGTTGAAGCTGTGGAACAGTTATTGGTGAGAATCCAACTCTCAGAAAAAAGTGTTTTCCATTTGGAGCAGATTTTATACTTGCATTTATATCTTTTCTATTTGTTTATAGATCAGCATTCAAATAGTAGCAGCAAAGCATACAATGCTTCTATATTAGAATGGATTGCTTGAACCCCTACAAAATTCTAGCAGGACTCCTATTTAAATACTTAACCACTAAAATGTTATGTTAGAGTAGCCAGATGACCAAGTAAAAAAAATACAGAGCCTTTCCTAGAGTCTCCCTTCCTGATGCATTGCTACATGATCTCCGTCACACCCTGCTGCAGGAGTTTATTTTCTGAGCTAGAATGAGGCTAGCTAGTTTGTGGGCAGCGCTGCCTATAATGGCCAGAGGTAGCGAGGGTAGCAGGCCGCAGGCTCGCACCGGCCCGGGCCACCGCATGCTTTGTTATTACCTTCCCTCTCCCGTTGAATTCAATATTTTACTGCAGTGTCTAAATAAATAGCATAGTCTGTGTCCGGTATTCATGGCGTCCAATTAAATGGCACAGATTACTGTCGATATTTTAGGGCGTCTTAAAATGCAGTGAATTTCTTCAACGATTTAAACTAAAGGAAACGGCCAGTGCAAACATAGCAGTTCTATGAGTAAAGTGTGGTTCATATCAACCAGGTGCCTTCCCAGACACCTGCTAACAAATGCGCCACATCCTAGCTTTATTCTGAGTTTGCCTGCGCCCCCGTCATTCATGCAGTGGGGCAGATTTACAAGCCCCTTGCTTCTCTTTTGAGCCGCCGTTGCGTCACTTTTGTGACACAGCGGCGGCGCAAAAGATGCGCCATGGTGCGGGCTATCTACAAAGTGATGCATCTGGGAGATGCGTCACGTTGTAAAGCCCTGCGCCTTAAGGAGGCATTTCGGTGCAGGGGGGGCGTTCCGGCACAGGAACACCTCCTAAAAGAGGCTGAGTAAAATGTACAAGATTTCACTCAGTCACTTTTTGGCCAATTCTACGTCAAAACCCTGCGCCTGCTTGAAGCAGGCATAAGGATTGACGCAGCATTAACTAGATAGGGCCCCCCATAGCATTGCTGGAGCTGCATCGCGCATGCAACGCAACTCCAGCAATGCGACACCTTTACGGTACAGATGCGTGACGCATCTGTGCCATTTTTGCCCCATGGTGCGCCACATTGTAAATGCGGCACATCATGGTTGGCAGAGGCATGGCGCTCAATTACTGGCGCATCCCTGCTAATTTGCAGGGATGCGCCAGTAATTGTAAATATGCCCCAGTATGTTTCTGCTTTGTTTTTCATTTATGTTACTGCGCATGTCACTGGCGGCAGTTGAGTGAGTCTGCAAGTCACTCAGCTGAATATAATGACATTCTGAACTTCTTCCGAGCTGCATTACCTATTTCCTGAAATTTTAGCTAGAGTCTGGTAAATGGAATTCGTTTATATTTCTTATGATTTGTAGCAGTTCACTGGTTTTCACGCTACTCAAATGTGTGTAATTTCTGATATTGTTTCCCTCATCTTCATTGCTTGATTTTGCTCGCAAGACAGTGTTACTCATAGTCGTTGAAATGTCGCTCATAATTACTGAGAAATTAATAAAATGGCACACATGGCAAATATGACACATTGGCAGCTATGGCGCATGGACACAAGCATTTTGTCACAGATACTCACCATCCAGTACTGGAATTCCATGAAATCTATGGATGATGATATGCGTATAATGCAATAGAAGGAGAATACTATTAATTGATGTTCACCCTACTGAGTTGAAATCTACTGTTTGTTTCTAAAGACTTTCTGGCGATCCTGCAGATATGACTCAATCATTTTTCCTATAGATTTTATTTTGTAAGACATTAAAAGAATTATGTAATTCCGGTCGTATAGGGTCCCTCAACCCCTGACTCTTTTTGTGTTTGGGTGACTATTGGGTAATATAGGGGAGTTCCAGTTGTAGGGACATTCTGGTTCTCGATTTACTCATCATCCTGTCATTATTTTGTTCTTCCAGGTTTTATATTGCATTCTTAGAGCCCGATTCACAGAACTAACTTAAACAAAATCCTAAACTTACTACTTTTGGTATTCACAGAAGTTAGGACTTTGTCTTAAGTTTGTCTTAAGACAGA
Source organism: Lissotriton vulgaris (assembly GCF_964263255.1). NCBI lineage: Eukaryota > Metazoa > Chordata > Amphibia > Caudata > Salamandridae > Lissotriton > Lissotriton vulgaris. The sequence goes on from NC_141688.1 coordinate 275,104,910, forward strand.
CTTAAGACAGACTTAAGAAACAATCCTAACTTGAGTCTGTCTTAAGTCTGTCTTAAGACAAACTTAAGACAAAATCCTTACTTCTGTGAGTACCAAAAGTAGTAAGTTTAGGATTTTGTCTTAAGTTAGTTCTGTTATTCGGGCCCCCCAGGGTTCTAGCCCATGGGAAGTGGGAAAGTGGGAGTTAATAGGCAAGGGCATACACCTAACAGTTTATATTTTATGTTTGTTTTCATGCTTAAGAGGAAAACATTCTATAAAAAAAGCTCATAATATTCTTGTTGATGCATTTTATACCGAACCTGCAGTACTGAGAATTGATGCAATCAGCTTGAAGGTGCCCTTGGACGACAGCTTTTGTGTTTCTCTACTTCCGTTTTCCCCGGATGCTGTTATCACCTGGAGTTCTGTCAATGTCTCGTGGTTACAGGGCTCTTGGTGGCATAGGGATTCAGTTTGTGGTATTTATGTCTCGCTCCCACAATATTGTACAGCCAACTACTCAACTGCTTGCACTTAAACGTAACAGGGACAGTATAGAGCGAGTTCTAAACCTGTGATCTAGGGTCCCTTGGGGTCCGTGAGGCTTATTCAGGCAGTCTGCATTATGCATGGGCGCAAAATCCGTTCCGCTCGCGGAATTTGCGGATTGTCGGCAAATTCGCAATCCGCAAACTCCCGCAAATTTGCCAAAAATCCACGAATCCGCGAGCGGAACGGATCCGGGGGGCAAAAGTTCAAGCTTCAAGCTTGTAACTATTTTAGAATGGGGCAGGCAAGCTGCCAGCGCCATTCTAAAATAGTTACTAAGTTAGCTTCAACAGAAAGCACTAATAGTTGCAGGTGCTCGAGTTTAACTGAATTCGAGCACCTGCTTCATTTTATCTGTTAGTGCTTACTGAGGAAGCTAACTTAGTAATTATTTTAGAATGGCACTGGCAGCTTGCCGGCGCCATTCTAAAATAAAACAGGAGAGGGGCAGAGGGCAGAAGGGCACAACAACAAGTGGGGCAGAGGGCAGAAGGACACAACAACGAGTAGGGCAGAGGGCATAATGGCACAAAAACGAGTGGGGCAGAGGGCAGAATGGCAAAAAAAGAGTGGGGCAGAGGGCAGAAGGGCACAACAACGAGCGGTCTCACACAAAAAAACCCGCGAACACGCAAAGCACCCCTCGAACACGCAAAGCGCCCCGCGAACTCGCAAATCGCCCCGCAAACACGCAAAAAAAATCCGCAAATTCGCACAAATTCGCGAATTATGCGGATCGCAAATTTGCAAATTTGTGAATTGCGAATTCGCAAAATTCGCCCATACTTAGTCTGCATTAGTTTAATAAAATAAATAAAAATGAAAATTAATACATTAAAATTCATAAATATATATCCAAATAAAGAACAAAACTGAACATTTGACAACTTTTCCAAATTTGATTGTGAATTGAAATAAATATTCCAATATTTGGGCACTTTTTTAGTGTATACATGATGTTTGTATTATTGAATTTTTGTGTATTGTTTTGAGGCTCAAATCATAGAAACTGCTTAGGCTGGGGGCTTCCAATAATGACTCACTAATGCTTCCTGGATTCCTATAATGATTCAGTGAGGGACTATAGTAGTCAATAGATTAAGAACCGCTGGTATAGACTAACAAAAATACTACTCATATGGAATAACCAATCATTATTAATTCACCCATACCTCACTAAACCATTCACTTTCTTCTGCACATATTAACCCATTCACTCGCTCATCTTCAGACTCAGTAACATGATAATTCCTGAGCTTGGTCTCACGTGCTTCACTCACTTTACGTGAGCCTTTACTTAGAGGGCAGAATGGCACAAAAACAAGTGGGGCAGAGGGCAGAACGGCACAAAATCGAGTGGGGCAGAGGGCAGAAGGGCACAACGAGCGGTATCGCATAAAAAAAAACCTGCGAACACGCAAAGCACCCCGCGAACACGCAAAGTGCCCCGTGAACTCACAAATCGCCTTGCAAACACGCAAAAAAAATCCGCAAATACGCACAAATTTGCGAATTATACGGATCGCAAATTCGCAAATTTGTGAATTGCGAATTCGCAAAATTCGCCCATACTTAGTCTGCATTAGTTTAATAAAATAAATAAAAATGAAAATTAATACATTCAAATTCATAAATATATAAACAAATAAAGAACAAAACTGAAAATTTGACAACTTTTCCAAATTTGATTGTGAATTGAAATAAATATTCCAATATTTGGGCACTTTTTTAGTGTATACATGATGTTTATATTATTGAACTTTTGTGTATTGTTTTGCGGTTCAAATTATTGAAACTGCTTCCTGGATTCCTATAATGATTCAGTGAGGGACTATAGTAGTCAAAAGATTGAGAACCACTGGTATAGACTAACAAACAGACTACCCGTATTTAATAACCAATCATTATTAATTCACCCACTTCATACTTCACTAAACCATTCACTTTCTTCTGCACACATTAACCCATTCACTCGCTCATCTTCAGACTCAGTAACATGATCATTGCTGAGCTTGGTCTCGCGTGCTTTACACACTTTACGTGAGCCTTTACTCACTCATAAATCTGGGCACTGAATGACACTAATTTGGCTGGTAATGGGAGCTCTCAGATTTCTAAAAGTAGGCAAAGTCTCTGGGTGAAATGCAAGGGAAACATTTGCAGAAACACTGATTCGAACAGCGACAGCCTCTTTAACCCTGGCTGTCTCTATACCGAGTCAGAGCTATTTTTCTCCCTTCATGCTGACCCATTAACTTGATTGGACGCAAATCTGCTGATTGGGCTTGTGCTTTTGTGTGAACTTGGACGCTGTAAAGCGCTCTGATATCCCAGGGCTTGCTAGCGCTATAAAAAAAACCTCTTAAATAAATAAATAACTTAACCAAAAGCTTGTAATGTAGAGCAATCCCGCCCTCCCGTATAGATTCTCATGCTCACAGTTTATTTCATTTACAGGTTGAGGGGATTCAAGGCCATTCTCCTACCCACATACATGCAATTACACAGCTTATCTCTAAAATAAATATTACTTGTGTGAAGTGAACTGTGCAGCTCAAATTGATAACAAATATTTGGCCCGCAGTCAATTGCTTCTGTCATCTTGGAAAGAACAGGCTCAAGACTGGAGATTGCACGTTTCTCGCCTCAGCCTTTGGACGCCAGCGGCCATGTTGGACTCCTGTTCTTGTCACAACAGCCCCTGGACAACCAGATGCAGCCAGAGGACAGCAGTTGTCCAGCAGCAGCCAATCCGACAGCCAAGAGCGAGACCCAGCGCAGATTGGTGTAAACAGATGGGGTTCACACATTGCAGGCAGCCCCCAAGCAGGGATAAAACATGTTTAGAAATCTTACAGAGAGGTGCCAGGCACAGAAGGCAGGACTGTGCAGTGCCCTGCAGACCTTTGAGGACTGAATGACAGCTGTGCAGATCTTAACAACTGCAGTGCTCTTAGAATATGACAAAAGAAACAATCTTCATTTTAGAGGCGATGTAGCAGCGGCTAGCATATATAATTGGTTAGAATGGACGAATAGGGAGTACGAGGAAAGATTATGTTATATGCACCTTTCCAACTCCACTGTTCATAGCAGCGAAGACACTATACAGACAAACTAAGAGGCATATTAGCAACAACTTGCGATAATTATCGCAAACCGCGCTTAGTGCAATTTATTTTATAGCCTCCTATCGCTGGATTTCATCGCGGAGATAAAGCAGTATTACCAACCTTCATCTCCACAGCGATAAAAAATCGATCGATAGAGGCGAATCCCATGTTTAACGTGAGATTTCTAGCGATCAAAATCCTATTGCTAAGGAAAATCTCGCTAATAGGCAGGTGGGGACTTAGCTGTAGAATCCACCTCCCATTGACTAATATGGCTAAATCAGGTTTTTAGCAGGTGTAAATCCCGGCGCTAATCGCGATTAGGGCGCGTTTTTTTATCGCGTTGCGGGTATTGCTAATAGGTTATAGCTGTGTTAGCGACTGCTTTTAGTCGCTACCAGTTTGGGTACGCCCACTTTGCATGTCATTAGCGATATATATTGCTGACATGCAAAGTGGGCTCCAAACCGTTTGCTATCGCCTGGATGCTGTCGCTAACTGCTGTTAGCGATGGCTTGGTAATTGGGCGATAAAAAAATTGCCCCTTTATCGGCAAAATGTGCCGCTAAAGCGGCGATGACACCCTTGCTAATATCCCCCCTAAATACTTTCCCAAATTTATCTTGGAAAAAAAACAGGAGAAATGAACTGCAGAAGGTAGAAAGCTGATTATTGCATAAATCACCAAATTGTATCAAAGCCACCCCCGCTTTGGCTGCTCCTCTGCTTCTAAAATTCTGATTTATAGCTTCCCTCATTTTTCAGCTGACGAGAAGCATTTTCTTGCTCATTTGCCATGCTGGCTGGCTGTGGTCTGGAGCGCCCTTGGAGAGCACCTGGGGGGTTGTTAGGAGTTCTCAAACAGCACACACAAATGCCATGTACCTGCTGAAAGTGAATTGAGCTGAAAATTACAGCACAGCGAGTACAATAAGAGAGCTTTTCTAGCTCCATGCCTTCCTCTGTGGCCATTATTATGTCTTGTAAACAAACTGTCTCAAAGCAGCTCTGCAGCTGGCTTTGTTTTGTTCTAGAAGAGTGTTCTCTGTTCCCCTCCACAACTGTGGCTCCATCCCCAACACTGGCAATCCCGCCTCCATCACCCTGGATTGTGAGTGAGCACTGGGCAGAGAACGGTGGTAAGAGGGGCAGAAGAAGACTGATAATTACTACGGATCGCAAAGGCATGTGGGAAGGGGCCTTCTTAGTATCAGGCCTGGTCGAGGCCCATCAAAGTGGGAAAGGCCATGGGCACTAAATTGCTGGCTACAAAGGTTGTATTATTATGGTATTTTTCTGTAGTGCGCCATACAGAATCTCGAGGCAGATTTACAAGCCCCTTACCACAGTTCTGCCACGGTTGAGTCACTTCTGTGAAGCAGCGGCATTGCAAACAATGCGTCACGTTGCAACATGTTTACAGTGTGATGCATCTAGGGAGATGTGTTATGTTGTAAAGCCCTGGGCTACATTATACCTGCGTCAGATATAATGTATGCAGGGTGGGCGTTCCCACGGAGGAAAGCCTCTTAAAAGTGACGCAGTGAAATCTACAAGATTTCACCGAGTGACTTTTACAACGCCACTGTGTCAAAACCTTGCGCCTGCTTGAACCAGGCGTAATGAGTGACACCGCATTTTAGGAATAGGCCGCCCCTGAGCATTGCTGGCGTTTCGTCCCGCTTGCGACAAGACTCCCACAATGCGCTACCCTTACGACAAAAGATTGGACACCCATCTGTCTATCCTTGCGCCATGGTCCGCCGCATTGAAAAAAAAAGCACCTTCGGTGGAGCAAGGGTATTTTTGCATGTCGCACCTTTACTGGCGCATACCGGCTAATATGCAGGGATGTGCCAGTCCCTGTAAATCTGCCCCTTGGTTTCTAAGCGCTATAAATACCGTATTTACATTAACCGATTTATTGGTACATTATTTACCTACTGGGACGGATTGAAGGCTGAGCTGGCTTTGTTGAGATGTACATTTTTTACCTTCTTCTTGCTACAGGTGACAGTGGCACACATCTAATTCACTGAGCAATCATGCCTACAGTTGTGCATCTAGAACAAAAGGAGTGGATGTCCCTGTACATGGGTGCAGAGTCTCGCCAAGCAGGTTGGTTGAAGGTGATTTCCTGCTCCCATAATTGAGGTGAACAGAGTGACCACCATCGAAACGCAATCCCTGGCGGTGGCGCGGCAGTCCAAAGCTCACGATATGCTGGGGGTATGTACAATACTTGTTTACTGACCACTAGCGGTGTCATGGAGGTTCTTTACACCATGAAACTGCGGGCGGTCAGGAAATAAAGGGGGCCCTTCAGGGCCCATCTTGTTCCACACGTGTTGTTGCATGCAGGGGGGCACATGTTGAGTCTCCCAAATGCATGCACCCCCAGCATAGTATGGTCATCGATGACATGCCGTGGAGGAACGTGCTATGGCACTCCTGCAGCGATATAGCATTAAGGCTTACATTGAGCCTTTTTATTGCACCGCCACGTGACTGCCATGCCGCCCACATGTGAGATGGTAGAACCAGGAGACTAGAGTTCTAATCATGGCTTCCTCACTGAACAGAATTGTGTGCTTTTGGGAAAAACCATTTAACTCCTAGAACGGACTTCACTTCCTTCATCTGTAATAATGAGGAATATTTTGTAAAATGCAGGACATAATGTAGATTAATTTTGCTGCGTGCCATGCCTGACCCTCGGCCTATGCAGGACCCGTACTTTTGCCCAGACAAAGCGGAAGGAGGCTGCTGGTTTTAGGCAGTGGTTTCTTCATGCCAACAGGGGCCACCAGCCTGGGGACAGTGGACCCAGATCTAGGTCAAGTGAAACTAGAGATGACAGTGAGGTCACAAAGATAGAAATGATCCTGTCTGTTTCTGTAGCAGATGTGGATGTGACTGTAGAACCATAACTAGGATCACAGGATGCTCACTAGACCCAGTTGTGTGATCTTAGGAAACTGACTTTATTTTCTAGACAGGTGAATCTGTTTGTGCTGTGGTGCTGGTGGTAAAGTAAGACACACCTGCCAAGTGGCCTTGTCAAGAGCACAGGAGACGCCTGCCTGCGGCCCTAGGGTAGCTGTTTTATTAGTAGTCATACAGAGGAACAGCTGGCTGCTATTGCTCTGTCATGCCAGGCTGGTTTTGAAATAACCAGTGGGCGGTGCTTGTAAGTTTTTGCACCTACACGTGCCTTCTGTGTCCTGCGGAGTTTCTGCAGCTGCACACTGGTTTTAATTGGCATTACCTTAAAGTTTAGATGTAGTCAAGAGGCCTGAGGCAGCAAAGTGCCTGAGAGGGTCCGGAGGCCTCTCTGAAAAGCAGGAGAGAGGAACCTGCTTAAAAAGCCAACCGTGAATAGTACTTAAACATCCAGCAGTTCCTGAGATGAAAATGTGATGTTTTTAATCATGTCAATTCCTTGTGCATTTACAACACCCTTATGACTGTATTTTGACAATTTTACGTATTGTTTGCACGGGCTTGGGGGTCTCTGGAGTTAATGTGGGATGAGAAATGGAAGGGGGCAGTCGCCTAATGTCTGTGTGTGACAATTCTTGGAAGACAAATCAACCATGAACACATACCATGTGACTGCAAACAAATAAATAGGTTGTCTCGGTCGTGCATTTTCTGATTGCATGTTTTGAATGTAAAATGTAAAAATGCTAATTCTTTTGCAAGTACTACAGCTAGAGGCTACAAGCAATTATCTAGGCATTAAGGGGCATATTTTACAAGGGCATTGCGCCACAGGAATGTCACTTTTAATGACATTGCTGTGGAACAATTCCCTGCTCCATATGTACAAGGTTGCATTAGGATTACTGACATAATATCAACACTATTAATATCCAGCAACAAAAATATTGCCATTCTATGTTTATTTAAGAAAATACCCAAATATAAAAAAAATATTGCCAGTAAAAATACAGATAAATCTAATCTCAAAAAAACAAATATCACAAACAAAAATATTGTAATTATTAAATAAATATACAAAACAAAAAAAATATAGACCATAATATTATCATACACACACAAATATTTACATCTTAAAAATAATAAAAAATAACCCAACAAATAATATTAATTATATAGACAATAGTACACACTGACACAAAATATTTAACTAACTAAAAATATTTTAATATGAAAATAAAACACCACTACACAATATTGAACCTCACTCACATCTTTAAATAAATAAATTTAACAAAGTTAATAAATTAAAATAAATATGATATATAATTGACCACAATATTTTTACATTAATGAGCATTTGCCATATAAGGAAACAACTGCCAAAACAATTAAACCCACACTTCAAAAGACATTGAAAAATAACTACAAACCAAATACACCAACAAAAATGACACTGCAATTAAATAAACACCATATAAACAAATCAAAAATCTGTATTATAACAGCAAAGACCAGAAGAAGCTAAATCTCTGCCGTATTTCTTCAAGAACATCACACTTCCATATCTAAAACTTCTAATTCAACTTTCAATGTAGCAAAATAAAAAGAAACGAATCTTAAACAAACTAAAAAAATAACCCAACCTTCCTATTGACTAAGGGCCAGATGTAGGTGGCCCAATACCGGTCGGTAACGGCCGAAATTCAGTAATTTCGGCCCTTACCGACCGGTATTGGTTATTCGGGATGTAGGGGACCAAAAAGTAGCTGAATCGGTATATATACCGAATCGGTAAATTTACTGAATCGGTAAAGTTACCGAATCGGAAACTTCACCAATTCAGTAAAGTTTCCAAATCGGTAAAGTTACCGAATCGGTAAATAAGAAATGGTAAAAATAAATTTCCAGATATAGGTCCCCTTTTAAATACCGAATTTGCATGAAATTCGGTATTTAAGAGTCGGTCTTCACTATGGATTGAAATCCGTTGGTAAGCGGGTGCAGGCTTTAAAAAAGGCCCCAAAATGCACCACTTTCACCAGAATGGCGATATTCTATGTCATTGCGAGGCGGCTACGGCTCCAGGCAGAAGGAGAGAGGGTCTGGAGGAGGGAGGAGCAGGTGTACAGGCAGAGGATCACACTATTCCAGCTAACTGAGCCTGAGTTCCTACAGAGGTACAGGCTGCCCCCAAAAACAATCCTGGACCTTATCAGGGACCTCCACCCACTTTTGGACCATCCAACCCCAAGGGCGCACGCCATCCCACCCCATGTGCAGGTGCTGTGCAGCCTACACCTGCTTGCATCTGGGAGTTACCAGAGTGTGGTAGCTGCGGTAGGTGAGGTGTCCCAGATCTGTCTGTCCCGTTTCTTTCAAAAATTCCTTGATGCCATGTTGCAGAGAATGCATCACTACATCAGCTTCCCTGCAACGCATGCAAAACTGCGAAGGACAAAGACAGACTTTTATCAGATGGCGCAATTCCCTAACATCATTGGCTGTATTGATGGTACCCACATACCAATATGCCCACCTGCTGCCACATAGTACATTTATCAGAACCGTAAATCCACCCACACCATAAATGTACAGGTGATCTGTGATTCAAAGTACGTGATCACTGACATAGTAGCCAAATTCCCAGGGAGTACCCACGACTCCTACATCTTCCAAAACAGTGGGATCTACGCACTCCTGACTGCGGGGGAATTCGGCGAAGGATACTTGCTTGGTGAGACACTGTGTAAAACTCCCTTGATACGTATTTCAGGTGGATGTGTGTGTGTGCATGTGAGTAATGTTTTTTCTTCTTACTATTAGGGGACAGTGCATATGCCCTCCGGTCCTTCATCCTCACACCCTACCTCAACCCTACAACACCAAGTCAGAGAAGATACAACAGGGCACACAAAACAACATGAAACATTGTGGAGCGCACCTTTGGCATGTGGAAGAGCAGGTTTCGCTGCCTCCACAAGAGTGAAGAGGCCCGCCAGTACACACCAATCACCTGCTGCAAGATGATTGCAGCCTGTGCAATACTGCACAACCTGGCGGTCAAGAAGGGCACAGAAGTGGATATCTCTGATTATGAGGACCATGATGACGAGGAAGCATTGCCTGAATCACACACATCTGGAGTTGCAACACAAACTGATGGCAGACAAAGACAGGAAGAGGTCACACACAAATGTGCAGCAAGTTTTTAACTGCAATGATGCCAGTCCTGGTACACTTCACCATGAACTGTGAAAGTTATTTCCCTCCTCGTTTCCCAGTACCACTTGGAGGTTGCTCATCCTTCTCACTGTCTTGCTGGCCTGTGGCCTCAGCTTGGCGCCTGCTCCTCCTAGTTTCTGGGACAAGGGTGCCTCCAATGCTGCTCCTGCTTGTGCTCTCCTCACTTACAGGCACATCCAGAGCAGCTCTGTGTGCAGTTTGGGCATTCAACAGCGTCTCAAGAGCACTGGTCATCCTGCCCATGCCCCTAGTGACCTCATTGATGTTTTGGGTCATGTCCTCCTGCATGTTACTGCTTCTCCTGCATAAAAGGGATGTGGCAGTTGCCAGGCGGTTGATGGCTTTACTTTGGCCATGAGCACGCTGCCTTTCCTTGTGCCTTGCAGCGAAATCATTGTCTAGTTTGGTGCATAGCAGCTGCACCGAGTTGTCCCTACAACCCTCTTCTGTTCAAACTATGCTAGGTTGCCTGCACATTGGCAGATATAGGACTATAGTTAATAAGTGCAACTGAAATTGAGAGGTACCCTAACTCTTTTGTAAATACAACTTTATTGTTTTTTACATTCCATGTAGATAATGACAAAGCCCTGATGAGATTTCGGGATCGAAACACGTTGGCAAACGGGGAGCAGCAAATAGTCTATCACAGTATCTATTAATATCTGATGTGTAGATATATTGTTTTCATTAATTGAACTCCTCATTGTTTCACTTTGTCCATTCATTTTGGCATTTGAAGTGTACATAATGTGTTGTTTTGTTTAAAGTTGTTTTTGCTCGGGATGAATGATTGATATTGATTAATTAATTTTGATTCGTTTTTTCTGTTACATGTATATTTCTAATGATAATGTACAGTGTTGTAAATAGATCAATGTACAGTGGTCTTATTTTGCATCTATGAATCTTTGAAAACAATCTAAAAATATAAAATTGGTTGGTTTGAATAAAAATACCTTATCAAACTAAATAAATTGTAGTTTGACTCTTGAAGTAAATTCTGAATAAGGGTAGAGTAGGCATTTTCGTTTTTTCTCGATAAAATAAGGTCCAGCCTACTCCATGCCCTGAAGGACCTAACTTCATAGATTTACAAAACTCCTCACTTACAGGCACATTCAGAGCAGCTGTGTGTGCAGTTTGGGCATTCAACAGCGCCTCAAGAGCACTGGTCATCCTGCCCATGCCCCTAGTGACCTCATTGGTGTTTTGGGTCATGGCCTCCTGCATGTTACTGCTTCTCCTGCATAACAGGGATGTGGCAGTTGCCAGGCGGTTGATGGCTTTACTTTGGCCATGAGCATGCTGTCTTTCCTTGTGCCTTGCAGCAAAATCATTGTCTAGTTTGGTGCATAGCAGCTGCACCGAGTTGGTAATTCCGCGCATCCCTGCTGCCATCTCTTTGTTGACTTGTACCAGCTCACTGATGCCCTTTCCTATTTCTCCAATGTTATTGTTCAGGGACCTCATCTGTCATTGGCATGCCTGGATGGCTCTTCCCTGCATCCTCTGTATTCTCACCATGCTCCCATCCAGACCACGGAACAAACTTCGACCCTCAACTGGTGCATCTGCCGGCCTTTCTTGGACTCTGCGGCGTCTTGCACCACTATGGCCCACCCCTGCACTGGAGTGCGTTGTACCAGAGCTAACATCTACAGGCAAGTTGTGTGGTACGTCACCCTCCATGTCAGCTGCTACTGACTCCAATTCTGGGAGTGGGTCCACGACATGCCTCCTGCCTGGTTGTGATGCAGGTGTCATATCATGCTGTGATGCTGGCATTTCTGGGGATGACAGCAGGAGAGGGGATTGAGATCTGCAAGGGGACGCCAGCAACTCTTGAGCCATTTCTGAGTCTTGGGCAGGAGGATGGCTACTTGATGCACCTGTGTCCTGTGGTACGTTGTGGGTAGTTGCACCTGCCTCCTGACTCTCCTCCCTCTCAGGTGGTCTGCCTTCAGTCTCCTGCGAACGCCTGTGAGACGTTTCACCTGTGGACATATGAGCATACATTAGCTAAGCGCTACTGTCTCACAGTCACTACAATTACATATTTATTACATTGCCTATATTCTGTATGTAGTTATTTCCTTAACTATTTTGTTGGTGTGCTGTATGACATGTCCTTACATTTCCTGACTACATATCGCATCATGCATTGGCCCTGTATAGTGCTAGCAGTACTGGACTTGGGTTCACTTACCTACTAAGGGTACAGGTAGGATGATGGTATTGGGGGGAATGCAGTGCATTTGTCTTACCTTTTTTGCTTGCAGCTCTGGCTGAGCTGTCTACTTCTACCAGTCTGCAGACGCTGTCTGGTTCAATGGTTGAGGCCACCATCTCCTCCAGGACAGTTAGGGTGGGTGCAGGGTTCTTGCCTCCGCCAGTTTTTGATGCCTGCTTGTGATATTCTGCAATTTCTTTTTGGTTTGGCTCCTCAGGTCACAAAATCGTTTTTTAAGGTCCTCTGTCACCCCAACTGCATTTACTTTGTCCAAAATGGTGAGCCAGATGTTTCATTTGGCTGATTCAGCCACAGTGAGGGACTGCCTGCCAAACAATTTGTGGTTCACCTTCACCACCTCCTCAGCAAGGACCTGGAACTCCATACTGCTTCATTTCAGTTTCCTCCTCCTCTCAGGCTGCTCTTTTTCTTGGGTGCTTGACATTTTACTGTTTTAAATGTGCACGAAACTCTTTCTGCTGCTCAGGGACTCAGCTCAGCCCCAACTGCCTCTCCAGAAGCTTCTAATTAGTTGCAGCTGCCTGTGTAGCCACTTCCTGGTAGGGAGGGGGAGGGTGGTAGCACCTGATTGGCTGCCTACTTATGTTTCACTTTTGTTTGCTTTCTGATTCGGTATTTACCGAATCGTTATTTACCGATTCGGTAATTACCGAATCGGTATTTCCCGTTCATTCCTATGGGCCTTTTGGGCCATAGGAATGCATGGGGAATACCGATTCGGTAATTACAGAATCGGTAAATACCGATTCGGTATTTTTCAATTGTCCGATACCGAATTTTACTGAATCGGTATTTTTTACCGATTTTTTAGCTACATACCATTTACCGATTCTAAAATACCGATTCGGTAAAATTCGGTATTTATGAATCGGTAAAATTGAATTACCTACATCTGGGCCTATATCTCCTCTACAGAATATCCAACCTACACACAACTAACTACAGACAACATCCAAGAAACTCCTCCGAAGAAAGTAGGTATGAATTAGAAAAATACTTATCCACTAACTAAAACTCCCAACCAGAAAACCCAACTAACTACCCACACCCACGATATGAAAAGTACTGTTAAACAACAGAGAAAACCCCGAGCACTGCCTCCAAAGACCAACAGAAAACTTTACAAGGTACATATTTTTTTTAACTGTTTTAGTACAATAAATACATGTAAAATATATTTACTATTTTCTAAATAATATTTCTCATCATAGTTCAAATATCACAATGACTGAAGGTGTAAAAATCTTAACATTGCACAAAGGGAAACTTTTACTATGCTACATGGGATATGTCTACACCCTACAGAAACAAACAGCCAACAAGATTAATTGGAAATGCAACAAATACTATTTGAATGCATATTGAGGGAGGGCAAGAAGGAAAACAACTGTAATAATGTGAAAGAGCATAACCACCATCCTAAAATAGCAGAAATAGTAGTCAGGTATGTTTTAGGAACTCTAAAAGAAGCTAACACTAGGACTCAGAAACCCACAACAGAAACTCTTAAGGATATCCTAACCAGAGTTCCTGAACATGTACTATTACCCCCAATCTAGACTTTAAAACGATTAATTTCTAGCACTAATAAAGCTACTACTGACCCCCTCAACTCCCCAAACATTCGAGCCTGATTACAATGCTGGTCAGAAAGCCTCCGACCGGCAGTCATATTATCCTAGACTGCGTCAGAAGCCATCTGCCCAACTAAGGGGCCGATTGCGATATTCCCTGAATGGGATTCGGCTTCTGCGAATCCAATTCAGTTCCTCTGTTCCCGACCAAATCAGTCACCTTTCCGGACAACCGAGTACGATCCAAGGATGCTGTCTGGGATGTCCGACTATGTTCCGAACGGGTTACAGGCAGCCCGAGTCATCCGGAGCTGAATAGTACAGCCCAATAGAGACGGTTTCCGAATGAGCGAGTACGATGACCGATTCGGAAAGGCGTTAGCACACAATTTGCCTGAGTCAAAACAGGTTCCAGGAGTGGTCTTTGGGGGCACGTTGCAGGCCCACCTTCACCAGGAGTGGCCAGTGGGGATAGCCAAGGCACACCTCTTTCCAACCGTGCACAATGTGGCTGACACCATGGAGTGCCTGCCACAGGGTGCTAGGTTTTACACGCCCACCCCTTTTTTCCAATGGGAGTCTGTGTTCTCGTTCTGAACACAGGCTCCCGTTGAAGTCAATGGGAGTCCGACTGCACCCATGGGAAGATTTACAAGCCACGTGCACCACGGGTGCGTAACTTTTTGTGTCGTACAGTTGCGCATTTTGCTGCTCCTATTTACAAGAACAGGAAAAGCCACCCTGCATGACTTTTCCTGTCCTTGTATATATGGCCCCTTTGCACGGAGCACTTTGCGTGTAAGTTGGGTTCCATGGGTTTTGCGGTGGGTTTTCCCATGCAACACCCTTGGAACCAGACACATTTCAAGATTTACTAGGAATTGTAAATCTGGAAATGCGTGTTAATGCTATGCCTTCCCGGGGCAGGCATAGGGAGGGACAACAAGGAGAAATGAATTTATTGCTCCTGGTTATCTTTTCCTCTTTTTATAAGTGCTGCATTCTGCAGCACACATAGAAAGAGGAAATCACCTCAAATGATTGTTTTTCTTCAGGAAGGGTTCCCTTCCTGCACATAAATCATTGAAACATTGACATTTTTCTACTTCTATGTGTGCTAAGGTGGTATGTGGTGCAATGGTGCCTGCGCTGGTGCATGGCGGCAGTCTGTGCTCCAAAGCAGGGGGAAGAACAGAGATGTGACTAATTGTTGTAAATTTGTTGCATCCTTGTGCTTTAAAAAAGTGACTCAGTGTGGTGCAGCCAAATGGCACTTTTTTTCAAATCTGACCCCAAGTCTGTAAGCCTCCGGAGACATCATAATTGGTCGGTAGGACCTCCCTGAATACGAATTGTTTGGAAAGCATTACTGAAATGAGAGTCTATCGCCCTTCAAATCAAATTAGGAGAGGATGAAAACGATGTTTGAGCCTTTGGATGGTAGGTAGGTACCTGATGGCTTCCTCCAAACAGCGTATTCTTCCAAGCTCCCTCTACGCGAATGTATTAAAAAAATGAAACTTGATTATTTAAAAAAAATAATTGTATTGAATATTTCAATGCCTAATGTAATTGCAAAGACATTTTTAATAATGTATACCAAATAAAAAACAATATTACACCACATTAATGAAATGAGAATTCAATATTTATTTAAACATATGTTAATTTCATTTTTAAATAATATTTAAACAATCCCTATACTCACTAAAATGTGTATTTTTATTTAATGTGTTGTAAATCTTGTTAAAATTTATGTTTTGAATTTATTGTAATTACCAATAATGTTTTATTAACTGTATAAAAGGGTAATTTATTAAGTGTATTACATTTTAAAACAATAAAATAATGAGTATGTTTTAATACGGTGAGTGTTTGTATTTTCAATTATGTTTATTTTTAATAACACATTTAGGCCCTGATTACGGTGTCGGTTGGAAAGCCTCTGCCTGACAGTCAGATTCTCCAAGACCGTCTCATAACTCATCCCCCTACTTAAAGCAGGTACACCGATCTTTTATTCAGAAACGGTTACGACCGGTATTGGGAGAGTCTGTGTCGGTCTGAGCAGATTCATACAGCTCTACTAACCTTGTTTCTAACTGACAGATTACTAAGTCAGATTCCGACAACCTTTCTGACTTGGTCTGTCAAACAAGAAAATGTTGTCAGATACTAACTCAGGGGGACCCTAGCAGGCCCCACTTCATTTTAAGTCCTCCGATTGGTAGTCAAGGAGATACCTAAGGGACCCCCTTGTAAAACCATGCACAGTGTGGCAGGAACCCTGGGGTTCCTGCCACAGACTGTAAGGTTCTCCGCAGACACCTATTTTCTCCATTAAAACTGTGTTGTTGGTTGGAACACAGGCTCCTATTGAAGTCAATAGGACTCCTTCCAAAATGTGTTTGGAAGCATCATAATCGATCGGTCGGAACCACCGACTGCGAGTTGGTCGGAACCTAATCCGACAATGAGAGTGTCCGTTTAGTTTCCGACCAACATCGTAATCAGGCCCATAATGTAGGCTGGAGTGGTAATAGTAAATTATATACGTTTATTAAAACAATAATTTAAAACCGGTTTAGATTTCATATAATTATGTTTTTTTTAAATTATAATATATGACAATTGAAATAGATAATAAATGAAAAGATTTACATTTAAATAATCAATTTATCTTTATGGAGAACATCAAAAGAAAAATTTAGTACATTTGACTTTATGTACAATATTTTGTGTGAAATTTTCAGAAAGTAAGACTAGAACACATTTTTTTTCTAATGTTACCTCTTTTGTTATATTTGAAAAAAAATTCTTAACACATTAACTAATTAAAATGTGTATAGTATATAATGCCATGGTTGGGAAAGATATACATTTTTTCAACTGTAAAAATATTTAATTGAGTTTTGTGCATGCATATATCCATTTCATTCCTATTTTGTAACAGTTTTACCATTTTTCAGATTTGTTTAAAATATTATTATTATTCATATATAGTGTACATTATCATTAAATATATATGTTTTCTGAACATTTTTGTGCTAATAATTTCTTTTTTGACTGATACTTAATATTTTTTTTATTAATAATAATATATTTCTACATTATAATATTTAATGTATAGGAAAACACATTACATAGATGGGTAAGCATTGTGTAAAAATACAGTACAACTTTTTCATATTTTCATAAACAGTAAATAATTATTTGCAATGATAAAAAGATATGATACATTTTTTAATGTATAGGAAAAATATTATGTATGTTGTAATATTTATTAATATATATTGTGCAATTTCTAACAAGATAAAAAGTATTTTTTCAATTTATAACACTGATATGTATTTCTAATATATTTTTATATTGAAGCTTTTCCTTTTACTTTAATGTCAATGCAGAATAGTATTTTTTTTAGTTAAATAGGCGGCTCTTTTTCTTTTCAGTAACTTGTATTTTTTAGTCCATCAGTGTTTTTGTTTGGTTGTTTCTGAAAGGAGAAGCTCGCGGTTGGAAGCTGTGTTGCATCAGTTAAGGCAAGTTTATTTTAATTACTTGTTAAGGTATTTAAAGAGTAGGGGAAGGTAGTTAGGACCTGTTTAGGGTGTCTACATTGTGTTTTTGGTTGCTGTTGTGTAGTGTACAAGTTAGGTTATTTTATTTGAAGTACAGTAAGTACGTCATAAGTCTAGTGTTAAGGTGTATTTTAGAGTGTTAGGGCCTGATTGAAGTGAGTGAAAGACCACCATCGACAGCCTATCAGTGGTGGTTTCACCGCCATCGTAAGCATGTTTTCCATCCTTCCCTAGGTGAGGGGGGGTGGGCAGATCGAGCGACCGCTGCGGATCTGAAAAACTATGTCAGAGGGCACTCCGATCCCTGCATTGGTGGTGGTGACTGCCTGGCACCGGTGTAGTGATTATGATGTCCCTCCCTGCCAGCCGTTTCATAGCGGGTTACCCGACATGAAAAGGCTGACAGAAAGGGTCGTTGGGGGCCCGTAGAAGGACCCTATTTTTCCGTAGCACTTAGTGTTGGGTTTTGGGGGCCATAAATATCCCTGTACCAAGTGGCATGTGCATTTTTTATGACTGCGTCATGTGTTGCAGCCAGAAGCACATCAACAATACAAGAAATACACTGTGTGACTGCCTTGATGGCAGTCGAATTGTAATTTGTGGTGAGGGACCGTGGACAGCCTGTAGGGCGGTCCTATCCCGATACGATGGCAGTCAGGTGAAAGTCCAATGGCCATCGTAATCAACCCCTTAGTTATATGTTGACTAGTATTTGTTAAGGAATTGTAAGTATGTTTCTGTTTGTTTTATAGTATTATTACTGTATATTTGTGTGGGAGGGATTTTTTTTTTTACAAGTACTGTTCGTAAACTTGGGGCTGGAAGAAGGTGTAGTTTTATTTTATTTTTCAAGAAAAAAGTTGGTTTTTATTGTTCTACACATTGTTCTACACTTCAGAGAATTGCTTTGAGGATCTTTCTCTGGACAGTTTTATTTTTTTCATTTTTAGGGGAAATTATTTACAATTAACTGTTGGATTTTACACAACTCACGATTTTTAAACTGCTCTGTGGAAGAAATTCTTCAGCTACAAAATAGTAAGATGTTTTAAATTATTTATAGTCAATGGGAAATGTTATACATGCATTTTTACTGCTATTTATTTAAATGATATGTTTATATATTTTTTTAATTTAGAAAGGATTATTATATATTTCGTTGTTTGTTGTGTTTTTAAATGAAATCTATGTTTTTTATATTTTCTAAGATAGATATTATTTTTATGTCAAATAATTATTTATTTATGTAAAATATTACTTGACATTATATTTATATTTTATATCATAAAAATAATTTTAAGGCTTAGTTAGGGATTTCATTTTCAGATTGATGCTTTTTATGTAGTAGTGGGAATTTTTTAGACTGTGGATTTTGCTATGGTTTCTAAGTGCTCTAATCCTATAGTGTTTGGGTAGAGCCTTACTTTGAATTGTAAATGCTCTTACATTGCTTTAGTGAGTTTTGGTAATTTATGACATGGTTGTGTTACAGATTGCTCTAGTCTTAATTGTTGGTAACTTTGTTCTTTTTAGATAGTTTCTAGTAATTTATGTATGGTAGGTAGGGTAATGGTGTATACATTCAACCATGGAATGTGGAATTTTGGTTGTCTTCTATGTACAGAGCTATCCAGGTGTCCTCAAAATAGTACACTAGGGGACTTAGTTTATGTTTATTGGTTTTGTAATAGGGGCTTTCAAATATTAAACTGTAGTGTACCAGAACTTCTATGTTTGGGACTTTGCCCATTGCAATATTTTTTTTATTTCATATGCAAAGTTGCTGCTAGTTACTTTTCTACACTTAGAAGGCTGATTACGATGACGGACGGACTTCAGTCTGTCTGCCATGGTTTCGTATTTGGGACCAATTGCCTACAAGGCGGCAGTCCCACAATATGCCTACAATGCGACCGTTACCGAAGTGGTTGCATTTCCTATGTTTTGCTGCTGACTGCAACATCCGCCGCAAAGCATGGTGCAGGGACATGTTGGGGGAACCAAAGATGCCCCCCAGGTCCTGTTGGTGGTTCACTGGCATGTACAGGCAGGTGGAAAGGGACATCGTAATCCCCATAGCAGTGCCTGGATGGCATTGCCATGATTGTAGGAACTACGAGCCCCTCTACCGCACCGGCGTGCTCAAGGAGCCCATCGTATTCATGGTGGTTGGTCTTCACAACTGCCACAAGTCCACCCGCCATCATAATAAGCAGGCGGTAACGTTGGTTACGATGGTTGGGAGACCATCACAATAGCCTGTCACCATCCTAATATAGTTTGGGACATATTTTAAATGTACCATCCATCATCCATGTTTCATATGATTGAAGTTTTAGTAGGTTTGTGGGAGTTACAAACATTAAAATTCTTTTTACATTAGATTTATTATCATAAAGAAGGAACTGTTCTTCGTTATGAGTCAGTTCAGGTGGTATTTAAACTTCACTGAGGGTCTGATTACGATGTTGGTCGGAAACTAAACTGCCCGGACTCCTTGTCGGATTCGGTTTCGACCGACTCGCGGTCGTCGGTTCTGCCCAACAAATTATGATGCTTCTGTACACCATTCGGAAGGACTCCCATTGACTCCAATGAGAGCCTGTGTTCAAAACATTGTGCATGGTTTTACAGGAGGGGTCCCTTGGGTACCCCTCAACCCCAAACTAGAGGACTCAGGATGAAGGGGGGCCTTCAAAGTCAGTTTCTGACAGCTTTTTTGTAGAAGCTTCATCTGTTTTTTCAAATCTGAGGTCTCTGAAGGATTCATAATTGTTAGTCTACAAAGGACAGCAATCGCTTAAGGGGATCACCTGCATGATGATTAACCATCTTATTGTACTGAGGTAAATTGTGGATAAGTATGCATGGGATTTTCCAATAATTATAAATTTACACTTATTAGGAGACTGGTTTGGAATTGAACAACCAATATTTTCATACCAAGTGAATGCATAGTACACATTGATGTAGAGAAATTGTTTTGACCTTGTGATGTTTGTGCCTTGAGAACATTTTGTTATAGAAACCTTTTCAGCAATAAGTGCCTTGAGAACCAACAGAAAACTGTAACCTACCTGCCAGCCGATCCATTGAAGGTGCATGACCAGTATGCCTGACTGCACAGTAGCTCCTTCTATGTTCTTCTCTGCAGCATCTCATCCGACAAGCATATGGAACCAGCCTGGCCATCAAATTAACACATACATAATTTACACATGAAAGCACAGTGTTCGACCCCCAAAATCGCAACACCACCACCATGAAAAGTTGTTAGCACCAACAATTAAACTGCAGTCAGGGCAAGATCATTTAGCCACTGGATATTAATAAAGTAGCTGTGAAATAGAAGCCAAATGTTGTAAGGCTGACTGGATGGGGGCAGCATTGAATATTAGCATTCTATAAATCATATCTGTTAACCAGTGTTTAACTGTTGGTGTTTGGTTCCTGCCCCACAACTAACCAACCTACTGTCAGCCAACGGGGGAGACACGTTTGGTAGGCGGCCTACTCCATAGGAAAGATATAGGGTACAACCTAGCAAAGCCACAAGGGGACAAGGTTTTACAGGTACCTCAAGCATTAAGGTCAATTGACTGAAGCTTCTTACCCAGTCTAAATTCACTGCCGGGCATCACCATGCCTGGTGCACAAAGTCAGCATTGGGACTCTGTCATCTCATACAGTCTGCCTCAGTCATTAAGCTTCTCCTCTTTTGGAGTATTGTACAACTGATGTAGGAACTTAAAGTAAATTAAGCACAGTCAATAGTTATAGGAGATAGGCTCTATTTGTGCACAACAAAGTAGCCATCAGTGATGGTCTGCTTGTGGGTTTTGATTGACAGGAGTTGTGATATTGTTTGCCCAGGTTATGGCTCCTATGGAAATGTTGGAAATGCCGACCTACAGATTGCCCACAGTCCGAGGTGGTCAGCTTTTGTTGGACCCAAGGAGTTAATCTTTGAAGAGTAGGTCTGTCCATGATGAGGGTGAACATGGGTTGCTGTAGCATAGACAGTTCAGGAGAGTAAAAAATTGGATTAGCGGTTCTTTCAGGGGCCTTATTCCATACAAGCTGAATACAAGAGATAAAGTCTATTGCAAGAAGGTTATAAGATGGGCAAAAGCATATGTTGGCCGATATCAGTATAGCATCTGCTATATCTTTCTTGATTGTGATAAGGGCTATAAAGAGAGGGGGTGCAGCCAATAATAGCAAAATTGCTTCTGAGCACAGATATAGTATCTCTCAAAATCAGGCACAGATTGTCCCCTCTGATCATAAGCAAAATCAGAACCTCCTACAAAAGAATAGGAGGTTGTAAGGAAATGCCTCTTTGTGTATGGTCAAGCCCACATTTTTGGACGGATGCTGCTGGTTATTCAACTCTTAGAGTACACTGAGGCCTTCTAACCAGCCTGTGCTCATACCCTTAAACTGGTATGTCAAATTGGATCATTTTCAATTGGCTGAGCTAACTTGCCTGTATGTCCCCAATAAATGTTACTCTGGGCAAATGAGTTAAAGGGTCATACCGGGGCCTGCAGCACTGGTTGTGCCACCCTGATGATATAAGTAGAAAGAGACTTCCAGCCCGTAAACTGCAGGCTGCAAGTGCAGTTTGCACTGCTAGCCTGAATTTGCCATTTAAAGTGATGACAAAAGACAGACTTCCCCCTGGTATATATGTAAGTCACCCCTGTGACAGGCCTATCAAGTCCTCAGGCATGGTGTAGCATACCTCACGGGCAGAATATACATTTTACATTTTCTGGTAGTAAAAACGCAAAACTGTTGTTTTTACTATGGAAAGACTTAGGGGCATATCTAGGTAGGCGTTCGCGATTCGCAAACGGTGCTTTGGTATGTAGGTGCATATTAGCAAAATAAGGAAACGCAAAAATTCCCATTCCTTATTTTGTTCAAGCATTTAAGGAATCACAATTTTGTGATTTCTTACATGATATGTAGGAGTGAATTTTAAAATGCAATTTTGGCTTAAGGAATCGCAAAATACCACCTTCTTCAAGTAGATGGTATTTTGCGATTTCCTTTCAAAATGCATTTTTAAAAAAAAGTCAAAGTGCCATGTGACGCACAGACATGCCCTTAGGGCATGTATGTGCGCTACAAGTACTTAGAGGCACATTCCAGGGGTGCAACAGGTGTCCTTTGGTCACCCTGGCACCCTTGGAATTGCAAATCTCAAATTGGGATTTTCTCACAGAAAATCGCAATTTGAGAATGTATCCCCATTCATTCCTTTGGGCCTCTTAGCCCGTTGGAAGAATGGGACACTCATTCCTTAATTGCGATTCGCAATTTGCTAATCGCAATTAAGGAATGTTAGAGATTCGAAAAAAAATTGCGAATTATTACCTACATTCCATTTTGCTATTCTCAAATAGCGATTCCTTAAAAATCGCTATTTGGGAATCGCAAAAAGGAAATTACCTACACATGCCCCTTAGTCACCCGATTGGCAAGTACAAGCTTACACGCTGAGACCTTAGATGTGCTAACTCTGGAGGGGTGCAACCTAAGTGGGTCATCCAAGGTAGCGAACAAGTTGCTACATGAAGCATGACTTGATACTCAGGTCACAATTATTGTAATAATTAGCAGTGGACAACTTTAACAAAATGGCCCTCTTGTTGCCTTTAGTCACTTGTGCAAATACTAATTGCACACATGTGCTTGTCAATGAGACAGATTTCTCCCCTCCTGAGGAGACGTGCTAGTGACTCACAGAAAAGCTCACAACAGAGGCTTGCTCTGAAAGGAGGTGTCACCTCCCTCATGCAGTAACCCACACGGGTGTTGGCCCAAAAGGGGAGCTCCAAATGAACAGCCACCTTCGAAGGTAAAATGGGAGTGGGACTGCTGCATTGTTCAGGCAGACAGGCTGGCACTAGTGACAGGAAACGGGAAACAAGTTAGTGTAGACCCGTGGTAGCTACACATTTGGGTTGTACTAGAGAGCTCCACAGAAAGGGGTCCTGCCATATTGGAAGTGGGCAGAAAGGTGCATCCCTGAATGCCCAAATGCCACACTTCACAGGAGGTGGTCATCGGGTGGGAGGGAATCTGATAGTCCATTGGCTAGCGGCCGCTTTCTGCCCTTAGGGCATTTTCTGAGCATAACCCGGGCACCCCTGTCACATCAAACTCAGGTCTTAACTTGACTGGAAGAAGGAATGTGGAACTATCAAAAACAGACTGCAGTATCGTAGAGTGCGGCACCTGGTGGCTAGCAAAGGAGAGGGACTGGGACTGTCCTGCTTAAGGGGAAGTTGTCTACAAAGCCCAGTCAAAGTCAAGCGAATCCAAGGGCCAGCTGACTGGCCTCCTGTTCGCAGCACAGAACCACTACAGCTAAAGAAGCCTGCTGGGGCAAAGTTGCTAGCCCAAAGTGTTCAACCCCCTGCCAAACGCTGCCCTGCAGCATGAGGGACAAGAACCAAAAGCACAAATTTGTATTCAAGTTTGCTGAGCCCAGGAGTGTCCTCTGAGTCTAGCGGGACATCCATAGGATGACCAGTGACAGCGATACTGGGTGACCGACAGTCAAACTGCACTGGATTTCTGAAAGCAGGGAGAGGACCTTGTGGAATATCAACCTTGTGGATTAGTTCACTCCATTCGTGGATGGAAGAGTCATCTCAGCAAGACCCCCATCGACCACACCGCACTCACAGCATCCTTTGACCATCTTCAGTATTCTTCATCCTTTGCATCATGAGAACCTCCATAGGAAAGCCATGCCTGAAACTGACTGAAGACTGCTTCTGCTGCTCAGGTAACTGTTTCTGAGGAGATTTCTGGTCCCCCTGACTGGCTTCATACTGGAGTTGTTCACCTAAAATTACCGCAAGTGCCTGAACTTTTAGTGAAAAAGTTTCTCAGTGTCACATTTGATGAATTGGTAAATGCTCTTTGGTACCCGCCGGTGTATCCTTTTAGTTGCGGTACCAAAAAATGCTTAACAAATCAATCCTTTTAAATAGTATTAGTATCATATTAGTATCATATTTATTTGATGTATTCTTAATTTCTTCTTCAGTTGTTTTTGTGATGTTTAAATTCTCTCCACTTGTACCTTTGTATAAGCCTTGTTGCTCGGAACAACAGCTAACCGAGGTTGAGCTGAAGGTTTGACAAACAAGACCTAAAGGTCCAAAAAGAGTTGGTAATTGTATTACAGGGTGAGGTTGAACAACCTCACCACATAATGCACCCCATTAACTCTAAGGGGTGTACCTGACCAGGCCAAATTAACCGCACTACAGAGCATTTGCTTAATGAATTGCTGATCTAGTGTAATTGGGATTTTGAGAAAAAGGTATAGAAGTTGAGGGAAGAACGCCATCTTTATGAGGGTGATTCAGCAAACTAATGACTAAGGCAGGATACGCCAATGTTTTACCTTATCCTCAGTTTTGGACATCAGTTTTTAGAAACGGTGGTGCTCACATTTTGTGTCATTCATATCCCCAGGTACTTGAATGAGATTGTGCACCATTGGAAGGAAAAATCTAGGAAACAAGGAAGTGCTAAGGTAGAATGGGATCATAGTGGATTTGTTCCAATTTATGGAGATGCCAGAAAGTTAGATTATGATCATGATCACAGAGGTATAGTGTGATAGAATCACATATACCAAAATAACGAGGTTGCAGGAGGTGACATTAAGGCCACTAGCACCATGACATTGTCTGACGATACAGGGCACGGGCTAGAGTGTGAGCGCAAATAGAATGGGTGAATTGGACACCCCTGATGGGTGCCCATTTTGATTGCAACCTGATCTGAATGAAGACCAATAAGGCGGAACCTAGTTGTCGGTTCTATGTACAGAAAAAAACCGAGCCCTTTTTAAGTAGAAGGAATTCCCATCCTGGGCATCACCCCAAACAAAAATCGCCATTATAAGGATTTGATTGTCTTGATTAAGCATGGGCGAATTTTGCGAATCTGGCGTTCGCGAATTTGCGTATTTGCAAACTCGCAATCCGCAAAATCTGCGAATTCTCGCGAATTTGCGGATTTTTTTGTTTTTATAGTGTTCGCAAGGATTTTTGCCAGTTCGCGAGGATTTTGTACCAGTTCGCGATCGCGAACTTACTTGTCGGCACGCAACGGTCGCGACTATGTTGTTTCTACGTCTGGTTCATCATCACAGGTTCACAGCTCCCTCTGTTTCAACACTGCCACACTCTGTTTCACCCATGCCACCCTCTGGTACATCAATGCCATCCTCTGGTTCATCATCATCACTGTAGATTATGGGGGAAAAAGCAAGCACACCTGTCCTGCTTCAACTGACATGAATTAATTTGGGGTTGATTTATTAATGTGTCACTGTTTTAAAATTCCAGTCTGGCACCTGCTTCGTTATCTGTAATTTGCTTTCTGTTGCAGTGCAAATTTTTTTTCCAGGACCTTTGTGGCCTACTTGTAGCTATTCTATGATCCGCTGTGAGGGTCAGAGCAGGGTAATACCATTGTTGCAACTAGCAACTGAACTCTGGAGGGGCCCCAGTCAGGAAGCACTACAGGGAATGGTTACTAATGATGAATTTGAACTTTTGCACCTGCTGAGTGCTTTCAGTTTAGCAAAACTCGTTTTTCTGCAGACCAGCAAATGTAATGCCCCAAACAAACTTACTTGTGAAAGTTGATTTCTAATCCAAAAGTGATCCAAAGAAAGTCAAAAGGCCTCAAATCCAAAAAAATGCAGGCAAATGTCAACCTGAGGAGTTATTCTGATAAAAATCATCATTTTCAGAAGGTCTATGCTGCTTGCTAGTGGATTTCTTGTGCAGAATTGCAAATTTTGTAATTTCGCGAGTGCGAGATTGTTGCTGACCGCCGCACCTGCATGTACGCAATCGCGTACTTACCCCGCGCCCCGCAAAATTGTATCACCAAGAAAAAAAATTCCGCTGCGTGCGAATTTGCAGATTTTCTGTAAATTTGCGAGCGTTCGCGGATCACGAATTTACCGAAAATCCGCAAAATCCGCGAGCGGAACGGATTTTCCGCCCATGCTTAGTCTTGATGGCGTCTAAAAAGACTGTCACTGCTTGATAGTCCAGCTCCAACTGAAGCAATAAGACACAAAGACATCTTAAGTTATGCAAGATGGACAAACAGGGGACAAATCCTGACTGATCAGGACAGACCCTGACACTGAATTAGCTACAGTCTATTCACCAGATGCTTGGCAAGTACTTTAGTCTTAGTGTTACGGCAGACAGAGAGAGGTTGATACGATTCACACATGTGGGATGGCTTTCCAGGTTTTAAGAGTATGATCAAGATAGTCTCCCGCATTGACTTCAGGAGAATACCTTGAGTCTGAGCATCCTTGTATACCTTTAGCAAGCGGATGCCAGGAAGTCAGTGTACGCCCCGTTTCCTTACATGTAGGCATACCCGAGATGAACACCCTGATCTTCTCAAGAGTCAAAGGGAATCAGAAACTAGCTCTTGGCCCCTTCAACCAAATGAAAGTAATTCTATAATGGAAGGCATTATGTGCCTCAGAAGAGGGAGGCTCCCGCAACATGTACTGCTCTTCATAGTTTGCACATAATTATGCAAATATATTTTCTTCTCCGTTTAACAATTTCCCAGCATAATTTTGGAGGTGGTTAATAACGTGAGAGGGATTAGCTGGGCATGGAAGAGCTGCTAATGTCCTATCCAGTCTCTCAACCTTGTTGTATACTCTGGCTCTGATTTGACGTCCTAAGGGTTTGATTTCACTGTCAGCCATCTCAGAAAATAATATCATTTTGGCTTTAGTATTGCCAAGTATACAGGCATCATTGGTACATGAGTATTAACATAACATAACAGGTGTATTTGTAAAGCGCACGTTCGCCCCAGCAACGGGGCATCTTGGCGCTGAAATGACAGATGTATATTGTTACCCAACTCAATGGTACTCATTTTATTGACCTAAAATGGCTGAAAGGCTGAGTGGACCCGTCGGGATATGAACCTGTGACCATGAGGTCGAACACAGGCCCCTGCAGTGTATGCATAAGTCCACTCAGCCACCAGACTCGGCTTGCCTTTCAAGCAAAAGGATTTCCCTTTCTAACCTATCAAATGGTCATGTAGGGTTTTGATACCATGCTGCTTAGAAGTACATACTGTACGGATATATGCCTTAAGGTCCCAATACGGCATACTGTTTTTACTGACCGAGTAGCAGTTCAGGAAGATGTAGTTGGCAATTTCAGCTCTAACCTCCTAGCAGAACCCAATACCATGCAGAGACATTAGGAATAGTCCCCACAAAAAGGCTTGTTGTTGGGTAGTGAGCAAATTGGGAGTAGGAATACAACCTCAGATGAAGACCAAATAGCCAGCGTTTCAAGACAGAATGCCAACCTGAACCAGGAGCCATGGACAGAAAAGTTATGTGTGCCCTCTATTGATGTAGGGTGTGGCACTCACTAGATGTCAACCAGATGGTGATCAATGGCAGTTGCGTGTGAGTGACAAATATTGTGGAAGATATCGACTGCTAAGACTTAAACTTCATTAAAGTATTCCACCTCCCACAGCATAGAAAATGAGGAGAATTGCTGGCAACAATTTCATACTCGTTGAATACACATTAGATCATCCATGTTCGGTCTATACACATTTACCAACAGAACTTGTGTGAGTACAGAACACAGGAGACAATAGTAAAGCTATCCTAGGGATCATTAATTTCCTAAAGGGTATGATATGTTTACCATGTTTGATGAGGCTGGCCATCTCTCTAGCATATGAGGAGTAAGTGGCAGGAGCATGATTGCTACTCCACTTCAATGAAAATTGCGATTCTCCTATTAACATGACCAGAGAATCTGGATTTCATTAAAGCCACACAGAGGCTAACATTATACAATAATCTTTTAATGCAGTCACTAGCGGTCATACCTTCATCATAAATAAAACAGTTCTAGAATTGTCAGACAAAGTCTTCCTCGGAATCTGATGCGATGATATAAGGGCCCACCTCTCGATACCTCCAATTCTGATTGTAATTATTACACAGAATATTGAAGTGATCAAGCGGGGGGAAAAGGGGAGTTGGGAAGGGAACAGCTGGGAGGGAGATCTGAAAAGGAAAAAGTTAGACACACACTAATACCTATTTACTTATATTTCAGTAAATTTTCCTTAATGCAAGCAGCAATCTAAGCATGGAGTTTTCATGTAAAACTAGATTCACTTCACAAAATTCTGTGGAATAATATCGCAATTAAACCTCTTGCAATTTGACCTTTTATACTAATTATTCTCCAAATGCTTGATATTTCTTTGCACATAAAACATCTGTACTTTTCTGATAATAACTCTCTCAGAAAAAATAGCACGATTTACATTATCTTCTGTAAATTGTTCACTGTTAGATAGTATCAAAACCTTTAAACTTGTTCACATAGCACGAAACTGTGTATTGCAAAACACTCTAATTATGTCTTGTTATAGCTTTATAATCAAGTTACATGTAGAAAACATAAGCAAGAGATTTATCTTGTTTCTGTGCTAAAACAATAACTTTCTATTCGAAATATTATGTTGGGTTTACTTCATACCAAAAACATTGAAGATTTCTAATTCCTTAAATAACATGATATAAAAAACTGAAACAGCGTTTAAATCTTTCTTGCTCTTTAGATTCTGTAAATACAAAAAATAAAAACCTTTTTGTGCATTAAATCACCTTCATACCTAAAGAGTATGACCTACTCTTAATTATAGATTCATCTGCAAACTCTGGACCCCAAAGGAAGAAATTCCTCGAAGAAATCCGGTCCAAAACCACCTTCTCAAAGACTGCCAGAGAAGTTACCAACTCAAGAAGCTCCTCCGGAAAGATCTGCTCCAGCGCGGCACACACGAATCTGCATCAAAGGGTTAAACAGCATACCAAAACACAGAGCCTGCCTGGAATCAACCTCCTTCTCAGAAATCTCCAGAATAGTGAGCACAGATCCTTGGGTGTGGTCACGTACATCAACGTAACCACACCCGCGTAATTTCCCCTGCTTGCGGCGTTGAAATGCGACAGCATGCCAAATTGCACGCATCTCGCGGTACGCGGTTGCCAAAGTGCAC
The DNA here is from genome assembly GCF_964263255.1 of Lissotriton vulgaris. Taxonomy (NCBI): domain Eukaryota; kingdom Metazoa; phylum Chordata; class Amphibia; order Caudata; family Salamandridae; genus Lissotriton; species Lissotriton vulgaris. The sequence continues at coordinate 275,134,287 of NC_141688.1, forward strand.
GCATCTCGCGTACCCTGCCAAACCTCACTCATCTCGCGTACCCTGCCAAACCTCACTCATCTCGCAGACCATAGGGAATCAATGGAATTTTTAGGGCAAAATACATTTCCAAAGTTTAGCCTGCCCTAGCCCTATAACAAAGCAACCACCAATGTCCAGCAGGGGAAGACCCATGAGTCTTTCCACATAAACGTTTGGGACATGGCCGTAGACTAAATGGGGCGGGCCCTAGACCGCAAGCGCCCCTGGGCCTGACAGTATTCCCCCCTCCCTGGAGCGGTCTAGGGCCCGGCTTCGAGGGATGAAGGAGGTGGAAACGTCGCACCAAGCGAGAGGCATGAATGTTCTCTGCCGGTTCCCAAGAATCGTTCTCAGCTCCGTAACCTTTCCAGGAGACAAGATACCACAATCTGCTTCTCCTTAGTTTAGAATCCAGTATGTCCTTTACCTCGTATTCCCAGTTACCCTGAACCAAAAATGGCGCTGGCCTAGTTGCAACATTTTGTCTAGCTGGTTTCAAAAGGGATGTATGGAACACTGGATGGATTCTCAAAGTTTTTGGAAGTAACAATTTGTACGTTACTGGATTGACTTGACAAAGTACTGAATATGGTCCAATAAACTTAGGATGAAACATACTTTTTCTTTTGAAGGTTAAGTTCTTGGTAGACAACCAAACTTTATCCCCAGCAACATATCTTGGACCAGGTCTATGATGTTTATCATACTGCTGTTTGTACTTTTCCTTACTTTGTAGTAAACGTTGGTGAGTTTGTTGGTGAACAGTTTGCATATGTTGTATAGCATCCTGTACTGCAGGTGTATCACTTACATGTTTGGGCAATACTAAAGGAATTGTGTTTGGTAAATAGCCATAGAGAGCCTCAAATGGAGATGACCCAGTTGAAGAATGCGGTGATGTGTTATAAGCCATTTCTGCAATCTAAAGCAAATCATACCAAGATCTCTTGGAGTCTTCTACGTAACATCTTAAGTATTGCTTTAATGTCTGATTAAATCGTTCAGTTTGACCATCAGTTTGGGGATGGTAACTAGTAGACATATTAGATGTGATTTGTAGACTTTGACACCATTGCTGCCAGAATTTAGATGAAAACTGAGACCCTCGATCAGACAGTAACACTGAAGGCAAACCATGTAATCGCACAATGTTTGTTAGTAGTATTTGCGCTAATTGTGATGCTGTTGGCAATTTTTTACAAGCAATGAAATGGGCATATTTTGTTAAACTGTCCACTACTACCAAAATTACTGAATGAAGATTCACTAGTGGTAAATTCGTGATGAAATCTAAAGAAACATGTTCCCATGGTTTGATTGGTGTTGGTAAGACTTGTAACAAACCTTTTGGTTTGCTATGATCAGTTTTAAATCTAGCGCATGTTTCACAGTTTTGAGCCATCAAAGAAACATCCTTTTAGAGAGTTGGCCACCAAAACAAGTTTTGAATCTTTTCTACAGTCTTTTTTGGACCTGGATGTCCTGCCATAGGATGGGAATGTAGCCAATTAAAGACCGTCTCATGTAATTCCTTGGTTGGAAGGTAGACTTGTTTTCCATGAAATGGTATTCCTTCTTTGATTGTTTGGTTTTTCTTCGTTATTCCATTTCTCCCATTGTGATGGAGGAAAATTCTCATGTATACTGTCTAAGAACTGATCAGCATTCAACAAACAGATCACTTTGTCAGGTTCTATTATTGCTTGTGGAGTTCCTTCACACTTATGTAATGTTGAGTCTTTCCTGGATAAAGCATCCGCCTTTTTGTTGTCTTGTCCTGGTCGATAGGTTACTATGAAATCATATTCTGCAAAGAACATCATCCATCTCATTTGTCGTGGAGTTAACATTCTGGCTGAACTCATGAATTGTAAGTTTCTGTGATCTGTATACACTGTTGCCGTGAATTTTGCTCCCATAATATAATGTCTCCATTCCTTGAATGCTTCAAGTATTGCAAGCAACTCTTTCTCTGCAATTATGTAATTCTGTTCAGCTGCATTCAATTTACGGGACATATAAGCGACAGGATGCATTTGACCAGTTTTGTGATGTCTCTGAGATAAAATGGCTGCAATTGCAACATCTGAGGCATCCGCTTCGATTATAAAAGGTTCATTCACATCAGGATGCATCAAAATTGGGGCTTCAGTAAAAGCTTTTTTCAAACTTTGGAATGCTTCATTTGCTTCTGTAGTCCATTCGAACTTCACCTTTTTTCGTAACAGACGAGTTATGGGAGCTACGACTGCTGAAAAGTGATCGATAAATCGTCGATAGAAGTTTGCGAAGCCCACAAAACATTGCACATCTCGAACAGATTTTGGGATTGGCCATTCTGCTACTGCCTTTATTTTTCTATCAGTCATTTTCATGCCCGTTGGTGTGAGCAGTACTCCAAGAAATTCGACCTCAAAGACATGAAAATCGCATTTGGATAACTTGCAATACAGATTGTGTGATTGTAATGCCTTTAAAACTTGTTTGACATGACCTTCGTGCTTTTCTTCTGAATCGGAATAAATTAAGATATCATCTATATAGACAATAACAAATAAATCTAGAAATTCCCGTAGAACATCATTGAGGAAAAACTGGAAGGCTGCTGGCGCATTACAAAGACCATTTGGCATTACCAAATATTCGAACAGTCGATATCTAGTTTTAAATGCCATTTTCCATTCGTCTACTTGTCTGATTCCCACCAGATGGTGTGCTCCTCTTAGATCAAGCTTGGTATAAATTACTGCTGTTTTTACTTGATCTAAAAGAAATGGGATTAATGGTAAGGGATATTTGTTTTTGATGGTGATTTTGTTCAAAGCTCTATAGTCAATGCACGTTCTTAATTCACCATTTGCTTTTGGAATAAAAAACAAAGGAGAGCCGGCTGGTGACTTTGAAGGACGAATTAACCCATTTTCAAGATATTGATCCAAGTATTCTCTCAAGTGTTGATTTTCTGTTTCAGAGAGTGCATAAATCCTACAGTTCGGTACACATGAACCCGGCATGAGATCGATTTGGCAATCATAGCTGCGATGAGGAGGAAGGACTGCTGCTTTCTCTTCACTGAATACCTCCTGAAACATTTTGTAACATTTGGTAGAATTGTCTCTTTTTCTTCTGCAGTAGCAATTTGACTGATTGTTTTTGTGAGAGTTTCCATACAAGATGATTGACAAAAATCAGATTGGAATACAAGTTCTCTCTTTTGCCAGTCAATAATTGGATTATGTAGACAAAGCCATGGCATTCCTAAAATAAAGCCGTATTGAGGTGCTTGGATTACATCGAATTGAACCTCCTCTCTATGATATCTCTTTTTTGAGTCTTCACAACACATTATTACTTTTGAGGTTTGCATGGTGACTGGACCTCCGGACAAAACTTTTCCATCTACGGCTTGGACTATTTCAGGAGTGTCTTTTTTCTCACAGATGATACTCAATCGCTGGGCGGTTTTTAAATCGACAAAGTTTCCTGTGGCCCCAGAGTCAATTAAAACTTCCATTTGCCAGATTTTGTGAATCAGTTGTATTTGAACTGCTAATCGAAAATGTGCTTTGTAATTACTTACACAAGAGTTTATTGAAGGGTAAGCAATGGTTCCCAAGATATCCCCTCCTACCAATCCTGGGCATGTTAGTTTCCCGACTCAAAGTCTTTTGTTTCCAAAACTGACACTTTACCTGTGGTTGGAGTTTTATTCTTAGGTTTCAACATACAATCTTTCACAAAGTGTCCTTTGCGTCCACAATAGAGGTACTGTCCATTTTTGCGTCTATTCTCTTTCTCGTCTTTTGACAATGGTTGTCTAAGGGTTCCAATTTCCATTGGTTCAGAGCTAGATTCAGAATGTGTGAACTGAGTTCTGGGTTTAGTTTCACTTTTCCAATTAGGTTTCTCTCCTCTTTTTTTATCACCCCTTCGTTCTGATAGTCTGTGATCCAATCTCAAAGTTAGATTAATTAAATCTGAACAAGTTGTTGGTTGTGGGTCAATTTGAGCTAACACATCTTTCAGATCGTCCTTCAACCCTTGATAGAAAAGTGCTGCTCTTTTTTCTTCAGGCTAAGAGGTTTCTGCGACCAATCTATTAAAATGTGACAAGTAGGCAATGAGATCTCGATTTCCTTGTCTTAATTGTAACAGTTCTCGATCTGCAGACAAATCTTCCTATTGACTAAGGGCCAGATGTAGGTGGCCTAATACCGGTCTGTAATGGTCGAAATTCAGTAATTTCGGCCCTTACCGACCGGTATTGGTTATTCGGGATGTAGGGGACCAAAAAGTAGCTGAATCGGTAAATATACCGAATCGGTAAATTTACAGAATCGGTAAAGTTACCGAATCGGAAACTTCACCAATTCAGTAAAGCTTCCGAATCGGTAAAGTTACCGAATCGGTAAATAAGAAATGGTAAAAATAAATTTCCAGATATAGGTCCCCTTTTAAATACCGAATTTGCATGAAATTCGGTATTTAAGAGTCGGTCTTCACTATGGATTGAAATCAGTTGGTAAGCGGGTGCAGGCTTTAAAAAAGGCCCCAAAATGCACCACTTTCACCAGAATGGCGATATTCTATGTCATTGCGAGGCGGCTACGGCTCCAGGCAGAAGGAGAGAGGGTCTGGAGGAGGAAGGAGCAGGTGTACAGGCAGAGGATCACACTATTCCAGCTAACTGAGCCTGAGTTCCTACAGAGGTACAGGCTGCCCCCAAAAACAATCCTGGACCTTATCAGGGACCTCCACCCACTTTTGGACCATCCAACCCCAAGGGCGCACGCCATCCCACCCCATGTGCAGGTGCAGCCTACACCTGCTTGCATCTGGGAGTTACCAGAGTGTGGTAGCTGCGGTAGGTGAGGTGTCCCAGATCTGTCTGTCCCGTTTCTTTCAAAAATTCCTTGATGCCATGTTGCAGAGAATGCATCACTACATCAGCTTCCCTGCAACGCATGCAAAACTGCGAAGGACAAAGACAGACTTTTATCAGATGGCGCAATTCCCTAACATCATTGGCTGTATTGATGGTACCCACATACCAATATGCCCACCTGCTGCCACAGAGTACATTTATCAGAACCGTAAATCCACCCACACCATAAATGTACAGGTGATCTGTGATTCAAAGTACGTGATCACTGACATAGTAGCCAAATTCCCAGGGAGTACCCACGACTCCTACATCTTCCAAAACAGTGGGATCTACGCACTCCTGACTGCGGGGGAATTCGGCGAAGGATACTTGCTTGGTGAGACACTGTGTGAAACTCCCTTGATACGTATTTCAGGTGGATGTGTGTGTGTGCATGTGAGTAATGTTTTTACTTCTTACTATTAGGGGACAGTGCATATGCCCTCCGGTCCTTCATCCTCACACCCTACCTCAACCCTACAACACCAAGTCAGAGAAGATACAACAGGGCACACAAAACAACATGAAACATTGTGGAGCGCACCTTTGGCATGTGGAAGAGCAGGTTTCATTGCCTCCACAAGAGTGAAGAGGCCCGCAAGTACACACCAATCACCTGCTGCAAGATGATTGCAGCCTGTGCAATACTGCACAACCTGGCGGTCAAGAAGGGCACAGAAGTGGATATCTCTGATTATGAGGACCATGATGACGAGGAAGCATTGCCTGAATCACACACATCTGGAGTTGCAACACAAACTGATGGCAGACACAGACAGGAAGAGGTCACACGCAACTTCTTTTAAGTAAGTAATGCGACACAGACAGGTGGAGTATGCACCAAAACTAGTTTAATTTTGTAATAACGTAGGTTTTTAAAGCACAAATGTGCAGCAAGTTTTTAACTGCAATGATGCCAGTCCTGGTACACTTCACCATGAACTGTGAAAGTTATTTCCCTCCTCGTTTCCCAGTACCACTTGGAGGTTGCTCATCCTTCTCACTGTCTTGCTGGCCTGTGGCCTCAGCTTGGCGCCTGCTCCTCCTAGTTTCTGGGACAAGGGTGCCTCCAATGCTGCTCCTGCTTGTGCTCTCCTCACTTACAGGCACATCCAGAGCAGCTCTGAGTGCAGTTTGGGCATTCAACAGCGTCTCAAGAGCACTGGTCATCCTGCCCATACCCCTAGTAACCTCATTGATGTTTTGGGTCATGTCCTCCTGAATGTTACTGCTTCTCCTGCATAAAAGGGATGTGGCAGTTGCCAGGCGGTTGATGGCTTTACTTTGGCCATGAGCACGCTGCCTTTCCTTGTGCCTTGCAGCGAAATCATTGTCTAGTTTGGTGCATAGCAGCTGCACCGAGTTGTCCCTACAACCCTCTTCTGTTCAAACTATGCTAGGTTGCCTGCACATTGGCAGATATAGGACTATAGTTAATAAGTGCAACTGAAATTGAGAGGTACCCTAACTCTTTTGTAAATAAAACTTTATTGTTTTTTACATTCCATGTAGATAATGACAAAGCCCTGATGAGATTTCGGAATCGAAGCGCGTTGGCAAACGGGGAGCAGCAAATAGTCTATCACAGTATCTATTAATATCTGCTGTGTACATTTTGACATTTGAAGTGTACATAATGTGTTGTTTTGTTTAAAGTTGTTTTTGCTCGGGATGAATGATTGATATTGATTAATTAATTTTGATTCGTTTTTTCTGTTACATGTATATTTCTAATGATAATGTACAGTGTTGTAAATAGATCAATGTACAGTGGTCTTATTTTGCATCTATGAATCTTTGAAAACAATCTAAAAACATAAAATTGGTTGGTATAAATAAAAATACCTTATCAAACTAAATAAATTGTAGTTTGACTCTTGAAGTAAATTCTGAATAAGGGTAGAGTAGGCATTTTCGTTTTTTCTCGATAAAATAAGGTCCAGCCTACTCCATGCCCTGAAGGACCTAACTTCATAGATTTACAAAACTCCTCACTTACAGGCACATTCAGAGCAGCTGTGTGTGCAGTTTGGGCATTCAACAGCGCCTCAAGAGCACTGGTCATCCTGCCCATGCCCCTAGTGACCTCATTGGTGTTTTGGGTCATGGCCTCCTGCATGTTACTGCTTCTCCTGCATAACAGGGATGTGGCAGTTGCCAGGCGGTTGATGGCTTTACTTTGGCCATGAGCATGCTGTCTTTCCTTGTGCCTTGCAGCAAAATCATTGTCTAGTTTGGTGCATAGCAGCTGCACCGAGTTGGTAATTCTGCGCATCCCTGCTGCCATCTCTTTGTTGACTTGTACCAGCTCACTGATGCCCTTTCCTATTTCTCCAATGTTATTGTTCAGGGACCTCATCTGTCATTGGCATGCCTGGATGGCTCTTCCCTGCATCCTCTGTATTCTCACCATGCTCCCATCCAGACCACGGAACAAACTTCGACCCTCAACTGGTGCATCTGCCAGCCTTTCTTGGACTCTGCGCCGTCTTGCACCACTATGGCCCACCCCTGCACTGGAGTGCGTTGTACCAGAGCTAACATCTACAGGCAAGTTGTGTGGTACGTCACCCTCCATGTCAGCTGCTACTGACTCCAATTCTGGGAGTGGGTCCACAACGTGCCTCCTGCCTGGTTGTGATGCAGGTGTCATATCATGCTGTGATGCTGGCATTTCTGGGGATGACAGCAGGAGAGGGGATTGAGATCTGCAAGGGGACGCCAGCAACTCTTGAGCCATTTCTGAGTCTTGGGCAGGAGGATAGCTACTTGATGCACCTGTGTCCTGTGGTACGTTGTCGGTAGTTGCACCTGCCTCCTGACTCTCCTCCCTCTCAGGTGGTCTGCCTTCAGTCTCCTGCGAACGCCTGTGAGACGTTTCACCTGTGGACATATGAGCGTACATTAGCTAAGCGCTACTGTCTCACAGTCACTACAATTACATATTTATCACATTGCCTATATTCTGTATGTAGTTATTTCCTTAACTATTTTGTTGGTGTGCTGTATGACATGTCCTTACATTTCCTGACTACATATCGCATCATGCATTGGCCCTGTATAGTGCTAGCAGTACTGGACTTGGGTTCACTTGCCTACTAAGGGTACAGGTAGGATGATGGTATTGGGGGGAATGCAGTGTATTTGTCTTACCTTTTTTGCTTGCAGCTCTGGCTGAGCTGTCTACTTCTCCCAGTCTGCAGACGCTGTCTGGTTCAATGGTTGAGGCCACCATCTCCTCAAGGACAGTTAGGGTGGGTGCAGGGTTCTTGCCTCCGCCAGTTTTTGATGCCTGCTTGTGATATTCTGCAATTTCTTTTTGGTTTGGCTCCTCAGGTCACAAAATCGTTTTTTAAGGTCCTCTGTCACCCCAACTGCATTTACTTTGTCCAAAATGGTGAGCCAGATGTTTCTTTTGGCTGATTCAGCCACAGTGAGGGACTGCCTGCCAAACAATTTGTGGTTCACCTTCACCACCTCCTCAACAAGGACCTGGAACTCCATGCTGCTTCATTTCAGTTTCCTCCTCCTCTCAGGCTGCTCTTTTTCTTGGGTGCTTGACATTTTACTGTTTTAAATGTGCACGAAACCCTTTCTGCTGCTCAGGGACTCAGCTCAGCTCCAACTGCCTCTCCAGAAGCTTCTAATTAGTTGCAGCTGCCTGTGTAGCCACTTCCTGGTAGGGAAGGGGAGGGTGGTAGCACCTGATTGGCTGCCTACTTATGTTTCACTTTTGTTTGCTTTCCGATTCGGTATTTACCGAATCGTTATTTACCGATTCGGTAATTACCGAATCGGTATTTCCCGTTCATTTCTATGGGCCTTTTGGGCCATAGGAATGCATGGGGAATACCGATTCGGTAATTACAGAATTGGTAAATACCGATTCGGTATTTTTCAATTGTCCGATACCGAATTTTACTGAATCAGTATTTTTTACTACATACCATTTACCGATTCTAAAATACCGATTCGGTAAAATTCGGTATTTATGAATCGGTAAAATTGAATTACCTACATCTGGGCCTATATCTCCTCTACAGAATATCCAACCTACACACAACTAACTACAGACAACATCCAAGAAACTCCTCCGAAGAAAGTAGGCATGAATAAGAAAAATACTTATCCACTAACTAAAACTCCCAACCAGAAAACCCAACTAACTACCCACACCCCCGATATGAAAAATACTGTTAAACAACAGAGAAAACCCCGAGCCCTGCCTCCAAAGACCAACAGAAAACTTTACAAGGTACATATTTTTTTTAACTGTTTTAGTACGATAAATACATGTAAAATATATTTACTATTTTCTAAATAATATTTCTCATCATAGTTCAAATATCACAATGACTAAAGGTGTAAAAATCTTAACATTGCACAAAGGGAAACTTTTACTATGCTACATGGGATATGTCTACACCCTACAGAAACAAACAGCCAACAAGATTAATTGGAAATGCAACAAATACTATTCGAATGCATATTGAGGGAGGGCAAGAAGGGAAACAACTGTAATAATGTGAAAGAGCATAACCACCATCCTAAAATAGCAGAAATAGTAGTCAGGTATGTTTTAGGAACTCTAAAAGAAGCTAACACTAGGACTCAGAAACCCACAACAGAAACTCTTAAGGATATCCTAACCAGAGTTCCTGAACATGTACTATTACCCCCAATCTAGACTTTAAAACGATTAATTTCTAGCACTAATAAAGCTACTACTGACCCCCTCAACTCCCCAAACATTCGAGCCTGATTACAATGTTGGTCAGAAAGCCTCCGACCGGCAGTCATATTATCCTAGACTGCGTCAGAAGCAATCTGCCCAACTAAGGGGCCGATTGCGATATTCCCTGAATGGGATTCGGCTTCTGCGAATCCAATTCAGTTCCTCTGTTCCCGACCAAATCAGTCACCTTTCCGGACAACCGAGTACGATCCAAGGATGCTGTCTGGGATGTCCGACTATGTTCTGAACGGGTTACAGGCAGCCCGAGTCATCCGGAGCTGAATAGTACAGCCCAATAGAGACGGTTTCCGAATGAGCGAGTACGATGACCGATTCGGAAAGGCGTTAGCACACAATTTGCCTGAGTCAAAACAGGTTCCAGGAGTGGTCTTTGGGGGCACGTTGCAGGCCCCCCTTCACCAGGAGTGGCCAGTGGGGATAGCCAAGGCACACCTCTTTCCAACCGTGCACAATGTGGCAGACACCATGGAGTGCCTGCCACAGGGTGCTAGGTTTTACACGCCCACCCCTTTTTTCCAATGGGAGTCTGTGTTCTCGTTCTGAACACAGGCTCCCGTTGAAGTCAATGGGAGTCCGACTGCACCCATGGGAAGATTTACAAGCCCCGTGTGCCACGGGTGCGTAACTTTTTGTGTTCGTACAGTTGCGCATTTTGCTGCTCCCTATTTACAAGAACAGGAAAAGCCACCCTGCATGACTTTTCCTGTCCTTGTATATATGGCCCCTTTGCACGGAGCACTTTGCGTGTAAGTTGGGTTCCATGGGTTTTGCTGTGGGTTTTCCCATGCAACACCCTTGGAACCAGACACATTTCAAGATTTACGAGGAATTGTAAATCTGGAAATGCGTGTTAATGCTATGCCTTCCCAGGGCAGGCATAGGGAGGGACAACAAGGAGAAATGTATTTATTGCTCCTGGTTATCTTTTCCTCTTTCTATAAGTGCTGCATTCTGCAGCACACATAGAAAGAGGAAATCACCTCAAATGATTGTTTTTCTACAGGAAGGGTTCCCTTCCTGCACATAAATCATTGAAACAATGACATTTTTCTACTTCTATGTGTGCTAAGGTGGTATGTGGTGCAATGGTGCCTGCGCTGGTGCATGGCGGCAGTCTGTGCTCCAAAGCAGGGGGAAGCACAGAGATGTGACTAATTGTTATAAATTTGTTGCATCCTTGTGCTTTAAAAAAGTGACTCAGTGCGGTGCAGCCAAATGGCACTTTTTTGCAAATCTGACCCCAAGTCTGTAAGCCTCCGGAGACATCATAATTGGTCGGTAGGACCTCCCTGAATACGAATTGTTTGGAAAGCATTCCTAATCCGATTCGGTGGGAATGCCTCCTTATTACATCGTAATCGACCCCCAAATAGGAATTGATAAAATGAGAGTCTATCGCCCTTCAAATCAAATTAGGAGAGGATGAAAACGATGTTTGAGCCTTTGGATGGTAGGTAGGTACCTGATGGCTTTCTCCAAACAGCGTATTCTTCCAAGCTCCCTCTACGCGAATGTATTAAAAAAATGAAACTTGATTATTTAAAAAAAATAATTGTATTGAATATTTCAATGCCTAATGTAATTGCAAAGACATTTTAATTAATTATTAATAATGTATACCAAATAAAAAACAATATTACACCACATTAATGAAATGAGAATTCAATATTTATTTAAACATATGTTAATTTCATTTTTAAATAATATTTAAACAATCCCTATACTCACTAAAATGTGTATTTTTATTTAATGTGTTGTAAATCTTGTTAAAATGTATGTTTTGAATTTATTGTAATTACCAATAATGTTTTATTAACTGTATAAAAGGGTAATTTATTAAGTGTATTACATTTTAAAACAATAAAATAATGAGTATGTTTTAATACGGTGAGTGTTTGTATTTTCAATTATGTTTATTTTTAATAACACATTTAGGCCCTGATTACGGTGTCGGTTGGAAAGCCTCTGCCTGACAGTCAGATTCTCCAAGACCGTCTCATAACTCATCCCCCTACTTAAAGCAGGTACACCGATCTTTTATTCAGAAACGGTTACGACCGGTATTGGGAGAGTCTGTGTCGGTCTGAGCAGATTCATACAGCTCTACTAACCTTGTTTCTAACTGACAGATTACTAAGTCAGATTCCGACAACCTTTCTGACTTGGTCTGTCCAACAAGAAAATGTTGTCAGATACTAACTCAGGGGGACCCTAGCAGGCCCCACTTCATTTTAAGTCCTCCGATTGGTAGTCAAGGAGATACCTAAGGGACCCCCTTGTAAAACCATGCACAGTGTGGCAGCAACCCTGGGGTTCCTGCCACAGACTGTAAGGTTCTCCGCAGACACCTATTTTCTCCATTAAAACTGTGTTGTTGGTTGGAACACAGGCTCCTATTGAAGTCAATAGGACTCCTTCCGAAATGTGTTTGGAAGCATCATAATCGATCGGTCGGAACCACCGACTGCGAGTTGGTCGGAACCTAATCCGACAATGAGAGTGTCCGTTTGGTTTCCGACCAACATCGTAATCAGGCCCATAATGTAGGCTGGAGTGGTAATAGTAAATTATATACGTTTATTAAAACAATAATTTAAAACAGGTTTAGATTTCATATAATTATGTTTTTTTAAAATTATAATATATGACAATTGAAATAGATAATAAATGAAAAGATTTACATTTAAATAATCAATTTATCTTTATGGAGAACATCAAAAGAAAAATTTAGTACATTTGACTTTATGTACAATATTTTGTGTGAAATTTTCAGAAAGTAAGACTAGAACACATTTTTTTTCTAATGTTACCTCTTTTGTTATATTTAAAAAAAAAATTCTTAACACATTAACTAATTAAAATGTGTATAGTATATAATGCCATGGTTGGGAAAGATATACATTTTTTCAACTGTAAAAATATTTAATTGAGTTTTGTGTATGCATATATCCATTTCATTCTTATTTTGTAACAGTTTTACCATTTTTCAGATTTGTTTAAAATATTATTAATATTTATATATAGTGTACATTATCATTAAATATATATGTTTTCTGAACATTTTTCTGCTAATAATTTCTTTTTTGACTGATACTTAATATTTTTTATATTAATAATAATATATTTCTACATTATAATATTTAATGTATAGGAAAACTCATTACATAGATGGGTAAGCATTGTGTAAAAATACAGTACAACATTTTCATATTTTTATAAACAGTAAATAATTATTTGCAATGATAAAAAGATATGATACATTTTTTAATGTATAGGAAAAAATATTATGTATGTTGTAATATTTATTAATATATATTGTGCAATTTCTACCAAGATAAAAAGTATTTTTTCAATTTATAACACTGATATGTATTTCTAATATATTTTTATATTGAAGCTTTTCCTTTTACTTTAATGTCAATGCAGAATAGTATTTTTTTTAGTTAAATAGGCGGCTCTTTTTCTTTTCAGTAACTTGTATTTTTTAGTCCATCAGTGTTTTTGTTTGGTTGTTTCTGAAAGGAGAAGCTCGCGGTTGGAAGCTGTGTTGCATCAGTTAAGGCAAGTTTATTTTAATTACTTGTTAAGGTATTTAAAGAGTAGGGGAAGGTAGTTAGGACCTGTTTAGGGTGTCTACATTGTGTTTTTGGTTGCTGTTGTGTAGTGTACAAGTTAGGTTATTTTATTTGAAGTACAGTAAGTACGTCATAAGTCTAGTGTTAAGGTGTATTTTAGAGTGTTAGGGCCTGATTGAAGTGAGTGAAAGACCACCATCGACAGCCTGTCAGTGGTGGTTTCACCGCCATCGTAAGCATGTTTTCCATCCTTCCCTAGGTGAGGGGTGGTGGGCAGATCGAGCGACCGCTGCGGATCTGAAAAGCTATGTCAGAGGGCACTCCGATCCCTGTAATGGTGGTGGTGACTGCCTGGCACCGGTGTAGTGATTATGATGTCCCTCCCTGCCAGCCGTTTCATAGCGGGTTACCCGACATGAAAAGGCTGACAGAAAGGGTCGTTGGGGGCCCGTAGAAGGACCCTATTTTTCCGTAGCACTTAGTGTTGGGTTTTGGGGGCCATAAATATCCCTGTACCAAGTGGCATGTGCATTTTTTATGACTGCGTCATGTGTTGCAGCCAGACGCACATCAACAATACAAGAAATACACTGTGTGACTGCCTTGATGGCAGTCGAATTGTAATTTGTGGTGAGGGACCGTGGACAGCCTGTAGGGCGGTCCTATCCCGATACGATGGCAGTCAGGTGAAAGTCCAATGGCCATCGTAATCAACCCCTTAGTTATATGTTGACTAGTATTTGTTAAGGAATTGTAAGTATGTTTCTGTTTGTTTTATAGTATTATTACTGTATATTTGTGTGGGAGGGATTTTTTTTTTATAAGTACTGTTCGTAAACTTGGGGCTGGAAGAAGGTGTAGTTTTATTTTATTTTTCAAGAAAAAAGTTGGTTTTTATTGTTCTACACATTGTTCTACACTTCAGAGAATTGGTTTGAGGATCTTTCTTTGGACAGTTTTATTTTTTTCATTTTTAGGGGAAATTATTTACAATTAACTGTTGGATTTTACACAACTCACGATCTTTAAACTGCTCTGTGGAAGAAATTCTTCAGCTACAAAATAGTAAGATGTTTTAAATTATTTATAGTCAATGGGAAATGTTATACATGCATTTTTACTGCTATTTATTTAAATGATATGTTTATATATTTTTTTAATTTAGAAAAGATTATTATATATTTCGTTGTTTGTTGTGTTTTTAAATGAAATCTATGTTTTTTATATTTTCTAAGATAAATATTATTTTTATGTCAAATAATTATTTATTTATGTAAAATATTACTTGACATTATATTTATATTTTATATCATAAAAATAATTTTAAGGCTTAGTTAGGGATTTCATTTTCAGATTGATGCTTTTGATGTAGTAGTGGGAATTTTTTAGACTGTGGATTTTGCTATGGTTTCTAAGTGCTCTAATCCTATAGTGTTTGGGTAGAGCCTTACTTTGAATTGTAAATGCGCTTACATTGCTTTAGTGAGTTTTGGTAATTTATGACATGGTTGTGTTACAGATTGCTCTAGTCTTAATTGTTGGTAACTTTGTTCTTTTTAGATAGTTCCTAGTAATTTATGTATGGTAGGTAGGGTAATGGTGTATACATTCAACCATGGAATGTGGAATTTTGGTTGTCTTCTATGTACAGAGCTATCCAGGTGTCCTCAAAATAGTACAGTAGGGGACTTAGTTTATGTTTATTGGTTTTGTAATAGGGGCTTTCAAATATTAAACTGTAGTGTACCAGAACTTCTGTGTTTGGGACTTTGCCCATTGCAATATTTTTTTTATTTCATATGCAAAGTTGCTGCTAGTTACTTTTCTACACTTAGAAGGCTGATTACGATGGCGGACGGACTTCAGTCTGTCTGCCATGGTTTCGTATTTGGGACCAATTGCCTACAAGGCGGCAGTCCCACAATATGCCTACAATGCGACCGTTACCGAAGTGGTTGCATTTCCTATGTTTTGCTGCTGACTGCAACATCCGCCGCAAAGCATGGTGCAGGGACATGTTGGGGGAACCATAGATGCCCCCCAGGTCCTGTGGGTGGTTCACTGGCATGTACAGGCAGGTGGAAAGGGACATCGTAATCCCCATGGCAGTGCCTGGTTGGCATTGCCATGATTGTAGGAAATACGAGCCCCTCTACCGCACCGGCGTGCTCAAGGAGCCCATCGTATTCATGGTGGTTGGTCTTCACAACTGCCACAAGTCCACCCGCCATCATAATAAGCAGGCGGTAACGTTGGTTACGATGGTTGGGAGACCATCACAATAGCCTGTCACCATCCTAATATAGTTTGGGACATATTTTAAATGTATCATCCATCATCCATGTTTTATATGATTGAAGTTTTAGTAGGTTTGTGGGAGTTACAAACATTAAAATTCTTTTTACATTAGATTTATTATCATAAAGAAGGAACTGTTATTCGTTATGAGTCAGTTCAGGTGGTATTTAATCTTCACTGAGGGTCTGATTACGATGTTGGTCGGAAACTAAACTGCCCGGACTCCTTGTCGGATCACCTGCATGATGATTAACCATCTTATTGTACTGAGGTAAATTGTGGATAAGTATGCATGGGATTTTCCAATAATTATAAATTTACACTTATTAGGAGACTGGTTTGGAATTGAACAACCAATATTTTCATACCAAGTGAATGCATAGTACACATTGATGTAGAGAAATTGTTTTGACCTTGTGATGTTTGTGCCTTGAGAACATTTTGTTATAGAAACCTTTTCAGCAATAAGTGCCTTGAGAACCAACAGAAAACTGTAACCTACCTGCCAGCCGATCCATTGAAGGTGCATGACCAGTATGCCTGACTTCACAGTAGCTCCTTCTATGTTCTTCTCTGCAGCATCTCATCCGACAAGCATATGGAACCAGCCTGGCCATCAAATTAACACATACATAATTTACACATGAAAGCACAGTGTTCGACCCCCAAAATCGCAACACCACCACCATGAAAAGTTGTTAGCACCAACAATTAAACTGCAGTCAGGGCAAGATCATTTAGCCACTGGATATTAATAAAGTAGCTGTGAAATAGAAGCCAAATGTTGTAAGGCTGACTGGATGGGGGCAGCATTGAATATTAGCATTCTATAAATCATATCTGTTAACCAGTGTTTAACTGTTGGTGTTTGGTTCCTGCCCCACAACCAACCAACCTACTGTCAGCCAATGGGGGAGACACGTTTGGTAGGCGGCCTACTCCCATAGGAAAGATATAGGGTACAACCTAGCAAAGCCACAAGGGGACAAGGTTTCACAGGTACCTCAAGCATTAAGGTCAATTGACTGAAGCTTCTTACCCAGTCTAAATTCACTGCCGGGCATCACCATGCCTGGTGCACAAAGTCAACATTGGGACTCTGTCATCTCATACAGTCTGCCTCAGTCATTAAGCTTCTCCTCTTTTGGAGTATTGTACAACCGATGTAGGAACTTAAAGTAAATTAAGCACAGTCAATAGTTATAGGAGATAGGCTCTATTTGTGCACAACAAAGTAGCCATCAGTGATGGTCTGCTTGTGGGTTTTGATTGACAGGAGTTGTGATATTGTTTGCCAAGGTTATGGCTCCTATGGAAATGTTGGAAATGCCGACCTACAGATTGCCCACAGTCCGAGGTGGTCAGCTTTTGTTGGACCCAAGGAGGTAATCTTTGAAGAGTAGGTCTGACCATGATGAGGGTGAACATGGGTTGCTGTAGCATAGACAGTTCAGGAGAGTAAAAAATTGGATTAGCGGTTCTTTCAGGGGCCTTATTCCATACAAGCTGAATACAAGAGATAAAGTCTATTGCAAGAAGGTTATAAGATGGGCAAAAGCATATATTGGCCGAGTACACTGAGGCCTTCTAACCAGCCTGTGCTCATACCCTTAAACTGGTATGTCAAATTGGATCATTTTCAATTGGCTGAGCTAACTTGCCTGTATGTCCCTAATAAATGTTACTCTGGGCAAATGAGTTAAAGGGTCATACCGGGGCCTGCAGCACTGGTTGTGCCACCCTGATGATATAAGTAGAAAGAGACTTCCAGCCCGTAAACTGCAGGCTGCAAGTGCAGTTTGCACTGCTAGCCTGAATTTGCCATTTAAAGTGATGACAAAAGACAGACTTCCCCCTGGTATATATGTAAGTCACCCCTGTGACAGGCCTATCAAGTCCTCAGGCATGGTGTAGCATACCTCACGGGCAGAATATACATTTTACATTTTCTGGTAGTAAAAACGCAAAACTGTTGTTTTTACTATGGAAAGACTTAGGGGCATATCTAGGTAGGCGTTTGCGATTCGCAAACGGTGCTTTGGTATGTAGGTGCATATTAGCAAAATAAGGAAACGCAAAAATTCCCATTCCTTATTTTGTTCAAGCATTTAAGGAATCACAATTTTGTGATTTCTTACATGATATGTAGGAGTGAATTTTAAAATGCAATTTTGGCTTAAGGAATCGCAAAATACCACCTTCTTCAAGTAGATGGTATTTTGCGATTTCCTTTCAAAATGCATTTTAAAAAAAAAATCAAAGTGCCATGTGACGCACAGACATGCCCTTAGGGCATGTATGTGCGCTACAAGTACTTAGAGGCACATTCCAGGGGTGCAACAGGTGTCCTTTGGTCACCCTGGCACCCTTGGAATTGCAAATCTCAAATTGGGATTTTCTCACAGAAAATCGCAATTTGAGAATGTATCCCCATTCATTCCTATGGGCCTCTTAGCCCGTTGGAAGAATGGGACACTCATTCCTTAATTGCGATTCGCAATTTGCTAATCGCAATTAAGGAATGTTAGAGATTCGAAAAAAAATTGCGAATTATTACCTACATTCCATTTTGCTATTCGCAAATAGCGATTCCTTAAAAATCGCTATTTGGGAATCGCAAAAAGGAAATTACCTACACATGCCCCTTAGTCACCCGATTGGCAAGTACAAGCTTACACGCTGAGACCTTAGATGTGCTAACTCTGGAGGGGTGCAACCTAAGTGGGTCATCCAAGGTAGCGAACAAGTTGCTACATGAAGCATGACTTGATACTCAGGTCACAATTATTGTAATAATTAGCAGTGGACAACTTTAACAAAATGGCCCTCTTGTTGCCTTTAGTCACTTGTGCAAATACTGATTGCACACATGTGCTTGTCAATGAGACAGATTTCTCCCCTCCTGAGGAGACGTGCTAGTGACTCACAGAAAAGCTCACAACAGAGGCTTGCTCTGAAAGGAGGTGTCACCTCCCTCATGCAGTAACCCACACGGGTGTTGGCCCAAAAGGGGAGCTTCAAATGAACATCCACCTTCGAAGGTAAAATGGGAGTGGGACTGCTGCATTGTTCAGGCAGACAGGCTGGCACTAGTGACAGGAAACGGGAAACAAGTTAGTGTAGACCTGTGGTAGCTACACATTTGGGTTGTACTATAGAGCTCCACAGAAAGGGGTCCTGCCATATTGGAAGTGGGCAGAAAGGTGCATCCCTGAATGCCCAAATGCCACACTTCACAGGAGGTGGTCATCGGGTGGGAGGGAATCTGATAGTCCATTGGCTAGCGGCCGCTTTCTGCCCTTAGGGCATTTTCTGAGCATAACCCGGGCACCCCTGTCACATCAAACTCAGGTCTTAACTTGACTGGAAGAAGGAATGTAGAACTATCAAAAATAGACTGCAGTGTCGTAGAGTGCGGCACCTGGTGGCTAGCAAAGGAGAGGGACTGGGACTGTCCTGCTTAAGGGGAAGTTGTCTACAAAGCCCAGTCAAAGTCAAGCGAATCCAAGGGCCAGCTGACTGGCCTCCTGTTTGCAACACAGAACCACTACAGCTAAAGAAGCCTGCTGGGGCAAAGTTGCTAGCCCAAAGTGTTCAACCCCCTGCCAAACGCTGCCCTGCAGCATGAGGGACAAGAACCAAAAGCACAAATTTATATTCAAGTTTGCTGAGCCCAGGAGTGTCCTCTGAGTCTAGCGGGACATCCATAGGATGACCAGCGACAGCGATACTGGGTGACCGACAGTCAAACGGCACTGGATTTCTGAAAGCAGGGAGAGGACCTTGTGGAATATCAACCTTGTGGATTAGTTCACTCCATTCGTGGATGGAAGAGTCATCTCAGCAAGACCCCCATCGACCACACCGCACTCACAGCATCCTTTGAGCATCTTCAGTATTCTTCATCCTTTGCATCATGAGAACCTCCATAGGAAAGCCATGCCTGAAACTGACTGAAGACTGCTTCTGCTGCTCAGGTAACTGTTTCTGAGGAGATTTCTGGTCCCCCTGACTGGCTTCATACTGGAGTTGTTCACCTAAAATTACTGCAAGTGCCTGAACTTTTAGTGAAAAAGTTTCTCAGTGTCACATTTGATGAATTGGTAAATGCTCTTTGGTACCCGCCGGTGTATCCTTTTAGTTGTGGTACCAAAAAATGCTTAACAAATCAATCCTTTTAAATAGTATTAGTATCATATTAGTATCATATTTATTTGATGTATTCTTAATTTCTTCTTCAGTTGTTTTTGTGATGTTTAAATTCTCTCCACTTGTACCTTTGTATAAGCCTTGTTGCTCGGAACAACAGCTAACCGAGGTTGAGCTGAAGGTTTGACAAACAAGACCTAAAGGTCCAAAAAGAGTTGGTAATTGTATTACAGGGTGAGGTTGAACAACCTCACCACATAATGCACCCCATTAACTCTAAGGGGTGTACCTGACCAGGCCAAATTAACCGCACTACAGAGCATTTGCTTAATGAATTGCTGATCTAGTGAAATTGGGATTTTGAGAAAAGGGTATAGAAGTTGAGGCAAGAACGCCATCTTTATGAGGGTGATTCTGCAAACTAATGACTAAGGCAGGATATGCCAATGTTTTACCTTATCCTCAGTTTTGGACATCAGTTTTTAGAAACGGTGGTGCTCACATTTTGTGTCATTCATATCCCCAGGTACTTGAATGAGATTGTGCACCATTGGAAGGAAAAATCTAGGAAACAAGGAGGTGCTAAGGTAGAATGGGATCATAGTGGATTTGTTCCAATTCATGGAGATGCCAGAAAGTTAGATTATGATCATGATCACAGAGGTATAGTGTGATATAATCACATATACCAAAATAACGAGGTTGCAGGAGGTGACATTAAGGCCACTAGCACCATGACATTGTCTGACGATACAGGGCACGGGCTAAAGTGTGAGCGCAAATAGAATGGGTGAATTGGACACCCCTGATGGGTGCCCATTTTGATTGCAACCTGATCTGAATGAAGACCAATAAGGCGGAACCTAGTTGTCGGTTCTATGTACAGAAAAAAAAACTAGCCCTTTTTAAGTAGAAGGAATTCCCATCCTGGGCATCACCCCAAACAAAAATCGCCATTATAAGGATTTGATTGTCTTGATTAAGCATGGGCGAATTTTGCGAATCTGGCGTTCGCGAATTTGAGTATTTGCAAACTCGCAATCCGCAAAATCTGCGAATTCTCGCAAATTTGCGGATTTTTTTGTTTTTATAGTGTTCGCAAGGATTTTTGCCAGTTCGCGAGGATTTTGTACCAGTTCGCGATCGCGAACTTACTTGTCGGAACGCAACGGTCGCGACTATGTTGTTTCTACGTCTGGTTCATCATCACAGGTTCACAGCACCCTCTGTTTCAACACTGCCACACTCTGTTTCACCCATGCCACCCTCTGGTACATCAATGCCATCCTCTGGTTCATCATCATCACTGTAGATTATGGGGGAAAAAGCAAGCACACCTGTCCTGCTTCAACTGACATGAATTAATTTGGGGTTGATTTATTAATGTGTCACTGTTTTAAAATTCCAGTCTGGCACCTGCTTCGTTATCTGTAATTTGCTTTCTGTTGCAGTGCAAATTTTTTTTCCAGGACCTTTGTGGCCTACTTGTAGCTATTCTATGATCCGCTGTGAGGGTCAGAGCAGGGTCATACCATTGTTGCAACTAGCAACTGAACTCTGGAGGGGCCCCAGTCAGGAAGCACTACAGGGAATGGTTACTAATGATGAATTTGAACTTTTGCACCTACTGAGTGCTTTCAGTTTAGCAAAACTCGTTTTTCTGCAGACCAGCAAATGTAATGCCCCAAACAAACTTACTTGTGAAAGTTGATTTCTAATCCAAAAGTGATCCAAAGAAAGTCAAAAGGCCTCAAATCCAAAAAAATGCAGGCAAATGTCAACCTGAGGAGTTATTCTGATAAAAATCATCATTTTCAGATGGTCTATGCTGCTTGCTAGTGGATTTCTTGTGCAGAATTGCAAATTTTGTAATTTCGCGAGTGCGAGATTGTTGCTGACCGCCGCACCTGCATGTACGCAATCGCGTACTTACCCCGCGCCCCGCAAAATTGTATCACCAAGAAAAAAAATTCCGCTGCGTGCAAATTTGCAGATTTTCGATAAATTTGCGAGCGTTCGCGGATCACGAATTTACCAATAATCCGCAAAATCCGCGAGCGGAACGGATTTTCCGCCCATGCTTAGTCTTGATGGCGTCTAAAAAGACTGTCACTGCTTGATAGTCCAGCTCTAACTGAAGCAATAAGACACAAAGACATCTTAAGTTATGCAAGATGGACAAACAGGGGACAAATCCTGACTGATCAGGACAGACCCTGACACTGAATTAGCTACAGTCTATTCACCAGATGCTTGGCAAGTACTTTAGTCTTAGTGTTACGGCAGACAGAGAGAGGTTGATACGATTCACACATGTGGGATGGCTTTCCAGGTTTTAAGAGTATGATCAAGATAGTCTCCTGCATTGACTTCAGGAGAATACCTTGAGTCTGAGCATCCTTGTATACCTTTAGCAAGCGGATGCCAGGAAGTCAGTGTACGCCCCGTTTCCTTACATGTATGCATACCCGAGATGAACACCCTGATCTTCTCAAGAGTCAAAGGGAATCAGAAACTAGATCTTGGCCCCTTCAACCAAATGAAAGTAATTCTATAATGGAAGGCATTATGTGCCTCAGAAGAGGGAGGCTCCCGCAACATGTACTGCTCTTCATAGTTTGCACATAATTATGCAAATATATTTTCTTCTCCGTATAACAATTTCCCAGCATAATTTTGGAGGTGGTTAATAACGTGAGAGGGATTAGCTGGGCATGGAAGAGCTGCTAATGTCCTATCCAGTCTCTCAACCTTGTTGTATACTCTGGCTCTGATTTGACGTCCTAAGGGTTTGATTTCACTGTCAGCCATCTCAGAAAATAATATCATTTTGGCTTTAGTATTGCCAAGTATACAGGCATCATTGGTACATGAGTATTAACATAACATAACAGGTGTATTTGTAAAGCGCACGTTCGCCCCAGCAACGGGGCATCTTGGCGCTGAAATGACAGATGTATATTGTTACCCAACTCAATGGTACTCATTTTATTGACCTAAAATGGCTGAAAGGCTGAGTGGACCCGTCGGGATATGAACCCGTGACCATGAGGTCGAACACAGGCCCCTGCAGTGTATGCATAAGTCCACTCAGCCACCAGACTCGGCTTGCCTTTCAAGCAAAAGGATTTCCCTTTCTAACCTATCAAATGGTCATGTAGGGTTTTGATACCATGCTGCTTAGAAGTACATACTGTACGGATATATGCCTTAAGGTCCCAATACGGCATACTGTTTTTACTGACCGAGTAGCAGTTCAGGAAGATGTAGTTGGCAATTTCAGCTCTAACCTCCTAGCAGAACCCAATACCATGCAGAGACATCAGGAATAGTCCCCACAAAAAGGCTTGTTGTTGGGTAGTGAGCAAATTGGGAGTAGGAATATAACCTCAGATGAAGACCAAATAGCCAGCGTTTCAAGACAGAATGCCAACCTGAACCAGGAGCCATGGACAGAAAAGTTATGTGTGCCCTCTATTGATGTAGGGTGTGGCACTCACTAGATGTCAACCAGATGGTGATCAATGGCAGTTGTGTGTGAGTGACAAATATTGTGGAAGATATCGACTGCTAAGACTTAAACTTCATTAAAGTATTCCACCTCCCACAGCATAGAAAATGAGGAGAATTGCTGGCAACAATTTCATACTCGTTGAATACACATTGGATCATCCATGTTCGGTCTATACACATTTACCAACAGAACTTGTGTGAGTACAGAACACAGGAGACAATAGTAAAGCTATCCTAGGGATCATTAATTTCCTAAAGGGTATGATATGTTTACCATGTTTGATGAGGCTGGCCATCTTTCTAGCATATGAGGAGTAAGTGGCAGGAGCATGATTGCTACTCCACTTCAATGAAAATTGCGATTCTCCTATTAACATGACCAGAGAATCTGGATTTCATTAAAGCCACACAGAGGCTAACATTATACAATAATCTTTTAATGCAGTCACTAGCGGTCGTACCTTCATCATAAATAAAACAGTTCTAGAATTGTCAGACAAAGTCTTCCTCGGAATCTGATGCGATGATATAAGGGCCCACCTCTCGATACCTCCAATTCTGATTGTAATTATTACACAGAATATTGAAGTGATCAAGCGGGGGGAAAAGGGGAGTTGGGAAGGGAACAGCTGGGAGGGAGATCTGAAAAGGAAAAAGTTAGACACACACTAATACCTATTTACTTATATTTCAGTAAATTTTCCTTAATGCAAGCAGCAATCTAAGCATGGAGTTTTCATGTAAAACTAGATTCACTTCACAAAATTCTGTGGAATAATATCGCAATTAAACCTCTTGCAATTTGACCTTTTATACTAATTATTCTCCAAATGCTTGATATTTCTTTGCACATAAAACATCTGTACTTTTCTGATAATAACTCTCTCAGAAAAAATAGCACGATTTACATTATCTTCTGTAAATTGTTCACTGTTAGATAGTATCAAAACCTTTAAACTTGTTCACATAGCACGAAACTGTGTATTGCAAAACACTCTAATTATGTCTTGTTATAGCTTTATAATCAAGTTACATGTAGAAAACATAAGCAAGAGATTTATCTTGTTTCTGTGCTAAAACAATAACTTTCTATTCGAAATATTATGTTGGGTTTACTTCATACCAAAAACATTGAAGATTTCTAATTCCTTAAATAACATGATATAAAAAACTGAAACAGCGTTTAAATCTTTCTTGCTCTTTAGATTCTGTAAATACAAAAAATAAAAACCTTTTTGTGCATTAAATCACCTTCATACCTAAAGAGTATGACCTACTCTTAATTATAGATTCATCTGCAAACTCTGGACCCCAAAGGAAGAAATTCCTCGAAGAAATCCGGTCCAAAACCACCTTCTCAAAGACTGCCAGAGAAGTTACCAACTCAAGAAGCTCCTCCGGAAAGATCTGCTCCAGCGCGGCACACACGAATCTGCATCAAAGGGTTAAACAGCATACCAAAACACAGAGCCTGCCTGGAATCAACCTCCTTCTCAGAAATCTCCAGAATAGTGAGCACAGATCCTTGGGTGTGGTCACGTACATCAACGTAACCACACCCGCGTAATTTCCCCTGCTTGCGGCGTTGAAATGCGACAGCATGCCAAATTGCACGCATCTCGCGGTACGCGGTTGCCAAAGTGCACGCATCTCGCGTACCCTGCCAAACCTCACTCATCTCGCGTACCCTGCCAAACCTCACTCATCTCGCGGACCATAGGGAATCAATGGAATTTTTAGGGCAAAATACATTTCCAAAGTTTAGCCTGCCCTAGCCCTATAACAAAGCAACCACCAATGTCCAGCAGGGGAAGACCCATGAGTCTTTCCACATAAACGTTTGGGACATGGCCTTAGACCAAATGGGGCGGGCCCTAGACCGCAAGCGCCCCTGGGCCTGACAGTATTCCCCCCTCCCTGGAGCGGTCTAGGGCCCGGCTTCGAGGGATGAAGGAGGTGGAAACGTCGCACCAAGCGAGAGGCATGAATGTTCTCTGCCGGTTCCCAAGAATCGTTCTCAGCTCCGTAACCTTTCCAGGAGACAAGATACCACAATCTGCTTCTCCTTAGTTTAGAATCCAGTATGTCCTTTACCTCGTATTCCCAGTTACCCTGAACCAAAACTGGCGCTGGCCTAGTTGCAACATTTTGTCTAGCTGGTTTCAAAAGGGATGTATGGAACACTGGATGGATTCTCAAAGTTTTTGGAAGTAACAATTTGTACGTTACTGGATTGACTTGACGAAGTACTGAATATGGTCCAATAAACTTAGGATGAGACATACTTTTTCTTTTGAAGGTTAAGTTCTTGGTAGACAACCAAACTTTATCCCCAGCAACATATCTTGGACCAGGTCTATGATGTTTATCATACTGCTGTTTGTACTTTTCCTTACTTTGTAGTAAACGTTGGTGAGTTTATTGGTGAACAGTTTGCATATGTTGTATAGCATCCTGTACTGCAGGTGTATCACTTACATGTTTGGGCAATACTAAAGGAATTGTGTTTGGTAAATAGCCATAGAGAGCCTCAAATGGAGATGACCCAGTTGAAGAATGCGGTGATGTGTTATAAGCCATTTCTGCAATCCAAAGCAAATCATACCAAGATCTCTTGGAGTCTTCTACGTAACATCTTAAGTATTGCTTTAATGTCTGATTTAATCGTTCAGTTTGACCATCAGTTTGGGGATGGTAACTAGTAGACATATTAGATGTGATTTGTAGACTTTGACACCATTGCTGCCAGAATTTAGATGAAAACTGAGACCCTCGATCAGACAGTAACACTGAAGGCAAACCATGTAATCGCACAATGTTTGTTAGTAGTATTTGCGCTAATTGTCCTGCTGTTGGCAATTTTTTACAAGCAATGAAATGGGCATATTTTGTTAAACTGTCCACTACTACCAAAATTACTGAATGAAGATTCACTAGTGGTAAATTCGTGATGAAATCTAAAGAAACATGTTCCCATGGTTTGATTGGTGTTGGTAAGACTTGTAACAAACCTTTTGGTTTGCTATGATCAGTTTTAAATCTAGCACATGTTTCACAGTTTTGAGCCATCAAAGAAACATCCTTTTTGAGAGTTGGCCACCAAAACAAGTTTTGAATCTTTTCTACAGTCTTTTTTGGACCTGGATGAGACCGTCTCATGTAATTCCTTGGTTGGAAGGTAGACTTGTTTTCCATGAAATGGTATTCCTTCTTTGATTGTTTGATTTTTCTTCTTGTTATTCCATTTCTCCCATTGTGATGGAGGAAAATTCTCATGTATACTGTCTAAGAACTGATCAGCATTCAACAAACAGATCACTTTGTCAGGTTCTATTATTGCTTGTGGAGTTCCTTCACACTTATGTAATGTTGAGTCTTTCCTGGATAAAGCATCCGCCTTTTTGTTGTCTTGTCCAGGTCGATAGGTTACTATGAAATCATATTCTGCAAAGAACATCATCCATCTCATTTGTCGTGGAGTTAACATTCTTGCTGAACTCATGAATTGTAAGTTTCTGTGATCTGTATACACTGTTACCGTGAATTTTGCTCCCATAATATAATGTCTCCATTCCTTGAATGCTTCAAGTATTGCAAGCAACTCTTTCTCTGCAATTATGTAATTCTGTTCAGCTGCATTCAATTTACGGGACATATAAGCGACAGGATGCATTTGACCAGTTTTGTGATGTCTCTGAGATAAAATGGCGCAATTGCAACATCTGAGGCATCCGCTTCGATTATAAAAGGTTCATTCACATCAGGATGCATCAAAATTGTGGCTTCAGTAAAAGCTTTTTTCAAACTTTGGAATGCTACGTTTGCTTCTGTAGTCCATTCGAACTTCACCTTTTTACGTAACAGACAAGTTATGGGAGCTACGACTGCTGAAAAGTGATCGATAAATCGTCGATAGAAGTTTGCGAAGCCCACAAAACATTGCACATATCGAACAGATTTTGGGATTGGCCATTCCGCTACTGCCTTTATTTTTCTATCAGTCATTTTCATGCCCGTTGGTGTGAGCAGTACTCCAAGAAATTCGACCTCAAAGACATGAAAATCACATTTGGATAACTTGCAATACAGATTGTGTGATTGTAATGCCTTTAAAACTTGTTTGACATGACCTTCGTGCTTTTCTTCTGAATCGGAATAAATTAATTTATCATCTATATAGACAATAACAAATAAATCTAGAAATTCCCGTAGAACATCATTGAGGAAAAACTGGAAGGCTGCTGGCGCATTACAAAGACCAAACGGCATTACCAAATATTCGAACAGTCAATATCTAGTTTTAAATGCTGTTTTCCAATCGTCTCCTTGTCTGATTCTCACCAGATGGTGTGCTCCTCTTAGATCAAGCTTGGTGTAAATTACTGCTGTTTTTACTTGATCTAAAAGAACTGGGATTAATGGTAAGGGATATTTGTTTTTGATGGTGATTTTGTTCAAAGCTCTATAGTCAATGCACGTTCTTAATTCACCATTTGCTTTTGGAATAAAAAACAAAGGGGAGGCGGCTGGTGACTTTGAAGGACGAATGAACCCATTTTCAAGATATTGATCCAAGTATTCTCTCAAGTGTTGATTTTCTGTTTCAGAGAGTGCATAAATCCTACAGTTCGGTACACATGAACCCGGCATGCGATCGATTTGGCAATCATAGCTGCGATGAGGAGGAAGGACTGCTGCTTTCTCTTCACTGAATACCTCCTGAAACATTTTGTAACATTTGGTAGAATTGTCTCTTTTTCTTCTGCAGTAGCAATTTGACTGATTGTTTTTGTGAGAGTTCCCACACAAGATGATTGACAAAAATCAGATTGGAATACAAGTTCTCTCTTTTGCCAGTCAATAATTGGATTATGTAGACAAAGCCATGGCATTCCTAAAATAAAGCCGTATTGAGGTGCTTGGATTACATCGAATTGAACCTCCTCTCTATGATATCTCTTTTTTGAGTCTTCACAACACATTATTACTTTTGAGGTTTGCATGGTGACTGGACCTCCGGACAAAACTTTTCCATCTACGGCTTGGACTATTTCAGGAGTGTCTTTTTTCTCACAGATGATACTCAATCGCTGGGCGGTTTTTAAATCGACAAAGTTTCCTGTGGCCCCAGAGTCAATTAAAACTTCCATTTGCCAGATTTTGGGAATCAGTTGTATTTGAACTGCTAATCGAAAATGTGCTTTGTAATTACTTACACAAGAGTTTATTGAAGGGTAAGCAATGGTTCCCAAGATATCCCCTCATACCAATCCTGGGCATGTTAGTTTCCCGACTCAAAGTCTTTTGTTTCCAAAACTGACACTTTACCTGTGGTTGGAGTTTTATTCTTAGGTTTCAACATACAATCTTTCACAAAGTGTCCTTTGCGTCCACAATAGAGACACTGTCCATTTTTGCGTCTATTCTCTTTCTCGTCTTTTGACAATGGTTGTCTAAGGGTTCCAATTTCCATTGGTTCAGAGCTAGATTCAGAATGTGTGAATGAACTGAGTTCTGGGTTTAGTTTCACTTTTCCAATTAGGTTTCTCTCCTCTTTTTTTATCACCCCTTCGTTCTGATAGTCTGTGATCCAATCTCAAAGTTAGATTAATTAAATCTGAACAAGTTGTTGGTTGTGGGTCAATTTGAGCTAACACATCTTTCAGATCGTCCTTCAACCCTTGATAGAAAAGTGCTGCTCTTTTTTCTTCAGGCTAAGAGGTTTCTGCGACCAATCTATTAAAATGTGACAAGTAGGCAATGAGATCTCGATTTCCTTGTCTTAATTGTAACAGTTCTCGATCTGCAGACAAAGTTACTGTTCGTCTGTCGAATACTTTCTCAAATTCTTCTACAAAGCGCCGCCAGTTATACAATAGAGCGCTATCTTGACGTACTAGCGGAACTGCCCAATTTGCAGCATCTCCAGACAGATAAGAAATTAGAAAAGCTATTCTGGATTGAGGGGTGGGAAATGCTGCAGGTCTACAAGAGAAATACAATTCTATTTGTGTTAAAAATATTTGAACCTTAGAAGGGTCTCCTGAAAAACGTTCTGGCGCAGCCAGAGGAATTTGTGGTGGAACAGTTACTGATATATTTGTGGAAGCTCTAGTGTCTTGCACCTCCTCAGGAAGGGGAGTGTTCAAAATCTGAATATTATCTACTTTATCAGACAACAATGCTGTAGCAGCCATAGTTTCATTTAAATATGCCTGCATTTTAACTATTGCCGCTGGTAAATCATCCATGGTGGCCATTATGTCAACACAGTCAGATCGGGAGGAAAATAATCTGTGGGCTCACTATTCTGTCAGACGAAGTCTTCCTCGGAATCTGATGCGATGATATAAGGGCCCACCTCTCGATACCTCCAATTCTGATTGTAATTATTACACAGAATATTGAAGTGATCAAGCGGGGGGAAAAGGGGAGTTGGGAAGGGAACAGCTGGGAGGGAGATCTGAAAAGGAAAAAGTTAGACACACACTAATACCTATTTACTTATATTTCAGTAAATTTTCCTTAATGCAAGCAGCAATCTAAGCATGGAGTTTTCATGTAAAACTAGATTCACTTCACAAAATTCTGTGGAATAATATCGCAATTAAACCTCTTGCAATTTGACCTTTTATACTAATTATTCTCCAAATGCTTGATATTTCTTTGCACATAAAACATCTGTACTTTTCTGATAATAACTCTCTCAGAAAAAATAGCACGATTTACATTATCTTCTGTAAATTGTTCACTGTTAGATAGTATCAAAACCTTTAAACTTGTTCACATAGCACGAAACTGTGTATTGCAAAACACTCTAATTATGTCTTGTTATAGCTTTATAATCAAGTTACATGTAGAAAACATAAGCAAGAGATTTATCTTGTTTCTGTGCTAAAACAATAACTTTCTATTCGAAATATTATGTTGGGTTTACTTCATACCAAAAACATTGAAGATTTCTAATTCCTTAAATAACATGATATAAAAAACTGAAACAGCGTTTAAATCTTTCTTGCTCTTTAGATTCTGTAAATACAAAAAATAAAAACCTTTTTGTGCATTAAATCACCTTCATACCTAAAGAGTACGACCTACTCTTAATTATAGATTCATCTGCAAACTCTGGACCCCAAAGGAAGAAATTCCTCGTAGAAATCCGGTCCAAAACCACCTTCTCAAAGACTGCCGGAGAAGTTACCAACTCAAGAAGCTCCTCCAGAAAGATCTGCTCCAGCGCGGCACACACAAATCTGCATCAAAGGGTTAAACAGCATACCAAAACACAGAGCCTGCCTGGAATCAACCTCCTTCTCAGAAATCTCCAGAATAGTGAGCACAGATCCTTGGGTGCGGTCACGTACATCAACGTAACCACACCCGCGTAATTTCCCCTGCTTGCGGCGTTGAAATGCGACAGCATGCCAAATTGCATGCATCTCGCGGTACGCGGTTGCCAAAGTGCACGCATCTCGCGTACCCTGCCAAACCTCACTCATCTCGCGGACCCTGCCAAACCTCACTCATCTCGCGGACCATAGGGAATCAATGGAATTTTTAGGGCAAAATACATTTCCAAAGTTTAGCCTGCCCTAGCCCTATAACAAAGCAACCACCAATGTCCAGCAGGGGAAGACCCATGAGTCTTTCCACATAAACGTTTGGGACATGGCCGTAGACCAAATGGGGCGGGCCCTAGACCGCAAGCGCCCCTGGGCCTGACATAGAATGCAGTGACAACCTTTCAAAGGCATGAGAAAAACAGAACTGCGGGGCATATTACCAACAACTAGCGATAATTATCGCTATGTTGGTTTATCGGCGATATTTTTATCGCCGAGCTGCGGCGATTTTTATCGCTTAGGAACCTTGCTATTATCAAGGTTTATCTCCTAAGCGATAAAAATCTGCCGAAATGCATGAATATTGCTGAAAAGTCAGCGATATTTATGCATTACCGAGCTAATGCTCTTAGCCATGTTATCCACCTACCATTGGATAACATGGCTAAGAACTGCTCAGGGGCAGGTATTAGCTTTTGGAGATATTCGCGCTTAGCGCGAATATCTCCAAAAGTTGGTATTAGGAGATAGCGATGTTAGCGACTGTTTCCAGTCGCTAACATCTTGGCACGCCCACTTTGCATGTCTTTAGTGATAAATATCACTGACATGCAAAGCGGGGCCCAAGATGGTCGCTATCTCCTACTAGCTGTCGTTAACTGGTGTTAGCGACAGCTAGGTAATAGGGAGATAATTTTATCTCCGCTTTCTTGGCTTTTAAAGCCAAAAAAGTGGAGATAAACCACCTTGATAATATTCCTATGCCTCTTTTAATTAGAACGAAGCAATAAAAAGTTTATGAGGTTGAGAGCGAAGAAAATAAGGAATTCCGAGGGAGGAAATGAAAAGAGGAGGATTAGAGGAGATGAGGACAATCCATTAGGTTGAGTTATCTGAAAAGAAGAATAAAACGTTAAAGAGGTTGAAACCTAAAGCAATAAAGGCATAAAAAATGCATAAGGAAACAGTAAAGGAACAAGTGCAAATAATCAACAGCATATTAAAGCAAATCATCAAGAACATATAAATAGATAATCCGTCCAAGGGAGGGACGGGTGGGATAATGTTAGCCTCTGTGGGGGCTGTTCCCAGAGTTTGGTCTTTAAACATTCCCCTGGGTCCTACTCCACCGTTTTATTGTTATTGCAGAAAGATTTGCTAGCCATAGCACCTCTGAGAGAGTGGGCATCGAATTTACAAAGGTCAATACCAGCGAGGTTCATAATTAGTTTGACCCATCAGGCAATGGAACAGGAAGAGACTGGCTTAAAAAGTTTAACAAAATAAATAAGCAGTTGATTAGCATCCTGAGGGCGAAGGTCTCTCATTCTGGAATTGTATTCTTTCATACAATCAACAACACAGTTTTTGGCAGAAATTAAAACAAGGGTAAAAAATAGAATTGGACATAGTTTTAGTTCTCCTAAGGATTTCAAACTTAACACAGTACATGTCATAACATCTATTAGAAATATCAAGTGATTTAACATCAGATACCCTACAACAAGAGATCAAACATAACAGAGTAACAAGTTTAATGGAAAGACATTTCCTATTAGGAAAAGGATTCTCAGGCCATGAAGAAAAAAGGTCTAGGATTAGTCTAACATCCCACAAGGATTGCTATTTGGGTCTAGGAGGTCTTCTTAATATAATACTTTTCAGGACTCTACAAATGATAAAATACTTACCTACTGTCTTACCGTTGACGAGAGAATGTCCAGCAGAGATCGCTGATCTGTAACAATTAATGGATCTATAGGAGAGGCCATTGATGAATAATTCAACAAGGAAGTTAACTATGCTGACGATTGGAGCCTCCACGGGATCCAAGTTCCTCTCCATGCACTAACGAAACCATTTTCTCCAAATGCTATTGTATCTGAAATGTGTCCCTGGTGCCCAGGACTCTCCGAGGAGAGTGAGAGCGGATGATGAAAGTCCAGACAACTCATTAGATTGCCTGACACTTTCCAAGCAAGAAGGTTCAAATTCCCTGAAAAGATTAGGTGGTGATCTATTCCGTTTGCGTTTGAAACCAGACCCTTTGTTGCAGGAATTAGGAAGGAAATGTCGCAAGACAGTTCCAAGGTTGTTGGGAACCAAGCCTGAGAAGGTCAGAAGGGAGTTATCAGGACCAATGAGCACTGGTCTTGTCTCACTTTCTGTCGAACCCTCTGGATCATGGCAAAGGGAGGGAAGGCGTAAGGTTGAAGATGAGACCAGGACTGGAGAAAGGTGTTGACTGCAAGAGCGCCCAGGTGTGGCATCCGTCTGAAGTATTTTAGCAGTTGGAAAGTCAATCTGCTCGCGAATTAGTCTACATCGAAGGGGCCCCAAAAATGAAACAGGGAGTTGAAAACGCTGACATTGAGTTTCCAATTGCTGAAGTCTAAAAGGTACCACGAATTCCAATCTGCGGAAAGATTTGACTTTCCCGGGAGATACTCTGCCGTCAGGGAAATTTTGTGTTCTAAACAAAACATCCAGAGTTTCCTGGCTAAATGGGAGAAGTCTGCTGATCTGGTCCCGCCAAGGCGGGTGATATAGGAGACTGCTGAGATGTTGTCCATTTTCAGGACAACAGATCTGCCTTGAAATGAGTGTTTGAATCTCATTAGGGTGTATAAACCGGCCGATAGTTCTAAAAAGTTTATATGGTGGGTGGACTCCGCCTGAGACCAAACACCACCCGTGTTTTTGGTTCAGGAATAGGCATGGGCGGAAAATCCGTTCCGCTCGCGGATTTTGCGGATTTTCGGGAAATCCGCAATCCGCGAGATTTGCGAATTTCCTGCAAAATCCGCAAATCCGCGAGCAGCGGATTTTGCTCGCACTGCTCGCACTGTTCGCGTGAGTTCGCGCCCCGCGAATAAGTGCGAAATTGCAGAAATATGATCTAAGCAAAACTGAAAGTAACTACTTACCAGGTTCAAAAGTTCAGGCACATCATTAGTAGCCATTTCCTGTAGTGCTTCCTGAGGGGCCCCTCCAGAGTTCAGTTGCCAGTTGAAACTATTATGTGACCCTGCTCTGAACCTCAGAATAGTTACACATATGCCACAAAGGTCATGAATTACAGCTAAGGGAGACAAGCAGGAGCCAGGCTGGAAGTTAAAATCCATTAATCAGCCCCTAATTCATTATTGTCAGTTGGGGCAGGGCAGGTGTTGTAACTAATTTTGCAACAATGAAAGCACTTAGCAAGTGCAAAAGATCACTAATCAGGGCGCACTAAGGAAGCAGGTGCCAGCTAAAAAAATATTCTGTGACACATTAATCAGCCCCAAATTAATTCAGGTCACTTGAGGCAGGGAAGGTGTGCTTTGCTTTGCCGAAAATAATGTACACTGGACAACCAGAGGGTGTGGTGATGAAACAGAGGGTGGCATGGGTGGGCCAGAGGGTGGCATGAGTAGTCAGAGAGTGGCAGTGGTGACAGAGAGTGGCAGTGATGAAGAAGAGTGTCCCAAACAGGTTGGACACGTAGAAACAACAAGTTCGCAAAACTTGCGACCCGACAGGTAAGTTCGCAAATTGCGAAATTGTAAAAACCCTCGCGAACTGGCAGAAACACGGGCGAACACAAAAAAAAAAAAAAATCCGCAAATTCGCGGGAATTCGCGGATTTTGCGGATTGCGAGTTCGCAAATCCGCAAATTCGCGGATTGCCAATCCGCAAAATCCGATCATGCCTATTCAGGAAGCGGGCGCCCCAACCATGAAGGCTGGCTCTGACTCCAGGACAAAATCCGGAGTTGAGCCGAAGATGGCTCTCCCGTTCCATGCATCCATATTGTTCAGCCACCAGGAGAGTCCTGACTTAGCCTGCTAATCTAGGGTTAGAAGGTCTCCGTACCAAAGACCCGACCTGAGGGTCTTGGCTTTTACTCTCTGGAGGACACAGCAATTCAGTGGTCCCAAAAAGATGGCTTGAATAGAGGAAGAAAGAAAGCCCAGAAGCCTGGCTAATTCCTGAAGAGTAAGAGATAATTGTTTTAGAACAAATCTGATCTCTTTGTGAATCTTGGCGATCTTCTTGTTGGGAAGAAGAAAGAGGCATTTTGAGGTATCTACGATGAACCCGAGGAATTCTAGAGATTTTGAGGGGGTAAGAATAGATTTTTCTCGATTTATAATGAATCCAAGACTCTCTATGAGATTCATGGTGGTCTTGAGGTTTTCCAAAAGTTTAGAGTGAAGTTGGGACATGATAAGGATATCGTCTAGATAGATAATTAAAAGAAGGCCTCTTTCTCTTAGGAGAGAGACAATAGTTCTCATGATCTTGGTGAAGCAACAAGGGGCGAATGACAGCCCATATGGGAGGGCCTGAAATTGAAAGACATGATTGTCCCAGATGATTTGAAGGAAGGGCTGGTGTTCTTCTGCCATAGGGATGGTAAAATAGACGTCTTTTAGATCTAACTTGACCAGCCAGTCTCCTTACAGAAGTTGGTTTCTGAAGAGGTGAATGCCCTCCATTTTGAAGTGTCTGTAGACCAGATACTTGTTTACTTCTCGTAGGTTTATAACCGGTCTCCAACCTTTTTCCTTTTTTTGAACCAGGAAGAGAGTGCTGATGAATTTCTTTAGAGACCATGCCACTTCTACAATAGCACCTTTTTGAAGCATAGAGGAGATTACCTCCTTGACAATCTCTTGATATTCTACTGAATGAATCAAAGGTTTGGGCGTGTGTGTTTGGGAGGGAAGATCTATAAAGTCTATTTTGAAACCCTGCACATTCTCGAGAACCCACGGATCTTGAGTTAAAGATTTCCAAACGTGGTAAAAGTGTTTGAGTCTTCCCCCGACCTTGGGAGGGGAAGAAGGGAGAGGAAGACTTACTTGGAGAGGGGAAGGGGGAAATGTAACAAGGTTGAATATTTAAGCCCATGGCATTCCATGTAAAGCAGTATATAATGGTCAGTGCTAAAGGTGTCATATTGCTGAATGTTTAAGTTGGAATTGTAAGGATTACAAGCAATGTAGTATGTGTCCCAAGCTGACCCAAGTTGTTTATAGAATTACCACTACCCACACTGGCCACCCCAACTTGCCACTGAGAAAAACCTCTCTAAACACCCCACTGCAATTAAGTATGGGCGGAAAATTCGTTCCGCTAGCGGAATTTGCGGATTTTCCGCGATTTCGCTAATTGCGCGAAAGCACAGCAAAATCCGCGAATTCGTGAACAGGACGAATTTTGCTCAGGAAGCACTTACAGGGTTTCAGCAGGTGCCCAAGTTGAAGCTAATTTCTTTGTAACCATTTACAAAATGGTTACAAAGAAATTAACTTCAACTTGGGCACCTGCTGTAATCCTGTTAGTACTTCCTGAGCGGCGCCTCGTTGCCTACTTACAACTATTCTCTGACCCTGCTCTGACCCTCGAACAGGTCAGAGAATAGTTACAAGTAGTCAACGAGGCTCCGTGAACAGGAAGCACTTACAGATATAGATAAAGCAGGTGCCCGAGTTCAAGGTCAAATTCAGTAACTCCTTAATCAGCCCCAAAAAATGGTGCGCTTTGTCGAGGCTGGGCAAGTGTGCTTTCTCCTCATAACTACAGTCGAAAATTAGCTATGATGCTTGATGAAGGCCTTTGCATCCTTGACTTTCACGAGTGCAATCCCCGTGCAGTTCCTGTCACCAGTAGCTGCTTTCTCCTCATCTGCTGCTCTGAATTGTGCCTGACCTTTTACACACACAAGAAGAGGCATGTGAACTCGCAAAGAAGGCCCCCTATTTGCCCCCCCACACACACACTAGCGGTCTGCACCGTCTTCCTGCCCTTTACCCACTATAATGGACAGCTCACTCGAGGAACCCTGGCGCGCTTCGGCGCGATGGCTAAGTTAAACAGCCCCAACAAATCGTGCACTTTGTCGAGGCTGGGCAGGTGTGCTTTCTCCCTATATCTACAGTCAAAAATTAGCTATGATGCTTCATGGAGGCCTTTGCATCCTTGACTGTCACGAGTGCAATCCCTGTGCAGTTCCTGTGACCAGGAGCTTCTTTCTCCCCATCTGCTGCTCTGATCGGTGCCTGACCTTTTATACACACAAGAGGCATGTGAACTCGCAAAGAAGCCCCCCCATTTTGCACCCCCCACACACTAGCGGTGTGCACCGTCTTCCCGCCCTTTACCCACTATGATGGACAGCTCACTCGAGGGACCCCGGCGCCCTTCGGCGCGATGGCAAAGTTAATCAGCCCCAAAAAATCGTGCGCTTTGTCGAGGCTGGGCAGGTTTGCTTTCTCCCCATATCTACAGTCGAAAATTAGCTATGATGCTTGAAGGACTTTCACGAGTGCAATCCCTGTGCAGTTCCTGTAACCGGTAACTTCTTTCTCCTCATCTGCAGCTCTGATCTGTGCCTGACCTTTTATACACACAAGAAGAGGCATGTGAACTCGCAAAGAAGCCCCCCATTTGCATCTCCACACACACTAGCGGTGTGCACTGTCTTCCCGCCCTTTACACACTATGATGGACAGCTCACTCAAGGGACCCCTGCGCCCTTCGGCGCAGTGGCAAAGTTATTCAGCCCCAAATAATCGTGCGCTTTGTCGAGGATGGGCAGGTGTGCTTTCTCCCCATATCTACTATAGAAAATTAGCTATGATGCTTAATGGAGGCCTTTGAATCCTTGACTTTCACGAGTGCAATCCCTGTGCAGTTCCTGTGACCAGGAGCTTCTTTCTCCCCATCTGCTGCTCTGATCGCTGCCTGACATTTTATACACACAAGAGGCATGTGAACTCGCAAAGAAGCCCCCACTGTTTGCCCCCCTCCCACACACACACTAGCAGTGTGCACCGTCTTCCCGCCCTTTACCCACTATGATGGACAGCTCACTCGTGGGACCCCGGCGCCCTTCGGCGCGATGGCAAAGGTAATCAGCCTCAAGAAATTGTGCACTTTGTCGAGTCTGGGCAGGTGTGCTTTCTCCCTATATCTACCGTCGAAAATTAGCTATGATGCTTGATGGAGGCCTTTGCGTCCTTGACTTTCACAAGTGCAATCCTCGTGCAGTTCCTGTGACCAGGAGCTTCTTTCTCCCCATCTACTGCTCTGATCGGTGCCTGACCTTTTATACACACAAGAAGAGGCATGTGAACTCGCAAAGAAGCCCCCCACTTGCATCTCTACACACACTAGCGGTGTGCACTGTCTTCCCGCCCTTTACACACTATGATGGACAGCTCACTCAAGGGACCCCTGCGCCCTTCGGCGCAGTGGCAAAGTTAATCAGCCCCAAATAATCGTGTGCTTTGTCAAGGCTGGGCAGGTGTGCTTTCTCCTCATATCTACTATAGAAAATTAGCTATGATGCTTAATGGAGGCCTTTGAATCCTTGACTTTCACGAGTGCAATCCCTGTGCAGATCCTGTGACCAGGAGCTTCTTTCTCCCCATCTGCTGCTCTGATCGCTGCCTGACATTTTATACACACAAGAGGCATGTGAACTCGCAAAGAAGCCCCCACTGTTTGCCCCCCTCCCACACACACACTAGCAGTGTGCACCGTCTTCCCGCCCTTTACCCACTATGATGGACAGCTCACTCGTGGGACCCCGGCGCCCTTCGGCGCGATGGCAAAGTTAATCAGCCTCAAGAAATTGTGCACTTTGTCGAGTCTGGGCAGGTGTGCTTTCTCCCTATATCTACCGTCGAAAATTAGCTATGATGCTTGATGGAGGCCTTTGCGTCCTTGACTTTCACAAGTGCAATCCCCGTGCAGTTCCTGTGACCAGGAGCTTCTTTCTCCCCATCTACTGCTCTGATCGGTGCCTGACCTTTTATACACACAAGAGGCATGTAAACTCACAAAGATACCCCCCCATTTGCCTCCCCACACACTAGCGGTGTGCACCGTCTTCCCGCACTTTACCCACTATGATAAACAGCTCACTCAAGGGACCCCGGCGCCCTTCGGCGCAATGGCAAAGTTAATCAGCCCCAAAAAATTGTGCGCTTTGTCGAGGCTGGGCAGGTGTGCTTTCTCCCCAGATCTGCAGTCAAATTTTAGCTATGATGCTTTATGGAGGCCTTTGCATCCTTGACTGTCACGAGTGCAATCCCCGTGCAGTTCCTGTAACCAGTAGCTTCTTTCTCCCCATCTGCTGCTCTGATCGGTGCCTGAACTTTTATACACACAAGAGGCATGTGAACTCGCAAAGAAGCTCCCCCAACACACACTAGTGGTGTGCACCGTCTTCCCGCCTTTTACCCACTATGATGGACAGCTCACTCGAGGGACCCTGGCGTGCTTCGGCGCGATGGAAAAGTTAATCAGCCCCAACAAATCGTGTGCTTTGTCGAGGCTGGGCAGGTGTGCTTTCTCCCCATATCTACAGTCGAAAATTAGCTATGATGCTTCATGGAGGCCTTTGCATCCTTGACTGTCACGAGTGCAATCCCCGTGCAGTTCCTGTGACCAGGAGCTTCTTTCTCCCCATCTGCTGCTCTGATCGGTGCCTGACCTTTTATACACACAAGAGGCATGTGAACTCGCAAAGAAGCCCCCCCCAATTTTGCACCCCCCACACACTAGCGGTGTGCACCGTCTTCCGGCCCTTTACCCACTATGATGGACAGCTCACTCGAGGGACCCCGGCGCCCTTCGGCGCAATGGCAAAGTTAATCAGCCCCAAAAAGTGGTGCGCTTTGTCGAGGCTGGGCAGGTGTGCTTTCTCCCCATATCTACAGTCGAAAATTAGCTATAATGCTTGAAGGAGGCCTTTGCATGCTTGACTTTCACGAGTGCAATCCCTGTGCAGTTCCTTTGACCAGGAGCTTCTTTTTCCTCATCTGCAGCTCTGATCTGTGCCTGACCTTTTATACACACAAGAGGCATGTGAACTCGCAAAGAAACCCCCCCCCGTCTCCCCCCCACACACTAGCGGTATGCACCGTCTTCCCGCCCTTTACCCACTATGATGGACAGCTCACTCGAGAGACCACGGCGTCCTTCGGCGCGATGGCAAAGTTAATCAGCCCCAAAAAATTGTGCGCTTTGTTGAGGCTGGGCAGATGTGCTTTCTCCCCATATCTACCGTCAAAAATTAGCTATGATGCTTGATGGAGGCCTTTGCGTCCTTGACTTTCACGAGTGCAATCCCCGTGCAGTTCCTGTAACCAGTAGCTTCTTTCTCCTCATCTGCTGCTTTGATCTGTGCCTGACCTTTTAAACACACAAGAGGCATGTGAACTCGCAAAGAAGCCCCCCTCATGTTTGCCCCCCCTCCCACACACTAGCGGTTGCACCGTCTTCCCGCCCTTTACACACTATGATGGACAGCTCACTCGAGGTTACACACATATGGTCACTGGAGGCAACTCTTCTGGCCCTACACTGCTGTAGTGCAGGAAAAACACTATACATTTACCCAACGAGGTAGCACTTACTGATTGGCCAGTATAAAGTACTTCAGTTAAGTATGGTGCAAAATCGCAATAAAATCCACGATTTCGCGGGGAAATTCACGAATTTGCAAGTTGTTTTGCAATTTCTTGCGAATTCGCGAAGCGCTGATTCGCAAAATTTGCCTATACTTAACTGCAATACAGCAATACAAAACCACAAGCTACCAGTTATAAGCTATTAAGAGTTGTAGGAGAGCTGGACATCTCGCTAGCATATGAGGAGTAAGTGGCAAGAGCATGATTGCTAATCCACTTCAATGAAAATCTAGCAACCACTGCCTTTGTGAGATGAGTCTCTTGAAGATGTGTCACTGCAATATGGTAGCTATCTAGGTAGACCAAAACCTGCCGGACTTTGTTTTGATTAATTAAGCCCTTGTCATTCCATGTGAAGCAGTATATGCAGTGCTTAAGGTGTTATATTTCTGCATCTTTAAGTTGAAATTGTAAGGATTAGAGCTAATGTAGTATGTGTCCCAAGCTGATCCAAGTGGTTTATGGAATAACCACCACCCACACTGTCTACCCCAACTTGCCACTGAGAAAAACCTGGTGAAACCACCTCCACTGCAGAGCCATGAGTTCTACACACCAAGAAATAGCAGCAGGAAGTGCCTGCCAGGGTAAAGAGAAATATGAAGCCAAGCATAGACACCAGATAAATGGCAGTAACCCCAGGCGAACAAGGCATGAATAAACAACACATGCCACCAGCCCCTGTAAAAGAAGCCAAGTGGCCATCCAGACAAACTTTCCAAAGAATATACTCAGACTTCATCAGCATGCACGCCCTGCCCTCCACCGACTACATCCTTCTCAGAGACCTGAACTTTCACCTTGAGAACAACAAGACAGCAACTCCACCACCCTGATCAACAACCTCTCCAACCTCGGACCGAGGCAGCTCATCACAACGCCTACCCATTCCGTCGGCCACACGCTCGACCCCGTCTACTCATCAAGCTCCCATATCTCCTTCAGCCACACCACCAAACTCCTCTGGACTGACCAGCGCTGCATCCACTTCAACTTCCATAAACCCACCACACAACGATACACCCAACAGATCCCTCGCCGCTGCGCGAGCAAAGTCACCGAAGACCTACTACACGCAAACCACACTCTCAGCCCACCCACCGACACCTCCAACATCGACAACGCCGCCTGCAACCTCAGACACTGGATAAACGACTGCTCCATCACCCTCACCCCGCGGAAGAAACCCACCCACAGAGACACCAGCAAGAGAGCTAGCTGGTGCACCCCAGAATTCCTAGCCTCCAAGTGAACCTGCCGGAAACTAGAGTAGAAACGGCACACACCATCACCTCATCAGGGCTGCCAAGAGGGCCTCCTTCAAAGACCGCCTCGACAACAACGCACACAGCAGGAAGGAGATCTTCAACATCGTAAAGGAACTCTACAACCCCAGCACCAACACCAACGACATCCCGCCGTCGCAAGCCCTGTGCGACTCCCTCGCCACCTTCCTCCACCGCAAGATCGCCGACATCCAGGACAGCTTCAATGCCCAGACAGCCCCAACAACAGACCCTCCGCACACCATCAACCATGACTTCCTGCCAGCATGGGCCAACGTGAACATAGATAACACCATCAAGACCATGAGCACAATCCACTCCGGCTCCCCGTCATACCCACTCCCGCACCACATCTTCAACAAAGCCAGCATCTCCATCGCACCCCACCTGCGCAACATCACCAATCTCTCCTTTGAGACCACGACCGTCCCAGAGAACCGGAAACAAGCAGAGATCAACGCCCCACTGAAAAAACCCAAGGCGGACCCGAGAGACCTCGAGAACCTTCGGCCCATCTCCTTGCTTCCGTTCCCAGCCTAGGTCATCGAGAAGATCGTCAACAGACAGCTAAACCGATACCTTGAAGAAAACTGCATCCTGGACCCATCCTAGTCAGGGTTCCGCAAAAGCACAGCACAGAGACTGCCCTCATCACTGCCGCCAACAACTTCAGGACCCTGCAAGACAACGGTGAGATTATGGCCCTCATCCTCCTGGACCTCTCTGCCACCTTCAATGCCGTCTGCCACCACACACTACGCACATGCCTCCATGATGCAGGGATTCGGACAAGGCCCTGGAATGGACCACCTCCTTCCTCACCGGCAGAACCCAGAGCGTCCGCCTCCTCCCATTCCGATCTGAAGCCTCCAAGATCATCTGCTGCATATCCCAGGGATCATCCCTCAGCCCGACACTGTTCAACATCTACATGGCCCCGCTCGCACAAGTCCCCCAACAGCA
The DNA here is from genome assembly GCF_964263255.1 of Lissotriton vulgaris. NCBI lineage: Eukaryota > Metazoa > Chordata > Amphibia > Caudata > Salamandridae > Lissotriton > Lissotriton vulgaris. Next base: position 275,176,805 of record NC_141688.1, read on the forward strand.
TGACCTCAACAGAATCTCCTATGCCAACGACACTCAACTGATCCTCCCCCTCACTAAGTACCCCCTCACCGCCAAATCCGACCTCCAACAAGGAATGAAGGCCGTCACGACTGGATGAAGATCAGCTGACTGAAGCTGACCTCGGACAAGACGGAGGTCCTCATCCTCGGCTCCAACCCTTCAGCCTGGGATGACTCTTGGTGGCCTACGGCACTGGGAGCAGACCCGACACCCACCGACCACGCACGCAACCTGGGAGTCATCCTCGACTCATCACTCTCCATGACCAAGCAAGTCAACACAGTCTCCTCCTCCTGCTTTAACACCCTCTGTATGCTCCGCAAGATCTACAGGTGGATGCTGATAGATACAAGAAGAACAGTCACCTAGGCCCTCGTCAGTAACAGACTCAACTATGGAAACGCCCTCTACGCGGGAGCCCCGGCCAAGCTCATCAAACAACTGCAACGCATTAAAAACGCCCCTGCACGCCTGATCCTTGATGTACCACGCCACAGCCACATCACCCCCCACCTGAGAAACCTGCACTGGCTCCCCGTCAACAAGAGGATTTCCTTCAAGCTCCGCATCCACGCACTCAAGGCACTCCACGAGACCGGCTCAGCCTACCTCAATGGACGACTCTTCTTCTACATCCCCAACCGCCAGCTCCGTTCCACCGACCTCGCCCTCTCCACCGTCCCTCGCATCCGAAAAACAACCACCGGTGGCAGATCCTTCTCCCACCTCGCCGCCAAAAACCTGGAACACCCTCCCACTGAGCCTACGACTGACCCAAGACCTGCTGGCTTTTAGGAGGCCAGCAGCGCCCCCCCCCCCTTTTTTCCCCCAGCGCTTCGAGACACTCACGGTAAGTAGTGCGCTCTACAAATTATTGATTGAGTGATTGATAGAGAGGTCACTTGGGTTTGACGTCCAGCCCCGTCTGGGGTTAGTAGACCCATGGATAGATGCCACAGCATGGCCACGGGTCACATGGGTCATAAGCAGCATCACAGTAACTCAGTGCTGGTCCCCCCCCCAGACCTCCATTCTGTACATACAACATAAGTAACAAATAAGATAGGGACCCTTCAAATATATGTTAGGTATCAAGGACAACCACATTTTGAGGGCCATTTTTAGTAAACAGGGATAGCACACCCACCCCCAAACAACAAGAGTTATCAGTAAATAATGCATATTTCATCATTGTCACTTCAGTTGGATGCCATTATGGTCAAGGCACCCACTGGAAATCCAGGTCTCAGCAGGAGTGAAGATAGTCTTGCACCTCAGCAAGCTCACTATTCCTGTAGCAGATACTGGCAGATAGAGGTAAGGGCATTGGGGGTTTGGATACAGAGAAGAGTGTCTGGATTCTCTCTTGGATTCTTATAATGTGTGCATCTTAGTAGGAATAGGCTCTGGTTGCTCTCTTCCTCTCTCTCTCTCTCTCTCTGAGGTTTTAAAAGGGGCCTTTGGATAACTTTTTAGGAATACCTTGTTTTCTACCAATACAATGAAAAATATCAATGCATTCTCTTAACATCATCAGATTACTGTGAACTGGCCAACTGAGGCACCACATTGTGATCCCTGTGACTGAGCAGCCTAGCAATGAATCGAAGTAGTACAGCACAGGGTGGCAGCTGGGGGTTCAGAGATTGGTGAGCCCTCTCAAACACAAAGACCTGTGAACATTGATTTTCCCCAAACAAGGTGGCGAGGAGTTTTACTACATAGATGGTACCCGGTATTCGTAGACTTTAGGATTCCAACTAGAGCAGATTGTTGCAGTGGGAGCATGCCTAAAGGTAAGCGCTATTTATCAGAAACACCCTTAAGACTTTCTCTGTTGAGAAATTTCTCCCATGTCTGTACTGAGTGATCCTCTTATCAGCACGATTACTAGCTGTGTGAGATCAACCCTAAACCACATCATAAGCTTGATGTAGTTTACCACCTCGTTGATCAAATCAGGGACAAGTTGCAGACATGTGTACACTATCTGAAGCAAAGCAACCACAACGAGAACAGTGTGTGCCTGTAGAGACTCCCCATTTGGAGATCCGCGGTGGGGAAATATACAAATAAAGCCAGGTCTTACAACTTTGTACTTGCAAATTAGCCAAGAAAAATGCAGTCTGGATCTGCAGTAGAGAATCCTCGCCATCCCCTACCTCTGCTTGTACCAGATCCTGCTAGTGGTTAGTGTGTTTAATAAGATCGACCTCCAGTATATTACTAATTATTTTTCAGAGTTTAGCTATAGGTGACAGGGCCCCTAATATCACATCTAGTAAGGGAATTCTAAGCCCATTAATCGCCCTTTTAGATAAGTAATCCTTCACTTGTAAGAATTTAAAGAAATACATATTGCCATCCCAAATTTCTACTTAATTATATCAAAAGGGTGTATCAAATTATCCCCCAGCAGATCACCAATATACCTCACTCCTTTGTCCTGCCAGATTTTCATATATCCATCTCGGTAGATCTCCAGCAATAAGTAATTATCTGCCAAACAAGTATATCTGTGTATCCTATCTATTTTAAATTTCTTCCTAACTGCTGTCCAGACCTTAAATGCTCCAGTATAATCTTAAATGTTACTCTTTTGAAATAAGTAAAATCAATGTGACCCATAAGCCAGCCATAGGCCTCTGCCCCTAGTACTAACCTATTTATAGAATTGTATGATGCTTCCTCTGTTACCACCATCTCTTTTCCCAGTAACTCAGCCATCTGTTGTAGGGCTAATGCCCAGTAGTATTTTAGCGCTGTATGGGGGCTTTTCCCAGCCTGCAAAAATCTTGATATTATTTGGTTAAAAGCCAAGAACCACACCTTATTTATCTCAAGTGGAATGTCTCTAAACAAATACAAAATTTGGGGCAAAAATAACATCTTAATCACATTGCACCTTCTTAAAAGTGTAAGATGTAAACAATTCATTCTATTAACACCATTGCTGCTTGAGGTATTCTTCCTCTGTGCTGGGCCATAATGGAAATGGGTGTCTTCATGACGAGCTCAGCTCGGACGCTGCCCAAAACAGTCATAAAGTCCCTTTGTTGTTGATGAAAACCAATTATGAGCCTTTGTACAAGGAGCCTCATTGGAGTTCAGCCATTCTGAAGCCGGGCTATCTGGCGTTACACCTGCTCAATGCTCACCATGGTGACTCAAGTCAACTCCATCGCCTCCTTCTGCTTCCTCATCTTCACCATGCTTCGCAAGATATTCAAACGGCTACCCCAAAGCATCACACATGCCCTCATTTCCAGCCGACTGGAATACAGCAATGCTCTTGAAGCAGGGATCGCTGCTCTGCTTCTCGACTACAGACCATAAACATTGCCACAGCCAGACTTATCCTGGATCTCCTTAGATAAAACCACATCACCTCTACACTCCCGGTTCAGAAAATATGCCAGTTCAAGGCCCTACCAACTGTGGACCTGCCTACTTGTACCATTGCCTGAACTGCCATCAGCTTATCATGCACCTCTGCTCCATGTCTCTTTCACTAACCCTCACCCTCCACATCCGACATAGCAGATGCAGAGGTCGCTCCTTCTCCTATTTAGTAGCAAAGACATTGAACAAGGTACCCTCTCATCCATAGACCTCCCCTACCCTTCTACAGTTCTGAAAGTCTAGAAGGATTTGGCTAATTAACCTTGCCAGGACCTGGATACCCTCATGAGTGACAAGAAGTACTCTACAAATCTACTGATGGATTGATGTTGTTTTTGAAGTTGAGAAGCATTCTAAAGTGTGTGTCAAAGAGTTTAGGGTTAGCATCTAAAGTTTGTACAATGATATTGCCATTCTGATAGACATTAGGATTGCGAGTGGTCACGTATGCTCGCGACCTCTCGTGCTGAGAAAACTACCAGTACGAGTTGAGAAAGCTACAACTCGAGTAAATATCTACTCGTGCGGCAGAAAACGACCGCTTGCACTGTGCAAGATGCAGTTTACCCTGATTGCACAGTGCGTACAAGCATCCAGCGCTGTGCAATCAGTGCGCACAGCAGTGTGCACAATGCACTACGCAGTTCACGTAGCTCACGTAGTGTGAAGTGCACTACGCGTAGCGCTACTACGTGAACTACGCGCAGGGTTAATTAGATGCGGGCTTGTAGAATTTGGAGGCGCTAGGGGTTTCTACATACCCAAACTATAAGCTCAGGCATTTGCCGCCAACTGTATTCATTGTCAGATTTTTCTGGTTTTGTATGTTTTCAAAATTTTACTGTGTTTCAGGTGTTTTGTCATGGAACAATGGGTCTTGTAGCCTGGGCACTTGAGCAGGCATTCACTAATGAGTACTTACGAGGCTGGCCTGTGTGTAGAAAGCTGTGACTTTTAGAAGGGTTTTCTAAAGTCTAAATTTAAGCAACCTTTCGCTGATTTCTACAAATGTTTTAAGGCAGATGCTAAGAATGAGACTTATAGCTGGCGGGGCAGTGTGTGTAAATCAGGAGCCTCTTTGTGGCCTGATAAGTGATATGGGGCTACTGTAGACCCTTGTGGTACTATGGTGTGCTGAGCTGCCTCTAGGACCTTGCCATGGGACCTGTCTCCCAGCTAAGGGTCCACTTGTGGGAAAGTAGGATATGCTTTTATGGTTACCCCCACGTTTTGCATGATACTAAGCTGTTCTTGACTAGTCTGACTGGGATCTTGCTAACCAGGACCACAGTCTCTCTGCTTTCTACCTTAAATTGTTGTTGTCAGTACTTAGGTACATCACAGATTGGATACTGGGGTACCCTTATCAATCCCTACTATATGCTACTAAGGTACACAGGGGAAAGGTACCCCAGAGGTCCCCCATGGGCTGTAGCATGCATTATGCCATCCATGGGAGACCATTCAAAGTGCAACTACAGGCTTGTTACTGCAACCTGTGTAAACTGGTGCTTGCACCACTTACAAAAGATATAGATTTCCTATTTCTAGGGCCACTCAATTTAAAACTGATAAGTCACTCCTGAAGGCAAGGTGCTTTGTTCTAAGTGTGAGGGTGCCCCTGCATGAGCAGGACACCCTGCAGCCTATGGGGTCTATTCTCACTGGACGAGCCCTCCGTTAGGCTCTCAGTGCTCCCGGTATCTTCTTGACCCGGACCGCACAACATTCTGCCCTCCTGCTGCTGAGCTAAGCTCGAGCAGGGGAATGCAGAACAATAGGTATCCTGTCACAGAAAGGTCTGACCATCTCCCAGACAGGATTTAGTGTATTCGGGTCGGGTGAGTGCCCTTGCCAGCGCCACTCAGTCTTCATGAGGGGCAGCACATTTGGTGCCTCCTTGCATAGTCCATTTCAAACCAGCTCTTGGAGCTGTTGGCTCTCACTCTGGCGTGAAACTGGACAAGGGCCATTTGAGTATACTCCATACTGTCCAAACTCTTCCCTGGGAGGGACTCCTGAATCGTCCCCAAACTTTCCTTAAAGTACCTAAGGACTTACCTAGGTGTAGGTCAATAGATTTGCCGTGGAACACAAATCAATTTTGAGACTACTTAAAGCTTCTACCATCTGGGCACTATGGACTTCGCTGGACTTTGTTTGGGCACAACTTTGTCCTCCTTTCAGTCCGCTGCATTGTCTGTGCCTGTGCACCATACAGGAACCTTCCAAGGCCTGTGGGCATCCAAGACACTGTGGTAGTCACTTCCCTGCTTCTGTAGGTACTACAAACAAGCCAGCTGGTCTGCTGATCCTAAGCTCCTACGGAATCCAAAAGGCTCTGCAACACACGTGTGGTTTATCACAGCTCTTGAGGCTTGCCCTGCCCACTCACCAAGTTTGAGGCCAGTATCCCTTGTGGGAGCGAGCCACAGGAACCGAACTCCTGTGCATAGTATGACTTGCCGTTGCAAAGGCATGTTGGCTTCCTTCTACCATGATCTCCAAGTAATCCCAACCTCAATCATCCCCAGTTACCAGAATATTCGACCACACCGCATTGTTTGCACAGTGACTTGCATCTTTTTGATGGGCTGCTCAAGGTCCACTTGCAACTCCAGTGCCTCTGGCCTATGGGTCCTGTTGAGGGTCACCTTTTGGTTCTTTTGTGCTCCCCGTATTACTCGGGGGCTGCCCTGACTCCCCTGCTTGTGGTGAGTCCCCTGGAGCTTTCTGATACTGATATTGTACCTTCTTCAACTTCTACGTTGTTTGAGGTTGCCAAGGCTTGTTTCTGCTCCTGAGAGACACCTACCTCTCAACTTTCGACATCTGATGAGGGACAGCTTGTGCATGGCACCTGGGCTTCTTCAGCATTGCCTGTTCCTCACAGCTGCAGAGCCAAAGTCAACTCTCCTACAACTACTGAAATCGGTGGGCATTCGTCATCCAGGTCTCCGTGCTTTGAGTATATGAAACAAGTTTATAACAGTATAAGAACATTCTTGCTTGTTGCTTGATCATGTAACTCAGTTTGTTGTTCCTCTCGTGGGCAAAATCAAAGCCTCAGCCAACATGTGTTTTGTTGCGGTCTACTGCAGTGAGCAGCAACTTTTTCAGGGCTAAGAAACATATGAGTATACATTAGAAGAATAATAGGTATCCAAAAGTTACACCTCATAATATACTCCCGCTGAGACATTGCATCAGAAAGTGTTTGGTTGCCAACTTGAACCTGTGGAAACCCATGCTGTTGTGAAATTACCACCATATTGGTCTTTGAAAAATTAGTATGGGAGACGTACCTAAATAATATATACAGGTCTTATATTGAGGCAATAATTGTCAGATGATATATCAGATGTGTGACTTCTTAAAAAAGGGGAAAACATAGGCGCTAAGAAATGATAGTGTGACATTTGTGGTCCTTTAAATGGGGACTCTGCTACAGTTAAAAAAAAGAGAGACACCCCCTTAATGTTGCCTACTATCAATATGTTTAACAAATGAAAGAAAAAATACATAGAATCTCATAGTGCAGATCCTAGAGATAACAATAAACAAGGACACAAAGAAATTAGTACTGCAATTGAGTACCCAGCGAGGACCTTACAAAATGTGCTAGTGGAAACTAAAAGGAAACCAACCTTAATTTCAGTTGTACTTCCGTCCTGAAAGGTATTGAAACATTCAGAGTTTTAAGACACAGGGACCATTCGTAAAGTACCTAATGCCTGATAGGACTCACTCCTTCTTCATGTGTATGTGCACCCTTAAGGTAGTAGTCTTAAATAGGCTCCTGGGGACAAAGTAAAGTGCATAGATTTACACGTGAAGCCACATCCATAGCTAAAATGGGAATATTCCAGCCTACAAAACAGTGAAGTAAAATCAACCTGTGTACCTCGTTTGTGGGCTAGCAGCGTTTGTAATAATTCCAAATATTATGACAGGTTGAATTAGTGCAGAAACCCTTCCTAGTAAAGTTCAGAAATCAAGTGGACCAGCATATTCTACCACACCTGGAAAGATATGGCGACCAAAAGGCAAGTCATAATTAAGTAACTTATTGACTCAACAGTAAATGCGCTCGTGCAGCGCTCCCCTAAGGGGAAGCCCACTCCCTACACACATCAGGTGTGTGATTACAACTCTAAGGCCCAGATGTAGGTAAATCTGATTTACTGACTCTAGAATACCGAATTTTACCGATTCGGTATTCTAGATTCTGAAAATCAGATGTAGGTAAAAATTCGGTAATTTTAATCGAATCTGTATCATTTGGTAATTACCGAATCGGTATTTACCGATTCGGTATTTGCCATTGATTCCTATGGGCCCATAGAAATCAATGTCAATTACCGAATCGGCAAATACCGATTTGGTAAAATTACCGATTTTGCAATGGTGACAGGGTGTCACTTTGACACCTTGTTGCACCCCAGATTTTGCCTTGTGTGCCATGTGACACAAATACATGCCCTTAGGGCATGTCTGTGTGCCACATGGCACAGGTGTACATGCACAGATGTGCATGTACACTGGAATTCGTTATTTACCATGTAATAGTATTACATGGTTAAATAACGAATCGGTAATGGCCTGTGGCACTGTTTTCAGTGCCACCCACATCTGTATTTACCGATTCGGTAAATTTACTGATTCGGTATTTTACAGTTTCGGTAAATTTACCGAATCGGTAAATATACCGATTCTGTAAATTAAGCCTACCTACATCGGGCCCTAAGTGTCTCCGTGCGAGCGCTTACCTGTTAGTAATGTGGTTCTCTCTCCGGCGTGTACGGTGGGTATCTCCATAGACCCGCTGGGGATCCCACATTAAATAGTATAAGGGAAGACATAGTCCAAGGACTATGGCCAGTACGACTAGATGTGGACCACCCAGTATAGTGGGTGGGAGGACATCGGACATCTTGGAGCATCCAATATTACCATCCCGTAATGTAAAAAAGGACGGTTGAGACGTGGGGTCGGCCCCAAAGTTAAAGTGTGCACATATTCGCGGTGTCATACTTCTTACTGTGTCCAACAGTGTACCCTTGATAAATTACAACTAAAAATAACAAGTGAGTGCATAACAGAATGATCTGGTAAGTAATAACTACTGGAAATGGTCATAATCATAGGCAATGTTGCCCATTATAAGTAATGAAAGTAATGAGATACGTAAATCCTTCCTCTTGCTAGTGAAAGTTAAAAATAAGTGTCAGTCTTACCCTATTTACAAAACAGGTAAATCTAAGAGAACGGGTGGCAGCCATCTTTGAATGTGGTAAATATAAAACAAATGGTGGCCAATATCCTCTAGGATCAGTAGCGTGTAAAGTTGAATGGAGCCAGCGTGTCAATCAACATCACCCCGCACAGTAAATTTAATCCACTAACCTTGTTTAGGTTGAATGGCAACATTGAGGAAAAGTTGAGGGATAGACTTCACTACTCAGAAAGTTTACACAAGGTACGTGAAGACAATGAACCTGACGACTGACAACATATGTCAAACAACACACATCACGTGTTCACAGGACCTACAGACACAGTCCTTTAAATCGCTCAATACAATATAGAGTATAGAAAGTGCAGCTGTCCATTCCATAGTAAAACAAATGGTGTTAGATGTTATTTCTAGATCATGGTGGATAGGTGTGCAGGGAGCATGAGAGAATAGTGGTAAGCATTCTAACTCCCTATGTTACTCGACATGGTATCAGGATAAGATAAGAATCAGAGACATAAAGTCCCAGATAATAAGGCACATCTACTGTATGTGCAGAGTTAGATGCTCCAAATAAACAACCAAGATTGAACAACATCAATCAATCAATCAATCACATAATTTGTATAGCGCGCTACTCACCCGGTGGGTCTCAAGGCGCTGAGGGGGGGGGGTCCGTTACTGCTCGAAAAGCCAGGTCTTGAGTTGCTTCCTGAAGGAGAGGTGGTCCTGGGTCAGTCGGAGTTGGATGAGGAGGGAGTTCCATGTCTTGGCTGCCAGGTAGGAGAAGGATCCTCCTCCGGTGGTGGCTCTGCGGATGCGTGGTATGCCGGCGAGGGCGAGGCTGGTCGATCGTAGCTGGCGGGAGGGCGTGTAGAAAGTCAAGCGGTTGTTGAGGTACTTGGGGCCCAGGTCATGGAGAGCCTTGTGTGCGTGGGTGAGGAGCCTAAACGTGATCCTCTTGCTGACGGGGAGCCAGTGCAGGTCTCTCAGGTGGCCGGAGATGTGGCAGTGTCGGGGTATGTCCAGGACGAGTCGTGCAGAGGTGTTCTGGATGCGCTGGAGTCTTTTCTGTAGTTTGGCTGTGGTTCCAGCATAGTGGGTGTTTCCATAGTCCAGTCGGCTGGTGACGAGTGCCTGGGTGACCGTCTTTCTGGTTCCGGTGGGGATCCATCAGAAGATCTTACGGAGCATGCGCAGGGTGTTGAAGCATGATGACGAGACGGCATTGACTTGTCTGGTCATCCGTCTTCTCTGAGTTCAGTTTCAGGCGGCTGTTCTTCATCCACTCAGCGACGTCTTTCATCCCTTCGTGTAGGCTGGTTCTGGCGGGGGCCGGGTTGTTTGTGAGGGAGAGGATCATCTGGGTGTCGTCAGCGTAGGAGATGATGTTGAGGTTGTGTGTGCGTGCAATGGCTGCGAGAGGGCTCATGTAGACGTTGAAGAGGGCTGGGCTGAGTGATGATCCTTGTGGTACGCCGCAGATGACTTCGGTGGCCTTGGATCTGAACGGAGGGAGGCGGACTCTCTGGGTTCTTCCGGCGAGGAACGAGATGATCCACTCCAGTACCTTCTCTTGGATTACGATGTTGCTGAGGCGCTGCACTAGGGTGCAGTGGCAGACAGTGTCGAATGCTGCAGAGAGGTCCAGGAGGATGAGGGCCGCTGTGTCCCCGTTGTCGAGCAGGGATCTGATGTCGTCAGTGGCTGCGATGAAGGTGGTTTCGGTGCTGTGGTGGCTCGGAAACCGGACTGTGAGGGGTCGAGGGATCCGTTCGTCTCGAGGAAGGTGGCAAGCTGTCTGTTGACGGTCTTTTCGATGACTTTGGCAGGAAAGGGGAGGAGCGAGATGGGGCGGGAGCGTTGTCATTGTTTCCGGCGCTGGGGTTGGAGAACTCTTTGACGATGCTGAAAAGTTCCTTGCTGTTGTGGGCGTTGTTGTCCAGTCGTTCTTTGAATGTTGTCCTTTTGGTGGTGCGGATCAACTGGTGGTGTTTGCGGGTGGCGTGCTTGAGGGCAGTCATGTTTTCTGTAGTCTGGTCATGGCGCCAGGCTTTCTCGAGGGTGGGGCAGTTCTTCTTGGAGTTCTTGAGTTCGTCGGTGAACCAAGAGGCTTTCTTTCTGCCGGGTCTGCTGGGAGGGTTCTTCAGTGGTGCGAGGTCATCTGCGCAGTTGGTGAGCCACTGTGTGAGGTTGCTGGATGCTTCGTTGGGGTCCGTTGTGCTGGTGGGAGGGTTCTGGCTGAGGGTGGTGATGAGCTGGTCGACGGTGATTTTGCTACAGTTTCTGCGGGGGATCTGCTGCGGGTGGTGGTGGTTCGTGGTTCTCCTGAAGCTGAAGTTGATCCAGCTGTGATCAGTCCAATGGAGTCCGGTGGAGTGGCTGAAGGAGATGTGCTTGCTGGAGGAGAAGACGGGGTCAAGCGTGTGGCCGGCGTAGTGGGTGGGGGTGTTCACCAGTTGCTTGATTTCGAGGTTGGCGAGGTTGTCCAGCAGGGTGGCAGTGTTGCGGTCCTTGTTGTTCTCCAGGTGGAAGTTGAGGTCCCCTAGGAGGATGTAGTCTGAGGAGGCAGGGGCGTGCGGGCTGATGAAGTCTGCGATGGCTTCGCTGAATTGTGTACGTGGTCCCGGGGGTCTGTAGATGAGGGTGCCTCTGAGGGTGGTCTTGGGGTCGGTGTGTATCTGAAAGTAGAGGTGTTCGGCGGCGGTGAAGGTGTCGTCGGAGTTGGTCATGATGCAGATGGTGTTCTTGTGTACGATGGCGATGCCTCCTCCAGTCTGGTTGACGCGGTCCTTCATGGTTATAGTTATGAGTCACATCAGGGGGTGTATGTTAAATGCCATAGCATGTAGGTACAGAAGACCACAAGGATGTGGCAGATCTGAAATACTTTTAGTGTATGGTACTCATGTCAATAACCCTCATGTTGGGAACAGGAAATCAGTCCCCCAAAAAGTAATGTAATTCGTGGTCAGCATTGAGGACTGTTTCTACACTTTTGAGTCACATGATCCAGGTCGCCTCTCTCCTTCTCTGTGTTAGTACTCTGTTCCCACAACTCATGTCCCTGGGTATGATGTCAAATCCATAAAAGGAGAAGGTTCTGTGGTCATCCTGAGCAGGACATTCTGCTATGTGCATAGCTATAGGATTGAAATAAACCACTAACAATCTGCGGGTCGGTTTCAGCTTGACAAACTCAGCAACACTAACAGTAAACTTTATAGGAGATGGAATCCCATCACCCTCCCCTCCGAAGAGGCATGCTACATCATTTGGGGCCTCCTCTTAGTTGCAAGACCTAGTGCAACTAAGGGCTACAACACCCTCCCTGGGAGGGAGGTGCTCAGGGATGTTTTAGGTGGTCAAAACTGGGATTTACTAAATCCACTCGAGATGTAGCACGATAGATGTTTTTAGTGATGGTTGCAGTGCGTGCAGTGATGGAGTGAAAAGTGATTTAAAATTGGCTTCCAGGAAGAAACACACATTTATTCTGATCTAACCTAGTGTCAAAACTAAAACCAGTGTGTATGCAGATTAATCCAAATAACTGCATTTATCTGGAAATAAAAACAGGTCTACATGTTTCAGCCTTGTTGATCAAACTGTGATCTTGGCATTCCTCAGGACCTAGATGATTTATCGCTACTACAAACAAAAGGAAATGTTTACACGATTCTCAAATTATGCGGTTGGATACAATACAACCAATCGCTTACAGCTCGTGTCCGGTCCGGGGTACCGACGGATAGAGCGGTGCCTCACACCCTGAGCAGTGGCCAGGTGAGGTGTGGAGTGCACCTATACTACAACGGGTTCTGGTTACATTCTGTGACATCTTAAAATAAGAATGAAGCTACAGGGTAATGTAGGTTGTATATTATCCGACCGCATAATTTGAGAAACTTGTACACATTTTCTTGGGAATTAAGTATGCGTTCTAACACCTGTAAGCACAAAACATGTTGGATGCTCATATAAAGAGCAGTAACATCTAAAGTCACCAGTGTCATGGTTTCTTCCCAGGTAATGCCAGCCAACGTAATGAGTATGTGTTCAGTGTTTTTAATGTGGCTGCAGAAATATGTCCACATACTCCAATATTTTCTCTGAAGGCCCACCTATGCCAGACACTATAGGTCAGCCCTATGAAAAGGGATAGTTTTTATGCACTTTCAGCAGTGTGTACAAACATGGGTGTCTAGGACGATCAACTTTAAGATAGGTGTATTTGTTAAAATCTAAAAAGCATAGATCGTGCCAACCTTTAAGTTTGTGGTTAATGTGATTGGTCAGTGTCAAGATGGGATTCGAGGGGTGCTTCTCATAGCAATCTGTATCATTAAGTTGTGAGAGGACACCCCTCTCATAGTTGACATGATTAAAGAGCACTACATTGCCACCCTTTTCAGCCTCACGTATTATAATATTGTCATCCACCTACAGTATATGTAGTGATTCCCATTCTGCATTGGTTAGGTTGTCTGTCCACCCATGAAGTGAGTGATGTGAGTCGGCATGTTTGTCCAAGTCTGACATACCTAGTTCATAAAAAATGTCTATGCTGTTGCCAACCCGCATTGGGGGAGTCCATCTTGGTTTGGCTTTGAGTCCACTGCTAATATTCAAGTCCATTTGGACATCAAGATCACAGAGATGTCTGTTCATAGTCATTGGGTCCCTTCCACATTCAGAAATCGACATTAGTAATTTTGTATCCAACACATCCTGGATGGTCAAATTATCACAAGAAAAATTATGTTGCTCTGTGATCTACTTTTATTAACACAGGGAAAAAGTGCAAAGTGTTTTTTTCAGTGTGAGACGTCTGTTAGATTTAAACAAGTCAATTTTAGCCTTGCATATAGCTCCTTTATTCATGGGAAAAAAGCTGAAACCCTTCTGTAGCAGGGATGTAGCAGCTTGGCTAATAAATCTAGCTGTAAGGTTAATCACTGCTGGATCCCTACTTCTTCTTGCTCCAGAACCTGGTTCTCCTCCTGTCTTCCTGCCATGACTCCTCTCTTTCCCCGCCTTGTCCACCTGTGGTGGGAGTGCACTGATTCTACTCTAAGTTCCCCTTTTTTATCTTTAGTATCTCCCGTAAAAAAGGGTTGTCGAGATGCTCTCTACCTCCAGTCCCCTCCTATTCACTCTCACTAGTTACTGGCATGTCCAGTGAAGTAGAGCTGGAACTAATAGATGTGGCTGGCTCCTTTATCTCTGTCTGTTGTTTAGGGATTAAATGATCATATCTCTTGGTGAAGGTAAAGACCCTGACACTGTCATAGTCCTTTTCATCCCTCTTTAGTTTATTGGCCTTCCTCTGTTTAACCTCTGTTTGATTTCTCAAAATTATGCCATCAAGGATTGCGTAACTCTTCTCTGTTTCCTCCGGTAGATTGAGATCTTTAATCTATGCTTCAAGGATATTTATTTCTCGCAGTAATTTGCTAACCTTCCTCTCTGAATTTTTAATCAATATACTGATCAGTCTGTTATAGTTTGCTTTCAATTCCCTCCCCCAAGCCACTAGTAAGTTATCTTCTAAATCGTTGTACGTGGGGATAATTTTCAACCTGAGGCCCCTCTTGATTCTCCCCAGTTTAATGTATTGTTTTAAGGTAGCCCCATCCCACCATTTGGATAACTTACTCTTTTTGAGTCTCTCTAGTCTAATGAATTGACTTTTCAAACCCTTGTTGGATGGTGGGTTTCCATTTTTAGTGGTTTGATAAGGTAATGGCGCTCCTAGGCAGTACTCAGATAGGGTCTCATTTACAAAAAGTGATGCATTGCTGCGTGAAAACAGTGATGCGTCACTTTTCACTGCGCTCTCCCTGTGAGACTAACGATGCGTCATATTTAAAACATTTTTTTTAAATTAATTAAATGTAATATGACGCATAATGTCGCAAGGAGTTACAGATACGTCAGTGTTTCTGACGTATCTGTAGGCGCAAAAATGACGCATTGCTGGAGTGTGTCATAAAAGTGACGCAACTCCAGCAATGTGTACTTTCACATGGGGCAAGTCCCAAGTTGTTAGTGCCTGCGTCAGTCTTACGTCTGCCATTAGGCAGGCGTAAGATTTTGACGCATTAGCGTACAAGAAATGACGCAGTGAAATCTTATAGATTTCACTGCGTCAATACTATGACTCTTTCTTGTGTCAAAACGCCCCCCCTTGCATACATTATACCTGGCGCAGGTATAATGTGGCGCAGGGGTTTACAAAGTGATGCATCTACCTAAATGCGCCACTTTGTAAATATGGTGCAACAAGGCACATTTTTTACTCCGAAAGTGTTTAGCAATAGCGTATTGTGCATGCGGAGTAACGGGGGAAGGAGGACCACCCCTCTCCCTGAACCGTGGAAAACCACTGACAGAACAACACAACAATCCCCTGCACACGCTTAAGCATATGAAACAAGTTGATAACAGTATAAGAACATTCTTCATCTGTTACCTCAATTTATTATTCCTCACACATTAATATATACAAAGAAACATTTATAGGATAGTCCAACCCTTAGCTGAGGTGAGTATATACACTTCCAGCCTGTTTGGAGGTAGAACAGTAAGCACAAAAACTTAAAAGGTTAGAGTGTTCAAAGATAGTACAATCTTTACATTGCTTTTATGCTGGTTTTCAATGTTCCATGAAATATAATATTTTGCTACCACATTTCCTGTAAGCTATTTTGAGTTAATTCATATTAAACGAATTTCGGCCGCAAACATTATTATATGTATTATGTCTATTACTTACTGTGTGGACAAACAATGCAATTTACTTTTTCTTGGCAAAACACAACTCAACTCTGTAGAAAGAAACACCAAAAATGTTAAATGAAATAGCAGCTCCTTACAATATAGCACTACTGATGTAGTTTATGTAAACTGCCCCCTGGCTACAGTACAATCAACACATGACTTACACAAATGACACAAGTAACACTGAATAATACTACACATTTTAACAGAACACTCTAGACTGTACATTCTAAAAAATGCATTCTTTATTTCATGGAAGTCATACTGACATTTCTGAGCCATCAAAATTTAATGTATTCTGCAGGGCATGTCAAACAGAATAAATCTCGCATGGTCCCAATGTGATGGACGTTGCTTTTCATGCGGTCAGTCACCCCACACTCTCCGGTTTCTAGGAATGTCCCCCAGTGAGATGTCTTTTACGGACAACTTTGTTCACTAGAGAAGCTCACATCATTCGATCGAAGAAACATGGAAATTAAAGTGTGAGTGGACAGTTCAGTGATACAGACATAATGAAAAATATGGGTCTAAGGGGCATATTATCAAGGGGGTTTATCTCTGCTTTTTTGGCTTTAAAAGCCAAAAAAGCGGAGATAAAATTATCTCCTATTACCTAGCTGTCGCTAACACCAGTTAGCGACAGCTAGTAGAAGATAGCGACCATCTTGGGCCCCGCTCTGCATGTCAGTGAAATGTATCACTAATGACATGCAAAGTGGGCGTGCCACGATATTAGCGACTGGAAACAGTCGCTAACATCGCTATCTCCTATTACCAACTTTTGGAGATATTCGCGCTCAGCGCGATTATCTCCAAAAGCTAACACCTGCCCTTGAGCAGTTCTTAGCCATGTCATCCAATGGTAGGTGGATAACACGGCTAAGAGCATTAGCTCGTAATGCATGAATATCGCGGACTTTTCAGCGATATTCATGCATTTCGGCCGATTTTTATCGCTTAGGAGATAAACTTTAATAATAGCAAGGTTCCTAAGCGATAAAAATCGCCGCAGCTCGGCGATAAAAATATTGACGCTAAGCCAACATAGCGATAATTATCGCTAGTTGTTGGTAATATGCCCCCCAGTGCCTTACGTGCCTGCAGATATGTCTCCACAAAGTAAGACTGATTTGAACATTTCCAACACACTCTTTCTGTAATATTTTGAAAAAATACCAAAGATTTGGGGGATAAAAGTCAGGAAATGTTGTATCTATGATGCGCTGTCCAATACTTACACAGCAACAAAAGGCTGAAGTTCTCCAAAGAATGTCACTGAAGGGGTCCGTTATTACTGGCGGTGACATGACACAAAATGATGCCCCCCTCGCCCTGCAGAATGTGATGAGTAGCCCCCAATTCTCCCTTGTTACACAGAAATTCATTTGTTTTGGGCCGAATGGAGGGGCTCTCTGAAGTGCTGAGGCCCACCTGCTCCACAAGGACTGAGGAGCTTACTTTATTCCCCTGATTTCTAATACGCTTCACACCACTTTTATGGCGTAATTGTAGATCAAGCCAATGCAACAGTGCATTGGTTACATAATCCCTCCCTCCTCCCTTATTCCTCATTTTCTTCCTAGTGCATGTCAGTACACTGGTATGACCCTTGACCTTGAACTCCTCCTCAACCGACCTTCAACTACCACACTATTCTGATTTGTGTCACTCTTCTCCTGTTTCAAGCCCTCACTTCCCATGCAGACCTTCATGGGATAGCGCTACTCTATTCGAATCCCACATCCTTCCTGTGGTCCTATGTTTTGACTGAATTCCGGAACAGTTTAATCACTCTCAAGGGTTTGCTAAATTTGGATCCTCCATCATTACCCAATCACCAACCACCACACTAGTCACTCTAACACCCTTACGATTATTAAAACCTTCTTTCACCAAAAGACTAGACCACTCCCGCTATTCTGGAAAAACAACCCATACTCAGTATCTTTTAGTCCTTCCAGTCCTTCTTCTGTTAGGTTCTCCTGCAAGAAAAAGAGGGTGTGTTCTGTTTTGCCAAAAACAGGGTTAATTATACCACTGGCCCCACCCGTTTACCTCCAGGCAATTAGCTGCTGCTGGCATTTCAGGTGAGATACGGCAATAGGTTGGGTTGGTTGCAGCTGATTTATTCTCTAATTAGAACTGCACTGTCTACCACAGCATACCATATATGACATGATGCATATCCCTGCATACAATGTGAGACACCATTCCTAATCTGCTTGATGTACCGAGTGGTTCACTGACAGAATATTGACACCTAGTATATCCCCATACCAGAATATCAAGTTTTAAATATCGATGTAAAAAATATCGATTTCCTACATGTATTTTGGTAAGTACAAAAATATCGGGGAAAAAATATTGATGTCTAAAATACAGTTGCACAAAATATTGTTTTATATATACATATACATATATAAACACACACACACACATAAATATATATAATAATAAAAACATTTTTTTAAATAAATAAATGTAATATACATTTTAACAAGTTT
This sequence comes from Lissotriton vulgaris, assembly GCF_964263255.1. Classification (NCBI taxonomy): domain Eukaryota; kingdom Metazoa; phylum Chordata; class Amphibia; order Caudata; family Salamandridae; genus Lissotriton; species Lissotriton vulgaris. The sequence continues at coordinate 275,194,754 of NC_141688.1, forward strand.
ACTTTTTTAAGGTTAACACATATATAATAATTTATATATATAGATGTATATATATCTATAGATATATTTACCATAAGAAAATAAACTATACATTTTCATTTAGTTTATAATTTTAAAATGATATAAATATTTAACACACATATATATATATATAAAATATATATATAGATACATACATACATATATCAATAACATAAAAGCAATTAAAAAATATTCTATTATAAATTAAAACATCAAGCTATTTAATAATCTTTGAACTTAAATTTCCTACGTTAGTCACTGCTACAGTTGAGAAAATGTAAGATAGGGAAGGATACATTTACTATTCTCTCTCCAATGAGCAGATAGCAGAGGGGTAAAGATTACTATTCCCGCCCCAATGAGTACAACAGTGAGGAAAGTTTTGTATAGCAAAGGGGTAAAAATTACTTTTCCCACTCCAGTGAGTGCAAACGTAGGGAAAGTGTTGGACAGTGGATGGTTAAAATGTACTATTCCCACTACAGTGAGTGCAATAGTATGGAAAATGTTGGATTGCGGAGGGGTAAAAATGACTATTCCCACTCCAATTAGTGCAACAGTAGGGAAAGTGTTTGATAGCGGAGGGTTAACATTTACAATTCCGTCTCCAGTGAGTGCAACAGTAGTAAAAGTGTTGGATAGCAGAGGGGTAAAACTTAATATTCCTACTCCAGTGAGTGTAGCTGTAGGGAAAGTGTTAGATAGCGGAGGGTAAACATTACTATTCCTACTCCAGTGAGCTCAACAGTAGGGAAAGTGTTGGATAGAGGAGGGATAACATTTACTATTCCCACTCCAGTCAGTGCAACAGCAGGAAAAATGTTGGATTGCAGAGGGGTATAAATTAGTATTCCTGTTCCAGCCAGTTCAAAATTAAATGCAAACAAAATAAGAACAACAACTAAGAATATTATTTTTGTACAAAAAATATATAGGTATATTAAACATTAAAATTTAAATATACTTAATATTAAAAAAGGCATATTATAATGTTAAATACATATGACAAATACCAATAAATATCATATGAATTAAAGAAAATGATTTTCGAACAAGCACACATAGAAACAGCTAAAACATGAAGAAATTATACATTTCTCCTGGTTTCCTTGATGTTAATTTTGGCTCCCTCCTGTTTACACCTCCCTTGTAAATAGGGGGCAATGTGAAAATCAATGGGTGTTGTGGTGGAAAGCCAACAGCAACACTCATTGCCCTCCCTTTCACCCTAAGTATAGGGTGAAAGAGTGCCTTATTTAGAAGCCAGCGTTAAACCACCTTAAGTGGCTTAACACTGCCTTGTCAATTAGGCGAATCCTTGACGGCCAACACAACGTCCTGAAAAGTGACATTGTGATGGCAATAGGGGCTATAAATATGCCTCTGAGTTGGTGTTTGAGTGGGGTGTGAGCCCTTCTCCGGCAAACACACAATCTTTGTCAGGGTGAACCACAAACCGTCACTAAAGTAACCTGGGCTACCTTCTGGTAGCTTGGCTCAAAAACAGTCAGGCTTAATTTAGAGGCAATGTGTAAAGTATTTATGCCTCACTTAAACAGTAATATCTTAAAAACACACCACAAGAAAAATCCCTGACCTATTTAGAACAATAGAGCAAAATGTAGCACATTCAAATCAGTAGAACCAGAGATGTACAATTTCAAAGTTATAAGGTTAGTGGAGCAGCCAACAGTGCAAATCGCCACTTGCATTTATCTGGTTGTGTGAGACAAGGTCAAAGTCACAAGTTCAGGCAGACTGCGATGGAGCACAGGCTGGACACAGGGACCATGCTAGTCCCGCTGAAAAAGTTACCTTATAAATTCTAGCACAAAGAGTTCCGTTCATGATGTAGGAGGCCGTGAAGAGTAGGGAGAGGCTTGTGGATGGTCACCGCTTGTAAGAAATGGGGTTTACTGACTAGGTCAGACTTGCGTCAAAGCAAGGTAGAAACCACCACTCTAGTCAGGATAAGGGTGTTACACTTCTAAAATAACCCCTGGTCACCCCATTGGTAGCTTGGCACAAGCAGCCAGGCTTATTTTAGACGCAGTGTGTAAAGTATTTGCACATAGCCAACAGTAAAACAGTGTACGCACTACAGAAGGACACCACACCAGTTAAAAAAAATATCCAATTTTTATAGACTGAAGACAAGACCAAATACGATAAAAATTCACAATACTGTACTTCAAATTTGTCACTTATCAAAATATGCTTTAAAAATAGTTCCTTGATGTCGATAGCTCCATCCGGGGCTATCACGACATCGTGAACAACAAATCCAAAAACAGTTCTGGCTGACCGCAGGGTTGCAGGCCAACTACGGGTTCGGGAAGACCCGCAAACAGTACCTTTCAGAGATGCAGGGCAATGGGGCACTTGAAGTCAAAACCGGGAGGGCAAAAACTCAGGGGAAACACGCCAAAAGATGCCAAGTTTAACACACGTCCCCTCCAGCTAAAAGTAAGGGTAACTACCCACACTCCTGGAAGTTTTCCTCACTAAGGCGAAAGAACCAGGACAGGCCATCAGCGTTGGCGTGTTCTGTCCCAGGACGGTGTTCCACCGTGAAGTCCATTCCCTGTAAGGAGATGAACCACCTCAGCAGTTTTGGATTCTCCCTCCTCTTCTGCATTAACCACCTGAGGGACCTGTGGTCGGTCTAAACCTGGGAGTGAGTCCCAAACACTTCAGTGCCCAGACCACTGCAAAAGCGTCCCTTTCTATGGCACTCCACCTTTGCTCCCTGGGGAGTAGTCTCCTCCTAAGGAAGACTATTGGCTGGTCAAGGCCCTCTTCGTTCAGTTTTCAGAGCACCGCTCCCACACCATGCTATGACGTGTTGGTCTGAACAACAAATTCTTTGGAGAAGTCAGGGGCCTTGAGCACAGGCCATACATGTGTATCTGGCGGCCTTCAGGGTATCAACTGCCTTCAGGCAGGACTCAGTCCAGATCACCTTTTTTGGCTGCTTCTTGGAAGTCAGCACAGTTGAGGGGGCCACGATGGTGCCATATTCCTTTACAAACCTCCGGTAGTATCCGGTGAGTCCTAAGAAGGCCCTGACCTCGGTCTGGGTCTTGGGGGCTCCCAAGCCAGAATCGTGTCGCTCTTGGGCTGTAGGGGTGCCACCTGGCCACTCCCTACCTGGTCTCCCAAGTATACCACCAACCCCTACCCAATTTGGCACTTACTGGCTTTAATTGTGAGGCCTGCCGTCTGCAGCGCCCTCAACACTTCCCGAGATTTTGCAGTGTTCGTCCTAACTGGAACTGAACACCTCGATGTTGTCCAGGAATACGGCGATGAATTCCTCCAGCTCGGCCAGCACCTGGTTGACCAACCTTTGAAACGTGGCAGGGGCATTCTTCAAGCCGAAGAGCATCACACGGAACTGGTAATGCCCATCTGGGGTCGAGAATGCAGATCTTTCTTTGGCCCCCTCGGTTAGGGACAACTGCCAGTACCCTGACGTTAAATCAAACGTACTCAGAAATCTGGACACTACCAACCGGTCGATGAGCTCCTCGACTCGGGAGATGGGGTGTGCATCAGTCTGCGTGGCGGCATGGAGCCCCCGATAGTCCACTCAGAAACGCCGTTCCGGGGCTGCACCGGGTGCCATGGCCTTCGGGACCAAGGCCACAGGGCTGGCCCAGGAACTTCTGGACGGATCAACCACCCCTAATGCCAACAGCTTCGAGACCTTTTCTTTGATGCTCGCCTTGACCCGGTCAGCCAACCAGTAAATCTTATGTTTCACCAAGGGACTGTCACCGTTATCCATGTCGTGGGCACACCAGTGAGTAATAACAGGGGACAAGGAGAACAGGGGGGCAAACTGCTCCAACAACTGGCGACACTCGCTCTGTTGCTCCACGGTTAGGGCCGGGGAGAGGGTCACACCATCCACGATCCATCCCTTTCTTGGGCGGACAGGAGGTCCGGGAGAGGTTCCTCCTAATCTGTCGCCAAGAGCATGCTCACTTTGGACCACTCGAAGTGGGACTTGAAGCGGTTAACGTGGAGGACCCGCAACAGGTTCCAAGCAGCCTGCAAATGCACCAGGTAGGTGACCTCACTTTTGCGCTACACTGTTGTAAATGAATCTCAGACCCTAGTATAAATTTCCCGATTCATGCCCTTATATAGGTATACTCTATCATTTCCTTATATAGGCATAGAAATCATTACCATATTTGGGTTTAACCATACAGCCCAAATACGGAATGAATACTTCCACTAAGCTCCAAGAATTAACAAAGTTTTCTTGGAAAAACCCGTCTTCAGCAGCCTGGGACATCCCCTGCTTAAATATTAAGTTCTCCTAGAACTCCCGCCGTTTTCCAAGAAATGAGCCTTTGAGTGACGGTATTAAGTCCATACATGCATCAAACTCGGCGCCTTCAAAGTATAAATATGGCTTGATTTGCCTAAACAAACACATGTTGGTTTGGAGCAGATCGACTATCTACTTGCTCCGACACCCTGCAGCAGCAAGTGCTGAAGGAAGCCGACCATCCAGCAGACGCACTGCGAGACTCTGTCATTTCTCTTGCCGAGAAATCCAGCTCCAGTGTTTCCAGGCTACCCTTGCGGGTATCTGGGAAGTCGAGTCCCGAGAACAAGATACAAGACCTCCTTCATTCCAGAACCAAAGGTACGGAGCTGATTAGACCTCTTATGAGAATTATTGGAATCAGATTCCTGGCAGAGAACTCCTAAAACTTAAGCTACTCCTCTACTACTTTCCCCCTCATACTAGACATAGGTTAGGTACATCGGGGTAGGCATATTTTAGAAGCACCAGTTGAGTACCTTTTAGTATTCTTTTTATCACTGTATGTATTTCATGTATTTTACACATTTTATGCACTTTATGGCTTAGAAACCATATCATGCTTTTACAGTACTACTTTATAATACTGTCCGTAATATATGCGTTGTACTTCATAGTAAGCTTTACTATTGTAGCAGTTCATTTTCAATGCTTGAGAACGAAGACTGTTCAATAAATACCTTTTTATTGAAAACGCCTGTCTCTCTATTTCTCTAGCACCTCTGGTGAAACTAAGCATGCACGATTGACTGAGTGAAATAGTTAACTATTTTTTACGCGACACTAGAGATTTGATTTCTTATTCTTGGGAAACAAAGCTGTCATGTTTTATGCGGTTATCAGAAACTAATCCCTTCTTGTTTATTCGAGAAAGTTTCTAGTGACCTCTGAGCTAGCTGGCACTCACAATTAAGTCTAATATACACGGTAGATACCTAGTAGACCTCAGTCCTACGTCTAAGCTACAGGATATATTATTCCAATGCGCAGAGCCTACAGGGAATATAGAAACTACACTACATGGCGTCCAACGTTTGGTAAGGCAATAATTTAATGCTAGATACTAGAGTAACTCAGTCGTGCTTTTCACACAGACCCCTCTTTCCCCGTAAAAACTCCAATAGACGTCTGGAGTGGGTAAAAGGGCATAATATCCACCAAAACTTAGTAGGACGAGAGTACTATGTATTAGCTTTCGGTTTATTCAACGTTGAAGGATACAGTGTTCCAAAAATATTGTGCCCCTAATCTTTGTCTCCTTGAACTCAAAATAAATAGAAATAAGTGACGACGAAAGGGAGAGAGCTAGAATAGAAGCTCAAAGAGTGTTAGACAACACAACCTTCCTAGAAACAGACCCAGATGCTAGAGGCATCCCGGCAAATGTAAGAAAAACCATAACTACAAAACTTATAGAACATGGGGTATCATCGAGAGGTGGTAAAGTTATATTTGTGATAGAAGCACACGAATATCGGCAGACAGAGGTATTCTACTCTTGGATTACTTTTCCACAAGCAAATCCAGTAACAAAAGAGTTCCACTACTACATAGCAGAGGAACCTCCAGAGGAATATGTTCCTTTTGAGGACATTGAAATTCCACTTACTTACCAGGAGCATCAGCTCTGGTTTAATGCCACCCTAAAACATCAAAATCACATTACCAGGCTCGGTCCACTAGTTAGACCAGGAGCTACATGGCCGGTACTAGCCAGCTATACCCAACATCCTGACATTAAATAAATGTCAGATAGAGAAGTTTTAGCTCAACTAAAACAGTTAACAAAAGCATATAGACAATTGGTTCAATTGACAATTGACATTCCAACCTGCTACCAGAAGTTAAAAGAAACAGATATAGCAGACCAACCATATGAACTTGCAAGAATTATTGAAAAATCCCATGAAGAACTAGGTAGAGATAGTTTGGGTGGAAAACCAGTAAAAATCCTGAAAAGGTGTTTATTAAAAATAATCTCACGACTCCAAAGAAGTGGGAGAGTAATAAACAGTCTCTTCCCAGAGAAAAATATTCTCAGCCCAAAGGGAGCCCTCTGAAAAAAGATATAATCTCAGAAATAGGGATAATTTGAAAAAACCTGATAGATATCAAGATAATGATACACGTCCCTCTCGATCTTTTCAGACTTTCTCGCAGAAATCGGAAAGAAGAGGACAATCAGAACACAAAGAAGAACGCGTCAAGTCCAAAGACAAAGAACCCGTTAACCAAAATAAAAAGGCACCATTTTCAAAAAAGAAGGTAGCTAGCCTAAAGGTCAGACATGCCGAGGATCTTGAGGACAGAACTCAAAAACGGGGAGTGGGCTTTGACAATGCTAGACAGCGCAGCAGAAGTAACCATAGTTCGCAAGATTCGGAAGGATCATCTGGAGACAGTGGACTTGAATGAATGCATTCAGGTTGGAACTGCAGACACCAGGGTTAGTATACCCCATAAGTTATATGAAGTAATACTCCGGATGGAGGGGGACATAACTAGAAAAATAAGAGCACTCTTTTGGGAGAAGCTCTCTAAGGGCTATGACATTCTTCTAGTTGAACAAGACTGGCCACCTGAATTTGTCAGGGAGTGCCCACATGGCGAAGAAATAATTATGCTAGCCTTCTCTAATCACATTCCAATTAATAAAAAATATACATATGCCAGAGAATCGGCAGTAGCCCAAGCTCCAGCATTATATAAAAATCACGCTGGATGGAATGAGGATTCTCCTCACCACAAAATCCAGTTAAAAAACCAGCCAACTGCACAACGGCAGTACCCAGTAAAGCAAGAAGCTGAAAAACAGGTCAGGGAGATTTCAAATTGTCTATGAACAATCCTTTGTTTCCTGTATCCAAACCAGACAATTCATGTTGTCTAGTATTGGATTACAGACACTTAAACTCTTGCTGCAAAACATTTGCAGTACAGAATTCACACAGGGCAGCACTGATGAATAACATCGTGCGCAAAAAATATAAAACAACATTTGATATTTCAAATGGATTTTTCTGTCAAAATATTGCACCAGACAGCAGGCATTTGACCGCTTTCTCAACTTTGGGGACACAGAGACAATTTTGTTGTCTCCCCCAAGGATTCAAGAATAGCCCAGGGTTGATTTTTCAGCAAGAGTAACAGAGTTACTCCAAACGTACGATGATGAGGCATTATCTTATGTCGATGACATCTATCTTACAGATAACAACTTGGACAAACACTTGAAAAGAGTGAACATCATAATACTTGGTTCGCTAGTGAGGGGTATAAATTCAATTTTAAAAAATCAAGAATTGCCCTCAATGTCATATTCTTAGGATAGGAATTGTCAAGTGAAGGCAAAAGGCTAGCAGTGAACTTTCTAGAGAAATGTGCCCTGCTCCTACCTCCAAAGACACTGAAAAACTTACAATCCATTCTAGGTTTCCTGAATTTTAGGAGAACTTACAATCTAAACTACGCAGAGAGGGTTAAACCTCTCTACGAATTAATAAAACCTGATTTTAAACCAACAAATTGGACTCAAACACACACAGAAATTTTGTGTTTGGTCCAAACAGACATGTTAGCAAAAAGTAAAAGGGTTAGTATACCCCATAAGTTATATGAAGTAACACTCCGGATGGAGGGGGACATAACTAGAAAAATAACAGCACTCTTTTTGGAGAAGCTCTCTAAGAGCTATGACCCACGCTAAAATGTGTGCCACACGCTAGACACACGCGAAAATGTGCGCAACCTTGTAATCCGAATCATCCCAGGAAGATGCGGATTCACGTACCTAACCTTTAATGAAGGAGAAACGGTACCAATAGCTTACAAATCACACTTGTACAGACAAGCGGAAATGAAGTTCACTTCTACAGAGAAAATTCTGACAGCGGTTCAAACTGCTGTAGCAAAAGAGAGAGCTCTTGCGCAGGGTAAGCGCACAATGATCGTTACACCTGTACCTGCCTTAGAGGCAGTAACAAGAGCAAGCATTCCTAATTCTATAGCTTTACATCCGAGATGGGTACAATGGGTTAACTCTCTTGCTGCAACAGACGTTCAATACTTTTTTGATCCGAGTCTAAAGACACAAGAATTTCTCCAATATGAACAAGAATGTCCTCTGCTGACCGAAATTCTTCCTCTTGAACATTATGGCTGTATAATATATACAGATGGATCAGCACAACCCGCAATTGGGGGTAAACAAGCCTATAGTGCAGCGCGAGCGATTGTTAAAGGTCGCTGGCGCGAAGGCTAATTTAGACCTATGGTCACAAAAACTCAATCACTCGGAGACTGTACAGCTCAGCGAGCTGAACTACAGGCTTTCAAGATGGCGCTTGAAAATACCGATCGCGAATTCCCCACACTTATAGTGTGCGATTCGTATTACTGCGTTCAATCTTACAATGAGTATCTGCAGAACTAGGTTTAAAACGGATTCAAAGACGCTAAAGGTGGCACAATCAAGCATAAGTTGCTTTGGGAACAAGTAGTTCTAATACAGAAAGAACTACAAAAGAATTCATACACTGAGTCATCAGCGTGATGGCGTTCACGTTGCAGGGAATTCCTTGGCTGATGAAGCCACGAAGTCAGCTGTGCAAACAGCTTCCGTAGCTGCTATCACTCGTTCAAAAACAAAAATCGACAGCGAAATAATGCAATCTGTTACTGCTTTAATGAAAAACACTAATAAGACACTCCCGAAAGGCTTTCCAGTAAAGTACTCATATATAACTGATGCAAACAATGTTCCTTTTGCGCGAATCCCTGGAGTGGGGGATAGGGCAATACCAAACATGGAACACAGGCTAGGACTAATCGTGGCAGCCCATGAAGGGCTCCCTTCTGCCACTGTATCATTATTAAAACAGAGATACTGGTGGCCACGCATGAGGAAACAAACCAGAGACTATGTACTGGAATGTGAAATTTGCCAGAAAATGAAAGTCTCTACAGTAAAACGTCCTGCGCAAACGCCCCTTCTGATTTCAGATAAACCACTAGCATGCATTTATCTGGACCACTGTGGTCCCTTAACACGGGATGGTAACTATTAGGTTATGGCCCCAGCGCTCGGCTGACGCCAGAACTATTATAAAGGATTTGCGAGTCTTTATCGGCACATACACAATCGGCACTCTACATTCTGACCAGGGTCCTGCGTTTAGCTCTTGAGCTTACAAGGAGGCCATGGCCAGCTTGTGCATTGCATTGCGGTACTCTAGTCCCTTCCATTTTGAGGGTAATGCGGTAGTGGAAAGAAAAAAACGTGACATAAAGCAATCCATAACAGCAAAGGTATTAGGTTCGGGTGATGGGTGGGTTAAACATCTAATAAGTGTCCAACGTAGTCTTAACAATCTGCCAAGAAATTCTCTGAGGGGAATCACTCCTTATGAGCTACTATTTGGTACGAGAATGATGATCAAGGATCTCGATTGTCAGACTTCAGTCGTAGAACAGAAACTCTTTGATATCAAGGATCGTTTGGCTGTCTTACAGGACTTGAATGAACAAGAAGTCTCAGTAACACAAAACGAAAGTCAACAGCCACTGAAAATAAACCACCTGTCCCAGCAAGACCTGTCTGGATTCCAAAGATTGAGGATCTAGTCAGGGAAAAGATAGCGGTGAACAAGGAATTTGGGCCTTCTTACAGAAAAACAGTACCTGTCTTAAGTATACAAGGAACAAGATCAGTAGTACCACCGCCCCTTGCTGGTAAAAAGAAGAACAGAGTCGTGTCCATCGACCTGGTAAAACCACAACATGTGGCCAATAATAAGTATTAGGCCAAGTGGACTCCAAAGATTTAGCAGACAGCCATATCTTGCTACGATCCAAGAGGTTCAAACTGAAAGACTTATCACCTTTGATAAACCTGCAGTAAGAAAAGAAGAACTGAGCAACAAAGCAATGGAACTCGTGCCTCTTGAGACCCAAATAACTGTTCGACCAGAAACACCAGTCTACATTGATGTAGCACCAGAATACACTAACATGACAAAGGAGAAATCAGTTCCAGCGATTTCAACAAACCCCAATGCTATTCAAACAATTGAGAGAACTGCATCTGGATATTTCATCAACTTTGATAACTTTTCTGAGGATCGGAGTGAACCTGAAGATACAATAACAATGACAACTCTCAAAGAAAAAACGACAGAACTTTTTCATGAACTTGAAAAAATATATCTGGTTTCACCATGGACTGAATTTAGGATTGGTTTAGGTGCATTTTTTTTTCCTGCTCTGGCTAATATTGGTTTTAAGCCTGGGACAAATGATAGATGGAAAATACAGTACAATGGGCACAGCAAGTCAGAACATCAACTTGGTCCTAAAACCGCACAAATCATCACATGTTGAAAAAAGAGAACTGTCATCAGTAAACATCACAGCCGTCCCTATACCAGGTGGTATAGTGTGGGATAGAACTGATTATGATATCTATGGCCCGGTAGAGATGCTGAGGATTCCACATCAGTTCAAGGTTTCTTTGAATGACTTTGTAACACACAGCACATTCAAAAGATGATTGGGACTTTGAGACAATTAATAATATGTTGTCAGATTTAGAAATGACTGCGAAATATACTGAACATGACTATTTAGATGGGTCATTAGACTATGAACAAATGTATTGTTTTAATCATTTTGGTCATCATTATTTGCACAGATCTGCAAACCCTAGAAATGTATTTTGTTTTAAAATATAATCAATGGGAACATTGTGCAACGCCACCAAAAGGCAGCTCTAAAACATTTATTGAAAAATGTCCTTATTTCTCAGGATTTAATGTTACAGATCCAGAAACGTTTTATTTAAAAAATATGAATAAGATAGGAATGAAAACAATGTTGACCAATACTAAACAAATTTATTCTATAGACTTTAATGATAAGTTGTCAACATTAGGTTACGACTTCTGGAAAGACAACATAGAGACAAAAACTGTTGGGGGCATAAAAGAATGGCAGGTGCAAGGTTTGGAAGCTTTATTCAGAGCCTGCATTATACCTGAACAAATAATGTTTTTAAATGACACCGTACAACAAACATCTTGTCTGGAGTTAGCAAAAATAAAAGATCTAAATAAACCGTCAAAGCCAATACCTGAAAATAACAAAACCACAGAAGGGGAGATAGACGTACAATATGTTTTCACAAAGAACAGAACTAGTCCTGATTGGAAAAAATGGTTCATCTGACCCATAGACACCAATAACTGTCAAGACAGATTGCTGAACAAAACATAGGGTTTAATTCTTAACAGGCCAGATCCAAGATACTCCCAGAGAAAACAACCAGGGATAGTAACAACATATAGTGTAGGGAAACTATGCCTTGAATGGCTGAAAACTTCTACACTTCCAGAAATGACTTTACTTAAAGAAAGCAATGATTTGCAAGATTTCTAATTTGGACCTCATAAACCAAGGCGAAAACGTTTCATATACACCGGTATGAATGCTGCGTACAACGAAACTTGGAAATTAACACAATTAGAAACTGCAGAAAAATACGAGAAATTGATTGTATTAACTTGGAAAAAGCTCTCTCCGTAGTGGACAATGGGTTAACTACTCTGTCCTCCAGAATATATTCACTGGACAGCATTGTATCTTCTGCTATAGACATAATGGAACAGGACTTGCTAATGTTACAACACGGCCAGTCTCAATTACGTTCTATAATGCAGCTAAGGCTGGACACTGCAAAATCTCTTTTCAGGCTACGTGCCATGGAGGCTTATCAACACAACGGCATTGTTTATTGGGTTTAACCTTACAGATAAACAAACCTCTTTGGCACAAAGAGGAGCAGTCTATTCGGTGCTGAGCATTGAAAAACTGGAAAGATTACAATTGACAGTTTCTGAGAAACCTGTAATCGAATGGATAATTCATGGCACCATCATGATTCCAGTGATGATTATCCAGTTTCAGTATTGTCTACAGCATATACCAGAAGGCCTTTATGAAAGGTTGGGTAAAGAATACATTAAGTCAACAATGTCTTTACCATATACACAAATGTTGGAATAAGGGTAAAGAAGTATTCCTTAGTGGGAAAAATTGTAAAAATTCAGTAAGAGGTACACTTCTGTGCCAGGGTATTAATCTACACGGAGCCTGCAACGGTTCTGCGAATAACCTTTCATGCCACCTGCACGGTACTCCCTCCACGCGGATAGAACCCGTTTTCAGGCTGCTATCCAATGGCAGTTACGTTATGTTGAATGATCACAGCTGCAGTGGTATGGTGCCAGGAAAGGTTTATCTGGTTAGTGTGTCGTCCATGGTCACTTGTTGTATGCAAGTATTGTATCCAACTGGCAAGCCAGACAGTGAGACGACAATATGGCCTTCACTGAATATATCGTCTATACAAATTGATACTGTAAGCAGACTAAAGTCTATTCTTTTACAAAAATCTGTGCCACTGACATCATTAAAAGAAACGTTTGATCTGCAAGTTGCAAGGACATCTGCAGAGATACATGCATTATTATCAACAAACTGCCCTGTACAATTCGTAGAAATGTTATTTCAAATCTTAAACATGTCTGATACCAGTGGCATCGCACATGTATTTAAGACGATATTTTCAGGACTGTTAGCACCATTTGAAGCAGTCCTAGGCATTTTTCCAAATTTTTGCACTCTGTGTTCGGCGACCTGCCTCTCATCTTGGGACTCATAGCAGGAATACTATTTTTATTTCTTCTGCTCCGATATGGCAAGTCCAGTAACCGGCGATACCCAGAACCTTATGGAACAAACGGTCCGTGCCCACAGGTATCGTGAGAGAATAACACAGATTCTCGGCTTGGCTCATCCAAGAGATCTGAATACGACATGGCGTCTCTCGTTCAGACCAATCTGGCAAGATTGCATCTTACCTGTTCTATGATGCCTGTTTTGCGGAGAGGAATGCGTGTTAGACATTTGTCTTACACTTCCATCAGTCCCGCCATTGGATGTCGACATTTTGCTAGGTCCGGTAACGGCTCATGCACTGTGTTGTCCCCAGCGGCTGCAAATCCTGATGACGGCATTCATTGAGATCCCACCACTAAGTCTGACTGAAGGTGAGATACGAGATTCAACAGGCACACAGGTATCATCTGACCTGACCATTGCTAACGCATCAACAAGCAATGCATCTCATCTGTGCACTTTTGATCTGCTTGATCAAGTGGTTCCACTTTCACATACTATGGTATAGGATTTCTTTGCCAGCCTTGATGATCTAATGTTTACTCCTGACACCGAGAATAACTTTTGATTCATGCACACAGCTTTCCCTGAACTCTGAAATTCGGCCTTCAATTTTTGAAAACAAAAGACTTTATTATTCTCGACCAATTGAATTTCTTTCTCTAAAAACACTTGAATTTTTTTCGGGCACAGACTAATCTGCTTAAAGTATAACTATTCTCAGAGAACAAGAAATTCTTTTTCCTTTTTGAAACACTGCTAGAAAAAATATTTGGCCTTGTCCTCCTATAACAATTGAAATGTTATAAAATGGTCTTGACGTTTCTTTCTGTATTTAAGAGCCATTTTTATAAATGTAAGTACATGATTTATTCAGTTTGCATATTTAGATACCATACTATATTCTTGAAATGTCATCACTTCCTTAAAAATGCGTACTGTAGAAATGCTCAATATTTCCCATGTACAACCATTTTGAGTGCATTTTTTTTAAAATGTTGGGTGCGATTGTAAACACTAGCTTTAGATATGTTCAGTGCTTATTAGGTTAGCTTTATTGAACTTAAAATCGTGGAGTGGGTGTTGTAAATGAATCTCGGACCCTAGTATAAATTTCCTGATTCATGTCCTTATATAGGTATACTCTATCATTTCCTTATATAGTCATAGAAATCATTACCATATTTGGGTTTAACCATACAGCCCAAATACGGCATGGATACTTCCAGTAAGCTTTAATACACTGCTTTTTAATAGGAACTACACTGCACCTCAAAGGGCCCCGCCCACTTGTCTTGCAAGGCACAAGCTTCCACAGGGGCCTAACCCACACTTTCTGTCCAGGTTGGAACTACCAGAGTTGCATTCTGGTCATACCACTTCCTCATTTCTTCCTGGCTGGCCTCGAGATTCGTCTGAGCGAGTTTCCTGTAGCGGGACATTTGGTTGTGGAAGGCCAGCATGTAGCTGAACACATCCTTTGGTGTCTTCTTGGGAGCGGCCTCCCAGCCCTTCTTCACGAAGCTGAGCGGTCATCGCACGAGGTGACCGTACAACAGCTTGAAGGGGCTTAACTCGGAAGACTTCTGGGGTACCTCCCTGTATGCAAAGAGCAGGCATGGTAAGAGGATGTCCAACTTACGCCTCATGGGTTCAGGGAGACCCTTGATCATGCCCTTTAAGGTCCGATTGAACCTTTCCACCAGACCGTTACCTTGGGAGTGGTAAGGGGTGGTAAACTTGTACATAACACCACACTCCTTCCGCAGGGATGTCATATACTTTGATATGAAATTGGTCCCCCTGTCGGAAATCACCTCTCTGGGGAACCCCAAATGGGAAAAGATCCCCATTAGCACCCGGCTCACCACTGGGGCCGTCATTGTCCTGAGAGGGATTGCCTCCGGGTAACGGGTGGCATGGTCCACCAAGACCAGGATGTACCTGTTGCCCACGTATCCAGTGGCCCCACAATGTCTATCCCTACCCTTTCAAAGGGTCTACACACCACGAGGAATGGTTGGAGAGGTGCTTTGACCTTCCTCCCACTCTTACCACTCGCCTGGCAAGTTTGGCAAGACCGACAAATCACATCCTACTGCCTTCGCATTTGAGGCCATAAAAAGTGGGTGACAAGCCGGTCAAAGGTCAAGACCTTTCACTGGCTTGTCACCCTCTTTTTCTGACCTCAAATGCGAAGGCAGTCGGATGTGGGGTTCTGCCCCAAATGTCCGGCCAAAGGCACGTCGTGAGCCAGACCCAGTAGGAAGGTCCGGAAGCACTGGGGTATCATGAGCACACGGGTTGATCCAGGTTCTGCTACCTTGGGCTCGCTGTACAGGAGACCATGCTCCCAATATATCCAATGTGATCTGGACTGATCTCTTTGCTCCCTTTTTTGGCTAAAGTTTTGGAAGCCCATGTTGCGAAACACCTGTCCAACTTTTTGGAGGGTTCAAACTGTCTAGATCCCCATCAGGCAGGCTTTCGCCCTGCTCATTCAACAGAGGCAGTGGCAGTTGCGGTCCTAGACTCTCTCCGTGACTGCGCTGACAGACATTCTCCTCAGGCCCTGGTGCTTCTAGATTTGTCGGCCGCTTTTGACACGGTCGACCATGACATATTGATCCACTGTGTCAACCACGCTGGCATCAGGGGCCTAGCTGCCTGTTGGCTGAGGTCCTTTTTGGAAAATCGCTCCCAGTCGGTACATCTTGGCACCCTGGTCAGCCCTAAACGGTCCATCACCTGTGGAGTCCCTCAGGGCTCATCGTTGTCACCCCACCTGTTTAACATCTACATTCTCCCTCTAATCCAGGCCTTAAGAGACATGCAGGTGTCAATGTTTAACTACGCGGACGACCTGCAATTGCTCTTTACTGTTGACAACTCCACTCTCTCCATCTCTCATTTCCAGTCTACCATGCGGTTCATCCAAACCTGGATGAAGCAAAACCACCTAAAATTAAACCCTGGAAAAACCGAGCTGGTGCTCACAGGGGATAGTGCTAAATTGTTGGGGCTCTCACTACTGGCCATCTGACATGGGCCAAGCCCCTACTCCCACTCCTTCCGCAAAATCACTTGGAGTGACCCTGAACAGTGACCTCTCTTTAAAAACATAAGTGGGTCAAGTGGTCTCAAGTGTTTTTTCCAGATCAGAAAAATCCGGAAGGTGCAACGCTTTTTTACTCCAGAGGCCTTTATCCAGGTGGTGATTACCACGGTACTGTTTCACCTGGATTATGCAAACTCTATATATCTAGGCCTACCCTTATATCTATTGAAGCGCCTCCAGATGGTCCAAAACTACGCAGCCAGACTTATCACTACGCAACCCAGATGGCATTCAGCTTCTCCTCTGCTCAGGGACCTTCACTGGCTCCCTCTGGCCCAACGTTGTTCCTTCAAAACTGGCTGCATGATTTTCAAATCTCTCCATTGCAAAAGTCCCAAATTCATAGATAATCTCATCATCAGGCACACCCCCTCCCGTAATCTGCGCTCTGCCCACCAAGCCCTCCTCCAGACACCTGCTTTCAAACGCAAACGTTCTGGTGGCTGCAGATTTGCGGTTCTTGCATCTCGTCTATGGAACACCTTCCCCTTTGAGATCAGGTCCTGCTCGGAACTCATGTCATTCAGGAAAGCTTTAAAAACATGGCTCTTTAGACAAGCGAATCACTAATTTTCCCTTCTTCTCACATCCCCAGGTTCCGTTCTCTGTCTTTTTTAGCGCCAGGAAACCAATCGGTGGCAGCGCGCTTTATAAACACTTTTTAACATAACATAACATAACAAAGGGGGGGGGGTTTCCATTGTTCACCGGAACACCCTGAAATGTACCTCATATGAGCTGCCAGATATCAAGGGAGCAGAGGGCATGGCCTTCAGCTTAAATATCCATGACTCCTTTACGTTTTCAAACACAACAGGTGATGGACCGAATGTGGATCAATGTCACACACTCACCCCAGTCCAAAGATCTGGGCCCAAATCCATCGTTTTTTTGCACTCCACACCACCCTGGGTTAGACAATGGCGATATGCAAATCAGCTCTGACCCTGTGCCCCATGGGAACAGTCCAGTCCGAACTACAAAAGCCATGTCCTTCCCAGAACGGAATCAAGCATCCGAGGACCGGACCGGACATGGCTTTTGTAGTTCGGACTGGACTGCTCCCATGGGGCACAGGGTCAGAGCTGATTTGCATATCGCCATTGTCTAACCCGGGGTGGTGTGGAGTGCAAAAAAACGATGGATTTGGGCCCAGATCTTTGGACTGGGGTGAGTGTGTGACATTGATCCACATTCGGTCCATCACCTGTTGTGTTTGCATATTCCGCCCTAAGTGCGCTGGGGATGCCCAGACGTGGGTCCCAGGCACTCCACACCACTGGAGTCAAGCTAGCCGGGCTGATGAGAGGTGTTACCTCGAAACCGGTCCGGTCCTCGGATGCTTGATTCCGTTCTGGGAAGGACATGGGTGGCTTTTGTAGTTCGGACTGGACTGTTCCCATGGGGCACAGGGTCAGAGCTGATTTGCATATCGCCATTGTCTAACCCGGGGTGGTGTGGAGTGCAAAAAAACGATGGATTTGGGCCCAGATCTTTGGACTGGGGTGAGTGTGTGACATTGATCCACATTCGGTCCATCACCTGTTGTGTTTGCATATTCTGCCCTAAGTGCGCTGGGGATGCCCAGACGTGGGTCCCAGGCACTCCACACCACTGGAGTCAAGCTAGCCGGGCTGATGAGAGGTGTTACCTCGAAACCGGTCCGGTCCTCGGATGTTTGATTCCGTTCTGGGAAGGACATGGCTTTTGTAGTTCGGACTGGACTGTTCCCATGGGGCACAGGGTCAGAGCTGATTTGCATATCGCCATTGTCTAACCCGGGGTGGTGTGGAGTGCAAAAAAACGATGGATTTGGGCCCAGATCTTTGGACTGGGGTGAGTGTGTGACATTGATCCACATTAGGTCCATCACCTGTTGTGTTTGCATATTCCGCCCTAAGTGCGCTGGGGATGCCCAGACGTGGGTCCCAGGCACTCCACACCACTGGAGTCAAGCTAGCCGGGCTGATGAGAGGTGTTACCTTGAAACCGGTCCGGTCCTCGGATGCTTGATTCCGTTCTGGGAAGGACATGGCTTTTGTAGTTCGGACTGGACTGTTCCCATGGGGCACAGGGTCAGAGCTGATTTGCATATCGCCATTGTCTAACCCGGGGTGGTGTGGAGTGCAAAAAAACGATGGATTTGGGCCCAGATCTTTGGAATGGGGTGAGTGTGTGACATTGATCCACATTCGGTCCATCACCTGTTGTGTTTGCATATTCCGCCCTAAGTGCGCTGGGGATGCCCAGACGTGGGTCCCAGGCACTCCACACCACTGGAGTCAAGCTAGCCGGGCTGATGAGAGGTGTTACCTCGAAACCGGTCCAGGCCTCGGATGCTTGATTCCGTTCTGGGAAGGACATGGCTTTTGTAGTCCGGACTGGACTGTTCCCATGGGGCACAGGGTCAGAGCTGATTTGCATATCGCCATTGTCTAACCCGGGGTGGTGTGGAGTGCAAAAAAACGATGGATTTGGGCCCAGATCTTTGGACTGGGGTGAGTGTGTGACATTGATCCACATTCGGTCCATCACCTGTTGTGTTTGCATATTCCGCCCTAAGTGCGCTGGGGATGCCCAGACGTGAGTCCCAGGCACTCCACACCACTGGAGTCAAGCTAGCCGGGCTGATGAGAGGTGTTACCTCGAAACCGGTCCGGTCCTCGGATGCTTGATTCCGTTCTGGGAAGGACATGGCTTTTGTAGTTCGGACTGGACTGTTCCCATGGGGCACAGGGTCAGAGCTGATTTGCATATCGCCATTGTCTAACCCGGGGTGGTGTGGAGTGCAAAAAAACGATGGATTTGGGCCCAGATCTTTGGACTGGGGTGAGTGTGTGACATTGATCCACATTCGGTCCATCACCTGTTGTGTTTGCATATTCCGCCCTAAGTGCGCTGGGGATGCCCAGACGTGGGTCCCAGGCACTCCACACCACTGGAGTCAAGCTAGCTGGGCTGATGAGAGGTGTTACCTCGAAACCGGTCCGGTCCTCGGATGCTTGATTCCGTTCTGGGAAGGACATGGCTTTTGTAGTTCGGACTGGACTGTTCCCATGGGGCACAGGGTCAGAGCTGATTTGCATATCGCCATTGTCTAACCCGGGGTGGTGTGGAGTGCAAAAAAACGATGGATTTGGGCCCAGATCTTTGGACTGGGGTGAGTGTGTGACATTGATCCACATTCGGTCCATCACCTGTTGTGTTTGCATATTCCTTTACGTTTTCAGGCGCCTTAATTTACCGTCCCCCAGGCCACCCCAAAGACTTCTTAGAGAGTATAGGCGATGTACTCGGCGACCTTACCGTCAGATCTGCCCATTTCACGCTGTTAGGGGATCTTAATCTCCATCTAGATTCCCCGAGCGACCCAGGGGTAGCTTATTTTATGGACTTAATTAGTGTCCTCGGTCTAACGCTGTTGACGCAGGAACCTACACACACAGCAGGCCATACGCTGGATTGTATCTGTTCGAACTCGGACACTGTAATGGTCAAATCCCCTTGTACCCAAATCTGGTCTGACCACAAATTTATTCCTTTTGACCTTACAGTAAAAGGGCAGGTTCCAGGAAAAGGCACCCGTTTAACGGCAAGGAGCAGCAAACCAGATTGGAAAAAAGTACTTACTAAGCCAGACCTCTTAGGGTTAATTAATGGGAGTAAGCCCATATTAACCCGGCACACCTCGACTGACAATCAGCAGTTCTGTGAGTGGATCAGGAATCTCAGTGAGCCCACAGCCCCTACGAGTAAAAAAAGAACTATGTAGCACCCATAAAAAAAAGAGTGCCCCTTGGTTCTCGCTCACTCTAAAAGTTGAACTAGGCGAAGTCAGAACACTCGAACGAATGTGGCGCAGAAATTACAAGGCCGAGGTTTTACACATTTATAAAGTTGCGCGGAGACAATACCATGCATCGATCAAACTGGCAAAAAAAGCTTACTATTTGGAGGTGATATCCTCCTCGGTAAATGGACAGAAAGAGATCTTTCAGATTGTAAATAGCTTCACTAATCCCAAAGCATTGTCACAGGAAATCCCTCCCTCCTTATCTTTGTGCAATTCCATCGCCAATCCTGGACATTGTCAAGAACTTTCCTCCACCAGCATTGACCCCGCAAGCACCTGAAATAGAGGGGCCAAGAGGGAATCACCCCTAAACGGCCCGTCTAAGTAAATTTGACCCTATCACCTTAGAGGAGTCACATCAAGCTATTTTATCGAGCAAATCGGGTTCTCCTTTCGACCCCTGTCCTCCATCCTTCCTACAAGCCCTGGCTGAGGAGGTGAACCCCATCATTAACAGTATTATTAATTCCTCACTGTTCACTGCTGAGATCCCTATTGAATGGAAACTTGAAGCCGTCAAACCCCTACCTGATCCGACAACCTTTTCTAATCTGTGCCCCATCTCGCTGCTTTCATTGTTATTTAAACTGACTGAAACCTGTGTTAATAAACAACTCACGAGAACAACATCCTCCACACCAACCAGTCAGGTTTTAGGGCTAAACATTCAACAGAATCTGCCCTCCTGTTTACAGTAGAGACTTTACGTAGCGCTATGGATCAAGGGAAGAAGGCCGTCTTGATTTTACTTGACTTGTCGGCGGCCTTCGATACGGTCTCGCACACCATCCTGATTGACCGTCTTGTATCATCAGGGAAATGGGGGAGTGGTGCTGACATGGCTCAAAAACTGCCTTAGCCACAGGCAACAAGTCACTGTATTGGGAGATTTCTGTTCCGAAGAAAAAGTCATCAGTACAGGGGCGCCTCACGGCTCCAGTCTGAGCCCTATACCTTTCAATCTATATATGGTACCCCTGATTGAACTCATCGTCTCCTATCAAATCAGTACGATCTCATACGCTGATGACACACAGCTCATCCTGGTATTAGACAGAGAGCTACCTGGAGCTGAATAAAATCTTAAAAATTGCCTTACTGCGACTTTTGAGTGGATGAGGTGCAACCATCTCAAATGTAATTCGGGGAAAACCGAAATCTTGCCGTTCGGCCAGCAAAATTTGTTTTCACCCAAACAGTGGTGGCTCGAAGATGCTGAATCCCCCCCAAATACCATCTCGTCTGCACGTAATTTGGGCATCAAGTTTGATGATGCGTTGTCATTCAAGCAACAGGCAGTGACTGTGGCGGGCACTTGCTTCCACATCATCAGAAGCCTTAGTAAATTTTTTGACCTCCTCCCACTGGCAGCAAGGAAAACAGTAGCGGTTGCACTTATTACATCTAGACTGGACTACTGCAATAGCCTGTATGCCGGAGCCAACAGGTCCATGCTCCACAGGCTGCAGATGGTCCAGCATGCAACCGCTCGCCTGGTCCTTGGCTGGCCCAGGAGGTCATCTGCTTCAGCCGCACTGAACGCCCTTCATTGGTTGCCCATACATAAGCTTATCCTATTTAAAATCCTGGTCATCACGTTTAGGGCCTTCCACTCACAAGGGCCTAAGTAATTGTCAAGCCGGTTTAGACGCTACCTGCCATCACGGAGCCTTAGATCTTCCAATCAAAATCTTTTAGTGCTCCCTAATTTCAGGCTCGCCACCAAAGGTGGGAAATCTCTTGTAGTCCTTGGCTCCAGGGCATGGAACAAGCTACCGCTGCAGCTCCGGCAAATCCCGACAGAAACTCACTTTAGGAAGGCCCTGAAGACCTGGGTGTTTTCCCTCACCGACATCGCTTGTAAAGCCTTAGTATAAAATGTGCAGGTCTCCCCGACACTCTATCAGTAAGCCGGCCTTTTCCAATCTGGTTTCGGTCTCAAGCGCCAAGATGCTCCCTGGAGTGGTAGTTGCGCTCTACAAATGGATCTTACATTACATTACATTACATTACAGGCAGGTCCAGTTGCAGGTCCAGTTCAGCAGGTCAGCTGGGCAGTGGCAGGGAGGCCTCTGGAGCTTGCTGTGTCCCTGTAACGCAGTACAGGTTGTCACTTGGAGTCACTTCAGCCTAGTACCCAAAGTGCAGGTACTGTCTTCCTTCTCAGATAGCATGGTATCCTTCCAGCAGCAGGACCTTCCTTTTACTGTTATATCCACAGATCCAGGAGTATACTGAAGAGGGGGTCTGAGAATCACCGTTTTTTACCTGGTCCAATTTGAAGCTAAATAAATGTCTGGTATTTTGCACCTACATTTGTATCTGGAATTTCAGCTTCCCTGCTCTGGTTCTACTCTGTCTGCAAGCACAATAGGTTGGTGTAAAGTCCCTTGTTCTATTGTGTGTGAGCTGAGGCAGTATCCCTGTACTGCTAGTGTAACAGGCAGGAGCACCGCCCCTCATAATTTACCCATTCTGACAACACCCAGACCCTTTTTTTTTGTGGCTGTCTGAGAGAAATGCACGAAGAATATCTGCCAACTACACCTCTGTGAACTAGGAAGCGGCTGCATGCACTAAATGGTTAGAGCAATAAAATAGAAACTTTCTAAAAGTGTCATTTTTAGAATTGTGACTTAAATTCCTACTCTACCATTAAAGAGAGTATTAAATTGCAATTCCCCACACACCAGTCCAACCTGCTCCCAATAAAAAGTGAAAGGTAACCCAGAGTTATCCTATGGAAGAGGTAGGTCTTGCAACAGTGAAAAACAAATGTTGGAGTTTTTCACTACCAGGACATGTCAAAACTTAAAAGTTCATGTCCAACTCTTTATCCCCTTCCATGCTGATGACGGCTCCCGTCCGTCATGCAACACGGTGGGCGTGTGCTGATGACGGCTGGAGGCTGTGGTGATCCTGCCCACTCTTTAGAAGTGCTGCACAGGCGCAGAATTGTGGCCGCGTCCAAGGAGTTAAATAGTACACATCCTGCACTGTGGGCTGTCTAGGGCCTACCCTGGGAGTCGCCCATATGTACTAAAAATGAAGGTTTAGGCCTGGAATAGGTTTATTTTGCAAAGTCGGGATGGCATTGTAAAACTACATACACAGCTGCAATGGCAGGCCTGAGTCATATTTTAAAAGGCTACTTGAGCGGTTGGCACAATAAGTGCCACAGGCCCATTAGTTTTATTTAATGTACTAGCCCTGGGCATATGGTATACCACTTTACTGCTGTCCTACCAATAAATTAAGTGTAAATAGTACCATGTTTCCAAGAGTAAGCAGTGTAGCACTGGTTAGGAGTGGTGAAGTGCGCAGAGTCTTAGAGCCAACGAAAATAAGGGGAGATAAGGGGAAATGATTGAGGGAAAACCACACCGAGTATCTCACGTTTAACACACACGTACCCGAAAAGCAGCCCAAAAACTCACCTGACAGGCTGGTTCTTCTGACACTTCCAGATTGCCCTTTAGGAGAGTCCGACCCGTAGAAAGCACGAAATATAAACGATCAGATTGTTCAAAGATAGCCCAATCCTTGCAATGCTTTTTTGCTGAATTTCAATGTTTCATGATATATAATATTTTACTAGTGCATTTCCTTTAAGCTATTTTGAGTTAATTAATATTAGTTGCAAACATTCATATCTACCGCATAATCAACACATGACTAACACCCATGACACAAGTAACACTGAATAACACTACACATTTGTACAATACACTCTCCATTGTACATTCAAAAGACACATGCTTTATTTCATGGAAGTCATGCTGACATTTCTGAGCCATCAAAATTTAATGTGTTCTGCAGGGCTTGTCAAACAGAATAAATCTCGCATAGTCCCAATGTGATGGACGTTGCTTTTCATGCGGTCAATCACTCCGGCCTCTCTTGTTTCTAGGAAGGACCCCCCTGCGAGACTTCGCCTTTTACGGATAACTTATTTCACCAGAGAAGCGTGTGTCATTCGATTGAAGAAAAATGAAAATTGAAGTGTGTGTGGGCAGTTTGGTGATACAGAGATAATGGAAAATATGGGTCCCAGTACATAAGGGCCTGAGGATATGTCTCCACAAAGTGTAAATTATATTAACATTACTTACAGACACTTTCTGTCATGTTTTGAAGGAATAGCAGAAATGTAGGCAATAGAAATGTGGAACTATTAGGGCATATTTACAAGCCCTCAGCGCCATGGCAGCGTCTCTTTTTTGATGCTTTGGTGGTGCAGTGCCATGTTCCATATTTACAAGATGGCGCTACGACACTTAACACCCCCATGTAAATATGCCCCTTTCCGCTGCAGTCCTCTGTGGCAAAGGTGCATGTAATGGGTGTTGCTGTGACCATTCCACTGCAACACCCAATGCTTTTTGTTGCTGCCCCAGATTTACAAAGCTGAGGCAGTGCCAAAAATGGATGCCATGGAATACCAGGCATTAAAATGGCGCAACAAAGAGAAATTAATTTCTCCTTGTTTCTTGCTCTTTCCATGTGTGCTGCATTCTTCAGCAGACATAGAAGGTGCAAATGGTCATTATTGATTGTTTATGTGCACTTAGTTCTCCCTTCCTGCACATAAACAATCATCCCGGTAGCACAGGCACTCTTGCAACATGGCGACAGGGTGCCTGTGCGGGCGCTATGCGGCTTTTTTTGCACCAGCGCTAGGGAAGGCACATTTTCAAAATGTCGGAGTACACTGCTGCAAAATTACGCACAGCTCCACGCTCCGACATATTTTTGTGAACATGCCCCATTGTCTCTAAGATTTGATGCAAGAAACTAACCCAGTAAAAGCAGGCTGAAGTTCTCTCTAGAAGGTAACTAAAGATCCGCGTTATGACTGGTAGTGGGGTAACAAAAAATTATGCCCAACCCTCAACAGAATGTGATAAGGAGCTTACGATTCGCACATGTTTCACAGATATTCATTTGTTTTGGGCTGAATGGGGGTTATCTGAAGAGCATACTCCCTCCTCCATTGTTTTGTTTCTGTATACCCCCCTAATCCTGCTGACCGTTATTGCTTCTTCCTCCTCCTCCACCCTTGTGTTCCTTCCCCCTCTCATTTTGTTTAACATATTGCACAATAGCGTGGGCTGCTTTGCAACATAGCTGGAAATAAAATCAAAAATGGCATTGTCATAGTGTTTTTTTGGGGGATTTAAGACCATGTTTTCACAGCAGTTGGCGCTTTTAATTATGAGGAATAGTAAAAATATCTGGTAACTTGCTTTCTTTTCTGCGTCAATATTGCCATGTTGACTCACTGTTGTCTGATGATATGCTGTGAGGGACGGAAGGATCATTTTCACTTGCAGTGGTCAGCAGAGGGCAGCAGAGATCCAGAAACCCAGAAATGCCAGAGACGCTGACCGCCATTTCCGCCGGAGCAGCAGGCAGCACGTCTCCCCACAGCAAGCCGAACACCCCCCCCCCCCCCACCCCCCGGCCACTAGTGAAGTGTCGTGCCGGACAGGGAGACCAGGGGCATACCAGGCGGCTTTCAGCGGTGCCTCGGCGGCAGCGGCTCTGCACTAGTATCGGTGCGACATCAGCATCGACAGCAGCCAGGCTCCAATCCTCTGCCTCAGCAGCGGCCAGCCGCGAGGGGCCCCTCGCAATAGCTCCTGTAGCATCCAGGGAGCGCTCGGTCGAGAGACTGTTAGGCTGCCGGGAGCTTTTGCGAACTAGTCACCGCTACCCCAATACTCAACCTGAACACCCTGAACTCGGCAGCAGGTGGGGGTCAGCTGGCCGTGCAGCAGCCCAGCGAGCAGGAGGTGCTGTGACTCAGGGCTCGAGAGCTGCAGCTGTACTGTGCAGAGCAGAGCAGCACAGATCACAGAGCATCGAGAGTCTCACCCAGTCGAGTACTGGGGCCCCGGAAGGAGGAGCATCGGAGGAGTACTGGGGGAATCAGAGCGAACTAGAGCGCTAGTGCGGAGCAGAACGGAGCAAACCGGAGTAGAGGAGGAGCAGAGGAGGAGAGGCACTCCCCAGACACAGTGTGCAGAGAGTCGAGACTTCCAGGTGTGCGCGGGTACAGGCTGCTGGGCAGGCAGCTGAGGTTTCAACTTTGCCCTACTCCCCTCGCCTCTCGCCGCCCCACTTATTCCCCCACCTGCCACACGGATGACCCCGGTGCGTCAAGACCCAAGATCCAAGATTTCCACACCCACATAGTCGGAAGCGCCAATTAACAAAGGATAACAAAGGATAGAGCAAAGGATAACAGAGGAGGGGGGAAAAGCCTGGTCCACCTAGCTCCACCTAGCCCCCCCACCCAAGTTGTAGGCATTGCGCAAAGTCAATTCAAGTCAACCCTGGTGAGACAATTAAACTTTGAAAAATATGAGGACCAGAAACTCGAACCAGACTACTACAGGAGAAGCCCCGCCCCCATAGATCAGCCAGGAGACAGAAGGCGAAACTATTCTACCCCCCAGGAATAGGTGGCTTTTATCCAGGGCCAGGTCTCAGAGACGAGGATCAAACAGGAGCGACCGGCGAAACCCAGACGTCACTGGAATTCCCAGTGGAACTCCTAGCTTCGACATTAGCAGCACCAACAGAGACCCTCAGCCCATCAAAGTCGATAGCCGTTAAGTCTCGCCTCAGTGCAAAAGAAACGCCCACAAGGCCAGCTGGAAACAGGGACATAAGAGCCTTTTTTAGCCCCAAAGCACACACACTAGCGGAACCCAGCCCGACCTCGACATCAAACTCTTCACCTCCCACTAAGGCAACAGATGACGGGGAGAATCGTAGCCCAACAGCCCCCCGGGCACTCAGCATTCCACTCGGCATCCCACTCTCGCCAAAAGTTATCACTCTCTATGGCGGAGCACCCCTAAAACCTGTGACACCAAAAGCGGTCCCACACCGGCCTCCAGCTTAGACCCATCAAAGCCTGATGAACTCTCAGCTGAGTCCCACTCTAAACGGCGCGCCCTTGCCCGACGTGCCTAATAGCTTACATGCAGATAATGAAGAACACCATTATCACCCGGCATTTCACAAACCCAGTCTCCGAACTTAACAAGATCAATCTCTCCGGACCACGTTAAAATGGCTCAGTCCCCAACTTCCGCGAGCAGAGATGCGGACAATGGGGAGATGTCCCCATTGATCACAAACCATCTATCGATGATCAACGAGGCGCTTATTTCAATGGCAGGTGCGGCACTTATGCACGCTGACAAGCTCGACGCTCAAATTAACATCTTACAAATCGTCGCGGGTCTGATCTCTGGGATGGATTCAAAATTGGACCACCTGAACTCCCTGATTTGCAGAGCACAGGACAGCACTTACCTAAAGTCAGACCCATGTGGTTGTAGCCCAATTCTACTCAGTCTAGAAAAACTACCAAACATCATGACTACACTAATTGAGGACCTCAAGAACGAAGTAGGTAAGAACCAGAACTTACCCGCACAGGACACCGCCCTGGCATCCCCAAAAACACAAGGTACAGCAAACTCTCAAACTAGCCGTATGGAAACTCCTGGAGGGGAGAGAATCACGGGTTCGGTACCTTCAGTGACAACCCACGCGAGCGGATCAACTACCATCCTGACTCATACCAACAATAAAGACTCACATCACATCTTTAAACTGGCCAGTCCAGAATTTCAAAATCTATCCAGGAAAAATAAGACAAAATTAAGAAAACTCAACAAAAAGAGTAAAAACCAATCATACTCCACCAATCCAATTCGGCAATGGCTCCTGCCCGTCAATGGGAGATCCGGTCACATCGAGACGCAGAAAGCGACCCAGCCGCCAGTCATAACTATGACAACAGGGAAATTTGAGTCATCCACGGAAGCCTTCCATTCCACTAATTTGGCAATAGACCAGAGCATGCTGGCTCACCGTACACCATCCCAGCCAGCCCGGGCATTGAAACTACCAAATCAAATGCTCCACTCGCAAGGACAATGCGACAGGGAAGCAAATCAAGTCTCCCTAAGCGACCGTGAGTCGTGCCCAACAACTCATCAGCCCTCTGTTCACATAAAGTCCACATTGAGCAGAGTGACTCCAGCGCCATCAGCCGCTAATAAATCATCAGTGACCAAAGTAAAGGCGGAAACCCCTCAGTGCGCTCCCCAAGGCTCTCTTGGCCTTAAACCCGAGGAGGTTGGGGACTGGTCACTCCACATCAGACCATTTAGCCCTCCCCTTGTGGTAGCATCTCAACAAATAATTGAGCCAATAAACCAGGCATTCATCAATTTGCCCAGGGTGGGACAACCATCACTCACTAGCATTCAGGATAAAATCTGTAAGGACGCGAATGCTACAAATAACCCCGCTCAAATAACATCCCAGGAGCAGAAAATAATGTTGTACCCTGAATATACCTCACAGGGTAAGTGGGACATCCTCAACCATGGCAACATTTTAACACTCTACGCAAACATCCCAGGTTTGGAAGGGATACAAACTACAGATATTGAGATCATTTCCTTCCTTCCGCCGGATCCGGAGGAGAAAAATGAAACTACGGAGCTAACTTTCTCCAGCTCAAACCTGGTAGAGGCCCTGAAGAGACAACACACTCTACTGGAAAGCTGGGGCATAAAAATATAGCCCCACCAGGTGCAAAAATACCCATCAATCTTAAAAACTCACTATCCGCTCTTCGGCCCGGAAAATCAGGAACAGCCTATGGGGGGGAACATACATTTGAATGCTCTCTCTGATCACGCCCCCCACGCGGCGTCAATTCTTCAGGGGTCCAAAGGTAGCACGAGCAAAGGTTTAACCAATGGAACCCCGATTAAGATAACAACAAACTTGAGTCAAGGAAAACGCTTGTGCGTAACAAGGGGGTGTGCGAGTAAAGACTGGTCCTGGTTGCCGTCAGCATTAAACCCCAGCTCCTAACACCCACTGTCTTGGAGATACGGGCCGCTTTCCCCAGCACATGACTAATGGGCAAGTGAAACACATAAACCAATCCGTTACCATCAAGACCCTGAAAATCATGACCTGGAATGTCGCAGGATTCAAAACATTGTTACAAAATCATGCTGCAGTGACATTCCTGGAAGAAGCAGATATTATCTGCATACAAGAATCATCGCAATTAATCCTCTTTCACTAAGAGGATACGCAGAATACGGCAAATCTGCAACAAAGACCAACATATTCGGAAGACCATCAGGGGGGATGTGTGTCTACATTAAGCACTCGTTAGAACTAGAATTCAAGGAAATAAATAACCTGCCCAACATGCTCCAGGCGGGTATTTTGAAAGGCTCCCTCACGACTAACGGAACCTCTTCTATTCTGGTTATTAACATCTACCATTACCCCCACAGATCTACAGCCGATTTATCCATACTAATAAATAATCTAGAGGCCCTGTTACTACAATTCCCGGCATTGGATTGCATCATCCTCGGTGACCTCAATATCCACAATGTAGGGGTTATACCCCCACAGAGTCACCAATCTGGGGCCACCAAGGCACTGAACGCCCTATTAAAATCCTACAAACTGGCGACAGCACATTCTGTCCATTTAGAGAACAGGCCAGGGGCCTTTGTCGCTCCCACGTATAACAACCAGACCACGATTGACTACATCATCTTAAGTGACAACCTGAAACCTTTGATGTCGGATTACTCTTTTCACCAACGCAGTGACAGCGACCACGCCGTATTAATAATTACACTGATTTTGACAACAAACACACGCCATAAGTAACAACACATTGGGGCCACAAACGGCGAGGAACTGATAAAGTTACCTAGAAGAATTAAATGGGGGCAGGCAGCAACCATCATGTTCAACAATTGGACAGACTCGTGGGCAGGCTGGCCGCCGGGTGACCACGTAAATGGCGCTATAGCAACATGGGACGGATTCACCGGGACCCTAGCGGTAATACACCAAAAATCTGAATAAAAAACGAAAAGCACACCGGAAAAATGGCACAGCCTCAAACAAAAAACAGCTACAAGAGGCCGCAAGAAGCCATTCGAAGAATGTGTGAGCCGCAAAACGCGAACACTGCGAAGCTCAATGGCTGAAAATCTTTGACTTGCTGAGCCCTGGGAAATCGCAAGAATTTTGGAGCTATTTAAGTAAGCTCGAACGAGTTCCAAATCACAGAGAAAACTCCCTCGAGGCCCCCACTTGGGTTGCCCACGTAAAAACTCTATACAATGAAGATCAAGTCGCCCTTCAATCCAAGAATGCATTTAAAACAAGAGAAGAGCCAGATTCCAACCCCAACAGGAAGGTGCCGCCTGGTAAATTACTTGTGTCAAAAATAAATTTAAAAAAATCAGAAATAACGGCGCCCCGGGCCCCAACGGCCTCCCAGGTCTATTGTTTGAAGCGAACATAGAATTCTGGGCCGAAAACTTGACCCATCTATACGCCGAATGCTGGCTCTTGGGTGATGTGCCAGACTCCTGGAGAGGTTCGCTCTTACACCCAATCCATAAGAAAGGGCCTAAATCAGACCCGTCTAACTATCGATTGATAGCCCTCCTGGACATCGAGGGCAAAGCCTATGCCAGTGCCATTTTGACAGATCTCGCAGACTGGGCAAGTGAAGAAGGTCTCCTGCCCCTCTGCCAAACCGGATTCAGATTCGGGTCCTCAACCGTAGACAACAACACTGCTATTTCTTACCTGGCCCACCAAGCTCGGTTGCGTAAGAGTCTCCCTTTATTCGCCTGCTTCATCGACTACTCTGCAGCGTTCGATGGGGTAGACCGTGCCATCCTATGGAGAAAGCTGGCCCAATGGAACATCAATCCGACCCTATTAAGAGCAATCCAATTGTTGTATCAAAAAACGTGGGTCCGAATTAAACTCTCGAGAGACTTCGCATCTGAGAAGATTGACAGGGATAGTGGGTTAAAACAGGGGTGCGTTCTAGCACCTCTGTTGTTCAATCTATACACAGCAGACATTGAGATAGCCTTGTCCAGGGCAGCTCTAGCCACTCCAAGGATTGGTGGAACTAAAATCCAGTGCATGCAATATGCTGACGACCTGGTACTTCTGGATCATACCAAGAGTGGCTTGCAAAAGGCGCTGACCGCCCTGGCAACTTACAATGATAAGAACCGGCTGGTAGCTAACTCTTCCAAGTCAAAGATAGTAATTTTTGGTCATTACCCAAACAAAAAACTAGCCAAATGGAGGCTTGGCCATCTGACTTTGGAAAGCACACAACAATGCACTTATTTGGGTGTCTGCTATCACGAGTCAGGGCGTTCTGGTGGCCACCTAAAGAAAATCCAAAGCAAAGGGAAAACTATCACCTATGCGCTCTGCAAATTACAAGCCACTCTACCTAGCCCATCGCCAATGGCTATCCAAAGAGTACTCAAGGCAAAAGTAATGCCGGCCCTCAATTTTGCCCAACAAGCGTTCCCGGGTAAACTTAATAAGGAACTGGAAAAAATAAACTGCAGAGCATATAAGAAATTATTCTTACTACCGAAGTGCACCACAAACATCCTTGTCCGCCTAGAATTTTCGGTCAACCAACAAAAACTGGAAGAGATGGCTGCCCTGTGTAAATATTACTATCTCATAATAGCGGCACAAGACAAGTCAGTGAGGGCAGTTCTGAAATACATCTTTACGGAACCCGGGAACCCTTGGTCAACCACCTTCACCATGGCGAAGGAACTCCTCAATCTCGCCACTGATCATGGGAATCCAGAGCTAGTTAATTATGCAGCAATTAAAAATGCCATCAAAAAACAAGTCTGTATCCGCTCCCGGGAAATGGATATGGAGTCACTGGCAAAACGAGGTTTCCATGAGTCCCTATGCCTGCT
The DNA here is from genome assembly GCF_964263255.1 of Lissotriton vulgaris. Lineage (NCBI taxonomy): Eukaryota > Metazoa > Chordata > Amphibia > Caudata > Salamandridae > Lissotriton > Lissotriton vulgaris. The sequence continues at coordinate 275,226,655 of NC_141688.1, forward strand.
GCACATAGTGCATAATCCCAAACACCATCTCACGCAGGCGGTGGGCCGCTCTGCCCTTTACAGGATTTTAGCCTACAGATTACACCCCCTACTATACGCTCTCGAACGGACAGGTCGGGGAGTCCCGGAATGCAGACTCTGCAATTATAAACGAGAGTCGCTAGCTCATCTATTACTTTGCTGTCCGGCCCTGCGCGCAGAGCGCAACCTTTATCTTAGGCCAATCCTACGACAAATGGGGACACGTACCGCAAAGGAGGAGGTTCCTGAACTATACACATTAACTATAGTAAAGCAAATGGCCTCCTTTGGAAAGTTTATCCAACAGACACGGGCCAAGCTGATGGCTACCCAGGGCATAAACGATTAAAGACATTGCAGTTGCAGGCGGGGATGCCCTTGCACAGACACTATTCTTTTAAGCTTGCCAGTGCCTAAGGATTCACTATACAGACTTACCAACTGACTAACTTGCTGTTTTAAATCTTTTATAATTTTGTACTCTGTTTTTAATGTGTTTTTAATGTAATGGTTTTGAGTAATCAAACAATAAATAAAATTACATTACATGATATGCTGTGAGCCTTTTTTCAAAGATTCCAACATTGACTGGTCGATAATTAATCACAGTACTAGGAATTCGGGGTCCTCATAGAAGCTGAGGACCCATGTCTGTAGCCTAAGGTCTATGGTTTGCGGTGGTAGTGCCAGTCAGTGAGAGATGTCCATTCTTGACCCCTCTCACACTGAGGTAGACAGTGTTGACTGGCCAATCTCATACATGTCTCTATTGACCTGAACTGCATTCTCTTAACCACAGTTATAGTTGCATTTCCATTTGCAACTAGCAGAAATTACTGTGGTGGGAGGGGGATAATGTGTAGGATGTGTCTTAGATGCTGGGACTGAGAGGTGTGTGGTGTTTAATAAACAATTAATCAGAAATATTGTTATTCCTATTGTTGTTAGGTCTCTGATTGTCACTTTTCAGACTGCATCATCACGGCGGCAGCGTTTATTCTGACTGATGCTTAATTCTTTAATCAAAAACAAACATGATCCTAAGAAAACCCGTCCTAATACACCCCTGGTAGCGAATAATCATAATGGTCCTTCAAAGATCTGTGAATAAACTAGCAGGTAGTGTCTTTTTGGCACCCCTATCTTTGGTACTCAGCTTTTATTCTGAATTGTACAGTTCATCTCTTCAAGACAGAAGATATTACAATTTATAGCAACTAAACCTTAAAGAAGAGCCCATACAATCCCTTGTCCTCTTTCTACTCCTTAAACCACAGTACAGGAGCAGGCCGCAGATTTTTATTCTCAGGAGGTAGATATCACCCCATCCGGGTTACTCCAGCCTCTTTCAACGGTCTCCGTTTAAAGGCATATTAGCAAGGGCGATATCACCGCTTTAGCAGGACTTTTTCCCGCTAAAGCAGCGATATTTTTATCGCCCTATTAGCAAGCTGTCACTAACAGCAGTTAGCAACAGCTTATAGGAGATAGCTACAGGTTTGGGGCCCGCTTTGCATGTGATATTTATCGCTTATGACATGCAAAGTGGGCGTACCCAACCTGTTAGCGACTGAAAGCAGCCGCTAACACAGCCATCGCCTATTAGCAAGGCAGGCAAAGCGATTAAAAAATTTGCGCTAAGTGCGAATATCACCAGAACCTAGCGCCTGCTCAGACCAGGACTTAACCAGTATATCCAATGGGAGGTGGATATTCAGGTCAAGCCCCCATTAGCGATAATGCCTGAATATCGCTGGATTTCCAGCGATATTCATGCATTGAGCCGCTATTGCCGGATATTTTATCGCTTTAGAGATAAACGTTGCTAATAGCACGTTATCTCTGAGATAATATCCAGTGATAAAAAAAATGTGCTAAGTGCATTTAGCGATAATTATCGCCATTTGTTGCTAATATACCCCTTCTTAGAACCCTCAGGCCCCATAAAGACACAGTATTGGTGATGATGGTGGTGGCATTATTGTTGGAGGTGGTAGTAACTGGTGGTGTTGGCGTGGTGGTGTTGGTGGTGGTGGTATTGGTGTTGTTGGTATTGTTGGTGGTGGTATTGGTTGTGGTGTTATTGGTAGTAGTGGTATTGGCATTGGTGATGGTGGCGGTGATGTTATTAGATTGGTGGTGGTGGTGGTATTGGTGGTGGAGGTATTGGTGGTTTTGTTGGTGGTTCAATTTGTGGTGGTATTGACAGTGGTGGTATTGGTGGTGGTGGTATTGGTGGTGGTATTACTGGTGCTGTTATTGGTCACATGGTAATATTGTTGGTGGTATTAGTGGTGGTATTGGTGGTGGTAGTATTGGTGATATTGGTGGTGGTAGAGGTGGTGGTATTGATGGTGCTTGTGGCATTGGTAGTGGTTGTATTGGTGGTGTTGGTAGTGGTATTGGTGGTAGTGGCATTGGTGGTGGTATTGGTTGTGGTGGTATTGGTGGTGGTGGTGGTGATATTGGTCGTGGTATTGGTTTCGGTACTGGAAGTGGTGGCATTGGTGGTATTGGTTGTGGTGGTGGTATTTGTATTTGTGGTGATATTGGTGATGGTATTGGTGGTGGTGGTATGGTTGGAGGTGGAAGCAACTGGTGGTGTAGGCATGGTGGTGTTGGTGGTGGTGGTGTTGGTGGTGGTTGTGGTATTCATGGTGGTATTGGTGATAGTGGAGGTATTGGTGGTGGTGGTATTGTGGTGGTATTGGTGGTGTTGGTGGTATTGTTGGTGGTGGTATTGGGGTATAGGTGGTGGTATTGATGGTGTTGGTGTTGTTGTTGGTAGTATTGGTGGTGGTATTGTTGGTATTGGTAGCGGTATTGGTGGTGGTGGCATTGGTGGTGCTGGTATTGGTAGTGTTTTTGTCAATAAAACAGGCTTATGAAAACAACCAGTCCGATGGCTTTAGTGTAGATGACATGTAACACAGATGTGCTGTTGTCAGCTTCAGCCCATTAGCACACGATTATGTGCTACCTGGAATTCACATTACTTAATTCCCTTATCATTTCTAAATCCATTTTACTTGAGGGTTGAACCAGACATGAGATAATGCTGGGTTAAAGTGATTGAAAGTGGGCGCCTGTGTAAAGGGGACGGCGGTGCTGTTTGAAAAAACACAATCGGTTTCCGCTCAAGCAGGATGTCCGTCCTGCAGTAAGAGAAACTCAATAAAGTAAATGTTACTTAGAAACTAAATAGCAGGTCCCATGTAACAACCAAAGTAAAGCGGCTAGTAGCCATGGGAGGTTACAAATGAAGTAAAGGCTGTACTAAGGAAGGACTGACAAGCCTATTAAAGGATCCAAAGGCAGTATTTACGAACAACAATGACACAAGCCAATATGGGTGGAGTGTGGGCATTGCTTATCTCCCATATTATTCTACAGCAGTCTCCCAGAGCATGCGCGCTCCCTCTAGTGTTGACCTAAAAACCAACAGATGTCAAAGTCTGTGAGTCAGCGAAAGCCTATGAACAATCAAGTGATCGCGCTGCAAGTTTGTATGATGAAAGGCTTTGTTAAGAATAGTTTGCGCTGCAGAGATTGCTCCAGACAGACACTGTCAGCATTTCCAAGCAAAAGTTATTCACAAAGTTATAATTTTGGATCGCTTAGGGCGGTCAGGGTACCCACAAAACCATCAACGCTCAATCTGCTAAAGGAACTAAGCAGTTTCTCAGCAGGACGTTGAGGTGAATCACTGAGGTCTTCATGGGTTGCTTCTGAACGCTGCTAGTGTATGAAAGTGCAGGTGTAGGAAGTAGATTGATTACAGATGAACTTTATTCTCAGGAAGTAGATATCACCCCATACAGCTCCTTCATCCTCTTCCGGAAGTCTACTTTCAAACACCAACATTCTCAGAACCCACAGGTCCCATGCAGAAACTGCTGTGTAGCTGGATCGAATCCCGGAACAAGATACCACAGCCATCGTTGCAGGTCATCATCCTCCCTTGTCCTCTTTCTACTCCCCAAACCACAGTTTAAATCCCACTTCCTGATCAGTTGTGTCCTATTTCAGCTCCCTCCTTGAGTGGCAGGATCTGCTTGTGATGCTTAGATGTACATAATTGTTCCCAGCTACATGGTTGCCTAATTTGGGTCCATATAACAATTCTGCCTATTGTCTTGCTCTACTTTGGAGCACACTAATGCCTTTTAGGTTGAGTGTGCTCTATAAAAATGCATACATAAATAAATAACAAGACACTTTCAGAAAGTAGATTCACCAGGTTCGTGCTATAAGAGTCTGTCTGGATTAGAAACGTGTTTTATGGTTAATTCTTTGCATATGAGTGTAGATAAGTTGTCCACGCTTTTGGCTGGAAAATAATTTCAGAACTTCTTAAAATGCTATAAAGCAGCATGAGTCATTCCCATTGGTCAACCATTTGCTAAGGCTAGGGGAAATAAAGGAGCGGTGAACATTCCAAGGAGTGGAATGATATCACAGCTCACACCACAAGAAGATCTCTTGCATGTATAGCAAAAGACTGCCACATAAAGCTGTTTTTAAGAGTTATCTGATCCTGGAGGTCGAGGGTCGTAGGCGTAGCAGGCGTTTATAGGGGCTTCTGTAAGTACCCCCCAACCCATTGCAAATTACATGCCACACACAGTGCACGCCTTTATTCCTTAGAGTGCAATCGTTACTTCTATTTATTTTTCCAAACAACCTTAGGGGGGCTTTTTGCTTGTAAGAATAGCTGAGCAACCTTGTAATGGACCTTTAACCATGCACAGCTTCCACACAAACATTTACTATTTCCAGCTCAGCTTGTGTTACCCATGTGATATCAGCTCTTCATCTGGTGACCCTGTGAAGACTGCCCATGGAGTATGAGCTGACTGGTCTGGAAAATGGTGAAAATAAGTGCTGTAGTTCAGTCCAGAGCACCGAAGATCTATATGTTGCTAAAATTCATGTGCAGATGCACCCTATTCAGCCGACATCGCCCTGTCAGACGCCTGCTTTTTCTTGCTACTGTTTCCTTATAATCCATTTCCCCCTAAATTCAGGCAAGCTCTGCACACGTGCGGCTGTTTGGATAAACAGGCCTTCCCCAGCTGTCAGCCTGCTTTGTGACATCTGAATTGTACTGTAATAACCTTAGAGCAATAGAGGGGCATATTATCAAGCAGGCAATACAATTATCGCCGCTTTAGCGGCAGAAAACTGCCGCTAGAACGGCGATAATGGGCTTGATAATATGCTCTATGGAATTCAAATTGAAGCTCAGGTTAGATGTCCTTCACATCTAACATGGGCTTCAATTGTAATTCCATAAAGCATATGTCAAGCCCATTATCTCCGTTTTAGTGGCAGTTTTCTGCCCCTTAAGCGGCGATAATGTTATCACCTGTCTTGATAATATGCCCCACAGTTCTGAAGTTTTTGCTTCATAATCAGTGACAGAGGGGCATATTATCAAGAGGGTTTATCTCCTCTTTTTTGGCTTTAAAAGCCAAGAAAGCGGAGATAAAATTATCTCCCTATTACATAGCTGTCGCTAACACCAGTTAGCGACAGCTAGTAGGAGATAGCGACCATCTTGGGCCGCACTTTGCATGTCAGTGATATTTATCACTAATGACATGCAAAGTGGGCGTGCCAAGATGTTAGCGACTGGAAACAGTCGCTAACATCGCTATCTCCTATTACCAACTTATGGAGATTTTCGCGCTAAGCGCAAATATCTCCAAAAGCTAACACCTGCCCTGAGCAGTACTTAGCCATGTTATCCAATGGGAGGTGAATAACATGGCTAAGAGCATTAGCTCGGTAATGCATGAATATTGCTGACTTTTCAGCGATATTCATGCATTGCGGCCGATTTTTATCGCATTTGCGATAAACCTTGGTAATACCAAGGTTTATCTGTGATAAAAATCGCTGCAGCTCAGCGGTAATTTATTGTCTCTAACCAAGCAATAGCGATAATTATCGCTATTGCTTGGTAATATTCCCCTTGGTTTGTCGGCAGTCACAAATTTCGATAGAATCGCATATAGAAATTAGTGACTGCTGTTTATACAGAGATTACAGAATGCCATGTATTATATAGTAATTTATTTTTGTCGTAAACTCTTAAACTGGTTTGAAGTGAGTTCGTCATGTTTTTATTTCAAGTGGATCTTAATCTGGATGGTGAGAGTGGCCACGTGCCTGCTTCTGCTCACCATATGCAGCAAAAATAAAAATGTATGGAATACAATTATTGAATGTTGCTTCTGATTTTCCTAACCATGAACTACAAACTATCAAAAACATATTCTGACATTATAAAATCAAACTCTTGAATTAATAAATGATGAACATAATCTTTTGCCTTCTCATAGTTTTTTACTGTAATATCAGACACTAATGTAACCAGCCACAGTATCCAGTATAACCCCAATAATACCTGTAACAATTTGGCCCTATGACTTGTCTCTTTTTCACATCCCTTTCATCAACAGCATCCACAGTCACAATCAAATGACTAACTGCTTGTGACATTTTCCTCACAATTTCATAATTTACTGGCATCATGTACATTGTTAATGCATAATGTTGGAATTACTGATACTCAGGGCCTCATTTATGAAAAGTGCTGCATCGATGCGTGAAAACAGCGATGCAACACTTTTCAGAGTGCCCTCCTTGCGACATCATGGATGCTCCGTATTTACTGTACGTTACAACGAATTACAGATAGGTTAGTATTCCTGACGTATCTATAGGCGCAAAAGTGGCGCATTGCTGGGGTGTGTCTGAAAACAGATGCAAGTCCAGAAATGTGTCAGTTCACATGGGGCATCAAGTAGATCTAATTTTACTATAACAATTCATGGTCCTATCTTTAATACAGACATCTCCCAAAGTTTCACTGTTGCCATTTTCTCTACCAGATATTGCCTCAGCTGAAATACTAGATCGCTAAATACTCTTTGTTATATCTCAGACTTCTTTGAACAGAGGGTTCTGGCAGGCCAGCAGAGTATCAGAAAACAACCTGATATCTAAAGCAAACGTCTACATTCTTCTCAAAAAACGTCGCAAGTTGATGCATTATAGAAATATATATATTGTTTGTCTTTGGGCTGCACTGTTTCCCTTTGTAAAAATGTGAGACCAAAATTATCAAAGAGTGGAGTCGCCCTTGCGCAATGCTGCGGAGTGCAATAGCAACACAACTGTTAAGTTAGATTTTTCAAGCCACACAAGAACACCTCGCGTTGCTCTCAATGGCTTGATAAATCTAGAGTAATGCAATGCAGTGCAAATTGCTGCGTTATGTTACTCAGCCCCAGGAAGGTGCCTCAAGGGTGGAGAGTGGTTGTTCCCTCGCATCCATCCATGTATTTTCGGGAATTCCCTCATTTTTTGTTACTGGCAGAACTGGGAATGTGTCAAAATGCTCCCCAGTGGACGTGTAATAAGGAGAAATATATTTTCTTTACCTAGTTTTTTCCTCTTTCTATGTGTGCTGCATTTTGCAGTACACATAGAAAGAGGAAAATGCCTCAGAGATTGCATTTGTGCAGGAAGGTATAACTTCTTGCACAAAAATATTCCTGCTTACAATGCAGTAACCCTTGTAGCATGGTGCAAGAGTGTCTGCATATTTAACATCGATAAAATTCCGTGGCAGAATGCTATACACAAGAATAAGTCGTCAACAACTAATGAGAAAGTTTGCTACCATCAAAGCATGAGAACAAAAAGACCACAGTGCCCATCAATTTGACTGCACGCGCACAAAATGATAAAGGCGCTCAGTAAACAGACTCCATCAAACGTGCGATGAATACAAGTCATCATCAAGCAGTTTCCACTTAGTGTACTGTGCTATGTGCTCATGTGCATTCCAAGACATGTTGCGTCTTGAGGTTCTTATGCCAGTAATGATTTGCAGAATCCATATTCAAACACACTTAAAGATCCCACCACAGAACACTTGCTGATATTTTTAGAAAGCACTCAATGGGGTTCTCTCGAGGTACTTCCAAGGTGCACACTTTTGGGTATCTAGTTATGAGAATTCGCTGAAAACTGCTCTCAATTCAAAAGTACTGCATAGATGCGCTGCTTTAATTGCAAAGGGCAGGAATGCTCCATATTCATTACAATAAGGTGCATTCCTGTCATTTTCCCAGCGCAGACGCACAAAAGGCAGCCTAGCTTCCGTCGCCGCAGGCACCTTTGTACAATAGTGCAAGGATGCCGGCATTGCATGCAGGATTGCTTTTATGCAGGAAGGGGCTTCTTCCTGCACAAAAAGAGCCCCCTGAGGTATATTTCTCTTTCTATGTGTGGTTCAGAATGCAGCAAACATAGACAGCGGAAGTCACAAGGAGACATAAAGATATTTCAAAGATATTTCTCCTCGTTACGCCTCCCCTAGAAAGTCAGAGCATTTTGTTGCATTCCCAGGTCTACCAGTTCTGGTGAATCTGTGAATGTTTCAAAATCTATGGGAAGTGCATGAGAACACCCACACAATCCCCATAGCATGCTTACTCAGGTTAGAGCAAGGGTCTCCAAACTGGTCCTGGGGGGCCGGATCCATGCCAGATTTTTAAAATAACTACATGTATCTCAATGGGAATATCCAAAAATTCTGGCATGGATCCGGCTCTCCAGGACCGGTTTGGGGACCCCTGGGTTAGAGTAAAGCAAAGTAGCGATTTGCGCTGCGTTGCATTACTCCAGAGTTCTGAAGCCACTCAGGTGCCCCTGCATGACTTCATAAATCTCATTTTTTAGTTGTGTCGCTCAAGCATCACGTTGCGTGGTGCAAGTGTGACACAACTGGCCTCATAAATATGCCCAAGTATTATTAGATCCTGTTACAAAATCTTCAATCACAGGAGGCTGCAGAACAACCTGCCTAATCAATATTAATTATCCATGTTGCTATTTGCGGCCCCTTGAATTTGGTTACAAACACAAAGATGTTGGCCTGCAAGAAATTTCAGATCACCATCCCTATGTTTGCAGTTCTTGAATGGAACTTGTGTCCAATTGTAAAAAAAAGTTTCTTGTTTCGGAAGACAACATGGGGAGCAGGCAGTGGAACCCGGAGCACTCTCTTCTCTCTCTCTGACGTCACCAGACAATATTCGAAAAGAGACCCATTCCCCTTTGCCAATAAGTTAACACCTTCTTTGGATGTCTTTAACTGATCAGTTGCTGTTAACTGCATTTGCTACTGCAACGCATTGGCACAAACCATAGCAAATTACAAACTGGAATGTACACCCCATTTACAACCCTTCTGAATTGCAACTCGGTATTAGTACTAACAGTGGCGGCCGGCATTATTAGCGGGTGGCGGAGCAGGGGGCAGGTGTGCGTACCCGGGGTAAGGCCGAACAGTCACTGTGTACTTAGGAGTGAGCAAACCACTCCTCTCCTGCTCTGAGAGCAGAGCAGCCCCAACTATGCAGCAGGAAACATAAAATGATCATAACTCAGAGTTATTATCATGTTATCTTTCCTTTACTTTGCAGTGCACTGCTTAAAAGCACAGTGGAACCTGCAAGCTTGCTTGTCTAGCAAAACGCGTAACCTGCAATAAACAACTACTGGTGTCAGCAAAACTCTGTGTGATCGCTTTACTCGAATTTGAAAAAAAAATATATATATATATATATATATATATATATATTATTACAATTTTTAATACTCTTAATAAATTACTACAAAAATATTTATGATTAAAATACAAAATTATATTACAAGTACAGTGGTCAGATCAAATATCACATGACTGAATCTTTGTTACCAAGTTATAGTAATTTCCCTTCCTATAACTAATGTTCCTTTCTACGCCTGCCAATCTCCCCATACCTTTTCACATTTGCTTGGGAACTCTCAATTCATATATTGTGTATGTTCATACTCGCCAGCACCAATCCAGATCTGTTTTCCTGTCTGCCACTCTCAGCGAAGGGACCGGACTGAGCACCTCGCTATATTAATCTTTGCCACCACCAAGGCCAGTGCAACCCATAGCTATTTGTATCTAGGCCAAGCCTCTTACCCAGGGCAAATTAACAAATACCATTTCGCTTCGAGATGGACCTCCAACCCAACCACCTCCCATGCTCGGCCCAGTATTTTGGAATCAACAAACATTACCTCAGCAAGTAATAAAAGATCCCCTCCTGTCCACAGCCCTTCTGGCAGAGTGTGCTTTCAGCTCATCCCAGTTCCTTTAGCAGTGGTCTGTAATAGTAGTAAAGTCTATGGAAAATCTTCAGCTGGTAGCGGGAACGTATAGCCACCTCCATCAGGCCCTGAGTAGCTATTAGCCAGTCCTGGTCATCAATTGGACCAAGATTGAATAAATACAACCTTATCTATATTAAAAATCACAACATAAATAACACATACTATAATAAATAATATAATTACAAAACATTAATTAACTATTTTTTAATGTGTTATTACTTAACTAGTTCAATCCAATTACTTTATTGGATTAATGCAGTATTAAAAATGAAAGTTCATATAGACATCACAAATATGCACAAAAACCAGGTTAATGGGTCTGGCAGCATTCGTTAAAAGTGTAAAACAGGCCGGCAATGCCTGAAATTAAATTTACGCAAAAATGGAATTAAACATTTCACACGGTGATTGCAATAGCATTTACAAAAAAAATGTGCAAATCATTTGAAGCAATGACCCATTACATGGGCAACATGGGAGATTGTTAATAGAATATATGTAATATTGAAGTCAAAAATATCTATGTAAAAACTATCGATAGTCAAAATATCGACATCCTATATTTAAAATGTCAATGACAAAAATATTGGAATGAAAATACAGGTGTATAAAATATCGATGTCCAAAATATCGTTGTTTTTAATATATAAAAATAATGTTAAAACAATTATATTGGAAATTAACTAAAATATTATTATAAATAAATAATAAAAAAAAATAAACGTACATATATAAAATGTAATATATAAATGTATATTTACTGTAACATAATTAATAAACACATAACTTTTATTTATTTTAAAATATTATAAATATATTAAAACTAACTATAAATATATATATACATACACATATAACATAAAATATAATAATATAAATATTTTAACATTAAATAAAATACTAAAATATTTATACATTTTTAAACTTACATTTTGCACTCCATTGAGTGCAACAGTAGGGAAAGTGTTGGATGGCGAAGGGGAAAACATTACAATTCCCACTCCATTAAGTACAACAGTAGGGAGTGTGTTGGATAGTGGAGGGGAAATAATTACTATTCCCACTCCAGAGAATGCAACAGTAGAGAAAGTGTTGGATAGCGTAGGTGTAAAAATTACTATTGCCACTGCAGAGAGTGCAACAGTAGGGAAAGTGTTGGATAGCGGAGGGGTAAAAATTACCATTCCCACTCCAGTGAGTGCAACAGTAGAGAAAGTGTTGGGTAGCGTAGGTGTAGAAATTACTATTCCCACTCCAGAAAGTGCTACAGAAGAGAAAGTGTTGGATAGTGGAGGGGAAAAAATTACTATTCCCACTCCAGTGAGTGCAACAGTAGCAAAAGTGTTGGATAGCAATGGGAAACAATGAATAATCCCACTCCAGATAGTGCAACAGTATCAAAAGTGTTGGATTGTGGAGGCGTAAAAATTACTATTCCCACTCCAGGGAGTGCAACAGTAGGGAAAGTGTTGGATGGCATAGGGGAAGAAATTACTATTCCCACTCCAGTGAGTGCAACAGTAGGGAAAGTGTTGGATAGCAGAGGGTTAAAAATTATAATTCCCACTCCAGTGAGCGCAACAGTAGATAAAGTGTTGGATAGCGTAGGTTTAGAAATTACTATTCCCACTCCATAGTGTGCAACAGTAGGGAAAGTGTTGGATAGCGGAGGGGAAAAAATTACTATTCCCACTCCAGTGAGTGCAGCAGTAGTGAAAGTGTTGGATAGCGGAGGGATAACATTACTATTCCCACTCCAGAGAGTGCAACAGTAGGGAAAGTGTTGGATTGCGGAGGGGTAAAAATTACTATTCCTACTCCAGTGAGTGCAACAGTAGGGAAAGTGTTGGGTAGCGTAGGGGAGGAAATTACTATTCCCACTCCAGTGAGTGCAACAGTAGGGAAAGTGTTGGATAGCAGAGGGTTAAAAATTACAATTCCCACTCCAGTGAGCGCAACAGTAGGTAAAGTGTTGGATAGCGTAGGTTTAAACATTACTATTCCCTCTCCAGAGAGTGCAACAGTAGGGAAAGTGTTGGATAGTGGTGGGGGAAAAAATTACTATTCCTACTCCAGTGAGTGCAGCAGTAGTGAAAGTGTTGGATAGCGGAGGGATAAACACTACAATTCCCACTCAAGTGAGTGCAACAGTAGGGAAAGTATTGAATAGTGGAGGGGAAAAAATTACTATTCCCACTCCAGAGAGTTCAACAGTAGGGAAAGTGTTGGATAGCGGAGGGATAAACATTACTATTCCCACTCCAGAGAGTGCAACAGTAGGGAAAGTGTTGGATTGCGGAGGGGTAAAAATTACTATTTCCTCTCCAGTGAGTGCAACAGTAGGGAAAGTGTTGGATAACGGAGGGGAAGAAATTACTATTCCCACTCCAGTGCGTGCAACAGTAGGGAAAGTGTTGGATATCAGAGGGGTTAGCATTACTATTCCCACTCCAGTGAGTGAAACAGTAGGTAAAGTGTTGGATAGCGTAAGTTTAAAAATTACTATTCCCACTCCAGTAAGTGCAGCAGTAGTGAAGGTGTTGGATAGCGTAGGTGTAAAAATTACCATTCCTACACCAGAGAGTGCAACAGTAGGCAAAGTGCTGGATAGCAAAGGGTAAAAATTACTATTCTCACTCCCGTGAGTGCAACAGTAGGGAAAGTGTTGGATAGCAAAGGGTAAAAATGACTTCCTACCAATAAGCGCTGACCTAACAAAATTAGGGGCATCTCCCATTTGCACTCAAGCAAGAAAATATTCTCTAGTTGATCACTCTCTGTACATTTTTTCTTAATGAGCTTTATTGAGATTGTAAATTCTTCATCAGTATTGAAATTCTTAATTCATTCATACCATGATCCTCATTGGGTTGTGTAGTTGACATTCACATGCGCCCCATCAATTTTGGGCGATTTGCCCTTCATCAGGGGCTTGATTCGGAAATGTAGAGGAAACACAGGTTCAATACAAGGGCAGCAAACATGCCTTAATTTAAATGAATGGTACTCTGATGGAAAAAACGTGAGGGACAAAAGGTGCTCGCTCGTGACTGCACACAATAGTAGCAGACATGCCTCAATTCTTATTGAGTGGTGCTATTATAGTAAAAAACGTGGTGATGGAAAAATGCTTACCCGTGCCTAAGGTGCCTTACCTTTTTACCGCGGCGGACATTCCGCCGCAGTGCGGGCATTCCATGCAGTTGGCAGGGCTGCTTCGGCCGTTGGTCGGGCGCAGCACCCCAGAGGTAGTGCTCGCGTCTGCCAACGGTGGAGACGAGCACGCAATGGGTTAAAGTAATAAGAGAACCGTGTTCTAAAGCACGCAGTTTAGCAATACATAGACAATGTTAAATACGCAATAAAGTATTAGAGTATATAGAGGATTCACAGGAATAGTAGAGGAATGATCGAAGAAGCACGTGTGTATGACAAAAGAACAGTAATCACGTGAATGAAAAATCACAGTGCATAAATATACTACTGTGGAATTAAGTGAAAAAAAGATCCTAAAGATCGTAAAACAAATAGAAATGCCAAAGTGCTCTGAGCAGCGCTAACAAAACACGCAGAGGCAAGTACACTTATATATAACACGTGAATCAGTTTTATGGTGGCATGTCAAAATATAGTGGAAGTAGCTACACATAAACAAAACGCTTAGAAACTGCTTGAAGAGTGTTTACGCAATGTATTATAGTGCATGAACAAGATTACGCAACATTTTTACTCCTTGCCTTCCCTACCTTATTCAGATGGTCTTTTTATAGCCTGCTAAAGTGTTTGAGGGGAATAAAACATTTAAAGTCATACTTTCAATTTGGTTATTCTTTTAAAGGACTACAGACTCTCACTTTCAGTTTTGTGGATTTATTGTGAGGCCAAAAATAATTGTAAATAAACACACCTCAATATCAGAGTATACAGATACATAAAAATCAATACAGAACCAAATCTAGGAATATAATTCATTCTAAACAAAAGACATAGTAGGATGAACTCCAAAATCTGAATACAACAAAGAATAAAAGCTGAGTCCAAATCTCTTTTCATTTGAGAGAAGAAACAGAAGTATCTTTCCCTACTCTACTCTAGATAAGAGTCCTACCTATTTTCCCATTATCCTATCCCAAAGGTGTCAGCACGTGTTGACTGCCGAAGAAGTACTCACGTCAAAATGGGTCTCATAGCTTAATGCTATGGAGCTCACTCTAAGATGCTCCTTCTCCTACAAAAAGTAGAAGTTTCCCAATCTGTCCCTGCGCATCATACAAAAAGGCAATGTTCAACCCACAATACGTCCCATGATCAACTTTTCCATGTACACCATCTTTCAGTGAGTTTCAACAGAAGCTTTTATTTAGCCAACTTTTCTTCCAGTGGCCTTGGTACTCAGATAGGCCAGGCACAGAAGGTGTCCTCTCTTCTCTCCTTTCAAACTTCTTCAAAAAGACATACCAGGTTTCTCCTTAAATCTAGGAATAATGAGGCATTTTCAATACTACGTGCTCTTTGCCATTTGTAAGCCTTAATGACTCCTAATAGTGCAAATATACTAATGACAGCTAGTTTTGAAATGCATCCCATTATTCCTTGTCTCAGACTTCCAAACCAGTTCCCAACCTTTCCAAATCCCTTTCCAATTTGCTCCCACAGCCCCTCAGCAGCCAGATCACATAAATCCGGATGAATCTCTGAAATGTTACTAATGTACTTCCTTATATACCAGCTATTGTCAGGAATATAAGTACAGTACTGTTGAACTTTCAATAATTTACAGACTCCTCTGGCTTTTGCTAATAACACTTCTAATGCAACACAATTTTGTAGAATCATAGCCCTTATCGAAACCATCTCTCCATCAACAATAGAATTTGAGCAGTATTCACAGAAAGCTTATCTACCAGCGTCGCTAATTATCTAATTTTCACATTATTCAAAATCACACCCAAGCTAGTTATCATAGTGCCAAATACATCCCCAACAATTTCTCCCGCACTTACACCACATTTTCCTCTGTGGGATCGCTTCCCTTCCAAAGGCCATAAATCATCTACATGGAAGATTTTGGGGAATACCACAGCCAAATAATATGCACCATACCAATTCTTGGGCAATTTCACAGAAGCACTTTTTCCACACACAAAATACACATTTGCACTATGGTTAATTTATCCAAGAGCACCTTCCTTAATGATTCCTCAACTACGAAAATGTGCTCACAATCACTCTCATCCACAAATATCTAGTCATAATATGTTGAAGGATGTCTAATGCACAGTTTCCTTTCTTTACCGGACATCTTTATGATCTAATTCTTCCTGGGTCCATGGAAAAACATTATGCTTTGGATCTGGTCTAAATAAAGTCTGCCTATACCCATCTTCTATCTGATCTACAAACTTCTTCTCAATGTCAGATAAGATACAGGTTAGATTGTGTCTATGGGCATAAGATGTATCTAAAGTAACCGGAGGCACGAAATACGTAGACATACTCTCTACTTCCTTATAATAATCATACTTATTCATGTATTTGAGAACTTGAACCTCTGAGAGTACCACATCATAATTAGAGAAGTAGTACTCAAAATGTGCCTTACTATAAAACATGCTCAACAACACACTACATGTGAT
Organism: Lissotriton vulgaris; assembly: GCF_964263255.1. Taxonomy (NCBI): domain Eukaryota; kingdom Metazoa; phylum Chordata; class Amphibia; order Caudata; family Salamandridae; genus Lissotriton; species Lissotriton vulgaris. The sequence continues at coordinate 275,242,539 of NC_141688.1, forward strand.
GCCATACATCAAGGGTAAATGATGGTATTGTATGCCTTCTTCTACTGATTCTGGCAATTGCATACACACATAGCAGTCTTTCGCTTCCATTTTATCAACATATTCTTACAACAAACGAGCATATGCATTCAACGTAAAATCACCTTGTGACAAATCTACATGTAACATTCGACTAGTTTCCCTGATCATATCGCTATCTATTGTGGATACACCCTCTTCAACATCTGAGGCAGGTGGGGTAGATGTCACCTGTTCTCCATTCTATTCAGTATTGTGAGACCCAACCAAAGTGGTAACAATCCCCACAGTTATGACAATAAGCACCACAACATTAAGGGTACCGATTATCCACTTCTGCGTGTGACCTGAACTTCCAGGCTCCATCTTGAACCACTGTTGGATTTCTTGAGGTGCAAACAAAATCAATATTCCTATAATATAATATAATATAATTCCTACAAATTCTCTCAACCTTGTTTGTTAACTGTACCTTACTACGCTATTGTAATCTGGTATTGCGCTCTGATACCTCCGGGTCTAGCCAGCGCTATATAAACCTTTTTTTGATGTACCTTGTAATGCAACGATCCTCTGGTTAAGTGCTCTGATACCACCGGGTCTAGCCAGCACTATATAAACTTCTCAAATCAAATACACTCAAAACTGGTATTCCTGAACGCTGAGACCTGAGCAACATGGTTGATGCCCGGTGGAGCTGCTAGACAGCTAATAAGGAGATAGGCCCTAGTTTCCCCCTTAACTGTCACCTACCCAGCCTGACATTGGGCACAGTTTCTCCTCGTCTCCCCGCTATTACTCCTTCCTCCCCTCCCTCCTATGAATTCTTGCAACATTGTTTACGTGTACTGTACCTTACCATGATCTTGTTACTTATGTAACTTCAAACACAACGATCATAAATGTAAAGCGCTCTGATACCCTCTTGGGTCAAGTTCGCAATATACAAAACATTATAAATAAATAAATATAAATAAATAAAGTCTCTTTTCTTCTTTCTGTGCCTTATCCTGTTGTTTACAATGCCTTTTTATTTTCTGTTTTCCATTTGTTTATTGAAATTGCCAGTCCACTAACACTAACCTATTAAAGAGATGTTGTCAGCCCTAGCCCTTAATGCTTCTTCCATTGAAAGTTCCTAATTTACATCTTCTTCCACTCGGGCCGAAGTTATCTGCTTTCTAAAGGCTAATAAATTCTCCTTTCACAGTTCACGCTTTATCGTTAATGATATTCGATCCAAGCATAGTAAGAACAAGTTGAAGAATTTCTGCACAAATCTCTCCCATTTCCTGTATGGTGGGTTGTCCACCAAAGGTAGGAAAAGCAACTTTGTTAAGCATCAAAAATCGCAAACCACTCAGCCTTGGTGGATCGGGGACTGTCGGAGTCCGGATTCCAAAAGCATCATCTTCGGGGACCAGTAACTGGATATCAATCGTCAAGGTGCTCCTTCCGTGGCTCACGGTACCAGTCCCCAGCCTCCCGAAGCTCTCCGGTCTCTGCATCTATGATCAGGTACGTCCACTGGGGAGATGCGTATTTTTGAGACGGTACTCTCGCTCTTCTGGATCGTCTCAAACCATTCATTCTCTCTTCGATTTCACTTTGATCGGATTCAGATGTTTCAGGAACAGGAGTGAGGTTCTTCTCAGATGGAAGCCTTATGTTCAGCCTCTCTTTTCTTTCTGGCCATGTTTTTGCTTCAGCACCTGGTCTCCTCTATTCCTCTTGATCTGATCATTCTTTACTAGGTTGTTTACTCTGATTTGGTTCAAAGTTCACCTCTGCAATCTCATCTATCATAGAATCTGAACTCAACTCTTGAGCAGTTTGATCTCTTCTTCCCCGCTCTGTTGATTGACCAGCTTCACCAAGAGTTCTTATTGCTTGATCTGTTTCTTCATTTACTGTTGCATTTTCAGTTGCGCTTCTCAGTACAAAGGGAGTCGTTTCCTTCACAGGCTCTGGAACTCAGCAGGTATGCGAAGCCTGTATTCAGTTTGGCAATCCTCAGCACTTCCCAGCAGTATTTGTGACCAAAATCATCTGGTATGGTCTTTGCCAGCGAGCATCAAGGCAGCTCTTCCACACATGCTTTCGGACAACCACCTAATCTCCAGGGTTAAGGTCATGCAGCCGGTCTCCCAAGTTAGGTGCAGTCGCAGCCTCGACCTGATGGGACACAGAATTAACCACGTCAGCCAGTCCCCTACAATAATCCAAAACCAAATCAACTGTGATGCTTATCAATGCTGTACCTGGCACTATAGGCAATCACATAGCTCTACCCATCAATATCTCATGGGGAAAGAGCCCTGTCCTCCTATCAGGAGTACTATGCAGACTCATCAGTACCAATGGCACTGTATCTAACCAGTTCAAATAAGTCGACGAACAAACAGTTGATACCTTCATCTTGATCGTGCCATTTATCTGCTCCAGTAGACCAGAAGCCTCGGGCCTATAGCTACAGTGCAATCTCTGATCAATTCTAAAAATTGTTCACTGCAACTTCATGATTTCGCTATGGAAATACGTACCTCTATCCGTTTCCACTGAGGTCAGAAATCCAAATCCAAATGTATAGTTACATTCTTTATTCTTTTGTCTCAAAATTTGTATTGTGTAAATTCGCATGCAAAGTGTTAATGCACCTCCACCTTTTCTCCAAGTTCCAGTAGATCCACCCATTCCATGGCGCTCATGGTACAGAGCTTTACAAAATATCTTGGTGCTATTGGTGGGAACAGATGTTGTCCAAAAAGAAAAAAGTTCTAATTGGACCACAGTTTGGGTTTTGAAGGACAGTCAGTTTATGAGCATTTACCACCTTACGAGAGATGAAAAGGAAGACATTGATGAATATCAACTAGCAGTAAAGAAAATTAGAGAAACAGTTTGATGTACTACCTAGTCTAATTGTGAATAGACACAAGTTCTTCACCAGGGAGCAGCAGCAGGATGAATCCATTGTTACTTATGTGGCTGCTCTGCGCACATTAGTAGCTGAGTATGAATTAGAAAATGTCACATCTCAACTTATAAGAGATCAGATAGTGGTGAGAAGTTGGGCTAAGAAATTTCAAGAGAAGTTGCTAATGTTAAAAAACCCTACTCTCTCAAAAACTATAGATATATATATAGAACTTTCACGTAAGTCGTCTAAAGAGTTACCTCATTAACTGATAGCAGTGTTTCAGTTGTTAAAGATAATCCAAAAGAGAATAAAAGTCAGACACAAAGGGGGCTCAGTAAATATATCTCCAAGAAAAATTAGGGAAGTTTAGTTTTTTATTCAAAAGTACATCTTCTTTAGATGTGGTAACGCAAGACACAGTCTCAATGGGTGTCCCTGCCCTGCAATGAATGTAAAGTGCAGGTTATGTAATAAAATGGGACATTTTGTAAAGGTTTGTCAATCTCCTAAAGAATAAATCAAAGTTAACTCCGTTATTGACAGAGAAGTGAGCGATGATTCTGGTAATGAACAATTTGAGAAAGAATTTATTGCAGTTATACAAGGTGGTGAAGTGGATTGTATCGACCCATATGATGATATCATTGTAGATGGAAAAACTGTTAACTTGTTTGATTGATTCAGGGGCTGGAATGACAATGATCACGGATGATTTGTTAAAAAAAACCTGGAATGATAAACATTTACTACCCCCTGACAGAAATCTATTCACATATGATGGGAGAAAGATTGAGCTGACAGGGTATTTTGAGGGTCATTTTATGTTTAACCCCATGCATGCTTATGACGAGCCCAGCTCGTCATGAGGCACAGTGGAGCTGTGCTCATGACGAGCTGGGCTCGTCATAACGGCCGCAGCACTCACACGCGTAATTGAGTCCCCGCCTGTGGGGGAGAATCCATTAGGAGGTGGAGTTGTGACTATCCCAGCTCATATTGAGCACCGCTCCACTGTGCCTCATGAAGAGCTGAGCTCGTCACGAGCACTACGGCGCCACGGCCCCCCATCGCCCGTGCCGTGTGGGAATTACCCCCGCAGCGAAGGAATTAAAGCAAAGGGTGATTTTTGGAAAGGTATACGTGGCAAAGAAAGGTTTAAATATCCTTGGATGGTATCATCAAGGATTATTCCGAATGACCCTTAGACCAGGGAAAAAAGTTCAGGTGTCATTAGTTGCAGCTCATCCCATCCTCTGCGCCAAATTTGTGGAAGGAAATATGGGCAGGAAAGCGGTTGATGTAAGGAGTAGACATCTTTATTGCTCAACCCTCTTCAGCTTCACTGCAGTAACTGTCTTACACAGAAAATTGGGAATTTGATCTCTGTGCATTCCACATTCCAAGGTTGAACAGCTTGGAATTCGGAATGCCCAATGTCACAACACTTTCTCTCTCACAACTATGACTTCTCCAATGGTTACCCTCACACAAATACTGTGATTCGAAGAATACCCTGGGTGCTTCTCGTGTCCTCCTCATATCTTCTGTCCCTATCATTGACTCCCTTACCGGAGGATCCCACATTCTGATGTCTGACCTAGAGTTTGCCTAAGTACCTGTTTGTCTTGGTCTAAGTTCCTCTTGGTTCCGACCCACTGTCCACTCTCGACGGATCAGCCATTACTGGCAATGGAGTGCTAGCTTCCACTGGCATCTGCGCCAGACCTGTTCCACTCATTGTTTGACTTCCTCCAGATCTAGTCTCTTCCCCTTCTCCTGTTGTCTGTTGACTTTCCCCTGTTCTCTCTCTGGGGTCATATATTGAAACCACAGGCCCAATAGTAACTTGTACTGTAAGTGTTTCTGGTAACCTCATGGTACATGCATTTTCTCCTGGCTCCGTATCTACATATCCTCATCCTCCAGACCCTCCTGGGATTCTTACTCCCAATGAAATCCTCCCTGTTACTCCTGCTGTCAGCTCCTCTGAACTCAATTATTCCACCCCTGAAGTGCCCTCTGGTTGTTGCGTCCTCCCCGTCTCCAGCCTATAGTCAAAAGAACTGCGATCTGTATCACTTTCCTCCTCTGTCTTACTCTTTCCTCCAGACCCTCCTTCTAGTAACCACTGGATAAAATTGTTCTCCCTCTATAGTGTCTACTCTCCATCTCTTCAGCTGTGCATCCCACTTGGCATCTTGATATGCCTTCATTGCTTTCTTCATTCTTCCCTGTGAAGCTTCTCTTCTTTTTGCCATTGCTGATCTCATCCATGCATCTAATACCTCAAATTGGGTTGGTCTGGGCGGAGGCATTAGAGAAGACATCACTCCCCTCAGCTGGTACAGCACCTCCATACGAAGTGACCCATAGCGAGGTAAAGCCAATTCTCCCTCATTCTCTGTAATTTTATGCCAATTTTGAAGCCCCACTATGGTTTGGAGTCCTACATTTGTTGCCAAATAATGTCCTGGGGTATCGTCTGGCGGAGCTTCTTCTCCTATTCTAGTCACCACACCTGTGTCGCCTCTACATAAATCTCGCAACACCTTAAAACATATCATTGTTAAAATCAATTATTTGCAAGTACATTTTTGGACATCCTGTCAATTTGTTTATACCACTCAGAAACTTCCACCAATCTCAGCGCGGCGTTACACCAACCGACCTATCTCAATCAATCAATCAATCAATCAAAGACATTTATAACGCGCACTACTCACCCGGAGGGTCTCAAGGCGCTTGGGGGGGGGGGGTCCGCTACTGCTCGAACAGCCAGGTCTTGAGCTTCTTCCTGAAGGAGAGGTGGTCTTGGGTCAGGCGTAGGTCGGGAGGGAGGGAGTTGAGGGTCTTGGCGGCCAGGTGGGAGAAGGACCTTCCTCCTGTTGTCGCTCTTCGGATGCGGGGGACGGCGGCGAGGGCGTGACTGGTCGATCGGAGATGGCGTTTGGGAGCGTAGAAGTTGAGGCGGCTGTTGAGGTAACTCGGGCCTTGGTTGTGTAGGGCTTTGTGTGCTTGGGTGAGGAGCCGGAAGGTAATTCTCTTGTTGACCGGGAGCCAGTGCAGGTCTCTCAGGTATCTGGAGATACGGCTGTGTCTGGGGATGTCGAGGATGAGTCTCTCTGAGGCGTTCTGGATCCGCTGGAGTCTCTTCTGGAGCTTGGCGGTGGTTCCGGCGTAGAGGGCGTTGCCGTAGTCCAGACGGCTGGTGACGAGGACCTGGGTGACCGTCTTCCTGGTCTCGGTGGGGATCCACCGGAAGATCTTACGTAGCATGCGCAGGATGTTGAAACAAGACGAGGAGACGGCGTTGACTTGTCTGGTCATGGAGAGGGAGGAGTCCAGGATGAAGCCCAAGTTGCGTGCGTGGTTTGTCGGTTTGGGTGCGGTGCCCAGGGCGGGGGGCCACCAGGAGTCGTCCCAGGCGGAGGGCGAGGAGCCCAGGATGAGGACTTCCGTCTTGTCTGAGTTCAGTTTCAAGCGGCTGGTCGTCATCCACTCGGCTACGTCTTTCATCCCTTGGTGTAGGTTGGCTCTGGCGGTGGCGGGGTCGTGAGGGAGAGGATCAGCTGTGTGTCGTCGGCGTAGGAGATGATGTTGAGGTTGTGTTGGCGTGTGATGGCCGCAAGGGGGCTCATGTAGACATTGAAGAGGGTGGGGCTGAGCGAGGAGCCTTGGGGAACGCCGCAGATGACTTCTGTTGCTGCAGATCTGAACGGGGGTAGGCGAACTCTCTGTGTCCTTCCAACGAGGAAGGAGATGATCCAATCCAGTGCCTTCTCCTGGATTCCGACGTTGTTGAGGCGCTGCACTAGGGTGCGGTGGCAGACAGTGTCGAATGCCGCGGAGAGGTCTAGGAGGATGAGGGCCGCTGTTTCTCCGTTGTCCAGCAGGGCTTGGATGTCATCGGTGGCAGCAATGAGGGCGGTTTCGGTGCTGTGGTTGGCCCGGAAGCCAGACTGTGAGGGGTCGAGGGATCCGTTTGTCTCGAGGAAGGCGGCCAGCTGCTTGTTGACTGTCTTCTCGATGACTTTGGCTGGAAACGGGAGGAGCAAGATGGGGCAGTAGTTCTTGAGTTCGGTGGGGTCCGCTGAAGGTTTCTTCAGTAGAGCGCTGAGTTTGGCGTGCTTCCAGCTCTCAGGGAAGGTGGCGGTGTCAAAGGAGGTGTTGATGATGTCCCGCAGGTGGGGTGCGATGACAGCGTCGGCCTTGTTGAAGACATGGTGAGGGCAGGGGTCAGTTGGGGATCCGGAGTGGATGGAGTCCATCGTGCGGATGGTGTCTTCGGTGTTGATCGGTGTCCAGGCGCTGAGGGTGGTGGTGGGGGGCGTTGGTGCGGTCGTGGGGGGCGTTGTTTGTGTGCTGAAGCTGTTGTGTATGTCAGCGATCTTGTTGTGGAAGTACGAGGCGAGGGAGTTGCAGAGGTCTTGCGATGGGGTGATGTCGTTGTTTCCGGCGTTGGGGTTTGAGAGCTCTTTCACGATGTTGAAGAGTTCCTTGCTGTTGTGTGCGTTGTTGTCCAGGCGGTCCTTGAATGCTGTTTTCTTGGTGGCGTGGATCAGTTGATGGTGCTTTCGGGTGGCGAGCTTGAGGGTAGTCATGTTGTCCGGTGTTGGGTCTCTTCTCCAGGCTTTCTCGAGGGCTTGGCAGTTCTTCTTGGAGCCTTTGAGTTCGTCGGTGAACCAGGGGGCCTTCTTGCTGCCGGGTCTGCTGGGTGGGGTCCTCAGAGGGGCGAGTTCGTCCGCGCAGTTGCTGATCCACTTCGTGAGGTTATCGGCGGCCTGGCTGGGGTTCGCTGAACTGGCGGGAGGGTGCTGGCTCAGGGATGCGGCGAGTTGGTCGGCTGTGATCTTGTTCCAGCTTCTTCGTGCAACCTGTGGCTGGTGGTGGTGGATCGTGGTCCTTCTGAAGCTGAAGTGGATGCAGCTGTGGTCCGTCCAGTGGAGTCCGGTGGCGTGGCTGAAGATGATGTCCTTGCTGGATGAGAAGACGGCGTTGAGTGTGTGTCCGGCGTAGTGGGTTAGGGTGGACACCAGCTGCTTGAGTCCGAGGTTGGCGAGATTGTCAAGCAGGGTAGTGGTGTTGCGGTCGTTGTCGTTCTCCAGGTGGAAGTTGAGGTCCCCGAGGAGGATGTAGTCAGCGGAGGGGAGGGCGTGCGGGCTGATGAAGTCGGCGATGTCTTCGCTGAATGGTGTGCGGGGTCCCGGAGGTTGGTAGATCAGGGTGCCTCTGAGGGTGGTCTTGGGGTCGGTGTGAATCTGGAAGTGCAGGTGTTCGGCGGTTGTCAGGGTGTCGTCGGTGTTGGTCATGATGCGGATGGTGTTCCTGTGGATGATGGCGATGCCTCCTCCGGTCTGTTTGCTGCGGTCCCTCCGGGTGATTTTGTAGCCCTCTGGGATGGCGATGGCGATGTCGAGCGCTGATGAGGCGTTCATCCATGTTTCCGTGAGGAAGGCGACGTCAGGAGCTGTGGTGTCGAGGAGGTTCCAGAGTTGGACGGCGTGTCTGTGGACGGAGCGGGTGTTGAGCAGGATGCACTTCAGGTGGTTGGTGCTGGTGTTCGGCTTGGTGAGTGCTGGTGCAGTGCAGGTCCGGATGAAGGTGAACTTGCAGGAGTGGCAGCTGAAGGGTCCGTGGGTGCGTCTCGGGGTGGCTCAGTAGCATCCTGGGATTCGGCCGGTGTTGAGTGCGTTGAGGGTGGCGGCGTTGTACTGACATCACTACTCCCTCTTTTGAACGGCTGACTCTTCCAAATAATTTCAATCAGGTGGCAACACTAGTTCCCGAATCCTCCCAAGACTTGACCTCAGTTTACAGTGAAGACACTGATCCAGTGGCAAATACCGAGGGGGATGTAGGGATGGCGAGAGTGTTTGGAGTCAAAGATGCTTTGGCTTGTCTACTCAACAGCAATACTGCAGCAGTTATTCACAGCAGTCTGATGAATGATACCAGCAAATATAGTACCTGTAAACAAACAAATTGTAAGGCTTTAGTGTAGCATTATTGCTATCTCATAAGGTATCACCTCGTTAAAGCTTTTCAAATCCCAGCCAACCTTTAGTTTTGTTGTTGTTTTCCTTTAGACTATCTGTAGAGGCTCCTTTGTCAAAGTTTTCAAAACTGTTGAGTATGATTTTCAGCAACAAACCCACAAGCAAATTTGTACGGGGTTGGCTTCACCCAAGTCTTCCATGGCAGAACCTTGCCAACAGTAAGTATCAGTAGAACAAAAACACTGGGTAGTTCTGTTTGCAGCATGATGTAGTCACTAAGGGGCATATGCATTAACAGCCGTTTTTGCGCATCTCAAATAGCGATTTTTTGAGAATCACTATTTGAGAATTGCAGAACGGGATGTAGTTAAAAATTCGCAATTTTTTTGCGATTTCTTAGTATTCCAAATTGCGGAATCGCAATTAAGTAATACCTTCTCATTCATTCCTATGGGTTAGGAGGCCCATACGAATGAATGTGAAGTCATTCTCAATTTGCGATTCGCAATTTGCTAATCGCAAACTGAGAATAATTTTAAGGGTGCAGGGTGTCATAATGACACCCTGATGCACCCCTGAAATGAGCATATGGCGCACATGTTGAAATCGATAAACCTTAGGTATACATAAGCAGCGTTCATTTATGTTCGCCACAGCCACTGTTGAGGGCAAAGTGGAGCTCGTGAAACACTGCCTGCACCATCTTGCTTAGCGAGGGCCTCTGCGTGCGTGTAAGCAGCAACCATTTTAGACATCACAGCCATTTCATTCACTGCTGGTCACCTATGTCTCACCCTGACCTGGCCATCATCCCCAGTGCTCTGACTAAGCCTGAACCAATGTTATGGGGTCATAAAACATTGTTATCATGACAAAGCCCCGAAGCCACTTCCCGCCCTAAACCCATTTGTCCTTTCATGCTCCGCACATGAGCAAGGCCTCCTGATAACCTCCCTGACCGCACCTGGCTGCTCAATCCGGTCCCAGGCACTAACCGACCCCAGCAGACATAGTTTATGGCCCCCACACGGCAGGACTTGTAGCACTAACAAAGAAGTCGGATTTAATCAATGGCGCAAACTTTCAGATCTGACCGATCCCACACATTTTTAGATCCTGTCGGAATGTCCAGCTGCAAGATAGCGATCATCTGTTAGATTTGGGAGGGGGACGACATCTGCTGGGTCTGTGTGGGAACCTGCTGGAGGCAGGAATTCCAAGGATGTTTAACCTGCCAATAAACTGATGTAAATTTATATAAAAGACCAAGCAGCGGAGATGTGCTTAGAACACCTGCCAAAGACATTCTGCGTGTCCGAGTTGATGTTTTCTCCTCTGAAGTAATAAACCTGTTCTTGTCTTCCAGTCCCAGTGCGTGCCTCTTTATTTTGGTAACTAATATATGAGTATATTAGAGGCATCTTGCGCCAGGCAGCTTTGGTATTTACAAGAGAAACGCTGCTTTTCTACAATTGGTGCCCAACGTAGGACCCATCAGCGACACTTGGGTCCGGTAGAGAGGTCCTAACGATGGAGTGAACATCTAAACAATTGGAGTGCACCTGCCCGAAAAAGACCCTCGTCTGGGCTGCCGATCAACCTGAACTTCACTGGTTCCGAACGGACCTCTCTCGAGTGACCTGCGGTCCTGACTGGGATCCCACAGGAGTGCGGCGGTAAAATTGGAGTAAGAGGACGATCGGGCGCTGGAAGGGGAAGGCTAAGAACTGTCCATGTGGTCCGGGTAAGTTCGGGAAAACCGACTGATATTTGATTGTTTGATTGATTGTTTGATTGATTGTCTTGGAATTGTTTGGATTGAATACTAGTATTGCGCTCTTTGGTTCTTTGGTTATTTGGTTCTTTAGTTATTTGGTTCTTTGAGACATTCCCTGTTTGCAAACAACGAAGAATAGGAATATTCTCTCTCCTTGTAGACAGCGAATGGCAGGTAGTGCGGACCTTTGTCCACGACCTATTGAGATATTTATATTGACCGCTTGTACATCATGCCTGTCTTCTCAAAATTGTTTGATTGTTTTGGACCAGACCATTTATTAGAGGTCAGTCGTCCGGCTCCACCGTAGGGCACACCTAATAAGGACATGTATGTGAAATACGGATTATTCACTGTAGCCTATAGCAAACTATGGCATAAAACTCACTAGGAAAAATTGAGAAAATCAGTAGGCCACTGATGGGATCTTTCGACCCCGCTAAAATGGAAGCACTAGAAATAGCCCTTCACAAGAAACATGGAATTAGCATTGTAAATATTTATTGATTGGTAGTTTTGAACAATGGTTACTATTTGCAAATAGTAAAGGACAGGTAATGTAGACTTCTTGTCTGAATTTAGGATTAATTGAGAGATTTGTTTTAACCGATATTCATCATGCCTGTATTTTCTGAAGTTATTGGAAAATGGCTGTTCAAACCTGGATCGTTTGTCGAATAAAAAGTATAGTATTTGTCCCATAATGCATGACTCATTGTGGAACAAATACGCAAAGAAGAAATTCGAATTTCAATGGCCAGTAGAATGAGTAACTCGATTTTAAAAAGTTAAAAAGATACAGAACGCTGAAACAACGTCAAAAGAATAGTCAAGATCTGTTTTATTTTGCACTCCTACAACGTAAGCAATTGGTAAAGATCCTGATGTTTAGATATATCAATGAATAGGACAGTGGATCGAACCTCTGTTACTTAGCAGCTCCCTCGGAGGAACAAAAGCACACATTTTTCATAGTAGGAATTTTTGTTTATATTACAGTTGGAAGGTTACCACGGAAGTACATTAGCCCAAAATTGGTTAGCTATGAGCCCCAAGTGCATTCTGGTTCTTGGAGTCCTAAACATCGTAATCTTTATTTTCGTGCACCATGTGTTTCAGAGGAGTTTTTCAAATTCTCCTGAGCCTCACCATGGGAATGCCATCCAGTCTAACATTAGACAGAAGTGAGGTATAAACGTATTAAATAAAAAGGAGAGACAAATCTTCTGTAAACCTATGTGCCTGCATGACCAAAGCCAGGGCTCGAAAAACATGGCAAGAAAGCGTGTTTTAAATGTTAGCGTTTGATGTCTTCACACAAGTTGCGTGATTGGAATGAGCATTTTTAGGAAAGTCCGACTCTGTTTTAACCACTCATAACCTCCTAAAGCAGTGGTCATCTGTTTAGATTATATATGGAAAAACATTTCTAGGCACTGTATTTTAGCAGTCAGGCACAAATGCATATTACCGGTTTTAGAAAGGCACAGTTTATTTTGTGTGTTATAGATTAGTGAGTCTTACACAAACATTTCAGGCATGGCTCAGTCCGTGTTTACAGACCCCATGAACAGGTCTGCCAGCCTTGCCAATTACGAATCTGTGATTTTCTGGCACAGCTGTGCCCCGCGTTATTGAACTAGAGATGCGCTGTGTCCTCCACCCGCCCGCAAAACTGATCTCTATGCAGACATTAGACAAGTCTGTTAGTGGTCTTACCGTGTAGCAAAAATGCATACCGTTGGAAACACAAATGCACCCAATGGAACTCGCCACCTCCTATAGTTTCCCTGCTCCATGAATAGGAACAGCCCCAGACCACTGTAGATTGTTTTCTTTAGTGAAAGCATTGATCTATCACCCCCTCGCCTTATAGAGTGTGTACCTCTGGCATCTGACCCTTTTCACACACGCGGTCCGTAATACCGCACTCGAATGATCTACCATTAGTTATCTTTACCGCACTAACAATTCTTCTGGGCTTCAATGCCGAGATGTCGAGGACTGCATCCCAAGAAATAAGTCAGATACATGGTAAGTACAAATATTTTCAGTATCACGCGCGTTGATGTGCTTTAAATCCTGCCCCCTCCCCCTCCCCCTCTTTTCTTTTTCTTTAGGTTACATCGGAATTTCAGCTGAAGAATGGAGAAGGCCTAGCAAACTGTATTCCACGCGAAAAATAGGCTAGTACTGTGAGATAGTACGTTGTATGCAGAGGCTATCTCTGGGGGCGTGTAATATTTGTATAGGATGAATGCATATGTGTCCTGATTTGTATAGTATGAATGCGTATGTGTCATATGAGCCTGCGTCGATATGAGAACGCTTGTGTATGACTGAGGTGTTAACCGAGTGGTCAATTGGATGCGAAAAATAGGCCTGGACCTGCTGCCAACACGCAAAAGATGAATAGCATTTTAAAAAAAAATATATAGCACATTCCTTACTAAAACGTGACTCTCTGAAGCCAGTGAATGGGAGGGTAGTCTACATCAGGAGCCGGAAGGATTATTGCAGTACAACAAGCCCAACTCCAACAGATATCGCAAGTGTGCGACCTTTTCTAGGAACACTTTTCTATCCTATTTAGACCAAAGTAACGCGCACCTGTGAGAATGATGTATTTAATTTATGTACTGACCAAATATAGAAGTGAAGAGTCCCCCGGGTTGGGGTACATCCAATCCTCTGAAGGTGAAATTGCACAACTTAGGTGCTTGTTGAATAGCATTTAAGGAATTACAATTTGCGATTCCTTAAATGCTTACGCAAATTTAAGGATTAGTAAATTTTGAGATTCCTTAATTTTGCAATGCGATTTTCCTAATAAATCCTGAATTGCGATTTTTTTGTCAAAAAACGCTGCTTTTTTGCAATTCGCAGTGTTTGCCACTAAAAAATCCTTTCAAACATTTTCCCCTAAGTTTAGTAAGTAGTAATCGCAAGTCTGTTACAGTGTCTCTCCTTTTCTTCTCATTATTTTTTCCATCTTGGTGCGAGACTAATTCCGGATGTTCTTTGCGGTGAGGTCGAAGCAGGAGGATCAAGGGAGCTGAAAAGACTGAGTTCTGGAAGCTGGGAAACAGGTAAGAGGCAGGTGAAGAGGCTAAGCGAAGGGGAGGAGTATAGATGGTTTTTAAATGAGACTGCTTTAGAACATTCATAAAGGTTACATTCTAAATGTTTTTAACAAGGAACAGGTTCAGATAATTAACTTGAAGAAGCTGTTTTCTAGAAGGCGTTTTAGAATGTTTACAAAGGTTGCATTCTAATTGCTTAAACCAAGGAATAGGTGCAGGTGATTGTTTTGATGAGACTGCCTTCTAGAATGTTCACAAAGGTCATATTCTATAATATCCCTGGGACCTTTGTTGTTTCAGTCAATTTCTATGGGTTTTTAATTTCCTAACTATAACATCCAAGTAACCTTTGTTTTTTTCAGTAAATTTCAAAGGTTTTTTAAATTCTATTTCCTAATTATAACGTCCCGATTACATTCATTTGTCAGTGAATTTCTCAGTTATTTAAATTCTATTTCCTAACTATAACATCCATGAAAACTTAGCTTTTTTCAATATATTTCAATGTTTTTTTAAATTTTATTTCCAAACTGTAACCTGTTTAAGTATAATTTTAGTGAAATGAGGATAGTGCCAGAATGAATCCGGCACTGCGTATTTATCCAAGAAGATGTAACAGTTTAGTGCAGCACCTCTACTTTCTACTGGCTAAATATTAAGTGCTACCCCGTTAGGTAAATATACAGTGCATGTCCTACACCACAGCTGTGTATAGAACGCAGAGGAAATGTCTCCAGTGACCTTGTGTGCTTGTAACTTTGCCAGTGTGATTGTTGCTTATAACTTTAACCCCTTCCATGCTGATGACGAACCCCAGCCGTCATGCATTACGGTGCTCGTGTGCTAATGACGGCTGGGGTTCGTCACGGCCCGCCCCTGTTCGTGCTGTTTACAGCACACCAGGGGAATCGCGGCCGCATGGAAGGGTTTAAAGGTGGAACTGCAAAGAAAACACACTTAGATGATTTGTAGTCTCCAAATTCATTGGGAAACTAGCTTGGGGCGCTTTTTAGTAAGCTATCCATCTTCATGGGGAAAGGGTGGGAAGACGTTCCATACCACTAATGTATATGAGGTGGGATCAAATGGGCCGGGCTCCTAAGTACATATACGTACTTCTAGTTTTCTAAAGTTTAGACCACGATTTCTGGTCTCAGCAGCTGACAAGAAAGTACCCCCTCTTCCCTGACACTATGTGAGATATTGTGCTTAAGAAAAGCAAGGATGCAAACACCTCAATCACAGATTATAGATAACTTTTTAGTTGATATGCAGAGAAAATACACTTGCTTTGATTGCATAGGAAGTTAGGATGATTAGTTCTTTACAGAAGTGGAACTTCAACGTGGGCACCTGCTTTGTTTAAATGTGTAAGTTCTTCCCATTGAGGTGTCATTTCAATGAAATGAGCATCGTACCAGAATGAATCCTACCCTGCGTATTTATCCAAGAAGACACCACTGTTTTGTGCAACATTTTCCCCCAATTGGAGTACTTCCTACTGGCTAATTAGTAAGTGTTACCTAATTGGGTAAATGTAAAGTGCATCTCCCACACTACAGCTGCGTAAAGTACGCCGAGGAAATGTCTCCAGTGAGCTTGTGTGTCTTTATCGATTTGTACTTTATAGTAGTAAGTGCTTCTATGTTTGGTAGAGATGCAATTGTATTCTTAGGCAACAAGATTCTGTTTCCAAAATCATCAAGAAATGCCCTGGGCTGGGGGGGAGGGGCGGGGAATTTTTTTAATGGGGGAGGGGCCCATCCCCAGGGCCCGGCCATAATACTATGTGGAGGGGGCTGCATCGTACCACTCCATGAGACGATTTCAGCCTCAAGCACCCCATCCCCATGGCCCGGTCATGCCACCTGGTTGCCTGTTGCAATAAAGAATAATCCTCTGTAGTCAAGTAAGATTAATTTTATGATGAAATTCATTAGGAGATAATAGTTTCAGGTTATTGATGTCATGTAAATGCCATATCAACGCCCCACCAGGAGGGGCCTCCGGCTGTTCAGCCCATTCTCTCCAACTGCTCCCTTAGGCATACAGAAACATACTATGACATCACACTCATAGGCAGAGCAGTAGGTATCATGGCTCAAGATAGCGCATTCATTATATCAACAAAGAACAAAACAGTGCCCCTAGGGCACCCAGTCTGAAATAGGGCCACGGGGAGCTTTAAGGCCCCCGTGGTCCGAGCTGGCGCCCCGCTTCCTGAGGGAGCTGGCATTGCACTTGCACGCAGGGAGCTGCTGGAAATGCAGCTTTCTGCACGTGGGAGCAATATTTGCATCTTTTCCCCTGCACTATGATACTTTTATGGGTAAAAATTTTGTAGCTTCATTAAACGGTGCCAAAGATATAGGCAAGAGAAAATAATGCTTATCCTATATATAATTCAATTCAAGGTAATGTGCCTCTTTTATAAATAATATATGATGGCAGCGAAAGCAATTATGGGTAATGTACCCCTGGTATATAACTTACCATAAGGATATCTTGGTACAAGGTAATGTACCTCTTTTATGAATGGTATGTAATCACGGCGAAAACAATTGCGAGTAATGTACCTTAAATAACTTGCCATAAGTTCCATCTAATATCACCAGTAGATTTCTGAAATTCACTTTCTTTTCACCTAACACCAGCACTCCCTTAGATAGAATTAGATTAATCAATATATTTAAGTACATGAGACGTGTCTCCTCATGGCAAGTTATTTAAGGTACATTACCCATAATTGTTTTCGCCGTCATTACATACCATCATATATTATTTATAAAAGAGGTATATTACCTTGAATCAGGATGGCAGCAAGGAATTGTTGCATAGCATGCATTTCAATCAGAATGGACATGTTATCCAATACGATTCATAATTTAACTATTCATAATTGATTGGGGTAAACTTGCAACATTTGAATGAGGTATGTTCAACTTTTGCCCGGAATGTCTGCGATGACTGCGCTGGAAGGAGTCAGCAGCGCTAATGGTGTACAGCCATTTTGGTAAAATTTGATTACAACTTTATTGTGCATGACATACAGATTCATGCGTGCAGTGTTTTTTATTTAAGGAAATTGTTGGTGCTGCTTAATCATGCTCTGCTGATCATTTACAAACGATGTATTGTAATAATTAATTGTTTCAAATACTGTGGTGGAACACGGGCAATACAAAATGTAATGAAATATCCTCATAGTATTTTTTCCATGTCTATAAACATTGACTTACATTTCTATGGGAATTTGCAAATGAAAAAAATCACCTGAAAAAGGCTAAACACCAAGGCCCTTATTTATGAGGCCTTGCGTCAGTTTTGCGCCGCCGGTGCGTCACTTTTTGTGACGCACCAGCGGCGTACAAAATGCGCCTTGTTGTGCCATATTTAAAAGGTGACGCATCTAGGTAGATGCGTCACTTTTTAAACCCCTGCGCCACATTATACCTGCGTCAGGTATAATGTATGCAGAGGGGGCGTTCCCCCGCAAAAAGCCTCATAATAGTGACGCATTGAAATCTATGAGATTTCACTGCGTCACTTTTAGGATGCTGTTGCGTCAAAATCTTGCGCCTGCCTCACAGCAGGCGTAAGACTGACGCAAGCCCTTTCACATGGGGGTTTCCCCATGTGAAAGGACGCATTGCTGGAGGTGCGTCACTTTTGTGACACACTCCAGCAATGCGTCACTTTTGCGCTTACAGATACGTCAGAAATACTGACGTATCTTCAAGTCCTTGCGACATGATGCGTCATACATTAAATATGACGCATCATTGGTGTCGCAAGGAGTGCGCAGTGAAAAGTGACGCATCGCTGTTTTCACACAGCGATGCGTCACTTTTCATAAATGAGGACCCAAATTGCTTTGTCTTGCTCTGTGGTGCACAATAAAGTAATTGTGCAATCTCCAGGTGTTCCGCTTTTTGCTTTGCTATCTCCAGTTGGAGTGCTGCTAAGGTCTTTGTGTGTATATATATATATATATATATATATATATGTGTGTGTGTGTGGCTGCATCTATTGCATAGACTAACCTTTCATGCTACATATCTCATCAATGCCAAGTGGATTTGCCACATTTCATGAAATAACGAGTGGAAGCTCCAAAACAGTAGGAAGCATAATATGTCTGTCTGGCATGCCAGCCTCTCTTCTACATTGACCTCATATTTTGAAAAGATTATTTTTTTGGTCACTATGAAATGAACGTTTTATGAGAGCATGAGCCTAGTCAGGCCATCTCAAACCAGTATTATTCATCCTCGTTTAATGGTATATTTCTACAGCTCTTAAAGCTGACATTTGGTTCCTCTGTTTTTCAGTAAGAAGCAATAATCAAGCTTAGGAGAATATGAACGCCCTTAGCCAGGCGACTGGTTCGAAAATCCACATCAAAATTGAGTTTTCCTTGAACTCTACGACATTAAGACTCTCCTTGACCTCAATTCTTCTGAGCAGGTGGATAGGGCTTACTTGAAGCTACAAGGGCCTCAGACTTATTGCCTTGTTTTTCATTTGACTTGGAAGACCACTCTACTCAGAACTGTGAACAGAAGGTCGAGTTGAAATGATTCAAAAAAGTCTGACTGACCAATTCTTGGCCATAACACAGCCTCCTACTGTCTCAGCCTGGTTCTCTATGATAGTTTGTTTGTCAAAACCTGTGTAATGTCAACGCAGCTGATGAAAATATCACCCATTCACTTTACCTTCAATGTTACTCTCTCAGAGGCAGCACATTTGTCTCAATGAGCTGTTTAAAGGCCTAAGGACATGGCCTCTGTCATAGAGGAGCAATAGCGCGGACTAGGGGAGAGAGACGTAGAGGGGCATATCTACACATCCCTGATTGCCACTGGAACGTCACTTTTATGTGGCTTAGCGCCACCTTCTAAATAAGGTACCCTTTCACGCTATACTTAGCGTTAAAGAGGTGGGCAGTGGATGTTGCGGTGGGCGTTTTGCGGCAACACCCATTAATTTTGATGCTGCCCCTATTTACAAAGGTGGCGTAAATAGTTAACAGCACCAACATTAACACCTAGCAAAACCTGGTCTTAACATGGCGAAATGTGGTGAAATGCCTAATATCTCCTAGTTTTCACTGTTTCTATGTGTGCTGCAATGTGGGGAACACATAAGAACAGGAAAAAGCCATGTATTATTGTTTATGTGCAGGAAGGTGTCCCTCCCTGCACATAACCAATCATTTAAAAAAGTACGTTTTGCAACTTCTTTGTGTGCTGCACAATGCAGCACACATAGAAATGACAAATCTCCATTCTGGATTGTTTCTGTACAGGAAGGGACATAAACAATCATTCTCTCAACGCAGGCACTGTGTGTTGGTTCTAGGTAGCTGAGTTCAGCACCAGCGCTAGGCAAAATGCAGGGATGCACTGTATTGTTGTAAACACAATGCATCACTGCGTTTTCAGAATGGGGGAACGCGGTGTTAGCTATTTTGGCTTAACGCCTCGCTACGACATTCTTTTGTAAATTTAACCTAAAGAGCGAGAGGGTGGGAGAAGAACATAAGCAAGGCTGCTTTGACAATTTTTGCCAGGGCTGCTAATGGTGGACAGACTGATATTGCTTAATTTGAGCTGGTGGTTTCCGGTGCTCCGCACCTGCAAATTATTAAACTTACAGGGTGCAATGGTTAATAGCTGTGTTGGTACTATTATTGGCAGTGCTCTCAGGGGCAATGGGTGGTCCAAACAGCAGTGGCCCCTTAATGAAGGCCCCTTCACTATTTATTTTACAAATTAAGCACTGCATACTTCCGTGCCTTGCAGAGGCCTGGGTCAAGTGGAGTTACAAGGATGCCACATCACTAGCGGAAGAAGTGTGCCACTGTGACTGCTGGGCTTGGGAGCCACTAGACCTGCTGCTTCAGAACCCTTTACAGGTTCAGAGCCCCCAACATATTTTGTTATGCAAGATTTTGTGTAGAGTTATCAAGGTAACAGATTAGTATTTGTAAAGAATTTCTGTAAAATATATATAATGTATATAATATGAACCTAGGTACCCCGCTACCCAGCAGCGCTCCTTCTTTGTCACTGATTCAGGAGTAAATGTGTGTGTGAGTATGAAAGAGTATTGCAGTGTTATGGGCCCCACTGATGAGTAAAGTGATTGCTCCTGGGATTTAATGAGATAAGTATTGAGGGTTGTTGGAGAGCCACGCTTGATCAGAATTCTTGGTAGCAGAGTTATGGTTTCTATAGGTTAGTTTGGATATTTATTGAATATTGATGTTTCACGTTCTAACTCTATGGGTGTCATTAGGATGCCGAGCGGACTTAGTCATCCCGCCATCCTATCGGATAATGGGACAGCCCGCCATAAAGGCGGGGGTCCTGTGGGGGGTATTATGATACGCCCGCCACAGTAGCGGGCGCATCCTGCATTTTTAACATTGTAGCTGGCGTTGATCTCAGCACCGCCCGCCACAATGCTAAAATTGCATGTATGTATTTGCATACACAAAGTGGCAGGTACCGCGCGGTGCCTATCGCATTGCGTATGCAAATGCAGGGGGGTACCACAGGTACCCCCCATGTGCACCCCCCACCTCGCCTTCACCATGGGGGCCCGCGGGGGCCCCCGAAGTGAATACTGCCTGCCTTTCCGTGGCGGCAATGCCGCCACGGAAAGGCATATCCCAAAGCCCATACTAATATGGCTGGCAGTGTCTGATAGACTCCGCCACCCTATTAAACCTTTTCTGCCGCGACCGGAGCGGAAAAGCGGCGGATGGTCTCTCCATCCGCCGCGGTCTCCCCGCCATAGTAATATGGTGGGGGGAAATGGGTGGCGGGCAGGTAAGGATGTGTGGCAGATTGCCACCACCCACATGGCGGTGGTGACCTGCCAGACATCCTAATGGGCCCCTATATCTTGAGTTTGTATTACATTATATGTAGTCAGAATTTGGAGGCTTCTGGGATGTAGGAAGTTGGTCACTCTCTCTACAGGCAGACGAACGTGTGGCAAGTGAAGTCACACATTACATAGTCTGGTGTCAAAGCAGTAACATAGTTGTGTGTTACAGTTAGGGACTTTTTCGGCGAAATAAAATTCTGTGGTAAAGAATAGGTAAGCGCTGTCTACTGGAAATACAGAATACTTGTGAGTTTGGATAAACTATCATTTTGGTTTTAGCGTAACAGACGAATAGAACTGTTTTATGTTGTTACCAACTGATTGTAGTTGTATAAAATATAAATATATTGTGCCGATAAATTTTGTAAAGGAGGGGTCAGCAGAAGCCGGAGTAAAAGCTGACGTAACAAGAGTTGCGCTGGGATTGGTCCACGTGACTGTGACATTTAAAGGTCTAATTGGTGCATTAGTACGAAGACACACTGGGCAATCCCAGTGTGTCTTCATACTAATGCACCAATTAGAACCAGAATTAGGTCAGAATTTGTGTGACGAAGATTGTGCCGATTGGTGCGTTGGTGTGAAGCGCGCTGGGATTGGACAGAGAATAGTGGTACAGAGCGAGAGAAAACACGCAATCGTATTTTGAGACAGAATTCGTAAAAATGGCTTACTATTACGAAGAGGATAGGGAAAAACCTTCATGGTTTAAGAAAATAAAGAATTCCTTTAAAAAAAGACAAGAAAATAGTGACAAGAGAGAGAAAATTGCTTCCTCCACCTGCATCTTATCTTATGACGAAATCATACTTGCATATGGTTGGAGAATTGGACAAATACATTAAAAATGATGGAGTATTGGCATTTTCAGAAACAGGTTCATTTAATTCAGCTGTATTGAGAAACTTGAGAGAGAAAATGATGAGACTTGAACCGAGACCGACTCCGACTCAGGAGCCGATTAGGATGGCGGACGGATTGCCCCCTGCCAGGATGGCGGTAGCCACCGCCGGCCTGGCGGGGGCAATCCGTCCGCCATCCTCCCTGAAATGACCCCCCGCCACATTAGGATGGCTGGGGGGTCCGTGGCAGAAAAGGTCTAATATGGTGGCGGTGTCTATCAGAAACCGCCAGCCATATTAGGATGGGCTTTGGGGAATGCTTTTCCGTGGCGGCAATGCCGCCACGGAAAGGCATACAGTCTTTAAATTGGGGGCCCGTTGCAGGCCCACAGGGTAAGGGGGTTGGGTGTGCACATGGGGGGTACCCATGGTACCCCCCTGCGTTTCAAAGTACAACATGGCAGGTGCCGGTCATGTTGTGCTTTGAAACGCACAACATACATTTTTAGCACTGCGGTGGTGGTGCTTTCAGCACCACCCACCGCAAGGTTAAAAATGTGGGATGCACCCGCCAATGTGGCGGGTGCATCCTGATTCGGCACACGGGACCTCCGCCATTATGGCGGACGGTCCCTTGCCACGACAGGATGGCGGATGGACAAAGTCCGTCCGCCATTCTAATCGGCCCTCAGTTGAAGGCTTTAATGAAATGGGAGGATGAAATGCATGCGAAAGAGGAAGAAAGGTTTAGAAATATGGATGTCAGACGCGGAAATTTTAAAGAATATGGGGATATATGCATGAGAGTAGAATGAAAAGATCGGGAATGGCTAACATGTGGGATAGAATGTATCCGGTACGGACAGTGGATGGGACTGTGGGAGAAAAATGTACGGAGAAAAGAAATAGTCAGGTTTCAGAAAAGTATATGAGTGACATAGAGGACGAGGTGTTGGAAAGTATTTTGAATAAAAGACCTCCACCGTATCAATCAACTTCCGCCGTGGTAACTCCGAATGCACTCCAAAAAAGCATTTAGAAGAAAAACATATTTTTGAAGGGGCAGAATGTCCACAAGTTGAAAAAATAAATATGTCAGAGTTAGAGAAGTCAACAAAAGAATTGGCAGAGACAACGATAGGTCCTGTAATATCAGTTTTTGAAAATCAGAAAATAAATGAGAATTCATTGATTGTTCCTTTAAATTCAAGTATGCAACAAGGTAGGGAAAAGATTGACCCAGATCTGAATGAAACTTGGAATACTGTGAGGACATCACCACCTAATCTGACAATGTATCAGAGTCCAATATATAATATTCCGATGGGAGCAGAATCAGCAACTGTTACTCCAGAGAAAGGCTTAATTGATTTAGATATAATTAAAACTCTGGTAGGTCCATCAGTTGAAGAAATAAATGATTGGTTTAAGACACTACAGCAGAAAGATACAAAACCTAAAGTTTTAGATGTGGCTGAGTTAAAAATAGATATGCAAAAATTAATATTAGGTGCAATTGGAACAGAAAAATTTAAAAGATACTAAGACGAAGAGCTGATTTTTATTAGTAAAAGTACAACATGGAGAGCTAAAATTCTTCATGAAAAGTTGGAGGAACTTGCAAATGAATTAGGTATAGAGTTTGCAAAGATAAAAAAGTTGCAGAAACTGTACAGAGTAGATTTCACTGAAAAAGATATTGACAATTTGAATACTGCAGGGAGATTGACCCAAATAAAAGAATTAATTGTAGTACTGAGGAAATGGGGAGATGTAGATCGATGGAAAATTAAATGGATGGAAAAGAAGGAAGAATCTAGTAGCAAAACCTTGTTAACATTTTCTGTTAGGGAGAAATAACTGATTGTAGCAAAAGAATATCCTATGAGAGAAAAACCAGGAGGAGGTTATGTTCATGTACCTTGGAGTAGACAGAATACATTGCCATTTACAAATGATTTTCAAGACTAAGAGAGAAACCAGTAGAATGGTTCAGATAAGTAGACAGATTTGTGAAGGTATCAAAAGTGTTGTGGGAAGATTTAGATGGGTTATTTGACATAGTTGTACCAGCAGATTTATGGACAGAATGTAAAAAACAATTGATTAGCCAAAGCAAGAGTATCCGAGAGATGCAAAAACAGGTGCTCCAGCTCCAGAGGTAATTAGAAATTATGATCAAGTTATCACATTTTTGAAAAATAAAATTCCACCAAAAGAACTTGATTGGTTAAAGATTGATAGAACTATTCAGGAGTCAAAAGAATCTGTACATAAATAATATGAAAGGTTGTTGCTCGTTTTCAAAGAGTATAGTAGGTATGAAAACCTAAGTGAAAAAGAAATGAGTCATTTTGTATATTGATTTGTGTTTGGGTTGAGACCTTAAATAGATGACACTATAAGGCATCATATGATGTGCTGGCAATCCAGCTCAGTAGATGAGGTCCTGAGATATGGAAATACTGTAGTAATGATATTGAAGCAAGGCAGCGTAAGTTGAAAGAAAAAGCAATGTGGGCACAAGTGAAAGTTGCAGAACAACAAGAGGCACAAACTATCAATAATGAAAGCCAAACGAAATGTAAAAATTATTTGATAAAGGAAAGGGACAAATGAATATTAATAAGGCTAAAAAGGATTGACCATGTCATAATTGCGGGAAAATGGGGCATTGGAGGAACATTGTAAAATTACCACCAAGGGTTGATTTGGAAAATATATCATTAAATCCGCAGGTGCAGAATGAGGTAAATCAACAATCTCCACCACAGCAGCAGGTAGTCACTCAACAGAATGAGGTGCCATTGCCACCTCTTCCACAGAGTGTTAATCCTCAGAAATACAGTGCATAGACAGGATTCTATGGAGGAGAACAGGTAAAAAGATCACCACGTGTGACTGCTGTACCACAGTTTTGGTTAATATCGGGTGGAAATGAATCA
Source organism: Lissotriton vulgaris (assembly GCF_964263255.1). Lineage (NCBI taxonomy): Eukaryota > Metazoa > Chordata > Amphibia > Caudata > Salamandridae > Lissotriton > Lissotriton vulgaris. The sequence continues at coordinate 275,267,020 of NC_141688.1, forward strand.
GATGAGAGTTTTTGACGGTGCCTAGGAGAGGAAGTGGAGTGCGTACTAGGCGAAACTCTGGAGGTAGATCAATCTGGACCTTTTGTGAATGGAAAGGTGAATGGTGTAAATGTTACTTTCCTAGTGGACACATGTGCTACCCATTCTACAGTTAGAACAGTAGAAATTCAAAACCTTCCTCTCTCTGTTGTAGTAATCCAAGTTGTAGTTGTGACGAACAGACAAATTAAAGCTCCTTTAACACAACCGTAGAAGTAGAAATTGGTAACTTCAAAGAAATGCATTGTTTTGTAGTATGTGACAGTAGTCCTGTAAATATACTTGGACGAGATATACTGTGTAAAATGAACTGTGCCATTTACTGCTCACCTGATGGCATAGCTTTTCAAACAGCAGATGATGACAGTATGTATAAAATGACCATGTCAATAATTGATTCAGAAAGGAGTGAAACATTTCCTGTGTTTGACAGAGAAAATATCCCAAATTAATTGAAAGAAACAGTTAAAGAAGATGTGTGGGATTTCACTGGGGAAGAAATAAGGCTGATGAAAGGAGGAAGTCCTGTAAAAGTCACTATAAAGGAAGATGCTGTACATCCAAATATTCCACAATATAAATTGACACCAGAAATAAATGAAGGGGTAACTCCAGTAATTAACAAAATTATTGAACAGGGAATTTTGAGAGAAGTCATGAGTAGTCCATGTAATTCACCAATTATGGGATTGAAAAAGCCAAATGGTACATTTAGAATTGTACAGGATTTGAGAAAGGTAAACAAAATAGTTGTTTCATGTTGTCCAATTGTGCCAAATCCAGCAGTGATAGTATATCAGATTCCACATGATTCAGAATGGTATAATGTTATTGATTGCAATGCATTCCTTACAGTTCCATTACAGCCAGATAGCCAGTCTATTTTCATACCTGACAATCAACAAGTGGAAGAAGAAGAGACTAGTTCAGACTCTGATGTGGAGGAATCAGTTGATAAAGTTTCTGATAAGTTTCTCCTCGACACCACAGCCCCTGACGTCGCCTTCCTCACGGAAACCTGGATGAACGACTCCTCAGCGCCCGACATCGCCATCGCCATCCCGGAGGGCTACAAGATCACCCGAAGGGACCGCATCAACAACACAGGAGGAGGCATCGCCATCATCTACAGGGACACCATCCGCATCACGACCAACACCGACGACACCCTGACAACCGCCGAACACCTGCACTTCCAGATCCACACGGACCCCAAAACCACCCTCAGAGGCACCCTGATCTACCGACCCCCGGGACCACGCACTCAATTCAGCGAGGACATCGCCGACTTCATCAGCCCGCATGCCCTCCCCTCCGCTGACTACATCCTCCTGGGAGACATCAACTTCCACCTGGAGAACAACAACGACCGCAACACCATCACCCTGCTCGACAACCTCGCCAACCTCCGTCTCAAGCAGCTGGTGTCCACCCCCACCCACCTCGCCGGACACACACTCAACGCCGTCTTCTCGTCCAGCAAAGACATCGCCTTCAGCCATGCCACCGGACTCCACTGGACGGACCACAGCTGCGTCCACTTCACCTTCAAAAGAACAACGATCCACCACCACCAGCAACAGGTTGCTCGAAGAAGCTGGAACAAGATCACAGCGCCCCAGCTCGCTGCTTCCCTGAGCCAGCACCCTCCCGCCAGCTCAGCGAACCCCAGCCAGGCCGCCGACAACCTCACGAAGTGGATCAGCAACTGCGCGGACAAACTCGCCCCACTGAGGACCCCGCCCAGCAGACCCGGCAGCAAGAAGGCCCCATGGTTCACCGACGAACTCAAGAGCTCCAAGAAGAACTGCCGAGCCCTCGAGAAAGCCTGGAGAAGGGAACCAACACCGGACCACATGACCACCCTCAAGCTTGCCACCCGCAAGCACCACCAACTGATCCGCGCCACCAAGAAAACTGCATTCAAGGACCGGCTGGACAACAACGCACACAACTGCAAGGAACTCTTTAACATCGTGAAAGAGCTCTCCAACCCCAACGCCGGAAACAACAACATCACCCCATCGCAAGACCTCTGCAACTCCCTCGCCTCCTACTTCCACAACAAGATCGTGGACATACACAACAGCTTCAGCACTCAACCGACGCACGCCACGACCGAACCACCGCCCCCCACCACCACCCTCCGCGCCTGGACTCCGACCAGCACCGTAGACACCGTCCGCATGATGAACTCCATCCACTCCGGATCTCCAACCGACCCCTGCCCTCACCACGTCTTCAACAAAGCCGACGCTGTCATCGCACCCTACCTGCGGGACATCATCAACACATCCTTCGACAACGCCACCTTCCCGGAGAGCTGGAAACACGCCGAACTCAGCGCCCTACTCAAGAAACCAACAGCGGACCACACCGAACTCAAGAATTACCGCCCCATCTCGCTCCTCCCGTTTCCAGCCAAAGTCATCAAGAAGACCGTCAACAAACAGCTGGCCGCCTTCCTCGAGACGAATGGACCCCTCGACCCCTCACAGTCTGGCTTCCGAGCCAACCACAGCACCGAGACCGCCCTCATCGCTGCCACCGATGACATCCGAGCCCTGATGGACAACGGAGAGACAGCGGCCCTCATCCTCCTAGACCTCTCCGCGGCATTCGACACTGTCTGCCACCGCACCCTAGTGCAGCGCCTCAGCAACGCCGGAATCCAGGAGAAGGCACTGGAATGGATCATCTCCTTCCTCGACGGAAGAACACAGAGAGTCCGTCTACCACCGTACAAGTCAGAGGCCACCGAAGTCATCTGCGGCGTCCCTCAAGGATCCTCGCTGAGCCCCACCCTCTTCAACGTCTACATGAGCCCCCTCGCGGCCATCGCACGCCAACACAACCTCAACATCATCTCCTACGCTGACGACACCCAGCTGATCCTCTCCCTGACCAACGACCCCGCCGCCGACAGAGCCAACCTTCACGAAGGGATGAAAGACGTAGCCGAGTGGATGATGACCAGCCGCCTGAAACTGAACTCAGGCAAGACGGAAGTCCTCATCCTGGGCTCCTCGCCCTCCGCCTGGGACGACTCCTGGTGGCCCCCCGCCCTGGGCACCGCACCCAAACCGACAGACACGCACGCAACCTGGGCTTCATCCTGGACTCCTCCCTCTCCATGACCAGACAAGTCAACGCCGTCTCCGCGTCCTGTTTTAACATCCTGCGCATGCTACGGAAGATGTTCCGGTGGATCCCCACCGAGACCAGGAAGACGGTCACCCAGGCCCTCGTCACCAGCCGTCTGGACTACGGCAACGCCCCTACGCCGGAACCACCGCCAAGCTCCAGAAGAGACTCCAGCGGATCCAGAACGCCTCAGCCAGAATCATCCTCGACATCCCCCGACGCAGCCACATCTCCGGACATCTGAGAGACCTGCACTGGCTCCCCGTCAACAAGAGAATCACCTTCCGTCTCCTCACCCACGCACACAAAGCCCTACACGACCAAGGCCCAAGCTACCTCAACAACCGCCTCAACTTCTACGCTCCCAAACGCCACCTCCGATCGACCAACCACGCCCTCGCCGCCGTCCCCCGCATCCAAAGAGCGACAACAGGAGGAAGGTCCTTCTCCTACCTGGCCGCCAAGACCTGGAACTCCCTCCCGACCGACCTGCGCCTGACCCAAGACCACCTCTCCTTCAGGAAGAAGCTCAAGACCTGGCTGTTCGAGCAGTAGCAGCACCCCCCTCCCCCCAAGCGCCTTGAGACCCTCCGGGTAAGTAGTGCACTCTACAAATGTCTTTGATTGATTGATTGATTGATAAGAAAGATCGACCTGTGAGGCGAAATCTGGAAATATCAGATACAAGTTTAGCATCAGAAGCAGAGACTGAACAATTAGAAATTCCAGATTTTGAAGATCGACATTGTAAGTCCACATCTGGAAAAAGGAGAAACCAGTTTGGACACTGAAAAAGAACAGAATAAGACTGGTAAAAGAAGAGATTCTAAAAGTCAAACAGAAAATTCTAAGGAAAGGAATATTGATCTTGAAACTTGAGAAAAGGAAGTTACTCAAGATGTGGGATGAGACTCCATGTACCAGTTATAAACAGATTCCTTGCCAAAGAACAGAATTGACTGAAAAAGGACAAGACTCAGAAGCTGATTTTGAATCAATTAAATTCAAAATTCAAAGAAGTAAACACAAATCTGAAACTGAGTCTGATGAAAGTGATGGAGAAACTACTTTGAGAAAGAGTTCCAGAAAAAGGGTTTGGAAGGTCGAACGTGAATCAATTGAACCGGTGATTAAAAAACCCAAAAAGTAAGATAATTGAGAAAGAGTTCCAGAAAAAGGGCTTGGAAGGTCGAACGTGAATCAATTGAACCGGTGATTAAAAAGCCCAAAAAGGAAGATAATTGGCCTGTAGAAATTAAAGGACTCAATTTCAAATTGATAAATATAAATGGAGTACCACAAGAACAAGTAAATGAAATAACCAGTCAAGAAGGTCATAAGGAGATGAATAAAGACATTTTGCAAAGACCCAAGAGAGTAAGGAAACAAAATCAAAAGTATAAATCACCTGAGTGGGTATATATTTCTTTACCTGACATATCGTAATGCTTAAAGTAATCAAGAAAATCACAGTGACTCTGGTGAGTGAGAAAAAACAAAGATACAGGAAAAGACATAATTGAATAGATAGATGATTAAATGGACACATATTTTTTTGTGGAAAGGTAGCAAAGAGACAATGTAAGCGTTAAAGAGACATTGTAAATAAATAAATGAAAAAATAAAGAATATGCCTGCAAGAAATTCATCCACATGTGGAATAATACGCAGATGGTGCAGAATGTGTCTAATATGTACTACCTTAATAATGCTTATATGGATTATTTTACCAATATTGGTTCCATTTCATTCACTTACAGGATTATTGGGGGATGGCGATTTTAAAGGGGGAAAAGATCCTGTATTTCCTGGATTGTATTTTATTTGTGGTAACAAAGCTTATTATAGATTGCCAGACCACTGGTATGGGACCTGTTATGTAGTTCTGGTCTTTCCTAAAACTTTTCATGTAGATAGAGGTACTAATGGAATTCATAAAATAGGTAAACCATTAACACGTAGGAGAAGGGATAGTTTTCTAGAAATTATAGGTGATGTCTTTGGTGGACGGGTGCCAGCAGTGGGTATATCTTTTAATGCAAACAAAATTCAAAAATTGTCAACGATAGTTGATCGTTTGTCAACAAGTACAGCTGGAGTATTTCTAATGGTAAATACAGAAATTGTTGCCATGAGATCTATGGTAATGCAAAATAGACTTGTCGTGATATTTTATTGGCAAAAGAAGGCGGTGTCTGTGGAATATATAGTGTAACATGGTTGTACTTATATTCCTGACAAAAGTCGGAATATACAAAGGTATATTGAAAATATTACTTAATTGCATGAAGAAATTATCCCACTGGAGGCTGATGGTGTTTTAGAAAAACTTGGTAAGAGTTTTTCTAATGTAAAGAATTAGTGTGCTGAAATAAGTAGTTCACTAATTGGAAAAATACTAATACCGGCGACAATATTAGTAATGATAAGATTGGGGTACATTTGTGTTAGACGAAAAAGACCTGAAAAAAAGTTGAGAAATAATATAGAAAAGAGAATTCAAAGAGAACATGAAATGGGTGAAATTGAGCTTGAAGAGTTGAATGATAAAATGATTGAGAATTCAAGAGGGCAAATTACGAAAGATACTAAGGTTTAAAACTGAAGAGCCTGAAACATGTTCTTGAAGAAAATGTTGTGGGATGATTGTGTGGTGCTAAAATCACCAAAGGGGGGAATTGATGGAGCAGGGGAGAGACAAACACATTTTTGCACCCCCTTTGAAGTTAATGTTGTATACCAATAACTGAATTAATCGTGTGATGCATGAAAATGAATCCACAAAATGCACGTAGACATTTTGCCTGTGGGAAAATATTTGCTATTTGCGAAAATTATTCTACTAACAATTGTGAACGAGTCATATTAATATAGTGCTATAATACGAAAATAAGCATGAATGTTTATACTTCATTTAAATGTATGTATTTGTTGTGGCAAGAAAAGATGAAATGCACTTGGTAAGTAAAAATAGGGCTATATGTTATGCTTTTGCTAGGTAATTGCTAATAAGGAATATTAGAATGGTGGGAGGTAAACAGAAAAACTATAATTCTAAATGTAACGTTTGCTGTGTTTGTTTTCGCACTAGTTCTCATTGAGGCCTGCACGGCCTGGTTGTTGAAAATGGCTGCTGACTGCAGTCTTGACATTGGCCTAAGTGAAAGAGCCTCTACACATGCGCCAAAATGAAAAAGCCAAATTAGCAGAATGACAGGTGCACAGAGCGAAGTGATGTCAAGGTCAGCTTGGCCTAAAGTGCAAAAGGGTGCCAAAGGTTGTTTGCAACTGAGACTATGGGAACGGAAGATCATGTAACAAAATTTTGAATGACAAGCATAAGCGGAGATGAAAACTATGGGAACATGATGACTGAGCATTTTGGAAAACTGGTACAGGCAAGGATTGGATGAGGTGATCATAGTCACCCCTCTAATGGACCAATCAGAATATCTGTGGACCCTGATAGTTTCAATTGTAAGTTAGATAGTTAGAGAAAAAGGTATAGAAGAGCTTGTTCGAAAAGGTGAAAAAAGCTTGCTCCTTGGATTTATTTTGCACCACAACATGCTATTGGTTTGAACTATTTTATGGTGCTAGAGACTTTGAAATAATTTTAGACTTTAATTTTGGAGCAATGAAGATGATTGAATGCAGAGATTTTTCTTGTGGGAAAGAGGCGTTGAGGAGAATAGAGAGGCACATTGAGACTCGTGCAACCCTGTTATTTCTATATAACAGTACTGGTAATATGATTTCTAAATTTCATTTTCTTTAAACATGTAATAATAATCCACATTTGTAAAGCGCACAATCACCCGAAAGGGTCTCTAGGGAAGAATAAGCAAGCTATTGCCCAGAGTCACATTGTGCTGGGCTAATCTGCCTCCAGTGCCGGGGATCGAACCGTGATCACCAGATTCAAGAGTCAGTCACCCGAGCCGCGGCGCCACACCTCTTCTCAATACTAAAGAAAATGTTTAATTCTTGCTTGTCTAAATAAACTAAAGTTCTGTTTTCCTCAAACGAAGTAGATAAATTCAAAGTATAAAATTTAAACTTGAGTTATGATTTATTTTGATTAAAATGTTATGATAAAATAACATTTGCTGAAGTTATAGGATTACTATGATTAAGCTGGTCTTAGTTTCCATCAACTAACTTCTACTAGATGATGAACAAATAGTGGAGTACCTTGGTGTAGAGTTATCTAGGTAATAGCTTAGTATGTGTAAAGAATTTCTGTAAAATGTATATAGTGTATATAATATGAACCTTGGTACCCTGCCAACCGGCAGCTCGCCTTCTTTGTCACTGATTCAGGAGTAAATGTGTGTGTGAGTGTGAAAGAGTATTGCAGTGTTATGGGCCCCACTGATGAGTAAAGTGATTGCTCCTGGGACTTAGTGAGATAAGGAAAAGCAATTTGTACATCAGTGAAGATAACCCTGGCATCACACACAACTCGAACGTTTATGGAGTGCCTGCAGTGTATGTTGTAGAAAAGGTGTGCTGTGTGGTGAGGTGGTGGAAATGCAACTTGGCACTTACCACATGAGAGAATTATGCACACAAATACAACTCCCTTGCCTCCATTTGGATTTCTGTCAGTGACAGTAGCATGGCAATAAACTGGTGCATTCTACTGTTGATACTTTATTACAAGCATCACAACTGTTTTACCTTTGAGATGCCTCTGTTGTCAGAGCTGACCCTCTAGAAAGGTTCAGTGGCCATGAAAAGGGGTGCAGCTAGTATGTTAGCATAGACAGTGATAGCCTTGGAGCATGCTGTAGGTGAATCAAGCTTCTGCTTCCAGCCTGCAACCATGTTAAAGTACACATCAGGTGTGTAGCAGTATCTAGCAATAGCAGATTGCCTGAAAATACCAAAGATGTTGCTCCTTTTAAACACTCTCTGTCTCCACTACCTCAAAAATACATTGCCTCGAAGGAGGGGCAAACTAACAAGCACAGCCACTCATGTATTAAAAGCAGCAAAAGTTGTTTGGTGTAAGAGTTCATTTCATATGTCAGCCTGGCTATGATCGATTTGTGTTAAAATGTGCTTGAGCTAGGTGGTGGAGTTGAGAACAATTACTCCTTTCATTTGCTTCTAAGAGAAAATTAAGGATCTTAAATAATCAATAATTAACCCGTTTCCTAATATTAAACATGATGTACATTTAAAAAAACAAATTGCAAAAAATCTTTATGTAATACAGGAATTGATTAAAAAACTGTAAATATACTGATCAATGGAAGAAAATATTTTACACAGGATTTCAGGTTACTTTGTTTTCCTACATATTTCTTTAGATATTTGTTGGCTTCATTATTTTCAATTAGTCTATTCTGTAGTACCAATTGGCCATGTGTGATGCTGGACTTTCTCAAAGTTAGATCTAGAGTATGCTTACTAGTGCTTGCATCATTTGTGGCTGTAGTAACTTTAGAAGTGTAGTTTGTGGATAGCAAGGGTCTAACTCTTTGGTGGGTGGGTGCAAGTCCCACCTTAAATCCCTCCCAACACCTCACCTAACTCCTTTCTATTCACCCCAGAGCACCTCCCATTTGATAGGAGGTGTTTGCCGTTTTCCAGCCTTTATCCCCTGTCACTCCCCATGTGCTACAATAATACATGTGTACATTTTTGTAGTTTTCCATAGTCAGGGTTGAGATCCCAACACTGGAGGATAGGATGTGGAGACCTCTGTATATAGGTTTGTGAATAGCATTTTTTATTATGTGAGTAGTACTATTGTAGTTATGCTAAACAAACTGCGAAGTGCACTTTGCACCTGTTTATGCATATCTGATTATACTCACAACTGAACAATGTGAACTTTTTATCTCTTAATATCATCCAACAGCTCGTTCAACATGCATTGACAAAGCCAATAGGCATTAGGCAACTTTTTGAATGTGCCATAAACAACAATAGCAAAAGGGAACATAAAATGTTTTATTGGCCTCAACGTGAGCTACAGCACTTGTCTATATGAGGAGGGAAAAAAAGAAGAGCAGGATGGGATGAGTGAAGGGGACCAATTGATGAGCTAGGTGGAATCACGCTGACAGCAAGGGGGATATGAAGGGGAAGCAACAAACCAAGAAAAGAGCATAAAAACAAATGCACTACTGTTGACTCAATATCAGGGAGTCTTGTAAAATAGAGATAATGCACCTTTGCAGATTCAGGGACTGTGTTGTCCTCAAGAATAGATGCAAAAATGTGTCCCTAGAGATAAGATTCAAAACAGCATTTTCAAATGGCAATCAAAGCACAAAATCAGTAAATTAGAAACCACGAAGGGCTATTAAATATTAAAGTGAATTTAGGAAGACAAAATATGGTTAATCAAAATGCATAATAATTCAGTCATTGAGACTGAGTAGCATGAATTCAATACCAAAAAATCCCTGTACCCTGGACATAAGTTAGTATACATCTGCTAGGCATGAGAATCTACTTGGTTGGAGAAAATACTGTTTAAGTCCAACGTCACCCCCTCCCTATTTGTGGCTAGGTGTATCTTCTCTAATGCCTGACCGTCCACATCAAAAAACACTGTTTGCGAACTGCAAGTGGGAGATTCCGGGCAGAGTTCAACTAAACAATACCAAAGATGTCTGCCCACTGAGACAGTACATCCACCCACACTTAAACACTAGACAAACAAAAAAATGTGTGGTTAAAAGGAAGGCACCTCACTGACGAACAACCCTCGGGGAACTTGTCAGATGTTACCAATACTATACCCCTTTCTCGTCATCGGTTGCCATTCCTTTTAAAAAAAAAAATAGTGTCCAAAACAAGTAAAGCTGAGGTGCTGAACAGAAAGCAATAGCTCCTTGATGTGACAAACGAAAAGTGATTAAAATCAACAGCCACACCAATTGTACACCTTTATTACTAAATCTGGTGTGTGCTGGTGAAGTAAAAAGGCTGGTAGCTTACTGTCACATACCACTACCTGTAACCGACATGTTTCACTGCCTTGTGTATTTTATGGCAGATTCATCAGGGTTCACCAATCAGTCACCGCACCAGTGTTGGAATCATCCCAGGAATTTAAGGTCCCGATCCGACACTTGTACGATTGATACAACAATCTACATTAGGGATGAGATTCCCCCGGCCAGCTGGTATGAGACGACGCTGCTGGTTGAGGTTTCCAAAATAATGATGTTCAATGAGAAATGAAAACATTAATAAAAACATGGCTACTCTGAAACCAAATATGGTGTACGGGCCTACTTGTGCCCTAGCCTGGCATATACTAAGAAAACATAGGGGCCATATTAGCAAGGGCCATATTGCAGCTTTAGCTGCACTTTTTGACGCTTAAGCGGCGATATTATTATCGCCCTATCAGCAAGCTGCCGCTAACAGCAGTTACCGACAGCTTTTAGGCGATAGTGACCGGATTGGGACCCGCTTTGGATGTCAATGATATTTATCGCTAATGACATGCAAAGTGGGCATACCCAAACTGTTAGCGACTGAAAGCAGTCGCTAACACAGCTATCGCCTATTAGCAAGGCAAGCAAAGCGATAAAAAAAATCGCGCTAAGCACGATTATCGCTATAATCTAACGCCTGCTAAAAACATGACTTACCTGTTTATCCAATGGGAGGCGGATTGTCAGGTTACGTCCCCATTGGAAACGTTAATATATGGTTAAATTTTATATAGCGCAAATTAACCACATCGCAGGCATCTAAGCGCTTGCTTAGGGAACCCGTCCTAGTATTCCCCTGTGAGATAACCCCGGCAGGGTATCCACAAGGTGAAAGCCAGGCATCCCGCCGCGAGGGGCCGTTGTGGAGATTAAGCAAGCTATTGCCCAGAGTCGCAGAGTGTGAACCCATGAGTCGAGTAGGCACCGGAGCGAGAATTATCGAGTCCGTGGAATTATTGAGCCCAAGCCCCGTCGAGGCGGGGAATTGAACCCTGGTCCAGGGCCGATCTCAGCTTCCGGGGCTGCCGCCTCTAACCCCTGAGCCGCACTTCTCCACCATTGGCTTTCATGCGTGAATATTGCTGGATTTCCCGCGATATTCACGCATTTCGCCGCTCTCGCTGGATATTTTTGCACAATGGAGAAAAACGTTGCTAATAGCATGTTTTCTCCGCTAGGATATCCAGCGATGGGCAGCGATAAAAAAAACATGCGCTACGCGCATTTTGCAATAAATATCTCTATTCCTTGCTATATAATTCCAATTCAACAATGCATTCTTCTTTCTCATGGACTATTAAAACAAAAAAAACAAGCACTCGCAAGCCCAATAGGCCAAGCTATTGTCTCCCAATAACCTTTGGATGGGGTGCATCCTGGTCCATCTGTAACCAATAGGGATAAAGTGACCATGGGTAACCCTATCCACTTTTGCAGCTGCTCCTGTGTTCCCTCTTGTAAAAAGTACCACAATGCCACTCTCTATCTAAATCCAACAAGGCAGAAAAGATCTTCTCCTGTGCAGAGCTCCTGTACCCACCCTAGCATCAGACAGAAACCAAATGGGAGTGATAATGCTAAAAGAGACATTTATCAGTGTTTCAAATGTAAAGTCTTTGCTGTGTTTAGTTTGAAGCAGTTCTCTTAGTCAGACATGAATGAGGCTTTAGGCCCAATCGTGTTTTCTAATGCACATTTTTAATTGTCTGAGGTTTGCATAGCTGACACAATCTCATCTTCCCCCATCTGCATATACACAGTGAGTCTCAAATCTAACCTTCACTGTTAAATTAATATTACAAAATTCAGTTTGTTGAATGGTCTTGTTTGCACTGTAACATTGTGTTGGACATTGGGTTGTTAGTTGTGCAGGATGTGAGGTCTGCACAAGTAATAGGTTCACAATTTCCAGCAAAGCACATCATTGTAGAGCTTAACTCTCTCAGGGTAGTGCAGCAGAGCAGTCTGAGACCTACGGAGTGTAGTCACTGTTCACTTGAATGCAATATTATCACTCAATAAATGATTGTCCATGCAGTGCTTTATCTTTAGAAAAAGTATAATTACCTGCATTATCCAGACACTACTAAATGCTACACATTATTTTACAAATATGTACGTATGACATATCACAAATGCCTTGGATTATGTTTTGAAATGACATTTGACCCCAAATGGACATGATCCTCAAAACTACAGTGCCCCCCCACCGATACAGGACAACACATCACAATATAGAGGGGTATCACTTTAGATAAAACAGGCCTATAGGCTTTATCAAGGATTCACCATATTACAGAAACAACAAACCACATGTTAAAAAAACCCATAATTTTATAAAAGCCACAGTTAGAGTACTGGTCTCCCGGCTACATCCCAGCCTCGAATATCAAATATTTTCAGCCCCCGACCCAAAGAGCCCCCAAGCGATGTATCGACAAGTGAAAAAAAATACAGTGCCAACTGCAAAGCAAGGACTCTAGAGAGCCAGCTGAAAGATTCAACGAGATTCAAAATATACTCCCAACTGAAATCAACTCCAATGGGAACCATACTCTCACTACAGGAGAAAGTACCCGGTATGAAGACCCAAATACTGGGATCGGAGAGACAAGGCCATCCATAGAACTGGATACAAGGATAACTAACCAGAGAGAGCTATCTGATCATAAAAAGATGAATCAGAAAATAGAGCATCTACAACCCGCTCACAACATGCAAACCTTTTCAGCTGGGAAAGAATCGCACTCAGCTAATCTATCACTCTCCGACGAAGACTCCGAATCAGAAATATATGAAACAGGGATGTCTATTTCAAGCGACTCAAGTAAACTAAGTGAGTCAAGCGAATCAAGTCCTGATGCGCAAAAGGGCTCAGAACCTCTAGAGATCTCTGGCTCCAGTGACTCAAGATTACACACCAAAAACAACGTCAGGGGGAAAAAAAGGAGCGGGGGTGGGAAAAAAAGGATGAAACATAAAAGGGGGGAAAAAATCTGATGAATGAAGAGACCACAGACCCCAGTAACAACACCAACTGTGGCAAAAGCAGATCTAATCCTACCCGAAAAAGCTCAATGATTAAATCACCGGGCAAAACTTCATATCAAAAAACAACTGAGCCCTCATTGAGCGAGGTGCTAAGCTCAATAAAGAATCTCCACGAGGATGTGAAGAAAAATAGCCTAAAGAATTGCATGGCTATTGAAAAACTACAAGGCGCAGTGAAAAAAGTAGGCAGTTTTTGCTCTGAAATATCCGAGAGAATGGTCATGGTTGAAACTTGCACCGAGAACCTCGAAACTGATGTCATGAAACTCCAAAAAAACAAAAAAGAACAAGATGGAATAATAAAGGACCTCATGGCCAAAGTGGAAGATCATGAAAACAGATCTAGAAGGAACAATTTAAGATTCCTTGGAATTCCAGAACAATTTGAGGGAGACGATGGTAGAGGAGCAATGATTAACATTCTTAAACCATCATTTCCGGAACTGGAAGCCTGGGATATGGAAAGGGAGATACAGCGGGCCCATCGCTTTCCCCTAACCCTTTCAAAACACTCTAACAAGCAAAATCAATATCCCAAGGCTATGTTGGTCTACTTTGGCAACTTTCTCCTCTGTGAAGCAATTTATGATCTTGCAAGACCTACCACATAAAGAGAACATAAGGGGTTAAAAACTTTTGCGAGACCGGATTTCGCTCACTCGACTGTAGAGCGCAGATGGAACATGCGCCAACTATTTGGACCCTTTGAAGAACTCGGAGCAAAAGTATTTTTGAAAAATCCGGCACGCTTGAAAATTATATTCAAGGGTTCAACAAGAAGCTTTAATTGCGAAGTGCAAGCGGAGGATTATGTACGAGAAATTACAGAGACTAGTTCACGAAATTCAGGGAAATAATGTAAATCATATACAAGGACATGTAGAAAGAATTGATAAGCTGAATTATCTATTCTACTGTATATTCATAAGCATAGTTTGGGGTAGCACTGAAAATTAGTAGAATGGTTGAACAGGCTGGAAAACAAATCTATTTTATAATAGGAAATGTGAAACGCTATTATATTAGCTAGACTTTAGTTTATTTGAGATTTGATAAGTATGTAAAATACATTATTAAACCAGCCCAGCCCGCTGGGCTCGCTTACACAGATGTCACACCCCTGGTCCCGACAAGGCCAGGTAACCTTAAAGGTGGTGGTGGGTGGGGGGAGGGACAGAGAGGGGGGGTGGTTGGGCAGTTCGGGCAGCTATTAGATAAACTACTTAGGGAATTGAAAGAAAAAGCATCATATTATCGACACAAAAAAATGGACTGATAGATGGGTATGCTAAAAATATTGTCATTAAATATTTGTGGTTTAAATGATATCAAGAAGAGACAAATGGTGGCAGTAGGCCTACAGACCATCGGTGCTAACATTGTATGTATGCAGGAAACCCATATTGAAGGGTCACAATCACACATATTAAGTTCACTAGGATACAATCTGATTGGTGCAACTACACAGGGTATACCGGCTAGAGGGGTAGCACTTCTAGCCAAAGGAAGAGGGTTTAATTTTAACAGAATTAAATCTGATAAATTAGGCAGGTGGGTGATTGCAGAAGTTCACACAGGACAATCTTCATCAATGACCATCTGCTCAATTTATGGGAATAATAGCGATGACCCCTTGGTAATTAATAATGTCTCCAATGAACTCACTAATTGGCCGCTACCTGTTATAATCTGTGGGGATCGTAATATAAATCTTCCATATGACTGGTCAATAAAAGAAGACTGGCATTACCACGGACGCAAATCAAAGGTCTTTAAGGCAATCGAGGAACTATGTATTACCCACGGGTTAGTGGATGTGTGGCAGACCTCGAATAGTAACCCCAATGATCCAGGGTACACATTCAATTCAAATCCGCATCATACACATGCCAGGCTAGATTACCTTTTAATCTCTAGCTCAATGAAAACCTTCTCCAAATTAGAAAAGCTACCCCGTATTATGTCGGATCATAATCCTTTGCTACTTACAGTCGAGACAACATCTCTGACACAGACACCACAAGTTTGGACATTTGAGAGATCTCTGCTCCTTGAGAACGAATATTGCAATCACATGAGAAGCTGGATATCTAACTTCTTAGCGGTTAATACCGGGAGCACAACGGTAGATTTCGTTTGGGATGCCCTAAAAGCAGGAATTAGGGGAGAAACTATATAATATTCACTCAGGACCAACAAGTGTGCAAGAGACTCATTGAGATTGTTACAAGAAACCTTAAAGGGTGTGGAGGAAGATCTTATAAGGGTAACAAAAAGTTCTTATACCACAGAAGAGATAACTAATGCTCAAACTCAGGTTGCAATAGCCAAAGCAGCAATCACAAATGTATATACCATCAAAGCAGTTAAAAAAGCTACTGTTCACCGTGAAAAAATATATGAGGTTAGTGAATCAGTTGGTCAGCAATTAGCCATCCGGATGAGACAGCAGACCACACAAAATGTAATACAGGAAATCCAAGACCCCATAGGTGGCAGCGTATCCGACTCAGATAAGATTAGAGAAGCATTTTGGCGCTTTTATAGTGCTCTATATACAGAAGAGGGAGAAATAGATCAAGAGAAAATTACGGAATATTTAGATATAGATACCTGTGACAAATTTAATACAGAAGATCAGGAGAGCTTGGAAAAGGCCCCCGACATAGAGGAAATAGTAAAAACAGTAAAAGATCTCTCTCGTGGGAAGGCAACTGGACTAGATGCGATTCCTCTTGAATTTTATATAGTATTCCTGGATCAGCTACAGGAAATATTGTTGAACCTATGCCTACATTTATTTAGAGGAGGGCAACCCCCCAACTCATGGTCAAGGGCAAAAATTGTTATATTCCCCAAGAAAAATAAACCCCCGGACCAGTTGGCCTCTTATCGTCTCATTATGTTAAGAAACGCAGATTCCAAAATTTACCCTAAACTGCTTGCTAATCGTATCTCATTAATTATCCATAAAGTTATATCTAAATTTCAACATGGCTTTATCCCCGGGAGAGACACTACTAATCACACACGGAGGGTAATCAGTTTATTCGACCATACCCAGGTGACAGCAGACCCGATGGCGTTAATACTACTCGACGCCGAGAAAGCTTTTGACAGGGTCTCCTGTTCATTCCTCTGGCAGGCTATGTCCCAGGTCTGATTCAAGCAGGTTTTCATACAGGCAATCCAAAAACTCTACATTAATCTTCGGGCTATGGTGATGGTCAACAGCTGCATTTCTAAAGAACTAAAAATTTCGAGAGGAACTAGGCAGGGATGTCCCTGTTACCCGCTGCTGTTCGCTATTTATATTGACCGGTTTATCAGGAGATTGGAATGCAATAGGAATATAACCTCTATCTCGAGACATAGATACTCAACAAAAACTCTTGCATATGCCGATGATATCGCCATTGTCACTGCTAATCCAAACTTGGCTATGCCTATCATTGAGCTGGAGGCTGTAAGATTTGGGAAAATTTCAGGGTATGCTCTGAACCAAGGGAAAACCCAAATAATTATCAATAACAAATGTGATATGATAGATCCACGCATAACAGGATCAGCTACTTTTCTAGGGGTTACGATTACATCTGAATTAGAGAACCTAGTCGACCTGAACCTAAAACCTGCACTAAATAAAATGAGAACAGATCTCCGCCGTATCAATAATTTACATCTCTCTTTGATCGGACGGGTGTATGCATTAAAAATGGTTTACTTTCCAAAACTCTTGTACATATTTAGAGCCATTAATCTGGAAATTTCAGACCAGTGGTTTAAAAGAATGGAGCATATTTTCACGAACTTTGTCTGGTCATACACACAGCCCCGCCGCGCCTATAAACTGCTGACACTTCCCAAAGAAAGAGGAGGATTAGCCCTTCCAAATCTTAGGGTATATTATTGGGCAACAGTCTTGTTATACAATCATGAGCTTTTTTATCTGGACGGGACAGGGACAGCTGTGGATAATGATGCCCCTTCAATCCATCAAATAATACTAGGCGATAGAAGCACTGGCTATCTTTGGAGATATCTCTTCGATAGTTACCATAAAAAAGTGAGATTAAAAACACTCAAAGGTGCATTTAAGGTTTGGAAATCTGTGAGGAAAATGATAGGTTTGGGACGGTTATCTTTGTATACACCCATACAAAGTAATCCCTCCCTACCAGAAATATTTAAAGACTCCCACATTAATAGGTGGATCACAGCCGGAATCACTCAAATAGGATGTTTTTTTTTCCTCAGAGGGGCTATATTCTTTTGAATATTTGAAAGACAAATATCACTTGGAATGGAGAGACTTCTTAAAATATCTCCAAATAAGAGATTTTCTGTCACGACGTTTAAGGGGAGAGGGCACCCTGATTAAAAACCCCATAGCTGAGATTCTCAGCCACTCTCAGGAAAAATTCCGGATCGGGGGGTTATATCAGTTATTATTGATGCATTTTATGGATGATATGCAGAAAATCACTCAGAAATGGCAAAGTAAAATCACAATCTCCACAGAAGAATTTGATTATGTATATGGGCTATCGCAAACTGTACTTATGTCAACGTAACTACAAACACAATTTTATAAAATATGTTTCTTTATGTATTATACTCCCGACAGAATCTCCAAATGGGGCAGTGGGAGAGGCACATGGTGCTTTCAGATGTAAGTTTCAAAATGCGGACTGTATACACATTTTTTCATCCTGTCCCTCTTTAACTCCTCTCAAGTCAAAAATTGAACATGTCCTCTCATTGATTCTCAAAATAGTGGTCACCCTACCTGATCAAACAGTTGTCCTGGGCGTAACAAATCACACCAACCAGAATATCGGTCATGAATTGATTTTTATCTCGATGGCCGTATTAAGAATTTGCATAGCATCCGCCTGACTAGATCCTATGGCCCCCTCATATCAACAGTGGTTTTCAAGACTGTTAGCAATCTTTAACCTAGAAATGGCAATATATAAAACTAAAGGTAGGAAGCGTAGGATGAAAGGGTTAAAAATCTGGTCACCTTTAATAGAATGATCTGAATCCCAGTGACATATATAATAACAATCTGGCTGTAATGATTTAGCTGTCACGTGTACCTATCTAACCTGATGTTCATTTGTATTTAAATGATTATCTGATAATTCATTTATTTACCTTTTTCTTTTATTATATATATGCTTTATGGCTTCCTTTTGTTCCACATATAACCTGCCCGACCGGAGGGGGGGGGGTGGGGGCGGGGGGAGGGGGGAGGGTGTGTTGTATTGTCTTTTTTGTTTATAAAATCTAATAAAGATATTTAAAAAAAACACCATAATTTTGGGTATAAATGCAATAACTAATAATAACCATATATAAATGCAATTATTGTTTGCAATAAATAATAGCAAATGCTCGGTAATCACAGTCCATATTATTATATCAATCAAACAATTCAAAATCAACAGAGTATGTGTCGATGTGCTTTTTATACGCTTTGAGGTCACTTAAAATGTAATCATAATATCCACCCCTAGAAAGCACTACTTTCATGCCACATAAAAAGCAATCATAACACTAGCCTCAGAAACCAGTGCCCACCATAAATCTGTTTATTTTCATGTCACATGAAATGCAGCCCTAGAACTAGCTCCTAGAGAATGCTGCACTCCCATCTATTGCTTTGCTCAAAAGCCACCACTTGAGGAATGCTTTGAAAAATATGTGAAAATGCAAGGGGGAATATAATCGTTGATGCCACAAAGTTCGGGTCAGTTCTGAAGGTTACTTCTGGAGGGTCTACATCTGGAGCCACCACAAAATTTGAAAAACATACAGATTAGTTCTGCAGGGCATTAAGGGACGCCCTGCCAGGAATGAGTGGATATTTTAGCAGTTGTTCTAGGAGAGCACATGTCTTTTCTATTGTTGTTTTTCTCTTACCTTTGTATTTAGGGACATGATCCATAGGATGTACATATATGGACTTCCAACCTGTGAATATATGAACTGGACTCACCTTTTCCACCCCAGTTTCATACCACATGGAACTTTGTAGACCTAAAGGAAGCACAACTGACTGCAAGGCAGATTTCCGCCTATATGTATAATAAAGTGTACTACAGACAAACAGCCAATTGCTAACCTTACAGAGTTCCCCATGCACCAAGCTAGCTGTTTGCAGTTAAAGGGCAGCACACGACAATATTCTCATACTAGCAGCCTGCACACATGTGCAAACACTATTGTGTACATGTTCATGTGTAACCAGCCAAATGCCCTTTACACTTAGCTAAACTGTATTGCAGTAGCCTTTTCTTAAAAGGCGGAACCTGGAGGTAAACACGCAGAGTCCATATGCTATGTGATTACAATGGATGAGACTCACTCAGCGTAAAAAGTCCAAACCAGGGTGATCAAAAAAGCAAAAAAACTGGGCGTAAACGGGTGGCATCCGTTTTTCATCACATTTATAAAAGGTAATGGTCTGTGTTCCTGATGGTGGTGGATTGGACAGATTCTACGACTGTATGCAAATTAAAGGCTACTTCGTTCAGCAAAGAGAGATACTGTTTATATTCTTAATGCTGTATTATTTTCTGTGTAAAGCATAGTAAAACATATTCATCAGAATTGGGTCAAATTCCAATATTATCATGTGATGTGTTTCTATGTACCTATTGGTTGTGTTATGTATCTTTCTTTGTCACACCACAGTGACTGCATAGTTTCTCAGTCTAAAAAAATATAGAAGTTCATCATTTTGGAGGAAGTCAGGACTTCACTCTGATTCCCTTGGAGGCTGACCTCTTGTAAAAAGTCCTATTGCTTTACACTAACAATTATTTATGGTCTTTTACTGGCTCTCTGAGCAGACTCCATGCTGGTCCTTTACCACTCTACACTTAGAATACAATCCAGTCACTCCCCTAATTGCTGAGTAGTCCATCTGACAGATGCTTCTAAATTCCCATTTTACTTGTGCTAAACCGTATTCGGTGCTTACATTCGATTACTTTGGAGCAGAAGGTGTCCAACCTTGTCTGTAGTGAGAGCTAGGCCTGCTTAAGGAAAGTCCTCTTTAGCTACTAGTAAGTAAGTAAGAAACCTGATATTTGTAAAGCGCAAAGTGATCACCCCTAAGGGTCTTAAGGCGCTGCGAGCCTAGAAAATTTTATATCTGAAAAATAGTGATTGCCTAGGTTAACATTACATCTTGACCACCAAAGCAGTATTATTATGAGTGACCATCTAAGTATTTCAGACGAGGTTAGTGGCAGAAATTCAAGGAAAAAGAATACCAGTTTTAAATGTGATCACCTGACTAATGCAATAAAAAACAGAGCATCATGTACCTCAGGGACAAACATCATAATCACAGCAATAAGTATCTACAACTTAACATGAACTATTCAACTATCAACTTTAAATGTTTTTTTTCTTCCTCAAAATAAATACAGATTTATATCTAGTTGTGGGCAAGTAAGATCAATTTTCCAGGTATAAACCTTTTCTAAAAAACATATTTGCCTTCAAAATATCAGTTTCCACTTTTATAAAAAAACAAGTTCCCAAATAGCTTTTCATTTGTATTGAGTACTCACCTGTAAAAATGTGTCAGTGACAGATTCTACTTCAAATACCCAGGTATCATAATTGTAGAATGCACACAATAAGATTAAGAATGCCTGCAATATGCCATTGACGCCCACAATTATACCAGGGCTACCATTGTGACAAGGCTGGACACCATAACAGCCAGTATGCAAAAGTACCCCAAGGTTTGTCGCTCAGCCCCACCCTCTTCAACATCTATATGGCCCCGCTCGCCACCATCGTCAGACAGCACAGACTCAGCATAGTATTCTGCGCCGACGACACCCAACTCATCCTCTCCCTCACCAAGGACCCTGTAACAATCAGAATCAACTTCCAGGAAGGAATGAAGGACATTGCATCCTGGATGAGCTGAAGCTGCCTGAAGGTCAACTCGGAATAGACAAAGGTCCTCGTCCTCAGACCCTCCCCCTTTGCATGGGACAAAACCTGGTGGCCCACTGCACTCTGCAGCCCTCCCACCCCAACAGATCACACCCGAAACCTCTGCATTGTACTCGACTCCTCCCTCTCCATGACCCGCCAGGTCAACGCCGTCCCCTCCAGCTGCTACAACACCCTGAGCATCCTCCGAAAAACCATCAAATGGATCTCCCTAAATCAAGAAAGACCGTCATGTATGAATTCATAACCAGCAGAGTGGACTATGGAAACGTCCTCGGCGTTGGGATCAACAAGTTCATGCTCCGCAAACTCCAGACCATACAGAACACCGCTGCCAGACTCGTCCTTGGCACCCCTCGATGTGAA
The DNA here is from genome assembly GCF_964263255.1 of Lissotriton vulgaris. Lineage (NCBI taxonomy): Eukaryota > Metazoa > Chordata > Amphibia > Caudata > Salamandridae > Lissotriton > Lissotriton vulgaris. The sequence goes on from NC_141688.1 coordinate 275,288,571, forward strand.
CACATCACCAAAGACACTGCGGAACCTCAACTGGCTCCTCGTCGAGAAGCGAATAACCTTCAAGATACTCACCCATGCCTACAAGTGCCTCCATTACCTTGACCACAGAATCACATTCCACGTACCCAAGAGAAACCTCCGATCCGCCGGCCTCGCCCTCGCCGAAACCCAGCGCATCCGCAGAGCCAGAACAGGAGCAAGAGTCTTCTCCTACATCGCAGCCAAGACCTGGAACGAGCTCCCGATCAACATCAGATACACCCCATCCCTGAACATCTTCAGGAAGACACTCAAGACCTGGCTCTTTGACTGAGTGGAGCTGCTTCCCCCCCACCCCCCAGCGCCTTGAGACCCTCACGGGTGAGTAGCATGCTTACAATTCCCTGATTGATTGATTGATTGATTGATTGATTGATTGATATGCCCACCATACATCAGTTATGACCATTATTATGTAAGGGATGGTTAAATGTAGGCCAGTCATGCTCTTAATATTATATGACATTGCCAGTATGGCCAACATATACCATGAATGCCCAGAATAGTCAAGGATGATCATTATTATTCCAATGGCACAAATATGCCATCAAGGGACACAATTCTGACAGAGATGGAGCAGTTATGATAGCTTCCAGGGAGCAAAACTGTTTCAGGGAGCACCACCATATACAGGAGCACAGACACACATGTGTACACACTTACATACATACACAGATGAATGCACATGAAACAACTGTCTGATCTCTTGATCCATGCACTGCTCTACTCAAGGTGCTGATTATACACCCGACAAGCACATTTTTCGTCTGGTATCCACAGTTCCACACTTCAGTAGGTCAGCACTAATTACTGTGGAGCCTGATGCAGGAATTCCTATTTCCAGGAGCGGCCTATGCTGGTAAGAGCAGTGGGGCGGTAGGACTGGAGGGGCAGGGTTAAAGGGTGATTTGACAGGTAAAATTAAATAAATAATGAATTTTCTCGTGTCGACGTCCATTGAAATCCCTCCTCACCCGGCCATATGCGCCACCACTCTTACCTGCACAGGCCGAAGATGCTTATTTCATTGCCCAATGTTCACACACATTATATATATAATGGAGCAGGGTCTAGAACATAGCCAATCTCCTTTTGACTTAGCAAGATTGAGAGCGCAGACAGATGGCTGGTGGAAAACTTACAGACGGACCATTTGTCTCTTTTATTGTTATGGTGCCCTGCCTTTGGTTTTGTATGGCTGTCAGTCACTCTAAAGGTCTTGAGATGAGCAGGGTGGCCTTGTTTAATATTCAAGGAATCTCTGAATGAGGTGCCTCCAAGAGCTACTTCAATGGTGCTGGTGAACTTCTTGTTTGAAAACACTGGTTTGGAGATTTCATTTCACTGCTAAATGATATACAAAATTAGGAGCATTTTGAGGAACCAAATGTTTTTGTCATCTGTATTGAGCCTTAATTTAAAATGAACCTTAATAGTTTCTACCTTGAAATATTGCCCATGTATGGATTCCAGGCTGGAGTTTCGGTTACTTGTAAGCAGTGTGAGGATCCAACTCACCGACTCAAAAGGAGGCGATAGTAATGAGGGTCTAAGTATTGGTGTTGGATTGGTGTTGGATTGGTATTGGATTGGTATTGTTCACATTCAGTCTTGCCACAGCAGACAATTAAAAGCTGTGTGTAGAAGGGAAATGAAAACTGCAGGTGCCTTAACTTTTATGGCCGGACCTGCTTATTATGTTTTATTGATGGTACAGATCTACATTGGCTATGAGTGGAGAACATTAGGAGCCACAACTGGTGCTTTGTAAATTGCTCTGATACCCGATTCGGGTCAAGTGTGCGCTATATAAAACTCTGTAAAAAAAAGAAAACATTTTTGCTATCACCTCTTCTCTTATTCACTACTTTTGGAGGCCAGATTTTATCATAAAGGAATTCAGTTTGGAGCACCTTGCTACCATATCTCAGGCAGGAACCATCACTAGACTGATTCAAAACATCTTTAAAACATAGCTTCCCTCTTACATTATCAAGCTTCTCTACAAAAAAGTGCTGAAAGCAAATAGAATGGCCAGCACTGAGAGACATCGGTATTTTTAGTGTCTGTCCTCATGAGCCTCAGTGCCTGCAAGGAGGTGCTGCAAAGGAAGGCATATTTTGATCTATGATCAGTTTCCTCACAAAAGCATGGACTCAAGAGTGGTATCACCTCTGCCTCAGGATGATATTGCTCGAGGATCAGCAGCTACTAAAGGTCTGCCAAGGACCTGAATCTGGTGGGTGGGTAAATATCATGGTGGTTCAAGCTAGTCTGGGTGGAACTTTATCAATATCCTACTGGGATATTGATATAGTGGAGAAGTGTGGCTCAATGATTAGAGCGGCAGACCCTGATGCAGAGGTCTAGCCCAGGACCAGGGTCCAATGCCCCGCCTCGGCGGGTCTTGTAGTGCGCTATACAAGTATCAATTTACAATTTACTGTCCTAAATGCAAAGTGCAGATTCTAGGAAAATCCTGTGTTATAATGGAGACCAGTGTGCAAAATACATTATATGCTGTACTGATATTAAGAATGATATATTGACCATTGGCTCTATTTGGCATAATTGACTCCATTTTCTGTGCAGACTCCATCTTGTTTAACAGACTCCATTTATTTGCTCACACGTAGCTGCAAAGTCATAAGGGCATGCTTTCGCTCTTCACTTGATTTTTGCTCTTCACCAATCAGAGTGAACTGGAACATGTTGTGTGGGATGTGTGCTTGGTACCTTTCAGGTAATGTGCGGAATGTACAACAAAGTCTTGGAGTCAAAATAAAGGAGCCTGGCCAGCTTCTGTCTTGACCTTGACACAGACCAGTACAGCCAGCTCGGTTTTCACACCAGAAGAAAGGGGACAAAGTTTCTCGAACCTTCACCTCACATTGAGTAAAGTTATTCAAAGCTGAAAGTCTTCGGGCAGGTAGGGACTCACTAACAGAGTAAACGTACTGCTGAGAGACAAACGGAACTTGGGTCCCGATCTTACCCCTTCCTCGGCTGTCAAAGGGCACCTCCAGCTTGAGTTGACAAGGATGTTGCATGATCAATTGGTGAGGTGTTCCTTACTTTGTGTAGATAATTTAAAAGTTTCTTTGCTCTTTGCTACATGTATATGTGCTACATTTTATTCTGGTTTTGCACTTGAATTACTTCATGTTGAAGATAAGGATGGTGCACCAAAATTAGAAGTCCAAAGATTTGCAGTAATGTGAAATAATCCTTTATTAGTTCAATCTTTGAAAGGCCTCAGCCAAAGCGTTTCGTTCCTTGCGGAACTTCATCAGGGCTGAAAAAGCACAAGATAAAAAACAACACTAAGTACACAGACATACAGCACATAGATATACATATATATATATATATATATACAATAACTACATTCAAAAGATGATACAATACATCATGAATCATCCTTATCTTCAACATACTGGTATCCGTCACAACAGTGGAGCCTCCGTGTGGCTAGCTGCGGATGTTTTGTGCACAAACTTAATACTGATAAACCAATTCAAGAGACTGAAGTGCTTAACCGTGGTCAGCCACATTTTCTGTGTTTTGCAATTGATTTACTTGATATTTGGGAGTCTGCATTAACTGATATATTTTGCCTTCCTTTCTAACATATTGGATTATGATGTATCACTGTAAATGCACCTGAATTTGTTTTCTTGCCTTGCCTTAATAGAGTGCTGGTTCTTGTTTTATCGCCTCGTCTTTTGGGAGTGCTGTTTATTGTGTGTTGTTTAGAGGTGCAGTAGCGCATTTGTCTCCTCTTGGGAGTGCAGCGTCCAGGTGTGTCCTATTGTGTCAAATTACAAGCACTACATTTTTGGCGTCACTTGTCAGAATACGACAATAAAAGGGGAAAGAAAAATATTTTCCAGAAAACCAAAGGCAGATTCCCATATACCAATTGAAATACCTGCATGGGAGGCTGTCCGATATGGTATGCTTGCCCATGAGTGGGCTCATTGAGCTCAGCTGAGTGATAATTGGAAGGTGTGTTTATCTGACGCTGAGCCAGCACAAGTGGTTGCGTGTTTGCAAAAAGTGCCTGTCGAGAAATAAAAAGAGCTTAGCAGGTTGGGCGAAGAGGCCGGATCCTCTTGTCCGCTTATCGCAAAATGCATGAAAATTTTGTTCAGCTGCAGCACTAACATAAAAAAATAGAAAAACTGTTTGTTGAAGCCAAAAATACCTCTATGGTGTTAACTTGTCAGAATATGTTATTACAAGATAATTTGGAAACTTGCCAGATAGTTGCGGAAAAGGTTGCCGTACAAATCGCACAATACAAGTACAAGAAAAGGAGGGCAAGGGTTAACAAGAGAAAAGTACGTTTAGCTATTGCAAAGGTAGGAATTGACTTGGACCCTGAAACATAGGATGGAAATTGTTGGGATTCTTCAGAGTTTTCAGACTGTAGAAGAGAGTGTGACCAAGCCGGTAGTCAGGGTGAGTCGTAAGAAAGCATAGTGGTTCAGGAGCAGCCCGTACATCGTAGGAAAATACAGAGTAGTCCAACTTTTCCACAGGGGGTTGCAATTGATTCTATGGAGGATTTTACTCAGCAGGAAATTAATAACATTTTGGACATATTCTGACAAAGACCTGAAGAATCTCTGCTTACATGGATGCTGCGGTTGTTTGATATGGGCGCCTCTCGGGTAGTGTTGGATCACGGAGTTGCAATGTAATTCTGCACACTCAGTACTGATCCCACAGTGCAGGAGCAGTTTAGGAATTACGGGGGCAATAATCAAACTAACCTGTTACAATTGGCAGTGGTTGGATGCAATCAGAAATACCCGACAGAGTCAGACTGGCCTGTGAATGATAAACCCTGGTATACATTGAGAGATGCTATACAGAGGCTTGAGGAGGAAGTGATGAAAATTGCTATTTATCCGGATAATGCACATAAGTTGATGGATTGACTTTTAACTGTGTAAGTGCGAAACAAAATAATCTGTTTGGCTCTCCCTACTTACAAACAGGTGATGATGACTTAGCTAATTAATCAGACTGGTAATACTTTGGCGCAGGTGATTGAGGCAGTCCGTGAGTTGGGAGAGCTGTGGACTGGATAAAGACTGAAAGAGCATCCAGGTCTGAGACTAGTACATACAATAACAGGATGTCTAGAAGAGACATGATTTTTGGCTCTGTTGAATGATGGGGTGAAGAAAGAGCAGATAGATGGAATAGAGACTAAAAGTATGTGGTAGATGTATTGGAAAAGAGGGTTGGACTAAAAGGAAGGAAGCAGGAGAGTGAATAAACACAATAAAATGTGAAGAAAGCCAGAGGTGGATGAGGAGGAAAAGGAGGACGAGAGAGCTGCTCATTTGAGTTCAAAGAATGGGAGAGATTCAGAGAGTGATTGGCTCAGTGAGAACCAGTGGGGGATGAGTTCCCCCGAGAGTATGACAGGTTATACCCGGATTTGACCTGGGCAAAGGTTGACAGATCTAAAGCAGATTAGGAAATAGGTCAAGCTCTGGTACAGAGATGGGCGCGCAAAGATAGTAGACCTTATGTTGACATAGATATTCATTGGAAACATCGTAATGTTCAGATGGCCCGAGTCTTAGTACTTACCGCTGTGGAGGCTACTTTGATATATGGAAATCCCAAAAAGTTTAAAGGACAGTATTTCACAATCACATGCTTAGGCGGAAAATAGACACAAGCAGTGCAGACAGAGGACCAAATGAAAATAAGGAGAATACCAAAAAGAGAGTACACTGTATTGATCGTACCCCTCTCTGTATATATTATTGGAAATGATATCTTGAAGGGAATGAATCTGCATTTGGAAGATGGGTACTATCAATTTGGATCGAAAAGGTACATTTCCGTTGGCGCCGTTCGAGTGCCCCAGGCTTCTAAAGTAATTCATTTTATTACAGTACAGAAATCCAGGAATCCATGAGATCAGTGCAACCATACAGGACTTGATAGAGGCAGGGCTGGTGACTCCAATCACTACCGCCTGGAATAACCCTGTGTGGCCTGTGCGCAAAAGTAGTGTAGTCACTGTTCACTTGAATGCAATATTATCACTCAATAAATGATTGTCCATGCAGTGCTTTATCTTTAGAAAAAGTATAATTACCTGCATTATCCAGACACTACTAAATGCTGCACATTATTTTACAAATATGTATGTATGACATATCACAAATGCCTTGGATTATGTTTTGAAATGACATTTGACCCCAAATGGACATGATCCTCAAAACTACAGTGCCCCCCACCGATACAGGACAACACATCACAATATAGAGGGGTATCACTTTAGATAAAACAGGCCTATAGGCTTTATCAAGGATTCACCATATTACAGAAACAACAAACCACATGTTAAAAAAAAACATAATTTTATAAAAGCCACAGTTAGAGTACTGGTCTCCCGGCTACATCCCAGCCTCGAATATCGAATATTTTCAGCCCCCGACCCAAAGAGCCCCCAAGCGATGTATCGACAAGTGAAAAAAAATACAGTGCCAACTGCAAAGCAAGGACTCTAGAGAGCCAGCTGAAAGCTGCAACGAGATTCAAAATATACTCCCAACTGAAATCAACTCCAATGGGAACCATACTCTCACTACAGGAGAAAGTACCCGGTATGAAGACCCAAATACTGGGATCGGAGAGACAAGGCCATCCATAGAACTGGAAACAAGGATAACTAACCAGAGAGAGCTATCTGATCATAAAAAGATGAATCAGAAAATAGAGCATCTACAACCCGCTCACAACATGCAAACCTTTTCAGCTGGGAAAGAATCGCACTCAGCTAATCTATCACTCTCCGACGAAGACTCCGAATCAGAAATATATGAAACAGGGATGTCTATTTCAAGCGACTCAAGTAAACTAAGTGAGTCGAGCGAATCAAGTCCTGATGCGCAAAAGGGCTCAGAACCTCTAGAGATCTCTGGCTCCAGTGACTCAAGATTACACACCAAAAACAACGTCAGGGGGAAAAAAAGGAGCGGGGGCGGGAAAAAAAGGATGAAACATAAAAGGGGGGAAAAAATCTGATGAATGAAGAGACCACAGACCCCAGTAACAACACCAACTGTGGCAAAAGCAGATCTAATCCTACCCGAAAAAGCTCAATGATTAAATCACCGGGCGAAACTTCATATCAAAAAACAACTGAGCCCTCTTTGAGCGAGGTGCTAAGCTCAATAAAGAATCTCCACGAGGATGTGAAGAAAAATAGCCTAAAGAATTGCATGGCTATTGAAAAACTACAAAGCGCAGTGAAAAAAGTAGGCAGCATTTGCTCTGAAATGTCCGAGAGAATGGTCATGGTTGAAACTTGCACGAGAACCTCGAAACTGATGTCATGAAACTCCAAAAAAACAAAAAAGAACAAGATGGCCAAAGTGGAAGATCATGAAAACAGATCTAGAAGGAACAATTTAAGATTCCTTGGAATTCCAGAACAATTTGAGGGAGACGATGGTAGAGGAGCAATGATTAACATTCTTAAACCATCATTTCCGGAACTGGAAGCCTGGGATATGGAAAGGGAGATACAGCGGGCCCATTGCTTTCCCCTAACCCTTTCAAAACACTCTAACAAGCAAAATCAATATCCCAAGGCTATGTTGGTCTACTTTGGCAACTTTCTCCTCTGTGAAGCAATTTATGATCTTGCAAGACCTACCACATAAAGAGAACATAAGGGGTTAAAAACTTTTGCGAGACCGGATTTCGCTCACTCGACTGTAGAGCGCAGATGGAAAATGCGCCAACTATTTGGACCCTTTGAAGAACTCGGAGCAAAAGCATTTTTGCAAAATCCGGCACGCTTGAAAATTATATTCAAGGGTTCAACAAGAAGCTTTAATTGCGAAGTGCAAGCGGAGGATTATGTACGAGAAATTACAGAGACTAGTTCACGAAATTCAGGGAAATAATGTAAATCATATACAAGGACATGTAGAAAGAATTGATAAGCTGAATTATCTATTCTACTGTATATTCATAAGCATAGTTTGGGGTAGCACTGAAAATTAGTAGAATGGTTGAACAGGCTGGAAAACAAATCTATTTTATAATAGGAAATGTGAAACGCTATTATATTAGCTAGACTTTAGTTTATTTGAGATTTGATAAGTATGTAAAATACATTAATAAACCAGCCCAGCCCGCTGGGCTCGCTTACACAGATGTCACACCCCTGGTCCCGACAAGGCCAGGTAACCTTAAAGGTGGTGGTGGGTGGGGGGAGGGACAGAGAGGGGGGGTGGTTGGGCAGTTCGGGCAGCTATTAGATAAACTACTTAGGGAATTGAAAGAAAAAGCATCATATTATCGACACAAAAAAATGGACTGATAGATGGGTATGCTAAAAATATTGTCATTAAATATTTGTGGTTTAAATGATATCAAGAAGAGACAAATGGTGGCAGTAGGCCTACAGACCATCGGTGCTAACATTGTATGTATGCAGGAAACCCATATTGAAGGGTCACAATCACACATATTAAGTTCACTAGGATACAATCTGATTGGTGCAACTACACAGGGTATATCGGCTAGAGGGGTAGCACTTCTAGCCAAAGGAAGAGGGTTTAATTTTAACAGAATTAAATCTGATAAATTAGGCAGGTGGGTGATTGCAGAAGTTCACACAGGACAATCTTCATCAATGACCATCTGCTCAATTTATGGGAATAATAGCGATGACCCCTTGGTAATTAATAATGTCTCCAATGAACTCACTAATTGGCCGCTACCTGTTATAATCTGTGGGGATCGTAATATAAATCTTCCATATGACTGGTCAATAAAAGATGACTGGCATTACTGTGGACGCAAATCAAAGGTCTTTAAGGCAATCGAGGAACTATGTATTACCCACGGGTTAGTGGATGTGTGGCAGACCTCGAATAGTAACCCCAATGATCCAGGGTACACATTCAATTCAAATCCGCATCATACACATGCCAGGCTAGATTACCTTTTAATCTCTAGCTCAATGAAAACCTTCTCCAAATTAGAAAAGCTACCCCATATTATGTCGGATCATAATCCTTTGCTACTTACAGTCGAGACAACATCTCTGACACAGACACCACAAGTTTGGACATTTGAGAGATCTCTGCTCCTTGAGAACGAATATTGCAATCACATGAGAAGCTGGATATCTAACTTCTTAGCGGTTAATACCGGGAGCACAACGGTAGATTTCGTTTGGGATGCCCTAAAAGCAGGAATTAGGGGAGAAACTATACAATATTCACTCAGGACCAACAAGTGTGCAAGAGACTCATTGAGATTGTTACAAGAAACCTTAAAGGGTGTGGAGGAAGATCTTATAAGGGTAACAAAAAGTTCTTATACCACAGAAGAGATAACTAATGCTCAAACTCAGGTTGCAATAGCCAAAGCAGCAATCACAAATGTATATACCATCAAAGCAGTTAAAAAAGCTACTGTTAACCGTGAAAAAATATATGAGGTTAGTGAATCAGTTGGTCAGCAATTAGCCATCTGGATGAGACAGCAGACCACACAAAATGTAATACAGGAAATCCAAGACCCCATAGGTGGCAGCGTATCCGACTCAGATAAGATTAGAGAAGCATTTTGGCGCTTTTATAGTGCTCTATATACAGAAGAGGGAGAAATAGATAAAGAGAAAATTACGGAATATTTAGATATAGATACCTGTGACAAATTTAATACAGAAGATCAGGAGAGCTTGGAAAAGGCCCCCGACATGGAGGAAATAGTAAAAACAGTAAAAGATCTCTCTCGTGGGAAGGCAACTGGACTAGATGCGATTCCTCTTGAATTTTATATAGTATTCCTGGATCAGCTACAGGAAATATTGTTGAACCTATGCCTACATTTATTTAGAGGAGGGCAACCCCCCAACTCATGGTCAAGGGCAAACATTGTTATATTCCCCAAGAAAAATAAACCCCCGGACCAGTTGGCCTCTTATCGTCTCATTATGTTAAGAAACGCAGATTCCAAAATTTACCCTAAACTGCTTGCTAATCGTATCTCATTAATTATCCATAAAGTTATATCTAAATTTCAACATGGCTTTATCCCCGGGAGAGACACTACTAATCACACACGGAGGGTAATCAGTTTATTCGACCATACCCAGGTGACAGCAGACCCGATGGCGTTAATACTACTCAACGCCGAGAAAGCTTTTGACAGGGTCTCCTGGTCATTCCTCTGGCAGGCTATGTCCCAGGTCTGATTCAAGCAGGTTTTCATACAGGCAATCCAAAAACTCTACATTAATCTTCGGGCTATGGTGATGGTCAACGGCTGCATTTCTAAAGAACTAAAAATTTCGAGAGGAACTAGGCAGGGATGTCCCTGTTCCCCGCTGCTGTTCGCTATTTATATTGACCGGTTTATCAGGAGATTGGAATGCAATAGGAATATAACCGCTATCTCGAGACATAGATACTCAACAAAAACTCTTGCATATGCCGATGATATCGCCATTGTCACTGCTAATCCAAACTTGGCTATGCCTATCATTGAGCTGGAGGCTGTAAGATTTGGGAAAATTTCAGGGTATGCTCTGAACCAAGGGAAAACCCAAATAATTATCAATAACAAATGTGATATGATAGATCCACGCATAACAGGATCAGCTACTTTTCTAGGGGTTACGATTACATCTGAATTAGAGAACCTAGTCGACCTGAACCTAAAACCCGCACTAAATAAAATGAGAACAGATCTCCGCTGTATCAATAATTTACATCTCTCTTTGATCGGACGGGTGTATGCATTAAAAATGGTTTACTTTCCAAAACTCTTGTACATATTTAGAGCCATTAATCTGGAAATTTCAGACCAGTGGTTTAAAAGAATGGAGCATATTTTCACGAACTTTGTCTGGTCATACACACAGCCCCGCCGCGCCTATAAACTGCTGACACTTCCCAAAGAAAGAGGAGGATTAGCCCTTCCAAATCTTAGGGTATATTATTGGGCAACAGTCTTGTTATACAATCATGAGCTTTTTTATCTGGACGGGACAGGGACAGCTGTGGATAATGATGCCCCTTCAATCCATCAAATAATACTAGGCGATAGAAGCACTGGCTATCTTTGGAGATATCTCTTCGATAGTTACCATAAAAAAGTGAGATTAAAAACACTCAAAGGTGCATTTAAGGTTTGGAAATCTGTGAGGAAAATGATAGGTTTGGGACGGTTATCTTTGTATACACCCATACAAAATAATCCCTCCCTACCAGAAATATTTAAAGACTCCCACATTAATAGGTGGATCACAGCCGGAATCACTCAAATAGGATGTTTTTTTTTCCTCAGAGGGGCTATATTCTTTTGAATTTTTGAAAGACAAATATCACTTGGAATGGAGAGACTTCTTAAAATATCTCCAAATAAGAGATTTTCTGTCACGACGTTTAAGGGGAGAGGGCACCCTGATTAAAAACCCCATAGCTGAGATTCTCAGCCACTCTCAGGAAAAATTCCGGATCGGGGGGTTATATCAGTTATTATTGATGCATTTTATGGATGATATGCAGAAAATCACTCAGAAATGGCAAAGTAAAATCACAATATCCACAGAAGAATTTGATTATGTATATGGGCTATCGCAAACTGTACTTATGTCAACGTAACTACAAACACAATTTTATAAAATATGTTTCTTTATGTATTATACTCCGGACAGAATCTCCAAATGGGGCAGTGGGAGAGGCACATGGTGCTTTCAGATGTAAGTTTCAAAATGCGGACTGTATACACATTTTTTCATCCTGTCCCTCTTTAACTCCTCTCAAGTCAAAAATTGAACATGTCCTCTCATTGATTCTCAAAATAGTGGTCACCCTACCTGATCAAACAGTTGTCCTGGGCCTAGCAAATCACACCAACCAGAATATCGGTCATGAATTGATTTTTATCTCGATGGCCGTATTAAGAATTTGCATAGCATCCGCCTGACTAGATCCTATGGCCCCCTCATATCAACAGTGGTTTTCAAGACTGTTAGCAATCTTTAACCTAGAAATGGCAATATATAAAACTAAAGGTAGGAAGCGTAGGATGAAACGGTTAAAAATCTGGTCACCTTTAATAGAATGATCTGAATCCCAGAGACATATATAATAACAATCTGGCTGTAATGATTTAGCTGTCACGTGTACCTATCTAACCTGATGTTCATTTGTATTTAAATGATTATCTGATAATTCATTTATTTACCTTTTTCTTTTATTATATATATGCTTTATGGCTTCCTTTTGTTCCACATATAACCTGCCCGACCGGAGGGGGGGTGGGGGTGGGGGAGGGGGGAGGGTGTGTTGTATTGTCTTTTTTGTTTATAAAATCTAATAAAGATATTTAAAAAAAAACACCATAATTTTGGGTATAAATGCAATAACTAATAATAACCATATATAAATGCAATTATTGTTTGCAATAAATAATAGCAAATGCTCGGTAATCACAGTCCATATTATTATATCAATCAAACAATTCAAAATCAACAGAGTATGTGTCGATGTGCTTTTTATACGCTTTGAGGTCACTTAAAATGTAATCATAATATCCACCCCTAGAAAGCACTACTTTCATGCCACATAAAAAGCAATCATAACACTAGCCTCAGAAACCAGTGCCCACCATAAATCTGTTTATTTTCATGTCACATGAAATGCAGCCCTAGAACTAGCTCCTAGAGAACGCTGCACTCCCATCTATTGCTTTGCTCAAAAGCCACCACTTGAGGAATGCTTTGAAAAATATATGAAAATGCAAGGGGGAATATAATCGTTGATGCCACAAAGTTCGGGTCAGTTCTGAAGGTTACTTCTGGAGGGTCTACATCTGGAGCCACCACAAAATTTGAAAAACATACAGATTAGTTCTGCAGGGCATTAAGGGACGCCCTGCCAGGAATGAGTGGATATTTTAGCAGTTGTTCTAGGAGAGCACATGTCTTTTCTATTGTTGTTTTTCTCTTACCTTTGTATTTAGGGACATGATCCATAGGATGTACATATATGGACTTCCAACCTGTGAATATATGAACTGGACTCACCTTTTCCACCCCAGTTTCATACCACATGGAACTTTGTAGACCTAAAGGAAGCACAACTGCACTGTAAGGCAGATTTCCGCCTATATGTATAATAAAGTGTACTACAGACAAACAGCCAATTGCTAACCTTACAGAGTTCCCCATGCACCAAGCTAGCTGTTTGCAGTTAAAGGGCAGCACACGACAATATTCTCATACTAGCAGCCTGCACACATGTGCAAACACTATTGTGTACATGTTCATGTGTAACCAGCCAAATGCCCTTTACACTTAGCTAAACTGTATTGCAGTAGCCTTTTCTTAAAAGGCGGAACCTGGCGGTAAACACGCGGAGTCCATATGCTATGTGATTACAATGGATGAGACTCACTCAGCGTAAAAAGTCCAAACCAGGGTGATCAAAAAAGCAAAAAAACTGGGCGTAAACGGGTGGCATCCGTTTTTCATCACATTTATAAAAGGTAATGGTCTGTGTTCCTGATGGTGGTGGATTGGACAGATTCTACGACTGTATGCAAATTAAAGGCTACTTCGTTCAGCAAAGAGAGATACTGTTTATATTCTTAATGCTGTATTATTTTCTGTGTAAAGCATAATAAAACATATTCATCAGAATTGGGTCAAATGCCAATATTATCATGTGATGTGTTTCTATGTACCTATTGGTTGTGTTATGTATCTTTCTTTGTCACACCACAGTGACTGCATAGTTTCTCAGTCTAAAGAAATATAGAAGTTCATCATTTTGGAGGAAGTCAGGACTTCACTCTGATTCCCTTGGAGGCTGACCTCTTGTAAAAAGTCCTATTGCTTTACACTAACAATTATTTATGGTCTTTTACTGGCTCTCTGAGCAGACTCCATGCTGGTCCTTTACCACTCTACACTTAGAATACAATCCAGTCACTCCCCTAATTGCTGAGTAGTCCATCTGACAGATGCTTCTAAATTCCCATTTTACTTGTACTAAACCGTATTCGGTGCTTACATTCGATTACTTTGGAGCAGAAGGTGTCCAACCTTGTCTGTAGTGAGAGCTAGGCCTGCTCAAGGAAAGTCCTCTTTAGCTACTAGTAAGTAAGTAAGAAACCTGATATTTGTAAAGCGCAAAGTGATCACCCCTAAGGGTCTTAAGGCGCTGCGAGCCTAGAAAATTTTATATCTGAAAAATAGTGATTACCTAGGTTAACATTACATCTTGACCACCAAAGCAGTATTATTATGAGTGACCATCTAAGTATTGCAGACGAGGTTAGTGGCAGAAATTCAAGGAAAAAGAATACCAGTTTTAAATGTGATCACCTGACTAATGCAATAAAAAACAGAGCATCATGTACCTCAGGCCCAAACATCATAATCACAGCAATAAGTATCTACAACTTAACATGAACTATTCAACTATCAACTTTAAATGTTTTTTTTCTTCCTCAAAATAAATACAGATTTATATCTAGTTGTGGGCAAGTAAGATCAATTTTCCAGGTATAAACCTTTTCTAAAAAACATATTTGCCTTCAAAATATCAGTTTCCACTTTTATAAAAAAACAGGTTCCCAAATAGCTTTTCATTTGTATTGAGTACTCACCTGTAAAAATGTGTCAGTGACAGATTCTACTTCAAATACCCAGGTATCATAATTGTAGAATGCACACAATAAGATGAAGAATGCCTGCAATATGCCATTGACGCCCACAATTATACCAGGGCTACCATTGTGACAAGGCTGGACACCATAACAGCCAGTATGCAAAAGTACCCCAAGGTTTGTCGCTCAGCCCCACCCTCTTCAACATCTATATGGCCCCGCTCGCCACCATCGTCAGACAGCACAGACTCAGCATAGTATTCTGCGCCGACGACACCCAACTCATCCTCTCCCTCACCAAGGACCCTGTAACAATCAGAATCAACTTCCAGGAAGGAATGAAGGACATTGCATCCTGGATGAGCAGAAGCTGCCTGAAGGTCAACTCGGAATAGACAAAGGTCCTCGTCCTCAGACCCTCCCCCTTTGCATGGGACAAAACCTGGTGGCCCACTGCACTCTGCAGCCCTCCCACCCCAACAGATCACACCCGAAACCTCTGCATTGTACTCGACTCCTCCCTCTCCATGACCCGCCAGGTCAACGCTTTCCCCTCCAGCTGCTACAACACCCTGAGCATCCTCCGAAAAACCATCAAATGGATCTCCCTAAATCAAGAAAGACCGTCATGTATGAATTCATAACCAGCAGAGTGGACTATGGAAACGTCCTCGGCGTTGGGATCAACAAGTTCATGCTCCGCAAACTCCAGACCATACAGAACACCGCTGCCAGACTCGTCCTTGGCACCCCTCGATGTGAACACATCACCAAAGACACTGCGGAACCTCAACTGGCTCCTCGTCGAGAAGCTAATAACCTTCAAGATACTCACCCATGCCTACAAGTAACTCCAATACCTTGACCACAGAATCACATTCCACGTACCCAAGAGAAACCTCCGATCCGCCGGCCTCGCCCTCGCCGAAACCCAGCGCATCCGCAGAGCCAGAACAGGAGCAAGAGTCTTCTCCTACATCGCAGCCAAGACCTGGAACGAGCTCCCGATCAACATCAGATACACCCCATCCCTGAACATCTTCAGGAAGACACTCAAGACCTGGCTCTTTGACTGAGTGGAGCTGCTTCCCCCCCACCCCCCAGCGCCTTGAGACCCTCACGGGTGAGTAGCATGCTTACAATTCCCTGATTGATTGATTGATTGATTGATTGATATGCCCACCATACATCAGTTATGACCATTATTATGTAAGGGATGGCTAAATGTAGGCCAGTCATGCTCTTAATATTATATGACATTGCCAGTATGGCCAACATATACCATGAATGCCCAGAATAGTCAAGGATGATCATTATTATTCCAATGGCACAAATATGCCATCAAGGGACACAATTCTGACAGAGATGGAGCAGTTATGATAGCTTCCAGGGAGCAAAACTGTTTCAGGGAGCACCACCATATACAGGAGCACAGACACACATGTGTACACACTTACATACATACACAGATGAATGCACATGAAACAACTGTCTGATCTCTTGATCCATGCACTGCTCTACTCAAGGTGCTGATTATACACCCGACAAGCACATTTTTCGTCTGGTATCCACAGTTCCACACTTCAGTAGGTCAGCACTAATTACTGTGGAGCCTGATGCAGGAATTCCTATTTCCAGGAGCGGCCTATGCTGGTAAGAGCAGTGGGGCGGTAGGACTGGAGGGGCAGGGTTAAAGGGTGATTTGACAGGTAAAATTAAATAAATAATGAATTTTCTCGTGTCGACGTCCATTGAAATCCCTCCTCACCCGGCCATATGCGCCACCACTCTTACCTGCACAGGCCGAAGATGCTTATTTCATTGCCCAATGTTCACACACATTATATATATAATGGAGCAGGGTCTAGAACATAGCCAATCTCCTTTTGACTTAGCAAGATTGAGAGCGCAGACAGATGGCTGGTGGAAAACTTACAGACGGACCATTTGTCTCTTTTATTGTTATGGTGCCCTGCCTTTGGTTTTGTATGGCTGTCAGTCACTCTAAAGGTCTTGAGATGAGCAGGGTGGCCTTGTTTAATATTCAAGGAATCTCTGAATGAGGTGCCTCCAAGAGCTACTTCAATGGTGCTGGTGAACTTCTTGTTTGAAAACACTGGTTTGGAGATTTCATTTCACTGCTAAATGATATACAAAATTAGGAGCATTTTGAGGAACCAAATGTTTTTGTCATCTGTATTGAGCCTTAATTTAAAATGAACCTTAATAGTTTCTACCTTGAAATATTGCCCATGTATGGATTCCAGGCTGGAGTTTCGGTTACTTGTAAGCAGTGTGAGGATCCAACTCACCGACTCAAAAGGAGGCGATAGTAATGAGGGTCTAAGTATTGGTGTTGGATTGGTGTTGGATTGGTATTGGATTGGTATTGTTCACATTCAGTCTTGCCACAGCAGACAATTAAAAGCTGTGTGTAGAAGGGAAATGAAAACTGCAGGTGCCTTAACTTTTATGGCCGGACCTGCTTATTATGTTTTATTGATGGTACAGATCTACATTGGCTATGAGTGGAGAACATTAGGAGCCACAACTGGTGCTTTGTAAATTGCTCTGATACCCGATTCGGGTCAAGTGTGCGCTATATAAAACTCTGTAAAAAAAAGAAAACATTTTTGCTATCACCTCTTCTCTTATTCACTACTTTTGGAGGCCAGATTTTATCATAAAGGAATTCAGTTTGGAGCACCTTGCTACCATATCTCAGGCAGGAACCATCACTAGACTGATTCAAAACATCTTTAAAACATAGCTTCCCTCTTACATTATCAAGCTTCTCTACAAAAAAGTGCTGAAAGCAAATAGAATGGCCAGCACTGAGAGACATCGGTATTTTTAGTGTCTGTCCTCATGAGCCTCAGTGCCTGCAAGGAGGTGCTGCAAAGGAAGGCATATTTTGATCTATGATCAGTTTCCTCACAAAAGCATGGACTCAAGAGTGGTATCACCTCTGCCTCAGGATGATATTGCTCGAGGATCAGCAGCTACTAAAGGTCTGCCAAGGACCTGAATCTGGTGGGTGGGTAAATATCATGGTGGTTCAAGCTAGTCTGGGTGGAACTTTATCAATATCCTACTGGGATATTGATATAGTGGAGAAGTGTGGCTCAATGATTAGAGCGGCAGACCCTGATGCAGAGGTCTAGCCCAGGACCAGGGTCCAATGCCCCGCCTCGGCGGGTCTTGTAGTGCGCTATACAAGTATCAATTTACAATTTACTGTCCTAAATGCAAAGTGCAGATTCTAGGAAAATCCTGTGTTATAATGGAGACCAGTGTGCAAAATACATTATATGCTGTACTGATATTAAGAATGATATATTGACCATTGGCTCTATTTGGCATAATTGACTCCATTTCCTGTGCAGACTCCATCTTGTTTAACAGACTCCATTTATTTGCTCACACGTAGCTGCAAAGTCATAAGGGCATGCTTTCGCTCTTCACTTGATTTTTGCTCTTCACCAATCAGAGTGAACTGGAACATGTTGTGTGGGATGTGTGCTTGGTACCTTTCAGGTAATGTGCGGAATGTACAACAAAGTCTTGGAGTCAAAATAAAGGAGCCTGGCCAGCTTCTGTCTTGACCTTGACACAGACCAGTACAGCCAGCTCGGTTTTCACACCAGAAGAAAGGGGACAAAGTTTCTCGAACCTTCACCTCACATTGAGTAAAGTTATTCAAAGCTGAAAGTCTTCGGGCAGGTAGGGACTCACTAACAGAGTAAACGTACTGCTGAGAGACAAACGGAACTTGGGTCCCGATCTTACCCCTTCCTCGGCTGTCAAAGGGCACCTCCAGCTTGAGTTGACAAGGATGTTGCATGATCAATTGGTGAGGTGTTCCTTACTTTGTGTAGATAATTTAAAAGTTTCTTTGCTCTTTGCTACATGTATATGTGCTACATTTTATTCTGGTTTTGCACTTGAATTACTTCATGTTGAAGATAAGGATGGTGCACCAAAATTAGAAGTCCAAAGATTTGCAGTAATGTGAAATAATCCTTTATTAGTTCAATCTTTGAAAGGCCTCAGCCAAAGCGTTTCGTTCCTTGCGGAACTTCATCAGGGCTGAAAAAGCACAAGATAAAAAACAACACTAAGTACACAGACATACAGCACATAGATATACATATATATATATATATACAATAACTACATTCAAAAGATGATACAATATATCATGAATCATCCTTATCTTCAACATACTGGTATCCGTCACAACAGTGGAGCCTCCGTGTGGCTAGCTGCGGATGTTTTGTGCACAAACTTAATACTGATAAACCAATTCAAGAGACTGAAGTGCTTAACCGTGGTCAGCCACATTTTCTGTGTTTTGCAATTGATTTACTTGATATTTGGGAGTCTGCATTAACTGATATATTTTGCCTTCCTTTCTAACATATTGGATTATGATGTATCACAGTAAATGCACCTGAATTTGTTTTCTTGCCTTGCCTTAATAGAGTGCTGGTTCTTGTTTTATCGCCTCGTCTTTTGGGAGTGCTGTTTATTGTGTGTTGTTTAGAGGTGCAGTAGCGCATTTGTCTCCTCTTGGAAGTGCAGCGTCCAGGTGTGTCCTATTGTGTCAAATTACAAGCACTACATTTTTGGCGTCACTTGTCAGAATACGACAATAAAAGGGGAAAGAAAAATATTTTCCAGAAAACCAAAGGCAGATTCCCATATACCAATTGAAATACCTGCATGGGAGGCTGTCCGATATGGTATGCTTGCCCATGAGTGGGCTCATTGAGCTCAGCTGAGTGATAATTGGAAGGTGTGTTTAGCTGACGCTGAGCCAGCACAAGTGGTTGCGTGTTTGCAAAAAGTGCCTGTCGAGAAATAAAAAGAGCTTAGCAGGTTGGGCGAAGAGGCCGGATCCTCTTGTGCGCTTATCACAAAATGCATGAAAATTTTGTTCAGCTGCAGCACTAACATAAAAAAATAGAAAAACTGTTTGTTGAAGCCAAAAATACCTCTATGGTGTTAACTTGTCAGAATATGTTATTACAAGATAATTTGGAAACTTGCCAGATAGTTGCGGAAAAGGTTGCCGTACAAATCGCACAATACAAGTACAAGAAAAGGAGGGCAAGGGTTAACAAGAGAAAAGTACGTTTAGCTATTGCAAAGGTAGGAATTGACTTGGACCCTGAAACATAGGATGGAAATATTTGGGATTCTTCAGAGTTTTCAGACTGTAGAAGAGAGTGTGACCAAGCCGGTAGTCAGGGTGAGTCGTAAGAAAGCATAGTGGTTCAGGAGCAGCCCGTACATCGTAGGAAAATACAGAGTGGTCCAACTTTTCCACAGGGGGTTGCAATTGATTCTATGGAGGATTTTACTCAGCAGGAAATTAATAACATTTTGGACATATTCTGACAAAGACCTGAAGAATCTCTGCTTACATGGATGCTGCGGTTGTTTGATATGGGCGCCTCTCGGGTAGTGTTGGATCACGGAGTTGCAATGTAATTCTGCACACTCAGTACTGATCCCACAGTGCAGGAGCAGTTTAGGAATTACGGGGGCAATAATCAAACTAACCTGTTACAATTGGCAGTGGTTGGATGCAATCAGAAATACCCGACAGAGTCAGACTGGCCTGTGAATGATAAACCCTGTTATACATTGAGAGATGCTATACAGAGGCTTGAGGAGGAAGTGATGAAAATTGCTATTTATCCGGATAATGCACATAAGTTGATGGATTGACTTTTAACTGTGTAAGTGCGAAACAAAATAATCTGTTTGGCTCTCCCTACTTACAAACAGGTGATGATGACTTAGCTAATTAATCAGACTGGTAATACTTTGGCGCAGGTGATTGAGGCAGTCCGTGAGTTGGGAGAGCTGTGGACTGGATAAAGACTGAAAGAGCATCCAGGTCTGAGACTAGTACATACAATAACAGGATGTCTAGAAGAGACATGATTTTTGGCTCTGTTGAATGATGGGGTGAAGAAAGAGCAGATAGATGGAATAGAGACTAAAAGTATGTGGTAGATGTATTGGAAAAGAGGGTTGGACTAAAAGGAAGGAAGCAGGAGAGTGAATAAACACAATAAAATGTGAAGAAAGCCAGAGGTGGATGAGGAGGAAAAGGAGGACGAGAGAGCTGCTCATTTGAGTTCAAAGAATGGGAGAGATTCAGAGAGTGATTGGCTCAGTGAGAACCAGTGGGGGATGAGTTCCCCCGAGAGTATGACAGGTTATACCCGGATTTGACCTGGGCAAAGGTTGACAGATCTAAAGCAGATTAGGAAATAGGTCAAGCTCTGGTACAGAGATGGGCGCGCAAAGATAGTAGACCTTATGTTGACATAGATATTCATTGGAAACATCGTAATGTTCAGATGGCCCGAGTCTTAGTACTTACCGCTGTGGAGGCTACTTTGATATATGGAAATCCCAAAAAGTTTAAAGGACAGTATTTCACAATCACATGCTTAGGCGGAAAATAGACACCAGCAGTGCAGACAGAGGCCCAAATGAAAATAAGGAGAATACCAAAAAGAGAGTACACTGTATTGATCGTACCCCTCTCTGTATATATTATTGGAAATGATATCTTGAAGGGAATGAATCTGCATTTGGAAGATGGGTACTATCAATTTGGATCGAAAAGGTACATTTCCGTTGGC
The DNA here is from genome assembly GCF_964263255.1 of Lissotriton vulgaris. Lineage (NCBI taxonomy): Eukaryota > Metazoa > Chordata > Amphibia > Caudata > Salamandridae > Lissotriton > Lissotriton vulgaris. The sequence continues at coordinate 275,309,951 of NC_141688.1, forward strand.
GCCGTTCGAGTGCCCCAGGCTTCTAAAGTAATTCATTTTATTACAGTACAGAAATCCAGGAATCCATGAGATCAGTGCAACCATACAGGACTTGATAGAGGCAGGGCTGGTGACTCCAATCACTACCGCCTGGAATAACCCTGTGTGGCCTGTGCGCAAAAGTAAAAATACTTATGATGACAGTTGATTATCATGAATTGAACACGCACACACCTCCTTTGACTGCCACTATCCCAGATACTGTTACCTTAAATGAGAAAATGCAGAAGTATCCTGGGACTTGGTATGCAACAATTGATATTACCAATGCTTTCTTTTCTATACCATTAGCCCCTGAATGCCAAGAGTAATTCTCTTTCTCATAGAATGGTAGACAGCTTACATTCAAGAGTCTCCCAATGGGGTAATGGGGTACTTACACAGTCTTACTATCTTACTAGCTGGCGGCAGAGCATTTAGATGAGGTACCAGTAATTCCTGGAGTACAGCTTTGCCATCACATTGATGACGTAATGATACAGGGAGAGACACAAGAGCAAGTGCAGATTCAGTTGGACAGGATTATGGAGCATTTGCAGAGTAAAGGGTGGGAGATAAATCCAGCAAAGGTACAAGGACCCTCTCAGAATGTGAAGTTTTTGGGTATTCAATTGCATCAGGGACACAGAGAGGTGGTGCCACAGTTGAAACAAAAGATCAAAGAATTTGCTGTGCCACGAAGTAGGAAGGAAGCCCAGAGGTTCATTGGATTGTTTGGTTTTTGGAGACAGCAAATCCCTCACTTGAGTCAGATTTTGGCCCCTTTGTACAAAGTTATGCGAAAGAAAAATACATTTGAATGGGGGAGCAACAGCAAATTATGTTTGAATCAGCTAAAGAGACTATAAAGTGTGATTTAGATTTGTGGCCAGTGCAGGAGGGGGATGTTCAGCTGAATGTGACAGTGCGAGTACTGTATGCTGATTGGAGTCTGTAGCAGATGCAAGGAAAAAAAACAAGGACGCTTTAGGATTTTGGACAAAGAGATTGCCAGATGCTGGAGAGCGGTACACTCCCTTTGGAAAACAGTTGCTTGCATGTTATTGGTCACTGGTGGATACTGAGCAATTGACCCAAGGGCACAATGTGATTTTGAGACCTGAGATTCTTATTATACAATGGGTGAAGAGATACCCCAAGACTCACCGAATAGGACATGTGCTAGAGACCAGCATAATCAAATGAAAGGTGTAAATACAGGAAAGGGCCCCAGTAGATCCCAAAGGCACTGCGGTGTTGCATGAGCTGGTGGTGCAAGCCCCAATGGGAGATACAGAGGTGTTGCATGATGTACCTGAGATATAGGAATCTCCTGTGAAGTGGGGTTGGCCATTTGAATATTTGTCCTTAGAGGACAGAAAGCATGTGTGGATTACTGATGGTTTCAGCCAGGTATGTAGGGGCTAAAAGGCACTGGAAGGCAGTGTCATACAATCCTGTGACCAAAAAGTTGTTGACCACTACTGGAGAGGGAAAGAGTAGACAGTTTGCAGACCTATATGCTGTCTAATAAAGCTTTGAAACAAGAACTGCCAGGAAAATGTCATATATACATTGACTTGTGGTCCACTGCCAATGGGTTAGTCACTTGGCTCCCCACCTGGCAGGCCCATAACTGGATAATATATTCAAAGTAAATGTGGGGTAAGGAACTGTGGAAATAGATCTGGACCATGTTGCTACAAAGCACAGCTCCGCCGACTCACTCGACAGCTCGTTTAATTCTGTCACAGATGAAAAAGCTACGATTTCGGAGGCCGAGGTGGCAACGCAAGATTCTGATGTGGTTGGGATTGCAAAATGGGCACATCAGAAGTGCGGACACTTTGGAGAAAATATTACTAGCAGTTGGGCAGAGAATAGAGGGATACACATTACCCTAGACCTTATTAAAATTGCTATCTCAAAGTGTCCTATTTGACAGCATACCCAACATAGACCAGTGCGACAGATAGTGAAAGGCCCACTAAGCAGAGGAAAATTACCAGCACAGTTCTGGCAGATTGATTACATTGGGCCCCTGTCAACTAGTCATGGATGTCAATATGTGTGCATGGCTGCAGACACATGCTCTGGATATTTGATAGCATTTCCATGTAAACCATTTGAATGAGGCTTGGAGAGATCATTTGAATGAGGCATTACAAATACTGAACAATAGACCCATGGCAAATGCAGAACTCTCTTTGTTGCAGATGCTAACCCCAGCCTTGCAGATTCAGCCTCATGTAGCCACCATTACCATTTTCTACTGGGATACAGCTCCTGGAGCTTTGGCTCCGAACAGGGCGACACCGAGGGCTGCAGGTCTTGATCTGCATGCTTTGAAACTGTACAGACTCAAACCAAGAGATTTAGCACTCATTGAGACAGGAGTGAGAATCCAGATTCCCCCAGAGCACTTGGCTTGATTGCCCCTCAATCTGGATTGGCTATAAAGGGCATTTAAGTGCTGGGTGTGGGTCATTGATGCAGACTATCAAGGTGAAATCAAGGTCATCCAACTAAATAGTGGAGACACTGATTTGATAATACAACCTGGAGACAGAGTTGCTCAAATAGTGATCATGCCAGTATACGGAGGGATAGTCAAGACGGGGACTGCCCCAGCGCTTCTTACTATACGTGTGGAAGGAGGGTTTGGCTCTACTAACAAGAATCCAGGAGACAAGGTGTGAGTAGAATCCTCAAATAGTCCCCCCAAACAGGCAGAGGTTACTGCAACAGGAAAGGACAACGTCCTGTTAATCATGAAAGCAGGGCAGGAAAGATGAGAACATGTGCCTGCTGATAAATGTTACTTGTGAGAATGAATAAAGGCGCGAGGCAGAGATAGCCGGATAGCGCCATAACTACACAGATATGGCACTCTCCTCCGGTCTCCCTAGTGTCGGTACAGAGTTTGGCTGCTGAGTGCTACGCACACACCTTTGTGCCATAGTGCAAGGGTATGTGCATGAGCCTAGAATAGGATTCGTAGTGTAAAAGGTTCCTTTCCAGTAAAAAATACTATTCCTAGGCAACTTCTACAACTTTTCCTACTTTGTAGTGTGCTATACAGTGCAGTACACCTGCAATTGTGAAAAAGAAAGAAAGGAGAAATGAAAACATTTCTTCTTTTAAAGCCTACATTGAAGTGGCATTCATTTTTGTGCAAAACCTTGTCTCAGATTTTTGGTAGATGGGTTTTGCGTCTAAATTCATGCGTGATTGAATGGGAGTGACCATGTACCATCCATGTAACACCCCCTTGATGCTTTGCACTGCTTTGCGTTTCTTTTAGGCAACTTTCCAGTGGAAAGTAAATTTTAAAAAAATGTTGTGCTGGTTTGTGTCACACAACGCAAAATGCTTTTAAATTTGGCCCATTGCCGAATCTGACAATTATGTCATGGGAGCTTAGAACCAAGAAACAGGGATGTTTGCTCTAATACGCCCAAGTGCCCGTCACCCATTTAGTGCTGCCTTGATGAAAAGTCCCACAAAGAAGTGCCAGTCAGAGTGAATCTGCTCCAGTGTTTCATGCTGTGATGCTGACGCCCTTTATCTAGTTGACCACTAACACTGCCATTCAGATGGGGGTTTTGCCCTGCAATAAGCCTGGCATGGGGGAGCCACGGTTGTGCACATGCGCCATAGGCCTTTAGAATTTCTTCTTGTAAAGCACTGCAAAAGCAAGTACATTGTGCAACGCCATCCATCATTTGCTATTTGCACAGCACAAGTTAGCTGTAAATAACTGCCTATGCGTCTGTCACCACATGACTTTTAGACAAGTGGAACAGAGGTACGAAGTCAAAACTGCAATAAAAACTACAAATATTGGGGCATATTACAGGGTTAGGTGCATCTCTGCAAATCAGCAGGGTGCGGCAGAACAGATGCGGCACGCAAGTCTCCCCTTCCGCCACCACAAATGTGTTGCATTTACAATGCGGAACCATGGCGCAAGGATAGGCAGATGCGTGTCGCATCTTGTGGCGTAAGGGCGGCGCATTGCTAGCAAGATGCAACTCCAGCAATGCACGTGGGCCGCCCATACTTAACGTGGTGCGCCACTTCTTACTCCTGCTACAAGCAGGTGTAAGGTTTTGTTGCAGCGCCCTTGGAAAAGTGACTCAGTGAAATCTTGTAGATTTCACTGCATCACTTTTACAAGCCGTGCCTGCGACGGAACACCCACCCTGCGACGGAACGCCCACATGATTCCTCAGCAGGTTTCATGTGGCGCAGGACTATACAAAGTGACGCATCCCCCTAGATATGTCACGTTGTAAATAAGGCACAGCGTGGCGCATGATTAACGCCGCCACTGCGTCACAGAAGTGACGCAGCTGCTGCGTAAATGTGTCGCAAGGGGCTTGTAAATCTGCCTCATGCGTTGGGACGTCTTTTCTGTACAGTTCTGAATCCCTTTTCAAAGTTGAAATTTAGGATGTTCGCTTTTTACTGTTGCTGATACAACTAAAAATGTATTTGTGGGAGAACAGCCCTACGCAGACCCCCACTCACTATTAACAGGGAAGGGCTGCCTCCTGCGCACGGACCTGTGGGGGTCTGGATGAACATGTGTTCCTGTCTTGATTTTGGCTCCCAGATCTCCTCTGTTTTAAAAGCTCTTCCACAGGCTCTTTAAATTTCCTTCCTGACGTTTTATTTTACTGACTGAGCAGAGTGTCCATAAATCATGTGGGGATGATTAGCATGCTCTTTGAAGATGTAATCACAGTGGGTTCATATTGATGGTCTGCGAAATGTAAGTAATTTGCTTTTGAATAATTAAGTGGCATTTTCATAGAATTTCAATGAAATAATGTATTATTAAATATGGCATTTCACATTATATTTTAATACCAAAATCATAAGCACCACGTACAACTTCCAGTCTCGCGCGCACAGCAATATTACGCCATGTGGCACAACAACCCAATGGCGTTGGTTTCGTGTAACATGCGAAATCCCAGAAATTACGCTGCTTGCGTTAGCGTGAATGGGTTTTTGCCCGGGGCTACTTTGGATTTGAGTTTGTTATGAAAACGTAATCATCAGAAAATTGTGAATTATAGTGATCTTTGCATGTACCTCGCACAGTCTTTGCCACCTGCTCTTGGCTCAATTAACGAGAGTTGCGCCCCCATATGGGCCCCCCACCAAAAACTTTATAAATGCAGCACACCAGGCAGGACGTGTATTATTCAGATGCCCACCCCGGCTGCTGAGTTCTGAGGCGATTTCACTTCCGGTACCTACAGCTCCCGACTTCCTAAAGCCCAACCGTGCATTTAACTTCCGTTTTAAATACCAGCATTAGGACAAAGCTGCGTCACTTGATAGATGGGTCATCGCCTGCCAACTATTATTATTTTCTTTAATAGCTGGACTGATTGCATCCTGACGGCATTGCCCACCAGGGACCCTCGTCTAGCCAGAACTTGGTCAATAGCATGGGCAGAGCGGCAAACTTTTCATTTATAAGTGACCTTTAACAGGAGATTGCAGGTATTAACTTACAATATCCACTCATTTATTACAGGCCTTGGCTGCTGAATCCCTGCGCCTTTAAGTCTCAGAAATATAGATCCATGGCTTGCAAATGGAGAAATATGATTTAACTATGATAATGGCCCCCGAGCACTCCAACCTAATTCAATTTTTCTCTCATTACGAGGCATTTTTAAGATGACGGTGGAGACCAGAGCAGGCAGTTCGGTGGAGTGTATATCTTATTGCTAAATTAGTCATAAACGTCTGTCTTTATTTCACTTTCTTGGGTTCATTATAGAGACGGAGCAGTAATATGTGCAGGAGCTGTCGCAGATCTGACATGGGCGGCTCTGCAGAACCGCAAAGAACCAAATCCCTTCTGAAATATACCTAGTGTGACATCCCAAATGAATGTCAAAATCTCCTTTTATCAGCTGTTCTGATTCAGAGATTAGCTCAGTGAGATGCTCTATATGGGGGAGCCACTGAGTCCCTCAGCGGTTGTGGTATGCGTCCCGGGTAAGGATAGTCACCCCGGGGCAGAGGCGGGAGTCGGGGCACAGGGGATGAAACCCACACATGTTTGTGGTGATCCTCAAGGTACCTATGTTCTCTTCCAGGGGATACTCATCAATAGTCAGAAGCACTGAATAATCCCCGCCCATGTGCGGATCTGTCTCAACCTTCATGACAGTTTTTGTCTTCAGAGGAACCGGTGCTTTCAGGAGCTTAAAGTCCATGTAAAGCAGTGAGATAGGGCTGTGGATTGGGCACGTCAGGGGGTCGCCCCCTGGTGTTGGTGCCTATAAACTTTAGTCAGAGAGAATTTCTTGCATCGGCATTCCCGAACGCTGAGCCACCATCTACCTGATACTTTCCAACTCGCAGGTGATGGTGAATAGTAGGGAAGACAGACAATTTTCTTAATTAGAATATCATCAAGAACATCCATTGTCGCCGCTAGGACATATTCTAAGCTGGCATGCAAAGCACTTTTGGGTAGTCTGGTAGTGTGGCAATTGCTGATCGGCTACCTTGAAAGGGCCAGAACAAGATGGACCCACACACACACTGTGCCTTTCTAGCTGGCACATCCGGCAGTGCCAGGCTGCCAGAAAGGCCAGTCTTCACTTCAGTTTTTTCTACGTACTTGACGTCTGTGTGACAAATGTGTTGTAAGTACTGAATGATGTCTGGGCTCTGGTTGCTGAGTCCTCTCTGGATTGCGACTTACAGCTAGTGTGGCACTTCAGTGAATGCTTGTAATGTTACAGTTTACATTTAATAAAATGTAATATTATGCAGACATGGCACAACAAACGTTAAAATATTTTACACAATTAATAATATTTCATTAATGTGTGGCTCAGGGGTTAGAGGTGGCAGACCCGGAAGCTGAGATCGGTCCTGGACCAGGGTTCAATTCCCCGCCTCGGCAGGTCTTGGGCTAAAAATTCCACGGACTCGATAATTCTCGCTCCGGTGCCTTCTCGACTCACGGGTTCACACTCTGCGACTCTGGGCAATAGCTTGCTTAATCTCCACAACGGCCCCTCGCGGTGGGATGCCTGACTTTCACCTTGTGGATACCTGCTGGGGCTATCACACAGGGGAATATCAGGACGGGTTCCCTAAGCAAGCGCCGGGACACCCACTGCGGGTAGCTGTGCGCTATATAAGCTCAACTACATTTACATTTACATTAACTTATATAAAAAGATAGAAATAGGCTAAAAATAATTTATCAACAATCCCACCCCACTAAGATAAACAGACTACTTCTAATACAAATATTTTAGCAATTAGGCAGCTGGATATGCTAAAAGTGCCCAACTTTTCCATTATTAGCCTTGAACGAATGCTTAATAATGTCTACTGTATACAGCAATTTAAAAGTTTATTTTAAACGTTTGTGTCTATCACCTTCCTGCCCAAAACATATCTAGGACTTTTACTCGGGATGATATCTTATCAACGAAGCAATAAATATCATAAAGGTCATTACATTCCTAGAAAATATTTATATGCAGTACATCACATTTTTTTATATATATATGAGATTTTTCAGTGTCTTATCAGAAAACATAAACTTATAGACCACAATCAGTACTATAGTTCAGTTTCCAAGCCCTGCCGGGCGAGGAATGTTTAATTTAGACTTAAAAAGGAATTGGATTGACCTAAAGAGGGTCACATACAAACATTTAGATAGAGCACAATCCTGTACCTATCCCAAGAATTAGAAAGACTGTAGGATAAGGAAAGTAAGTGAGTCAAGAGGAAAGTTTTTTACAGGCAAAAAGAGTTTTGGAGCCAACTGTCGCTTGCGAATTAAAAATCAATCACAGCAAGTTTCGACATACAGCGTGTACAGATTAATATACAAATGGATTTCATGCAACACTGTTTTAAAACAGTGTTGCATGAAATCCATTTGTATATTAATCTGTACACACTGTATGTCGAAACTTGCTGTGATTGATTATTAATTCGCAAGCCCTATCTAAATGTTTGTATGTGACCCTCTTTAGGTCAATCCAATTCCTTTTTAAGTCTAAATTAAACATTCCTCGCCCGGCTGGGCTTGGAAACTGAACTATAGTACTGATTGTGGTCTATAAGTTTATTTTTCTGTTTATTGAATACCTTGAGGACCCTTGTTCTCTTTAATAAGCATATTACCCATGGTCCAAAGGTATTTCTCTGGGTTCCCTTGTTTTCATAAAAAATTATCAGAAAACATTGCACGATATTGTAAATATTATAAAATGCACTGAGTACAAAGCAGCAAATAATTATGCTTTACAATCTTTTGTATAAAAAACTGAAAAATTAAGCCTTGAATCTTTCAAAGTTTTAGCAGGAAACACAGGCTAACATTGAAAAGAAATGTGTTCAAAATCCCACGTAGTGGCCCCTGAATGGATACAAGCTAATGTACCTTCAACAGCACAAATGTCTACCATCCGTGTACTAACGTTATAAAAAAATGACATAGTATAAAACACAAATTTACATTATCACATTTCATAGCAATGGTCAACAAAACATCAATTGTCTTGATCTTCAGTGCTCTGAACACAGTAGGTGAGGGACTCAGTTGTTGAAGAAAAACTGTACAGAATACAGAAGAATCATTTTGCAAAGTCCATTCATGCTAAATGGAAATGTTTCTAGTACCTTAACTATATGACCAATTTCGATTTTAGCCAGCTTCCAATTGATACACTGATGTACGTGCCCTATTCTCTGTTTCAGCATCCATCGTGTAACACCCTCAATTTTTTTAAAGATATGACCAGTAGCGGTCAGTGGTGGGAGTAGCTGCCAGGCGGTGACGTGGGGAAGGGGTAGTAATCTATGGATTACGGAGGATTACAGGTAAGTAAACATTGAAATAAATAAAACGAATTTTGTTGTGCGCACTACATCCCCAAATGTGATGTGGTGTACAAAACAAAATACGTTTTTTAAATTTATATGGTTACTTACCTGTAATCCTCCGTAATCCATAGATTACTACCCCCACCCTGCCCCTCCCCCTCCCCACCGCCCGGCAGCTACTCCGACCACTGACTACTACTGAGTATGGCTGTATATTTCCAATCATCTCTGTTTCCTGCATATGAGAAAGATGTGTTCAAAGTCTTCAAGATCATTTGCTTTGGCTAATGCTTTACAAGATGCTTGATCTTTCTCTTCTTAGTTGCAATCAGTCGAACTCCTTGTTTCAGTATCCCACTTGGATAGACTGCCCTTATAATTGTTTTGGGATTATCTAACCATGTTAGGCATGGAAATCACAAAAGTACAAGCGCTGTTTCACCCAGTTCATATATGGTCACAGGTACAAACATTAATTAGGGGGGGCTTTTAGTCAGCATACTCAATTAAGGCGTCAGTATACTCAATTAAGGTGGTGAAACAAAGTCACACGTTCTCTGCTATTTGCTGCTTCAGATGAAACACTGTACTATTGAAAGCCTTTTTTAAGGCCCAGTCTCATTTGGTTTCTTGGTGATTGCTTTTCCTTGGCACAGGACTTAGCCAGGAATACCCAGGCCCTTTTCTCTGAAAGATGCTCCAAATCCATAATTGCAGCTGGTGGATTCTTCAAATAAAGCCTTCTAACCAAATATTAGTCAGAAAGATATCTAAACCCAAATCCCTCAATTAGATATATCAGGATCATTAATTGTTTGTCTTGCTGCTTGTTCAGAGAGAGATATACCTTCACTATAATTCTTTCTTTTTAACAATTATTTCCATTGACCCTTACAAAATCCTTTCTTCCAAAGACAACTATTGATAGTAAGCCAGAATATTCTATAAGCACTCTATTGCTTTTGATGTCCTTCTGCACTGTGACTAATGTTATGATGCCACCTACTAGTCGACTAAAAATACCTTTCTGAGACTTTTTATTATATACTCTTTAAGACTTGTTTTCATTGTGTAGCCAGTTTCTTGTGAGCCCTGCTATGTAGGTCAGGAGGAAGAAAGTTGTTAGCATAGTGTCTGATAGAGTATCTCAATTCACATGCTATTCTGCAAAGCATGGTGTTCAACCTTAAAGATAAAGGGCCAGATGTAGGACACCTAATACCGGTCGGTAACGGCCGATTTCGGCCGTTACCGACCGGTATTTGGTGTTTGACATATAGGGGGCCATATATTTACAGAATCGGTATATTTACCGATTCGGTAAATTTACCGATTCTGTAAAATACCGAATCGGTAAAATTACCGAATTGGGAAATCCAGATGTAGGTGGCACTTCAAACAGTGCCACAGGCCATTACCGATTCGTCATTTAACATGTAATACTATTGCATGGTAAAAAAAGAATTCCTGTGTACATGCACATCTGTGCATGTACACTTGTGCCATGTGGCACACATACATGCCCTAAGGGCGTGTATGTGTGTCACATGGAACACAAGCCAAAATCAGGAGTGCAACAGGGTGTCAAAGTGACACCCTGTTCCCCTTGACATTTCCGTATTTTTACCGAATCGGTATTTACCCATTCGGTAATTGACATTGATTCCTATGGGTCACAAGACCCGTAGGAATCAATGGCAATTACCAAATCTGTAAATACCAATTCGGTAATTACCGAATCCTACCGATTCGGTAAAAAATACTGAATTTTTAGCTACATCTCATTTACCGAATCTAGAATACCGAATCAGTAAAATGAGGATAACCTACATCGGGCCCTAAATCTGCTGCATCCGCATACTTTCACTCTCAATGCAAGAGGGAAAAAGAGCAAGTTAACCAGCATTTAAATCAATATTTCTGGTGCTTTTTATAAGAGATCTCAAAGATTTTTGTGGAAATGATTTAGCGATATAAGATGGAGAAAAGGAAAGCTGTGATACTTGCTCTCATGGCTTGATAACAGAACAGAAAATACGTTGTAGGAACCAACGTCAATGATTTATACCCCTTCATTAAGTAGGCAATGTCATGTACAGCATCCTAAAGAGTACTGGACATAGCTGTGTGATGGGCTTAGAGAGGGGGAGATGTCATGTTTGGACTCTCTGGCAATTCTGTAGAAATGGAAACTACCTGCTTAGCAGCTGTTGTCGAGCTCACACTTCCAAACTGATAGTAAAAATGGAGTTCTGCTTACTGAAGAGAAGCATACAACGAAATAAATGGTAATGAGAACAGTCTAGTATTGCTGCATGAGATTATTAGCTTCTCAAGGCTACCATAGCCATCTTTTTTTCCACCACTAGAAATAGGACAACGCCATTAGTGCATTGATGATTATTGTGGCCCGAAGAAAGAAATCGTTGCAGTTCCTGTTAAGTAGTGGTTTTCCCAATTGAAGATGTGATTGCAAAGACCTTTGTGAAGATGATATAAGTGCCTGGAACATAGTAAAGAAGATGTATTAATTGGTTTCTAGGGAACATTATAAGTTATATGATCATGAATCTTCAAGGTAAAGAAACATATAAGTGTATGAAGAAAGTGGAAAAAAAGAAAATAGAATTTCAAGGAGGAAACTATTAACCTATGAGAATTTTTGGGTTGCACAGAAACTGAAGTGAGTATGGACATTTAGAGGTGGGGACCCCATGGCAGCTCCTGAGGAAAGAAGTCTTTATGTAGATAACGTTCATTTGAAAGCAAAGAGTTCATTTTCTTTTGACATTCTCTGCTTATATTGAACAAAGGAACGAAAATAGAAAGATCTGACACAACTGAGATGTGCAGATTGTGAGTACACTTGTGGACATCCCTTTTAGAGACATTAGAGCCAGTGTATTTTAATCAAGAGAGTGTCTATTAGTCATGATATTTCTGCTTTCCTGGTCATGATGCATGAAACAATATAAGCTAGAGTGAATATTAAGGAAGAGAGATTCCCCTGCCATATGGTAATTGTGATTGATGATAATGAAGTCATTCTATGGTACTGGTTGCTGGTGCTAGACCTTCCTCCCACCATCTGTCTCTCTCATTCCAGATATCATGTCCGGGAGTACCATCACAAACTCCATTCTCTTCACCCAGCCACTTTGAACCCTTTTGGAATCTTAGGGACAGATTTTTTGATGTTGGCGGTCGAACTATTGTTATACCAGGGTGATGGAGTAAATTCTTTAATCACCCTGGCGGAGATCCCGGACTTCTAATCTGGAAGTCATTCATAAAGCATTGGCCGGTTCCTGTCAATGCATTTCACTGTTTCGGCCAGGGCTCTACCAACATATCACAGTCTTGTACCACACAGTTTTCTTTTACTTTTCCTAATGGAAAATCCCAAAACAGGATTTTCTTTTGTAAAATAAAAATGGTAATGCTCCCCTCGCCATGGGAGTCATCATCCATGGCAAGGGGACACACCGTGAGGGGTCAATATTTCTTTTTTACTGTCTCTCACTGCCAGGGTTTTGCCTGATACTGACGAACAATTAAAAAAAAAGCTGATAGCCAGAAACCGGTCCTTGGATGCTTCATTCCGGTCCGGGAAAGACATGGCTTGGTATTTCGGACTGGACTGTTTCCATGAGGCACAGGGTCAGAGCTAATTTGCATATAGCCAGTGTCTAACCCAGGGTGGTGTGGAGTGCAAAAAACGATGGATTTAGGCCCAGATCCTTGTACTGGGGTGAATGTATGACATTGTTCTACATTCTGTCCATCAACTGTGTTTTTTGCAATTTTCACCCCTAGTGTGCTGGGTATACTCAGACGCGAGTCCCAGGCTCTCCACACCACTGGAGTCAAGCTATCCAGGCTGATGAAGGCTGATAGCCAGAAACGGGTCCTTGGATGCTTGATTCCGGTCTGGGAACAACATGGCTTGGTAGTTCGGACTGGACTGTTCCTATGAGGCACAGGGTCAGAGCTGATTTGAATATAGCCAGTGTCTAACCCAGGGTGGTGTGGAGTGCAAAAAAACGATGGATTTAGGCCCAGATACTTGTACTGGGGTGAATGTATGACATTGTTCTACATTCTGTCCATCAACTGTGTTTTTTGCAATTTTCACCCCGAGTGTGCTGGGTATACTCAGACGTGAGTCCCAGGCTCTCCACACCACTGGAGTCAAGCTATCCAGGCTGATGAAGGCTGATAGCCAGAAACCGGTCCTTGGATGCTTGATTCCTGTCTGGGAAAGACATGGCTTGGTAGTTCGGACTGGACTGTTCCCATGAGGCACAGGGTCAGAGCTGATTTGCATATAGCCAGTGTCTAACCCAGGGTGGTGTGGAGTGCAAAAAAACGATGGATTTAGGCCCAGATCCTTGTACTGGGGTGAATGTATGACATTGTTCTACGTTCTGTCCACCAACTGTGTTTTTTGCAATTTTCACCCCGAGTGTGCTGGGTATACTCAGACGTGAGTCCCAGGCTCTCCACACCACTGGAGTCAAGCTATCCAGGCTGATGAAGGCTGATAGCCAGAAACCGGTCCTTGGATGCTTGATTCCGGTCTGGGAAAGACATGGCTTGGTAGTTCGGACTGGACTGTTCCCATGAGGCACAGGGTCAGAGCTGATTTGCATATAACCAGTGTCTAACCCAGGGTGGTGTGGAGTGCAAAAAAACGATGGATTTAGGCCCAGATCCTTGTACTGGGGTGAATGGATGACATTGTTCTACATTCTGTCCATCAACTGTATTTTTTGCAATTCCCATCCTATTTGGGCAGGTGAACATATAGTCAATTACCTGACAGCCCTTATGCCTTCCGACATGTGAGAAGATTGACTAAGGTGGTGATGGAGTAGTCACAGTCGTTGCCAACCTTAAGCCCTAGCCGCATCTAAATTGAGTGGGTAGACCACTTTGCTAGTAGGGAAGAGTCAGCAAACTATTACGCACTTTATAGTTTTCTGCGAATACTATATCAAATATTTAAACAGTTTTTATGCTCTTATTTCAACAAAAAAAGACCAATCTGTCTGGAGGTAGCATATCGATCAATGATAGAATTAGATGATGTTGATCTTATTTTTCGCACTAGTACTTTTTTAAAATCCGTAGTAATGGCGGGAAGTTCCATGATGGACCCTTGACATTGTTACAAAAATATCCTGTAAATGGTTCTTCTTTTATATGTATTGACGTGCTGTATAGCTGTGCACAAGTCACTTTAGCATCTGTATATTGGATATTTTAATTATTTTAAACTAATTTTTGGTTTCCTGCTGTGATGTATTTATTTTGTGTGCTTTCATGGGTACTATTGTATCCGAATAAAGTTGAACTGACTGACTGAGTAGGGAAAGAACCCTCTCTGCCGACATATGAATCAGGTCCTTAGTCACAGAGTGGAGGCTGTTCTAAGGCAGGCTTCAAAAGGAATGGCAAACTGACCAGTGGCTCAGCTGTGTCACTTTGTGGCCCTTACCTGCAGCCAACCATATAAATAGTGGCAGCATGCTTTCGGAAATCAGACGAATGCAACAGAGCTTGCCTCTGGAAAAATGATCTAAGATTTGGAAGTCAGTGAAGTTTACAGAAGACTTCGGTCCTTGTTTAAGCTTTGATGACAGAGAGACAGCAATGTGGGCGGTCAAGGATCCATCTCTGCCTGTCCTGTGGCCAGCCACCCATCAAAAATACTACTCTGCTGCTCGGATAGGGGTGTTTCTAACAGTGCGCCTGAGACTATTGAAATAAAAAATTCTGTTCAGGCCTTCACGTCATGATGATCTTATTGTTTCAAGGCAAGATAGCAATGGAACTCTTACCATCACTGGGGGTCATTGTTTATATTTCTGGTAAGTAGGTCAGCAACAGTCAATATAAAAGAGCATTGGAAGGGTTCCATGCAATAAGCCGTGCCTTCTGATGGTGTAAAGCCGGTGGACCAGTAGTAGAAGGGATTGCGGCATATGATGTTCAATGGTGGAGCCGGCTGAGGCTTTATTGCTGGAAAGTAAAGGGTTCTTCATCACTAAAAAGGGTGCGTAATCCTGAAAGGTATGAACCGGGCATTCACCAGTTTTTGGCAGAAGCATTACTTATGTTCTCTGATGAGACCTACCATCTTGTTAGTTTACAAGGTAGTGCTTTATTGTTGAATATTAGTTTGAGAATTGATGTTATAGGTAAGAATTTTATGGAGATCTGTTGGAAATATCTGATCCCGTACCGCCAGCCAGTTTCTCACATTTTTAGTGTTTTCTGACACTGTGGTAAACATCTGATGGAAGGTTTGTGGTGTACAGTATTATCAACACTCAGTTAATATCCAGAAAGGTTTGTGATGATATAAGTGTAAACAATGCATGTTAATGCATAACAACAGCCAGCCAACTCAGGAATTTCCCTGTGGCACTAGACTCACAGAAATATCCTGTGGGACTGTAGGGCTGGGAAAACAGTCAGGAATCTCCTTGTCTGTTTTAAGGGGAGTGTCATTATGGAGTCTGTTCAAACCTGCTAGAAACCATAACAGGGTTGTTAAAGGTTTAGTCCCAGCAGAGTTCTAAACTGATTTCTACCAATCTATGAATACGTCATCTGTCTGGGATACATTCAGACTGTGCTATGTTCACTGTCCAACCTTCTGTCGTCCAAAGGTCCTTTCAGCTTTATAATTTACTCTCTGCCAGCAACTAAAACAGGGGCTATTTCTCGGCCATCAATTCACCTAAATGCCAGGAGTAGCAGAAATGAAATCACATGCCCTTTGACCTTCAGTTTCACTAACATTCACACATAGATACCCTCTCTTTCATGTAAACACGCTCTCACCCGCGAGCACTCACGCAATAGACATTTAGAAGCATATTGTTACTAACCTCTTCTCCCCCTCAGAAGGCCATATTCCACATAATTTTACTCCATGTTTTATTTCACTAATAGTGACTAATGTAATATTATTCACTATTAGTGTTATAGTACATGACTGAAAATAAAGCGAATGGTGCCCCGACTTGGGGGCATATCAGCAAGGGCCTGCGATAATTATCGCATAGCGCTTTTACCGCAAGGATAATTATTGCAGGCTACCGCTAGATTCTATCGCGGAGATAGCATACTATCAGCAACGCTTATCTACCAAGCGATAGGAATCCATGCGTTAGCTGGAAAACAGTGTGATTATCGTTGGAAATTCAGCGATAGTCGCACTGCTACCAGCGATACCTTGCTGATAGGACAGGGTGGTCTTGGACATGTAATCCACCTCCCATTGGATTACATGGCTAAATCAGATTATAAACAGGCGTAAGGAAAGTAGCGATTACTGTTGTTAGCGCTACTTTTCTTATTGCTCTGCTTGTTTGCGTGCAGCTTGATAATTGGAGAAATGTCGCTTAGCGACATTACTCCAGTTATTTTGGCACGGAACGCCCACTTTGCATCTCATTAAAGATGCAAAGCTGGGCGTGGTTGTAACGGACGCTAAATCAGCAAAACACGCGATAGCGTGTCTTTGCTGATAAGGCGAAACCGTTGATAATTTCATAGCGCCTGTAGGAGAGTAGGGTCTGCAATCCTATGATCACCCAGATTTTTTGCTTTTGTTTCACTGGTTTACGACTTTCTCTGGCTGTGGGCCTGCTAATCAGACCCACAGCCTGGCTGTTCTCTTTCTAAATTACGAGATGTACCCTAGGTGCATTTACCAATTGGTGCTGGGCCACCTTATCAGACCCTGTAACTCAGGGCATAGGTGTACCCAGGGCCGCCAGGGGCTGCAGCATGTATTATGCCACCCCTGGCTGGCCTCCTAAATTTGACACAACTGGCTGCATGACAGCTGGGGCGAAGTCGTGTAATCACCCTTTGCTTTAGATATAGTAGCCCTATATCTAACCATACAATGGACACCCGAGTTCCTATCAGTCACTCCTATGGCAGGCCTTGACAATCCTGAAGGCAGAGTGCGTGGGCTCGTGTGAACTGTGCTCTGGCCCGAGCCGAGCTCGGTTACAGCCTGCGGATAAAAGACCCAATGGCTGTTCCATGATAACGCGTACCACATCGGTAACTTCGGTGTCGCGTTATCAAGACATGTCGAGTAAGGTGTCATACGAATCGGGATGCTGCCCTCTCACCAACCCTGGTGACGAGGTTAGCATTCCGCCCTTCTAGAGGGACACGACATGTACGTAACTGTGAACCCCGGTTAAAGTTAACGAAAGCCTCAGCTCCACAAAATGGATGCTGCCACCACAGACACGAGTCTGACCTCCTGCTGCTGGGAGTCCTTCCAGCGAGGAGCGCTTGGACAAAGGGTTTCCTGTCGAGGGCGGTGTTCGCACCGTCCCAGAAAGGGTTTGTGTATTCTGGGTAGGTAGGGCTTTTGCAAGAAGGTGACTGCGGAGTGGCACCTCGGTGCTCACTACGCATCTGCCGGTCAGAACCAGTTCCAGGGGCGCCAGCCCTGGCCTGGGGAAAGTCCGGCAGGGGAGAGGGGTGTAACTGCCCCCTTCCTGGTCCCACCCTTAGGGCAGGACCTAGTCATGCACCCACCCCTTCCTTTAGGATAAAGGCCGGAGCGGGGACCCTTCCAAATTAGATCATCTTTGAATCAAGAATACTTTCTACGAAAGGACTTCGAGACTCTTCCCAAGATTTCTCCCTTGTGACTAAGGAGTAGTCACCCTGCATCAGCGGGCACCATCTAAGAACTCTGCGGTTTGCTGCAAGTCCTTCCTCAAGGATCCGACGGCCCAGCTCGACGAGAACCGGCTTCCCTGGCACCTCTGACCTCTACCCACGTCATCAGCTCAGCTGTGATCTGTGGGTGCGACGAGACCTCGAGGGACCGGCCATCATCAGAACCTGCACGCTCTTAACCAGCACGACCATCGAAGCAATTCTCTGGTGAGTGCTCTGGGGTCCGAGAAGCCCCGACCCTGAGCCGCTCCAGCACCGAAGTGCAGTCTCCCAGCATCTCCACGATCTGCGTGGGGCCCTTCTGCTCGCTGCTCAGCACGTTGTCTGGTCACTAGCCGCTGGCTCGTGTCCTTCTGTGACGACATCCGACAATCATCACTGCTGGTCTGGTTGCTCCAGACTGGCCCTTGCTTCCATCTTTCCGAGAAGCACCCGGACCCTCCTGGTCCACTCAAGACGCCATCTTAGGCCCACCACGTGGCCCTGAGATTTGCCAAAGCTTGTTGCCCCCTCCTGGGCCCAGCGACGCCGACAGCATCATCCTTCGTGGGACAGCTCGCACCTCCATCGTGGTCGCCGACAACGCCTCCTGGTCCGTGAGACTGCAGAGCCTAGCGTCGCCCACTCACCTGGTCGAGGTGACGGCCAACCGGTGCCTTCCTGGTACCCTCTGACTACTGGCTAGTAGTACGAACTTGGTCCCCTCTGCTTTCAGGTATCATCAACCTCTGATCCAGGCTTGGATCTCTACGAACTATTCATCACTGGTCGCCGGCCAGCAACTCCTTCTTCTTCCGGCTCCTGGCTCGTCAGCGAAGACCCCGACGCCTGTAAGACTTGTGCAGCCGCAGCCCTCGTGGCTAGGTAACTTGGCATTTCGGTGCCTGCATAGCCTCCTTACTCTAGGGTCCCGAGTCCCTCGCTTCCGACTTGCCTTATCGGGTCCGCCCGAGACCTTAAACTTTCCGTGTCCTCGGACACTTGTTTTAATTGTGCACTTGAAGTATTTTCATAAGAGATTTGGGTTGTGCTTAGTACCCTGTCCTCATAAAGAGTACAGGGCTGTTGTGATTCTTAATAAATATCCTGTTTATTTTCATAACACTTGTGTGGTGTCCTTTCACTTGGTGTTCAAGGGGTACATGTGTGGTAAACAGCTGGCTTAACGCGCCCTCTCGAGTCTTTAGCCTTAGACTGCTCGTATCCACGCTACTAGGATAGCTGGTCTATAGGTTGACTTACAACCAATCACCATAAGGGTCGTTTGGAACGATACATAACGGTCGCTAGAATAGCGAACGCTGCATATCGGGCCAACTTCTCACATTGGTGAGCAGCGGTTGGGATTTGAGCTTGCTGTTGTTTTACCACACGTATCCTAAGAATATCTTGTTGAAAGATCGCATAAGTACTGTTAGTACATATAACTAAAGCTTAGAATACTCTGAGTTCTACTGAACCAGCTGTTGCAGCTCCTCAAGGCTTAGCACACCTTGGCTGCAACTCTTAGCAAGGGAACAGTAGGTAAACACATAGTGTAGGTAGGTGCATCACTTACACCACACTAGAAGCAGTATGTCGGACAAAGGAGGAAACTCTGAGTCTCCCCTTATGTCAGTCGACCCTCCACAGGTCATCTCTTCAAGATATACTGCGCTTAACTTCCATGAGTTACGACAAGTATGTACCTCTAGGAAGATTAAGCAAGGGGCTAACCCCACCACCTCCTTTCTGATTGGTCTCCTAGAGACTTATGATGCCAGAAAGGCTGAGAAGCTTCTTAGCCATTCTAATCCAGAAGGAGACATGCCTCCCCTCGAGGGAACCAGAGGTGACCCTGACCTAATCCTCCTCTCAGCCGAAAATGAGAATGTGGAGGAGGATGAGGATGAGGATCCCTCTGGGGATGAGGCAGATAAGGGACAGGTAGAAGTCGTCATACTAACACGGTCCAACTTAAGCAAACATGATAGTGGTACTGGGGGACCCCCGGCGCTACTGTCAGGTCCGCTTAACATTGGGAATGGACGAGCCAGATCTCTGTCAAGAGGCTCTGGCAGATCCCTTCAAACCAATGGCTCTCACAACTCTTCTCAAAGAGGGATGACGTCCCCTCAGAGGAGAGTGTACGAAGCTAAGGAAAGGGCAGCTAATCTGAGGATCGAAAGGGAAGAACTTGCCCTGGCCAAAGAAAGGCTTGCCTTTGCTAGAGAGCAACAGTTAAGTGGGGTAGTCCCCACTGGTGGCAGCAATGTACCTAGTAATAGGGAAAAGAGTTTCGATACGAAACACCTTGGGAAGATAGTGCCCCCCTTTAAACAAGGGGACGACATCCACAAATGGATTACTGCTTTGGAGAGGTCCTGCACTGTACAGGGTGTTCCCCAGAGTCAGTGGGCAGCTATCTTGTGGCTCTCCTTTGAAGGAAAAGGAAGAGACAAGCTCCTCACCACAAGGGTGGAGGATGCTAACGATTACCAAGTCTTGAAAAATACACTCGTTGAAGGGTTCGGCCTAACCACTGAGCAGTACAGGGTGCTGTTCAGGGATACCCAGAAAACGCAGTCTCAAGATTGGTCTGATTTTGTCGATTGTGCCACTAAGGCTTTTGAGGGCTGGTTGCTGGGCAGTAAGGTTACTGATTACAAAGGATTGTATAATTTGATGATGAGAGAACAAATTTTAAACAATTGTCAGAACCAGTTGTTGCATCAGCATCTTCTCGACTCGGATCTGACCTCTCCCCAAGAATTGGGAAAGAAGGCAGACAGATGGGTTCGTACGAGAGTTAAACAGAACCAGGGCCAGAATCAAGGTGGTCAGAAGAAAGCAGACCAGAAGGGTAAAGATTCTAAGGGGGAACAAAATGACCAGAAGTCTTCGACAGGTCCCCAACAACCCAAAGAGGGTGGGGGTCAGGCTCCCCAAAAGAAGAAAGAAGGCCAATCCAAAAGATGGTGCCAGTACTGCAAGAGTAAATCTCACTGGTTTAGTGAGTGCACCAAGAAAGGAGGAGGGCAGACTCCTGCCACTGCAGCCCCTAAGGCACCTGTGCCCCCTAGTACAGTCAGCAGTGGTAGTGCGCCTCCCAAGGGTTTAGTCGGGTTAACCCTGGGTTCTGAGGGGCGTGACAACTTAGTTGGCACACTCACTCAGGCTGTCCTTGTCAGTACAGGGGACGTGGACGTGTCCCCTGACGTAAGCCCCAATACTTTGGGCAAATACAGACAGACGCCTTTCATAAATGGAAAGATGGCTCAGGCCTATAGGGACACTTGTGCCAGCGTCACCATGGTGACGCCTAACTTTGTGGACCCTGGACAGATCATGCCAGGTACAGAATTCCTGGTGACCAATGCAAGCAATGTCACTACCAATCACAGTATGGCAATTGTAGCTTTCTCCTGGGGAGGGGTAACTGGCCAAAAGAAGGTTGTAGTTAGTCCAGACCTCCCAGTGGATTGTTTGTTGGGCAATGATTTGGAGTCATCACCATGGTCAGAAGTGGAGCACCGGACTCACATGGAAATGTTAGGTTTGCCAGCACATGTGTTCGCTGTGACCAGGTCACAGGTCAGGAAATGCCCCACTGAACAGGTGCTGGATCCTGGAACAACGGACCAGACACCTCCCAAGAAAAAGAGCGGTAGGGTTAAGGCTGCGCCTTCCCCCTTGCCCCAGGTCGAGGATCAAGTCTCAGAGGAGGCTGACCTACAGGAATTGAGGGAAACTGAGCCTAGAGAGTTCGAACTTGATCAAGTTGAATTCTTGGGTTCAGGGGGACCCTCAAGGGAAGACCTGGGGAAGGACCAGTTAGACTGCCCTTCTCTTGAACCCCTCAGACAGCAGGCTGCTGCTGAGGCTGCTGGGAACGCCACAGGTACCCACAAGGTATACTGGGAAGATGGACTCCTGTACACTGAGTCAAGAGACCCCAAGCCTGGCATGACCAGGAGGCTGGTTGTACCCTTGTCTCAGCGAGGTTTCCTACTTACCTTGGCCCACGAGATTCCCTTAGCAGGTCACTTAGGCCAGACGAAGACGTGGGACAGGCTTGTCTCGCACTTTCACTGGTCTCACATGAACGAAGATACCAAGGAGTTTTGCCGCTCCTGTGTCACTTGCCAAGCCAGTGGTAAGTCAGGTGGCACGACAAAGGCCCCCCTTATACCAATGCCTGTGGTGGGGGTGCCCTTTGAACGGGTGGGGATCGACATCGTCGGTCCCATGGAACCACCAACAGCATCAGGGCACAAGTTTATACTGGTGGTAGTGGATCATGCCACCAGGTATCCTGAAGCTATCCCCCTTAGGACCACTACAGCACCTGTTGTGGCACGAGCCCTAGTTGGAGTATTCTCCAGAGTGGGCTTCCCTAAGGAGGTCGTCTCCGACAGAGGTGCAAACTTTATGTCGAGCTACTTAACTGCTATGTGGAAGGAATGTGGTGTCAACTACAAGTTCACTACACCCTATCATCCACAATGCAATGGGCTTGTTGAGAGATTCAACAGGACCCTAAAAGGGATGATTCATGGACTACCGGAAAAGCTTCGGCGTAGATGGGACGTCCTGATCCCCTGCCTCTTGTTCGCCTACAGAGAAGTCCCACAAAAGGGGGTTGGCTACAGCCCTTTTGAACTTTTGTACGGACATCCTGTAAGGGGACCCCTGTGTTTGGTGAAGGAAGGATGGGAGAGACCTCTCAAAAAGCCTGCAGCCAACATAGTGGACTATGTGCTTGGCCTCCGCTCGCGGATGGCTGAATACATGGAGAAGGCATCTGAAAACCTTAAGGCCAGCCAAGAACTCCAAAAAGCTTGGCATGACCAAAAGGCTGTCTTGACTGTTTACCAGCCCGGACAGAAGGTGTGGGTGTTGGAGCCAGTGGCCCCAGCAGCACTTAAGGACAAATGGTCCGGGCCCTACACCATCCTGGAGAAAAAGGGAGAGGTCACCTACCTGGTTGACCTGGGAACTCCCCGGAGCCCCCACAGGGTGCTTCATGTCAACAGGCTCAAGGCATATGTCGACAGGAAGGACATGAGTTTGCTCATGGCCCTAAATGAGGGACAGGAGGAGGAGAGTGACCCTCTCCCCGACCTGCTCACTCAGAATCCTGACGATGGATCGGTAGATGGTGTTGTCTTTTGTGGCAGCCTCTCCGAACATCAACAGAGCGACTGTAAACAGGTTCTTCAGTCGTTCAGACATATGTTTTCTCTAACCCCCAGTCAGACCAATTGGTGCACCCATGAGGTTGACACTGGTGACAGCTTGCCCGTTAAGAGTAAAATCTACCGGCAGCCTGATCACGTTAGAGACTGCATCAAGAGTGAAGTGCAGAAAATGTTGGAGCTGGGAGTCATTGAACCCTCGGATAGCCCTTGGGCTAGTCCCGTAGTTCTAGTGCCGAAACCTCACACCCCGGGCGGTAAGAAAGAGATGAGGTTCTGCGTAGACTACAGGGTCTCAATGCAGTCACTAAGACTGACGCCCACCCAATACCAAGGGCAGACGAGCTTATCGATAGATTGGCTTCAGCCAACTACTTAAGTACGTTTGACCTGACAGCTGGGTATTGGCAAATCAGGTTAGCTGAGGACGCCAAGCCTAAGACCGCATTTTCAACCCCTGGTGGGCATTATCAGTTCGTGGTGATGCCCTTTGGTCTGAAAAATGCACCTGCCACCTTCCAACGGTTGGTGAATCAAGTCCTTACTGGGCTGGATGACTTCTGTGCGGCGTATCTAGACGATATTGCTGTCTTTAGCTCCACCTGGGAGGATCACCTGGTCCACGTGCGGAAAGTGTTAGAGGCTCTGCAAGCAGCAGGCCTCACTCTCAAGGCCACCAAGTGCCAGATAGGGCAGACACAGGTTGTATACCTGGGCCACCTTGTAGGTGGAGGCCAGGTTCAGCCACTGGAGAGCAAGATACAGTCAATCAGGGACTGGGCTCCTCCAACCACCCAGACTCAGGTTCGAGCTTTCTTGGGCCTGACTGGATACTACCGAAAGTTTGTCAGGAACTATGGTTCCATCGTGACACCATTAAACGAACTGACAAGTAAGAAAATGCCAAAAAAGGTTCAGTGGACAGCGAGCTGTCAAAAAGCATTCGATGACCTAAAGCAGGCCATGTGCACGGCGCCTATCCTTAAGAGTCCAGACTACTCCAAACCATTCATTGTCCAAACAGACGCTTCTGAGTTGGGTGTGGGAGCTGTACTTTCTCAACTGAATTTTGATGGTCAAGACCAGCCCATTGCTTTTATAAGCAGAAGGCTGACCCCTAGAGAGAAGAATTGGTCAGCTATCGAGAGGGAGGCCTTTGCTGTGGTTTGGGCCCTGAAGAAGCTGAGGCCATACTTGTTTGGCACTCACTTCAAGATTCAGACCGACCATAAGCCCCTCTTGTGGCTAAATCAGATGAAGGGTGAAAACCCCAAACTGCTTAGGTGGTCCATTTCCCTACAGGGGATGGACTTTACAGTGGAACATAGACCTGGTACTGATCATGGCAATGTGGATGGGCTCTCCAGATATTTCCACTTAGAACAAGAAGACTCACCTGGTCAAGGTTAGCTTATTGTTCCGACGTTTGGGGGGGGTCATGTAGGAGAGTAGGGTCTGCAATCCTATGATCACCCAGATTTTTTGCTTTTGTTTCACTGGTTTACGACTTTCTCTGGCTGTGGGCCTGCTAATCAGACCCACAGCCTGGCTGTTCTCTTTCTAAATTACGAGATGTACCCTAGGTGCATTTACCAATTGGTGCTGGGCCACCTTATCAGACCCTGTAACTCAGGGCATAGGTGTACCCAGGGCCGCCAGGGGCTGCAGCATGTATTATGCCACCCCTGGCTGGCCTCCTAAATTTGACACAACTGGCTGCATGACAGCTGGGGCGAAGTCGTGTAATCACCCTTTGCTTTAGATATAGTAGCCCTATATCTAACCATACAATGGACACCCGAGTTCCTATCAGTCACTCCTATGGCAGGCCTTGACAATCCTGAAGGCAGAGTGCGTGGGCTCGTGTGAACTGTGCTCTGGCCCGAGCCGAGCTCGGTTACAGCCTGCGGATAAAAGACCCAATGGCTGTTCCATGATAACGCGTACCACATCGGTAACTTCGGTGTCGCGTTATCAAGACATGTCGAGTAAGGTGTCATACGAATCGGGATGCTGCCCTCTCACCAACCCTGGTGACGAGGTTAGCATTCCGCCCTTCTAGAGGGACACGACATGTACGTAACTGTGAACCCCGGTTAAAGTTAACGAAAGCCTCAGCTCCACAAAATGGATGCTGCCACCACAGACACGAGTCTGACCTCCTGCTGCTGGGAGTCCTTCCAGCGAGGAGCGCTTGGACAAAGGGTTTCCTGTCGAGGGCGGTGTTCGCACCGTCCCAGACAGGGTTTGTGTATTCTGGGTAGGTAGGGCTTTTGCAAGAAGGTGACTGCGGAGTGGCACCCCGGTGCTCACTACGCATCTGCCGGTCAGAACCAGTTCCAGGGGCGCCAGCCCTGGCCTGGGGAAAGTCCGGCAGGGGAGAGGGGTGTAACTGCCCCCTTCCTGGTCCCACCCTTAGGGCAGGACCTAGTCATGCACCCACCCCTTCCTTTAGGATAATGGCCGGAGCGGGGACCCTTCCAAATTAGATCATCTTTGAATCAAGAATACTTTCTACGAAAGGACTTCGAGACTCTTCCCAAGATTTCTCCCTTGTGACTAAGGAGTAGTCACCCTGCATCAGCGGGCACCATCTAAGAACTCTGCGGTTTGCTGCAAGTCCTTCCTCAAGGATCCGACGGCCCAGCTCAACGAGAACCGGCTTCCCTGGCACCTCTGACCTCTACCCACGTCATCAGCTCAGCTGTGATCTGTGGGTGCGACGAGACCTCGAGGGACCGGCCATCATCAGAACCTGCACGCTCTTAACCAGCACGACCATCGAAGCAATTCTCTGGTGAGTGCTCTGGGGTCCGAGAAGCCCCGACCCTGAGCCGCTCCAGCACCGAAGTGCAGTCTCCCAGCATCTCCACGATCTGCGTGGGGCCCTTCTGCTCGCTGCTCAGCACGTTGTCTGGTCACTAGCCGCTGGCTCGTGTCCTTCTGTGACGACATCCGACAATCATCACTGCTGGTCTGGTTGCTCCAGACTGGCCCTTGCTTCCATCTTTCCGAGAAGCACCCCGGACCCTCCTGGTCCACTCAAGACGCCATCTTAGGCCCACCACGTGGCCCTGAGATTTGCCAAGGCTTGTTGCCCCCTCCTGGGCCCAGCGACGCCGACAGCATCATCCTTCGTGGGACAGCTCGCACCTCCATCGTGGTCGCCGACAACGCCTCCTGGTCCGTGAGACTGCAGAGCCTAGCGTCGCCCACTCACCTGGTCGAGGTGACGGCCAACCGGTGCCTTCCTGGTACCCTCTGACTACTGGCTAGTAGTACGAACTTGGTCCCCTCTGCTTTCAGGTATCATCAACCTCTGATCCAGGCTTGGATCTCTACGAACTATTCATCACTGGTCGCCGGCCAGCAACTCCTTCTTCTTCCGGCTCCTGGCTCGTCAGCGAAGACCCCGACGCCTGTAAGACTTGTGCAGCCGCAGCCCTCGTGGCTAGGTAACTTGGCCTTTCGGTGCCTGCATAGCCTCCTTACTCTAGGGTCCCGAGTCCCTCGCTTCCGACTTGCCTTATCGGGTCCGCCCGAGACCTTAAACTTTCCGTGTCCTCGGACACTTGTTTTAATTGTGCACTTGAAGTATTTTCATAAGAGATTTGGGTTGTGCTTAGTACCCTGTCCTCATAAAGAGTACAGGGCTGTTGTGATTCTTAATAAATATCCTGTTTATTTTCATAACACTTGTGTGGTGTCCTTTCACTTGGTGTTCAAGGGGTACATGTGTGGTAAACAGCTGGCTTAACGCGCCCTCTCGAGTCTTTAGCCTTAGACTGCTCGTATCCACGCTACTAGGATAGCTGGTCTATAGGTTGACTTACAACCAATCACCATAAGGGTCGTTTGGAACGATACATAACGGTCGCTAGAATAGCGAACGCTGCATATCGGGCCAACTTCTCACATTGGTGAGCAGCGGTTGGGATTTGAGCTTGCTGTTGTTTTACCACACGTATCCTAAGAATATCTTGTTGAAAGATCGCATAAGTACTGTTAGTACATATAACTAAAGCTTAGAATACTCTGAGTTCTACTGAACCAGCTGTTGCAGCTCCTCAAGGCTTAGCACACCTTGGCTGCAACTCTTAGCAAGGGAACAGTAGGTAAACACATAGTGTAGGTAGGTGCATCACTTACACCACACTAGAAGCAGTATGTCGGACAAAGGAGGAAACTCTGAGTCTCCCCTTATGTCAGTCGACCCTCCACAGGTCATCTCTTCAAGATATACTGCGCTTAACTTCCATGAGTTACGACAAGTATGTACCTCTAGGAAGATTAAGCAAGGGGCTAACCCCACCACCTCCTTTCTGATTGGTCTCCTAGAGACTTATGATGCCAGAAAGGCTGAGAAGCTTCTTAGCCATTCTAATCCAGAAGGAGACATGCCTCCCCTCGAGGGAACCAGAGGTGACCCTGACCTAATCCTCCTCTCAGCCGAAAATGAGAATGTGGAGGAGGATGAGGATGAGGATCCCTCTGGGGATGAGGCAGATAAGGGACAGGTAGAAGTCGTCATACTAACACGGTCCAACTTAAGCAAACATGATAGTGGTACTGGGGGACCCCCGGCGCTACTGTCAGGTCCGCTTAACATTGGGAATGGACGAGCCAGATCTCTGTCAAGAGGCTCTGGCAGATCCCTTCAAACCAATGGCTCTCACAACTCTTCTCAAAGAGGGATGACGTCCCCTCAGAGGAGAGTGTACGAAGCTAAGGAAAGGGCAGCTAATCTGAGGATCGAAAGGGAAGAACTTGCCCTGGCCAAAGAAAGGCTTGCCTTTGCTAGAGAGCAACAGTTAAGTGGGGTAGTCCCCACTGGTGGCAGCAATGTACCTAGTAATAGGGAAAAGAGTTTCGATACGAAACACCTTGGGAAGATAGTGCCCCCCTTTAAACAAGGGGACGACATCCACAAATGGATTACTGCTTTGGAGAGGGCCTGCACTGTACAGGGTGTTCCCCAGAGTCAGTGGGCAGCTATCTTGTGGCTCTCCTTTGAAGGAAAAGGAAGAGACAAGCTCCTCACCACAAGGGTGGAGGATGCTAACGATTACCAAGTCTTGAAAAATACACTCGTTGAAGGGTTCGGCCTAACCACTGAGCAGTACAGGGTGCTGTTCAGGGATACCCAGAAAACGCAGTCTCAAGATTGGTCTGATTTTGTCGATTGTGCCACTAAGGCTTTTGAGGGCTGGTTGCTGGGCAGTAAGGTTACTGATTACAAAGGATTGTATAATTTGATGATGAGAGAACAAATTTTAAACAATTGTCAGAACCAGTTGTTGCATCAGCATCTTCTCGACTCGGATCTGACCTCTCCCCAAGAATTGGGAAAGAAGGCAGACAGATGGGTTCGTACGAGAGTTAAACAGAACCAGGGCCAGAATCAAGGTGGTCAGAAGAAAGCAGACCAGAAGGGTAAAGATTCTAAGGGGGAACAAAATGACCAGAAGTCTTCGACAGGTCCCCAACAACCCAAAGAGGGTGGGGGTCAGGCTCCCCAAAAGAAGAAAGAAGGCCAATCCAAAAGATGGTGCCAGTACTGCAAGAGTAAATCTCACTGGTTTAGTGAGTGCACCAAGAAAGGAGGAGGGCAGACTCCTGCCACTGCAGCCCCTAAGGCACCTGTGCCCCCTAGTACAGTCAGCAGTGGTAGTGCGCCTCCCAAGGGTTTAGTCGGGTTAACCCTGGGTTCTGAGGGGCGTGACAACTTAGTTGGCACACTCACTCAGGCTGTCCTTGTCAGTACAGGGGACGTGGACGTGTCCCCTGACGTAAGCCCCAATACTTTGGGCAAATACAGACAGACGCCTTTCATAAATGGAAAGATGGCTCAGGCCTATAGGGACACTTGTGCCAGCGTCACCATGGTGACGCCTAACTTTGTGGACCCTGGACAGATCATGCCAGGTACAGAATTCCTGGTGACCAATGCAAGCAATGTCACTACCAATCACAGTATGGCAATTGTAGCTTTCTCCTGGGGAGGGGTAACTGGCCAAAAGAAGGTTGTAGTTAGTCCAGACCTCCCAGTGGATTGTTTGTTGGGCAATGATTTGGAGTCATCACCATGGTCAGAAGTGGAGCACCGGACTCACATGGAAATGTTAGGTTTGCCAGCACATGTGTTCGCTGTGACCAGGTCACAGGTCAGGAAATGCCCCACTGAACAGGTGCTGGATCCTGGAACAACGGACCAGACACCTCCCAAGAAAAAGAGCGGTAGGGTTAAGGCTGCGCCTTCCCCCTTGCCCCAGGTCGAGGATCAAGTCTCAGAGGAGGCTGACCTACAGGAATTGAGGGAAACTGAGCCTAGAGAGTTCGAACTTGATCAAGTTGAATTCTTGGGTTCAGGGGGACCCTCAAGGGAAGACCTGGGGAAGGACCAGTTAGACTGCCCTTCTCTTGAACCCCTCAGACAGCAGGCTGCTGCTGAGGCTGCTGGGAACGCCACAGGTACCCACAAGGTATACTGGGAAGATGGACTCCTGTACACTGAGTCAAGAGACCCCAAGCCTGGCATGACCAGGAGGCTGGTTGTACCCTTGTCTCAGCGAGGTTTCCTACTTACCTTGGCCCACGAGATTCCCTTAGCAGGTCACTTAGGCCAGACGAAGACGTGGGACAGGCTTGTCTCGCACTTTCACTGGTCTCACATGAACGAAGATACCAAGGAGTTTTGCCGCTCCTGTGTCACTTGCCAAGCCAGTGGTAAGTCAGGTGGCACGACAAAGGCCCCCCTTATACCAATGCCTGTGGTGGGGGTGCCCTTTGAACGGGTGGGGATCGACATCGTCGGTCCCATGGAACCACCAACAGCATCAGGGCACAAGTTTATACTGGTGGTAGTGGATCATGCCACCAGGTATCCTGAAGCTATCCCCCTTAGGACCACTACAGCACCTGTTGTGGCACGAGCCCTAGTTGGAGTATTCTCCAGAGTGGGCTTCCCTAAGGAGGTCGTCTCCGACAGAGGTGCAAACTTTATGTCGAGCTACTTAACTGCTATGTGGAAGGAATGTGGTGTCAACTACAAGTTCACTACACCCTATCATCCACAATGCAATGGGCTTGTTGAGAGATTCAACAGGACCCTAAAAGGGATGATTCATGGACTACCGGAAAAGCTTCGGCGTAGATGGGACGTCCTGATCCCCTGCCTCTTGTTCGCCTACAGAGAAGTCCCACAAAAGGGGGTTGGCTACAGCCCTTTTGAACTTTTGTACGGACATCCTGTAAGGGGACCCCTGTGTTTGGTGAAGGAAGGATGGGAGAGACCTCTCAAAAAGCCTGCAGCCAACATAGTGGACTATGTGCTTGGCCTCCGCTCGCGGATGGCTGAATACATGGAGAAGGCATCTGAAAACCTTAAGGCCAGCCAAGAACTCCAAAAAGCTTGGCATGACCAAAAGGCTGTCTTGACTGTTTACCAGCCCGGACAGAAGGTGTGGGTGTTGGAGCCAGTGGCCCCAGCAGCACTTAAGGACAAATGGTCCGGGCCCTACACCATCCTGGAGAAAAAGGGAGAGGTCACCTACCTGGTTGACCTGGGAACTCCCCGGAGCCCCCACAGGGTGCTTCATGTCAACAGGCTCAAGGCATATGTCGACAGGAAGGACATGAGTTTGCTCATGGCCCTAAATGAGGGACAGGAGGAGGAGAGTGACCCTCTCCCCGACCTGCTCACTCAGAATCCTGACGATGGATCGGTAGATGGTGTTGTCTTTTGTGGCAGCCTCTCCGAACATCAACAGAGCGACTGTAAACAGGTTCTTCAGTCGTTCAGACATATGTTTTCTCTAACCCCCAGTCAGACCAATTGGTGCACCCATGAGGTTGACACTGGTGACAGCTTGCCCGTTAAGAGTAAAATCTACCGGCAGCCTGATCACGTTAGAGACTGCATCAAGAGTGAAGTGCAGAAAATGTTGGAGCTGGGAGTCATTGAACCCTCGGATAGCCCTTGGGCTAGTCCCGTAGTTCTAGTGCCGAAACCTCACACCCCGGGCGGTAAGAAAGAGATGAGGTTCTGCGTAGACTACAGGGTCTCAATGCAGTCACTAAGACTGACGCCCACCCAATACCAAGGGCAGACGAGCTTATCGATAGATTGGCTTCAGCCAACTACTTAAGTACGTTTGACCTGACAGCTGGGTATTGGCAAATCAGGTTAGCTGAGGACGCCAAGCCTAAGACCGCATTTTCAACCCCTGGTGGGCATTATCAGTTCGTGGTGATGCCCTTTGGTCTGAAAAATGCACCTGCCACCTTCCAACGGTTGGTGAATCAAGTCCTTACTGGGCTGGATGACTTCTGTGCGGCGTATCTAGACGATATTGCTGTCTTTAGCTCCACCTGGGAGGATCACCTGGTCCACCTGCGGAAAGTGTTAGAGGCTCTGCAAGCAGCAGGCCTCACTCTCAAGGCCACCAAGTGCCAGATAGGGCAGACACAGGTTGTATACCTGGGCCACC
Organism: Lissotriton vulgaris; assembly: GCF_964263255.1. NCBI lineage: Eukaryota > Metazoa > Chordata > Amphibia > Caudata > Salamandridae > Lissotriton > Lissotriton vulgaris. The sequence continues at coordinate 275,341,248 of NC_141688.1, forward strand.
TTGTAGGTGGAGGCCAGGTTCAGCCACTGGAGAGCAAGATACAGTCAATCAGGGACTGGGCTCCTCCAACCACCCAGACTCAGGTTCGAGCTTTCTTGGGCCTGACTGGATACTACCGAAAGTTTGTCAGGAACTATGGTTCCATCGTGACACCATTAAACGAACTGACAAGTAAGAAAATGCCAAAAAAGGTTCAGTGGACAGCGAGCTGTCAAAAAGCATTCGATGACCTAAAGCAGGCCATGTGCACGGCGCCTATCCTTAAGAGTCCAGACTACTCCAAACCATTCATTGTCCAAACAGACGCTTCTGAGTTGGGTGTGGGAGCTGTACTTTCTCAACTGAATTTTGATGGTCAAGACCAGCCCATTGCTTTTATAAGCAGAAGGCTGACCCCTAGAGAGAAGAATTGGTCAGCTATCGAGAGGGAGGCCTTTGCTGTGGTTTGGGCCCTGAAGAAGCTGAGGCCATACTTGTTTGGCACTCACTTCAAGATTCAGACCGACCATAAGCCCCTCTTGTGGCTAAATCAGATGAAGGGTGAAAACCCCAAACTGCTTAGGTGGTCCATTTCCCTACAGGGGATGGACTTTACAGTGGAACATAGACCTGGTACTGATCATGGCAATGTGGATGGGCTCTCCAGATATTTCCACTTAGAACAAGAAGACTCACCTGGTCAAGGTTAGCTTATTGTTCCGACGTTTGGGGGGGGTCATGTAGGAGAGTAGGGTCTGCAATCCTATGATCACCCAGATTTTTTGCTTTTGTTTCACTGGTTTACGACTTTCTCTGGCTGTGGGCCTGCTAATCAGACCCACAGCCTGGCTGTTCTCTTTCTAAATTACGAGATGTACCCTAGGTGCATTTACCAATTGGTGCTGGGCCACCTTATCAGACCCTGTAACTCAGGGCATAGGTGTACCCAGGGCCGCCAGGGGCTGCAGCATGTATTATGCCACCCCTGGCTGGCCTCCTAAATTTGACACAACTGGCTGCATGACAGCTGGGGCGAAGTCGTGTAATCACCCTTTGCTTTAGATATAGTAGCCCTATATCTAACCATACAATGGACACCCGAGTTCCTATCAGTCACTCCTATGGCAGGCCTTGACAATCCTGAAGGCAGAGTGCGTGGGCTCGTGTGAACTGTGCTCTGGCCCGAGCCGAGCTCGGTTACAGCCTGCGGATAAAAGACCCAATGGCTGTTCCATGATAACGCGTACCACATCGGTAACTTCGGTGTCGCGTTATCAAGACATGTCGAGTAAGGTGTCATACGAATCGGGATGCTGCCCTCTCACCAACCCTGGTGACGAGGTTAGCATTCCGCCCTTCTAGAGGGACACGACATGTACGTAACTGTGAACCCCGGTTAAAGTTAACGAAAGCCTCAGCTCCACAAAATGGATGCTGCCACCACAGACACGAGTCTGACCTCCTGCTGCTGGGAGTCCTTCCAGCGAGGAGCGCTTGGACAAAGGGTTTCCTGTCGAGGGCGGTGTTCGCACCGTCCCAGACAGGGTTTGTGTATTCTGGGTAGGTAGGGCTTTTGCAAGAAGGTGACTGCGGAGTGGCACCCCGGTGCTCACTACGCATCTGCCGGTCAGAACCAGTTCCAGGGGCGCCAGCCCTGGCCTGGGGAAAGTCCGGCAGGGGAGAGGGGTGTAACTGCCCCCTTCCTGGTCCCACCCTTAGGGCAGGACCTAGTCATGCACCCACCCCTTCCTTTAGGATAATGGCCGGAGCGGGGACCCTTCCAAATTAGATCATCTTTGAATCAAGAATACTTTCTACGAAAGGACTTCGAGACTCTTCCCAAGATTTCTCCCTTGTGACTAAGGAGTAGTCACCCTGCATCAGCGGGCACCATCTAAGAACTCTGCGGTTTGCTGCAAGTCCTTCCTCAAGGATCCGACGGCCCAGCTCAACGAGAACCGGCTTCCCTGGCACCTCTGACCTCTACCCACGTCATCAGCTCAGCTGTGATCTGTGGGTGCGACGAGACCTCGAGGGACCGGCCATCATCAGAACCTGCACGCTCTTAACCAGCACGACCATCGAAGCAATTCTCTGGTGAGTGCTCTGGGGTCCGAGAAGCCCCGACCCTGAGCCGCTCCAGCACCGAAGTGCAGTCTCCCAGCATCTCCACGATCTGCGTGGGGCCCTTCTGCTCGCTGCTCAGCACGTTGTCTGGTCACTAGCCGCTGGCTCGTGTCCTTCTGTGACGACATCCGACAATCATCACTGCTGGTCTGGTTGCTCCAGACTGGCCCTTGCTTCCATCTTTCCGAGAAGCACCCCGGACCCTCCTGGTCCACTCAAGACGCCATCTTAGGCCCACCACGTGGCCCTGAGATTTGCCAAGGCTTGTTGCCCCCTCCTGGGCCCAGCGACGCCGACAGCATCATCCTTCGTGGGACAGCTCGCACCTCCATCGTGGTCGCCGACAACGCCTCCTGGTCCGTGAGACTGCAGAGCCTAGCGTCGCCCACTCACCTGGTCGAGGTGACGGCCAACCGGTGCCTTCCTGGTACCCTCTGACTACTGGCTAGTAGTACGAACTTGGTCCCCTCTGCTTTCAGGTATCATCAACCTCTGATCCAGGCTTGGATCTCTACGAACTATTCATCACTGGTCGCCGGCCAGCAACTCCTTCTTCTTCCGGCTCCTGGCTCGTCAGCGAAGACCCCGACGCCTGTAAGACTTGTGCAGCCGCAGCCCTCGTGGCTAGGTAACTTGGCCTTTCGGTGCCTGCATAGCCTCCTTACTCTAGGGTCCCGAGTCCCTCGCTTCCGACTTGCCTTATCGGGTCCGCCCGAGACCTTAAACTTTCCGTGTCCTCGGACACTTGTTTTAATTGTGCACTTGAAGTATTTTCATAAGAGATTTGGGTTGTGCTTAGTACCCTGTCCTCATAAAGAGTACAGGGCTGTTGTGATTCTTAATAAATATCCTGTTTATTTTCATAACACTTGTGTGGTGTCCTTTCACTTGGTGTTCAAGGGGTACATGTGTGGTAAACAGCTGGCTTAACGCGCCCTCTCGAGTCTTTAGCCTTAGACTGCTCGTATCCACGCTACTAGGATAGCTGGTCTATAGGTTGACTTACAACCAATCACCATAAGGGTCGTTTGGAACGATACATAACGGTCGCTAGAATAGCGAACGCTGCATATCGGGCCAACTTCTCACAGCGCCGCCTTGCTGATTTGCCCCAAGTCTGTAAGAGCAAACATTCACTGTATTTCTGACACTGATTTTGCCACCTCTGAGGGCAGGGGTCGCAAAGGTAGTGCCAAGGGTCACAAGGAGCAAGGCAGGGGTCTCAGATGCCTGAACCCCTAAATGATGTCCATGTGCTACTTATACTATTTTGAAATTGGCAAAACAGCGAATTAGCAGACAAAATAAGTTTTGTTTCTCAGGATGTTCATGGGAAAATATTTGTGGGGATTGAAAACAGCTGCGAAACACTAACAATGAGTACTCTGTTTTCCAAACGGAACACGCATCATCTTACGGAATAGAAGGCATTGTCTGTAATATGAAATGTATGTATTCATCACGAATACATAACTGATAACCGTGTAATATGATCCAATATTGCCAACTAGTAGTTTTGTTGACATCAAAAACCACGAGGACGAAGGCCAAGTGGTTTAAATGTCACCACAATCCTGATATCACTTTAGCTTCCTGTGCCTCAAATAAAGTTGTCGACAAACAAGAGGGAGAGCGATCTGTTGATCAAACGGGCACCAATTACCACCTCAAGGGGGGTGGAAGGTCCAGTATCAGCGTGTGCCCGTGTATGGAACACATTAACAACAAATGGGGGTTGCTGAACTGTTCCTGGCAAGTATTGAAGGGAGACTGGCTGTACCGAAGGTGTATGTTAACACCCTTGGGCATCCAATAAGTTGGACATGTTTGCCTCACACACCCCGAAGGATGTCATGCTTCATCATCGGCGGTTGCTCCTCGTCGGGGAGGCGGTCAATCCCCGACGGGCTCACCTCAAAGAGGGGCTCTTTGGCGGAGATCTTTTTGTCCAGCTGCCTGTTGGTGAAGTGCGGGTATGTGGGCCAGGGCAATCAGTATCCTGAACTGGAAGGGTGAAGTTTAAAATGTAGTAGAGGGTCCCGGAAAAGACTTTATTCTGGAGGTCCTACTACTACCATTAAAAGGTGTAGTTAGCTTGTTGGGTCACGGAGAGTTACGTGGCGTGTCCCAAAGCAAGACTAATGTGAAGGTCGGTCAACATGTTTCTCGCTTGGGAATTTCCCGCGATTCGTCAGGACCTAGTGAAGTTGTGGGTGAAGAGTTAAAAGAGGAGGAAACATGCTAGTGTCATGAATCTCATGTGGTTTACCTCAGGGGAAAATCCTATGCCTAAAGGTCTTGGACTAATGGCCACCTGAGTTGTCGGCGGGTCGGTACAGCAGGAATTGCCTATAGATCAGGCTCAAGTTACCCGTGTCCGTGTAGAGTCACCTACCCATCACCGCCGAGCTATTCGAGCTCGGCGGTGATGGGTAGGTGACTCTACACGGACACGGGTAACTTGAGCCTGATCTATAGGCAATTCCTGTTGTACCGACCCGCCGACAACTCAGGTGGCCATTAGTCCAAGACCTTTAGGCATAGGATTTTCCCCTGAGGTAAACCACATGAGATTCATGACACTAGCATGTTTCCTCCTCTTTTAACTCTTCACCCACAACTTCACTAGGTCCTGACGAATCGCGGGAAATTCCCAAGCGAGAAACATGTTGACCGACCTTCACATTAGTCTTGCTTTGGGACACGCCACGTAACTCTCCGTGACCCAACAAGCTAACTACACCTTTTAATGGTAGTAGTAGGACCTCCAGAATAAAGTCTTTTCCGGGACCCTCTACTACATTTTAAACTTCACCCTTCCAGTTCAGGATACTGATTGCCCTGGCCCACATACCCGCACTTCACCAACAGGCAGCTGGACGAAAAGATCTCCGCCAAAGAGCCCCTCTTTGAGGTGAGCCCGTCGGGGATTGCACCGCCTCCCCGACGAGGAGCAACCGCCGATGATGAAGCATGACATCCTTCGGGGTGTGTGAGGCAAACATGTCCAACTTATTGGATGCCCAAGGGTGTTAACATACACCTTCGGTACAGCCAGTCTCCCTTCAATACTTGCCAGGAACACCTCAAATAAAGTTAGCTGTGTTGTGAAAATCAGCTGTGCTGCGTTCTATTAATGTAAGCACAAGTTCTCAGCACTTCATCTGACCACACTAATCCTGTTTCAGCTTAAGCCCAGCACACAGGGCTTCAGTTGTAAATAAACAAGTGCCAGGGCCCTCGCCAGGATGACACTGAAGCTTGCACCACACCTCGCCCTTGCCAGCGCTGACAACGACAATACCAACCCAACTACTAACCATCACAAACCTACAAGGGTGGCAATTTAGACTCTTCGAGGTCCTTTAAGGCATGGGCAGCAGGTAATAGTCATGTATTATTGTGTATTGAATTATTTTTAAACTACTGCTGTTATGTTCATCTCTGATTTACACAAACAGCAGACTGTCCGAAGGGCAGTGTAGGTAATTAAATGCTGGTGCTGAGCACCAGAAAACACCTCCTCAAATGAAGCCCTCCCACCATACAAGCTGTTTTTTTGTACATCAGATCTAGATGACGTGTTCCTGTTTCAATACTGGACATGTAACATGTTTGACTGCTACTCAGACCCAAGGCTGTGCTAAATCAGACACGTAGGGCCAGATTATCAAGAAAGGGTGATACATTAGCGCCGCTTTTATTATCAGAAAACTGCGGCGATAATGGTCTTGAAAATATGCCCTTGTGAATTCTCATAGAAGCCCAGGTTACCAGCAGAACCTGGGCTTCTATGGGAATTCACAAGGGCATAGTATCAAGCCCATTATCGCCGCTTTAGCGGCAGTTTCCTACCGATAAAAGCGGCGATAATATATCGCCCTTTCTTGATAATATGGCCCGTAGAAACATACATTTTAGATGCTTCATAGCTACCAAATGTGAACTCCACTTCTCAGCTCGGCATGGGAGCTTCATAGGACCTGGCAGTAAATTCGGAGCATTTACATTTTCAGGGCAAAAAATCAATTTCCTAAATCTATCAGTTGTAGGATGTTGCAAAATATCATGCTATCATACAATGATACAGAGAGAGGACAATGCCTCACATCGAAAAATGTTATTAGCATTAAGGGAACAGATTTACTAATATTTTGTTTTGGGTTGGGTCACAGTGACACAAAATTGTTTTTGATTCTTGCAAAGCCTGATTTGCATGGCTTTGATGGGCTTTGCAAAAAAAAAAAAGAAAAAAGTAACTTAAGGTAGCTCATAGCACTGCCTTGCATTACATTGCATCGGGGAGGTATTACATGAGTGGAGCATTGTTGTTACCTCCAGGTCCCTCCTGTGCAGGAAGGTGCCCCAACCTGCACAAAAACAATCCTGCATGCAACACAGACCGATTTGCACAATGGTGCAGGGTGCCTGCATTTGCACTAGGCTGCAAAAAGTGCACTAATGCAGGGGAAAGACAGGAATACACTGTATTTCATAAATAAAGGTAATTCCTGGCCTTGCGGTGGTGACTTATGCCAATTTCCCATAAATTAGGGCCATATCATCTAAATTCAATGAACATGGGTTTGCACAAGAATGTTGCACCTACCCTATACTGACATAATGAGGACGAAAATATTTATTTTGCTTCCTTTCTCCGGCCACGATTTACTAACATTTTGCATTTGTGGTTGAGCCACCCTTTTAGCGCAGCCAAGGCAAAATGTTAGTTGGTATTTACTGAGCCAAGCAAGGACTGACTTGCATGGCTTTGCATGGCTTGGTAAAGAAATTGTAATGCAACGTAGATCCTTGAGCAGCGCTGCACCTGGAAGGCCTTCCATGGGTGCGCCAATGTTCCCATGCTCCCACCCATGGCTTTGGCGCAGTCCTAGATTGACTGAAGCTAGTTAACCTGGGAAAGCGTGAAAATGCTACACCTTCCCCAGTGAGGCGTAACAAGGAGGAATATCTTTATTTCTCCTTGTTACTTCCTCTTTCTATGGGTGATTCATTCTGCATCATGCATTGAAGGAGGAAATTGCCTAACAAAATAAAAACAAACCCACCTTTAACTCAGGGACTCATGGGGTATTGGGTGGGGCCTATGCTGGCCCTAGGAAGCCACACTTGTGCCAGTGAAATGAGTGAGAGCTGAAAAGTGGCGCGTCTTAGTAGATATGGAGCTTTTCTGCTCTCTCCCATTCATGCAGCGCTGCACTGCGTTTCGTGTACCTTTGATAAATATGCACCCACCTCTTTACATGTTTTCTGCTTTTTGCAGCACAGACACAAAGAGGATTAAGCCACTAAGAATAGTTTTTATGTCAGAAAGAATCTCTCTCTTCAGAAAACTATTCTGACCACAACGCAGGCACAGTTACCCCATGCCGCAATGATGCCTGCATCGGTGCTAGGCTGCCTGTAGCACCAGTGGCGTAACAGAACTTAATTTACCCCCCTGTAAAGTTCATAAAGGCAGTAGCGGCCCGTGGAGGGAGTTCCGCGGTGGGGTGGGGTGGGTGAGGGGTAGGGTGGGGGGTAGTAAACTCCGGGGTAGTAAACTCCGGCTCATGGCCGACTGGAGTAATGTAAAGAAATAAATAAATAAAACTAATTTCATTGCGCGCGCTGAAACGCCAAATGCTTTTGAATGTCGCCAAGTTAAAAAAGTGCGACACATTTTAAAGATAAAAAAATTATTTACCATTTGGATTGAAAGAAAAAAAAGGAAGATTACAGGCAATGTGTACAGAGCCTCAGCTGCAGAAGGACTGTAAAGCCTGCTAATTTAAGGACAGAAGTAAGGCAAACTGGCTGACTGGACTTCAGGCATTTTACATAAAGCGCAGCTAATCACCCTCCTCCGTCCCTATTAAACGCGGCTGCAAATGAGGGACATTTAATGAAACTTCTCTTTCAGGGCAGGCGAAAGCTCAATAAATTGCGTTTCAATCTATTTGATGCGGCCCGGAACTTGCGCCGTCTGTTGACCTCTTAATTAAGATCTGCAGCGACAACTTTCTGGAGGTGACTTTTGTCCCCTTTTGTCAAATCGTGCGAGAAAATTGAAATCACTGTACACATGTCGCCTCGGCCGCCTAATTCCATTTTAGACCACACGACCCAGCTCAGAACACAAAATGTTCATTTTTTATGTATAAACTGAAAATCGCTTCCAAAGCGCTGCCCAAGACTGCAAAAGAATAGATGTATGATTTTATGCTAGCAGACAAAAATGTCACCCGTGCAGAAAATAAAGCAGCTATAACATGTATGTGGATACATTCTAAGGCATGATCATTTCCTATGTAACACTAGCTGCTATCTAAATGACCTAATAAAGACAACCTATTTTACACAGTGTTTACTATTATACGTTCACCATTTCGTTGCACTACAAACACACAGGGGCATATTATCAAGGGCCTATCGCCGCTTTAGCAGCACTTTTTTGCCGCTAAAGAGGTGATAATTTTATCGCACTATTAGCAAGCTGCAACTAACGGCCTTACCAGGAGTTTTTTGGCGATAACAGCCCGTTTTTTTATCTCAAAGCATGTTAGCACTATCGCTAATGACAAGCAAAGTAGGCGTTCCTGTGCAAAAAGGTACGCAAATACCACTACTCCATATAATCAAGGGGCTCCTTGAAATTCTGCAGTGCCAAGAAACTGGCTCTAACTGCAGTTAGAGCCAGTTACTTTAGAAAAGAAAATAGCTTGTCTTAAAAATGGTGAAAAAACTTGGGGGTATATTATGAAGCCCCAGCGATAATTATCGTTGAGTGCGCTTAGCGTGCTTTAAATTATTGCGGGCTATCACTGGAATATAACGCCAAGCTAGCGCTATATCATTAACGCTTAGCGCTATGTCGATATATTCCAGAGATAGCGGGGTGTTCCATGGAAACATGGCTGGTTTTCCAGCGATCTTCCATGGAACACGGCGATAACTTGATGATAAGCCCCTGTGGCCTTAGCCCACAATCCACCTACCATGTTAGGTATGACTTAGTCAGGAATTTAACAGACGTTAAATTCCTGAGTTAAGGCATAGTTAACGCGATTTGAAATATCGCTACCTCTTGTTGATAATATCGCGAAACTGGGTTAGCGATATTTTCCCATGGAATTTTGTCAGGCACGCCTCCTTTGCATCTCATTAATGATGCGATACAAGGCACACTGACAACGGGAGCTAAGGCAAGGAAACACGCGCTAGTGTGTCCTTGTTAATAAAAAGATAATATTATCGCTGCTTTACGCCTGAAAACGGACGCTAAAGCGGCGATAATGTCATCGCCAGCCCTTGATAATTTGCCCCTTGTGCCATATATCTGCAGGTTTTGGCGCTGGCCAGTGCTGCAAGCAATGTTGCAGCACTGCCCTGCGACAAAATTATAGTGCAGGAATGCACACAATCAGTAAGATAGTGCGCATTTCTGTGCGACAGTCATGAAAAGTGTTGCTGCACTGTGACAAGCCAACGTTACAACACTTCTCACTACACTCTTCGTGCGACAGCATGGATGCGCTGTAATCACTGGACAGCGCTCCATGATGAAGAAAGTAAAGATACGTCAGGAATCCTGACGTATCTGCCTGAGGTAAAGTCACGCATTGCTGTCGTTGTGTCACAACCATGACGCAACTCCAGCAATGCATAGGACCAGCCTGTCCCTGTGGCACTGCCTTACCCTCATGTCTGCCATTAGGCAGGTGGAAGGTATTACCCAGTGCTGTTCAGGAGGAATGCCCGAATGTCAGCGCTGTTGGTGATCCATCGCTGGTGGTTGCGCGCTGCGGTGTCATAGTTTGGAAGCATTGGCGGATTGTTGGTGAGGAGAGAGTTGACGAGATGTTCTGCGCTGGCCTTGATCCAGCTGCGAGGGGGTGTAATAATGGCGGTGGCGTCCGGTGGGCGAGGTGAAGACGTGATGTTACCAATGATGGTCATTCCAGGAGAGTCCGGTGTTGTGGTTGTAGTTGAAGTACTCGCTGGCGGAGATGACGTGCTCGACTGTGCTTCTGCTATGTGGCCTGTTGAGGTGACTTGCTGCTTGCATCTGATGTTGGTGACCCTCCCAAGGAGGGAGTGGTGCTCTGGTCACTGGGGTTGTCCAGGTGGAACTTGAGTACACCGAGTTGGATGTCGTTGGTGGATGTGAGACCCTCGGGTGCAATGATGTCTACAATGGTACTTGAGAATGGCGGGCCATGGCCCGGGGTACCTCTACATGAGGGTTCCGCAGAGGATCTTCTTGGGCTTGGTCCAGATCTGGGAATTGACGTGGTCCATGGTCACCCTTGGCAAATTAGAGTGCGTTGTCAGTCGGGTGTGTGCCTCTGTAGGTGACGGAAATGCCTCCTCCTTGAGGGTCGGGGTGCTCCTTGCTGGTGATACTGCAGCCTTCAGTGATGGCAAAGGCGATGTCCGGCATGGAACAAAGGTTGATCCTGGCAGGCGAGTTGGCGTCCAGGGTCGATGGTGAGGAGGGCGCTGGCGTGGAGCATCCAAGATGCATGCTACTTGGTGCTGAGCAAGTTCCAGGGGCAGATATACGCAAACAGCGTAGCCTATTGGTTGCCTTTGTCACGGGAGAAGACCATTTTAACTTGTGATCAGTTTTTTTGGCTTCTCAGAGCCCGCACTTCCCGCTTCCTGCTGCTGCTGCTGCAGCTGCTGGCCCTGTGGTCCCGCACCCCTGTCCTCACCCATTGCCACCTCCCATCTGATCGTTCCTCCCCCTCCTAAATGGCGGTCGCTGTGCGGTTACGCAGCGGACGTGCACCGCTCACCCGCGGAAGGTGCACCTGAGCCATGCCCATCTGCGTCCGTCCCTTACCTGACCGTGACCAGCTTCAGGAACCCTGGATCTCGAACCAGCCACTGCTACAGCTACAGCTCAGCCACCCTCCAAGCACTCAACCATGGAAAACTCGGAGATTGACAACAGACCTCGCCAAACACGACCCACTGCCAGTTCTACTGCCTACACTTCCGTAGACCTTAACCACCACCCCGGCGTCCAACACATCCGACACCAGCATTGCAGCCAGAGAACTCCACACATGGATCTCTAACTGCGATAAGCATGGAACCTACTGCCACCTCAAGATCAAAAACTCTACAACAACTTCGCTGAACACCACAGCCGACACCCTGCCACCCCGACACACCATCCAGCCCACCATCTCCACTGGACGCCGGTCACAACCGAATACACTGCTTTAACATTACCAGGCATCCACTCTGGGACCTCCACCGACCCCTGCCCACCTCACATCTACCACAGCACCGAGATCGCTCTACTCGCCGCTACAGATGACATCCGCACCCTCCTAGACCAAGGCCACTCCGCAGCCCTCATCCTACTCAACCTTTCAGTGGCCTTTGACACCGTCTCGCACCACACACTAGTCACCAGACCACACGACGCCGGCAAACAAGGTACAGCCCTAGACTGGATCCGATCATTCCTCACTGGAAGAAGCCAAAGGATCAGACTGCCACCCTTCCTCTCCAATCCCACGTAAATCACCTGCGGAGTCCCACTGGGGTTATCTCTGAGCCCGACCCTCTTCAACATCTACATGGCCCCCCTCCCGCCATTGTTTGACAACACGACCACAACACCATTTTCTATGCTGATGACACCCATGTCATCCTGTCCCTCACCAAAGACCACATCACCACCAGACTCAACTTCCAGAAAGGAATGCATGATGTCGAAGTCAACAGCTGCCTGTAGCTCCACGCTGAGAAGACAGTTGTTCTCGTCTTTGGAATCAGCCTTTCAGCATGGGACAAAAACTGGTGTCTGCTGCCCTCGGAAGCCCACCTACCCCCTCAGACCACAACAAAAACCTCAGCATCGTACTCGACTCATTCCTCACAATGAACCGACACTGCTACACCGTCACCTCCAGCTGCTTCAACACCCTCTGCATCCTCCTCATGACCTTCAAATGGAGCCCCCTGGAGTGGAAGACAGTCACCCATACACTCATCACCAGAAGACTGGACTAATGAAACACATTCTACGCCGGCATTTACATGTCTCTACTCCGCAAACTCCAGACAATACAGAAGCCTGCCAGACTCACCCTCGGCATCCCCCAGCACGAACACATCAGCCAACACCTACGTAGACTCCACTGGCTCCCAGTGGAAAAAAGAATCACCTTTAAAATCGTCACTCACACCAACAAAGGCCTACGCAACAATGGACCCAAATACCTCAATGACAAAATCAACTTCCAAGTACCCAAAAGAGACATCCGACCTTCCAAACTCGCACTGGCCAAAACTCCGCACAGCCACAGAGCCAGAGCAGCTGGCAGGTCCTTCTCCCACATTGCATCCAAGACCTGGAATGAGCTGCTGGCCGACATCAGACGTGCCCCCTCCCTGAACACCTTCATGGGTACCCTCAAGACATAGTTCTTTGGCTAACAGTTCTGCACCTCTACCCCCACCACCCCCCCCCCCCCTCAGCGCCTTGATACCCTCACGGGTGAGTAGCGCGCGTACAATTCCCCTGATTGATTCATTGATTGAGTTATCATCATGTGATGCTTTTTCCTCCTCTGCACTGATTGAGGTGGTGGGTAAACGCTCTTCCACCATAGCGGAAAGGCCGCCACTGGGGGTGTGTCATCTACGTGTGTTATGAATGAGCGACTCACCCCCGGGCCCTCTTGCGCTATGCGTCCAACCTTCTCCTTACCTGGACATTGACACTGTGGCACAAACCACTGCACTCTCTCCAAATTTGTGACTCAGCCAGCAGGAGCCTCAGCCGGGTGGACTGCCAATGCAGCAGGGCCCCCTTAGCCATGAAGGTACAGCGCTCACACCACACAAGTTCACTGTAGCACAGGGGCCTCAGCCTCCACATCGTACGGCCGGCCCAACTTCATTCGGCCGTGATGCAGGGAGACGGCACACACCGTTGGTAATCCCCTACGTGCCCCCAATGTAGTGGTGGATTGTAGTATGCGATGCGTACCTCACTACGTTGGTGTGCAGGAGCACATCTACCATTAACTGCTCCAAGGGTCGCAAAGAAGTCTTCTCACACAGGTCAGCTACGTGTCTCCATGCGACCTTCCATACTTCACCACCAGGTACTGGCGATCATTGTGCATCAATGTCTCCCACCACGGCTCATCGACTCCACAGCTCCTCCACATCCCCCTCCAGGCTCCAGACGTAGGTCCAGCGAGGCATCCAGGCTCAAGACGCAGATCCAGCGCGGTATCCAGGGTCAAGACGCAGATCCAGCGCGGCATCCAGGCTCAAGACGCAGGTCCAGCGCGGTATCCAGGGTCCAGACTCAGGTCCAGGGAGGCATCCAGACTCAAGACGCAGGTCCAGCGGAGCATCCAGGCTCCAGACTCAGGTCCAGGGAGGCATCCAGACTCAAGACGCAGGTCCAGCGGAGCATCCAGGCTCCAGACTCAGGTCCAGGGAGGCATCCAGACTCAAGACGCAGGTCCAGCGGAGCATCCAGGCTCCAGACTCAGGTCCAGGGAGGCATCCAGACTCAAGACGCAGGTCCAACGGGGCATCCAGGCTCCAGACTCAGGTCCAGGGAGGCATCCAGACTCAAGACGCAGGTCCAGCGGAGCATCCAGGCTCCAGACTCAGGTCCAGGGAGGCATCCAGACTCAAGACGCAGGTCCAGCGGAGCATCCAGGCTCCAGACTCAGGTCCAGGGAGGCATCCAGACTCAAGACGCAGGTCCAGCGGAGCATCCAGGCTCCAGACTCAGGTTCAGGGAGGCATCCAGACTCAAGACGCAGGTCCAGCAGAGCATCCAGGCTCCAGACTCAGGTCCAGGGAGGCATCCAGACTCAAGACGCTGGTCTAAGGAGGAATCCAGGCTCAAGACACAGGTCCAGTGAGGAATCCAGACTCAAGACGCAGGTCCAGCGGTAGTGGTGGGTGGAATTTGCGTAATCACGTTACACAAATCTCTGGGAACATGCAGAAATTCAGCGAACACGCGGAATTGCTTATTCGCGATGCTTTTTTCCTGTTCACAATTAATGTTTGTGAGCTCGGGGGGAAATATCTCCTGAACACGCATTTTGAGAACGCGGACAAGCAAAACATTTCACGAAGTCGCGGAACGCAGAATTTTGGGCAATTTCGTGTTTTCCGCGGAACGCGAAATTACCCAAATTCCGCGAGCGGAACGGAATTTACCGCCCAGACCTAATAATTAGGCCCTTAGTATTATTTCTGAGTATGACTGAATGCTTAATTTTTAGGTCTGGCTTAACAACAGCATCAGTTATATGCCAGCCTCATGTTTAAAAAAAAAATCATACAAAGTCAATACATATATAGAGGGAATTTCAAGCAACACTCTTTTGTCAAGTATATATTTAAATGTCACTCAATTATTGCTCCCTCCCCCCACAGCACAAACTATAGGTCAAGGGACAAACCTACTTCTATTTTTCAGTGACTGCATTTAGCCCTACACATATATGCATACACCTAAATATCGCTCCCTAAGAATAAAACTTCTTTGACATCTGTACTTCCCAGCATATGGACTGCTAGTCCATATGCATAGTATAGTGTCAAAAAACGAATTGTTTAATGCTCAAGACATGTATTTGAGGTTGCACTGTTGACTCATCACTATCAACCAGCTTTGGTATATTCATTTATCCTTTAGAAAAACAAGCCCAAGGTCATTAGATTGGCCCAAGTCCATATGAAAGTCTGCAGGGTAAAGCCACACCCCCTTAGCTTTGTGATTGACATGTCAAGCAATTGTATCTTGAGAGGGACCTTTAGTAATGACTGCGGAACTGTAGCAGCTTTACGGATCTTGCACTTTTTTCGGGTGAACCGATGTTACAGTTACATGTTCAAAAACGCTAGGATGTTAGCGCCATTCTAGAATAGTTGTGTAGTTGTCGTTCTCCATTGGGGTGCACATCCTAAGTCCTAAAAAGAGGAGAAACATTTAATTTGTTTACTACACTTGCCCGAAGAAAACTTGGACCTATGTGCAAACCTGTTCTCTATGTATTTTCTTATGATGTCAGCGTTGTGCATTCCTGCTCTTCCAGAGTGTAAGTATACACCCAGGAAGGACACCATTGTACTCTTCTGCGAGGAACTCTATTGGTGTAGCAACTGATACTTTCTTTCTCCATCTTCCCTGCATTCTTCTTTGAGGGCCTCTGTGGTAGTAAAGGGCAGCAGGTTTCTGATCTAGATTGTGCTCTTCTTTGAGGACCTCTGTTGGTCGCATAGTGACACTGTAGCTTTCTATTTCCAATGCATTCTTCTCTGAAGAACTCTATTGCTACTAAATTGCAACTTTAGCTTTCAAACGCTCTTGGTTTCTCTTCTGAAGACAGCTAATTGCAGTAGAGTGCAACAAACTTTTCATCTTTAGGCTGCATAGTGGCAATACATATTTCCCTCACTTGTCTGATGTAGTGGTTAATTTGCACGTAGTTGCTAGGCAGTGCTGTATGCATTTTATAAAGCTGTTGACACATCTTTCCTATGTTTTGTACCTTATAAGTATGGTTTCGAGTCTATGCAGTATAAACACAGAGGTTGCAGAACTCACTCTCCGTAGCATATGAATGAATATTTGCCAGAAGGGCAGATGTATATTCTTTTGGTCTTGTAGTTATGTCCCTGTGTAAAGCTATTAATAAAATAATGCAAATAGCTGACTGCATGGGAAACGTTTAAATTATGAACCATTAAGTCTTAATGGAGAAGGAGCTATGACACTAAGTAAGTGCTACCAAACTCTGGGGGCCATATGTATATGTCCCCTGAATTCTATGCCCCTTCTGCCCTCTTTCAGATTATTATTTTTTTTATATAAAACACTGTTTAGTGCAGCTCCAGTTCTCTCTCTCCCACACATTGCAATTATAGGTGAGCGTACCTGTTTTGCCTTTAGTACAACTGCAGTTCGCCATCTTCTGTGAGGACATCAGTTGATAGTATAGCACTCCTGCAGTTTTCCATCTTTATTATACTCTTCTGTGAAGACATCTATTGGCTATATAGAGCTACTTCAGCTATCAACCAAGTATCTGATAAAATGGGGACATTTTTGGGTTTTTTAGAAACTCATGTCTCCCAGTCCACCAATGATAAAAGCCTATAAAAGATTCCTGATTCAGTGCCAAACAAATAACTGTTTTATATCTACAATCCATGTGTAATATGAAGAATCAAATGTGTGATGCTAAGGCCTTCTTTTCAGATATAAAATAGTTCCTCATACATTCCATAAAAAGCAAAAGATCCCATCTAAGCTGATGTGTGAGAGTATTCTTTTACCACAAAATGTGTTCTGTATCAAAAATTGGTGCACTAATGCATTTCAAAGCCTAAATATAGCACAAAATGATGGATTGGCATTTCGCAGATATTTCGCATAATTGTGCAAAAGCAAATTACAGGAATTTCGAGCACCCCTAACAGGGGGTACCTAACAGCAGACTGGAGTGCTGCAATATCCCACTGGTTTCATGGTAAACTGGAGGCAATGGATAGGCATGGGCAGTGGTAAAGAAACAGTTTAAAGCCCAACTTTGATAACAGTGTTGTTCTTTCCGCTTTTGTGAGAAATGTACTGCCAGTAGGAAGAGTACCTACATATAGATGCACTGCTATTTCAATGGCAAAGAGCAAGGTGCAACATTGCATGCATCCTAGGTTGGGTCAACAGCAAAGGAATTGGAAGTAGGCAATTGCATTCAGCTAACACATAAATGTGTTCAGCACAAACCTGAGCTTCCGTTTTTTTATTATACTAGTGTTTGACCTGTTTCTAAGACCTACCAATTATGTTTGTCAATTCTAAAATTCATTTAAGCGTGGGTTCACATTCTTTGTATACAATTGTGCCACAGGACTCCTGCTTAATGTAACAGCTGTATTAATACTATTGTAGAAGGCTGGTATATTGCGTCTATGCTCTGGTATATGAATGATAATGTGTAGGCTGTGGGGTTTTAGGTTTAAACCTATAATAAGTGATAAAACCCCACTGAAAGAAAAATAGCCCTCACCGGTGAAACCCCAACAAACATATTATTTGAGTGTAAAGGTTACTGATCGTATTTTCTTTTACTTTCACTGTTTGACACAAGTTCCAGGGGCCTCATTTATGAGAAACGACGCATCGCTGCGTGAAAGCAGCGATGCGTCACTTCTCAGTGCGCACTCCTTGCGACATTCCTGATGCGTCAAATTTAGTGTATGACGCATCATGTCGCAAGGAGTTACAGATACGTCAGTATTTCTGACGTATCTGTAAGCGCAAAAGTGACGCATTGCTGGAGTGTGTCACAAAAGTGACGGAACTCCAGCAATGCGTCCTTTCACATGGGGCAAGCCCCACGTTAAAGGGCCTGCGTCAGTCTTACGCCTGCTGTGAGGCAGGCGCAAGATTTTGAAGCAACGGCGTCCTAGAAGTGAAGCAGTGCAATCTCATAGATATAACTGCGTCACTTCTACGACCCTTCCTTGCGTCAATACGCCCCCCTTGCATACATTATACCTGGCGCAGGTA
The DNA here is from genome assembly GCF_964263255.1 of Lissotriton vulgaris. Classification (NCBI taxonomy): domain Eukaryota; kingdom Metazoa; phylum Chordata; class Amphibia; order Caudata; family Salamandridae; genus Lissotriton; species Lissotriton vulgaris. The sequence continues at coordinate 275,358,931 of NC_141688.1, forward strand.
TAATGTGGCGCAGGGGTTTACAAAGTGACGCATCTACCTAAATGCGTCACTTTGTAAATATGGTGCCACAAGGTGCATTTTTTACGCCACTGGTGCGTCACAAAAAGTGACGCACCGGCGGCGTAAAAGTGACGCACAGCCTTATAAATGAGGCCTTAGGAATTTCTTAAGGAATGATCCGACTGGGGCCCACAGATGGCAGAAAGCACTTCAGACTTTGCATCCTGGATTTTGTCTCCTGAGAGGTGATATTGGATAGTTGGTTATTCAGTGCGTAGCAGTCCAGCCTGCACTCGCTCACTTGGAATAGCCCCCTTAGGAGAGATGTTTTTAACTGAGAGTACCCGTTTATTTAAGTGCTCTTCTGAACATGGATGGGATATTAGGCTGCAGTCCAATTGGCTCCTTTCCACTTCTATTTGCTGCTGGTTGCTGTGGCTGATGCAGGCATTTTGTTTGCTTGCAGCTTAAATTGCTATTTATCCATACCTTTGGGGAGTATGTGTAATTGAATGGAAGCCTTTCTGCACTTCCAGTATTTTGAGTTGCCAATTGTTATAATGGGTTAGGAGGGGGTTGAGCGCCTGAATGACTGAGGCCAGGATGATAGAGGCAACTGCAGGCCACAGGAGGGGGTTCTCCAAACAACCATGCAAGTCACTCATCTCGGCACTCACTCATTTATACATTCAATGACCAAGACACTCACTCTTCCGTCACCCAAGCACTCAGTCAATCCCCTATTCATGCATCTATGCATTCAATCATCCCTTGATTCCTACACCTGTCCACTAATTTTCCCAGTTACCTACTCATATACACATAAACTCTACAATCAATGAAGGTGAATTTTCAAATACAATAAGGGATGATCTATTGGCTTTGCCTCTCCCACATGGCTCCATGTATTTAAAACCTTTATGTGTATATAAAAAAAAGAAATACACGCAAAATACACATATATGCATACAAGGCCCTTTCAGTCAGTCCTCTTCATCGGTTGTTCTGTTGTAGCGGACGTATGTCAGTACAACGCAGTCTTTTAGATCGCAGTACTTGACATCGCGGGCATTACAACGCAAGTCGTTACAACGACTTGCGTTGGCGGGTGCGGATTTTGGAATTTTATAATTTTATATTCCAACACCAGTCTACGTAACAGTAGGGAAGGTGTTGGAATATGAAATTACAACATTCCCTGTCCAACAGCGCCATCTAGCACAAGTCGTAGTAACGACTTGCGTTGTAATGGCATCTTGTAAAGGCACTGCAGTGTAAACACCGCGTTGTAAACGATGCTCCCCCTGTCGCGGCATTCATTTTTTTCATCAGCCCACCTCAGTATTTAGCGCTGAGCAGTGGGTCCGCTCACTTCAGTCATTGGGTCTCCTCACTGTGAATAATCCCATTTTACCTGCCCCTCAAATTAAAAATGTGTTAAGCAGTCATTCTAAACATAATCAGCAATATTTAAAGACAAAAGTATCTTTCATTATATCACACGTTGTATTATTTAGTGAAAGTTATAAACTTAAATCAAAATGACTAACGTTTTATAAAAAACATGACTTTGAGTGTTTTTTACCAGTTTTCAAGCTACAAAATGCATCCATAGAATCAGATAAAAGAAATATCTGCATTCCAGGTGAAAAGCTTAGATCTCCAGCTAGAAATGCTTTAAAACGGATGGTTAGCTTTCCTGGGGTCATGGATTTTAAAGCCCAGGAGACTTACAGTTTTTTATGTTGCTGGGGCGCTGCTGCAATTACTGTAACCACCCAGGACATAAAGAACATGCCTGGTGTACCCCTGCCCCTGCTAAGGTCACTACCAGGATCTATAAAAAAGCAAATAGGAAGCCGCACTGGTCATTATGGGGCGCTCCATTCTAGAAGATGCAAGAATAAGGGAGCACCTCCTGCTGCTTTATTATTATTCATGTTTATGTATTTGGTTAACTATTGTGGGTGTCCTGGTGTCCACCCGGGACACCCACATCTTTACTCTTTGTTTTGGGCCAGAGAGGTGCCCTAGAGTGCCCGCCGCCCCACTGCCTACCTTCTAGCAGCCACAGGCAGTGCAGGCTCTGTCAACACATTTTTTAAAATTGATATGTAAAATAATCTGGGCCAACAATCATTTTTGTTGGAGCCGGAGGGGGTGCCCCAGGGCCCACGGGACACTGACAGCTCCCTGCTACTCCAGGGTAATTGAGATCACGCTGGGCCTACTTGTAACTCAGGCCGCTCCATCATTGCTGCTCCTAGGTGTCCCATTTCCTTTTAGGTGCATGCTTTACCACTGGACTTGAAACATTTCTCAAACTGTGCTTCCTTACTTCATACCTCTTCCTGCCTGCTCTTCTGAGCTGTCAGTATCTTCACTGCAGAGTCTTCATTCTGGCTCCAGCCTCGGTGCTCCATGCCTACAATGTTCTCTCTGCATGTACGCATTTATTGATGCTCCATGTCTTTAAGCTCCAGTCCTGACCACCTCTGCATGAACATTCTAGAACTGCAATTCTACCCCATCACTTGCAAGCCTGAATTTTCAACTGCAAAACTGTTTTTAAAGTCAAGGTGGCATATTATCAAGGGGCTTTCTCTCTGCATTTTTGGCTTTAAAAGCCAAGAAAGCAGAGATAAAATTATCTCCCTATTACCAAGCTGTCGCTAACACCAGTTAGCGACAGCTAGTAGGAGATAGCGACCATCTTGGGCCCCGCTTTGCATGTCAGTGATATTTATCACTAATGACATGCAAAGTGGGTGTGCCAAGATGTCAGCGACTGGAAACAGTCGCTAACATCGCTGTCTCCTATTACCAACTTTTGGAGTTATTCGCGCTAAGCGCGAATATCTCCAAAAGCTAACACCTGCCCTGAGCAGTTCTTAGACATGTTATCCAATGGGAGGTGGATAACATGGCTAAGAGCATTAGCTCGGTAAAGCCTGAATATCGCTGATTTTTCAGCGATATTCATGCATAATTGCCGATTTTTATCGCATTTGCGATAAACCTTGGTAATACCAAGGTTTATCTGCGATAAAAATCGCTGCAGCTCGCCGATAATTTTTTCACGCTAACCAAGCAATAGCGATAATTATGGCTATTGCTTGGTAATATGCCCCAAGGTTTTGTTGTTTTGTTCTGCAGGGGCTCATTTGCATTGGAGAGACCATCCATCTGGAAATCATGTAACCCATGGAATCAGAAGGGTGAGGTTTGGATGAGAATGACCTTACTACTGGAAGGCTAACAAAAGGAACACTGCCAAACACTGCAGTTCTTTCTGAGCCATGACTCCTTTTCACACTCAAATGTGATTAATTACATATATCACAATAAAAATATATTGTGCATGTGTGTGCATCTTCATCAGCAGTAATGTTTGGGCATCAGCAGACATTTTTTTCTCACCAGACTTTGACACAGAGCACAAGAGAAGAATATAAAGGGAAAAGAATGAGGATTAAAGGGTGGAACATCAGGGACAAAAGGAGAAAGCAGGAATTAAAAATAACCTGCAACAGAGAGATAAAGAGGCAGGCCTGGTATGGTGCTGGGTGAAAGTGTCATGAGGTGAAATGAAGACTGCACAGCTTTGTTCATTGACTGTGATTCCGAAGGACAGGCGTCTGAGAAAAACTTTGGGAACTTAACATTTTAGAAAGTAAGCACTGGTACCTCGCCTGTCCAAGGCCTAAGGAGGAGTCGTCACCGAACATACTATTGGCAACTCCCAATCAGTATTATATTCTGTTAACTTAAAGGACACCTGGGAAGAAAGGGGGGTTTGGCAGCCATTATTAAGAAAAATACTCGATTTGTAAAATTACTCCCCTAGATTTACCCTTGGCGGAGAACTCGGTCATCTACGTGGAGTCCCCAACGTTGTCTCTTACATTGGTACTGTTATATAGAACTCCTAAGTATATGCAGGAATTATCTAAGGCCCTTGCAGATTCAATTGCACCTCTAATCATAGATAAGGCCAATATCATTTTGATAGGAGATTTTAATTACTGGTCTAATGAGAAAAAGGGGGCCACAAGCTAAGGATCTTACTGCTGCTCTCAGCGATACAAACCTAGAACAACTAGTAAACCTCCCAACTCACATCAAGAGACACATCCTGGATCAGATGTGGATCACTAGATTCCCGGGGAGGGATTTGTGCATAGCTCCCTGTGGATGGTCTGATCATCATTTGATTTCCTTTTCTGTGCTCCTGCCTAACTGCAATAGCCCCCCTCGGGATTGGACATCATGGCCAGAAATAGGGCTCGGTCAATTTTATTTTTTATTAAAACATTTTGTATGAAATGAATGAAATGAAATGAAAAGCGTTTTTTATTGAGCGCTACAGTTGCCCTGAGGCGTCCAGGCGCTAGGACTAGAACCGTGTCTTCCAGGGATATGATCCAGGGAGGGTCAGCGTTAGTTGAACAAGAAGGTTTTGAGCTGTTTACGAAAACTCGCCAGATTGGAATTGCTTCTCAGATGACATGGAAGAGTATTCCATAACCTGAAAGCATTTTAGGCAAAAGAGCGGCCTGTATAGCGCGAACATGACCCCAGTGTGTATCAGAGCTCTTTACACGAGGGTTGAAGTGGATACAGGTCGATAGCGGCGGGAGAATAGGTCAATTAAGGCAATATACATCAGGAGCAACAGTGACATGAGTACGGGCGACAGTGGGCCACAACAGAGGCCAGGTAGCAGTTACGACAAGTTACATCGGGAACGGCAATAACACAGTAGCGGGCGATACAGGGCCGTAGCAGAGGCCAGTTGGTAACACATGAGGCTAAAACAGGTCGGGCAGTGATGGAGAGAGGGTACTAGTTCAGGGAATTGTTCATCAGTAGAGTCTTCACTTCCCTTTTGAAGGCAATAGAGGATGGAATCAGTCCTGTTTCAACAGGTAGGGAGTTCCAGATTCTTGGGACAGTGCCGGAGGAAGTGCGTTTGTAGGTTTTCAGTTTTTAAAATGTATTTGGCTTAAGGAGCAGAGTGCTGGTGCTCCTTGAGGTCTGTGCACTACCAGATAGTTTGAGCTTATTTTTCAGGTATAGAGGGGTGTTAAAGTGCTCTGTGGGTTATACATGCAATTTTTAATTGTATCCTTGCTTCGAATGGAAGTCAGTTGAGTGATTTCAGGTCCGGCGAGATGTGGTTGGATTTCTTGGAGCCAGTGACAAATCTAGTAGCAGCATTAAGAGATGATCTGAGTGGGGCTAGGCTGAGTTTAGGGAGACCGCATAGAGTGGCACGGCTGTATTCGAGTATTGAACTGACAAGTGCTTGCACTGCCGATTTGAAGTCATCTTGTGGGAGGTAAGATTTGAGTTTTCTCAGGATGCTTAGATGGTAGTGCACTCCTGTAGTCGATGCTCTAATATGGTCTTGCATGTTTAGATTCATATCTAGAACAACACCCAATGATTTAGTGGAGTGAATGATGTGTGGTGTGCAGTTGAGAGCGGTGAGATTTGTGAGGAAGTTCACTACAGTGGGGGCTAGCATAGAGGGTGAACTGAGGAGGAATTAGGTTTTATGGATGTTTAGTTTGAGGTGGTTGGAGGTTAACCAGTTTAAGGTTTTGTGCAGGGTACCGTTGAGAGACTGGATATCTTCTGGTGAAGATAGTTTAATGTACAGTTGGGTATCATCCGTATACATGTGGTATTGGATGTTGAAATGTTTGAGGATTACAGTCAGTGTTCCATGAAGAGTGTGGGGGAGAGTGAGGAACCTTGTGGGACACCAATTGTGCAGGGACTGGGGTTGGATAGAGTTTAATTGGATTTGACTCTTTGTATCCGGTTATTGAGGAAGGAGGCACACCATTTTAGGACAGTGCCTGAGAGTCCCATCCTACGTTCCAAGAGGTTAAGAAGGTTGTCATGTTTGACTGTGTCAAATGCAGATGAGAGATCAAGTTGTAATAGTAGGCATGCTTCATTCTGGTTAAGCATAGAGAGGGCATCATCCACTATATGAGTGATGTCTGTCTCCGTGCTGTGGCCATTGCGGAAGCCCGATTGGTATTGGTCGAGGAGTTGGAATTGGTCAATGTGTTTGCGCAATTGTTCATGTACACATTTCTTGAGGAATTTAGCCAGGGTAGGGATGTTTGTGATTGGTCTATAGTTATTCAGGTCTTCAGGGTCAGCTGTGGGTTTTTGAGAACAGGAAGAACTAGGCCTGCTTTCAGGCAGGCCGGGATCTCCCCTTGGAGAAGTGAAGCTATGATGATCTTAGACCAGAGCGGGACCTGTGTTCCAAATATTTCTTAAAAGAAGTTGGGGGGGAAGTCATTAAGGGGATTGGAGGGGTTCAGGGTCGATAGAATGCTGAGGATGGCAGTCTCGTTGAGGGGGCTGAATTGGTTCCAAGAGACGTTGTTTTTAAAGGAGAGAAAGGACAGCGTAGGTGGGGGGGAGTGGGTAGGGAGGTGTCAGGATAGCCCCGAGAGGGAGTGAGTTTGATGAGAGCCGATTTGAGGTCAGATTCGATTTTATTCACTTTAGCGAGGAAGAAGTCAGCAACTGCGGCACAGTTTGGTTCAGGCCAGGGAGTGAGGTGATAGTCCAGAAGTATTATTAGTCTGTGACTTAATCAGTTCAAAGAGTCTTTTTGGACGATTTTGGGCTTTGTCCAGTTGGGTTTTGAAGAAATTGGCTATAGCTGTTCTGATGAGTTTAGTGTATCTGTGTTTTTTAGTCTAAGAGTTTTTAGTAGCTCAGTTGATGGAGCTGATCTCTATACACATTCTGCTAATCTAAGGCTGCGTGTGTCCGAATTAAGGCTGTCATTAAACCATGGTATGGAGTCTTTGATGAGTATCCTTTTTAGCTGCATTTAGGGCAGACAGCATGGAGTTGTTATAGTGGTCAGTGAGGTCGTGAGTGTTGTCAATGTTAGCAGGGGGCCAAAGGGAGATATTGCAGTGAGAAATTAGTTCATTGATGTTGGTATTATGTAGAGATCTTTTCCACAGTTATGTTTAAGTGGTTGTGATCTTTAGGAGTTCCCGCTTACAAGGATACGCAGGGTGATATAGTGATGGTCAGACCAGTCACAGGGGAGAATAGAGTCGAGTTGAATTGAATTGGGGTTGGCGATGATTAGGTCTAGGGTTGGGCCTAGTTTGTGAGTGGGTGTGTCTCAGGTTTGAGACAGGGAGAGATCACTTAGGAAGTTTTTGAGACTGTTAACTACCTGATCATGTGGATCATTCCAGGGGAGGTTGAAGTCTCCAAGGAAGATCTGGGGGAATGTCGTCCCAGGTTGGAGAAGATAGTTTCCATAGTTTGTTCAATGAAGGGGGGGTTATCTCCCGGCATTCTGCCAGGCACTCGGAATATCCTTGCCTGGACCTAGGGAGGATATTAAAATTTTTTAGCATGATATCAGGAGCTGGCTGAGGAAAGCCAGCAATGATCATACCTACTCCATAGAACTAGACCATCAAGAACACATGATGCTAACACATGGTTTTCGAATGATCTGAAACTATCCTAACTTAAGCTCCGACAAGCAGAAAGAAAATGATGGTCTAAGTACTCACCTGACTTTGAAATTATGTATATTCAACAACTGAATAGTTATAAAACTCCTCTAAGGCAAACCAAAGTGAGTTTTGTTTACAAAAATCATGAATGCCTCTAATAAATCTAAAGAGATATTTGAGATTGTCTCAGATTTATCCAACCCACACAGAGTTACATTCTCAGTCACTCCTACCCAAAATCTGTGTGACTCCCTCAACGCATTCTCTGTGAATAAAATCAGGGTTATTAAAAATAGCATTCCACCTGGCTTCTCACACAACAACTTAAGGTGATGGGAATATCCACATGATCTTTTGCTTCCCTCACATATCGCAAAAAGATCTGGTGAATTTACTGACAAAAGTCAAGTCAGGACTACAAAATTATATCTGCCCCTCAGAGGTCCTGCGGGCAGTTCGTACCCGCTTTGCTCCTTGAGTAACGCTACTACTTAACCAGTCCATTGATTCAGGGCTGGTTCCCAGAGCGTTAAAGAGAACGATGACTGTCCCTATACTAAAGAAATGGGGAGCAGATCCTACGGATCTGAAAAACTACTGCCCGGTCTCCCTCTTGCCATATCTGTAAATGACATGTGGAAAGAAGATGACAATGGCAATACTCAAGTCTTGGTACTTTTGAACCTGTCTTCAGCTTTTGACATGGCCGACCACACCATTCAGGCTGACAGGGTCAGGGCCGCAGGTTTACAGTACTCAGCCTTGAGCTGGGTCATCTCTTTCCTGAGTGAGAGATCAAAATACGTTAGCGTACCCCCCTTTGTTTAATCTGAGGTACAAGTGAATTGCAAGGTACTACAGAGTTCTTCCCTTTCTCCTCATCTTTTTAACATCTATTTCCTCCCCTTGGTCAATCTGCTTAAGAACAAGAAAATCAAAATGTTTTATTATGCTGATGAAATGCAATTACTATTTGTGAATAATAATAGCCCCACGTCTTAACAACAATTTCAGGACACCATGCTGTTCATCCGAGATTGGATGAACGGTAATCAGTTGCAATTGAACTTCGACAAACCAGAGATTGTTATCACAAAAAGTAAGGTAGACAATTGGACCTCCTGATTTTGGCCAACCAACATGGGTCCCCTGTATCTCATAAAATGATGTTAAAAAGCATAGGAGCGGTAACCCAGGCAAGATTCTGCCAATTACGGCGCATAAAAAAGAAATAGAAATTCTTCACTAGGGATACTATGACCCAAGTAATAATAGCCCTAGTCATGTCTAGAATTGACTATGCCATTTCTCTTTACCTGGTTCTTCCTAAAGTCCTGTTGGGCAGGCTCCAGCTAATCCAGAACCAGGCCGCTTGATTGATATATTATATGCCCAAATATGGCCACATCACCCATGTGACGAAGGACCTTCACTGGCTACCAGTCACACAGAGAAAAATGTTTAAGGTGTGCTGTGTGGTCGTTAAGGCCTTATGTATGAATTGCTCTACGTTCATTAAAGCACGGATCATCAAACATTACCTCACCAGTGAATTGAGATCCAGCCACCTTTAATATTTGGCGGTGAGCTCCTGCAAAAAACTTATGATGGGAGGGCGTAGGTTCTCTGTCACGGCCCCTCGAGGATGGTATGCCCTGTCATTGGAGCTTAGGTCGACTTATAATTACACGAGATTTAGGCAACTTTTGAAGACGTGGCTATTCAAACAGGCTTACCAATGACATGGAAGAAGCCCCTATCAGAAACCCAGTGCCGAGAGACCATCTGGTGATTGTGCGCTCTATAAATTGCCGTTCACATGACATAACAAAGAGAGTGGTGTTTAGCTTTTAATTGTCCACTGTGCAACTTCCAGGGAGATTTTCATTGAAGGTATGACTGCTAAACTACTGGGATGGACAGGATAGACAAAATGGAAGTGTGGTGTCATACAGTGCTTAATTAGAGCTGATGGTTTCGGTGCTCAGCATGGGCTCTAAATTGTCAACAACGGCACTTATGACAGCTGTCACATGGTGGCGCTGTTTGTTGCATGTAAGTAATTAGCATAAGTACACTTGTTTATTAATTCTATTTACATTTAAAAATGACTAATACCTGCCACCAAAGCCATTCTCATTGCTTTGGAGTCTAAAATTGTCAAATAATTAGGAATCTGATGGTTAGTGGTTGTTTTTCTACTGTCATTGGTAGCAGTGGCCCTGGCAATGGGTGGTAAAAGCTGCAGGGGCCTCCTGGCGACGGCCAAGGCACTTATTTATTTTACAAATTAAGCACAGGTGTAATAGGTTATTGAAATTGCGTTCTCAGGTGATGGCTTTACAGTAATGCCAACACTGCATTGTGGAGAGAGACCCGCCAAATTCCCTCCTCGTCCACTCTGGTGAAGACTGGAATTGTGAAAAGGAGCAGTAAGTGAACAGAAAACCTTATTCTTCAAGTGCAACAGACACGCCCTGCAGGTGTCAAAATCCTTGTTAACTGCCTGCAACTTTGAGAACTCCACATCCATTCCCCTCCATCAGAAACATTACATCACAGTCCCGGGGAGACATCAAGACCCTACACATTCCTTGATGCATAATGTTGGTATTGTTCTGTTTTCTGAGTGTCTCTTTGGAACCTATGTCACCGTAGGTAAAGACTATGATGTAAAATGCACCCTTTAGCTGTCACCTTTCATCCTCCACCACTGTTGACAGCTGCCCTTTGTCACCCCTACATAGAAGCGACTGTACATCAGGGGCTACTCGTCCGTTATGGTGGAGGAGCGTCAACCCCCTGCTGAAAGGCGGCAGAGGCAAACGACAAAAATAAAACATTTTATTATCATTATATTTTTCGCCCTGTAGGCTGAGAGATGAGGGAGGGGCGGAGTCATCCATACTGACACTGCAGCTGCAGCACTAGGGAGGATCAGGAGAGTGGTGGGCACTGCTGTGTGCAGTTGATGGTTTGGTCAGACCTCAGGGGATGGCCAAACTGTCATGCGCACATCGCTTTTCTCCTACCTGAGCTGTGTTGTATAGCTGGGTGGAGAGCCAACACAAGCACCCAGTCCATGTCTGAGCACTGAAAGGGTGCTCAGACCATCCCAGTGTTGTTCTCATGCTGGGAATAGTGTGGGATCGACATCTGGGACCTGCTCAGTGTGCAATAGTTCCTGGACTTTGGGGAGGCGAGGATTGGGTGCAACGCGGCGGCCGTCAGAGCAGGTAAGTGCAATTTAATATATTTATAATTTTGTCTTTTTTCGTTTGTATTCCCCCTGCCCCTGCATCACCATTTCATAATATGAGTGGCCGCTACTGCTGTATGAGGCACCTCTGTAGGAGCTATACGCTTTATACCGCAATCACAAAATAACTGCCTAGCCACTGTATAAAACCTAGGATACTGTTGCATCTCTGCATTTTTTCCATATATGAAAGGCTTGTCATTTTCTGCTCGCCCATGGGAGAAATAAAATGACCTCTTCTGCTAAGTATCTCACTGTTGGAGGGCTCTTGGCAGAGTCCTCTTGCAGACATCTTTTCTTTAAAGATTCCCAGAACGTTTGCATAATTGTCGCTGGGAGCATGTATCCAGTTAATTTAAACCCCATTAGACTCATTATGGGTTTGTGCAGTTTTCAGCTCAATCAATGACACACAAGGTTTCATTTTCCAGCCATGATAAAGGGCCAGAGGAGCCCATCCTTAGCAGTGGATGCAGAGCCTGTGCCAAGGCTCTTACTGCTGAAATGTAGATGAATTTAAAGCCAGTTTATACTTTGCTGTGTTTGGAACTTTAACAAATTTCGCACTGTAAGAAGTACAACGGCTTTAATATAGTGCTAAGGCTCTCATCAGGAGGCAACTGCACCTTGTGCCACTCGTTAGCCCCTGCAAGTCCTGCCGACGATAGTAACAACATAACTCCTAACCATCACATTTCTGCAAGTGTGAGCATTTGGGCTGTTTCAGGCCCCCAAAGCTGTATGAATGGCATGGGTGACAGGTAATATTAATTTTTAATTTATATTGAGTTAATAATTAACTGTTGTTGTGGTCATCTCTAAAATAGCTAGACAGTGCCAACTTGTGCTGACAATTAAGTACTGGTGCTGAGCACCGGAAACCACCGGCTCAAATTAAGCACTGGATAAAACAAAGAATTGATTATTATAAATAAGCCATATTAGTCAGATTTGTAATAAAGCTGCAGCATCTACAGACATGGGTTTGACTACTGATGTAGGCTAGTCTGGGAATGCCCCTTTCAGCTATTAGCTCATTGGGATCACGGTTAAATTTTAGATCAGATGACAGCATATCATGGATGATTACAGTGGGTGACTAGGACATTAGGTAATCCTTCTTAGTAGAGCTTTTTATGTTTATAGGTATAAAAAATTAGCGAAGGCAATTTATTTTTTGCTGGCTGCAAGGCCTTGTCATCTACTGCCAAAGTCAGTACTTAATTTGTGACCGTGGGTACAGGTTGGCCTCACGGGCCTTATTTATGAGGGACCTGTGCTTTTTCAAGGTCTCATGGGGTAGCTGTCCTGTCTTTCAAAAGCCAACAAAAAATGTCCAAGGCCATGGTTTTGGCTGCCTGTTTAACATATCTGTGGTCCACACAAGCCGAAGTATTTCTTGCGATGTATCACACTCAGGACCTCATTTATGGGATTTTGGCACAGGGCAGTGTTGCAAGTCTTGTTGCTGCACTGACCTGTGCCAAACTGAAAGCACAGGAATGCACAGTATTTATGCAATACAGTGAATTCCTGTCATTTCTCCCTGTGCTTGCATTGTTCCAGAAGCCTAGCAACAACGTAGGCACTGCTGCAACAAGGTGCAGGATGCCTGCGTTGCATGCAGCGTTGTATTTGTGTTGGTAGGGGCAAAATGCAGCACACAGGGAAAGAGGATAAAAGAGGAGAAATTAACATATTTCTCCTTGTTACTCCTCACCTCAGAAGGCGTACGATTTGGCACTTCCCCGATTTGGCATGGGTCTTACGTGGAAACACCCACCGCAGCACCCATGGAATGCCTCCTGAGCGCAAAATAAGGCAATTCAGAGATTTGCGCTACCTCACCTTACTCAAGATTTATGATGCCACTCAAAGTCAAGCAGGGGGGCTTTGAGTGGCTTCATGAACCTGATTCTGAACCCTGAATCATGCACGTACCATTTTATGTGGTGCAAATGTGATGCAAGGCTCTCATAAAAACAAACCTTAGTGGTGATGGCACGTCATCTTGGTAGTGTCACCCACATGCCAACAGGCCTGGGTCCTAAACAGAGCAACTTGATGTGCACATACTGCACTGTTCCTTTGAATAGAGGTGGGGTTTATTGAAGACACCCCCCATGTAAGGACTGAGCCCCGGGGCCCTGCATGCACTAGTGGGAAACAACCTTTACACCGGAAATGCTACAATGCATGATTTTACCCTGCATGTGGTTACTACGCAAATAGCTCTCTGTAGGGGACATACAGTGTTGGATTTTAGTCCAACAACTTCCCTACAGTTGCACAGATTGGAATTGGAATAGTAAATTATACTATTCCAAACTCCAGTGCACCCTCAACAGCTATTTGGGGTAAAAAATTGCGTTGTAATGGCATGCGGGGTTAAACAAGCATGCATTGGAATGTCATACAACCTTCCCTTGTATTTCTATTTGCTCTCCCTGAGCACACACTCTGCAGACTCGTAGTGAACTTAGAGCACACAGCTAGAACAGAGCTGCAGAAAAGGAGACAAATTAAGGAAAGAGATCCATGCACAGAGCATTGGAAGAATTACTGAGAAAGGTGCAATATGGGGGTACAATCATTTGTGTATATCATACAAGGTGGAGGGCTTACATAGACCAGATGGCGAGTATATGGCTGTGTGAGAATATGTGTGGTCATGCACAATTTTTTGTGGACTGATGCAGCAAGTGTATGTGTTCTGACTACTAAACGAGATTGAATAGGCTAGCACCTAATTGGCACATTTTACTACCCTAATTGTCCATAGCATATGGCGTACAAAATACACTAATGGCATGGAAAGTTAAATGTCACTTATGAACTACAGTATTATAGGTAAACCTGACTCTGGGCCAGCCACTACAGCCTGGCAGTTGCAGTTTTACACATTAACCCAAAATATCTAAACACACCCAATTTGACAGTTTTGAATTGGTAATAAGTCAGCCCTATGTACAACTTGTAGCCCACTAGAGAGGGTGCATGGTTTTAATATAGGAAAATTAGAAATTCAAAGTTACCATGTATTTACAGTGACTAGCACTTAAATGCTACTTCACTGTAGGAAGGCTGGCTGACCATAGAGGAACACTGGGAAGAAATATTAAATATAAACTTTGTTATCTCAGAGTAGGGGCCAGCTAGAAACATAATAGAATGACTATAATACTTAATAAAAATACCAATTCAGTGGTGTAGAAATTTTTTAATAAATATTGAAGAAAAGTGACTTTTAGAAAGTGAATTTTTTTCCTGCATAAGATCCTGGGGCCCGATTCACAGAACTAACTTAAGACAAAATCCTAAACTTACTACCATTTTCGTATTCACAGAAGGTACTTACTCATTTTGGTATTCACAGAAGACACTTACTCATTTTGGTATTCAATCATAACTTTAGGACTCCTAAATGCCTTCTGTGAATGCCTTCTGTGAATACCTAAAGTCTTCAAATTGGGATTTTTCTCAGTTTAGTAGTAGTAAAGTAAGGACCCTTAACTTTAGGAATCCTAAATGCCTTCTGTGAATACTGAAAGTCTTAAAATTAGGATTTTTTCTCAAATTAGTAGTAGTAAAGTTAGGACTCCTAACTTTAGGACTCCTAAATCCCTCCTGTGAATACTTCTGGTAATACTGAGACTATTAAAATTAGGATTTTTCTCAGATTAGGAGTCCTAAAGTCCCAATTGTAAGGCTTTCGGTATTCACAGAAGGCATTTAGGAGTTCTAAAGTTAGGACTCCTAACTTCTGTGAATACCGAAATGAGTTTGATTGCAAGCGTTTCAAATGGAACTCTCAGCACGAAAAAGACTAGAACAGCACCCTTCATGAGCGGTCGGCCATCTTGGAGTTGTTCAATCTCCAAGCTTCCTTCCAGGTAATGGCCTTAACCTTCAGAATATTCGAAATTGCCTGTTGTTGATATGCCAGACAGACTGAATGACCTTGACTCTGAGGAGTTCTGCCAGTACCTCACTTTTGTCCTCCCAGTCAGGCAAGCATCAAACCAGTGGGAGGCAAGCAGCCACCAAAACTGGTTTGGAGTTGCAAGGGATGAGGGTACTTGTCATTACCCTTGCCACAACTCTGGGGTGGGAACACAGAGTGTGCACAAGGGGAGGTGGGTTTCTACTGCTTGCATTTTGTGAGTGAGGGGCACTTTGGATTGTTTGCAGTGAACTTCTACCATATTGATTAGGGTAGATTCAAGAGTCATATCCGCCCACTAGATAGTGCCAGTCATAACTGTAGCATTGCCTGGTAACCACACGTGGTCTGAGTGCATGGAGTTTCACTCCACAGAATTCCACAGAGTTGCAGCAAAACTCTGTCTGATTCCGCTCAGTTCCTTGACTAGGCGGAGTTCACTTCCGACTTGAGTCGTGTCTAAGTTTGAGGCTGTCATTGTGTCTCACTTGTAAAAGCTGAGGTATTTCTTTTTTTTAGATAATGCAATGTAGGTGCCCATCGTTACAATCCAGAAAGATGATGTAGGGACAGGCATCTGCCACACATATATACATGTGGTGTAATTATCTACATTTCTAGTACAGCTGATAACAAACAATATGGGAGGCTGCGGAGTCCGCCTACCTGCTGGCGCTGACCGGGCCCATTGCTTCCTTTCCAAAGCTAGAAGGTCTGTAGGGTGATTGATTACAGTCTACTGGTCCCTCATGTCTAAGGTAGGCATGGAGTGGCTAAAGGACGGATGTCTGTGCCCAGAGTAACAGGTTGCAGTGCTCCTTTCCGGTGCCTCCCTCTCATACATCTGATGCGAGGCAGTACCCAATTTCCAGGAAGTGGTGTCACCCCTACATGCATCTGTGTGTGGATGTAATACATACATACTCCAGGCATTCAACCTCAGAGAACCATGGGGTTTGTAGTTTCTGAATGCTACTGGTCTGACTCCGAAAAAAAATAAACTGTCACACACTTGCTGTATCGCCCTTGATCTATTTCATACATTACAGTACCAACGACAAATGATTCTGACAATGGCCACGGAACTCCAGACTCTGCTTGCCTTTACCCAGGGTACATCCTCTGCCCTCTCCTCCAATCACAATTGCTGATGCCGCACCAGTGCCTAATTTGTAAAATATTAAGTGCAGGTGCTCACATTTTGCTCACATTTTTTAGGGCCCACACCCACTACCCCCAGCTACACCCACTTCCTCCATCCAATTTCTATATTTGCACCACCTACATCCTCAACTGGTACTGCTGAAAGCCAGATGTAGTACCTTATCTGAAGCTCAGCAAGGGAGCATTCCTCAAGTACGGTTTTGATAGGAGGCCCCCCCCTCCCCCAAGAAAACTTTGAGAAATATTAAATTACAAAGTGCATTTAAAAGCACATTCTGGAATAACTTGGCTAAAATTACTAATGTATGTAAAAGGGACACCCGAAATATTCCAGTCCCAACAACCCTCAGCTTCCTAGGGGACTTCATTCTCCAACCAGAAATACACTGGAAGATGCGCTTGCTGAGTGGTGGGGAAAAGGGGCGCGGGCTCCTATTAGTTCTCAGCAATCTGGAATGTGAGAGTTACTGGTGGTAACAGGAGCGGTTCTTGGCCCCCAAGGACTCTGAGCAGACAAGGGGACTTCATTCACCAACTAGTAGTTCTCCCTGAGGTTCCTACCTAGGAGATCTCCTGGTCCTATCAGGAACTGTAAGACAATCCAGATGTAAGAATTCTCAAATGCAAGAAAAACTGGAACTTGGATCTTCCCAAGCCCTGAAACAATCCTTTTCTGGTTCAACTTCTAGCACCTGGAACTCACTAACTTACCAACATCTTATACTTCAGAAAATGTCTTAAGACCTACTTCTTCAAAACGTATTTCTGTGAGCCTGGTTCTTCGATAGTTCCATCATAATGGGATCAGGAATGGTCCTATCTTCGCTACAGTTTCAGAACTGACTGGGTTCACCCCATTGAAGTCATGAACACACCATCCTCTCCAGTATTCAGAACTGAGACCTAGTTTGGGTCACTTTATTTTCAGTTCAGGGCAACTGAAGTAGCTTTTTATACTATCTTCTCCTCCCACTCCCACCCAATCCATCATATTCTAGCATGATATTTTGATAAATAGTGATCTTTTTTCTATGTAAAGCGATTGAATACCTCATGGTGACATTACACTGTTTAGAATTGTGAAAAAAATAAATAGGGGTCTGGGGGTGCAACAAGGCACGCAGCCACCTTGATTCTCTGACCTAATGTGCATTGCACATGGAAAAGCCTTGTTTGTGCACTACAGTTGGAAAACACAACTCAAGCCAGTGTGGAAGAGGACCTTATTGGCGGGTCCTGTGCAGAGGAGACTACATAGTACTTTCTTTGAATATAGCTCAGAATAGCTTAATTTGTGTGGTTGATAGAAGGATTGGACAGTGCCCTATAGGGCATTCAGACAGTGCCAGGCAGGTGAGCCTGTTTTGTGGTCTGCTTGGCTGTTTTTTTTCTGTTGATCTCCCTGTTATTAAAAAAGACATTAAGTCATAAACAAAAGGCACACAATCTTCCAGTAAGCCAAAAGGAAACACTCAAGTCAAAACGTAAGACCAAAACAAATACATAACCAACCATAGGCACTGACACACAATGGATCTCACACAGAAACAAAGACACACAACAGCAGACAATAGCATTAGTAGACTTTAGCATTGTGAGGTAATTGAAATTTTTATGGTCAGGTATGTCCCCTAACGTGTACCCCAACGTCTCCATGTACGAGTTTAAAGTGTATGTAACTTCCCTCCGCAACCGAATCTGGAAACGCAAATACATTTGCGTCCAACGTTAACATGTCCTCTATCAGATCCACCATGAATGGATTGATAATTCAGTTCCTAACCATGCCATGCCAACGTCTTTACATGGTGCACTTTCACGTTTTTCCTGGCTCTGCAGAGCTAGGCCCTGATTCCTGCCCTCGAACCACTTCTGTCTCTGCCTCTGAAAGCTGCAGCATGGAGATGCATCCCTGACCCCTGCCTTACTTCCTGCCAAGCGAAGCGGTGCCTGGCTCGGCCTGGCCTGCCTGCCAAAATAGTATTTTGCCTTCAAGTTATCAGCATAGCCAGTTCAGCCTCCTCGATAACACATTCCAGTCTAGTGAAATAGGTAAACATATCCCCGACTGCAGAGCAAAGGGCCAAGCCTTTCTGTCTCCTTCATGTAATTCATTGCTCCCGTTACCATGGTAGGCCCATGGCCCCGTGCATTGCACGTAGACACATATGCATTCAGTATAGAATAGCCTCTGCCCGAGAGACCTTTTACTTCAGATTAAACATCCTCAAACACAAGATATCAGATATGTTATAGGAACAGGTCGATCTGACATGCCAGACTTCTGTCTCCTCTACCAGTGCTAAAAGTCAAGCCCTCAGCTTTCTCCAGATACACGTCAATCACACGTCATACTGAATGCGCACACACCCAAGTTATAGGTTTCAGCTGACTCTGCAAAATCCTCTATGCACCCACCCACTTATGACACGTTTTTGTGACGTTTTCAGCACACACCTCCGTGCACACCTCTGTACACGCCTCTTTTGCTACGCACATATGTTCTTATCATATTCTTTTTACTTGTCACGCCTACTGTATCCATCGCCACTGTACAGCTTTACTATATATGTCATGTACTGTTAATAAATTGTTGACATCTTTTTGCCATCATTGCATATACCCCCGAACCCTTGTATTGATGGAATTGATTTCCATGGCTCGAGCCATCCCGATTAAAGCCCGTATGACTCAGACACCACGGACTCTGCCTCTCATTTGATTGAGCTATTCTTTTATCTGTCTGAAATTATATGGAAAATTGTTAGGTAAATTATATTTACCACATAATTTGGCGCCCGAATAGGGACCCCTCCCCCACCCCACGCGCCGGCGATGCGTCGCAGGCCTTGCCCCCTGCCACAGCCGTGACGGACTCCTATGCGCATCTGTAGGTTTTCCTGTATCTCCCTCAGGCCTACGGTGGAGACGGAGACTGCGGCCGACATCCAGACGAGGCGGTGAGGAGTGCGGAGGATCCCGACCAGAGCCTAGCCGAGAGAGCAGTGTCCGAGGTGTCCAGAGGCCCACCTGTCCGAAGCGCATGCGTAGTGCGCAGCAGCAGTGACGTCGTAGCAGTCCAGTCGAGAGTCGAGTTTCCGAGGCCTTCCGTTCCGTGCTTTCCGGTGACTACCGTTGCTGGGGACGCATCAAGACGGGTGCATTAATTTGTATCCGGTCAAGACGGGTTTGGGTACACAGATCCGGTCTGCACTGTTTTAGCAGTGTATCTGTACTGTTTAGCAGTACATCTAGTAATACAGTGATTCAGTGATTCAGTATTCTCGTTATAAAATGTATTAGTCAGTATATGTTCGGAATGTTTTGATGTGTTTGATGTCGTGGTATGAATGATTGTTTGCATTTTGTTATTGTGTTCAACGTGTTTATGCCCAGGTAGAGGCAATCATGCCTTTGTTCTCAAAGTTACGACAAATAGGAACTAGGAAAGGGATACTCGAGGAAGCAGTTCCAGTCCCACCTAGGGACACTCCAGGTCATTTTATGTACCACAAGCATGGCTTAGATGCCATACTGTACTTAGATTTATGGGTAGATTATACGAAGGACCTAGAAGAGAAACAGAGATGGCCCGTTACAGGGACATGGGATGCCGAGTGCATCATGAGAGTAGAAGAAGCGTTATGGAAAAAGAAAGCCAGACAATCTCAGAAGGATGCCATAGAATTGTGGCGTAAAGAATCGCATAGACGGACAGAAAAAGAACTCAGAAAAGCAGAGAAAAGTAGAGAGGAGTCCGACAAAGCTAGAGAAAAGGAACTACTAGAAGAAGGAGAGCGAGTCAGGATAGAACAACATGACCGACAGAGAAATGCCCTTATTACAGGACTGTATCCAGTTCTAGCCGAGGGCCTGCCCAAGGCGACCCCGGAAATACCAAATGATCTGCCACCTCCATTGGTTCAGACTAAAGTACGTCATAAAAAGACCGCAGCAGACATTTTCCTTTCTTCTTATTTAGATGATGTGGCTCCGCATATACCAATGTACCCGTACAACCTGCTAATAATAACAATCTGCCACAGCATATTCCTGCTGATCAAGCCACGACCCCTCCACGTCACCAAATTCCCGCACCTGTTGTCACTTCCCCTACTGTCCCCCCTACTATTGGTCCTCATAACCCTTTTGCTACAGAAGCGACTCAGGGCCAGTCGTCTCCGTTAAACGTACCTTTCCCACACCCAATGACGTCAAGTCATGCTCATAGTTCTGCCTCAGGAGGTGCTTCAGGAGGTCCCTATCACACTCCGCCACAAGTACATCGATTGACAATGAGAGAATTAGCAATGCAGCGTACACCTAAAGCAAGCCCAGCTGAAAAGCTCAAACAAACAATTGGAGATTGTAGATACGATCCTGTCCCTGGCAAGCAAGGGGACCTGTTGTTAGCATCATTACGTTTGAGACGTGTTACAGATTACTTGATGACATTACCAGAAATGCCAGAACATCTAGACAAAATATATCACTTTATCCGATCGGGGGAGGGTCCAGAATGTGTTCGTGAAGCCATCGAATATCAGAAAGTCGAGACTCAAGGGTTAATATTGCGATTTTTGATTAATTGTTTGATAAGGGAACAAGATCAGCCAGGTTATTCTCAAAAAGAAATGGAAGGATTGACAAAAAAAGGAGTCAGAATATTGCAGACTGTAAGCATGACAAAGAGAAATGTATAGATGCCATGTCCAGAAAGATCCGTAAAGTAATAGTGGCCATACATGCCCGACGAAAAGCTGATAAAACGCCCGAGTCAGATGAAAGAGAATCCTCAGAGGAGGAAGAACCAGTGAATCCAGCAGCTACTCAAGACACGATAGCTTACGTAGGTAGAGCGAAACTCCCTAAACAGTACTCTTCTGATAGACTTTTCGACAGACCCATTCGTCCAGAAAGCAGGAAACGTTTTCTTTCCCCGATACAAGAGCAATGTTCTCTTGAACATATTTTCCAAGTTACTGATAAAATCCTGAAAGAAAGAGTAGGTTATCATGAACTCAATACCTTACGTGAACAGGAACTAGCCCGGTCAGCAGTCCAATGGGCCGAGGATGACAGTATATATAAAGATGATTTAGTAGTGCAAACATTTTTACCGGGGAGCGCCACGACTACAACCGCCGACTTTTAAGGTCAACACGCAGAACCCATAAAGAAAAGGGTACAGAAAGAGGACATCAAGCCTCCTGTCAATCGCTTAATACTGGACAGCATTTGAAAAAGGTCACACTGCCAGTGAAAAGCACACAAACGCAAGGCACAAAAACAGATGAAATTGATGCAAAAAGGTTTCAGCGTGACCAAAGAATTATGATATTAGTTCACTGACATCGGTGTATTCGTGAATCTATGCGCAGATTGAAAGACGCATGAGGATGGGAAGAATAGACCATTGACAAACTGTCTCCCCGGCTTTTAAATTGCGCGACCCATGAGAAGTGGTAGCTCAACTATATCTGAAGACAGGGGTGCCCTGATTATTAACAACAGGAACCACACTCCAATAATAGAAAAAGAAGAATATATTGGTTTTTAATCGTCTGTCCTGAAGAAGGTGTGTTTATACCTTTAGCACCGAAACGCGTCGACAAAGGACTCATTTTTATTGTATGTGTAAATTAAATATGTTAAGTAAATTGTGAATTTCTTGCCTAAATTATCAGTGACTCTGAGTTAGAATACCGTAATTCGGAATTGTTAGAGTAAAGTGTTAATACTGTACCAGAGCACTGTGCATATATATATTGCAAACATGTTTTAATGACTAATGAATTTGTTTTAATAAAATAAATCTTGAGAGATTTTAAACTCAAATCTAGTGTGGAGTCACAATAACATTGTGTGTCACGGTCTTGAAACAAAAACTATTGCATAGATATGTAGGCCTGTTGGTCACAAACACAAAAGCCTAAAAACTCAGAAAGGAAATTCCTTTGAAAACAAAGCAAACATTTTTAAGCCTTACTCCAGAAGAACAGCGACTAGCTGGTATATACATGACCCAACATCTTATTACACAGTACGAAAATCAACAATCTGATCCAGGTCCATTGTATAATCTATTGCAAGACTTACTCCTGAGAAGATGGAGAGGCCTAGGTACTGATTTGATTAATGTGATTCTCGAACAACGCCATAAATACAAAACATTTTTGACACCACGTCTTGTTTCCACTCCACCCCCAGTAAGACAAGCATATCACCTAGACAGACAGAACCCTTTACGAGAAGTACATCCAATACGGAAACCAGATGATACACTTGAACGTGTGTTTGTATACACGCCCATAACTAAAATGGAATTATTGGAAATGAAGAAAATAGTGCCTAGTCATGATAAAGATCCAGCAGGGTTTCACCGTGAAATAAAAGACATGTTACTCATGGGAGATTATACATATCCCGATATTATGAAAATATTAAAAGTCTTATTGCCTGCCGGTGTTTACGAGAAACTCAAAGAAAAAGAATGGGAGGTGGGAGATAAAAAGATTAATTGGACTGAATTAGAGAACGAAGAAACAGGACGAACCCCAGGTTTAGGCCTTGGGGACAAAACTAAAGTATTACCAGTATTATTAGTACAGGTTCTGCCAAGATTGTTGACAACTAAAAAGGAGGACTGGGATTAAGCATGAGCGAATTTTGCGGATCTCGCGTTCGCGAATTTTGCGGATTTGCGGATTCGCAATCCGCAAAATCCGCGAATTCCCGCGAATTTGCGGATTTTTTTTTTTTTGTGTTCGCCCGTGTTTCTGCCAGTTCGCGAGGGTTTTGTACACTTTCGCAAATTGCGAACTTACCTGTCGGGTCGCAAGTTTCGCGAACTTGTTGTTTCTACGTGTCCAGCCTGTTTGGGACACTCTTCTTCATCACTGCCACTCTCTGTCACCACTGCCACTCTCTGACTACTCATGCCACCCTCTGGCCCACCCATGCCACCCTCTGTTTCATCACCACACCCTCTGGTTGTCCAGTGTACATTATTTTCGGCAAAGCAAAGCACACCTTCCCTGCCTCAAGTGACCTGAATTAATTTGGGGCTGATTCATGTGTCACAGAATATTTTTTTAGCTGGCACCTGCTTCCTTAGTGCGCCCTGATTAGTGATCTTTTGCACTTGCTAAGTGCTTTCATTGTTGCAAAATTAGTTACAACACCTGCCCTGCCCCAACTGACAATAATGAATTAGGGGCTGATTAATGGATTTTAACTTCCAGCCTGGCTCCTGCTTGTCTCCCTTAGCTGTAATTCAGGACCTTTGTGGCATATGTGTAACTATTCTGAGGTTCAGAGCAGGGTCACATACTAGTTTCAACTGGCAACTGAACTCTGGAGGGGCCCCTCAGGAAGCACTCCAGGAAATGGCTACTAATGATGAGCCTGAACTTTTGAACCTGGTAAGTAGTTACTTTCAGTTTTGCTAAAATCGTATTTCTGCAATTTTGCACTTATTCGCGGGGCGCGAACTCACGCGAACAGTGCGAGCAGTGCGAGCAAAATCCGCTGCTCGCGGATTTGCGGATTTTGCGGGAAATTCGCAAATCTCGCAGATTGCGGATTTCCCGAAAATCCGCAAAATCCGCGAGCGGAACGGATTTTCCGCCCACGCCTAACTGGGATGCGATCTCAGCCTGCAAACAGAAACATGACGAAGACACTAGTGATTTTTATTCTAGATTCGAGAAATGTTTTATTATTAATAGTGGCCTGAAAACAAGTAGCGAGTCTTACCCACACCTATTTGTGACCAAATTAGTCGAGAATTCATTACCCCAGGTTAAGAATAGAGTATTGAAGGTCGAGAGCACATGGCAAGCAAATACGCCTTCCCAAATGTTACAAATGTTACAGTATCACCAGAACAGGATTAGGGAGGAACATGATCACGAACAAAGGCGTATGAAAGACACGAAAATGAAAGTGCTAGTTGCTCAGTCAGTTCCAGCCAATGGTCAGAAAAGGGGTACGACACAGTCCAATAATTCGACGGCTCCTGTTAAAGGGACATGCAACTATTGTAAACAGCCAGGTCACTATGTAAACGATTGTGCAGTTCTGAAACACAACATAGCCACAGGTAAAACTAAAGAGAGACTGCGTCCCCCTAGACAGGACCAGGTCCAACAACATGGTCCGCAGAATATGCAGCCTATGCAGGTTCCACAACAGACCGTAGCGGTGCCACAGCCCCAGCCCATTGCCGCCACACAACATGTCACACAGCAGATGTACCAGTATGCACAATCCGATTACCCCGATTATCAGCAGTACACATGAAACAGCCTAGAGAGGGAGGTTGGCTTGCCTCTTATTGAGGTTCCTGTAGATCAAGAGAGTCCTTATGTACATAGTCAGGTATTAGGAAAGGATAGAAAATTTTTGATTGACACAGGGGCAAGCAGGACTACTATCAGTCATGACAAGGTTCCAGGGGCACCCCTCTCAGGCTCACAGAATGTTTCCCTTGGATTTTCAGGAAAGCCTATTGTTAATGAAGTATCGAAACCCGTTCCTCTTGCAGTTGGTCCATTATCCCGTACTACAGATTTATTGCTCACGAAATCATGTCCAGAAAACTTGCTCGGTATCAAAACACTGAAAGCTCTAGGAGCTGTAATTTGTTGTTCTCCGGAAGGAATAAGGTTGTTCCTTCGTGATTTCAAGGGACATTATGTATTGAGAGATTTTGATCCCAGGTTACAGAATGTTTCTGCACATTTATGGGCAAAAGGCCCCACTGATGTAGGTTGTATGCACATTACATCATACCGTGTTACACTCAAGCCAGGATTTGTACTGCCACGCATACGACAATACAAGTTACCACCTGATGCTGTAGTGGCTTTACTGAAAATCATTGACGAGCTGATTGCACAAGGAGTGGTTGTAGAAACCGACTCCAATGTTTGTAATTCCCCTATCATTCCGATTCTTAAATGCACTGATCCGAATGCACCTCCAGTTTATCGACTGGTGATCGATTTACGAGAATTGAATAAATGTATTGTACCACAGTATCCAGTGGTCCCAGATATCTCTTCATTATTGACAGCTATTGATTCAGAGGCGACGTTCTTTACTGTAATTGATCTCAAGAACGCCTTCTTTAGTGTCCCCATTGATCCGGAAAGCCAATACCTTTTCGGATTCTGTTTAAATGGCCGTAGCTTCAAATTTGCACGCGCCCCTCAAGGATTCACAGAAAGCCCCAGCATCTACAGCCAAGCATTGAAAAGACAACTTGATAGTATTCACATGCCTCCTAACACTGCCCTACTCCAGTACGTCGATGATCTATTGATCACCGCCCGAAGTGAACCAGAATGTGAACATGCATCACTGACAGTTTTGTATTTTCTGGCAGACAAGGGACACATGGTGTCTCCTCCTACAATTCTGTGCCCAGCAAGTGGTGTACCTTGGGCACTTGCTGTCCAAGTGGGGTAGGCAGCTGACACCTGACCGCATCCAGTTAATAGCACATCTTCCACAACCCAAGACACAGAAGGAGGTACGAGCCTTTATTGGACTCACTTCTTATTGCAGACAATGGATTCCCCAATATGTATTTCTAGCTAAACCGCTTATACAGTTGACAACACAGGAGGCAGTGTCGTCGTCTGTTCTCCCATGGACTCAGGAACATACACAAGCTTTTAACGAATTAAAGAAAGCCTTATGTCAAGCACCTGTTTTAGCAACACCATGTTACAGCAAACCGTTTACACTTTTTGTCACAGAACGCGATGGCACAGCGTTATCGGTTCTCACTCAGGTTCAAGCAGATAAACACAGACCGTGTGCTTATTTTTCGAGTACATTGCATCCAGTAGCACAGGGCTTGCCTGCGTGTTTGAAATCAGTTGCAGCAACAGCTCTAGCAATCAGACAAAGCGATTCCATTGTATTGGGACATCAATTGACAGTACAGGTTCCACATTCTGTGGAAGTTCTCCTAAACAGAACACAGACTCAACACTTGACCATAGCACGACTGACAGGTTATGAATTGACATTGTTCCAACCACACATAGAAATTCGACGCTGCAATACACTAAATCCTGCTACGCTTTTACCATCGAGCACAACAGATCCTACTCCACATGACTGTGTGGATGTCATTAACATAATTACGAAGCCCAGACAAGACTTGACAGACGTTGCATTACCCGATCCAGACCTGACACTTTATGTGGATGGTTCATGCATGAGAACAAGCACAGGAGAGTTAGTGGCCGCATATGCAGTGACCACTGAAACTGAAGTCATAGAAACACATCGCATTGACACCCTGTCAGCTCAAGCAGCAGAGCTTATTGCTCTGACCCAAGCCTGTATACGAGCTAAAAACCTTAAAGTAAACATATACACAGATTCACGTTATGCATTTGGACACGACTTCGGTGTTCTCTGGCAAGAGAGAGGTTTCTTGACTTCTCACGGAGCCAAAATCCAGCATGGCCCCCTCATTCAAGCTCTGTTGGAAGCAATACATTTGCCTACAGCCATAGCCATCATGAAGTGCAAAGCACATACAAAAGTCACCGACACTATTTCCCAGGGTAACGACCTGGCAGATCGAACAGCGAAACATACAGCACAGACTCATACTGATACGACTGATATGACAAAGACTGACGTATCTTCACTGACACATTGCATGACAGTCAGAGATCCTACACAAGATGTCATCGACATACAGACACATGCTACTCCAGACGAAATAAAGAAATGGACTGAACAAGGAGGGGTCCAGACTGAACAGGAATTGATGACGAAGGGAAAGACCACATGGTTTCTCCCCGACTCTATGGTTCAAGTTATCATCAACACAGCACATAGTCCAGCACATTTAGGAGAGAAAGCCATGTTAGACAGTTTACAGAATCTCTGGTTCAACAAGCATTTACGAGCAGCAGCAAAACAGAAAGTGCGTACCGGCATGATCTGTTGTCAGTTCAATCCAGGAAAAGGTATTCCCGTGGAACGAGGTGGATTTCATCCTCCCGACCATCCTTTTGAAGTCCTCCAGATGGATTATATCCAGATGGACAGATGCCGAGGATTCAAGTATGTCCTCGTAGTTGTATATGCCCTATCCAGATGGACAGAAGCATATCCCGTCCCAGATTACACTGCCCCGACCACGGCCAAGCAGTTGGTTCGTGAGTTCTTCCCACGGTACGGTTTGCCCCGTGTCGTGTATTCAGATAACTGAGGAAATATAAATGTTATGGTCAAGTTATGTTCCCTAACGTGTACCCCACCGTCTCCATGTACCAGCTTAAAGTGCATGTAACTTCCCTCCTGTGCCAGCTATGAAGACGCAAATACATTTGCGTCCAACGTTAACATGTCCTCTTTCAGACCCGCCATGAACGGGTTGAATATTCAGTTTCTAAATATGCTATGCCAACGTCTTTTTGTGGTATACTTTACACGTTTTTCAGCTCTGGCGAAGTAGGCCCTGAATTCTGCCATCGAGCCTTTTTTCTGCCTTCTGACTCCGAAAGCCTCAGCCCAGGCGGCCTCTGTACCCGTGACCTCTGCCTTACTTCCTGCGCGGCTCACCGCGCTTAGCTCAGCCTGCTGCCTGCCAAGACTGAATTCAACCTTCGAATTATCTGTTCCGCTCCTCGAAAATGCATTCCTACCTACTAGTTTAAGTAAACATTCCCCAAGCTGCAGAGCAAAGGGCCCGGCCTCACTGTCTCCGTGCAGGTAATTCATAGCCCCTGTTACCATGTTACCATGGAAGGCCCATGCCCCACGCTTCTCATGCAGACACTTAGGCGCTTATACCCGCACTCACAGTCAGTATAGAATAGCTTCTGCCCCAGAGACCTTTTCCGTCCAGATAACTTAGTTCCTAAACATCAGATACCAGATATGATAGAAGCACAAGTTGATCTGACATGCCAGACTTCTGTCTCTTTCCGTCAGTGTAAATGTCAAGTCCCCTGCACCCTCCAGCTTCACGTCAATCACACGTCATGCAGCTGCGCGCGCATCCAGGCCTCAGATTTCTGCTGACATTGCAAGATTCTGCTTTTTGTTGCCACCCCTTTATGACACCTACCTGTGACGTTTCTAGCACACACCTCTATGTTCACGCCTAGTTCACGCCTTCTAATTACATATCATTACCACGTGTGTGTTTTATCTTGTTTCTCTCAGCTGTTACGCCTACTGTATTGGTTTCTATAATCCGTTTTAAGTATATAAGCTATGTACTGTCAATAAAATATTGCTCTATCCCTTCCTACACCCCAGTGGTGGTAGGAACATGATATCCGGTCTGACCATTCCTTTTTAAGGAATAAAACCCCTAAGAACTCTAACACCACGGACTCTGCGTCTTTCTTTCCGATTGAGTTATTATTGATTAAGTACTTACCTGCATAGAAATTAAGACGGTAAATCAAATATTTACCACATTATTCTGGCGCCCGAACAGGGACCCCTCCCCCACCCCACGCGCCGGTTGGTGCGTTGCAAGCTCTGTCCCCTGCCATCAGTTAGAAGGAACTACGCGTACTGGCAGGATTTCCTGTATCTCCCTCTGGCCCACGGAGGTGACGAAGACTGCAATCAGCACCCAGACGAGGCGGTGAGGAGTGCGGAGGATCCCGACCAGAGCCTAGCCGAAAGAAGCAAGGTCCGAGGTGTCAAGAGGCCCACCAGTTTCCGAAGTATCCACGTGTCGAGTCGAGTCGAGTCCGGTCCAGTCCAGTCGAGTTTTCCGAGGCCTTCTGTTTCCGTGCTTCCCGGTGAGTACCATTGCTGGGACGTATCTAGAGGGGTGCATTATTATGTATCCGGTAAAGACGGGTTTGGGTACACAAATTCGGTCTGCACTGTTTTAGACAGTGTATCTGTACTGTTTAGCAGTATATCCGATTATTAAAGTTCTTGCACTGTTCTCAGCAGTGTATCTGTACTGTTTAGCAGTACATCCAGTATAGGGGGTAGTCATATATGTTTCAAATGTCTTTTCATGTGATTAATGTCGTGGTATGAGTGACTGTTTTTTAATGTGCATTATTGTGTTCTTGTGTAACTAGTTGTGTCTAGAGTTAAGCAGCAAGGATTGAGCATTCAGTACTAAGAAAACAAGATGCCGTTTTTCAATAAGTTAAAACAGATAGGAACTAGGAAAGGGATACTAGAGTAAGAAATTCCTATCCCCCCTAGGGACATGCCTGGAAATTTCATGTATCATAAGCATGGCATAGATGCCATATTGTATCTAGATTTATGGGCCGATTATACTAAGCATCTAGACGAGAGACACAGATGGCCCGTTACCAGAACATTGGATGCCGAGTGCATCATGAAGGTAGAAGAAGCACTATGGAAAAAGAAAGCCAGACAATCGCAGAAAGACGCCATAGAATTCTGGCGTAAAGAATCACATAAACGTGCTGAAAAAACACTCCGTAGAGAAGACAGACATAGAGAAGAGTCAGATAAAGCCCGAGAAAACGAATTAGTTACTGAAGGGATTCGAGTAAAATCAGAACAATTAGACCGAGCACGAAACAACCTTGTAAATGGCATGTATCTTGTGGCCGAGGGTTCGCCTGAAGCCACTTCAGAAATGCCGAAAAATCTGCCGCCACCATTGGTTCCAACTAAAGTAACTCACAGGACCACTAAAGACATATTTCTGAATTCCTATCTAGAGGATGTAGCCCCCGCTTACACCAATCCACCTGCCCGGGTCCTGCCTACTGATGGTGACGGAGGTGGCAACCCGCCTCCAGACCATATCCCGCCATTACCGCAACAAGGTTCCCCCGTCCGACAGACTGTTCCTCCACCTCCACCACTTCCCACACCTAAAATTAATATACCAAATCCGTTTGCGCTTGACCCTACTAAAAGACAAGTTCAAGTACAGATACAGACTCCACAGAGAGATAATGCTCAAGCCTCAGCCCCAGGAGGTGCGACCGGGGGTTACCAGACCCCGCCAGCAACACACAGATTACACCTTAGGGACATGCAGAAGCCCTTTACATTCCAATCACCCCGTCACGACATACTCAAGGAACCGCTTCAAGTTTGCAGATACGATCCAGTACCCGGTAAAGACGACAGGATGTTTATAGCATCACTACGCTTACGACAAGCTACAGATTACCTAATGTATTTCTCAGGAATGAAAGAGCACCTAGATAGAATATATCATTTTGTCCAGACTGGGGAAGACCCTGAAAGTATTAAGGAGGCCATGGCACATCAGAAAGTTGACACTCCAGCATATATACTACGTTTTTTCATAAATTGCTTAATAAGAGAACGAGACAGGCCTGAGACAGAACAGGATGAAATGGAAGCCCTAAACAAGTGGGGTCAAAATATATCCGAAGGAAGACATGATAAAGGGGGTTGCATAGCTAGTATGTACAGGAAAATAAGAAAAGCAGTAATAGAAATACACGAAAAAGAGAAAGAAAAAGCTTCCTCTGAGGAGGAGGAAGAACCTGAAGAACCAGAAAAGACTACAGATACGATAGCGTATGTAGGTAAGGGAACTTACCTTAGGAAAGGCATCCGTCCAGAAAGCAAGAGAGTTTTTCCCTCTGGCATATCAAAACCGAATTCTCCTGAACATCAGTTTCAAGACACTGATAAAATACTTCGAGAACGAATGGGGTATCATGTACTCAATTCTATGGACGAACAAGAACTAGCCCGGTCAGCAGTACTATGGGCTGACAATCCTAATATATACAATGATGACACAGTAGCACAGACATTTCTGAACCTTTCCCCAGACGAGCAGAAATTAGCAGGTATATATCTGATTCAGCACCTCCTCACGTTATACAGAAATCAACATTCTGATCCAGGTCCCTTACACGATACATTAGAAGCACTACTCATGGATAGATGGAGAGGCCTAAGTACTAAGTTAATTCAAATAATTCTAGAACAACGGCACAGATATAACACTTTCTTAAGTTCACAATATGTTCCCGCTCCGCCCCCAGAAAGAAAAATGTATCATATGGA
Organism: Lissotriton vulgaris; assembly: GCF_964263255.1. Classification (NCBI taxonomy): domain Eukaryota; kingdom Metazoa; phylum Chordata; class Amphibia; order Caudata; family Salamandridae; genus Lissotriton; species Lissotriton vulgaris. The sequence continues at coordinate 275,389,865 of NC_141688.1, forward strand.
GCGTCTGCATGGCATTGAAAGTCAGAACCCATTACGAGAAGTACACCCAGTCATGGGTACCGATAATACCCTGAAACGTGTGTATGTACACACACCTCTGACCAAGTTAGAACTATTGGAAATGAAAAAACTAGTACCCTGTCACGATAAAGACCCTGCAGGTTTTCACAGAGAACTTAAAGACATGTTACTGATGGGAGATTACACATATGCAGATATCATGAAAATGTTAAAGGTACTGCTGCCCACCGGCATCTACGAGAAACTGAAGGAAAGAGAATGGGAGGTGGGAGAGAAAAAGATTGTATGGGCAGAAATAGAAGACGAGGAGAAACTTCGTACCCCAGGGCTAGGCCTTGGGGAGAAAACTAAAGCATTACCAGGTTTAATAGTACAGGTTCTGCCAAGATTACTGACAACTAGAAAGGAAGACTGGGACGCAATCTCGGCCTGTAAACAGAAACACGATGAAGATACTAGTGACTTCTATTCAAGATTCGAGAAATGTTTTATTATTAATAGTGGCCTTAAACCAAGTAGCGAGTCGTACCCGCATCTTTTTGTATCAAAATTAGTCGAGAATTCGCTGCCATTAGTTAAGAACCGCGTATATAAAGTCGAAAGTACTTGGCAAGCAAATACGCCATCCCAGATGTTACAGATGTTACAATACCATCAGAACAGAATTAGAGAAGAACAGGATCATGAACAGAAACGCATGAAAATGTTAGTGGCCCAGTCGGTTCCAGCCGACGGCCAGAGAAAGGGTACGACCCAGATCCAGAACGCCGCAGCTCCCGTTAAAGGGACATGCAACTATTGCAAGCAGCCAGGTCACTACGTACATGAATGCCCAGTCCTGAAACATAATATAGCAACAGGTAAAACTAAAGAAAGACCGCATCCGCCTAGACAAGACCAGGGTCAGCAACAGACTTCACAGAATACACAGCCTATGCATGTTTCACCACATGCAGCGCAGACAGTAGCGGTACCACAGAGACAGTCACAGTCACAGCCACAGCCCATTGCCGCGACTCAGCAAGTTTCGCAACAGATGTACCAGTATGCCCAATCTGATTACCCCGATTATCCACGATACACATGAAACAGCCTAGAGAGGGAGGGTGGCTTGCCTCTTATTGAGATTCCTGTAGATCAAGAGGGTCCTTATGTACACAGTCAAGTATTGGGAAAAAACAGAAAGTTTTTAATTGACACAGGGGCAAGTCGCACAACAATCAGCCATGATGAAGTCCCAGGGGCACCCCTCTCAGGCTCACAGAATGTTTCCCTTGGTTTTTCAGGACAGCCTATTGTAAATGAGGTATCGAAACCCGTCCCCCTGGCTGTGGGTCCATTATCACGTGTTACAGACCTGTTACTCACGAAATCATGTCCAGAAAACTTGTTAGGAATAAAAACATTGAAGGCTCTAGGAGCTGTGATATGTTGTTCTCCGGAAGGAGTCAGACTTTTCTTGAGAGACTTTAAGGGTCATTATGTGTTACGAGAGTTTGATGTCAGATTGAAAAATGTACCGGATCACTTGTGGGCAAAAGGCCCAACTGACGTAGGTTGTATGCACATTACACCATACCGTGTTACACTCAAACCAGGTGTTGTTCTACCCAGAATCAGACAATACAAGTTACCACCCGATGCTGTAGTGGCTTTACTGGAAATCATTGAAGAGCTCATTGCCCAAGGAGTGGTCGTAGAGACCGACTCCAATATCTGTAATTCCCCCATCATTCCGATTCTTAAACGTACTGATCCCAATGCACCACCAGTATATCGGCTGGTGATTGATTTAAGAGAACTGAATAAATGTATTGTACCACAGTACCCTGTGGTTCCCGACATCTCATCCCTATTGACTGCTATTGATTCAGAAGCAACGTTCTTTACTGTAATTGACCTCAAGAACGCCTTCTTCAGTGTGCCCATTGATCCAGAGAGCCAATATCTCTTCGGATTCAGTTTAAATGGACGAAGTTTCAAATTTTCACGCGCACCTCAAGGATTCACAGAAAGCCCCAGCATCTATAGTCAAGCACTGAAAAGACAACTTGATTGTATTGTAATGCCAGTTAACACCGCTTTACTGCAATATGTCGATGATCTACTGATCACCGCACGAAGTGAACCCGAATGTGAACAAGCATCACTGATAGTTTTACATTTTCTGGCCGACAAGGGACACAAGGTGTCTCCTTCGAAGCTACAATTCTGTGTTCAGCAAGTTGTGTACTTGGGTCACTTGCTGTCCAAAGTGGGGAGACAGCTCACTCCCGATCGCATTCAGTTAATTGTAAATAAGCCACAACCCCAGACACAAAAGGAAGTGCGGGCCTTTATATGCCTCACCTCGTACTGCAGACAATGGATTCCCCAGTATGCATTTCTAGCCAAACCACTCATTCAGTTAACAACACAGGAGGCAGCGACTCCGACTGTCCTTCCCTGGACTCAGGAACATACACAGGCTTTTGAAGAATTAAAGAAAGCTTTATGCCAAGCACCAGTTCTAGCGACACCATGTTACAGCAAACCTTTCACACTTTTTGTTACAGAACGTGATGGTACAGCATTGTCTGTCCTCACTCAAGACCAAGCAGGTTCACATAAGCCTTGCGCTTATTTTTCAAGTACATTGGATTCAGTAGCCCAGGCACTCCCTGCGTGCTTGAAGTCAGTAGCAGCAACAGCGCTAGCAATCAGACAGAGCGACTCAATTGTTTTAGGACATCCATTAACAGTACAAGTTCCACATTCTGTAGAGGTTCTTTTAAACAGAACCCAGACTCAGCACTTGACTATAGCACGACTGACAGGTTATGAATTGACGCTATTCCAGCCACACATAGAAATCAGACGCTGTAGCATTCTGAACCCCGCAACATTGTTACCTACAATTATGACCGATCCATCCCCACATGATTGTATAGAGATCATTAATGCAGTAACAAAGCCTCGACGAGACTTAACAGATGTCCCACTGACAAATCCAGACCTGACACTTTACGTGGACGGTTCATGCATGAGAACAAGTACAGGAGAATTAGTGGCTGCGTATGCAGTGACCACTGAAACTGAAGTTAAAGAAACACATCGTATTGACACACTGTCTGCTCAAGCGGCGGAGCTCATCGCTCTGACCCGAGCTTGCATACTAGCCAAGAACAGAAATGTTAACATATACACTGATTCCCGTTATGCGTTCGGAGTTGTACACGACTTCGGAATGTTATGGCAAGAACGAGGTTTCTTGACCTCTCATGGTGCCAAGTTCCAACACGGTCCCCTCATTCAAGCACTGTTAGAAGCAATACATCTGCCCTCGGGCATATCCGTCATGAAGTGTAAAGCACATACTAAAGTTACAGATTCTGTTTCCCAGGGTAACGACCTGGCAGATCAGACAGCAAAACATACAGCACTGACTCACACCCAGACTACTGATGTGACAAAGACAATAGTACCAACACAGTGTATGACAGTCAGGGATCCCACCCTAGATGTAATCGATATCCAGACGCATGCCACTTCAGATGAAATAAAGAAATGGACTGAACTAGGAGGGATTCAGACAGATCAAGGATGGGTCACGAAGGGAAAATCTACATGGTTTCTCCCTGACTCAATGGTTCAAATCATGATAAATACAGCACATAGTCCGGCACATCTAGGAGAGAAAGCTATGTTAGACAGTTTACAGAATCTCTGGTATAACAAACACTTACGAGCAGCAGCAAAACAGAAAGTGCGTACTTGCATGATCTGTTGTCAGTTCAATCCAGGTAAAAGCGTTCCTGTAGAGCAAGGTGGATTCCATCCTCCCGATCACCCTTTTGAAGTCCTCCAGATGGATTATATCCAGATGGACCGTTGTCGGGGATTCAAATATGTCCTCGTAGTTGTTTGTGCACTTTCCCGTTGGACCGAAGCATATCCAGTCTCAGATTACACTGCCCCGACCACTGCCAGGCAGCTGGTTCGAGAATTCTTCCCACGGTACGGCTTGCCTCGTGTCGTGTACTCAGATAATGGACAGCCGTTCTCATCCGAACTCATGAAACAGGTTTCCCTACTGCTAGGATATCAGTGGAGATTCCATTGTGTCCGACATCCCGAAGCCGCTGGCCTTGTAGAAAGGCATAACCAGACACTAAAGACCCGCCTTGCCAAAGTTTGTAAAGAGAAAGGGGTCGACTGGATAGTCGCCCTGCCAGTTGCATTATTCTACATGAGAATGGTTGCCCATTTGAGATCAGGACTATCCCCGTACGAAGTGGTCTTTGGTAGACCACCGAATATGTGGGGGACGCCCATGCCTAAGAAAATTACTGATGTCGACTGTAATATGCTGACAGATTACCTTGCCTCCTTGATGTCTGCACTCCAATCATGTCGTTCACAGGTTGCTGCAGCCTTTCCTGACAATACTGATGTAAAGCCGCACGATGTCCGCCCAGGGGAAACCGTCCTAATTAGGAACTTCGACAGGAAAAGTCCGCTGGAGCCCCGCTGGAAAGAGCCGAAGACCGTCCTTCTTACCACGAGGACCGCGATCAAGGTGGAAGGCAGAAAGGGGTGGATCCACACGAGTCATATTAAAAAGTGTAACGAACTGAAACCAGAAACAGACTCGTCCACCCCCTCCAAAGACTGCATTGAACCTAGTGACTTTAAAGTTCCCGAACGAGAGAAAACTCCCCAAGAGGAGTACAGAACGAAACTTCGATCTAGCAAGTCAGACAGTTTAATTGTTTAAGTCCTCCCCTAGGTGAATCGGTTAAATAGTTTCTGACATGTATCCCCTAGATCGAGATAGAGAGAGAGAGAGACAATTCAAGAAACGTGCATACTGCAAATCACTCCGCAGTCACTGTATAGTGACATTATTGATTCCTATTTTATATGTGGTCAGACAGCTTATGTACGTTTACCTCGAGATTGGGATGGTACTTGTTTTATTGCATTCCTATTGCCACCAGTTTTTCTAGCCCCATCTGACTATCACAGGAATTCCCGCCTCGATCTTGTTAGACACAAGAGAGATCTCCCAATCGTTGATCAGACTGAAACTACATGGGAACAATACACAGATTTCAATAAAGGATTCTTTCCTTATTTAGGCACTGTCTCTAATAGTAAACTGATACGCAAATTAACCAGAATACTCGAAGCAGTAGTGAACGAGACTACTTCTGCTTTGGGCAACTTAACAGAGGAACAGTCTGCTATGAGACTTGTTGTTTTTCAGAACCGCCTTGTCCTTGACGTCATCCTGGCCGATAGGGGCGGAGCTTGTAGAGTCATCGGATCCCGTTGTTGCGTGTTTATTCCTAATAACGCGCCATCAGTCTATAGGGCCATCACCAGACTTCACGAAATTGCCCATCAGATACATCAGAACCCAGGCTCCTGGACTTGGTCCAGTTGGTTCTGGAGTGTAATAACAGCCTGGGGATGGAAGCTACTGTCATTCCTAGGAATTATATTGGCCATAGTATTCAGTTGTTGTCTATGTCTACAATGTGGGCCAGCGATTTGCGGCTTGTGCGCCACAGCTTGTATTCCCCGCTCAAGTTCACAGTCCCATTCCCGAATAAAGAAAGAAGAACAGATGATGTTATATGAACAGATAGATGGACTCATGAAAATTGATATCTCTTAATGGGTCCGTAGGGGACAAGGAGGGAATGAGGTAATTGAAATTGTTATGGTCAGGTATGTCCCCTAACGTGTACCCCAACGTCTCCATGTACGAGTTTAAAGTGCATGTAACTTCCCTCCGCAACCGAATCTGGAAACGCAAATACATTTGCGTCCAACGTTAACATGTCCTCTATCAGATCCACCATGAATGGATTGATAATTCAGTTCCTAACCATGCCATGCCAACGTCTTTACATGGTGCACTTTCACGTTTTTCCTGGCTCTGCAGAGCTAGGCCCTGATTCCTGCCCTCGAACCACTTCTGTCTCTGTCTCTGAAAGCTGCAGCATGGAGATGCATCCCTGACCCCTGCCTTACTTCCTGCCAAGCGAAGCGGTGCCTGGCTCGGCCTGGCCCGGCCTGGCCTGCCTGCCAAAATAGTATTTTGCCTTCAAGTTATCAGCATAGCCAGTTCAGCCTCCTCGATAACACATTCCAGTCTAGTGAAATAGGTAAACATATCCCCGACTGCAGAGCAAAGGGCCAAGCCTTTCTGTCTCCTTCATGTAATTCATTGCTCCCGTTACCATGGTAGGCCCATGGCCCCGTGCATTGCACGTAGACACATATGCATTCAGTATAGAATAGCCTCTGCCCGAGAGACCTTTTACTTCAGATTAAACATCCCCAAACACAAGATATCAGATATGTTATAGGAACAGGTCGATCTGACATGCCAGACTTCTGTCTCCTCTACCAGTGCTAAAAGTCAAGCCCTCAGCTTTCTCCAGATACACGTCAATCACACGTCATACTGAATGCGCACGCACCCAAGTTATAGGTTTCAGCTGACTCTGCAAAATCCTCTATGCACCCACCCACTTATGACACGTTTTTGTGATGTTTTCAGCACACACCTCCGTGCACACCTCTGTACACGCCTCTTTTGCTACGCACATATGTTCTTATCATATTCTTTTTACTTGTCACGCCTACTGTATCCATCGCCACTGTACAGCTTTACTATATATGTCATGTACTGTTAATAAATCATTGACATCTTTTTGCCATCATTGCATATACCCCCGAACCCTTGTATTGATGGAATTGATTTCCATGGCTCGAGCCATCCCGATTAAAGCCCGTATGACTCAGACACCACGGACTCTGCCTCTCATTTGATTGAGCTATTCTTTTATCTGTCTAAAATTATATGGAAAAATTGTTAGGTAAATTATATTTACCACATAATTGCATGCTTTTAAACAACGATGGTGCTACACAGCACTTCATAATCCATGGAGAAGAAAGAAAAGCATTAAAAACCAAACACTCCTAAAACTGAGTTATGTGTATTCTTGATGCTATAATTACCCACAATCCATAACCAACATCACGACCTGTGCACATCAGGCTCTCACAGTGGGCCCAGGCCACAGCCCATGAGCACAGACATACTAAATGCAAGTCAAAATTGATAATATCTGGCCTGCTTCAGCTTCAGTTGGTTTCAGTTCTGTGTCTGCATCGTGCAAGCTGTTAAATAATAAACAGCTATGTGCTTTTTAATTCCTCGATGGATGTTGCATTAAGTTTGTTGTCTCGCTAAGACCTGATCTTTCCAAGACTCAGCCTGCCTCAGTACCTCACCCTTAGCTCATCCATCAGCCCTCACTCAATTGTAATGAGTATCCAATTCCTACGACATGCTCTTTCAATGGCAGGCGTCACTACTTACATCTCTAACGTGATGCAGTTGAAAGAGCCTAAACCTGTGCTTTCTTCAATAATGCAAAACCTGCCTTTGCTTCAGAAATGAAAACCTTGCAAAGTGACACACAGCTTTTATACCGCAAAGTGAAAACATGAGCTCTGAAATTGAAAGACTTTAGCCAGACAATTTCATTTAGCAATTTATGTAACCCATGCGCAAGGAATTTGTAGTTTGATTTAAATATGCTTAGTTAGATGTTGTTCTGACTATAAAAATGTGATTCTGACTTCTGAAAGTGTAAAAATGTGCATTTGTAGGAAATAACTTGTATTTGAATTAGCACAACATTTTAAAATGTGGAAACAGAACCTGCTCATAATTCAGCTCTTGCTCTCAGAGTTTCTTTAGACCTTCAAGATAAGCAAAGGAATCTTTTTCTCTCTGTGTGTGAAGAGTACAGTGACATAATTTGCAGCTGTGACCTCGGTCTGAGCTTTCTCTCTGTAGGTGCTGGAAATGTTGAACAAATCCTCATTTAAATCTTTGCTTTAGTGAGAACAGAAAACACATATTTTAAAAGTGCATTACCTTGTTTAATGTTCTTTTGCAGCTCATGTTGTGTGTGTAGCTAGAAAGAAATTGTATTTTTTAAAGGGAAGGTTGGGAGATGAAATTGTATTAAATAAGATGCAGAATGTACTGTGTGAAGGATCTTGTCTTCGCCTGTCTGGGGGAGGAAGCATGAATCTGCCGCTGGGTGGAGACATCCTTTTGGAGAATGCTGGATTCCAGTTGGAGGAAGAGAAAGTCACGCCTCATGCTTTGTTACATTATTATGTGATAAACGCGTTCCTAGTTAGGAGTTTCAGAGAGAGGAGGGAGGACACCTTCCAGAACACAGGCCTGAAGACTTTTGGAGCCCTTTGAAAGCGACAGACAGAGAGAGATTTAGAGACCCGAGGCTGCAGAGGAGTTTCAGTCTCCAATGCAGAAATGAAGGGAAGAGAGCATAAGTGATTTTCAGATTCAGTGAAGGAGAGGGAGGACATGGATGGAGAGCAGAATGTAGAACAGACGTAGGCAGATTACACATAAATTTAGTTCTATTCTTATGTGTGCTTTGACTAATTGGCTTTGCCATGACTTATTTGCTCTATGCTGTTTCCCTTCATGGGAGATTCTGCAATTCTTAATGATTGATGTAGATTTGAGCTAACTCACTCTTGCTTCTAGAACGCTTCAGGAGTTTAGTCGGACATCATTTGCACCCCATTGTCGTAGGGATTGTTTCTTTATGGAACCGCTGTTTGAAAATGATGATGCTTTGTGCTAACTTAATCTTAAAGTTATCAATTCTGTAACCTGACTACTGAATGAAGAGTCAGAGATTCTTACATTTTGATTTGAAAATAAATCCCTTTGACATTACTCTCAACTCTCATTATTGGCTAATATGTTTATTTGCATTTTATGAATTGCTAATGTTTATGTAGGAGCTCTCTGGTCATAAACAGTGGCAAACATCCTTTGACATTTAGTGAAAATCAGGGTAACGGTAATCAGAGGTAATGGTGCCACATTTCCTAAATTTTCCAAAGCGAGATTACCGTGGGATTTCTGCTGCAACAGGATGGTAGCAGAGTTAAGGTTGAGCACCTTGACCAGAAGGAGCAGAGTTTAGGTTAATGCCCTGAAAGGAACCACAAAAAAAATTGCCCAATTAAGACTAGGGCCCGAGCCACAAAAAGTCCTGATTCCTGATTCCAATGCCCAGTACTTGAAGATTGGCAAAGCGGTATTAGTAGGCGGTCCAAGCAGGCAGTTACTATAGAAGTTGTGAGTATTAATAGGGAGCAGCGCATTTGCGGTAATTTCTGACTGCAGCAAATTTTTGATTGCAGTAATTGCATTTGCGGTAATTGCGTTGGATTAGATCATGGTATGTGCGAATGACATTCGCGGTAATTGCATTGCATTAGATTGTTGTATGCGGTAATTCCAGATGCGGTAATTTCAGTTGCAGTAACGGCGGTTGCGGTAATTGCATGGAATGTGTCAAATTGTGGTGATTGTGTGGTGTCTTGTGGAGTTAGAATGAGAGTTGATTGGTTGTTGTTTCTGACTGTTAGCGCGCGCGGTCCATGTAATTTTGATGTCAGGTTTGAAGCCTAAGATCCTGGGAAAGATAGATTGTGGTGTCGTAGACACCCAGAGCCGTAATTGTCGACCATTGGTTGTGGGAGTCATGAAGCGCTACAAATGAACCCACAGGTGATAGGGACACATGTGTGAGAGAGCTTGATAGAGTTGTGTGGGAAGCTAGTGCACAAGGGTGGACCAAAGCCATTTGAGTGGCTGACGCAGGCTGTGGGTCACTGTGTGTGAATGATTTTGTGCGATTGGATCCTATTGACTATTTATGTGATCGTCCGGCCATTCGTTGGCAGATGGTCGAGTTCAGCTGTCCGGTCATTTCACAGACAGACAATTGTCAGATTGAGGTAGACAATTACGAGCAACTGTCCAGTTGTATGGTGGACAGATAGTCAATTAAGTGATTGTCTGTTCGTTTGTTGGACAGACAGTTACTGGCTGTATGAGTGAGAAGTGTGTGAATGTGTAAGGAAGAGATTATGAAAGAGGGTGAACCATAGTGAGGCGGAAAAGTGACATCAGAGCGTGCCGCGCTGTGATAGGTCCATTGTGTAATTACCGTATGGAGATTGGTCGAAAGTGTTCAAAAATTTGAACTGTAACAGGATTGGAGGTAAAAATTTGAAGTTTATTGAATTAAATCAAAACATTGGATTGAATTATTGCAGAAATGAAATTTTTTCAAGGTTTTAAAATACTTCTGAGAGGTAAATCGACAAATTTGATTTGGGTCGGTGATGGGACTCCACCCAATAGAACGCCAGCACACTTTATGTTCACAAATTTGGGATTGTTGTCATGTTTGTGGATTTCCCAATGGTGCAAGGTTACTGAGAAAGAGGGTCCTTTGAGTTTTCCAAAATTTGATAAACTGAACTGCAAATTATTGACAGATTAAGAGAAATGTAATCTGAAATAGAGTATCCATCTAGAGGTGCACTATTTGAAGCCTTAAGCTTGTGGGAAAAGATGGCAAGAGAGAAGTGTGGCTCAATGGTTAGAGCAGCACCCTGATGCAGAGGTCTGGCCCGGGACCAGGCTTCAGTTCCTGTCTCGGCGGGTCTTGGGCTCAATTTTCATAGACCTAATATTTCTCGCCTCAGTGCCTATTCTAATCATGGGTCCCTCTCTGCATCTCTGGGCAATAGCTTGCTTAATCTCCATAACGGCCCCAACAGCGCTGGGATGCCTGGCCTCCACCCTGGGAGTGGACGCCTCACAGGGATAAGCCAGGAAGGGTTTTACAGCGGTATGCGTTACAGCGCCAGGATACCCTTGTTGAGGTGTTAGTGCGCTTTACAAGTACAAATTACATTACCATTACATTACAAAGAAAGAGAGGACGAAAGGGTAAAGAATCAGACACAGGGGAAGGAAATTATGGATGACAAAAAGCCTCAGATTGATAGTGATTTAGGGGATAAAATATTGGATGCATTGTTAACTGAGTGTCCTCCAACTTATGTGGCCCCTAGTACATATTCCGATAATAGTATACCAGCAAGTACAACAGTGGCTACTGCTTCTGTTGAACCAAAGGAAATGCAGATTGAAGGAACTCTACAGATGTTTCAGATTGCCCCCCAATTGTGACTGATTCGATATAAATGTTACAAAGTTTAGCTGCACAAACCATGCATAGACAAATTTTGACTGGCCAAATTAATATGGTCTCAAGTCAAGAAGCTCAAAGAACTGTAGAAGGAATATTTACGTGTAACAAGGAGAGAGGTAGGGAGAGTAGATTGACACTCTTGTTCCCCGGTCAATAATCAGTAATCAAAAGAAGAGTGTCTTCAGAAAAAGCTCAGCCGTTATAAGGAGCACAAAAAACAACCACACTGGGATGTTGAAGAAAGCCCTCACTCACCACCTAGTGATGACATGCTTCATCATCGGGCCCCACCAAAGAGACCGAGTGTCTCTTTGGTGTGCTGCAACCCCAGGATTACTGCGGAGCGGGATAGTGAGTTCAGGGCGTGTTGAGTGCAATTAGACTAGTGAGTGATGGGGGTATTAAAATAGTCAGTAGTGTATCTGAGGTAATAATTTTATTCTATGATCACTAAAGACACAGATATTAAAATATGTGAAGAAACAGTCCACTTTAATTGAGTGGTGGGTTCCTATAAGTTAGTCAACATGTTTCTTGCCATCGAAACGGTGTTAGTTTACCCGGCAATTCTTCAGGACTGTGTGTGATAAACCCTGGCGGTATGGGCACGCTAAGGCCCACCCTTACCTAGGCGCGTGAGAGTGAAAATTAAATAAAAGTGAAAAAGTGCAAAAAAATTAGGAATGATTAAACTATTCCTAATTACTCCTGGTTTAGGAGGCTTCTACTTATCGGTTTCTGCACCTGGAAAGTAAAAGGACAGAGACACACTAGTAGGACAGAACAACCACTTAGTATTGATCCTGGTTGTTACTGGTTGTTACTGTAAATATCGTGCTCCAAAGGTGATAGTAATTCTTTCTGTGGTTGAATAGCGCTATTGTTAACACCACCTCCAAGCCGAAGTCATGAACAACCCCGTAACAGTACTGACTGTCGGTATAAACAGTTATTCTTTTGTTTTTACCCCTCCTACAGGCTCTTGTCAATGCGATGAGTTCTGCTACTTGTGCAGATTTCACCTCGCATGGGTAAGAGGCTTCTATGGTGTTGGTCAATGTGACTACAGCATAGGCAGCACACAGACCTCCACTCTCATGTCTCAAACATGAGCCGTCCACTAACATTGTAAGATCCCCATCTTAGCAACCACTCCTGACACCCCATGTGACCATACGTCATTGACTCCTGAGCGTTCCGATTGGCAACGCGCGTCTGACGACGTACACCGACGCCTAACCACGCCCACCCGGAAGCAAACACCGCCTCGCTGTTTTGCTTTTAAACAGTAAACCGAGCCCGCTTCATTATCGTCAGGGTCGGTACACAGACAAAACATCGATTTTTAAATATCGATATACAAAAATATCGAAGTTTAAATATCGATGAGACAAAATATCGAAGGTAAGTAATATCGACAGTCTTAATATCGATATTGGTATGATATCAGTAATATCGAAGTTGTAAATATCGATGTCAATAATATCGAAATTAATAACTTTGATGTTACTAATATCAATTTTTAAGTAAATTTAGTGTATATTATATTGTATTTATTATGTTTTATTATTTATTTTCAATGTAATTTAATTAAATATTGTCTTTTACTACTGTAGCGGGTTGTGGGTTTATAGGGGAATAGGGTGGGAAGTAATTTAATTATGTTAAATTAATTATTAATTAGTAGGAATTATTAATTAATTAATTTAGAAATAATTTTTAATTATTTTTAATTAATTGATTAATTGATAAATATGTTCTGTAGCGGGTTATGGGTTTATAGGGGAATAGGGTGGGAAGTAATTTAATAACAATTAATGTATTGATATATGCTTGTACATATTTTAATTAATAATTAATTGGTAATTAATTTCTATTAATTAGTTAATTAATTAATATAATTTTTTTACATATTTATAATTATTTATTAGTTGGTAATTAATTAATATTAATTATTTAATTACATTAATTATAGTAATTTTTTATATATAATGTATTGTTATTCTTAATTAATTATTTTGGAAAAATAATATTAATTATTAAATTAAATTAATTACAGCAAATGTGCTAATATATTTACTTTATTGTTATTGTTAATTAATAATTAATTGGTAATTAAATAATATTAATACATTTTGGGTAAAGGGGTATTTTTAGGGTTCAGGGTCAGTTTTCAGTTCATGGGTAAAGGGGTATTTTTAGGGTTCAGGGTCAGTTTTCAGTTTTTGGGTAAAGGGGTATTTTTAGGGTTCAGGGTCAGTTTTCAGTTTTTGGGTAAAGGGGTATTTTTAGGGTTCTGGGTCAGTTTTCAGTTTTTGGGTAAAGGGGTATTTTTAGGGTTCTGGGTCAGTTTTCAGTTTATGGGTAAAGGGGTATTTTTTGGGTTCAGGGTCAGTTTTCAGTTTTTGGGTAAAGGGGTATTTTTAGGGTTCAGGGTCAGTTTTCAGTTTTTGGGTAAAGGGGTATTTTTAGGGTTCAGGGTCAGTTTTCAGTTTTTGGGTAAAGGGGTATTTTTAGGGTTCTGGGTCAGTTTTGGGTTTTTGGGGTACAGGGATATTTTTAGGGTTCAGGGTCAGTTTTGGGTTTTTGGGGTACAGGCGTACAGGGTAAAAACAAAAAAATATTACATTAAATCAAATAAATTACATGAAAAAAATTAAAATTACTTTAAATTATTAAGTGTTTTATTTATATTAAATGTATATGTATTACTTGTAATTTTGTTTTAATATTTTTATTTAATAGTTGTAAAATTATATGTATTTAAAAATTATTTTTACATTATTATTAATACATTTAAAAAAACGATATTTTTGATTCCGATATTTTTGTACTACGATATTATTTTTTCGATATTTTTGTACTTACCTTTATGAAGATAGGATTCCGATATTTTTGCTGTCGATATTTTTGCTCCGATATTTTTGCATGTCGATATTCTGTCTGTCGATATTATGTCAGACATTCGTCAGGGTCCGGTACGAGGGCGACGTAGGCACACTGAGGGTGCTAAGCGTCAAGGGCGTAAGTGGAGACCATCTACCATTACTAAGCTAAGTACAGATCACGCTCCATTTTACCAATGGGCATTACACTGAATGTATGCCATTTTCTTTTTTCCTACGCATAGCCATTTTACAGGGTGTGCCGAATACGCTTCCACCCCCCTCCTGAGACCCATGGTGTTCATTTCCAACACCTACAAAGTGAGACATTTTAAATCTGTTTGCGATCTCATTATAAATAAACAAAAAGAGAGAGGCCAAATCAGTCTCAGAATTGCCACTAAGTTGGAGCGAGATAGATAAGGATCACACACTCACTTTGGGGGAATAGGAAGGCCCTCACACACCGACCTAGTCAGTGTCATGCTTCATCATTGGGCCCCACCAAAGAGGCCGAGTGCCTCTTTGGTGTGCTGCGACGCCAGAAAGACTGCTGAGCTGGTTGTGTGAAGAGGGGCGTGTTGTGAGGGTAAGTGAAATTAAAAAGTGTCTAAAAGGGTATCAGAAAAAAAAAATTAATAGGTGATCCCTAAGACACGTATAACAGGTATTATGTGTCTGAATTTATTTGCCAAAGTTTAGGAATGGTAAAATTCAGAGAAATACAATAAATCAGTCAGTCAACATGTATCTGCCATATGGGAGGTTTAAATTTACCAAGGCATTCATCAGGACTATACCCCGGCGGTATGGACTCTCTAATCGTCCACCCTAACCTGGGGGCTTGAAAGTGAAAATTATAAAAGGTGAAAAAGTGCTTGAAAAATAGGAGAGCGAATAGCTCAATCCCAAAATCCTCCAAAATCAGGAGAGTATCAGCACTTTAAAATTTGGCGCTACTTGCACCATGGGTCTCGGGAGGGGGGTTGGAACGTGCTTGGCACATCGCCCTCAACGCTCTCAGCCCACTTGGAACCTAGGATCAGCCTCAGAACCAGACCCCGATCTCATTATGACATTTACATTGATCGCTTAGTTGACGATCTTCTACGAAGATTTTCACCTTTTTAATCCATAGTCACTCTTAGTCCTTACCACGAATAGTACACCGCACTTCTCCTAGTTCATCTGAACCCGGGGCTATGAGGTGGTGTTAACAATAGCGCTATTCAACCACAGAAAGAATTACTATCACCTTTGGAGCACGATATTTACAGTAACAACCAGTTAGGCGGGACACTGAAAAGCACACGAAGAGGCTTACCGGCTTACCGGCATTTTACCGGCATCTCGAGGGTTTCAAGGGCAGTTCCGCCCCCACGGCTTGCCGCTCCCGCTTCGCGGGAGCCGCTGCGCACAGGAGTGCGTCTTCTTCATTGGCAGCACCTGGACACTGCAAGCGGAGGCAGGGGTGAGTGGAAAGGCGTGGGCTGCGAGCGTGCAGGGACTCCGACATCCAGGAGTCCCTGCGAAGACCACGGATTGAACATCCGGTCCGCTCTCCCCGCCGGCCCGCCCCCCGCCTACCTGTCAGCTTAAAGGGTGCTTTCTCCAGCCATACTGCGGGACACTGAAAAGCACACGAAGAGGCTTACCGGCATTTTACCGGCATCTCGAGGGTTTCAAGGGCAGTTCCGCCCCCACGGCTTGCCGCTCCCGCTTCGCGGGAGCCGCTGCGCACAGGAGTGCGTCTTCTTCATTGGCAGCACCTGGACACTGCAAGCGGAGGCAGGGGTGAGTGGAAAGGCGTGGGCTGCGAGCGTGCAGGGACTCCGACATCCAGGAGTCCCTGCGAAGACCACGGATTGAACATCCGGTCCGCTCTCCCCGCCGGCCCGCCCCCCGCCTACCTGTCAGCTTAAAGGGTGCTTTCTCCAGCCATACTGCGGGACACTGAAAAGCACACAAAGAGGCTTACCGGCATTTTACCGGCATCTCGAGGGTTTCAAGGGCAGTTCCGCCCCCACGGCTTGCCGCTCCCGCTTCGCGGGAGCCGCTGCGCACAGGAGTGCGTCTTCTTCATTGGCAGCACCTGGACACTGCAAGCGGAGGCAGGGGTGAGTGGAAAGGCGTGGGCTGCGAGCGTGCAGGGACTCCGACATCCAGGAGTCCCTGCGAAGACCACGGATTGAACATCCGGTCCGCTCTCCCCGCCGGCCCGCCCCCCGCCTACCTGTCAGCTTAAAGGGTGCTTTCTCCAGCCATACTGCGGGACACTGAAAAGCACACGAAGAGGCTTACCGGCATTTTACCGGCATCTCGAGGGTTTCAAGGGCAGTTCCGCCCCCACGGCTTGCCGCTCCCGCTTCGCGGGAGCCGCTGCGCACAGGAGTGCGTCTTCTTCATTGGCAGCACCTGGACACTGCAAGCGGAGGCAGGGGTGAGTGGAAAGGCGTGGGCTGCGAGCGTGCAGGGACTCCGACATCCAGGAGTCCCTGCGAAGACCACGGATTGAACATCCGGTCCGCTCTCCCCGCCGGCCCGCCCCCCGCCTACCTGTCAGCTTAAAGGGTGCTTTCTCCAGCCATACTGCGGGACACTGAAAAGCACACGAAGAGGCTTACCGGCATTTTACCGGCATCTCGAGGGTTTCAAGGGCAGTTCCGCCCCCACGGCTTGCCGCTCCCGCTTCGCGGGAGCCGCTGCGCACAGGAGTGCGTCTTCTTCATTGGCAGCACCTGGACACTGCAAGCGGAGGCAGGGGTGAGTGGAGAGGCGTGGGCTGCGAGCGTGCAGGGACTCCGACATCCAGGAGTCCCTGCGAAGACCACGGATTGAACATCCGGTCCGCTCTCCCCGCCGGCCCGCCCCCCGCCTACCTGTCAGCTTAAAGGGTGCTTTCTCCAGCCATACTGCGGGACACTGAAAAGCACACGAAGAGGCTTACCGGCATTTTACCGGCATCTCGAGGGTTTCAAGGGCAGTTCCGCCCCCACGGCTTGCCGCTCCCGCTTCGCGGGAGCCGCTGCGCACAGGAGTGCGTCTTCTTCATTGGCAGCACCTGGACACTGCAAGCGGAGGCAGGGGTGAGTGGAAAGGCGTGGGCTGCGAGCGTGCAGGGACTCCGACATCCAGGAGTCCCTGCGAAGACCACGGATTGAACATCCGGTCCGCTCTCCCCGCCGGCCCGCCCCCCGCCTACCTGTCAGCTTAAAGGGTGCTTTCTCCAGCCATACTGCGGGACACTGAAAAGCACACGAAGAGGCTTACCGGCATTTTACCGGCATCTCGAGGGTTTCAAGGGCAGTTCCGCCCCCACGGCTTGCCGCTCCC
Organism: Lissotriton vulgaris; assembly: GCF_964263255.1. Classification (NCBI taxonomy): domain Eukaryota; kingdom Metazoa; phylum Chordata; class Amphibia; order Caudata; family Salamandridae; genus Lissotriton; species Lissotriton vulgaris. Next base: position 275,407,230 of record NC_141688.1, read on the forward strand.
GCTTCGCGGGAGCCGCTGCGCACAGGAGTGCGTCTTCTTCATTGGCAGCACCTGGACACTGCAAGCGGAGGCAGGGGTGAGTGGAAAGGCATGGGCTGCGAGCGTGCAGGGACTCCGACATCCAGGAGTCCCTGCGAAGACCACGGATTGAACATCCGGTCCGCTCTCCCCGCCGGCCCGCCCCCCGCCTACCTGTCAGCTTAAAGGGTGCTTTCTCCAGCCATACTGCGGGACACTGAAAAGCACACGAAGAGGCTTACCGGCATTTTACCGGCATCTCGAGGGTTTCAAGGGCAGTTCCGCCCCCACGGCTTGCCGCTCCCGCTTCGCGGGAGCCGCTGCGCACAGGAGTGCGTCTTCTTCATTGGCAGCACCTGGACACTGCAAGCGGAGGCAGGGGTGAGTGGAAAGGCGTGGGCTGCGAGTGTGCAGGGACTCCGACATCCAGGAGTCCCTGCGAAGACCACGGATTGAACATCCGGTCCGCTCTCCCCGCCGGCCCGCCCCCCGCCTATTCCGCCCATAACGCCCATTATATCTTGGCTTAACACTCCCGCAGCGCGGGACGCAGCCCGGGCGAAGACAGGGCTAAGACCGGGCCGTTTGAGGCCGTTCGAGGACGGCAGCGGACGGCCCTGGCCCACCCCCCTTGCTACTCCTACCCCGCCTGTTGCTCTACTATTGGGGCAAGCATTATGAGCACCAGGATGACACGTAGCAAGGCTACGAAAAGGGGTTCACAAGTCAGCGGCCCGATGGATGACTTCATCACCCGCACTAACATAGCGATTGATGAAGAAATATCCAAACTTCAAACCAGGGTATCCCTAGAACTGGCAGCCGCACGTAGGCTGTCTGAGGTAATGGCCCACTCGAAAAAATCTTCATTAGGCCACATAGCCTCTGTTGTCACCCCTGCTCGCCCTGTTCGCCCAGATAGCATTGTTATTCAGGCCGACCTCCACCATTCCCCGAGCACTCCTTCTCTTATCCCCCCTTAGAGCAAATACGCACTGTAGAAGACCTAAGTTTCCCTGTACTCCCCCATGTTCAGCCATCCACCCTTAACTTTCCCGCCCAAGAAACTTTAACTACCTCCTGTGCTTCTAGCACACATTCTAAAAGGAAACGCCAATCACGCTCAGCCTATTCCCGCAAAAAGGCTAAAGTGGCAGGCTCCCAACATCTTACAATGGCTAATACCCAGGTATGTATTGCCTTACCCGAGGGCCCTTTAATCTCACAGCCAGTATGCCAAATAACGGGCGACGGCTTAGCTGCTACCACACTAGAGGTTGAGGGGTTGCAGGTACAGGACCAGGGACTAAAAAATAACAAAGAATTCATAGATCAAGTTTGGGAAACACTAAAAAAACTTCTTTCTCCACTCGACCTAAGACTATCTAGAATAGAAAATAGTCTACTCGAGATGGAAAAGAGCATCATTGCTCTGGCCACTCTAGGCCTAAGAACTCTTGAAAACCAGGGCGTGTCTTTATCCGACCCACAACAGCCAGTTTCCGCTGTACAAATCGAGCAGCACCCCGTGCCAGCACCTGCTGCTGCAAGGCCTGTTCCCAAGCCAAGGACGGTGGCTGTGGATCAAATTTCTACGACCGCTAAACCCCAGGCTTCCCAGCCGCAGGCTCCCGCACGGATCTCAAAGCCACTAAATACAACTTCAAATTTGGCCCCACCTACTAGACTTCTTCTTACTGAAACCCAGGGCCCCCGTCCTAAAGAAAATTTTAGAGGTGGCTATATAGATCTCCCTCCTGAGGCCAATGAGTTTGTAGTTGTGCTGACAGGCGTCCCTGTCCTTGGCACTGACCAACACGAAAACCATTGGTCTTTGAAAAATAAAACAATGCACTGGCTCAACGTCAATAGACCGGCTCCTAATGGGAGGAGAAGCCGGGTAATGATGGTCCGCAGAATACCTTGGGTGGGACCAACAAAGAAATCCAAAAATGGGGACTGTGTAGTTGTAACTTTTGACGATCCATATACGGCACGCCACATCTGGTCCTGGCCAACCAGCGAAGAATCACTTGTTATCCCGAGGCCGCTATCTTATTTTTATCCCCCACGCCAAGCATATACCCAAGCGGTCAACTGGTCCTTGGTGCAGCACCCTTCACGGAACATCCACCCTATGAGGCCAACGGACACTCTTCTACATTGGAATGGTCTCTCAACCTATAACAGCTATGGAGGCCTGGAGGAGGTTGATTGACTTTTTGTGCTCACTACCACTCCGCAAGTAGGAAAAGCTCTGTCTCCCACGGTTCCGGAACTATCTGCAAACCAAACTTACAGCCCTCAAATTAATGTTGGCGCACTTTTGCCTCAATCGCCATGTGTTCTGGACCCGCCCAAAACGGCTGCTTCAGACTGTTTAGGGATGCATCTACGGCCAGACACCCACTCCTTAACCCCATCTCCTCCTGTCTACCTCAATCAATTGGAGATCGAACAGCCTGGTAGTACTGGCCCCATTGAATTATATCGGACTAAGATCCCCTCAATACCAACCATTCGGGACGAAGAAAAATCTCTTTTATCTTTACATGTCCCTGCAATCCGTCCACCTGGCGATTCCTCATTGAAGATCATAAACTGGAATGTGGCTGGCCTTGTACGTAACCTCGATAATCCAGAATGGAACACCTTCCTGGCACCCTATGACATCTGTTTGCTTCAGGAAACATGGTGCCAGGAACCTAGACATAGAATGGGTTTCTCGACCTTTTTTGTCCCGGCTGTACACCAACAAGGTTCCAAAGGACGCCCGTCAGGCGGTCTTATCACCTGGATTAATATAGCTCTTGACCTCAGCGTTTCCCAAAGAACCACTGAATCTCCCGACCTCCAATGGCTAACGCTCCAATATAAAGGGGGACGGAAGCTAGAACTGCTTAACATCTATTTAAGGGACAGCAGGTATGGAGGATCTTCAACCTTATTAGGTCTAAACAACATCCTGGCTGCCTGCGACGCTGATTCTCTTGTCCTGCTGGCAGGCGATTTTAATTGCTGTTTTGAGCCTCTAGCTGCAGAAGATATCCTGGACACTAATGAGGAGGACAACAGGAGGGGAATCCCCATTTTGAATCTTGACCCGATCCCAAAATGGTCACAACGGGCGATCGATATAAACGCTCTCTGTATGGAGCATAACCTGAGAGCAACGAATGGGCGTTCCAGGTCAGATTCCAAGGGTGCCCATACATATAACAGGATGGGTCACTCTTCCAGAATCGATTTCGTTATGCTCAACTATACCCTCTGGCCATACCACCAAGACATGGAGGTTATAGAATCTTGTGATAGTGACCACAATCCTCTTGTGGTAACTATTTCTGATCCTTGGCACCAGGACTCCCAAGTAACTACGAACCAGATATGGAAATCGTCTCGTGAGATCCTTCCCTCGAATTGTGGGAGACGTCTCAAATGGGCAAGAATTGCATCAGATGAGGCACGGATGACGCAAGCCAAAACCATCCTACTCCAGGCTGAATCTAAGTTTAGTTTCACAAATGGTGACACTAAGAAGGCTCTAACACTATTCTTAGAGACAATAACTGCGCTAAGTGGGCTATTTACCATTTTTAAACCCAGCGCCAGGAGCGCTGCAAAATGTGTCCCAAGACCATATGGAAAGTGGTTTACAGCGAGTTGTCGTAATGCCAAAAGTAAACTCGTGGCTGCAGTCAAAGGGAAAGACCAAACTGCTATTAGGTCTGCAAGGAATTTCTACAGGAATTCTGTGTCCGAGGCCAAGCGGACATACGATCTCAATTTCTGGTGTGACCTAACGGAGGCAAGCACAAAGAAAGATGCCAAGGGGTTTTGGGACTTGCTAAGGTCAAGAGAAAAGCCCGTAGATCACCAACTGACCTGTAACATTCCTGGCGCTGCTTGGTTTGCCCATTTTTCGAACTTGTACACAGCTCAAGCAGGGCCCATCCAACTAGACCCGCCACTAGGGACCAGTTCTTCAGTTCTCCCACCAAATGATGATGTATTTACTACCGTAGAAGTGGAGAAGGCAATTAGCTGTATTGTCCCCAACAAAGCGGCAGGCCCGGATGGGATCCCGGGGGATCTGATAAAAATTAATCCCACATTTTGGAGCAGACTTATTGCAGACCTACTCAATGAGGCTACAATGGGGGGATCCTTACCTGACTCCTGGAGGGGCGCTGAAGTTGTCCCTATTTTCAAGAAGGGTAGCAGGGAGGACCCAGCAAACTACCGCCCCATTAGTTTGTTGGACTCAACGCAAAAGGTGGCCGGGAAAGTAGTTTTGGGTAGGATTCTGGAGTGGGTGGACGACAACCAGATACTATCCGATTTCCAAGCGGGGTTCAGAGTAGGGACAGGTACCGTCGAGCAGACTTTCCGCCTTCTAATGCTCTACTGGAAGGTAGTGGTGCTAGGAGGAGGCAGTTTATATCTAGTCTTCATAGATTTGAAAACGGCCTTCGACCTGGTCCCACGAGCACTATTGTGGAAGGTCCTTGACGGTCTAGGTCTTCCTCCCTACCTTCTGGCCCTATTGGTAAAATTCCATGCAAATAACTTCGCTCAAATCAGGTGGGGTTCTCAGGGAGAAAAAACATCGTGTATCCCAGTTGACAGGGGTGTCCGCCAGGGATGTGTGCTAGCCCCCACTCTGTTTTCGTTATACGTGAACGGAGTGGTGGAGCATCTTTTACAACATCCTGCTGATGCACCATCCCTGGCTGGGAGGAAAATCCCGACACTCCTGTTTGCTGATGACACCCTCCTGATTTCGAAGACACCCACAGGTATACAGGCGTTACTTACCAGTTTTAAGGCCTTCTGTGATACCAAGGGCCTAGCAATAAATATTGGTAAGACCAAATTCCTTGTTCTGAATCCCCCAAGGAAATCTGTAAAACCCCCCACTCTAGACTCCGTCCCACTAGAGCGGGTCAAAGAATTTGATTATTTGGGCATTCGCCTTTGTGACAGCATGAATTGGAAGGCCCATCACCAGAAAGTATTTCTAACCCACAAGAGGGTTGTTGGCGCTCTCCTCAAAGAACAACGTGCCTCTTCTACAAAGCCGATCGGGGCACTGCTTGACATCTATAGGGCTAGGGTCGTGAGTGCAGCGTTGTATGGAGCAGAACTTTGGGGAACCCAGAGAGTGGACACCTTGGCCCACTTAGAAAACAAATTTCATAAAGACTTGATGAGGCTACCCCAAAGCACTCCCACAATCCCAATCTTGCTTGACGCGGGTACTCGCCCTATCTGTGATCAAGCCAAACTACGTCCCTTATTGCTGTGGTCCAGAATCTGGAATGTCCCTGAACTTCATAGCTATGCGGACGCTCTAAAAGATGTCTTGTCCTTCCCTGGCTGGCATAAGATCGCCTGGCTTAGAGAGGTGAAGAAGGCGCTTACCTTGCTTGGTTTGGGCTCTGCGTGGGAAAATAAAACTGCACCTTCCAAACAGGAGTTGAAGAAGGCATACTGGACTTGGGTCGACAGCGAGAGACTGTGCAAATCAAATCATCCAAAAACTGTTGCCAACTTCCTGATGATTAAATGCAATCCCTCTAGAGAAGTTTATTTGGACTTGATACACAGCTCTCATGACAGGGCTCTATATATTAAATTCAGGGTTGGGGTTTTACCCTTGTGCCAGTTCACTTCCACTTGGAAACCACCCTTGCAAACTGTTCCAGACTGTCCATTTTGTGAGCTGAAAACGGAATCTGTAGCACACTTTCTATTTGAGTGCCGAGCCTACTTAGCTCCGAGACGGAGGTGGTTGAAGCCTCTTTTCAGGAGCCTAGGAACCCGTTCGCATTTGGAAGCCTTGAGAATACTGCTCTCAGACGCAAGACCCTTCTTTTCAATCTGTTTGGCAAAGTTCCTAGGATGGGCCTGGCGTATAAGAACCGCTAAAAAACTGATGATCCAATAATGTCTCCCCTCCCTTTTTTAAACACATTTTTAGTCCATTGGACAGATCTCTTTTATTCCATAAATGAATTGTAAGTTGTTTTTCGTTTAATGTTATATTGTGATGTTCTGCTTTTATGATATGTTTTTATATATCGAAATAAAGCTTACTTACTTACTAGTAACAACCAGTAACAACCAGGATCAATACTAAGTGGTTGTTCTGTCCTACTTGTGTGTCTCTGTCCTTTTACTTTCCAGGTGCAGAAACCGATAAGCAGAAGCCTCCTAAACCAGGAGTAATTAGGAATAGTTTAATCATTCCTAATTTTTTGCACTTTTTCACTTTTATTTAATTTTCACTCTCACGCCCCTAGGTAAGGGTGGGCCTTAGCGTGCCCATACCGCCAGGGTTTATCACACACAGTCCTGAACAATTGCCGGGTAAATTAACACCGTTTCGATGGCAAGAAACATGTTGACTAACTTATAGGAACCCACCACTCAATTAAAGTGGACTGTTTCCTCACATATTTTAATATCTGTGTCTTTAGTGATCATAGAATAAAATTATTACCTCAGATACACTACTGACTATTTTAATACCCCCATCACTCACTAGTCTAATTGCACTCAACACGCCCTGAACTCACTATCCCGCTCCGCAGTAATCCTGGCGTTGCAGCACACCAAAGAGACCCTCGGTCTCATTGGTGGGGCCCGATGATGAAGCATGTCATCACTAGGTGGTGAGTGAGGGCTTTCTTCAACAACCCAATGTGGTTGTTTTTTGTGCTCCTTATAACGGCTGAACTTTTTCTGAAGACACTCTTCTTTTGATTACTGAAGGAATATTTACATCAGGGTTTTTCTTGACATCTCAGAATTCACAGATTATAGAACAGAAACTGCCCCAGACAGTTCAAGCATTGAAAGATAGAGAAAAAAATTGTCTTTACAACACCATTTGCCATGGAAAAAACACATTTATTTGAAAATGAGATTTTTCGACCATGGTTTGAGGAAGCAGCAGGAATTGAAAGGATAGAGAACATAGTAGAACAAATTGACCCTGAACCTGAAAAAGAGAGACCACTTAATGTTTCAATTTTTAAATTTAACTTGTCAGAGAAGGTTTAGATCTTGGGAATTTGAACCAGTATCAGGAAAAAGGCTTAATTTACTTAAGTAAGGAAATTACAAAATGTACAGAAACTACATGTAACCGACTGACTGATTTGGCCTGAAAAGAAGAAATTGATGTATCAGGAAGTTTTCAATTTCAGAAAAGCTTCAGGGTAAAGATGGTTTAGAGGCAATTGAGACAACGCATTCTTCACAAATGTGATTACATATTAAAGAATGGGTGAAATATATTTGTGAATGTAAGGGTTTTGAGAAATTAGGAGATAAGTGGGCATGGAAACATGAAAAGAAAAAGTAACCACCAGACCTTGCAAGGAAATGGGAGAAGATAAAGAAACCTGACCTAGTCAAGAATAAAAATGAACAGGTTGAGGGAGAAGCCTCACCTTATCCACTGAGAGAAGTAGTGGCAGAAGTGCATTTACATGTGCCACGGGACAGTGGTGAACTTGCAGCATTTGTGAACACATTCCCAAAATTGGGAGACAAACCTATACGTACAACACAAGTTGATGGATTTGTTGAAATCTCAAATGTGTTGTGGATTGATTTTAAAATGTTCTTTGACACTACAGCGCCAATTGAATTGTGGTCTGAATATAAAGTTAATGTGCAAGTGCCATGAGACAATGAGAGAGGCTTGCACTAATGTACCATTTTCTGTTGTTATGGAGAGAAATGAAGCAGTGATTACTTTTCTGAAGGGCCCACTGCCACCAAAAGGTCTTAATTGGGTAAAGACTCACAAAAACTAAAAGAATCAGTTTATGAATTTTGTAAAAGAGTTTGTCAGGATTTTCAACAGCACAGCAAGAGAGCGTGTACTGATGTGAGTGACATGAGATTCTTTGTGCATCTGTCTGTTATTGGATTAATGATGTTTGGTTGGATCGGTGTCTACATTCAGCAAAGAATGGTTGGTTGACAAAGATAGTTTATACTTGGGATTGCAAAGAATGAAGGTGAGATACAAGAGGTGGTTCCACAAGCAGGAGTCCTAGGTGCTGATGGAGGATTTGGTGTTTTACAGGACAGAGATAGCGGAGTTTTGGCAGGTCTAAATTCGAGTATAGATGTCGCAAATGCTGAAGAAAGTGACCTTTTGCCATCTTTGTAACAGATTTGAGCATTAGCAGAGGAAGTGTAGACTTGAAACTGATGCAGTAAATGGAAATGCACAATTACAGGGAAAAATGCAAATGTCAATTCAGAAACAGATACCAATGACACAAGTTCTCCGTGCCCAGATGGACCTACAAAATATTGGAAACCCTAAAATTAATTTAAATCAGTTGTCCAAAGCAAATTTGAATTCTTTTTAGAACCAAAATCAGAACACGTTTTAACAGTCGGCTGTATTTAAAAGTGACAGAGTTAGACCCTACATTTCTGAGATCATTAGATCCATTGTGAGGACAGTGGAAGTTCAAGACCTACCTTACTTAGGGAAAAAGCCCCAAGTAGTAGGAGTTCTAAACAGACAGGTTGCAAACTCAGTTTTAGAGCAGGTTTTAACAAAATTAGGTTCATTTGAGGAAAGTTACCAAAGTGATCGTCGTGACTCAAGCAATATAGACCAGCTAAGACATTTGTGGTGCTAGTTAAACTGCACAATTTACTGTACACCAGATGATATTGAATATCAGACTTCTGTTGAGGATGCATGGTTTAAAATGGTGCAACAGAGACAGCTGAAGAATTGCTTTCACAAATGACAGTTGAAAAATTACTCTCTGATTTGGAAGAAACAGTGGACCCAGTAGTATGGGAGTTCATAGAGAAAGATGTTGAATTAATAAAAAAGTGCAGAACCAGTCTAAGTAAAATTAGAATCAGATGCCTTGTATACAGCATAACTATCAAACAATTCGACACCAGAGACAGTTACAGAAAATTCACCCGTAACTGAAGATAAACTGAGCATGGGACTTTTGGAGGAATCGATTGGAAGTTCAAGTAACTATCTGATCACGGGTTTACAGAAACCCAATGAGAAGTATAGAATAGTGCAGGAAATTAGCAGCATAGTTGTTCTGTGTTGTCCTGTGGAACCGAATCCAGCCAACATACCTTTTCAAATTGCATGTTCTGAAGATTGGCTTACTGTTATTGATATCAGTCAGGTTTATAATGAGGATAGTCAAGAGTACTGTCAAAAAGGAGATCAATATCTGGGACATGTAATTGAAAAAGGAGATAGAAAAGTGTCACCAGAGAGAGTGGTAGCAAATCACCAAATGAATCCACCTCAAACTCAGAAAGAAGTCAGAATGCTGTTGGGAATTGTTGGCTACTGTAAACAGTCGACACCAAAACTTTCCCTAGTGGCTAAGCCTTTGCTGAGGCAGACAGACAAGGATGTGTATGACCTGCTTCCAGTGGACAATATTTGCACAAGAGCATGCCTAGAGTCAAAAGAGAAAATGTGTCGTTCCCCTGCACCAGGGATGCAGGTTTATTGAAAAGAATATGTACCAATTTGCAGTGAGAGGGAGGGCAGCGCTCTCTCAGTGCCTGTTCAAAAACATGAAGATGTTCAAATGTCTGTGACGTGTTTCCCGTTCGGATTACATGACGGTAGCAGTTGCCCGCGGTATCCAGCACATCAACTTTTCCCGCCAAGGTAACGTGGGTACCTGACACTCCTAAGGAAATCAAAGAGAGAACCTAGTCTCTATGCCAAACCTCCGAATAAAATTATAGAGGCAACGTTGGTATCATAAAATTCCACCACCACCGGAGTGCCCGTGGGGGCGCCTGTAGGACCCTCCAACCCATCCACATACAGTGGCCATGTCCAAAAGATCAGGCTGAACATCCAACTGACTTTACACCAGATCACCATCAAGATATTAGGTGACCTACCCCCTGGAAGCTCGGACGGAGTTCCAACCTGACCAGCTTCATTGGTGTTCGATCCACACCACTTGTTGGATCACGGCCAAGTTCCCCTTCCACCCTTGTCCTTTGTCCTGAAGAAGACCCGCAGCCGAGGCCCTAAATTCCCCAAGAGCACTAGGGTCGAAACGTCGACGCTTTTCAACTTGTGTGCCTGTACCAATCTTGTCCCAATTGCTTTCCCCCTTTAAAATTTTGTGGACAGGGCTATATAATAGCGGAACGTTTCCCGCTTTGGTTTTTTGTAAATATCAGAATTGTACATTATAATTGCTTTCCTTCCTTCTTCTAATCACTTGAGCACCCTCTTCCTTTTCACTGACTATACTTTTATAGTCTTTGCGCAGTTTATGATCAGAATTGTTTTATGAAATTGTAAATAAATATGTAAATTTTGGTAATACAAGTACCTAGAGTGTGGTCACAATCTTTTTCGTTCTGTTTTTAGGCTACACTTATCATTTTTGGGTACTGTTTTTTTCCTTGCATTCAATGTGTACACAATCAGTGTCAAATCGAATATATCTCCCCCACCTTGCTTGAGTCAAAATATGCAGATTTAATTGCATTACCTAATTAGAAATGATATCCATATAAGGTTTATTTGATTGAAAGTCAAGGACCATCGTTTTCTTTATATTAATTCATACCCAGGTCCTTTGATACTGTGGGTGATACCCCATTGATTTAATGGTGTTTCCCAATGACCCTTGACCCTATTGTCACAGAAATACCCAGCTGCCTTAACTTAGTAGCTGTGGTTGATTTCAGCCACAAAAAGAGTAAGAATATAATGATGGAATGTCCAGTAACTGATATTGTTTCTTGTTTTTTGAAATTGAAAAGCCTTGTGATTGAAACATGTCAAAATTCAAATGTATTAAGTCTACTGCCAGTAAGGAAAATGTTTGTGATGAAGTTGTATCTGAATGCCTAGGTGTCATGAATTAATGCATGAAGCCAAGGTTAGGCACTAATGATAAACCCCTGATTGAGCACAATCATGTCTATTTTGTAGATGGCCATGGTTTACATGAAGTTACCTCAGCACAACGTACAAAACTGAATGCCCTTACCATAGCATGCAGTCTAACTGCTCAAATGGGAGTAACATTTGTAATAGGAAAGATAGATGCTAATACGGTTGCCCAATATAGTGTCTTGCTGGCTTGCACATTAAAGGGAAACTTCACATGTGAATCTGAAAAGGACACTGTCTATCCAATGTTGATGTCAATATCGAACACTTGTGAAGAGTTGAAGGGTTGCGTTTGAGAAAAACGCAAATGACATCCAAGAATCAGCTAATGGGAGATCAGTTTGTCGTTGCCAATGACACAATACATGCATTGACACACACACTGAGAAAGGGATTCAAGGAAACGTCTCTTTAGAAAATATAGATACCAGCAAATGTCTAGAAAGCTAGCAGAAGATCAAGAAGGTCATCGAGATGTGACATGTCAACAAATGAATGCATGGAAAAGAACACACGCTACATTGAGTCAAAAACGGGAAATCAGAAGGTCCCTTCAAAAGAATGCAAAATAACATCATCAAAATGCCTGATTCCTACACAACCAGAAGAGATGACAACCACATGGTAGCAAATGTTTTATTGCAAAAATCGATCTACAGGGATAGATTGCCAGTTTCTCAAAAATCAGATCAAAACACCCACTATATAAATGATGTCCAGAATATGATGTCTGCAGAACTACAGACTGAACAAGTATAACAATATAGCTATGGACCTGAAGTTTCAAGCATAATCTAGCACCACAAATACATCATAGAGTAGGGCTCTCCACCCAGTAGCCCGTGAGCTACTGTAACTCTTGAGCTAACTCTAAGTAGCTCACCTGTGTGAAGTCCAGCTTAATAAACTAAAAAGATTTTGCTTGGTTGAATTAATATACAAATAAGGAAATTGAAATTATACTGCACTAATACTATTAGTAGCTGTTAATGTGTTTTATTGACCGTAAGTAGTTCTCAGTACAGAAAAGGTTGGAGACCCCTGTCATAGAGTCTCGCTTTACAAAAGACTGTGTCTCAACATCACTGGAGTGGCTTGGAGGAATGTCTGACATAATATCGACAGACAGAATATCGAAATACAAAAATATCGGAGCAAAAATATCGACATCAAAAATATGGGAATCCTATCTTCATAAAGGTAAGTACAAAAATATTGAAAAAATAATATCGTAGTACAAAAATATCGGAATCAAAAAAATCGTTTTTTTAAATGTATTATTAATAATGTAAAAATAATTTTAAAATACATATAATTTTACAAATATTAAATAAAAATATTAAAACAAAATTAAAACTAATACATATACATTTAAAATAAATAAAACACTTAATAATTTAATGTATTTTTTTAATGTTATTTATTTGATTTAATGTAATATTTTTTTGTTTTTACCCTGTACGCCTGTACCCCAAAAACCCAAAACTGACCCTGAACCCTAAAAATACCCCTTTACCCAAAAACTGAAAACTGACCCTGAACCCTAAAAATACCCCTTTACCCAAAAACTGAAAACTGACCCTGAACACTAAAAATACCCCTTTACCCAAAAACTGAAAACTGACCCTGAACCCTAAAAATACCCCTTTACCCAAAAACTGAAAACTGACCCTGAACCCTAAAAATACCCCTTTACCCATGAACTGAAAACTGACCCTGAACCCTAAAAATACCCCTTTAGCCAAAAACTGAAAACTGACCCAGAACCCTAAAAATACCCCTTTACCCAAAAACTGAAAACTGAGCCTGAACCCTAAAAATACCCCTTTACCCAAAAACTGAAAACTGACCCTGAACCCTAAAAATACTTCTTTACCCAAAATTAATTAATATTATTTAATTACCAATTAATTATTAATTAACAATAACAATAAAGTAAATATATTAGCACATTAGCTGTAATTAATTTAATTTAATAATTAATATTTTTTTCCCAACTAATTAATTAAGAATAACAAAAAATTATATATAAAAAAATTACTATAATGAATGTAATTAAATAATTAATATTAATTAATTACCAACTAATTAATAATTATACATATGTACAAAATTATATTAATTAATTAACTAATTATTATAAATTAATTACCAATTAATTATTAATTAAAATATGTACAAACATATATTAATTAATTAATTATTATTAAATTACTTCCCACCATATTCCCCTATAAACCCATAACCCACTACAGAACATATTTATCAATTAATCAATTAATTAAAATAATTAAAAATTATTTCTCAATTAATTAATTAATAATTCCTACTAATTAATAATTAATTTAACATAATTAAATTACTTCCCTCCCTATTCCCTATAAACCCACAACCCGCTACAGAAGTAAAAGACAATATTTAATTAAATTACATTAAAAATAAATAATAAAACATAATAAATACAATATAATATACACTAAATTTATTTAAAAATTGATATTAGTAACTTCGAAGTTATTTATTTCGATATTATTGACATCGATATTTAAAACTTCGATATTACTGATATCATACTAATATCGATATTAAGACTATCGATATTACTTACCTTCGATATTTTGTCCCATCGATATTTAAACTTCGATATTTTTGTATATCGATATTTAAAAATCGATATTTTGTCTGTGTACCGGCTTGGAGATGTACCTTTAAAAGCACTTGTGACAAATGCAGATGAGAATATGAGCCATTGCGGTGAAGGATTGGCTGATGTGGCGCATACAGTTTCTTACCAAGCTACAGCTGCTACACGAGGACTGAATAGTGAACTGTGCGACAACCTCGATCTGAGAGCTGATGTTGTGATCGAGAATGACATTTGCAAGACTTGGTTGAAACCAAGATGGAAAAGACTGATCCAAATTATCCGGATCACAACGATTGCTGTGAAGTGTGCTGGCCTTTCGAAGTGGGTGCATATCTTCCATGCTCGTAGGGTCCTTTGTCCCCTTGATGAAACAGCTCCTCTTCTAGAAGAGATGCCAGCAGTGGTCGAAAGGCCACAGGAGAGGGTCAGTCAAGCTGTAGGGGAACACACCGAGTCTGAAGTCTGAAGCAGCTCTAAAGCAAACCGAAGTTGGACTAGAAAAGCAGGAACTGGAAATTGGCTCAGATGAAACTGATATCAGAGTGGTGAAAAAGGAAAGTCCAGCCTCTGATGAAAGAACTAGTTCTGTGGGCCCACAAGTGGGAGTGGAAAAAAGCTGGCTAAAGGGGTATATGAAAAGTCTGCAGTTGTCCTCTGAAAAAACGTTTGCACTCATAGTTAAAATGTCTGAAACAGAATAAAGTGAAGGCGATGGTGGAAGGGTTGGATTGAGAAAGTCCAAAAGATCAATGGTGCTATGTCAGAGATATCCAGCACCTGAATGGTCATATTACATGGACAAAGCAATGTCACAATGGATGAACTGTGTGATGCAGTATTTGTATTGTATAAGCCACCCTGATTTCAAGCTTGAGACAAAAAGAGAACTGAGAAAAGCAGAAACAATGACTGAGAACTGTCAAAAGCTAAAAAGAAAACAGTCATTGATGAATAGAAGAAAAAAAAGGAACTGTTCTGTTAGACTTTATTGATTTTGTGAACTATTTTACAGAAGACCTAGGTCCGAGAAAAAGCTACAAGAAGAGTGAGGTATAACCTTCTTAGAAGAACACGGAGTAGGTTTACGGATTGTCTGTTTAGAAATTTGAACTGCTGAAAACTAACCATTCTAAGAAGCTACTAACAGAACTATGCACTGAACTTTTGAGCTTGACTATAAGGGATCTGATTGATCTCACATGTGGAATGAACTTAGTGTGATAATTAACAAATCCTCAAAGGTGTGACGATTTTAAATTATCAGAGGGAGGACTAAAAGAGCCTAAACCTGTGCTTTCTTTACTAATGCAAAACCTGCCTTTGCTTCAGAAATGAAAGACTGCATTTGAAAAGTGACATGCAGATTTTGTGCCACAAAGTGAAAACATGAGCTTTGAAATTCACAGACTTTAGCCAGATACTTTCATTTAGCAATTTATGTAACCCATGTGCAAGGAATTCATAGCTTGATTTGGAGGAAGCAAGATGGCGGATTGAAGCCGCCACAGTGAGGACGCTACTGACGGACTTCCCGACCTTCATGTCAAGCTGAACTGAACCAAACGGCATTAAGAAAACTAGGAGGATGGAGAGATAGAGATACGTTTCTCTTTTCATACAATTGTACGATGTATGCAGACGAGCAGACGATCTAAAAAAGCCTGGGACCTAAGCAGCTTTAATTTTACTTATTTGCAGCTGCTTGCTCGAGAGAGGAAAAACGCGGTACAAGCAGCACGCTACGAGGAGTCAGCAGCAGCGGTAATACCGAGAGCTGCGAAGTGCTGGAAACCCTGGAGAGCAGCGTTAAACCCTTTTCATTTTACTTACTTGGAGTCAGCAGCAGCGGTAGTAACGAGAGCAGCGGAGCAGCGGAGCACTGGAAATCCTGGAGACGGTGGCTGCTGTGAGACGAGCAAGGCGGAGTTAGTGGAGCTTCAGCCAACCCGCCAAACAAGTGAAACTACGCGAAGCAGAGCCACGGAAGTGCGGAGCAGAGCGCTGCTGCAGAGGGAAAAACGGCAGGTAGGAGCAAAAGCTAGCAGCTTACCCAGTTGAGAGCTCAAAGCTCAGAGCAGCAGTGAGGGTTAAACAAAAGTGGCGAGGACCAGGAGTAAGAAGAGGCTTGAGAGCGGTGCAACAATGGCCCCTAAACAAACACCCAAAAACCCCCCTCGCCCGAATAAACTGCTGAAGGAGACTAATGAGGGAAAAGAAACTGTGGTGCCGGTGGGGGTTAAATTAACAATAGCAGCATCAGAAACTGTAACAAGAGCAGCTACAGCAACACCAATGGCTGCTACCAAACCTGCCTCTTCCGCAAGCACTCTCACTCCCTGCATTCAAGGAAACCAAATTAGTAAACCAGCAGTAAACTGCCCGCTGACATTACTTCCCCTAGAGGGGAAAGATACAGCATTAAGTGTTGGAAAGAATGTAAAAGGAAATGTAAAAGGAAAGAATGTAACTTTAAGCAATAAGGGGCTAGTTAGTCCTCCGGTTTCCTTTACTACTACCCCTATGGCCAATAAACATACAGACGCTAGCTTTACCACCACTAATGGCGGGCCTATAACTATAGAGGACACCATTACAATGTCAGTTAACTCAACCCAGCCCGAGGTAGATTTGGTGCAGAGCTTCCCCGAAAACTGTCAAGGTCCTGAGGGGGCAAACAGGGGGGTTCAGATCCCAGGATTTGATATGGAGAGAGGTAAAATGATCAAGGATGCTATAGCTAATCAACCTGACTTACCAGCTAACTCAGCTAACTCAGATAATGATATTGTGATTACCAATTACACAAGTACAACCATAGCAAATGCCTCAAATGGGACTGCAAATGAAAATGGAAAGGGGGAAGATCTAGCCAGAATTGACCTTTCAGCAGCAGAATCTAACGAGGATGAATATGAGGACCTAGGGGATGGGGATGGAGAGGGCCCCGAGGGTGAGGAGACTGAAGAGACCGAAGATGATTCCGCGATAGTGATTAACGATAAAAACACTGGTCTCTTAAAAAGGAAAGGGAAAGCTAAGACCAAGGTTAAGAAGGGCAGGGGCTTAAACTTTAACACTCTGCCGCTGACATTGACATCTGCCAGTGCCCGGGAAAAACTTTTGAAAGATCAGAGCCCACTACGTAAGTGGATACAGGCAAAAGGAGGAGTCAAAACCATTGCTAAACGCCTCTCTGGCAACAATAACACAAATAATCTTAAGACTATATCTGCCAGTAATGATATACCTCCGGACTCTCTGCAGAAAACTTCACAGAATGTAATAGGTAAAGGCTCCAGCTCCGTTACTATAGTGGGCGAGAATGCTGACCCCTCGTCTCCTTTTCACGTTGGCAGTGAGCCCCAGACTACTCAGGCCCCTCATACTGCATTAGACCCAGCACCGATACCAACCTCACCTCTACAACAACCATCTCAAGCAACTACAGCCTCCCCCACGGGAACTTCTTTGGATCTAATTTTGAAGACGCTATTAGAACATCGTCAAGAAGTTCAGCTCAGCTTCTCTCAATTAAGGGAGGACAATTGTAAAATGCAGAGTTGTCTACAGGAGGTTAGAGGTAAACTTCACAATGTCACCGAGGAGATTGGTGAAATACAGCAGAGGATTGTCACAGTTGAGGAAACCCTTGCTACTACTGTAGTATCCTCAGAAAGCCAGGATAGAGACATTTTGGTACTTAAGAATAAGGTTGAGGACTTGGAAAATTGCCAACGGCGCCAGAACCTGCGCTTTTTTGGAATTCCCGAGGGGTCTGAAGGGGCGGACACCCGGGCATATATGGTCAAGTTTCTGCACAAAGCCTTCCCAGATCTATCCGATTGGGATTGGGATTCCCAAATACAAAGAGCTCACAGACTACCTTTGTTCACGAATAAAAAAGATGGCAGATTTCCTAGACCTATACTGATTTATCTGGGAAATTTCTTATTAAGACAGGCTATTTCCATCAAAGCCAGGCCCAACAAACCGGTGACTGTGGATGATGTTACATTCTTTACGAAGTCAGACCTTAGCAAAGCTACAATGGACAAACGTTGGGAGCTGCGAAAATTGATAGACCCTTTAAAATCTATGGGGGCAGTGGTCTATCTCCAGGAGCCTGCCAGGCTTAAAGTTATAAAGGCTGGCCACACCCACATATTCAATGACTTTAAAGATGCTGAACAATATCTTTCCTCATTGGCAACTGATCACTAGTTTTATAAAAGATGGAAGGGAAGAGGAGGGGGAAAAAAAAAAAAAAAAAAAAAATTATATTCGATAAAATATAGAATATATAGAGAGTTGGCCATCTTAAAGGGGGAAAAAAAAAGTTATTTTCTTTCAGTGTACTTTTCACACCTCTCTATTTCTCTCTATTCTTCTTATAAGGCATTAAGGTACACACGTATGATTTAATACGGAGGGAGGGAGGGGGTCCTTTAGAAGCTCCCACTGACTGGCTGCCCATCCAGCGGCAGCAGAAGATAGGGATAGGCTTCCGGGTAGGTACAGGGTGTGGGGAGGGATGTAGGCTGAGGTTGGGGGGAGTTTGTGGGAGGGATGGGAGGGACCTAGGGGAAACTGAAAAAGGTGACACAAGCAGGCAGAAGGGCAGGTACAAATTTACAATCTTAGAAGTGTTTTTCTTTGAAGCAATCGTTCAAGACATATCTGAATCAAGACATGTGTCAAGTTAACTGCCTTGCTTGGAACGTTTCAGGGCTTAATAATAAAAGTAAAAGACAACTTGTTTTTGAAGAATTAAAAATGTACAACCCCCACTTTGCATTATTAAATGAAACACATATACGATACCAAGATAGGAAAATATTGGAGCAAGGGGGGTATGAGCTTATAACTTGTACACCATTGAATGCCTCTATCCGTGGGGTGGCTATACTCAAGAGAAAGTTATTTAAGGTTGAAGTTAATAGGGTAGCGTCGGACAAAGCTGGAAGATGGGTAATTGCTCAAATTACTCTATCTAATTCTAAATACACCCTATGTGCAGTGTACGGGTCTAATCATGATGATGCAGCAATATTCGACCGGTTAAACATTGAACTACTAGGTTGGGAAGGGGAGATATTACTTATGGGGGACTTTAATTGTGTTATAAACTATGCAAAAGATACTACTAAGGGCATTCCCTCACAAAGAATGCGCAAGACTAGGGCATCTATTTTAGAACTAGCCCGTATACATAAACTGAAAGATATTTGGAGGCATCTTCACCCCATGCTTGCTGGGTACACCTATCACTCTATACCACATAAAATGTATTCACGCATAGACATGGCTTGGGCAACGACCCATATCTTGGAGTGTTGTAAAATGGAGATTTGCCCTAAGGTAACATCTGATCATAATCCCATAATGGTAACCTTCAAGATCGTATCTAAAAAGACAGAACCCAGGCTATTCTCTTTTCCCAGACATTTGATCTCCAATACGAGGTTCATTTCTTGTTTGAAGGAACATATAAAAGAATTTCTAGAGTTTAATAAAGATACGGCCAAAATTACCTCAGTTTGGGATTGTTGTAAAGCTAGCATCAGAGGCTTTGCCCAACAGTTTATTATACAACAGAATGCCAATCATAAGGAAGAGATCCGTTTAATTACTTCAAGGATAAGGGGGTTAGAAGAACATTTGGCCGAAATTACTAGAAAAGAATACGTGGGGGCCTCTCACAACCTAAACAAAGCTAAACTAGAACTTAAATTGATAACGCTACGATGTGAGACTAAGAAATTTCTAAGAGATAAAGTCATTACTAAACTACATAAATATAAACTTTTGCAATATGAGAGTGGTGATAGAATAGGTAAAACCCTCGCTTATAAAATTGCTGACGACAGAGCCACTTCTTTAATTAAGAGCATAGAAAGTGCAAACGGTATTATCTATACTCGCTCAGATCAGATTCTGCAGCAATTTGTAGAATACTATACTAAATTGTACACCCCAGAAGGTGTCCCCCCTACTGAGCTAGTTGAAAACTATATCAGAAACAATTGGCGGCTAGAGAAGGATATAGTAGATATGGAAGGACTAGAAAATGACTTTACTCAAGAAGAACTAAAACTAGCAATTTTTTCTCTTCCCTCTGGGAAGGCTGCGGGGGATGACACTTTGCCGATTGAAATTTATAAAATTTGTTGCGAGGAACTACTCTCATTATTTTGCTCAGTCATTAACCAGATAAGTACAACAGATAGGGCCCCGACCTCTTGGAACACTGCAAAAATTATCTTTTTCTTAAAAAAGAACAAACCACCTACGGAGTGTGGGTCTTACCGTCCAATTTCCTTGATTAATGCCGATGCCAAGGTATTTGCTAAATTAATTGCCACAAGACTCTCTCCCCTCATGCCTAAGCTGATTAGTGAACACCAACATGGCTTTGTAGTGGGCAGAGATACAACTCAACATGTAAACACGGCTATAACCTTGTTTGACATAGCCGCCATTAATCCCTCCCCACTCGGAATGATATTACTCGACGCTGAAAAAGCTTTTGACCGAGTGGGGTGGGATTATCTCTGGGTAACCCTTAAAGAAATCGGGTTTAAAACTAAGTTTTTAACAAAAATTCAAGCACTTTATGAGCGCCCTAATGCTGTAATTGGGTATGATTGTTTACTTTCTCCTAAATTTCCAATCTTGAGAGGGACCCGGCAGGGATGCCCGCTATCACCCCTATTATTTGCCCTTGCCATGGAACCGTTTATTAATGCTATACAGGCGCAGGTGATGATAAAACCATTTACAACTGGGACAAATTCGCTTAAAATTACTGCTTACGCGGATGATTTGGCAGTTTATACAACCGATGTAATTGAAGCTATGGCAGGAATTATCAAAGAAGCAGATGCATTTGGCGAAGTTTCAGGATATAAGTTAAATTTAGGCAAGACCCAAATTATAGCCAATTACAAACCACAGATACAGGTAACCGGAATATGCCACGCTGCTACCTATCTAGGTATTAAGATAACATCGAATATCAAGGACATTTTGGCATTGAACTATGATGCTTTATTAAAAGAAACTCAGATTCTCCTTAAAAAATGGCATAAGGTGCCTTTAAATCTTATTGGGCGAATCAATCTTATTAAAATGAACATTTTGCCAAAATTTTTATATTTATTTAGATGCATTCCTTTGAAGATAAATAAAATATTCTTTAGGAAACTTGACGGCATATTGGGCAGTTTTATATGGGGCTTTAAAAAGAATCGTAGAGCAATCTCATCCTTGAAATTACCTTTCATTAAAGGAGGGCTTAACTTTCCAGATTTCAGACTGTATTACTTTGCCTCATTTTTGGGACGGTTACAGAGCTTGTTTAATTCTAGAGATCCATATTTTTTCCACCAATTTATGTTAGGATCAAACTCCTTACAATTCTTGGCCAGAAATAATGACCCGAATTACTTTAAAAGAGTTAAGTTCAAGACAGCGAAAGATATAATAAACATATGGAAGACAGTCATGACTCATAATAAAGCATCATTCTATCACTCTCTCTTAACTCTTTGGAATAACCCGGGATTACCAAGTATTTTTAGCGATTCAGGATGTAAGATATGGGCGAACCGAGGCATAACAAGATTGGGGGACCTATATGGGTCAGCAGGATTCCTTGATTTTGATACACTCAGGCTATTATATAAACTACCGGCAAACACTTATTTTAAGTACTTACAAATACGCGACTTCCTCATAGGGAAATTAAACCTTAAAGAGATTGTTGATTCAGACTTTTGGCTATGTATGTATAAAGGAACGGGGAACAAGAAAAACACTATAAGCCAAGGATACAAATGTTTTATTGAATGCAAGATAGATGACTGTCCCAAATTAGCACTGAAATGGGCTTCACGGTTTACTACCGGTATTTGTTCAAATGATATTTCCTCCTTTTTAAACAAAATCGATACATTAGTCCACTCTTCAAGCTTAAAACTACAAGCATACAAAACGATATGTCAACTTTACTATACCCCTTTACAAATAAGTAAATGGGCCCCCAACAACGCTTTCAGTGATCGTACTAAATGCCCAAAGTGCTATACTCAAGCTGCCGATTTAGAACATATGCTAGTTCTTTGTCCTGTTCTTGTTCCCTTTTGGGACAACATAGAAAATATTCTGAGATCGAAACATCTAATTGAGCTTACATTATCATCAGATATGATTCTCTTAGGCCTGCAACTTAACACTTTATTATTTCAAGATCTAATTTTTATTTTATTAGCATGCGCAAGGCTGGTTATAGCCCGAGCATGGATAGTGGAACAACCACCTCATGCAAACGAATGGTGGTGCTTGGTGACAGAGATTCACCACATGGAACTACTGGTAGCCAGGAAAAGAGGTGCAAAAGCATTGGCCAAAATAGATAGAATATGGGGCTGCTTGTTCCCTAACTGTGAATTGAATTAATGCGTAACTAAGCCCTGTTCTATCTTATTACTTCGCAATTCTTTTTACTTATTCTATTCTTGTTTCTTATTTTTATCTTTACTTTTTTTTTGTTGTTTTCTTTTTGCTTCAATTGCTTCTTGTAATATTCACATAGATGATAGAAGCTTTGTTAAATGAAATATTCTGTATGTGCTTCAATTGCTTGTGCCACCTTTAAATAAAAATGTTTAAAAAAAAAATAAAATAAATAAAATTCCAAGTCCTAGAACAAATAGACAACAAACCAGATCGAAACAATGAAATTTGGCTTTCACAAAGAGAAATATGGTGGATAGACTTTTTACAAACTCAGACACCGAAAGGTTTGAATGACAAAATAGACATGTCATGTTTCCTGTGATAATAAGTAGCGCAAATTGATAGTCTTGTTACTCAAATATCATGTCAAATAGGAAGGACTTATGATGCATCTGTATGTTGAAATTTGTTTAGAGTTAGCACTCTTCAAGAAGAATTCACTACACATTTACATTTATACATAGCCCTCCTTTATCCTTTCCTAATTTTCCCTTCAAAAATAGGATAAACACTTCCCTCTATCGCAGTCATCCTCCAGCACCCATACTCTCAGCAGCAATCGGTGGCCATATATGTTAATTCAGCACAACTTATATAATTTCTTAGTTTCCGCCATGATTCTTTAATAAGTACACCATTACACTTCTCACTTTCAGGAATAACAGATTTATTTTGTTTACTCTCCTCTTCCATCCATTTTTCTATTTTTATATCGGTTATATATTCTGATCCTCAAGCACGCCACTATTGAGTATTTTTTCTATGTCCATCCTGGTCATATGTTTAAACACTTCCTCAGTCCGTTTTTTATTTTAACCACCATCTTGGAAAGACGCCGCGCCGTACACAGCTCCGTGTTCTTTTGCCACCTTCCGGATTTAACCAATATTGGCGACTTTTAAGGTAACTCGAGTAAAGTATTGCACCAATTTGTGCTCCGTCGTCGGGTTTCATTTAATTAAAAAAATATTTTTTCTTGTCATCTCCGTAGACGTTATACCTTCCACAGCCTCAGAGCCTTAGAACGCCGAGAGCACGTGGCATACTTTTCATGGAAAGTATTTACTACCATCCCACTTTGTTTCAGTTTTCCGTGTTTAAACATTCAGTCTAAATGAAATTTCTCTGGCTTCACCATACAGATTCCAACATTGTATCCACAAAGGAACCTAGCGTTCGTGATCAGCAGTACCCGCCCAGACCAGGTTTCCCTTAACGTCTTCACAGTGGTAAATATAAAAGCACGATCCTGCCGAGTTATTGGCCAGCGATAGTTAAACTCTTAAACCCTGAAATGTGAATCTTGGAACGCTTTTCGCATTGTTATTCGTCCGTTTTACCCAGTATATTTGTTTATAAACAAAACGTTTTCTCAAAGCTTCTTTCTCCTCAGACATAGAAACTAATGAGGACATCCCGTCACAATATTTATTTTGAATACTTCTTTGCATTTGTTTTTCTAGCGGTTCATCTTAGCCAACCGTCTGGGCCCACGTAAAAGATTATCTAGCATCTCATGCACACGGAACCGTCCGTGAAGGTAAATTCAGCGCAGTTACTAACTTTAACCTACCACCTTTTTTTGTACATATCCATCATGCATTGATTCTAACTTTATTGTCTGTTGACAGGAGTACCGTTTTTGAACTGAGAAAGCTCCTTATATTTATAACGCTTACATTTGGAAAATTGAATGATATTTCAGAACTAAGGTACTAAGAACTACCATCACAGTATTTACTAAAACGCAATCAGCAACAGACAGAGTTATAATCTCATTCTTTTTTCCACCTTAAGGTTTTATCTTTGACACATTGATTGCATATCAGAACCAACACTATTTCACTGCACTTCGCAGTAGATTTAAGGGTGAGTCCCAATCTTATACATTATTTTACAGTAAGTCCTCACTCGTAGATTTTTGGCATACTAGGCAGACTATCACAACAAACCTTGTGTATTTTTGTAAATTGTCTAATAATAGCAGTGAGATACCATGATCTTACCATGACATAAGGTAGACTATTATAATTCTCCATGTTTATGTTATGCAATGGTCTTATATGAGTAGAAAAAATATCTGAACTTCAATGAGAAAGAACTGTAGATACTTTCGTGTGTTGATTCGAATGAAATATTTATGATTATGTTTGGTTAATTTTTACAGTTCCCCTGATGAAGGGATACTTCCCGAAATGCATTGGGACAGAAAAAATTTGTACCCTGAAGCACAATGTATGATGTTCTTCTCAACAGAGAATGAATTATCTGTAAAAAAGAAAAAATCATCATGTAATAATTTTCATTGAATCAAGGAAAAACAAAACCTTTTGAAAAGAAGAAATAAAAAGAAAAAAAAAGGAATTCATAGCTTGATTTAAGCGTGTTTAGTTAGATGTTGTCCTGATTATGGAAATGTGATTCTAACTTGTGAAAGTGTTCAAATGTGCATTAGTAGAAAATAACCTGCATTTGAATTAGCACAACATTTTAAAATGTAGAAACAGAACCAGCTCGTAATTCAGCTCTTGCCATCAAAGTTTCTTTAGACCTACAAGGTAAGCATAGGAATCTTTTTATCTCCGTGTGAAGAGACCAAGGGCATCATTTACAGCTGTGACCTTGGTCTGAGCTTTATCTCTGTAGCTGCTGGAAGTGTTGAACAAAGCCTCATTTAATTCTTTCCTTTAGTGAGAAATACACATATTTTATAAGTGCATTACCATGTTTAATGTTTCTTGCTTAGTTAAAAGAAGGTTCTTTTGCATCTCATGTTGTGTGTAGTTAGAAATGAAATGTCTTTTTTAAAAGGAAGGTTAGGAGAGGAAATTTTATTATATAGGATGCAGAATGTACCGTGGGAAGGATCTTCGCCTGTCTGAGGGATGACATATGTATCTGCCAATGGGTGGAGGCTTCCTTTGAGAGATTGCTGGATTCCAGATGGAGGAAGAGAAAGTCATGCCACATGCTTTGTAACATTATTATTTGATAAACACATTCCTAGTTAGGAGTTTCAGAGAGAGGAGAGAGGGCACTATCCAGAAAACAGGCAGGAAGAGAGAGACAGAAATAGAAAGATTTAGAGACGTGAGGCTGCAGACTCTGACGCAGAAATGAAGGGAGGAGAGTATAAGTAATTTGCAGATGCAGTGCAGGAGAGGGCAGACCTTGATGGAAAGCAGAACGGAGAGCAGATGTAGGCAAATTAAATGTACATTCAGTTCCATTCTGATTTGTGCTTTGACTAATTGGCTTTGCCAAGGCTTATTTGCACTACGTTGTTTCCCTTCATGGGAGATTCTGTAATTATTAATGATTGATATAGCTTTATGCAAACGCACTCTTGCTTCTAGAACTCTTCAGGAGTTCAGACTGACATAATTTGGGCCCCATTGTCTTAGATTAGGGATTGTTTCTTTATGGAAGGCGCTGTTTGCAAATTATGATGCTTTGTGCTAACTTAATCTTTCTGTTATCAATTCTGTAACCTGATTGATACCTGGCTACTGAATGAAGAGTCAGAGATTCCTAAACTTTGATTGGAAAATAAATCCCTTTAAAATTACTCACAACTCTCATTATTGGTTAAAATATTTATTTGCATTTTATGTATTGCTCATGTAGGAGTAAGGGTGGGCGTAAAATCCGTTTCGCGGGCGAATTTGCGGATTTTCCGCGATTTCGAGATCCGCGAATCTCGCGAAATCGCGGTAAAATCCGCGAATCAGCGGGGCCGAATTTTCAGCCAAGCAAGGGTTACAGCAGCAGGTGCAAAAGTTGAACCTAATTTCTTTGTCACCTTTTACAAAAGGGCTACAAACAAATTAACTTCAACTTGGACACCTGCTGCTAATTGCTTCCTGGCACCTCGTTGCCTACTTGCAACTATTCTCTGACTCTGCTCTGACCCTTGAAGCAGGGTCAGAGAATAGTTACAAGTAGGCAACGAGGCACCTAAACCTCATCAGGAAGCACTTACAGATATAAAAAACAGGAAGAAGGGAGAGGATGGCAAATACACCCATTTTGAGTTGTCAGGAGGGGTGAAACTAAAAGAGACCTTTACAGCACAATTTTCATATGCATTTTGCTAAAAATAAAAAGCTGTATGTTCTGTAGGGGCAACTCAGGAATCTGGCCCTTCAGAGATCCGGCCTCTCTTTCTTTCTCTCGTTCTCTCTCTCCCTCTCTCTTTCCCTCTCTTTCTCTATCTATCTATCTATCTATCTATCTATCTATCTATCTATCTATCTATCTATCTATCTATCTATCTATCTACCTATCTCTCTCTCCCTCTCCCATAAACGACTGCAATGGTAACTTCGCTATGCAAGCGGCTCGCGAAGACGCAAAAATCCCTGCAAACACGCAAAAAACCCCGCGAACACGCAAAAAAAAAAAAATCCGCAAATTCGCACAAATTCGCGAATTTTGCGGATCGCGAATTCGCAACTCCGCAAATTCGCGGATCGAGAATTCGCAAAATTCGCCCATGCTTATGTAGGAGCACTCTGGTCATAAACGGTGGCAAAGATCCATTGACCATTAGCGGAAATCAGGGTAACGGTAATCAGAGGTAATGGTGCCACTTTTCCTAGATTTTCCAAAGTGATATTACGGTCGGATTTCCACTGCAACACAGTCATCATGCCTGGAGATGGGTGGGTCATTCTCTGAAGACATACAATGCAGACATTCATCCAAGCAGGAGGAGGAGGAAAGGACTGGTAGGTATATTTATTTTTAATAATTACTGGGCCCATCACAGGGAATATAACTTCAATAGTCCCAGCCCTGTTAAATACGTGCTGGTCCTTAGCACCAGGAACCACCAGCCCAAATTATGCACTTTGCCTCACACACCCCTTGCTTGGAGTTTTGGCATGCAGGCAGCGGGTTGGCCGATGCTGACCAAGAAGATATACTGCTGTAACAATACGCATTGGCACATCTGCCAGATTTGGCTCGCATTATGTGTGCTAAAACATTTAAAATACTTTCTGTATCAATGAGGGTAATAATTGAATGTGTAACAGTCATGCACATTTCAGATGTAAGGCAGTGAATTGTAGACTTAGGCTTGAGCGGCGCATTGGGCGCTGGTAAACTCCACCACCCAGCAGAGTTTTGCTGAACTTCGCATTCCAGGCCAAGCATGGAGTGGCAAAACTCACCAAACTCTGCCTGCGGAACTGAGTTTGTCGCCCATCCCTACTGGCAACCTCTTCAGGCCACTACTGGATCTGTGGAAGAACAGAAAAAGGACTGCACCTGCTGTTTAAGACCTGTGAAGAGACTTGAAAATGTAGTTCCAGATCTGCTCCCACTTGTACTTAGCACAAAGAAGGGGACTCAATGGGTCAATTGGCTGACCTGTTTAAGCTACAGGGCCACATCAACATGCAAGAGGCCTAACTAGCCCCAACTGGACCTGATCCAGAACTTGATGTTGGAGTGAGTGTGGACCCCCGAGTACTGTACATGAGGTACTGTGACTCTTGACTGTGCCTAACTGGACATCTAACATCCCTCAAAAGCTGGGACTTGAAAAATGTTTAGATTAAAGACTAGCTGAAGACCAAGACAAGCCTGCCAAGCCCATCCACCTGACACATGCTGCAGCTGATATGAAGTAACAGGATTTCCTCACTTGAAGCTTCTCCACAGCAATAACTCAGATACAGCAGCAACTTACAGAGTAGGTTTTCAGCCTTGTAGAGCTCTCCTCAGCTACATCTAGCAGCTGTGCCCTGCTGGGGTATTTCGAGCTCAGAAGAAAAGAATAGGTGTGAAGGTATAAATCTTGACTGGGCGAAGGCACCAAAAATAACTGCCTAGAGGACTTCCCTGGTAGTGAAACTTGATTTTTCACTCTGAGCTTTTCCAACCACAACCAACATTTTCACCAGGACCTTGTCCAATTCTTATCTAACATTATGGCATCTTATTTGGATACAGCCGGCTGCCTGCAGCACTGAAGGATTTTGACTTTCAGGAAAAAAAGTCCCAATGTTAAACCTCAGAGTCGAACATGGTTGGAGTTCACGACCCGCGCTTCATCGTAGTCACCCTGAAATCATACCTTAATCCAGGTCTATTGTTACCATTGCCCAACCATTGGCACTTTGTGCTTTTGACACTATTTTTAGTTAAAACAATAAAAAAGTCATATCCCCAGTTCACCTTTATGGATTTGTGTCCTTTTGGAGAACTGATGCTCATTAGATTATTCTATCTATTAAAAGTTGGAGTGGCATTTGTGGTGTTAGGTTGTTAACTTTTTTACTGTTTTGGCAATACTAAATGCTTTACACATTTTCCCGAAGTATTGCCGGTTTGCTCTGTGACATAGCTAGCAGGGATTGAGCTCAGGTCTAAATTACTGGAACATTTATCTGAAGCTAACAGGAGTAGGGACATTATTGCTTGTGGTGGGGTATGATCCACCTTAATTAATAATTCACTTTCTCTCAGTTTGTGAGCATGAAATAAAATAGGAAAGAGAGTGTGTTTGGGGTGGAGGTTAGGGGCTTGGGCATAAGCCCTAGCCCCTAACCTCCACCCCAACACACTCTCTTTCTTAGTGGGCTTTTTTAGCGCAAATAGCCCACTTTCCTGAATGATAGGTAACTAACATAATCCATGAGAGTGGTTAGAGGCCTGTCTGAAAGGAGTAACAAGGGCTTCATTTCCACTTTTTTGGCTTTAAAAGCCAAAGAAGCAGATATAAAAATATCACCCTATCAACAGCAGGGCGCTAACATGCAAAATCGCATGTTAGCTCCCTTTTGCACTACGCTTCCCTTTGTATTTCTAATGAGATACAAAGTGGGCGTTCCAGAGCAAAATAATAGGAGAAATGTCGCTAAGCCACATTTCTCCTATTATCAAGCTTCACGCTTACCCTGTTAGAGACAAAGAAAGCAGTGCTAACCAAGGTTAACGCTGCTTTTTTTCGTCTGCTAATTTTCAGATTTAGCCATGTAATCCAATGGGGGGTGGATTACATGGCCAAATCCACCATGGGCTATCAACAAGGATATCCCTATCCTTGTTGTTTTATCACTGCATTACCAGCTATAACCTCCCCAAATGCCGCTAGCGCTCGATTTTTTATCGCCTAGGCGTTGTTAATAACGCGATAACCAGGCGGTGTTATCCAGCGATAGTTGGCGCTAAAAAAATTAACGCTAAGCACCATTAGCGTTAATTTTCCCTGTTTCTTGTTAATATGCCCCTAAGTTCATAAGAAGAGGACTGAAAAGTTTGGGGATGATAGAAACGGTTAAGTGTGGGGATAGGCTGCAACAGCTGTCCTCATTGGGTAGCTTGCAGTAATAGTTTCAAGGGAGAGTGCAAAAGTGTCAAGAGTTACTTTCTTGGGAGGGTTTTGGGGTTCACTTGCAATACCAAGTTCCCGGAGTAGAGAATATCTCCATAGATTGGGAGCAAATACGCTGAGAGCAGGGCAGAATGCATTATAGCCGATAGCAAAAATGGTGGAAGCTGTGTCAGACAGGAGAGCAATTGATACACGGTAAGAGAAAAGTGGCTTGGAGGCGTAAGATCATGAACAGACATGGATGGACTGTGGAGACTAAAGCAAAAGAGTGTCAAAAACTGATGGCAGGAGCAAGACACAGACAGAACAGTAAACGTTGATGTTATGTAACACTTTACCGGTAATGTGACTGACACAGAAGATAACTGCAGCCCGCCCCCCTTTCTTGTTCTAGTCCCAGAGAAGGGAGAAGACACATAGCACCAAACTGAAAGTAGTTGGTGACCATAAACCTTTAGGCCTTAATGACCAAACCGGAAAACTGGGGAGGTAGCAGCAACAAGTGAAAATAGTGAATCTCCTTCCAGCAATGAACATCGGCGTACCTTTTGCATTGTGTTTACTGTAATGATGATACGAGGCAAGTGTTGTTGCTCTACAGGACTGGGTAGATCAGGGCAGAAGGGAAGGATTATTACTGGCCCGAAGCACAGCACCATGCTCCTTTCTGCTAGTGACCTATTGCCAAGACCAGGCTCCACACTTGACTGCTATCCTCATCCTATTTATTGGGCTTCTGGTGCAGGTAGGGCAGTCTGTGTGATGATGCAGCAGCACATCAAAAGCTTGGACTTAATAAATGCCAGGATTGCAGCAACACCATTAGCCCATGCGTCCTCCTCCTTTACGACCAAAAGCATCTTTTGCATCCAAATGGCTACTCGGTTTCCCGCTGCTAGAGGGCTTCTTATCGAGGCTCTCAAATGTTCTTGGTCCACGCATGAGCAGCTCATTCAGCTCAGGTATGTCGTTGCATTCTAAGAATTTTAGCCCTGACTTCATAATGAGTCAATAGGACTACAAATCAAACAATGAAAAGAAATCTTGGACTGGATGAGCAACTCACTCCTGGAACTGGGAAACTGCCCTTGGCACCTCCCAGCATTGCATTAATGTATGACTAACTCTGCCTACAAGAGGTTGTGGGCATAGTCAACTGGCTGCTTGGTAGTGAGCATCAAAAGAGAAGTGTTTTTTGAATTAAGAGAATCCAGTGTATTCTTCCTTGCTGAGCGGACGGGGATCTTGGACTGCCGCTATGGATTATATAGTATCACTAAGAGAAGGGAGATCTTCTCAGCTAGGTACCAGATCTCAGTGCTTTGGCCTTGGACACAATTTCGGCAGTCTTTAGAGTGATGCAGGTGGAAGTGCAGACAGTGGAAGGAGATGAGGAGTGAATGATGTGGCTGGACAGTTTTAGAACACGCTGATGTATAGAAGACAGATTGGGATGCGGGCATGAAGTTGGGCATTGCTCTATCGAACCAGGTGAGTGATATGGCTATCTGGGGTAGGTATGATGTGATTTTCACAAGAGAGTTAAGTTGCTATTGCTACAGCGAAACTCCAAAAATATATTCTAAATCAACATGGCCATTTCCCCGAATCCTCCGAACACACATTCATTCATCAGTGGGGCCCATTACACTGCACAGTTACTCTGTTCATTTAATTTGCAGGATCCAGTAAGTAGGCCTTGGAGTCTCAGAGACCTCTCTGAGAGAGTCCACTGCGTAAAGGGAGCC
Source organism: Lissotriton vulgaris (assembly GCF_964263255.1). Classification (NCBI taxonomy): domain Eukaryota; kingdom Metazoa; phylum Chordata; class Amphibia; order Caudata; family Salamandridae; genus Lissotriton; species Lissotriton vulgaris. The sequence goes on from NC_141688.1 coordinate 275,438,456, forward strand.
TCTCGCAATAGAGATAGGGAAGGAATACCACTTCCCCTGGGATCAAAGCTGACGGGACTTTGGACGTTGCCTTGACTCGTCTACCGGTTTGTGTCCCCGTCACCCTTCCCCTCTTCTCCCCTTGCTGTGACTCTCACCCTCCCCTCCCCTCCCCTTTCCCACCTTTATTATCTGTCTATTTCCCCTACTCCCACCCCCCCTGAATCTCTCACCTTGCCTTCTTTTCCCCTCACATATTTGTGCTTATTGTTTATCTTGACCTTACAAGTACCTATGTTGCCATGCTCTAAGAACTGTGTAACCTTTGTAACGATGTAACCTGTAACTATGATCTGATGCTCATGTAAAACGCTCTGATACCTCCGGGTCTAGCCAGCGCTATATAAAACTTTTAAAATAAATGAAATAAATTAAATAAATTCGGCTTCACAGATTTGGCCAACAAACCAGGAGTCCTACTATAACATTGGCGGAGTGTCTAAAACTATTTAACTATTTATTATTTACACCTGCAATTTAAAATGATTTACCATGGTTTCATTTACACACCATTTTATTTCAGACACACCACCATAATGGCAATGGATCTGCTAGAATGAAAACCAGGCGTAGGAAAAATCAAAGACCAGCTTTTACTTCTCTGTTTGTCTAATTTTTATTCAAAGCAAACTTTTAGCATGTCCGACATTTTGGCATTTATTTATTTTTTATTCAATAAGAATCTTTTAACTTTATTTTTTTAAAAAATTATCATTTATTTAAAAGCTCAGAAATAGACATTTATTTAAAAGTTCAGTAAGAAGTTTAGCAAAGAACAGATAGTTCCAAATTCACTCTCTCCTAACATCCCTAGCTAACACCCTCCTCCTATCGTAACAGTCCTGCAAAGGAAAAAAAACCAAGCAGTAAGAAATTCTTACATCCAAGAATCGATCTTCAGTCCGGCAGCATCTCCAGAGGAAATCGAAAAGAGAGACACCTCTAAGCAAAATCAGGGGTTTTTATAAACTAATTTCCTAACTTAATCTATCTAAAAAGTAACTAACATCACCAATTCGAGTTCTGATTGGACAAGTTTGGGTAGATGAGCGTCTCCTCATCATTACAGCATGCTTTTCACAATGAATCAGCAGAAAAATAAAGGGTCTTTGTTTTAGACAGTCTGTGGCCTAGGCGCTTCCTTAATTCGTGACTTTGGGATATTTTGCCATGATCAGAACATTACATCCATGTTTGGCACCCATCCTAGGTTCCGGGGTAAGGTGGCCTTGAACCTCCCATTCGAGCACAGTCAGCTCACTCGCATTAGCAGGTTTTGGTTGCACACGCGCAGTCTAATATTCACTTGCAGTTCATCAGAACAGCCATTTTCTTAGTAGGCCTCAAAGGCCACTTTTGGAACTATCGTAGAAACAAACACAAATACATGTCAAATATGGAACTGAATCCCTTCTGTTTACCTCCCACTATACTAATGTTTCCCTATTAGTTGTTACCTAGTAAATAAGCCACATAAATGCGTTTCATACTTACATATCCGACGACTTTATGGCACAAAAACACATACAATAGGCATATTTAAACCACATATATTTATATTAAGCTTTGCATTACTTCACATCACAATTACAACACATATTAGTTATTTTGATTGCATCATGCAAGCAAGATTAGGACTCCCGTGTGTAAAAAATGTATGCATCTTATACTGTGGTTGATTAATTCATAATAACATGCCATTAGTAAATATTAACGTTATGGAACATTGGTTTCGAGAGGAGTGAACACAATTTCATTTTACTACCTCGCTTCATCACTATTCGGTATTCTGGGCTTTTTTTACTTTATAGACAAAACATAGTGATTTTGAAAAGTTAGTGTGGATAATAAGCTTGAAAGTGACTTTGAGTTTTGAGTATGGCTAAGGTAAGGGATAGGATAATCAGAGGAGGGACGAGGAAAACGTGTCCATTTACTTCCCCAAACAATATCAGAGTTAATCAAGTGAAAAAATGGACACTTGTAACAAATTCAGACCATTGGTTGGAAAAACTATGGTACCCTCAAAGGACCCAATGTGAATAGGTATAGCGGTATATATCGTTCCTCCGCCCCTACATTGTGGTTCGTTGGCAGTTATCATTGGGTACCATAGATAGTGTGGGTGCCTGCCTCAACCAGAGGCTCCTCTGGTCTGGGTTGCAGTGGCCAGAGAAAAAAAAAATTATTGTGCAAAGAAAGATCAAAAAATATCAAAAAAAGACTGTTAAAATAAGATCAGCACCTAGGGAAATTTTAATGAAATGGTGTAGATCTTTTAATAAAACCAATGGGTACTTGTCCTAGATCGGATTATGGGATCCAGAAGTATTAATTTACAAGGGTGTCGACATGTTTCAGCCCCCTTTGGCTCAAAGGAGTCTACGGGGCTTTCGTCAGGACGGAAAAGGACAGACAAACATAAATGTTCTACTCACACTTAGTATGTGGAGTTCAATGGAAACAACGAGGGTCAATTTTTAAACCGCTCGGGTTTTAAGAGCCTGCAAAAGACAATACATACAGACATGTTGTGCAAGGTAATGAAACATTTATACCATATTGCATGAATGAGAGAGGCACAGTAGTAAGCATTAGTCTTAACTACTAACACAGAGCCTAATTTTAGCTAAACAAATTGTATTTCATTTCTAAACAGTAGGAGCATCCCCTGGTAGAGTAGAGGAAAGAGGGTGAGTTGAGAGCGGTTACACAAGCTGTAAAGATGTATGATACAGCGCCATTAAATGCGTGAGTTATGCCAAGGTATCCGTGATGGAATGTGGCCCATCATGCGTGCTGAGTGTTGGAGAGTCTATCACCACTATAAACTCGAGGGGGACAAATACAACGAGGATGTTTGCGTTGCTGGTGAAGGATACGCCCTGCTTATGAAGAACGCGGAGTGCCTGACTCTAATGCGGTAAAGTAGTGAAAGCGCGCTCGAACAGACGTTCTAGGTGAGGCACTTACCCCCTAATGCGGAGATTGTAGCTTTCATCGGGGAGGTTCAGAGCTGTAGGGAACAGGTATAAGTAGTTCAGAAATCTCTTACCTACTCGGAGAAGAAATTAAAATTACCGAGAGAGAAGCGCGTTTCGCCATTACCCGCGTGTCTGCTTTCCTACGCTGCTTGTGCTGACTCTGCCCCCGGACGTCAGGATAGCGTCTGGGGGAGGGTTTAAGACTACGTTTCTTTGAAAAAACTTTATTGAGTAGTTACACAGAAACCTGGATGTTAGGATCAGCGAGTGTGTGCATAATTCATCAGAGAGAGTGTAATATTAAATTTTAATGCAACGCAGTAGAAAATGTGGTCTGTGTTGCGAGTGGGTTACATGGCCACAAATGGATAAAGGCAAATGCAGCGACCCCATAGGGTAAGTTGTGAGATTCTACACTGGAGAGATTCAGTATTGAACTTGAGATATATTTAAAGCGGTGTACAGACCTCTAGTTGGAAGGAGGTAAAGCAACTTCAAATTTCAGGGTGTCTTTAGTGAACCGCAAATTGGTGCCAGGGGACGTTATCATTCATCCCAGTGATGTTGGTCTTCAAACGGTCCACCCACCGTTGCTCTTTTTCGTGCAGAATTCTTTCTGCGTTATGGGTTTTATCGGTCAACATCTCTATGACAGTCCATCTTATGTCATCACAGGAATGTCCTTTCTCTAAAAAGTGGGCACACAGTTTAGTAGTGGTTTTCTTCAGGCGAATGTTGCTACGATGTTCCCCTATTCTGATTTTGATTTTGCGGCACGTCATACCTATGTATAGTTTTTTACATGGACAAATGACCAAGTAGATGACACAGGAAGAATTACAGTTTGTGTGCTGTTTTTGGGTCCAGTTTAGAGTCTCAGATAGTTGAAGCTGTTTTGAGTGGGTGGTGAATTGACAGACTGTACAGTTACCGCAGGGATAGCGACCACTGACCGGGGACATTGAGATGCTCCTGATGGTTTCTTGACTGTGTGTTTTACGTGGCCGGGTGTGGACCAATGTGTCTCGTAAGTTTTTGGATCTTCTATTTGCGAAACGTGGTTTTGGCCAATCGAATTTCCCAGTGTTGAGAATTTTCCAATTCTTGTTGACCAATTTTTGGACCTCATAGGTAGACGGGCAGAAAGTAGTTACACATGTCGTGAGATCTGGAATGGGGTCTTTAGGGTAAGTTTGTAGAAGGCATTCCCTCGGTTGATGGTTAGCACGTTTCATGCATTTCTGGATGGTCCTCTGCGTGTAATCTCTCTGTTTTAATTTTATACACAGATCTTTCGCTTGGGCTTTATAGTCATTGTTCTTTGTACAGTTTCTTTTTAGACGTAAAAATTGACTATAGGGTAAATTGTCCCTCAGTGGTTTGGGGTGATAGCTCTTATAGGATAGTAGACTGTTTTTAGCAGTAGGTTTGGTGAATGTTTTTGTTTTAAGGTGGTTGTCTTCTGCGAAAATAGTGAGGTCGAGGAAGTCGATGGATACATTGTTGGCCATGTGTGTGAATTTCAGCCAAGGGTCTTTTTCATTTAACCATCTCAGGAAAGGATCCAGGTCAAGTTTGATGTCCCAAATGAGGAAGATGTCGTCAATGTATCTCTTCCAGTATAGGATACTGGAAGAGTATGGGTTTACCTCATTGAGCACGAATTGTTGTTCAAAATTGCTGACGTACAATCCTGCCACCGAAGGGGCAAAGGCACTGCCCATCGAGGTTCTGTGTTTTTGTAGATACAACGTTCCGTTGTATTCAAAGAAATTATCTTTAAGTGCAAGTTGACAACACTGTAAGATAAAATGTCTAGGAGTGTGGTATTCCCAGTTTTCACTGTAGAGGACATCCTCCAGCATTTGTAGGGTGTCATCTTGGGGCAGGCTGGTGTACAATGACTCCACGTCGAGACCTACCAGGAGCATCGTGTTCTGATCAAACGGTATATCCTTGATTTGAACTAGTAGGTCACGTGTATCTTTCAGATAGGTTGGTGTCTTTTGCACTATTGGCTTTAAGAACTCATCTGCGAATTTCGATAGGGGTTCGAGCAGTGATTCTATGCCGGCCACAATGGGGCGTCCTGGTGCAGGTGATCTATTTTTATGGATTTTGGGTAAGGAATAGAAGAAGGGGATTTTGGGTTCTTTAGTACAAAGGTAGTCTGCTTCCTTCCCTGTTATCCATCTGTTGGTTTCAGCTTCATTGACCATTATGTTGATTATGTTCTGGAGCCTTTCTGTGGGATCCTCCTCGATTTTCTCATAATATTTAGTGTCTGATAGGAGGGAGAGGCATTGCAAATCATAACCCTCTTTGCTGAGGATCACGATCCCTCCCCCCTTGTCTGCTGGTTTCAAGACAATGTCTGTGTTGGATTCAAGAGTCTTTAAAGCCTGTCGTTCCCAGTTGGTTAAGTTTTGAAAATGTGGTTTCTTTTTAATAGTCATTTTATCTATGCCTTTTAGTAATGCCTGTTCGAAGGTGTGAATTTCAGGTGGTATACTGCCTGCTGGAGGGTTGAAGGTAGATCTCTTTCTTAGATTGGTATCACCTTCTGATGGTAGGAAGGGTTTGTCAGCAAAAAACGCTTTAAGTTTCAAAGTGCGACAAAACTCAGCTAATTCACATTTTAGCTTGAAGTTATCTATTGGTGGAGTGGGGACAAATCCAAGCCCTTTTTCCAGGACGTTCTTTTGGTCTTCTGTTAGCTCGATATTGGCAATGTTGACTATTAACGAGTGTTGGTTTTGCTCGTGCTCGGTGGGGCAGATGACATGCTCCTCGTTTGGACACTCCTCTGCTGATCTTGCCAGACTATGGTTTTCTTTCTTCCTCTGAATTGGTTTTGGCCCCTGCCTGAAAAAGGCGGCTGTTGTTGTTGTTGTTGTCCCTGTTGACCTGGATGTTGTTCATTACCCAGTTGAGGCATCTGTTGCATTCCATAATTGTATGGTGTCATCCATCCCCCATACAGTGGCATGTAGGCTTGGAAATGGGGCATGTTCATGTTTGGGTAGAAGGGTCTTTGCCATCGGTTTCCCCTCCTGAATCTTTGTGGTCGATTGTTAAACCCACCTCTTCTTGGCGGGTGATCCTCAGAGCTGCTTACCGAGTTGTTTGAAGAGGCTCTGCCTAAGGATTCATTATCCGAGCTTTGGTCATTGGAGTTGAAGTCCTCTTTAGTGTAGGGGTGCATTTTTTCTTGACTGAACTTCTTCAAGTCTTTGCTCAGTTTCAATAGTTTACTCTGCATAATGAATTCCTGTGTCTCTTCCATTTCTTTTGTGAGTTCCTCCAATTTCTTTGTGTAAGTTAAAGGATTTATTCCTTTTTTCAATTCATTTTCCAGAGTTTGAATTTCTTCTAGCAATGCTTCAGAGAGTCTTTTTGCCGTCTTTATGATTAACATCAGGTAGTCAAGGGTACATTTCCAGGAAATTGACGACCAATCCTTTCGAAAGGCCAAGTCATGTAAAAAGATGCGGGGAGCATTACTCACCCAAAGACCTCGTGGAGCTGTTTTTTGTCGGAGGTATTCGGTCATAATAATGCCGTGAATCGCAGTCCGTATTTGTTCTCTCTTCTTTTCTGAGAGTGTGTCCCAATTATCTGTTTGTTCCAAAGCTTCCGTCAGGTCTTTATTCTGAAGAAGTGACTGACCAGCTAGAATTTCTTCTATGTCGCTCTCACCAAAGCTCAGTCCAACATTACCCTCCATGGTTAGGCTCCAAAGTAAAGAAATTATGGTATTCACTATATTGAGAGAAGGTTCCCGCAGCTGTCCGCTGCTTAATTCAAGGATAATCAGAGGAGGGACGAGGAAAACGTGTCCATTTACTTCCCCAAACAATATCAGAGTTAATCAAGTGAAAAAATGGACACTTGTAACAAATCCAGACCATTGGTTGGAAAAACTATGGTACCCTCAAAGGACCCAATGTGAATAGGTATAGCGGTATATATCCTTCCTCCGCCCCTACATTGTGGTTCGTTGGCAGTCATCATTGGGTACCATTGATAGTGTGGGTGCCTGCCTCAACCAGAGGCTCCTCTGGTCTGGGTTGCAGTGGCCAGAGAAAAAAAAAATTATTGTGCAAAGAAAGATCAAAAAATATCAAAAAAAGACTGTTAAAATAAGATCAGCACCTAGGGAAATTTTAATGAAATGGTGTAGATCTTTTAATAAAACCAATGGGTACTTGTCCTAGATCGGATTATGGGATCCAGAAGTATTAATTTACAAGGGTGTCGACATGTTTCAGCCCCCTTTGGCTCAAAGGAGTCTACGGGGCTTTCGTCAGGACGGAAAAGGGCAGACAAACATAAATGTTCTACTCACACTTAGTATGTGGAGTTCAATGGAAACAACGAGGGTCAATTTTTAAACCGCTCGGGTTTTAAGAGCCTGCAAAAGACAATACATACAGACATGTTGTGCAAGGTAATGAAACATTTATACCATATTGCATGAATGAGAGAGGCACAGTAGTAAGCATTAGTCTTAACTACTAACACAGAGCCTAATTTTAGCTAAACAAATTGTATACACTAAAGAGGACTTCAACTCCAATGGTCAAAGCTCGGATAATGAATCCTTGGCAGAGCCTCTTCAAACAACTCGGTAAGCAGCTCTGAGGATCACCCGCCAAGAAGAGGTGGGTTTAACAATCGACCACAAAGATTCAGGAGGGGAAACCGATGGCAAAGACCCTTCTACCCAAACATGAACATGCCCCATTTCCAAGCCTACATGCCACCGTATGGGGGATGGATGACACCATACAATTATGGAATGCAACAGATGCCTCAACTGGGTAATGAACAACATCCAGGTCAACAGGGACAACAACAACAACAACAGCCGCCTTTTTTAGGCAGGGGCCAAAACCAATTCAGAGGAAGAAAGAAAACCATAGTCTGGCAAGATCAGCAGAGGAGTGTCCAAACGAGGAGCATGTCGTCTGCCCCACCGAGCACGAGCAAAACCAACACTCGTTAATAGTCAACATTGCCAATATCGAGCTAACAGAAGACCAAAAGAACGTCCTGGAAAAAGGGCTTGGATTTGTCCCCACTCCACCAATAGATAACTTCAAGCTAAAATGTGAATTAGCTGAGTTTTGTCGCACTTTGAAACTTAAAGCGTTTTTTGCTGACAAACCCTTCCTACCATCAGAAGGTGATACCAATCTAAGAAAGAGATCTACCTTCAACCCTCCAGCAGGCAGTATACCACCTGAAATTCACACCTTCGAACAGGCATTACTAAAAGGCATAGATAAAATGACTATTAAAAAGAAACCACATTTTCAAAACTTAACCAACTGGGAACGACAGGCTTTAAAGACTCTTGAATCCAACACAGACATTGTCTTGAAACCAGCAGACAAGGGGGGAGGGATCGTGATCCTCAGCAAAGAGGGTTATGATTTGCAATGCCTCTCCCTCCTATCAGACACTAAATATTATGAGAAAATCGAGGAGGATCCCACAGAAAGGCTCCAGAACATAATCAACATAATGGTCAATGAAGCTGAAACCAACAGATGGATAACAGGGAAGGAAGCAGACTACCTTTGTACTAAAGAACCCAAAATCCCCTTCTTCTATTCCTTACCCAAAATCCATAAAAATAGATCACCTCCACCAGGACGCCCCATTGTGGCCGGCATAGGATCACTGCTCGAACCCCTATCGAAATTCGCAGATGAGTTCTTAAAGCCAATAGTGCAAAAGACACCTACCTATCTGAAAGATACACGTGACCTACTAGTTCAAATCAAGGATATACCGTTTGATCAGAACACGATGCTCCTGGTAGGTCTCGACGTGGAGTCATTGTACACCAGCCTGCCCCAAGATGACACCCTACAAATGCTGGAGGATGTCCTCTACAGTGAAAACTGGGAATACCACACTCCTAGACATTTTATCTTACAGTGTTGTCAACTTGCACTTAAAGATAATTTCTTTGAATACAACGGAACGTTGTATCTACAAAAACACGGAACCTCGATGGGCAGTGCCTTTGCCCCTTCGGTGGCAGGATTGTACGTCAGCAATTTTGAACAACAATTCGTGCTCAATGAGGTAAACCCATACTCTTCCAGTATCCTATACTGGAAGAGATACATTGACGACATCTTCCTCATTTGGGACATCAAACTTGACCTGGATCCTTTCCTGAGATGGTTAAATGAAAAAGACCCTTGGCTGAAATTCACACACATGGCCAACAATGTATCCATCGACTTCCTCGACCTCACTATTTTCGCAGAAGACAACCAACTTAAAACAAAAACATTCACCAAACCTACTGCTAAAAACAGTCTACTATCCTATAAGAGCTATCACCCCAAACCACTGAGGGACAATTTACCCTATAGTCAATTTTTACGTCTAAAAAGAAACTGTACAAAGAACAATGACTATAAAGCCCAAGCGAAAGATCTGTGTATAAAATTAAAACAGAGAGATTACACGCAGAGGACCATCCAGAAATGCATGAAACGTGCTAACCATCAACCGAGGGAATGCCTTCTACAAACTTACCCTAAAGACCCCATTCCAGATCTCACGACATGTGTAACTACTTTCTGCCCGTCTACCTATGAGGTCCAAAAATTGGTCAACAAGAATTGGAAAATTCTCAACACTGGGAAATTCGATTGGCCAAAACCACGTTTCGCAAATAGAAGATCCAAAAACTTACGAGACACATTGGTCCACACCCGGCCACGTAAAACACACAGTCAAGAAACCATCAGGAGCATCTCAATGTCCCCGGTCAGTGGTCACTATCCCTGCGGTAACTGTACAGTCTGTCAATTCACCACCCACTCAAAACAGCTTCAACTATCTGAGACTCTAAACTGGACCCAAAAACAGCACACAAACTGTAATTCTTCCTGTGTCATCTACTTGGTCATTTGTCCATGTAAAAAACTATACATAGGTATGACGTGCCGCAAAATCAAAATCAGAATAGGGGAACATCGTAGCAACATTCGCCTGAAGAAAACCACTACTAAACTGTGTGCCCACTTTTTAGAGAAAGGACATTCCTGTGATGACATAAGATGGACTGTCATAGAGATGTTGACCGATAAAACCCATAACGCAGAAAGAATTCTGCACGAAAAAGAGCAACGGTGGGTGGACCGTTTGAAGACCAACATCACTGGGATGAATGATAACGTCCCCTGGCACCAATTTGCGGTTCACTAAAGACACCCTGAAATTTGAAGTTGCTTTACCTCCTTCCAACTAGAGGTCTGTACACCGCTTTAAATATATCTCAAGTTCAATACTGAATCTCTCCAGTGTAGAATCTCACAACTTCCCCTATGGGGTCGCTGCATTTGCCTTTATCCATTTGTGGCCATGTAACCCACTCGCAACACAGACCACATTTTCTACTGCGTTGCATTAAAATTTAATATTACACTCTCTCTGATGAATTATGCACACACTCGCTGATCCTAACATCCAGGTTTCTGTGTAACTACTCAATAAAGTTTTTTCAAAGAAACGTAGTCTTAAACCCTCCCCCAGACGCTATCCTGACGTCCGGGGGCAGAGTCAGCACAAGCAGCGTAGGAAAGCAGACACGCGGGTAATGGCGAAACGCGCTTCTCTCTCGGTAATTTTAATTTCTTCTCCGAGTAGGTAAGAGATTTCTGAACTACTTATACCTGTTCCCTACAGCTCTGAACCTCCCCGATGAAAGCTACAATCTCCGCATTAGGGGGTAAGTGCCTCACCTAGAACGTCTGTTCGAGCGCGCTTTCACTACTTTACCGCATTAGAGTCAGGCACTCCGCGTTCTTCATAAGCAGGGCGTATCCTTCACCAGCAACGCAAACATCCTCGTTGTATTTGTCCCCCTCGAGTTTATAGTGGTGATAGACTCTCCAACACTCAGCACGCATGATGGGCCACATTCCATCACGGATACCTTGGCATAACTCACGCATTTAATGGCGCTGTATCATACATCTTTACAGCTTGTGTAACCGCTCTCAACTCACCCTCTTTCCTCTACTCTACCAGGGGATGCTCCTACTGTTTAGAAATGAAATACAATTTGTTTAGCTAAAATTAGGCTCTGTGTTAGTAGTTAAGACTAATGCTTACTACTGTGCCTCTCTCATTCATGCAATATGGTATAAATGTTTCATTACCTTGCACAACATGTCTGTATGTATTGTCTTTTGCAGGCTCTTAAAACCCGAGCGGTTTAAAAATTGACCCTCGTTGTTTCCATTGAACTCCACATACTAAGTGTGAGTAGAACATTTATGTTTGTCTGTCCTTTTCCGTCCTGACGAAAGCCCCGTAGACTCCTTTGAGCCAAAGGGGGCTGAAACATGTCGACACCCTTGTAAATTAATACTTCTGGATCCCATAATCTGATCTAGGACAAGTACCCATTGGTTTTATTAAAAGATCTACACCATTTCATTAAAATTTCCCTAGGTGCTGATCTTATTTTAACAGTCTTTTTTTGATATTTTTTGATCTTTCTTTGCACAATAATTTTTTTTTTCTCTGGCCACTGCAACCCAGACCAGAGGAGCCTCTGGTTGAGGCAGGCACCCACACTATCTATGGTACCCAATGATAACTGCCAACGAACCACAATGTAGGGGCGGAGGAACGATATATACCGCTATACCTATTCACATTGGGTCCTTTGAGGGTACCATAGTTTTTCCAACCAATGGTCTGGATTTGTTACAAGTGTCCATTTTTTCACTTGATTAACTCTGATATTGTTTGGGGAAGTAAATGGACACGTTTTCCTCGTCCCTCCTCTGATTATCCTTGAATTAAGCAGCGGACAGCATGTCTTTCACAAATGTCACCCACTTCTAGGTGTGTTCTGGAGCTGAATGCTTGATGCCGCCGTTCCCAACACCCAGTGATTGAGATTGACCACTGGAGGGAGCTCACGAGCTGCAGCACGATCGTCAGAACGCCATACTTTCAAGCGAAGCGAGACACGGACGCTCCCGCTCCTGCTCCTGCTACCATCATCACCGAGGGGGGCCAAGGGGGCTGCAGGGGAGTGAAACGGAGAAAGGATAAAGGGTTCACCGCGCCTGTTTTTTTCGGATCTGCCTGCAGCTCCATTCACGGCGGACAGCCCGACTGCCTAACCTGCTGCAAACAGTGAGTGAGGGAGGAGTGGCTGCGGCGGCGGCGTGCAGGTGTGGGTAGGTGCGAGCGCTGCCTGAGCTGGGCCAACGTCCGAGGGCTGAGCGCTGTGACAACAGCACCCCACTGCCACCTCCACTGCAAGCCTGCTCCTCTGTAAGCCACAAGCCACAAGACTGGAAAGGAACAAGACTCCGAGGTCCGAGCAGCCCAAGTTTCTGTGGAGCGCAGAGCAGAGCATGTGGCCAGATTGTCACTGAGGGCAGAGCGGAGTGGAGCAGTTACGGTACAGGGCTGAGCAGTGTGGTGATCTCAGCCACCAACGGGAGTCAGCAGCGGCAAACCGACAACCCGGCTATAGCACAGTAGTTCAAAACTTGCACGGACCAGCCCGTGAAGCTACTGACTGCGCCAAAAGCACTAGACCATCCCGGGAGGGACCGGATATACACCTGGACCAAACCGGTGAGTGGTGTGTGGGCGTATTGGTGTGGGGTGTGCAGGGGGGGCGCAAAAGGACTAGTGTTTTGCCACTGAGACAGCAAAATCAAAATCACGGCCAGTGTGCACCCTAAGCCTCCCCAGCTCCTCACTTTCCACCTTCCACCTTCCACCGTCTGTTGATCGGTTGCAACCTAGGGTCAACAGCCTAACATGAGATCTGGCAAGATTCGAGGGGGCCAAATGAATAAAGGAGGGCCAAACAAGCGAAAACAAAGGACTAAGCCATCTAAGGGGGAGATTGAGGCTCAGACAGACGTGTCCACAGCTATAGAGAAGAGCCCCCTACCAGAAACAATTGACCTAACAGTCTCAAGTGAGTTAACGGAGCAAAAACAGGTCCAAATTGCCACGACCAAACAAACAAGAAAAACGACGAATAAAGAAGGGGGGAATAAAATGAACATAACTTTGATCCAGCCTAAAATCTATACAAAATTCTGTTTTCTAAAGAATCCAGGGGACGTTTTATTCTCAAAGATTAATAAAGTATCAGGCCTTCAACCACCTCTTGAACCATTCCAATCCAGCTTAAACCACCATCCCAGAGATAAGCGGCCCCGATTGGACGACAGCTACAGTAATAGCATCGGCAATAGCAGAGGAGACAAAAGTATATCATCTATAACACCACCCCAAAAAACTTCAACACCTCAGCGCAATAATATCAAAATGGGGCAAAAATTCGAGATGGCAGGTACCCCGGCAGGACGGAAAACGACCATAGACGCCAATTTAATACAAATACATCATCCAAAGGACGCCATGGATATGCTGCCATCAAAATTGGAGAAGAAGATCTCTAACATCAACAGTAACATCGAGAATGTCAGCATGAGCAAAGCGGGAACTGCAACCCCACCAGCACGGTCATTAGAGATGGAACCTTCATTAGTAGTCCTTGATACAACAAACAACGAACCCACACTAGCACCCAAGGCGTCAGAAGGGACCCGGAATATAGATGTAAGCCAGAAGAATTGCTCTCCAGAGGTGATCGAAATCTCTTCTTATCTAAGGAAAGAGGAGTGGGAGGAACTCATGGCGGCCTACCCAAAAGACCTGAGCACAAGTAGGACGGCCAGTGAGACATCAAAAAGCGGAATGGCCCACCTGCAGACAAATATAGCAGGAATGGTGGGGCCAGAAATAGCACAACCCTTCAAAATGCCTCCCGTGCCCCAGGAAGCGGGGCTCAAAGAGTGTCATGGAAACCAGGATGCAACTCCAGCTCAGGCCAGGCAAGAAAGCGCATGGCCCAGTCTCCTTAATACAGTACAACTTCTGGTGGACGCAGCACACTACCAATCAGAGAAAATGGACGCCCAATTAACATTGTTAGACACGCTGGCAGTATTTGTAGTTGCAATAGATGGGAAGCTGGGCACGTTAAATTCGCTTCTTCAGAGTAAACTTAACCAACTTGAGGATACCAAAAGGAGAAATGGCAATGAGTGCGAATGTGGCCCAATCATTGACAAACTGGCCACCCTGCCAACATTAATGTCAGACTTATGCGGACATCTCAAACGATCTGCCGAACATAGCCAGAAGATCAGCAGCGACATACTGGGTTGCCCAAAATTAAATGGACCCGGCAAAGAGCCTACTGCACAAACAGGGGCGGCTGATGTTGACGCCACCCTCAGCAAGGATACTGTTGCCAAACGGCATGATCAAACATCGAAGACCAGTGGCCATGATCACTCAAGGACGGAAGAGAAAACCCAGGACACAGGGGAGAACAGGATGAAGCCAATAACGCCTCTATCAGCAGGTTTCAAAGACGATGCAGACACAAACCATAAATTAAATGCCAAACAGAGGAGAGCAAAAAAACGCAAAGGGAGAAAACATAAGCTCTGCTCTAAACGTGAAGGCTTTAGGCAACTTTTTGGGCAAACTAAGACCGCAGAACAAAGCACGAGTAACTTGGTGGAAGGAATATCCCCAAATCGTGAATACGATGAAACAGGCGGCACATCTGAAGACATTGCCCAACCAGCAAATAAAAGCTCAGTGAAAATAGCAGCTGATTCACTAAGTAATCAAGCCGCGGTGCCCCAACATTCTGGGTACATCACTTCACTGGCCGACCCTGGGTCACGGAACCAGCTAACGCACAATATCCAGCCTTGCACAAAACCCATGGGAAGCCCAAAAGCTTTCACAAGCCCAAGGGGAGAAAAAACAGGAAGACAAGATCTAGGACTCACTGAAAACCAAATATCAGCTATCACTAAAGAAACGGTGTCAACTTATCTACAAGTGGACCAGCCAATGTCAACAATCGCCCCTGTAGCCCTGACTTTAAAAATGCAGCTTCCACGCTGTGAAATCTCTGATCCAACTGAACGTGCAAGGGATCAAAGCTCAGCATGGGAGCACAATCGAGAGGGCTTTCGGGCATCAGTAAATACAATAAGCAATACGAAGCGGACAGCAACACTAAATACGGACAACGTATTTGGAGGTGCTACCAACCAAGGGGAAGTTTCGGAAGCCATATGGTTCACCCCTGATTTTACCTCCAAAGGAAGTCATAATATCCTTAACAGAGGCAACATCTTGCGATTATTGGCCCATATCCCTTCACTGGCATTTGTGGCAAGCTCTGACCTGAAGTCTATTGAATTTATAGCTGCGGAAGGCACAGGAAAAGAAGCGACGAAGGCAATTTGGGCTTCGGTAGACCTGGCACAGAAGATCCTTATGGAATCCGAGACTTTTAAAAACTGGGGCATCACGTTGAAACCCTTTACAAAGCCACGATACCCGGACATACTGTGCTCAGAGAGAAGCCTGAACCTGAGGGAGTACGCAGAAGGCAGTAAAATCTCGGTTCTAAGGGGTGCTGTTGGGCCAAGCCGCACTGACAGGGAAGGGTTCATTGGATTCACTCACGGGGAACGACATGGAAAACAAGCCCTTAATGGGTGGCAGGAACAAAGACGGTTCGTGAGAACCATAACAAACAGTAATTGACAAGTGCAGCGGACAACAACGGAGCACCTACAAGATCAATTGCGTTTATGTTCCTGGAATATAAATGGGCAAGCATCCAAAATGCTTGACTCGGACTTCATAGCTTATATTCGATCCTTTGATCTAATTGCGCTACAAGAAACCTGGCTTGCCGAGCCCCCGCACCTTCAGGGGTACCTACGCTTTTTCTCCGGCGCAAAGCGCTTAGCCAAGTACGGTCACTTAAGAGGAGGTTTGGTAATATATGTAGCTACAACTAGCTTTGCGATGGCTAAAGAAATCGGGCCCTCGGCGACAGCTGCACTTGTAGTTAACCTGTCTCTGACAACAGGACAAGGCAAAACAATTAATAACTGCATCCTGGTCAATGCTTATATTCACCCCAAAGGAAAGAAAAAAGCAGCGGAGGAGTTATATGCATACATAGAAGAGTGCATTATGGGGGAAAAAACAGCGAACTTAGGGGCATATTACCAACAACTAGCGATAATTTTTGTCTCTAACTTGTTTAGAGACAAAAATTATCGCCGCACATCGGCGATTTTTATCGCAGATAAACCTTGCTATTAACAAGGTTTATCGCAAATGCGATAAAAAACGGCCGAAATGCATGAATATCGCTGAAAAGTCAGCGATATTCATGCATTATCGAGCAAATGCTCTTAGCCATGTTATCCACCTTCCATTGGATAACATGGCTAAGAACTGCTCAGGGCAGGTGTTAGCTTTTGGAGATATTCCCGCTTAGCGCGAATATCTCCAAAAGTTGGTAATAGGAGATAGCGATGTTAGCGACTGTTTTCAGTCTCTAACATCTTGGCACGCCCACTTTGCATCTCATTAGTGATAAATATCACTGACATGCAAAGTGGGGCCCTAGATGGTCGCTATCTCCTACTAGCTGTCGCTAACTGGTGTTAGCGACAGCTTGGTAATAGGGAGATAATTTTATCTCCGCTTTCTTGGCTTTTAAAGCCAAAAAAGCGGAGATAAACCCCCTTGATAATATGCCCCTTAGTACTCACTGGGGATTTCAACCTCAATCTTATGGGAACAACACAAGAGGAGGGTATCATGGCACAAAATACATTCTGGGCCCTGCCACAACAAGGCAAGCCACGAACAGCCAATCAATCAAAACTGGGAAAGAAGGTACTCGAAGCACTAGAAAACTTCAACATCAGGGCATTAAATGGCAGGTTTGCAGGGGATAACCCGCCAGCCTCAACTTTTCACTCAAGAATAGCGAATAGTACGCTAGATTATACATTCATGTCACTTTCACTCTTCCAATTTACAATATCTTATCGGATAGGGAACCAGACAGATAGTGATCATTGTCCTCAGGAAATCACTATGGACCTTGCAAAACCAGTTTACGAGTATTCGACGGCTCCTAAAGAGTCCATCTACACCGTAAATTTTAAAAAGATCAAGTATTCGGCCGCAATGGGTGAATTTTTGATTGGCCTGGCAAAGCAACATTATATGGAGCGCACAGGCCCCAATGAAGTAGCGAAATGGGTGCAGTTTACTACTACCCTGGGACAATATGCAACAAAGCCAAAAGGGCGCACAAGGACGAACAAGCTGGGCACCCTTCCCCAAGCATATAGAGGGAAAATAAAAGAAATGAAACACTCAATCTCTAAGTTAACTAGAGCAGTACAGCAGGATGAAAATAACAAAGGGAAGCTGCATCAACTCTCTAAATTAAAAGCTTCATTAAAAAAACTAAAGTGGGAAGCAAACAGAACTATAGAGGAACAACTCTGGGCAATACTTCATGAGGACATAAAAAAGAATGACGGTGCAAGTTTTTGGAAAACAATAAATTCATTAACGCACCCTGCAAAAATGGAGATTACATCAAACATCACAGAGGCAACTTGGGCAGTATATCTCGAAAATCACTTTAACCGTGATCTGGCGGCCAATCAGAATATGAGCAAACCTTTCCCTGTACGAGCCCATGACGTTGGTAATAGGTTACAAAGGTGCCCAATTGACCAGGACACGCCAGGGGACGCAGATCATATATTATTGGAACCCATAATAAAGCGGCAAATAAAGAAAGGAAGAAGGGAAGGCGCGCCGGGTCCAAACGGGATTCCGCCCGTCCTCTTCAAACAAGATATGGACTATTGGGCAGTGGCACTTGAACCCCTTTTTCAGGAGATCAGGCACACTAACATCTTACCAGACACTTGGAAGGGTTCCATCATTGCCCCCATATATAAAGCAGGGGATAGAGGCCTTCCTCAAAATTACCGGCTAGTTGCCCTAATCGATAATGATGCTAAGTATTTTGCAGGTCTAATACTGGAAGAACTAAAGGCATGGGCCATGAGGAAGTCTCTTATACCTGTTAATCAAACAGGCTTCGTTAAAGCAGTGGGGACAACAACAAACATACTGACTATGGGTATGCTTATAGATAAGGCAGAGATGAAAAAAATGCCCCTGCACCTCTGCTATATTGACTATAAGGCGGCATTCGACAACATTAACCGCAATCTACTATGGACAAAACTCAATGATTGGGGTATCCCAAAAGGGTTGTTGGAGCTGTTAATTAATTTACATACAGACACTTGGATTCAGATTAAGGTGGGGAACGGCTCAATGCTGTCAAGGCGGATACAAACAAACAACGGCCTTAAACAGGGCTGCGTGTTGGCCCCCACACTGTTCAACCTGTTCCTGGCGGACTTGGTGCCCCTATTAAACAACTGCAACTCACACTCGCCAAAATTAGGAGGCCTAAATCTACCATGCCTTTTATATGCAGACGACCTGGTGCTAATAAGCCATACAAGAGTAGGGCTCCAAAATCTCTTAAATACGACCCAGAGATATTCAGAGTTAAATGATCTAACAGTGAACCTCGAGAAAACACAAACAATGACAATCAGCAAGAACAAAAACAAGAAAGTCTTCTCGTGGTTCTGGAATAACACCCGCATTAAAGACACGTCGTCGTACAAATATCTAGGTGTGAAAATTGACAGTGGTGGCCAATTCAGAGAACAAAGGGCCAGCATAAGAGGCAAAGGCCTCGCTCTGGCAATCTCTTTAAAAACACTAAACAACAACCTCTCCGGCCCTTCTTTGACCCCTTTACTGAATGTGATACGTGCCAAACTGCTACCAACGCTGACTTATGGGAGTGAGGCCCACCGAGGCAGAGATGCCGTAATACTTGACAGTACAATCGTGTCGGCATATAGAATCATCTTCAGCCTACCAAAGCGAACCTCCCCAGCACAGATCAGATTGGAGTTTGGTATTCGGTCACAGTTTTTGGCACGACAGGGGGCATATATCTGCTCATGGGACAAAGTAAGGAAAACGACTGAAGGAACGTTGAACGAATATTTATGGAAAGAGCTAGAGCAGACCCAAAACTCACCAGCAGCAAAATATCTGGAAAAGAGCATAGTGAACACTGGGCTGGCAGAACTCTGGGCGTCCCCTGCAGATCACAAATCACTAAATAAATTGGTGAAGAAATCGATCAAGCTTCAGTCATGGGTCGAGGATAAAGCCACCTTATCAAAAAGATCTCATGCATGGATGGTATTAAACACATACCTGACACAAGCCCCCCAGCCTTATCTCGGTCTAGGCTATACGAAAAAAACCAAACTGTCCTTTTTAAGATACAGACTGGGCCTGCTACCATGCATCCTACACCTCCCTC
Source organism: Lissotriton vulgaris (assembly GCF_964263255.1). Taxonomy (NCBI): domain Eukaryota; kingdom Metazoa; phylum Chordata; class Amphibia; order Caudata; family Salamandridae; genus Lissotriton; species Lissotriton vulgaris. The sequence goes on from NC_141688.1 coordinate 275,457,836, forward strand.
ACTGGCTGAGATCGAAAGCAGGAATAATATGCAGGCTATGTGGCATTGGGGCTGAAGACAGGATGCATCTGCTATGCTCGTGTAAAGAACTGCAAGAAGAAAGGAAGCTCCTGCTGAAACGCCATTTTATTCTACAGGGTGTACGCACACGAAGGAGTGCAGTGCTAACCTGCTTCTCAGCACAGGACCCTCAGCTGAGCTGCAGCTTCGTGAAATTTTTAAAAGCAGTGGAAAACAAACTACTAAAAACTGACCCATGAACAATCTACAAACAGGACATATGATTTAATTTACATTGATGAATCATCTATGTTGTAAACTTTAATGAATTTTACGGGACATACGAATAGGCTAACAGGCCTACAAAGTGGATGAGAAGTACAGAACGGCCTATTGTGGGTGGCAGGCAAAATATATTTTTTTATGTTGAATAGCTTATGCATATCGCTCTATAGTATAGAATTGATCTTAAACGCATGTTTTTTTTTATGAGCATTTTAACTTTCTTATTGTGTACTGTATTGCATTGGTTTTAATTAACTGCCCAATAAACTATAAACTGAAACTGAGCTGCGGGAACCTTCTCTCAATATAGTGAATACCATAATTTCTTTACTTTGGAGCCTAACCATGGAGGGTAATGTTGGACTGAGCTTTGGTGAGAGCGACATAGAAGAAATTCTAGCTGGTCAGTCACTTCTTCAGAATAAAGACCTGACGGAAGCTTTGGAACAAACAGATAATTGGGACACACTCTCAGAAAAGAAGAGAGAACAAATACGGACTGCGATTCACGGCATTATTATGACCGAATACCTCCGACAAAAAACAGCTCCATGAGGTCTTTGGGTGAGTAATGCTCCCCGCATCTTTTTACATGACTTGGCCTTTCGAAAGGATTGGTCGTCCATTTCCTGGAAATGTACCCTTGACTACCTGGTGTTAATCATAAAGACGGCAAAAAGACTCTCTGAAGCATTGCTAGAAGAAATTCAAACTCTTGAAAATGAATTGAAAAAAGGAATAAATCCATTAACTTACACAAAGAAATTGGAGGAACTCACAAAAGTAATGGAAGAGACACAGGAATTCATTATGCAGAGTAAACTATTGAAACTGAGCAAAGACTTGAAGAAGTTCAGTCAAGAAAAAATGCACCCCTACACTAAAGAGGACTTCAACTCCAATGACCAAAGCTCGGATAATGAATCCTTAGGCAGAGCCTCTTCAAACAACTCGGTAAGCAGCTCTGAGGATCACCCGCCAAGAAGAGGTGGGTTTAACAATCGACCACAAAGATTCAGGAGGGGAAACCGATGGCAAAGACCCTTCTACCCAAACATGAACATGCCCCATTTCCAAGCCTACATGCCACCGTATGGGGGATGGATGACACCATACAATTATGGAATGCAACAGATGCCTCAACTGGGTAATGAACAACATCCAGGTCAACAGGGACAACAACAACAACAACAACAGCCGCCTTTTTTAGGCAGGGGCCAAAACCAATTCAGAGGAAGAAAGAAAACCATAGTCTGGCAAGATCAGCAGAGGAGTGTCCAAACGAGGAGCATGTCGTTTGCCCCATCGAGCACGAGCAAAACCAACACTCGTTAATAGTCAACATTGCCAATATCGAGCTAACAGAAGACCAAAAGAACGTCCTTGAAAAAGGGCTTGGATTTGTCCCCACTCCACCAATAGATAACTTCAAGCTAAAATGTGACTTAGCTGAGTTTTGTCGCACTTTGAAACTTAAAGCGTTTTTTGCTGACAAACCCTTCCTACCATCAGAAGGTGATACCAATCTAAGAAAGAGATCTACCTTCAACCCTCCAGCAGGCAGTATACCACCTGAAATTCACACCTTCGAACAGGCATTACTAAAAGGCATAGATAAAATGACTATTAAAAAGAAACCACATTTTCAAAACTTAACCAACAGGGAACGACAGGCTTTAAAGACTCTTGAATCCAACACAGACATTGTCTTGAAACCAGCAGACAAGGGGGGAGGGATCGTGATCCTCAGCAAAGAGGGTTATGATTTGCAATGCCTCTCCCTCCTATCAGACACTAAATATTATGAGAAAATCGAGGAGGATCCCACAGAAAGGCTCCAGAACATAATCAACATAATGGTCAATGAAGCTGAAACCAACAGATGGATAACAGGGAAGGAAGCAGACTACCTTTGTACTAAAGAACCCAAAATCCCCTTCTTCTATTCCTTACCCAAAATCCATAAAAATAGATCACCTCCACCAGGACGCCCCATTGTGGCCGGCATAGGATCACTGCTCGAACCCCTATCGAAATTCGCAGATGAGTTCTTAAAGCCAATAGTGCAAAAGACACCTACCTATCTGAAAGATACACGTGACTTACTAGTTCAAATCAAGGATATACCGTTTGATCAGAACACGATGCTCCTGGTAGGTCTCGACGTGGAGTCATTGTACACCAGCCTGCCCCAAGATGACACCCTACAAATGCTGGAGGATGTCCTCTACAGTGAAAACTGGGAATACCACACTCCTAGACATTTTATCTTACAGTGTTGTCAACTTGCACTTAAAGATAATTTCTTTGAATACAACGGAACGTTGTATCTACAAAAACACGGAACCTCGATGGGCAGTGCCTTTGCCCCTTCGGTGGCAGGATTGTACGTCAGCAATTTTGAACAACAATTCGTGCTCAATGAGGTAAACCCATACTCTTCCAGTATCCTATACTGGAAAGGATACATTGACGACATCTTCCTCATTTGGGACATCAAACTTGACCTGGATCCTTTCCTGAGATGGTTAAATGAAAAAGACCCTTGGCTGAAATTCACACACATGGCCAACAATGTATCCATCGACTTCCTCGACCTCACTATTTTCGCAGAAGACAACCAACTTAAAACAAAAACATTTACCAAACCTACTGCTAAAAACAGTCTACTATCCTATAAGAGCTATCTCCCCAAACCACTGAGGGACAATTTACCCTATAGTCAATTTTTACGTCTAAAAAGAAACTGTACAAAGAACAATGACTATAAAGCCCAAGCGAAAGATCTGTGTATAAAATTAAAACAGAGAGATTACACGCAGAGGACCATCCAGAAATGCATGAAACGTGCTAACCATCAACCGAGGGAATGCCTTCTACAAACTTACCCTAAAGACCCCATTCCAGATCTCACGACATGTGTAACTACTTTCTGCCCGTCTACCTATGAGGTCCAAAAATTGGTCAACAAGAATTGGAAAATTCTCAACACTGGGAAATTCGATTGGCCAAAACCACGTTTCGCAAATAGAAGATCCAAAAACTTACGAGACACATTGGTCCACACCCGGCCACGTAAAACACACAGTCAAGAAACCATCAGGAGCATCTCAATGTCCCCGGTCAGTGGTCACTATCCCTGCGGCAACTGTACAGTCTGTCAATTCACCACCCACTCAAAACAGCTTCAACTATCTGAGACTCTAAACTGGACCCAAAAACAGCACACGAACTGTAATTCTTCCTGTGTCATCTACTTGGTCATTTGTCCATGTAAAAAACTTTACATAGGTATGACGTGCCGCAAAATCAAAATCAGAATAGGGGAACATCGTAGCAACATTCGCCTGAAGAAAACCACTACTAAACTGTGTGCCCACTTTTTAGAGAAAGGACATTCCTGTGATGACATAAGATGGACTGTCATAGAAATGTTGACCGATAAAACCCATAACGCAGAAAGAATTCTGCACGAAAAAGAGCAACGGTGGGTGGACCGTTTGAAGACCAACATCACTGGGATGAATGATAACGTCCCCTGGCACCAATTTGCGGTTCACTAAAGACACCCTGAAATTTGAAGTTGCTTTACCTCCTTCCAACTAGAGGTCTGTACACCGCTTTAAATATATCTCAAGTTCAATACTGAATCTCTCCAGTGTAGAATCTCACAACTTCCCCAATGGGGTCGCTGCATTTGCCTTTATCCATTTGTGGCCATGTAACCCACTCGCAACACAGACCACATTTTCTACTGCGTTGCATTAAAATTTAATATTACACTCTCTCTGATGAATTATGCACACACTCGCTGATCCTAACATCCAGGTTTCTGTGTAACTACTCAATAAAGTTTTTTCAAAGAAACGTAGTCTTAAACCCTCCCCCAGACGCTATCCTGACGTCCGGGGGCAGAGTCAGCACAAGCAGCGTAGGAAAGCAGACACGCGGGTAATGGCGAAACGCGCTTCTCTCTCGGTAATTTTAATTTCTTCTCCGAGTAGGTAAGAGATTTCTGAACTACTTATACCTGTTCCCTACAGCTCTGAACCTCCCCGATGAAAGCTACAATCTCCGCATTAGGGGGTAAGTGCCTCACCTAGAACGTCTGTTCGAGCGCGCTTTCACTACTTTACCGCATTAGAGTCAGGCACTCCGCGTTCTTCATAAGCAGGGCGTATCCTTCACCAGCAACGCAAACATCCTCGTTGTATTTGTCCCCCTCGAGTTTATAGTGGTGATAGACTCTCCAACACTCAGCACGCATGATGGGCCACATTCCATCACGGATACCTTGGCATAACTCACGCATTTAATGGCGCTGTATCATACATCTTTACAGCTTGTGTAACCGCTCTCAACTCACCCTCTTTCCTCTACTCTACCAGGGGATGCTCCTACTGTTTAGAAATGAAATACAATTTGTTTAGCTAAAATTAGGCTCTGTGTTAGTAGTTAAGACTAATGCTTACTACTGTGCCTCTCTCATTCATGCAATATGGTATAAATGTTTCATTACCTTGCACAACATGTCTGTATGTATTGTCTTTTGCAGGCTCTTAAAAGCCGAGCGGTTTAAAAATTGACCCTCGTTGTTTCCATTGAACTCCACATACTAAGTGTGAGTAGAACATTTATGTTTGTCTGTCCTTTTCCGTCCTGACGAAAGCCCCGTAGACTCCTTTGAGCCAAAGGGGGCTGAAACATGTCGACACCCTTGTAAATTAATACTTCTGGATCCCATAATCCGATCTAGGACAAGTACCCATTGGTTTTATTGAAAGATCTACACCATTTCATTAAAATTTCCCTAGGTGCTGATCTTATTTTAACAGTCTTTTTTTGATATTTTTTGATCTTTCTTTGCACAATAATTTTTTTTTTTCTCTGGCCACTGCAACCCAGACCAGAGGAGCCTCTGGTTGAGGCAGGCACCCACACTATCTATGGTACCCAATGATAACTGCCAACGAACCACAATGTAGGGGCGGAGGAACGATATATACCGCTATACCTATTCACATTGGGTCCTTTGAGGGTACCATAGTTTTTCCAACCAATGGTCTGGATTTGTTACAAGTGTCCATTTTTTCACTTGATTAACTCTAAGGTAAGGGATATCCTACATCACTGACCTATGGTAAATGATTATATTTAACAGTCAATGTTTTTAAATAGCTGTTAATCTAAAGAATTCAAACTACAAAATATATCCTACCTCAACAGCAGCATATTTATGAGATGGCTATTTGTCATTTAGATGGTGATGATTCAAGTAAAACTCAAGCAGCGTTACAAAATCTAACTTTATTAGTTATTAGTGCACATTACTTGCTGTCACGATGTTGCCAGCTGCCAGGTGTCATTGTTTTGCACCCTAAAATATCACATTTCTATCCTCCTAATTGACTGCAATAGTCCACTTTCTTTACATCCGCGGCTGCTGCTGGTAAGAGCAGTGTGGCGATGGGGCCGGCTGTGGTGGACTTGAGAGATGACCAAGAGGAAAAATTAAATATTTATTTAATTTTCCCTTGAGGCCGTCTCTCGAATTCCCCCCCAGCCGGACCCACTGCCCCACCTCTCTTACCTGTAGCAGCCACAACTGTTGCTTTATAGGAATTGAAGGGTCGTTCCAAGGATTGACAGAAGTTGAACATCTGCAGAATATCAGTGTAAGTGATCAATCTAATTAGCGCCATCAGAATGACATTTGTCATATTAGAACATTGGAATGTTCAGCGCTCCATTGAAGTCAATAGAGCGCTCTGGGCTTCTAATGGCTGGTAGAATTCCAGAGCAGCAACAATCCACTGTTTTTTCACAGCAGTTGCTATGAACAAAGACCTCACAGAGCCTGAGGGGAGTGCAACCCCCTCGTGCCATGTGAAGCTTTTGAAATTAGAACATTGGTAGGAGGTTACGTCACTGGTGGTAGGTAATTCCAAAGGCTGGTATCAAGACTAGATTTATACAAAAAATTGAGTTAGGCCCTGGGACATGTGGTTGGTTGGACCATATATATCTAGAAGAACACAAGAAAGTACCAACCACACTTTTTTTAAACCTTCTAATGAACGAAGAAAAAACAAACCAGTATTGCTCAAAGGTTTGTTGGGTATTTCTTACCCTTTTGAATTTATTTTTTAAATTTTCAAGAAGAAATGTTATGTGTAAAAAGGAACACAAAACATTTAAGACATTGATACATAAATACAAAACATTATTCACATATATATACACACTGTACAATATTATCTTATTCTGATTAATGTACACAGATCCTTGTCTAATTTTGACAAAGTGACACTCAATATCGATCTTACTTCAAAGCATATTAATGCAGACAATCAAAATGTATTCAAAAAAATATATATAAACCATATCTCAATTTATTGGTCTATAAATCAAATTGATGTCGCGTTTTATGTGTCGTGTGAAGCTTTTGAAATTAGAACATTGGTAGGAGGTTACGTCACTGGTGGTAGGTAATTCCAAAGGCTGGAATCAAGACAAGGACACATTTAAGACATGTTTTTATTTTAGAAGTTTTATATAGCGCTGACCTGATCGGAGGGTATCGGAGCGCTTTACATCAGTTACAGAGCAGAACAAAACAGAGCAAAATATAATACAATAAAGCGGGGAATTCCAAACAAGAATATTAATAATGTCAGTGATGAAGAGTTCCATTTTGGGGTCTTGTTGACACAGCATCAGTGAGCAGTGAGGTGTCTACTTCAGCACTCTGACTGCTCCTATCGGTTTGCTAGGGATTTGCTAGGGATCGATCGTGGAATAGGATATTGACCTGACTTTTGAATTTAGCGAAGTAGTGAATAGTTCTGATGTGGGGGGAAATAGAGTTCCAGATTTTGGGTGCATTTCTGGCTAAGGAACTGGCCGCTGTTTTTTGTTTTCGTGATTTCAGCGGGATGAGTAGTAGGGTTTTAGAGCTTCTGAGGTTCCTGGTCTGACCTGTTTTTTGGGTCTCGGCCTGATCCAGAGCATGCACTGGTCTGGCCGAGACATTTAGTAGCTGCTTGGAAAAGTGCTACTTTCCCCGCGACCAGCTGACTATCCCGCGCACAAGTGCAAGTGTGACATGCACAGCTGCCATCGGGTGTTCTCTTTCGCTGCCGCGCGGCAGTGTGCATTTTACGGCCAATGCTTGTTGAACTCCGATGTCACTCTCGGATTGCATTTGTTCTTTTATCCAGTAGATGGCAGCTTTGCGTATTTTCTAACTACATGTAGAAATACATTCTATCTATTCATCCCTAATTTGTATATGTTGATATTTCTACTGAACAATGAAAACTAACGTTTCCCTCTAGCTAATCCCTGCTCTAATTTACAATTACACGTCATTTCCCTGAACGCCAGCTTCCGTACTGTGCCAGAAGCAGGACTTGCATGGGCTGACACCCCTCTCCACGCCCTTTCAACACTCTCCTACAAGCCCACTATAAGGTACCTTGTAAGTTGTATTCGGACTTCATTTGTCCCTCGTCCCCCTCGCTGCAGTGTGTTGAACGGAGTCTGAGCTCGTCGCCTCCCGACGGAAGCTGATCAGGCAAAGTCGGAAACTCTCTGCCTCGCCCAATCCTCAAGGGTTCAACTTTGTGTTTATCCACAGCTTAGTTTATTCTGCCTACATACTCTACAGCCCTCATTAACACTTCTCTCCACCACTTCCACATCACGCCCCCTACTCTCGCCTCTCCCGCATATGCACAATCTTGCCTCAATGACCTTTGAACTCTCTCCTATCGCTCGTTAATTTTGAACACACAAACCCCTGGTGTCCAGACCCCAATCACCTCTGGTTCTCTGCCCCCTCAGACTTGTAGCATTCACTCAACATCACTCACTTCTTACCTCTTACTCCCAGTGCCTCATTCTCACGTCTCTCGAATCCTCCCAGTATCAACATTTCCCCCTCTCTATGCTCTTACACTTCTCTGCACCCGTCACTCACTCCTTGTGGACAGTGTATTTAACTACTCACCACACTTGAATCCCCCCGAGCCACTCAAGTTAGAGGACCCAACCAGCACAACACTTGCAGACGTCAGGCAGTCTCATGTATTCCTCGCTAGAAGCATCATCACACACCTCCTACTTCGGCACCTTAACTACATCAAGACACAACAGTAGGGCATGTTGAGTGCGTGCCTCTTGTTTTCTTTGGGTACCTCTTTCGGCGCTGCTCGCTGTCAGGGGAATAAGGAAATGACGCGGCCATGACGCCTTTACTGCCTAAATGGCTCTCGGTGTAGTATCGAGCCACAGAAGCTGTGCGGGGAGGAGTCCAGTCAGACTGACTTTATGCCCTACGTTATTTGTTTCCTGCTCAAAACAAATTTCCATCCTAACAGGGATGTTTATACATCTTGGCCAACTATCACCTCTTCATTTGCCTAACTACAGCAATAAACAACAGAAGGTGACTGGTTAACATTTATAAGTGTCTTTGTGTAGCACTTTTAATAGCTTTTGATTCTTTTGAGCCAGAAATATAAATTTTGTTAAAAGACTGTAAATTAATCAACAGAATTATGGATTATGTGGTGACTGACGGGAAGTAACCTTTCATAGAAAATGCTGAAAATCAAATGTTTCCACTGGGCATGGGGATAGCTTTATTGGCATGCTGGCTGAAAGATAGCACAGTGATTTGATTACTCTCTGCTGATAAATTTAGTGATCTGATAATCACCAGTTGAAATCCTGGCTTGAAAGACGACCAAGCCTACCATACTTCTAAAGTTGGTAAAGTGAGTGGTTCCAGCAACATCTGTTATTTTACAATGCTTATTTTATTTATAAATTATCACAGTGCTTTGAAACATCATGCCTCACAGGAAACGCTCTCTATTTGTGTGCAAGTATTATAGACATACACGTTATTACTTAAGGTGCCTAAGAAATGCGGTGCAGTTTTACATATCAGTGTATGGGTATCTATAGGGGGCACAGGTTGACAGGTGCTATGGCGACATCTTTCTATTTCTTTGCATCTTCACTGTCACTGCATGCTTTCCCTTGCCTTCCCCCATGCCTCTCTCTCTCCCTCACCTCAGACCTTCCCTCTGCACCCTCACTTTCTCGCTATACCCTTTCCTTTTATGGCCCCTCTCAACACTCTGCTTTTGGCCATCCCTCAACCCTCTCACTCCTCTGGGGCTGATACAGTCCCTACTACAACCTGATACTATCTATCTATCTATCTATCTATCTATCTATCTATCTATCTATCTATCTATCTATCTATCTATCTATCTATCTATCTATCTATCTATCTATCTATCTATCTATCTATCTATCTATCTATCTATCTATCTACCTACCTACCTACCTACCTACCTACCTACCTCTCTACCTATCTATCTATCTATCTATCTATCTATCTATCTAAGCACCAATGATTGGGTGGCTCGTTTGAGATCTTTGTGCGGAATGAAAGGTTTTATTGGGTCGGAGTTGACAACACTGTCCACCAGCACATCGAACCCTTGGCCATGGATTCAGATTTTTAAATTGCTTTGAACTCTGAATTGCTTTAAATCAGTCGGAGAGGACTTGTATTCATAAATCCATCCTGAAAGTTAAAAAATGCAGAAAATGCATCATCCATGCAAGCCAACTGGGTAGCAGTATAATCACGCAAGAGGGTAGAAGCAAGCAAATGTTATATTTCTGAAAAAACGTTTAGCTGGATAATTCCCTGCAATATGTAGGGTTTCACCCATTTTTTATTCCACCGGCCTAGTTTTAGTGAGAATTTTCTTGTGATAGTAATTTAAATAAAGTTCGAAAAGTACACGATATTCACAATGGTCGTGAAAGCAGACATTGCTCAGGTAAATAAGTTGTCTTTTTCCAATCCGCTAGTTTCAGTTGTATGGCATTTTGTGGTTGACCAAATAATGCTTTCTTTTGCACTGTCCATCTGGTTTTCCTGTGTTATGGGAATGCAACCACATGTTTTGCCGGAGTGACAGTCACTGGATTTATGTTTTCATATTTTTGACACGTCTGATCTTGAGCAACTATCCTTGATGTAGTATAGGTCTGCAATTACTTGATGCATGTTTCTCTGTTCAGGGAGGGGCTATGCCTACATATCGCACTCCACTATGGGGTGGCATGCAGTTATGTTTGCCTGATCTGCAACACCTGTGATATATTCTGAGAGAGTGAGTAGACCTAGTTCTGAAGCTGAAGGCCCTTTTTTATAGCAGTACAGATACTGGAAGGAGCTTTGTTATTTTTGTATCATGGCTTGGCATGTTTTCTTTTTTGGATGCTTTTGGATATAGTAGATTTAGAAGTCAGCAGAAACAGTGCAGTCTTGCGGGTCTGCACATGTCATGTTTGCGGTTGTCTCAATGGGTTTGCACTGGCACACACAGGTAGCTCCTGTGGTGCACAAAGCTTAGCCATATTTACAAGACCACCCTGTCAAGCTTTTCATGGGCCTGTAAATATGCCCCTTCCACTCTTCACTCTGCATGAAAGGGGGATTTCATGGGTGTTGCTGTGGGTATTCCCATGCAGCACCCATGGATTCTGATACATTCCCAGATTAGAAGATTTTATAATCCTCGGTATGTGTCAGGGGAGGCCTTTAAATTGCAGAGCTAGGAGAAGCACCTTTATTTCTCCTCATTTTTTTCTCTTCCTAGAAGGAGGAAAAGACCATCGACGATATGAGCAGGAAGAGTATCCCTTCCTGCACAAACGCAATCGTCCCTCAACGCAGGCAGCCTTGCACCATGGTAAAAGACAGCCTGCGTTAGCGCTAGGAAGCTAATAGTGTGGCAGCACAGAGGAAAGCACAGGGATATGTAGTTTTGCTGTTAATATGTTGCATCCCTGCATTTACCTAAGGACTCAGCTCGATGCAGCAAGATGGTTCGCAGCGCCCGCTGCACCATTTTCTAGTAAATATGTCCCACAGTCTTGCATGTACGGCCCAGGTTATATTTCTTACTAAAATGGGTGCCTGATTTTGCTCTGCAAAACAAACATCAGGGGGGAGGAGCTACGCTAGCAAGCAAGATGGCCGCATAAGCTCCCGGCTCCGCCAACCTCCGCCAGCAGCTCGTATATCCTGCAAGTTCTCCTGTTTTCACACCGGACTCCCATGTACACGAGGAGTGACTGACTCTGAAGGCGCAATCCCGAACTTTTTACCACATCGGGTGACCGAGATACGCCGTGTTTCATTCTCGGCCTACCCCAGCGTGGAAGCCGGGGCCTCGATTTCCAACCCATCCGGGCTGGAATTGAACAGCATCGGCTGTGAACTTTGGGCTTCGTCCGGTCTCCCAGACGGAGACACACTCTACCTGTTTTTAACGGCGATTTCGTATCCTGCCTGCAACGCACATGCTGCGGCGTGACACATCATTTGCTGCGGCCCTGTATCCGATGCCCGGAGCCATCGTAAGCCTTACGGGGGGTGCAGACGGGATCCCTGATCAGTGGCAAAGGTGCAAAACCGTGAGGTGAGAGCGCCCATTTTTGGTGTCCGCTCTGGATTTGCCTGCTACCCCGGAGTAGTCGACCTCCGGGGTTCACATCCTGATGTGTCGCTCAGCGAGAGGAGAGGGAGGGGACAGAAGACACACCACCGCTGCACGTCGTGATGGCGGCCATTAGAGCGCTCCACTCACAGATCATCGTCAACTACCAGGCACTGTCGGTAACAATGGACGATCTTTGCCGGAGACCGGACGGCGGCTTTTCGCCATCATCTCAGCCAACGGTACTACCCACGGAACATTGTATTTCCAACTTTGAGGTCCCTGTGCAGAAGTTGGATTCCGTGTGCGCTGCTGATTCCTATAAGACAGATCACACGCCCGTGAACATTGTCAGCGTCCCCTGTTTGAATCATATACCGCTGAATATCTCTATGGACAACCTTGACTGCCTCAACAAGATCACAAGATGAGTTTTATCATCCTTCCACGCTTTTCCTCGCTTGCTCTGTGGAGATCGTGAACTATTATCCTTTATTTGGTTTGCTCATAGTGACTTGAACTTTTATTTTCTATTTCTATTTAGGGGGTTTTGTAAAGTGCTTGGTGACGCACAGCGGCGTGTCCCCGCGCTGAGGAGCAGATACTTACTGGAACCTACAGTAGCGGAATACCTTACTGTACGAATAGTGCAGTTTTAAGCTTGGCTCTAAAGATTAGTTCTGATGGTTCTAGTCGCAATGCCATGGGTAGTTTGTTCCATCTAGAAGGTGCAAGGTACCTAAAGGATCTTCCGCCCATCCGTGCTCTAGACACCTTGGGGATAGCCAGGAGTCCTGAGCCGGAAGATCTCAGGGAGCGGGACGGCTCGTAAGACGTTAGCAGTCCTTTCAAAGGGAGAGGAGACCTCCCATTGATGATCCGATGGCACGTGCATAGTGCTTTGAATTCTACCCTGCGTCTGATCGGGAGCCAATGCAAAGACCGGAGGGCCGCTGAGGATGCAGCTCTTCTGGGTAGTCTAAGCACTAGTCGGGCAGCGGCATTCTGTAAGACCTGTAGGCGGCTCAAATTCTTCTCCAAGGTCCCTAAATAGAGTAGATTGCCATAGTCCATCTTTGATGTAACTAGTGCATGCACCAGGGTTTGACGGGCTCTCACAGGTAAAAACTTCAATGCCTTCCTGAGACTTTTGAGGGTCCTGAAGCATGATCCGACCACCCGATTGATCTGGGGGCCAAAGGTCAGGTCAGTATCAAACCAGATGCCCAAGTTCTTTGCTTTCTGGCACGGGATGGGTGTTGGACCTAGGCAAGACGGCCACCATGCCGACGTCCATGCCGATTGGCATCCCCCCACGACCAGCACCTCGGTCTTGCCTCCGTTGCGCTTGAGACAATTGGCGGACATCCAGGCAGCTAGATCTTGCATGCAAGCTCTCAAGATGTCCGCCGAAAGACCGGGTGCACGCGACAGGGAGATGACCAACTGCTTGTCGTCGGCATACGACACCATTCGGAGGCCGTGACTCTCTACTAAGGTGGCAATCGGGGCAACATAAAGATTAAAAAGTGTTGGACTCAGGGACGAGCCCTGCGGAACCCCCTGGTCCAAAGAGATTCGCTCAGAGTAATGGTCACCTTGCCTCACTTAGAAGCCTCGGCCTGCAAGAAATGAATAAATCCATTTCAGCGCTGCCCCTCTCACCCCACCTTTGTTCAGACACTGTAGCAAGATGGAGTGTGCTACAGTGTCGAACGCCGCGCTGAGGTCTAAGAGGATTAAAGCCATGGTTTGTCCCTCATCAGCACCTTGCCTGAGGGTTTCGGTAGCCCTGAGAAGGGCAGACTCCGTAGAATGACGGGGCCGAAACCCGAATTGGGTAGGGTGAAGAAGGTTGCTTTCCTCCACATATTTCATTAGCTGTTTGTTTACCACCTTCTCCGCTACCTTAGAGAAATAAGGCAGCAGAGAAATGGGGGGTAGATTGTCCAGCTTCTCAAAGCTAATGTTGGGCTTCTTGCGGAGGGGAAGCACCACAGCCTGTTTCCAATCCTCAGGTATAGAACTAGATCGGAAGGAGACATCTAGCAAGTGCCTGATGTAGGGTTCAAGTGTCTCCAGACTGTCACTCAACCTTTTTGGGGATGCGGGATCTCGAGGGGAGCCAGATTTAACAGATCTGCAAATTTTAACTAAATCCTCCGGTAAGGGGATAGTAAAATTGAGTAGCAGATTTTGATCGGCTTCATCTCCTACTGGGTCTGCAGGCTCTTCCGCTACAGGTGGTATATCGGGAAAAGCAGAATAAATCTTAGACACTTTGTCTCCAACGTAGTTGGCAATGCGATTGCATGCTGCTACTGAGTGGTCTTCATCTTGAGTAAAGGTTTTTGGGGTGGCTAGGGACTTATATAAGTTCCCTGGCAGAATTCTCTGCCCTGTGGATTCTGTCTGCATAGTATGTGGCTTTCTCTATCCGGATTTTGTTATGATAGGTACGTCTCTTAATGAGATAGGCCTCTTTCATCCGGTCATCATATGCCACTCTCCATTGTCTTTCTGCTCGTTTACAGTCCCTTTTGGCGCAGCGCAGCACCTCGCTGAACCAGGGAGCAGTTCTTTGTCTATGGACACCTTTGGTTGACCGGCCCAATGGGGCTGTGCAGTCCAGAGCAGCCGTGATGCGGTCATTGAGCAATTTATTTGCAGTTGCCACGTCATTGCCTCCTGGGGGCCCTTCCGCGGTAAGAGCCTTATTAAACTCTAGTAGGGAGAATCTTGCCCACCTGCGTCGAGGGTAGTTGAGAGGGGTGGGAGCGATAGCTTTATGCTTGGGCAAGTGAATAACGAATGGAACAAAAAAGTGATCTGTCCAGGGCAGGGGCACTGGGGGAGCAACTATGACATCCTCCCAATTGGCAAATATAGGGTCTAGCAGATGCCCAAGATTATGTGTTGGAAGCTGCCCCTTTAGCTCTAGCTGTAGGGTGTGAAGTTCTTCCCGGAACTCCACTGCTCCTTTGTCTAGTGAGTCTTCCAGGTGTGTGTTTAAGTCTCCCAACAACAGAAACTTGTCCCTCCTTATCGCTGTTTCTGTGACACACTCTAAAAGATTGCCTTTAAATCTGGACATAGGTCCCGGTTGGCGATAAACTAGCAGACCCTTTACAGTCATGCTCCCGTCGATTGTTATGGTGAAAACATCCGCCTCACATCCTGCCAGATTAACTGGTTCTAGTTTGCAGGCCCATTGCTGTTTAAAGGCGATCGCAATTCCGCCTCCTCTGCCTACCGGTCTGTCCAGGCGCACCATCTGATAGTCATCTGGTAAGGCCTGAATGATATTGGGATCAGAGTTGGCATCAAGCCAAGTTTCTGTAATAAACAGCAGATCAGGATGTTTATCAATGAGAAGGTCATATACATCGTGTTTATGACAGCTAAGCGACCTCACATTAATGAGGCCGCAGGACAGCGAGGAGTTGCTAGTCCTGATGTCTGCTAGCACTGTGCTGAAGCGGAATTGGTAGTGACTACACCCTTCATTTTCCCCTACCCTTACGCTGTGGTGGCCAGGCGTGCACACATTAGAAGAAAAACGTACTAATTCACTCCTGCTCCAGGTGAATCTACAATCCGGGCCAGGGGTTGGGGCCCTGGGCCGTGTCCGGTCGCGGACGGGCGCAGACGGGCTTGGCTTAGGCGCGGCTTCGGCGCGCATCTGGCGCGCCCGCTGCGCCAGCCCGCTGCGCCGTCTGGCTGGGATACACATTATATAGGGTGTGAGGAGGGTGGGAGGGCGGCGCGACTAGAGCGCACCCCCAGCCCTACCTAAAATGGCGCCCACCGCCGCCAACAGCAAATCACACAAGACGGCGGGGCGAGGCAGAGAAAAGGAAAATCAGCGTGTTAGAGAGATATTAGTGTGCCTAGATAAATTCCCCAATTAAAAATTCTATTTAGAACCCCCAAGTAAAATTCAGAAAAAACGCTGTCTTTGCAGCTTAAAAACACAGTTTCACTAGTAAATATGCCAGCAAGTAGGTTCCAGATAAAAACGCTTGCAGCCCTAGTGTCTCTCGCTAGGGAGAGCTCTAAAATGTTGTATGAAAGCTTTATCTCTCTCATTGTTGCTGTGGCCTGGGTTATAAGTGCTCCAGTAAAAATTCGTACGGGCCAGGGGTAACTTGTGGGGCTTTTTAGGGTCTGGAAAAATAATTTAATCTGCTGCTGGGATTGTAACCTGTAAAGTGCGGGAGTCCGGTGGTGTGTATCATGCTTCCCCGGATTGATTGTGTAGTTCGCTGCATTCTATTTTGAACTTGTTTCCGGGTGGTGGCATCTGGTGGGGGGTAAGGGAGTCCGGGAGTGTGTTTTTGTCTCTCCTCCTCCGCTTCCTTTCTCTTTTAGGGACGTTTCTGGGCGACAGGCACGCTGCTAGTGGGTTAGGCCGTAGCCATTGCAGGGGTGCAGGGTGGTGGGGGGGTTTGTTAATTTGCCTTTGTTTTGTTCTATGGCCCCTTTTTCTTTCTCTCTCTCTCTCATTAGGGTATTCGACTGGGCGACAGGCACGCTGCTAGTGTGGTAGGCCGTAGCCATTGCAGGGGTGCAGGGTGGGGGGTGCGGGGGGGTTTGTTATTTTGCCTTTGTTGTGTTCTATGGCCCCTCTTCTTTCTTCTCGCAGGGTCCGGTAGCGATACTTTCGGTTTCATCCTGAAGTATACGAGTGGGCGGGGTCTGGGGTGGGTGGCTATGATGAGAGATCGGTAGCTTTGTTCTTCCCCCTTAGCGAACGTATTAGCGCTTGCATCTTTACTGTTTGTCTAACTTGATTCGCGACTACCTTTTAACACCTACCCACATTTCTTATACCTCTGAGTGTGTAGCTCCGGATATCCTGTATCTTCTTCTTTATCTTGTCTCTGGGGGGGGGGGTTAAATGTAAAATGAAACCTTATGTATATCCTTGATCCGAAATGCTTTCAATGCACCGTATATCCTTTACCGCTGCCGGACCCTTGGGTTGTCGGCTGAAGAGCTGTGTTATTGGAACTCCTGATACGTATCGCTTACATGTGGTGACCGGCCCCTGTCGTTGCAGGGCTACTTCTGTACTTTGTGTTGAACGATATAATAAAGGTTTAAAAAAAAAAAAAAAAAAAAAACAAACATCCATGAGTCCAGTTTAACTCTTTTGTACGTACCCCATGATTCATGACTCCTTTTGTTACGATTGTCTCTTACTCCATTAGGCTGTTGAATAATCGAGTTGCACCTTGCAATCAACCTGTAGTGCTTTTTTGTGAATTCCTCCCTATTACTCAAGTGCAACTCTATCTTTGACCAGTCTTTTAAGAACTGCTCTTCAATAAAAAAAATAAAACCTAAAATCACACCTTTACAACAATAGATTATTAACTAATGGCTCGATTTTCACTGTATTCCATGAATCACTGCCCTTTCAATAGGGATCCTTCCAGTTCTGGCTATGCAAAACCATTGATTGCTGGTATGGTGTGAACTGGTGTAGAGGCAAATGGATTCATTCATTCATCTTGCTTAACCCCTTCCATGCTGATGACGGCCCCGGCCGTCATGCATAACGGTGGGTGTGTGCTGATGACGGTTGGGGGCCGTCATGAACCCGCCCACTCTCTAAATCGGCCGCACAGCGTGGAAATTCGCCGCGCATGCAAGGGGTTAATATGTAAGAAAACAATACTTGGTCCAGGGAGGGGTGAATAAAATTAACCTAGCGAGCCTCACAGTGTCATAATGCACAATCTGAATTGTGGATTCAAAGGCAGCGATTAACTTTTCCACGCTCCATCTTATTCTAAGCCATACATACACCATAGCAATAAGTTGATTAAAAGTAAACCCGGGGAAAGTGTGGTAAGAGAGAAAATAGAGACATCACTTTGACTCATGACACAGCTGGGCTGACTGTACTGATCTTAGTAGATACCTAAAGACAAGATCAATATCATTACTACATTATCACTATTTAGTCTATTAGTTGCCATAGAAATGATACACTCTCAGAATATCTGTGTCTCAAATTCTATTATTTTCTTGGAACTCTGATATTCCTGGAACAGTATCTATGTATTCAATGTATTTAAACGTATGGCGTATTCTAAGGGTCATCTCTGATTTTGTGAGTACACACTTTCAGATTCAGAGGTACATTCAATGTTATTTAAAACTGTTATCTAAAACTGTAATATACCAGCCACTTATCAAAATTGTATTATTCACACTGAAATCTAAAATCACTCCCCTAACACTACCACCACGACCAGAAACATAATGCATGTATCATGAATATTTCAATAGTCTTTTAAGCTAAAGTGGAACCCTTCCATTTCTGCACATAAAATCAAATCCAAAATGGTGCAACAAAACTGTAATCCTTTACTTTTTAACCCCTTCAATGCTGATGACGAGCTCAGCTCGTCATCAGCCACGGTGGTCGTGTGCGGATGACGAGCTGAGCTCGTCATGTAACGCAGCTTTTAGAAAAAAGCCGCGCAGCGCAAAAATAACCGCCGCAGCGATGCGGTTAAATGAAAACTCAGTAGTAATACTATTAGTTTGTTTTCAAAATTTACCTTTATCCTTAGACTACTTCTCTGTATTTAACATCAGCTTCCAAGCACTCTCTCAAGTGTAAACAAACATTCTTCAAGATTTTATGAAGTTCTTCCTGAAGAAGGGAGAAGGGAGTATTCCTTTAAATTACAGGCTAATGAGCCTTTAAAAGATTGCTGCAACGAAATTTTCTAAAATTCTGCTCTCCTCGCATGATTTTTTTAGTTCAACTGTTTACCATTAGAACAAGATGATTTTTGGCCATGACAATCCACAACTGATCAATGCTCTGGTTGTGTTACCACAAAGATATATATGCAACAGATTACGCCACAGGTGTGTGCAGTTTATATGTGGCTGATTTACAAAGTTTGTTAAATAACACAAGATAATCTACACCAAAAATATGATGTATGCCTTGTTTAATGTATGATGATGGCCTCATTATCCTAAATTACACCCCAGTGGGGTCTTAAAAAAATGCAACATTTTATCAGAATATTGTAATATAAATAATTTAAAATTAAAATGAAAAAATAAAAGTGTTAGAAAAAGGTGTCTCTATTTACTTGACTCCTAGATAAAAGTAGGGGAAGTCAGAATATATAATTATCTAGGTAAGCTTTTTCCACAAATCTAAAATAGAATGAGCATATATATATATGTTACTAAAAGCCGAGCATCCTTACAGTCAAGGTACCCTGTGAAGTTCAACCCCATTTATGGGATGGGATATTCCCCAACCTGCTCCTGAAAATATTTTTGTCCAGAATTCCACTGTTGGTCCTTTACGGTTCGGAAATATTTAGAGTAGATAAAAGGTATACTTTAGACCCTGTGGAAATAAGCTTTCCTTAGATGATAATTTGAATAAATTATCACAGATTCGCTAGAAGCAGAATGTAACAATCTTAAATAGGTATTGGCTCTTATGTAGTACTCAAATGCGATAAAAAGCATTATTTGTTGTCATGGCCAATTGGAGGCTGGGTCACTTTTCCACGTATAAAGTCGTTGGGGTATTAATACTTTCTTTGCAAAATGACATGACTTACTTATACCAAAAATCTTCAATCAGGTTGATACCACAAACCTTGGAAAAAAAATCCTTCTGTACCTTCCCTTTGCTACGTAATTTTAAAATATAGACGTGGATGCAACCTTTTAGGATGTGTTACATGCGCGGCTGTGATAACTAAATGGTTGAGGTTTTAGTTTATGTCCTCTAAAGATGAAATGTACTGTTTCTCATAGTGTAATTGCTAGTCCTTATTTTAAATATGCATTAGTACATTTGTTTTTTAAAATGTTAGGCTTCTATTTGCAATAGAATGTAATGTATTTTTCATCCATTATGTGATTTCTTGATGTCAAAGCAGGTTTGAGACACTTTCTAAGATCCATAAGAAATTTAGACAGTTATGGGGCATATTATCTAGCAAATGTTTGCCAGTTTAGCTGCGCTTTTCTGCGATGAAGCAGCAATTTTGTTATCGCACTATTTACAGGACTCGCTAACATGCTTTAGCGCTTGTTTTCTTGAGATAGCAGCCGTTTTTTCACGCTTTGTATGTCAGCGATATTTTTCGCTAATGACATGCAAAGTAGGCGTTCCTCACTAAAACTATATGGAAACCGTCGCAAACACAACTTCCCTCTATTATCAATACAGCCCCAGACCTGTGAAGTGATAAAAAAAGTCACGCTAACCGCAGTTATTGATGGTATTTGACACCTGATAAAAACTTGACTTAACCAACTTGTCAATGGGAGGTGGATTGTTAGGTTAAGTCCACACTTGCTTATTAAGCTTTTCAATAGCGCAGTGAAATTTTCGCTGGATTTCTCAAGCTATTGCTGGTTTTCACCGCTATCGCTGGATTTTACCTCGCCTCTGAGCAAAGCGTTGCTAATACACCGCTAACACGGCAATGTCATCCAGCGATAGATGGCGATAAGAAAATACGCGCTATGCATGATTTGCGATAATTATCGTACGGTGTTGATAATATGTCCCTATGTATATACATTTTTATATGTAAATCTGCTTACTCCTGAAATCAGAGGACTTTCCATTACTGCTTAGCCTCAAGAGAGGCCCCTCATATAGATTTTTTTAACTATGTAGCTATTGTTTATTGTCTGAGGCAGAGCTGTCCCATGCCAAATGTTCACAAAACCCGCAAATGAAATGTAATAAGTAATTAATCTAGGTAGATTTCATTCAGAAGCTATATTGAAATTCTTACATGGATCAGGCCTTCCGTAAGTTGGATATCCCTGTTCTATAAATATAGCTATTGTATATTTTTGTTAACTCGTGTTCTTGTCGAAAATTAGTGAGTGATTGCACATTTCTTAAAGAGGAATAAAAAACAATAAAAAAATTATAATATTTGATAATTGCATACATTGCCAGAGCAATTTATAAAAACCTATTGGAATGTTAGGAGCTCCGTTGGAAACAATGTATTGTATTATTACATAGGAGTATAAGGGCTGGCATATACCCAGATTTCCAACATTCTAATGTTTATCTTTCTGTTTCTCCTTTTTAATATTCACTATTAGAAATGGGGTCTCTAGTTGGCAATTGTTTGCACTTTTGTCCAAATAGGGACCCTTGCTTCTAGTCAGGGTAAGGAGCTACACTTCTAAAATACCTTCTGCTCACCCACTTGGTAGCTTGGCATGAGCAGACAGGCTTATTTCAGAGGCTACAAATGGACACCGCACCAGTTTAGAAAAATAAGTACTCTTTCCTAGACTTAACACAAGACCAAACGACAAACCTCCACAAATACTGTAAAAATAATATGACTTTAAGATGGTAGAAATAGCTTAGTTCAATGTAGATGGTAAATGTGACACTTTACTCTCAGACGGCCACATGCATCAATGTTCCCGTTTGCGAATTCTAAATCGCGAAAATTAAGGAATCGCAATTAATTATTCGCAAACGGCTATGCATTAGGAAATCGCAATTTTTTTTGCTATTTCTTAATTTTCCTAAATTGCGATTCACAATTTGAGAATCGCAATTAAGGAATCCCATTCCATTGATTCCTATGGGCCTAGAGGCCCATAGGAATGAATGTGAAGGCATTCTCATTTTGCGATTCGCAATTAACCACATAACTGCTAGGGCAATTCCCCTCCTGGGCTGGAAGTTCCTATATTCCATGGATCATGACGAGCTCAGCTCGTCATGAGCACACGACCAGTGAGTCCAATGAGAGCGCAATTTCAAGGGTGGTGCAGGGGAGGTTCAAGGGACCCCCCTGCACCCCTGATATGTACCTTTAAGTACTTTTTTCACACACACATGCCCCAAGGGCATGTGTGTGTGTAAAATGAAACTTTCAAAAATGCACTTTTGTGCATTTTTGAAAGTTTTTGCAAATTACCATGAAGGTTAACTTCATGGTAATTTACCACTTCCTATTTGCGATTTCGCAATTAAAAAAAAATCATGCATTGCATTCAAGAAATTGCAAAATTGCAATTTCTTAAATGCAATCGCAATTTAAGAAATCGCAAATAAGTTGCGATATCTTAAATTGCGAAAAAAGCAAAAACCTTCATGCATCCCAAAAAAGGGATTTGCATTCGCAAACGGCCGAATTTTGCGATTCGCACGTTTGCGAATGCAAAAACCCTTGATGCATGTGCCCCAAAGTACCTTGGTTGCGTCACACAATACAACAAAAGGGTCACAGAGAAGGGGATGCGTCCGTTCCTTGCTACGGGGGAGGTGATGCGTCGGTTCCTTACTCCAGTGCGGGTGAGGTGATGCGTCGGTTCCGTACCGGAGAGGAAGTGATGCGTCGGTTTCTTACTGCGTTACGGTTGCAATGCGAGAAGATGGCACCTCGATGCAATGCGATGATCCAGTGCGATGCAACAAAATGGCATCTTTGATGCAATGCGACAACGTGGATGCGATGTGTCACGCCCGACTGCCGTGCGGTTAAATCGATGAATGTTAGAGCAGCGACAGGCCCTGCGACACGCTTCTCCAGTGATGCAACGGCGACGTCTGCGGCGGTGACATGCTTCTCCGGTGATGCAACACGCTTTGTCTGCGTTGCGACTGTGAATAGCTATGGCGGCGGCACGATTCTACGGCGATGCAACGGTAACTGCTGTGGCGATAGGCATCTCCTCGTTGCATTGCGCTTCCAGCTCCCAGCGACACGCAGTCTCTCAGAGGGCCCAAACAACAGCAGGCACCTCACTGCTGGTAGAATTCCCAACAATGGAATTCAGGGGGAGCTGGTGGTGAAGTCTTTATGTCCCTGAGGCTTCAGCGCTGGAGGCAAGCTCAGCTACAAACTCTTGGAGATCTTCCTCAAGATAGTAAAAGTTCTCACAAAGTTCCTTTTCTCCTTTCCGTGGTAATAAAGTAACCACTGCAGGCCAACCCCAAACAGCAACAGCAAAGGGGCAGTAATCTTCCTACAGCTTCTCCAGTTCTTCTCCTTGGCAAAGGAATGTAATCTTCATTCCGAGAAGTGATCTAAAGTTCTGGGGTCTGGGCCCCAATATTTATACAGCAAAAGGCAGAACGTGCCAACCAGTTCTGTCCTCTGTGTGCAGCTTCCTGGCTGGCGGTGGAGACAGCATTGTTTGTGAGCAGACCTGGTTCAGGTAGCTGAAAGGAAATCTTCTTCCCCTACTCTCTATTCTATGAGGGCTCAGGTCAGTGAAAGGAAATCTCCAACCCCTAGTCTCTATTCAATGCAGGTCCTGTTCAGACCAGTCCTAACCCATCAGACTGCTGGAGTCAAGGCCCTCTTCAGCCCCTTTTCACTCACAATCCAGGCATGGAATACACAAACCCAGCAGAGATATGCTGGATGGTTGGACAAGGAAATACCTACATTCTAAAAGTGGTATTTTCAAACACAGAATGTTAAAAGCACCCTCACTAAAAGATGTATTTTAACATTCTGATATCATGCATACTAAACTCGAATTCATACCTTGTTCCCTGGGTCAGTTAGGATTATAAGATGTTATAATCAAACTGCCCATTCCAACCTATGGGAACAGGTAGCCTTGCAATAGTGAAAAACAAAATTGGCTGTAATTCATTATCAGGACATGCCGCACACATCAGGGAATGTCCTACCTTTTACATACAATACACCTGGCCCTTGGGCCTACCTTAGGGGTGACTAATATGTACAAAAGGGAAGGTTTAGGGACTGGCAAGTGGGTGCACTTGCCAAGTGAACATGGCAGTCCCAGACTGCACACAGGCTCTGCAATTTCAGGCCTGAGACATATTTTACAAGCTGCTTCTGTGGGTGGCACAATCAGTGCTGCAAGTCCACAAGCAGTAATTGATTTACAGGCCCTGGGCACACATGGTGCACTGTACTAGGGTCTGACAAGTAAATCAAATAAGCCAATCATGGAGTCACTAATCCCGTACAACAATATACAATAGGAAGTACTTGCACTTTGGCACTGATTAGCAGTGGCACTGTGCTCAAAGTATCTAGATCAGCAAATAAATAGCAAAAACATAGAAGGCAACAGCAGAAAAGGGAGGGGAGAACCACGCCAATAGTGCCAGGTCTAACATTCACCCTGAGAGGACAGAATGTTCTAATATTCTTATAGCCCTTCTGCCTTGGGCAATACCCATTGTTAAAGGCCCACACCCTCGGTATAGGCCCTCACCTGCAGCTCAGGACTATAACTTGAATTCAGGGCCTTTAGCAACTGGTATAAGTGGGCTATTGGATTATATTGGAACAGTTGAATGTTTAGCACTTCACTGAAGACAATGAAGTGGCTTGAGGCTAATAATGGCTGATATAGGCCTTCAGGTTCAAACATTCCAATTTTTGTCTTTATGTTTCTCTCTTTTTATTTTAGAAGATTCTATCCTCAACAATTTTGGCTGGGGAATATAGCTTGGGGCCAGGCTCTTTAAAACTGATATAGCTCTGATAGTGGACTATAAGGCTATATTAGAGATTACAATGCATACAACCTACCACCCTACATAAGTCATATAATGCTTACATGGACAGGGCTACGATACCAGTAATCTCCCAAGTAACAAAGACCTGTTATAAAAATGTGAATATATTGGCTCTTTTATATGTTGAGAGTTCATATATCGGGGTTCTACCCATTGGCAGGCCACTCTCCTTTTTATGGTAAGTCATCTATCACTATCAAAAAAAGTTTGTCATGTGGGTCAAATATTTTGACACACACACAAACAACTGTAGATGGTCAGCAGTGAACCGCCACAATTGCATCCTTACATGCGTTATCACTATGCTCTCATAAAACTACTTTCAACCAATATCTATGCTGTTTAGCAAACACCGTGCAAGTAAAAAGAATGTTATGCCAAAAACGCAGGTTACACTCTTCCATCTGTACAGCAAATATTGACTATTTATTCCTGAACTTAAAGTTCGAGACTGCCAAAAATCTTAGAGGAAAATCGGGGTTTCTGGTAGATTTAGCAAGTGATGTCAAAGATAACTTTCTGAGTCCTTCTTATATTTTAAGTCCTCCCGGTTTTTGCATTGTGATAAAACCACAAAATGTTCTCTACACTGATGCCTATTATGAGTTGCAATGTTTTGAAGCCATGGTAAAATCTGTTACCATCCAGTAAAGTTGCCCAAGTACTGGCAATTAAAATCTGTACCACATGGAATGGGGAATTTTTGTGTGGAACCAATTTGCCTGGACAGAAAATCGCACAGAGGGCCATATTATCAAGAACGGCGATAACATTATCGCCGCTTTAGCGGCAGGAAACCGCAGCTAAAGCGGCGATAAGGGGCTTAATAATATGTCCTTGTAAATTTCCATAGAAGCCCAGGTTTGATGTCCTGCACACCAGAACCTGGGCTTCTATGGGAATTCACAAGGGCTTATTATCAAGCCCCTTATCGCCGTTCTTGATAATATGGCCCAAAGTTTTTCATTGCATGAGGTTTGTCTCTTGATGCCAAATTCCAGCCGTAAGGGGATTTTCACAATATTGAAAATGGCAGAAAATGTTATATACTGTATTTTGTCCAGCCAGGTTGAAAAGTCACAAAAGTATATGTTAACTGCTGGGGCTATTACCCTGCTGTGCTGGGGGGCAGGGGGAAGGGGGGCGCGCACAGCGCCCCCATGCTCTTGACGAGCTCAGCTCGTCATGAGCCACGGTGTTCCGGTGCTCATGACGAGCTGAGCTTGTCACGACCACACCCGTTTAATGGAACGCTCAACACAGCAGGAGAATTAGCCCAGCGTGCGAGCGTTCGACGGGCCATGACAAGCTCATCTTGTCATGAGCACTGGAGCACCGTGGTTCATGACGAGCTGAGCTTGTCATGGGCACGGGAGGGGTTAATGCTATTGCTAATGTCAGTCAACAGTGGTCTGGTTCCAGGAAAGGTGGGTGGCCCTCATTCCTCAGTTTGGCAGAGGTATTTTCACCATCCTGGCTAGACTACTACCTGTCATTATAGATCTCTGCTGGTCCAGCCGAGATCTCTGTGCCTACAGACGATCTGCTGTCAAGGTGGCCCTCTGAGAGCACTGAAAGTGTGGTGAATAGCCGCCATGTTTCGACAGCCACTCAGCAAACTTTTTAACTTTTTTCTGAAAGTTAGTTTTTGAAAACAAAAATTAAATAAACCTTCAAACATTTCTCTTGGGATGTTCGGGTGATTTTACTATTGACAACCACCAGGGTGTCACTACCGGTTTGAAACAGAAAATAAAATGTATAATACCATCCACTCTAAAAAAGACATATAGGGCCTGATTATAAGTAAATGTGCTATTTATCGCACCAGGTAAATAAGGATGCCCTAGGGCTCGTTTGTTATAGGGTGCTATAAATAGCACCTATGGTGAGTTATTGGGGAATAACCTGCAGATTTTAGTGTTTAACACACCAAAATCCGCATGATACAGTAAATACAGTATATATTTCTGCTGTTAAATTTTGGTAGGTATGACTTGCCAAACTGTAACGTATTTGGGTTTTTTAATGCATCTGATGATTGTTAGATGCGTTACATAAAACAAAACTTATATTTCTGGCCCATACGTAAACAGGAGTTCAGAACAGGATGGAATGAACTGCTCAACTTGTAATCAGGCCATAGTCTGATGTTCCTACACTGATGGCCCCACCTCCATCAGGCTATCAGTGTAATGTTTCTCAAAGTGATGCCAGTGGGGCACCACCACCATAATCGTAATGTTCTGCCTGATTCTGTATAGAGTTGGTGGACCATTGGTTTGATAAACAGGGTATTTGCGGTGCAGTGCTCTGCCCACCAAACACTAAACTCACATGGGCTTATTTATGAGATGCTTACACAGCTGGAGCATAATTTTCCTCTACTCTCCAGTGGCGCACGCCTCACAATGACATCTTTGAGGAGATGCCGAGCCACTCAGTGCGACTTTGCATGGCCTCATAGATATAGGGTAAGACCAAGCAGCGCAAGTCGCTGGCTCACTGTACTCTGCGTCTTTCAACTCTTCCTCACCATGACTGACCATCACTTCAATATTGAAAGAGGCCCTCTATCCCTTTCAGAAAAAAAGAGCTCCCACATGTTGTCTCCCTATTTTCTACAAGTGAGCCCCTGTCCTAATGCTAGAAAGGAAAATAAGCTCCATGCCCCTTTTTTAAAGTGAGACAGTCATAATAGTGATGCAATTACCCACCCAGACCCCTGGGCCCAGTGCTGCTGCCTCTGCTCTAATCGTGATAACTACTGTCTTTCAAAGAGGGAAGTTTCCTCTGCCCTTTGTTAAAAACATGTACCCTCATTGTAGGAAGGTGGCTACCTGACTATGGTTACCCCAGATTTTTTGCCTGTGTTTAGCTGGTTTTCGACTTAGTTGGCCTGGTTCCCTGCTAATCAGGGCCCCAGGCTATCTGCCCTCTCTGTAAAATGGATTCCATGTACCCTAGGTGCATAACTAGATTGGCTTGGGTCACCTTATCAGCCCCTGTACAGAGCACTATAGGTGCCCAGGGCATAGGTGCATCCAAGGCCTACCAGGGGCTGCAGCATATCTTTTGCCACCCCTGGCTGGCTATCTAAATTGACACAACTGGCTGATCACTCAGCTGGGGCAAGTGGGTGTAATCACCCCTTGCTTAGATATAGTATACCTATATCTAAACCTATATCTGGACACATATATAGCCTGTAAGCCACTCCTATGGAAGGCCTCATCAATCCTGGAGGCAGAGTGCGTGGTTTTATGTGAGATGGTGCTCTGGCATGAGCTGAGCCTGTCTGCAGCTGTCGGGAACAACTCCCTAAGCTGATCCGGGATAACGCCATACCATATACTCTTAAGCGCATTATAATCCTCGCGGTTATATAGCAACTTTGGTTTGGCTTTATCAAAACATGTCGTGTAAGGTGTCATACGAATTGGAATACTACCCCCTCGCCAGTTCTGGCGACGGGGGTAGCATTCCACCCTTCTAGAGGGAGAAGACATGTTACTTTGCTAAAACGCGGATGATTTAAAATGAGCCTCAGATCCACAAAATGGATGCCCCTGCCACAGACACGGGTCTGACCTCCTGCTGCTGACCGAAACCCGGCAGAGGAGGCCTGGACAAAGAGTTTCCTGTCACAGGGCGGTGTCAAACCACCCCAGACAGGAGATAGTGGATTGGAGTAGGGAGGTTTCAATGAAACCAGACACTGCCTGGGGAGCACAAGGCTGCCCCTTGCAGGATCCGGCCAAACCGGTTCTGGGGCCTCCCAGCCCCTGTCCCAGCGCGGCCAGGATCAAAGGAGAGGGGTGTAACCACCCCCTTCCTGGGTCCCACCCATAGGAGAGGACCAAGCAGGATGTCCAACCCCCGAGATTCGAATAAGAGGGGGAGCAGTCCCAACGGACCTGAGATCATCCTGAAGAAACATAAGAAACGAAATCTGGACCCTTCGACTTTCTACACGACGTGAGAAGACTGAAGAATCTCCCTTGTGGTCAAGGAGTGACCACCCTGTGCAAACAGGCACCATCCAGCCCTCGACCCTTGCTTTGTTGCAGTTCCCGCCGGAACTCGAGCGACAGAGATCGACGAGATCAAGCTTGCCTGCCTTCTACCTGCCCGATCCACAGTCCCTGCAGAGCTGAGACCCGTGGAGGCGACCGGAAGCGTGGGGCACGCCATCTTGAAAAGGCCACGAGACGCTGACCGTGCGGCCCACGAGTGACCCTCGAAGCTGTACACCGGGGTTTGAGAAGCCCCAGCCCCGAGCTCCACTTGCACCAAAGCTCACCCCTCCACACTCGCTGAGTGCTGTGTGGGGCCCTTCTGCTTGTGTGCGCTCGACGCGTTGGCCCGGTCACTTGCCAGCTGGCTTGTGGCCCCTGTGCCGACGAACTTTGAAATCCGACTTGCTTTTCTGGTTGCTCCAGATCTGCACCAGCTCCTGTGAAAAGGAGCACCCACTCTGACCCTCCCGGTTCGAGTGATAAGCAATCTCCCGGTTCCGCGTGGATTGCTTTTGCCAAGTGCTGTTTGCTACAATCTTCAAGCCGACGGTGCTGACGGCGAGAGCCTACGTGGGACAGATCGTGACCCGCTCCTGGACGTCGCAGATGCCCCAGAGCCCACGTGACAGCGGAGAGAAGCCTATCGACAACTGCCTGATTGCGCCCGACATTGCCTGGTTCCGTCCTGGTTCCACCCTGGTCACTGCTGAGTGACCCAGACTCTGTCCCCTCTGCTTTCAGGTACTTTTCTACATCGATCCACCCTTGGATCGCACCGGACACTTCTGCTTCACAGCGCCTGCAGCTGCAACAGCTCCAAGCACCCAGAACCTGCGTGACAGAACCCGACGCCACTTCGACCCTGTGCACCCACGGCCTGTGGGTGAGGTAACTTTGCAACGCCGGTGTCTTTACACTGGTACACACCTCTAGGGTCTGTGTCTAAAGTTTTGTGTTCCTAGGTTCAGCGGAAGTATCCTTTTATTCACTTTAATTGACTTTTACGCACCATTGACAGTGCATTGGTGCGCGCCGCACTTTCCGTGCTGCACCCGTCTCCTGTGGGCTACTCCCGACTTCTTCATTGCTTGTCCTGACTGCTCCCAGCGAATCTCTAGGCCCTAGGCCTAACCATTGTTCGTAAAGTGTTACTTATACCACTTTTTTGATATATGGTCTGAGTGGCCACCCGCCCTCATCCATAAACGTGCAACTTTATATGTGTAACAGTGCTTTTGATTTAACGCTTGTGCCCCTTTCCTCATAAAGAGTACTGGGGAGTAATTTAGAAATAAATACATATATTTTTATAATATATACTTGTGTGGTGTCCTTTCATTTGATTACAGGATTGTATGTGGTAAAACAGCTCGCTTAACACGACCTCTTAAGTTAAGCCTTTAAGGCTGCTTAGTCCATGCTACCACTAGGATAGCTTGTCTACAAGGTTGACTTACAACCTGACATCTTTGGGGTTTGTTTGGACTGATAACCAGTGGTTCCAGAATTGGAAACACTACCTATCAGGCCAACTTCTCACATTGGTGTGCAGCGGTGGGATTTGAGCTTGCTGTTTGTTTTACCATTGCAATCTTTATCAAATTGAAAGATCACATCAAGTACCTCTAGGTACATATAAATCAAAAGCTTAGCATATTAAGTTCTACTGAACTTAGTAGTTGTAGATAAAAGGGATTAGCACACCCTGACTACAACTCACTAGCAAGGTACAGTAGGAAACCACTTAGTGTAGGTAAGTGCACCACTTACACCTCACTAGCAGTCATGTCTGATACAGGTAGAGCTTCAGGCTCTGCTCCTGTAGAAGTTGATCCTATAGGGACAACATCCAGATATGACAACCTTAGCCACAAAGACCTGAGTGCCTTGTGCACAGCCAGGGGGCTAAAAAAGGGCAGAGGCCCTACCATTCCTTCCCTAATAGCTCTCCTAGAAAAGGATGATCTAGATAAGGTGAGTCAGGCTCCCTTAGATTCAGGTGAAGGGATAAACTCCCCTGAGAATGAGAATCTTCCAGAAGAAGAGGAGGAGGAAGAGGAAGAGGAAGGCTCTGATGTAGAAGAGCCTGAAGATCAGGATCAGGTGGGAAACCAGGTACAGGTTGCCAGGCTTAACCAGGCCAACTTGGACCTACATGGGAATGGAGAGGGCCAGCACCACTCCAGATCTCATAACCAAATTCTCCCAGGTAATAGAAGGGAGAGATCTCTGTCAAGGGACTCTCACCTTTCTAGTGCCTCAAGAGAATCTCAAAGAGGAATGACTTCCTCCCAGAGAAAAGAGCATAGGGCCAGGATGAGGGCTGTCCAACTCCAGATAGAGAGGGAGGAGGTAGCTCTGGCTCAAGCTAAACTGACCTTAGCTCAAGCTAAACTTACCTTGGCTAGGGAACAGAAAATAAGTGGCTTAGATGCCACTGGTGGCAGCAAAGTTCCTAAAGAGAAAGCCAGGTCCTATGATAGTAGAAACCTGACAAAGATTGTGCCCCCCTATCAGGAAGGGGATGACATCCACAAATGGATGACTGCTCTGGAGAGAGCCTGCATGGTACAGCAGGTTCCTGAGGAACAGTGGGCAGCAATCTTATGGTACTCCTTTTCAGAGAAAGGGAGGGACAGGCTCCTCACTGTCAGACATGAGGATGCCAGCAATTACAAAGTCCTGAAGAGTGTTCTGATAGATGGGTTTGGCTTAACCACTGAACAGTACAGGTTAAAGTTCAGAGATACCCAGAAGACACAGACTCAGGACTGGACTGATTTTGTTGATTGTGCAACTAAGGCTCTGGAGGGTTGGCTGAATGGCAGCAAAGTACATGACTTTACAGGATTGTATAATTTGATTATGAGGGAGCAGATCCTTAGTAATTGTCAGAACCAGCTCTTACACCAGCACCTGGTGGACTCAGATTTGACCTCTCCCCAAGAATTGGGAAAGAGGGCAGATAAATGGGTCAGAACCAGGATTAGGCCTAAGAATCAGGACAATAACCAGAAGAAGGAGTCTACCAAGCCTCAAGATAAGGGTGGGGATAAAAGTAAAGAAAACACTTCCCCAGGGCCCCAAAACTCCAAGAAGGGGGGTGGGTCCCAAGACACTTCTTCAACAGAGAAAAAGCCTTATTGCCATGCCTGTAAACAGGTTGGGCATTACAAGACAGACAGCTGTTGTCCCAAGAATGGCAATAAAGAAAACATACCTCCAAAGCCAGCTCCAACACCTCCTGTTACTGTCAGCAGTAATCCCCCAGGAAGTGGGAGCACACCCAGGAATCTGGGTGGGTTTACTTTTGGAGCCCAAGGGGACCCTGGCCTATCCAGGTCTCCATCCCCAAATAATCTTGTCTATGAGACTGGCATGGGGTTTGCCAACTTCTCTGTTTGCCCAAATACCTTGAGCAAATATAGGCAGGAACCCATCATCAATGGTTTGAGAGTGGAAGCTTTTAGAGACACAGGGGCTAGCATCACCATGGTGGCTGACTGTATAGTCCCCTCTAAGCAACTTTTACCAGGTGCCACATACCAGGTAACAAACATTGATGGTATCCAAACAAATCATCCAATGGCAGTAGTAAGTCTCAGCTGGGGAGGTGTCATTGGCCCAAAGAGAGTGGCAGTGTCACCAAACTTGCCTGTAGACTGTCTACTGGGTAATGATTTGGAAATCTCAGCCTGGGCTGAGGTTGAACAGGAAATCCATTCTAGAATGGTAAATTCCAATGGAAAGGTTAGTGGGGCTGTACTGGCTATAGCCCCAATTCAAGATGTCCTTCCTGACAAGGTTGGTAGGGCTGAGCAACTCTCTGCCCCATCTTTACCAGAAGCTCTTCCAAGACAGAGTAGCAAAGCTGTTATGATAACAGCAGAAACCCAAACTGAGTCTCCTCCTGAAAAGGTTGGTGGGGCTGTGATGGCCACAGCCCAAACTCAAACAGATATGTGTGTTGTGAAGCCTGAAATGATGGATCACTCCACCCAAACTGAGAGCATGGAGGAGGAAGAGAAATCTCCCCCTCACCAGACAATAGGACAGGATCAGCCTCCTCAGGGAACTGATCTTACCCCTGATGAAGGAACTGCCCCAGAGGTTGTTAGGCCTGGCCTGACAGAGCCTCTGATGGCAGTGGACCCTTCTCAGGTGGGATCCAGTCTGGAGCAGGTAACCTGCCCCTCTCTACCTTGCCTTAGTCAGCCCAGGGCTGCAGAGGACAAGAAGGACAGTGAGACCCAGAGGGCCCCCTGTCAAATAAAGCACCCCCATCAACAGATTAGGGGCACCAAAACTAGTAGGCCTAGTAAGGTGAAAACTTTAAAAACTCCTGAGGGAGCCCCCTTAAAAGTAGTTAGGGACCTCCCACAGATGGATTCTGTTGGGCACAGCCAAACCTGGGACCCAAAGGGCCCAAACCTGAACTGTCCCTCCAGCAAGCCAAACAGAGGGACCCAGCCTCCAGCTTTAGGTAGCCAGAGGTTGACCCTGAGAGCTCAGTGCAACTCAGTTGAAGAAAGAAAGGCACATATGGTGGAAGATAACTGGAGGAAGTTGAGCCCAAAAATAGTGGAGCCTCACTTCAATACTCCATATCCAAACCAGCCTTTAACTTTGCATAAACACACCCAAGGTAGTGATTCCCTATGGTGGAGACCCTCTAATACCCCTAGGGTGAGGGACTGCTTAGTGGACCATGAGACAGGGGGTACCCATGCTAGTGCAGGTACTTCCTTATATGGCCACTCAGGCAATAAAGGCTTACCTGGCCAAGGATAGCCTTATCTCCTTTCGTTTGGGGGGGGGTTATGTAGGAAGGTGGCTACCTGACTATGGTTACCCCAGATTTTTTGCCTGTGTTTAGCTGGTTTTCGACTTAGTTGGCCTGGTTCCCTGCTAATCAGGGCCCCAGGCTATCTGCCCTCTCTGTAAAATGGATTCCATGTACCCTAGGTGCATAACTAGATTGGCTTGGGTCACCTTCTCAGCCCCTGTACAGAGCACTATAGGTGCCCAGGGCATAGGTGCATCCAAGGCCTACCAGGGGCTGCAGCATATCTTTTGCCACCCCTGGCTGGCTATCTAAATTGACACAACTGGCTGATCACTCAGCTGGGGCAAGTGGGTGTAATCACCCCTTGCTTAGATATAGTATACCTATATCTAAACCTATATCTGGACACATATATAGCCTGTAAGCCACTCCTATGGAAGGCCTCATCAATCCTGGAGGCAGAGTGCGTGGTTTTATGTGAGATGGTGCTCTGGCATGAGCTGAGCCTGTCTGCAGCTGTCGGGAACAACTCCCTAAGCTGATCCGGGATAACGCCATACCATATACTCTTAAGCGCATTATAATCCTCGCGGTTATATAGCAACTTTGGTTTGGCTTTATCAAAACATGTCGTGTAAGGTGTCATACGAATTGGAATACTACCCCCTCGCCAGTTCTGGCGACGGGGGTAGCATTCCACCCTTCTAGAGGGAGAAGACATGTTACTTTGCTAAAACGCGGTTGATTTAAAATGAGCCTCAGATCCACAAAATGGATGCCCCTGCCACAGACACGGGTCTGACCTCCTGCTGCTGACCGAAACCCGGCAGAGGAGGCCTGGACAAAGAGTTTCCTGTCACAGGGCGGTGTCAAACCACCCCAGACAGGAGATAGTGGATTGGAGTAGGGAGGTTTCAATGAAACCAGACACTGCCTGGGGAGCACAAGGCTGCCCCTTGCAGGATCCGGCCAAACCGGTTCTGGGGCCTCCCAGCCCCTGTCCCAGCGCGGCCAGGATCAAAGGAGAGGGGTGTAACCACCCCCTTCCTGGGTCCCACCCATAGGAGGGGACCTAGCAGGATGTCCAACCCCCGAGATTCGAATAAGAGGGGGAGCAGTCCCAACGGACCTGAGATCATCCTGAAGAAACATAAGAAACGAAATCTGGACCCTTCGACTTTCTACACGACGTGAGAAGACTGAAGAATCTCCCTTGTGGTCAAGGAGTGACCACCCTGTGCAAACAGGCACCATCCAGCCCTCGACCCTTGCTTTGTTGCAGTTCCCGCCGGAACTCGAGCGACAGAGATCGACGAGATCAAGCTTGCCTGCCTTCTACCTGCCCGATCCACAGTCCCTGCAGAGCTGAGACCCGTGGAGGCGACCGGAAGCGTGGGGCACGCCATCTTGAAAAGGCCACGAGACGCTGACCGTGCGGCCCACGAGTGACCCTCGAAGCTGTACACCGGGGTTTGAGAAGCCCCAGCCCCGAGCTACACTTGCACCAAAGCTCACCCCTCCACACTCGCTGAGTGCTGCGTGGGGCCCTTCTGCTTGTGTGCGCTCGACGCGTTGGCCCGGTCACTTGCCAGCTGGCTTGTGGCCCCTGTGCCGACGAACTTTGAAATCCGACTTGCTTTTCTGGTTGCTCCAGATCTGCACCAGCTCCTGTGAAAAGGAGCACCCACTCTGACCCTCCCGGTTCGAGTGATAAGCAATCTCCCGGTTCCGCGTGGATTGCTTTTGCCAAGTGCTGTTTGCTACAATCTTCAAGCCGACGGTGCTGACGGCGAGAGCCTACGTGGGACAGATCGTGACCCGCTCCTGGACGTCGCAGATGCCCCAGAGCCCACGTGACAGCGGAGAGAAGCCTATCGACAACTGCCTGATTGCGCCCGACATTGCCTGGTTCCGTCCTGGTTCCACCCTGGTCACTGCTGAGTGACCCAGACTCTGTCCCCTCTGCTTTCAGGTACTTTTCTACATCGATCCACCCTTGGATCGCACCGGACACTTCTGCTTCACAGCGCCTGCAGCTGCAACAGCTCCAAGCACCCAGAACCTGCGTGACAGAACCCGACGCCACTTCGACCCTGTGCACCCACGGCCTGTGGGTGAGGTAACTTTGCAACGCCGGTGTCTTTACACTGGTACACACCTCTAGGGTCTGTGTCTAAAGTTTTGTGTTCCTAGGTTCAGCGGAAGTATCCTTTTATTCACTTTAATTGACTTTTACGCACCATTGACAGTGCATTGGTGCGCGCCGCACTTTCCGTGCTGCACCCGTCTCCTGTGGGCTACTCCCGACTTCTTCATTGCTTGTCCTGACTGCTCCCAGCGAATTTCTAGGCCCTAGGCCTAACCATTGTTCGTAAAGTGTTACTTATACCACTTTTTTGATATATGGTCTGAGTGGCCACCCGCCCTCATCCATAAACGTGCAACTTTATATGTGTAACAGTGCTTTTGATTTAACGCTTGTGCCCCTTTCCTCATAAAGAGTACTGGGGAGTAATTTAGAAATAAATACATATATTTTTATAATATATACTTGTGTGGTGTCCTTTCATTTGATTACAGGATTGTATGTGGTAAAACAGCTCGCTTAACACGACCTCTTAAGTTAAGCCTTTAAGGCTGCTTAGTCCATGCTACCACTAGGATAGCTTGTCTACAAGGTTGACTTACAACCTGACATCTTTGGGGTTTGTTTGGACTGATAACCAGTGGTTCCAGAATTGGAAACACTACCTATCAGGCCAACTTCTCACACTCATCTTGCCATGGCCCTCTCTCTGCCATCTCTCTTAGCCCAAACAAGGTTGTCACCTCTGCTTCCATTTTCCCCTTCATTGGCCATTACTCGGAGGCCCACATCAACACCAGTCATTAATTCATTGAGTCACTTATAGCCAATCCATTGGAATTATGCATTTCTGCAGTTGCCCTGTTTCCAGCCTAAATACGGCTTTACCGCATTTGCAACATAATCCATCACCAGCTGCATAATCTGCAGATTTTAGCACAAAAGATTAGATTTTTGGTCAAACTGAAAAAAGTTAGTTAAAAACTGGAAAAGTGTTATGGAGCAGTGGAAGACCCGTTGTAAAGACTGATTGTTAATGTGATAGTTGCTAATTGCTTAATTTCGGTGTTAAACTGGTACTCATGAGGTGAAATATTTCACCTGACTGGGTAACCAGGAGTTAAAATGACAAAATAATGAAGTACTGCTAACCATAACATTTGCAGCATTGTGCTGCATAATATACCTTTTCTAGCTGCGTAAATTCATCAAGCCAGCCACATGATTTAATTCTCTCCTGCCACGTAATTCCAGTGGCTCTGCTTAAAGTGTCATAGTGGCAAAGATTTTTTTTTTAAATGTAATATAGGGGTGTTATCACCTGGGTTCTGGAATAATGGAGGCACATAAAAGTGTCCGAATACTTATTACTATCCTATATAAACCCTATATATTGGAAGAACTTGTTTTATCTTAAACACTAAATCCTTTTGCAGAATCATAGTTTATACTGTGTGAAATACATTTTTTAAAATAATGCCATACATATTGACAGTGCTTTCTGTGAGGCAAGGGCCTTAAAACACAATAAACAGGGCAGCTAAAATGGTGTGGCAAAAGGCCAAATTACAGGGCAGGGTTGACTAAATTATGTGGCAAAAAAAGGTAAATCATGAGGCATGATGCGGAACATTTTGTGATAGTATTACTGTATTATTTTGACATTTTTAAATCGGGCTTTGCGAGACCTGTTGTATATACTTTACTATTTACTTCTACATGGGATTAAAGCCTGTCCCTGCTTTTCATGTGTCTGTTTTAGTGTCTTTTTAAAGTTCCTTGCCTGCTAGTGGTCAATCCTGCCTCGTTGTCCCTCTTTTTTAGGAGCATTTGCAAAGTACTGTATCCTTACGCTTTGGCTTTTTAACTGATATTTTGTGGGACTACTTTTTTCTTTCATTCCTGCATCTCCCTCTCATTTGCTTGCTTTCATAGTTTTTCCAAAGCCGTCCCCTGGTTTCTTTTTGCCCGTCATTGCTGTCTGGTTGGTGATTACCCCTGTTTTTCGGTGTTGCCTTTAGCTCCTTCCTTACCTCCCCATGCTTTCCGCGTTCCAAAGTCTCTGCTCCAGCCCTCTCCTGTTCCCCATTCCCATGTTGTCCATGTTGCCTGTAGCCCCTTCTCCCCTCCCTAGGCTGTTCGTGTTCTAAATTCCTGTTTGTCGTGCTCTGGCAGCGCTTGCTCCTGAGTGTACATTGGCAGCGGGGCTGGTCTGTACACCATCATGGCATACTGTGCCGAGGGGCAGAGTCTGAAGCCGGATGTCTATATTCATCTGCAGGAGCTCACTGTGGTCTGAGACTTAACTTGTAGCAATACTTTGCCCCCTGCCTGAGAGTAATCCTCTCTACTGATAATGCTGCTGCAAAGCACACTTTTTCTAGTGGGCACACAGTTGATTGCCTGTTGTACAAACATCCTGCTATGCTCATGCCTTCCCGCATGGTGAGCAGGCTCCTTGTGCCTCTTCCTTGCTAATCAAGGCCAGTTACTCCTTTTTGGTCTGAGAATTACTCTCTACAGTGCCCTTTCCTTCTCAGTATGAACACGCGCCACCCCAACCCCCAGTCTCGGTCTGAACAGCTTTTACTATTGCTGTGTCCCCCCTTCCCAGTATGTGTAGCCGCCTCTGTGGTACTGCCCTCTATCTGCCCTCTATCTGCCCTCTATCTGCCCTCTATCTCCCAGTGTGTACCTGTTGCTACTTTGCTCATGGCCCCCTCCCTGCTGTTTCTAAAGCACTCTACCCACTTGTCCTCTGTGAGTTCGTAGCTTCTGGGAAGTCACTTTGGGGCAGATTTACAAGCCCCTTGTGACACTTTTACGCCGCCGTTACGTCACTTTTGTGACGCAGCGGCGGCGTAAACAATGCACCACATTGCGTTTTATTTACAACGTGACGCTCTAGGCAGATGCGTCACGTTGTAAAGCCCTGCGCCACATGAAACCTGCATCCTTCCTGTTTCATGTGTGCGTTCTGTCGCAGAGTGGGCGTTCCCTCGCAGGAAAGCTCCGTAAAACTGACGCAGTGATATCTACAAGATTTCACTGAGTCAGTTTTACGACGCAGCTGCGTCAAATCCTTACGCCTGCTTGAAGCAGGCATAAGGAGTGACGCACCACGGTGAGTATGGGTAGCCCCTGTGCATTGCAGGAGTTGCGTCACGCTTGCAACGCGACTCCAGCAATGCGCCGCCCATACGCCACAAGATGCGCCACGCATTTTCGCTTCCTTGCACCATGGTGTGCTGCATTGTAAATACAACGCATCTGTGGTGGCGGAAGGAGGGGATTGCGTGACGCATCTGTTCTGGCGCATCCCTGCTGATTTGCAGAGATGTGCCAGACATTGTAAATATGCCCCTCTGTGTCCATGTTTGCCTCATTTATTTCAGATTTATTGCTGGTCTCCCATCCAACCTTCCTCTGCCCAAGAGCCTATCCTGCCTTTCAACTCTGCCATCTCTGCATTGTATTAGAATGTGTCTTTCGGGTGTGGCTATGACGTCCTACCTTTTTCCAGATAAATACACAGGGCAGATTTACAAGCCCCTTGCGCCAATCTTGCGTCACTTTTCCCATGTTAAAAATGACGCAAAAGTGGAGCAACGAGCTTGTAAATCTGCCCCACTATATACAACCCTTTCGTGCTTAGCATGGCAACCGAATCAGGAAGCAGCACCCCTTTCTTTTAATGTGGGTGCTAAATTGTTTCTCCGTCTTGTCGCGGCGGCATTGACTCCAGCAATGTAGGGCTAACGGCTCGGTGCTGCTCAAGAGGGGCTTTGCAGTGTGGAACACTTGCCACATGTTCAGTTACGGTGGAGCTTCTATTTTGCCATATCAACAAAATGCTGTCATTGCAGCTGCACCACAGCTCGCTGGGCCAGCACGGTAAGTACAGACAACAACTCAGCAGCTGTTCTTGTTTATGGTGGTCTCAGAGGTGGTCTATTGCGTAAGGTTGCGTGAGTACAG
Organism: Lissotriton vulgaris; assembly: GCF_964263255.1. Taxonomy (NCBI): domain Eukaryota; kingdom Metazoa; phylum Chordata; class Amphibia; order Caudata; family Salamandridae; genus Lissotriton; species Lissotriton vulgaris. Next base: position 275,497,077 of record NC_141688.1, read on the forward strand.
ACCCGCTTTTAGCTGAACACCCGGTATAATCCACATTCCTTCCAGGTGAGGAATGCAGGATTCTTACCTCTAGTGTGATCTGATCTGAGGTCTGTGTCTTTCTCTCTGTTTTTGCCAGCAGCATCTCCTCTGTTAGTTTCGTTTGTAGTTTTTCATCCAGAAAATTGTAGTTTTGCTTCAAAGAATTCAGCAAGAGCCGAGCGAGGCTTCATAGCTGTTTGTGTGTAAATACGCAGCAATTAGTACTGGGGATGTACACGTAGGAACCCAGCTAATTCTCACTGTGGCAGCAGGTGAGTGCTCTGACCATGAAAAGAAAGAATGTTGAATAATCAATTGGCAATATGATCTCCCATACTCGTGGTCTTACCGCATGCATGGTCTGACTTCATGCAGTATCTCTGTGGGCTTACCCATTGACCAGGGATATCTCCCCCCCCCTCCCCAGCTGTACGAGCATCTCATGGGCCCTCCCGCCGTCGATCCATCTTTCCCATTAATTAGGTACACCAAGACCTTTGTGGCTTTACCACGGCCTCAGTTTATTCATATCATAAGTTGGTACACACTTACGATGATGGCATAGGGAAAACAACACTTACAGCGCAACTTTTACAACGCACTACCTTTACAACAAAACTTTTACAACGCAGCATCCATTACAACGCATGCCATTACAACGCAACCATTACAACGCATGTCACTACAACGCATACCACTACAACGCATGTCATTACAACGCAGTCATTACTATGCATACCATTACAACGCATACCATTACAACACATACCTACACTATCCAACACTTAGCCGACTGTTGCACCACCTGGAGTTAGAATAGTAATTTTTACCCCTACACTATACAATACTTACCCTACTGTTGCACCCCCTGGAGTTAGAATAGTAATTTTTACCCCTACACTATCCAACACTTACCCTACTGTTGCACTCCCTGGAGTTAGAATAGTAATTTGTACCCCTACACTATCCAATACTTACCATACATGCAATGTAATGGTATGCGTTGTAATGGTATGCTTGTAAATGTAGTTTCAAAGAATTCGTTTTTTTGTCAGAAACCTTCGCTGGAGTGTACTCAATAACTTCCCAAAGTTTCATGGTGATCGAATGAATGGTGTAGTAATGCATAAAGGACAAACAGACATACTTACGTTTTTATATATATAGATTAATAACCATAGCTTGCCTAATGCTGCAACGCATCAACCTTACAGTTATGATGTTTCTTCCAGGTTGTCATAAATCGTTTCCAACTGCTGTGACAGCTCTACTTCTGTTACTTGGTCGGTGGGTTGTGGCTTTGAGGTTTCAGCTTGCTACGGAATGTGTGACTTGCATGGCTCTGTGTCCATGCCTTGGCTGCAAGTGATGTGTCTGCCCAGAGCTGACCATTTTTACCTCTGTCTGCTCTCACATATCCCTGCCTTGAGGGATCTCAATGACCTTGTCCGGGCCCTTGTCTCAAGAGTCCCTGCCATAAGGCATCCCAAGAACGTTACTCAGGAAATTACATTTGTCTCAAAAGTCCCTGCCGTTAAGGCATCCCAAGGACCTTGTTCTGGCAATTGCCCAGTAACATCCTACTGCGAAGATATTTATTGTTAAAACTCGTGACTCCCTGCCACATGGAGGGTGGTTTACCAACTACCGACAGCTCCCCCACAACAAGTAGAAAGAGCCGCTAGAGAGTGCTGGTACAACATTCAGGAGTAGCATTTCGCTCACTCCACTGGACATATGAACTTTGTCATCTGTGTATGCTCTGGTTCCACCACCTGAGGTGAAGGCACCTGGCTCTTGGTGGAGTAGTCGTGGCCACGTTCTTTTGACCTTGTTGCACATCGAAGGAGTGGGGACGGTGCGCCTTGCCGAATGATACCTTCAAACCATGCTGATCAATCAGCATTTACCAATGTTTAGCCACCCCTGCTCATCACCTGTCCGGCTGCGCCTCCCTGACCCATGTGCTATCTAAAAGATCACTTGTTCGAAAAAGTTACCAATCTTCACACAAAAAAATGCAGGAAACATTAATATAGAATTGCGTCTTTATTAGGAAAGACATCCGTTCAGATAGAAGTCCAAGTCAGTGATGACAAACTCCCACTACATAACCCAACTGCCACCCACAACACTTTTGAACATCAACATTAATACAGCAGATCGCGAGAAAGCCATGAGCATCGACAAAGGTGCCATACTCGTGACTACCTTGCGGTACACATACTGATAAGAAAGGAGCGTGCACCTGACAGACCTCCCCCCTCAAAAAAACAACAACAACAAAAACATGAACTCATAACATAATCACAAAATCTCACAGGTAGACGGTGAAACCTTGCATACTTGGCAGGAACATTAGTATCACAGGACGGTGAAGTGTTCTGATTCACTATATAACTTTGGCCACTAATACCTAAAAAAACATTAGAGGTAGAGTCCTCCAAACTGCTTTTACCAAATTCTAAATTCTATTTAAATTCGAAACAGTTCTGCCATCCACCCTGACTGCATTTCTGAAGGTCTATACAACTTTTTTAGGAGATGACCAATTTGGAAAACCCTTAGGAACACCTTTCTTTTTGATGCGAACCAAATCAACAATCTCAACTACATGTTTACTTACAACACCTTGTCTTCTTTTCATATCTACAAGGCTGCCCCCATAAAAAAGTCGAGCTCTAGAAGAAATAGGATCTCAGAACCCTGGTTCTCAGAGAAACTAAGTCTACTAAAACAGACCTGTAGGAGGGCCGAAAGGAAATGGAGGGCCAATTACAGAGAAGGTGCTAAAGAAAATTATCGGAGGGCTCTGACCTCCTATAAAAAATTGATCCTGGAAGTAAAATCTTCCTACTATGTAAAGAAAATCAATGAGGCCAATAATTCCTGTGAAGAGCTGGTCTCTACGGTTAAGAAACTGACCAAATCTGAGGCTAACATCCAAATCGAGGAGAGTACAGTATTCTGCAACACTTTGGGACAATTCTTTGTTAATAAAGTAAAGTAAATATACGAATCCGTTAGCTCCTCCAATCTCGGCATTGCGTCACAATCATGGACCCACACCTACCACTGTGGGTTAAGAGAAACCGTAGATTCAGGGTTCAGATTTACGATTCCATCAGTAGATCAGATACAAGAAATAATTCTGGAAACTAGGTCAGGGGGTATCACAGACCTGTGTCCACCAAAGATCTTCCATCTGTTCCCAGAGCTTTCCAGCAAACAACTCCAGACACTTTTTGATAAGATTATGCAGGCAAGCATTTTCCCCGATGTATGGAAAATGGCATCTGTTACACCACTGTTGAAAAAGCCTGATCTGGATCCTTCGGATCCAGCCAATTATAGGCCAATATCAAAAATACAATTTCCGGCAAAAGTGCTGGAAAAGATTCTAAATTCTCAGCTGACAGGGTTCCTCAGGTCCACTAACGTCCTAGACCACTCGCAGTATAGGTCTAGGGAAAAAAACGGGACCGAGACAGCACTGATAATGGCAGTAGAAGAGCTCAGGAGTGTGCTGGATGCAGGCGGGAAGGCAGCCTTGATTTTATTAGATCTATCAACAGCCTTCGACACTGTTAACCACAACACACTCCTGGATTGCCTCGCTGATCTGGGGGTTCATGGTTCAAGCTTACTGCATCCTTCCTCAGAGATACAACCTTTACTGTCAAAACAGGGGAATGTACTTCCAAATCCTTTAAATCTCCATGGGGGGTGCCACAGGGCTCCTCCTTAAGCCCCACCCTTTTTAACATATACGTAGCCCCATTAGCCTCCATTATCAGAAACTGTGGGTTCCTACCAGTCTCCTACGCCGACGACACCCAAATAGTGATGTCCATCTCCAATAACACTGATGAAATGGCGAAGCGGTTCAGGAAATGCATGGAACTAGTCAGCGATTTGATTCAACAAAACGGTTTACAATTAAATGGCGATAAATCTGAGGTAATGCTATTTGGCATACAACCTAACAGCTGGTCGCAGAAATGGTGGCCAGACAGCCTGGGCTCTTGCCCACTACCAGTAGATAAAGTCAAGAATCTGGGCTTCATGCTAGACGATAAACTTACATTTCTAGCCCAGACAAACAAACTGACTTCAGCGGTGTGGTACACCTTAAAGATGATAAAAAAGTTATTACTGTTCTTTCCCGTAGACACTCGCGAAACCTTGGTAACTATGCTAGCCCTCTCAAGGCTGGATTACGGGTAAACCTGTTTGCAGGGATGCAGAAGTAGTTAATGCTAAAACTACAACGACTACAAAATACAGCTGCTAGGCTGATTTTGGACATTCCCAAATATGAACCAGTAGCCCACAGACTGAGAAGTGAATTTCTGGCTCACAGTTGAGTAAAGGGTGCTTTTCAAATCAGCGTGCCTGGCATAAAAGGCCCTTAATGGGACAGGTTCCCATTTTTTAAAACAGTACCTAAAACAATATGAACCTATAAGGAATCTCAGATCTAGCAATGCAAAACTAATCAAAATCCCCAGATTTAAAAAATTGAGATGGGGGGAGAAGCTTCCTGCTGCACGCAGCTAAGACCTGGAATCAGCTGCCTCTTTTTGTAAAATATAGTCCTTCACTTCTAGCATTTAGAAAAGCCGTAAAAACCTGGCTCTTCTCGGATTAGCCTTCCTTTCCAGCTTGGCAGGCCTAGACCTTGTACATCTGACCCAGCGCCAAGACGCCCCCGGGCATTCGCGCATTCTACTAGTCCTTAAATCAAATCATATCAAATCTTGTCTCATTTTTTCCTTACATGCTTCAACTCTGTGGCGCACCTTCTCATAATCAACATTAGAAAAATCACAACCCTTACCTATACTCTTTTTTAACCACCAAGGCACCAACTTAGTGGTATGCTGGCGTCCTCTCAAAAGTTCGAAAGAACTGCCTAAAGTTACAAAATTGTGTGAGGTTCTGAATGCCAGTAACATGGATTGTAAAGCATTACACCAATTCAAACCTCCTTTCAGTGATAATTGGATAGCTTCTTTAACAACGCAGTTAAATCTCTCAACCTGACCATTTGCCTCAGGGTGGAATATTACAATTCTTCTGTGTGCAACATCACATTTCTCAAAGAAACCCTCCACCTCTTTGATAACAAATTGGGGCCAATTGTCAGTTACAATCTCTTGAGGAATACCTTCCCTGCAGAAAACTTCATCCAAGAATTCAATCACTTTTTCTGAAGTAACATCCATTAACATTTTAACTTTCGGCCACTTTGAATAGTAGTCCACTGATACAATGCCAAAAGCCTCTTGTTTGGCAAGACAGAGAAAGCTCCAATGATATCCAGGCCTAAGTTCTGCCACGGACCTACAGAAAAATCAACAGGCAGTGGTTCAGTATGAAAAGCTACAGAAGACTTATCACTGAATTTACAATTTGCGCAAGATCTAACAAAATGTTCCATACATTAGTCAATGCCTGGCCACCAAAAGGACTCTCGGACACATCTACTTGCACTATAAATACCTAAAGGTACTTCATGGGCTATCGCTACAACAGTATTCCTTAAAGCATGGGAGGAATAATTTTATCACCTCTCACAACAATATTATTTCCAATGGCCAACTCATCTTTAACTTTGGAATAGCTCATCATGTCACCAGATATTTTTATTTCTTCTAGCCATCCTTTTAAAATATAATCTTTCACTTCGTTTAATGCCAAATCCTTCTCTATTTCAAGTAGCCATACATCCTCTTTTAAACTGGCCTGTACATTACATACCACATTAATATCACACGAAGTAAAAGCAACTTCACAATCTTCTTTCTCAAAGTCTTCCAAATTAGACGCAGGAGGAGGATCCCAAGACATGTAATCAGCATGTACATTCGCTTTACCTTTTACATATTCCAATTTATATTGGAAGCTTTGCAGCTTAGAAGCTAATCTTGCTAAATGTGCAAACATAGCACAACCACCACTTGGTGCCATCATATAAACAAGGGTCTTGTGGTCAGTTTTTCATAATGAATTTGGTGCCCCAGAAATGTGCTAAATGTGATAAAATGTTCAGCACCCCAAACGCATCCTAGGAGCTCCCTCCCTAGGACAGAATAATGTTTCTCAGCATCTCCCAAGGCTCTCGATGCGTAGGCCACAATCCATTCTCTTCCATTGTCCCTTTGGATAAATACTCCCCCTAAACCATTGCTGCTAGCATCAACCATGATACACTGTTTACCACACACAAAACGTTTTAAACAAGGAGCATTCACAACAAATTCTTTTAAAGTACTAAAAGCAGTTGACATATCATTTGACCAAATATATTTCACATTTTTCTTGAGAAGGCACCTGAATGGATCTACTGTGGGTGCATAATTTGGAATGAACTTGGCATACAATTCTGTAAGACCAAGGAACGCCACAAGTTGTTTCTTTGAACCAGGAATGGCTGCATTAACAATATTTCTTATATGATTAGGTTTGGGTTTAATGCCTAAACCACTGATAGTATGTCCCCTGTATTCCACTTGACTTAAATTTGCATTTATCAAGACGAAGGGTAAGACCCTTATTAGACAAGGCAGTAATTATTTGTTTAACATTATTATCATGCTAATCAACATTCTTACCATAAACAAGTATATCATCCTGAAAAGTTATTGCACTTGTTAACCCCTCCAAGGTTTCTTTCATGAACCTCTGAACACAGCTGCAGCACTAGCAAGACCAAATGGCATGCAGCAATATCTGAATAGACCTTCTGGTGTTATAAAAGAGGTAGGATTTTTCGATTCCTGATCCAAAATAACCTGGTGGTAAGCACTGGCAAAATCAAATGCAAGAAAACACTTGGACTGCAGCCAACATGACCACCATCTCATGCAGGCCAGGTAGTGGGTGGGAATCTACCCAAATTGTGTTATTTAAACTGCGTAAGTCTACACATAACCAGAGTTTGCCAGAAAATTTAACTGAAATTACAACCAGAGAAACCCACGGTGATGATTCTATAGGTTCTATAATGTTTTGGCACATAAATCCTTAAGCATATCTTTGATTTGCTTCTGTAATAAAGGGGAAGATTTCTTACCCTGTGACGGACAGGTACAGCATTTTCATGAAGTCTAATAGTGTGTTTCAAACCCTGATTTTCTCCTAGTTTACCGCTAAAAACACTTGAAAATTGTGTTTTAAATTTGAAATGTTTAGAGCTGCCATTATTAAATGTTTTTAAAGGTTCTACAACATAAACAGGATGATTAGCCCTAGGATCAAGTCTAATCCTCATCTGCTCTTGGTGAGGCAACCCTAGAAGAGATTGTACAGACTTTGCGACATACACTTTCCCGAAATTGTGACGTCCAAGAAATTCCAAATATATGCCAAAAATCCTACAAGATCAATTTTTTGTCCAGTGCAAACTCCTGATGTGACATCAGGAGCAATTACCTTCTTATTGGGCCATTTGTGGTTTACAATTTCTAATGCAATAATGGTATACCATGCAAGTGAATCAACAAGAAATTGTACACTGGCGCCGTCAACATAAGTCTAACAAAAAAGGAATTTGCTGACCCCCCTCACTTCCACAAATATTGATAACAGTGTTGATATCATTGTCATATTTCTCAATCATCTGTATCTTGTATCATTGTTACCCTTCTTTGGGTTGACCTACACGCTTTGCTGAAATGGCCCTTCTTACCGCATTTTGAACACATTTTATCAATAGATGGACACACTTTAGAATTTAAAAAAATGTCCATTACTACCACATCTGTAACAAACAAAAACGCTCTTCTTGTTCTCTCTCCTCACCCCTTTGGTCCTTATATCATTTTTTTAATTATATCCACTCTTTTGTGAAACATATTGCTTTGGTCTCTCAGTTTCAGTAGGAACACTAAGGACAACACCTTTCTCATTGCCTCTTATTTCTTTGACAAACTTTTCAGAGTATTCAAGAGACTTAGCTATATAAATAGCAGCACTTAAGGACAAATTGGGCGTAATCCATAACCTTTCTTGCACTTTTTTGTTATTTGTTCTCATTAATATTTGATCTCTAAGTACTTGATCATAAGAAATATGCTCAAAATCGCATGTTACTGCAAGAGACCTAAGGGATGACAAAAAAATCTTAAATCGACTTGTCGGGTTGTTGTTTCCTTGCACAGAAAATGAATCTTTCCATGACAATGTTTTTCTTTTTCTCATATCTCTGATTAAGTTGCAGAGAAGCATACTCGTACACATTAACAATTCCAGTATTCACTAATGGAGGTACATTTTTAAATTCTTTTAAACCTATCCCCCCCAAACAGTATTTCGATAAAGCTAATTTTTTTCAGGTTCACATTCCTCTCCCTCAAGTACTTCAACATAAGCTAGGAATACAGGTTCCCAAATTTCCCGGTCCGTTAATGGTTCTCCAGGAGATGCTAGAAAGGAAAGAGGTGGAACAATGCCAGACATAGTTGTTACAAAATACTAAAGAAACACAAGACAACACAGAAATATATAGTAATTGAGATAAAACAATAAATGTAATCACTGTGGTCATTAACTTTTCAGCGAAATATGTACATATCACAGGATGCTGCGTATGCAGATATGTTGTTGATTCTCACAATGTGACCATAAAAACAAATGTATCCAGATACAGTTGTTGGCTTGCCAAATATAAATCCAAAGTATGGTGCAATAGCAGTCCAAAGGCTGGTTTCCCCAAACAATACAGAAAGTCACGAAAAAAATATAAATATTACTATTTCCTCACTTAATCCCAATCTTTAAAAGAAATGGAAATAGACACTAGGTAGTATGTCGATTTACTGTGCCGCAGCTGGAACAAAATACGAGCTCACAAAATGCTCGATACTGCTCCGAAACAGAAGATAAACGCTAGTGGTGAAATTGACAAGAGACCTCGCTTGATGACGTGACATGCTTCGTGTCTCCCGGCGTGCTGTGTTAAATTTCAAGCACAGTCGTAGGAGAGTAGAACACGTTACCCAAGAAGTTCTCGAACATTGCAGCCGCCTGGAAAATGCAGATGATCGACTATTCCAATGGCTCCAAAGTAGCAAGTAAGCTTCCTGCTGCTGACTTGCAAAAGTTGATAAACTTGAATCCACAAACTGTATCAATAAAGTAAACCGTGGAGTAGTTACAATACAAAAAAATAATAATAACTAAGTCATACTCCAATTATTCAATTACGAATAATGCAATAACAATCCACTAATGAGCTCTTATCCCCGCTCGTCGCCAATGTTGGAAAAAGTTACCAATCTTAAAAAATAAGGGGCAGCAATCTGTAGAATTGCGTCTTTAATTCAAAAGACATCCTTCCAGATAGTAGTCCAAGTCAGTAATGACAAACTCCCACTACATAACCGAACTCCCACCGCAACACATTCGAACATCAACATTAATACAGTAGATCGCGAGGAAGCCACGAGCATCGACAAGGGTGCCATGCTCGGGTCTACCAACACATACTGATAAGAAACGAGCGTCCACCTGACACCACTGCTATCTAAGGCCCGCTGGACAGAAGAAGCCTGTCATTTGTGTAATCCTAGGGAAGGGGGGGGTGGAACCTCATGCCCGTTAACCTTGTGGCGCACCCCAGGGACCTCCCCGTCAGTTGAACACTGAAAACCAGCCTGACCTATCTGTACCCGATGTTTCCCCGGCTTTGCTGCTGTCCGCTCTTGTTTCTGTTTTGTTTCTTCACCCCAAATCCATGACCCAAGTAGTGGGTATCCTAATTCATCAATGTATTGCTTGTGGCCAAGGTTAATTTATGCTATGGCTCTCACCCTGACATACCTTGTTATGATTCCTGCCCTCTCAACAAACTATGCCAATGTGGTCCGGACAGATGGTGCTGTCTGTTGATGCCAAGGCTTGCTGCTATCCTATTGGGTATTGTAAGTACCGAGCTTACCGCTCGCATCTGTTCCTTCTGTGCTTTCCTCAAAGAACGAGCCCCTCAACACTCCTTTGCACTTGGCCCCTGATCATATGGCTTTGATTGTGCATCACTTTCGTGCCAGCGTTTTCCCTACTTCTTCACCGCTGGCTCTTCACACCTGCAGGGGCTCAAACTACTGACCCAGCCCTTGGATACCCGTCTCCCTGACCATCACTTGTGTGAAAGCAAAGCCTTTCTGCCGTGATGATGTGTCGGTTCTCAGCCACCCTAAACTTCCTTCATACCATTAAATGTCCCTGCTTTCTTTTCAAGGAAGTCGGGTGCTCCAACGGCCACATTGCCCCTGCACCTTTTCCGCTAAACGCCCGCTGTCCGTAATATCAAGCAGTATTCTGGTATCCTGTATCACTGAATCACCAACAGAGGGACTAAATGCATTCCGCTGGCCATAGCACTCCAGTCAAGTCAAGTCAAGATTATGTTTATTATGAACATAGTCTTTAAACAAGAGCAAGAGACAATATCACAAGTTTAAAATATTCACATAAAATCCATAAAAACGGTATAAAATTAGTCCAATATCAAATTAACCTCTTACATGCCTTTTTACGTTTACCAACTTCACTAAAATTTGCATCTTGAGATAAAATGTATTCTTACATTTAAAACACATTGTTTTCCTTTAGTTCTTGTATCGTTGCTTCATATAAAAGTTCAAACAGTACTACTTATTATTCCTGGACTCTTAGTGCACTTAATATCACCTTTATATATTTCCCCAGGGCAATTGCAATGTCGATAGTTGGAATTTCAAATAGTAGATTTGTTGCCTGCACCCTTGTTCTTATGCCATGTTTTACAAATACAGGTCGCAATTTCCACTGTTGTAGAACTGACAGACAATCAAGTAGGATATGTACCAGGTCTCCTTTGCATCCTAAACCACACCTACAACACCCTGTCTGATCTAGCATTTTTGCTTTCAGGTCTTTATTCACTAACCATGGGTGGATCCCTATCCGCAGCCTTAGTATCTCCTGCCTCTATCCACGATTGGGGAGAATGTCTAGGTAGGGAAACCAATTTTCATTTGACCAGGCATTCAACATGTGTGTTACTGATTTCTTCTTCGCTAGGTATCCCATATCAGTGGTTCTGGAGGTTTCCTTCCCATTTAATTTCAACTCACTCTTAGTACTTGATACTTGGAGCGTTGCCTGGGACACCTCCACTTTTAACCTTTTACAAATTTGCATCAGTATTTCCCTACATGCCTTTGCCCATTTTAGGTCACTCTTTTGTATTTCTCTCCTGCACCATTGTGCCACTTTTTACCCTCCTGAAACTTCAAACCGATTCCAAAGTCTAATTAATGCCATTTGCGTTTGTATCTCCCAAGACTTTGTACCTATTTCAATTCTTATGGCTTGGACCATAGATGATTGTGGGAGAGATAGAAGGCTTTTTAGGCATTTCCCCTCCACCAAGTCCCAAGCTCCTTTACCGCTCAAATAAAGGATTTCTACTCCATATAGGACTTGGGGGGGGGGATCATTGCCTCGAAAGCTCTTAGCATAGGTCGATGTGACATTTCTCCGTAGTCCCTATTAAACATTTTTAGTCCACAAATTGAAGCGTGTGCTCTTGCTTTTTGTGAATCCAAATGAGTGTACCAGTTCAATGTTTTATCAAACCATATACCTAGGTATCGGTATTCATTTACAGTCTCTAGTTTAAGTTCCCCTAGGTACCAGTTAAACCTGCTTGTCTTTTTTCCAAAACATAGTATTTTTGTTTTATCTAGGTTAACTGTTAGGAATTTCCTGGCACAGTATGCGTTGAAAGCATTAAGCTTTCTTTGAAGGCCTCTCTCTGTCTGGTTCACTATTACCAGGTCATCTGAATAGAGTAAACAGGGCACCTTGTTACCATCCATTCTCGGACTAGCACTGCCTTCAACCTCTAAGTAGGCCGGGAGATCTGATAGGAATATAGAGAATAGCTGTGTGGCCAGAACGCAACCCTGTCTTAGCCCATTATCAATTGGTATTTTTTTCATCAGAGACCCCTCGGTATCCTTAATAATGTGCGCCCAGTTTCCTCTATGTAATTCCTTTATTATGGTCAAGAGATCTTTGGGGATATTTACCTTCGTTAGCGTTTCCCATAAGCAGACCCGATCGACTGAATCGAAGGCGGCTCGGAAGTTGACAAAGCAACAGCATAACTTGCCATTTTGTTCCGTCGATTTCTTTGCCATAGCCCATAGTGCAAATCCGTGATCAATCGTGGAGTGCCCCTCCCTAAATCCTCCCTGTTCTATGGGTACAATGTGGAACTCCTTTACCCATGCATTAAGTTGGTTCAATACATTTTTTGAGAAGACTTTCTCTCCTATGTCAAGGAGGTTAATCAATCGGTAATTTTGTGGTTCCTCCATATTCCCTTTTTTATGGATTGGCCTAATTATTGAGCCCTTCCAGTTTGGTGGCATTATGCCTTCAGTGAGAATTATATGAAACATCTGTGTAAAAAATCTTGCCCATCAATTTACTTCCGATTTTAATATTATTGCAGGAAGATTGTCAGGTCCTGCCGCACGGGTTAGCTTCAGTTCTCTTCTTGTAAGCTCTACCTGTTTTTCTTGAAACTTAGCTTTGAGATCTTCTGAAATTTCTTGCCAATTTTCGTTATCTTCATGATCTCTGGGAGCTCTTAGTTCGTACAATTTTCTTATATACTCCTCCCATGCTGCCTCGCTAACTACACATTTTAGTTCACCATCTATTGGCTCAATTGCTGCCTTTACCAATTTTCAAAATTGTCTAAGGTTTTTTTCTTCAATTGCTGCTAACTTAACCAACATTTCTCTTTATATATCCTTTTCGCATTGTCTGCCATTTTTTTAAATTCTCTTTTCAACGTGTTTATCTGTACCTGTCTCTCATGTATGAAGCTCTTTTTTTGCCTTCTTTGTGCTGCACGTATCTCCCTTTTTTAGATTGGCACTCAGCGGGGAACCATTTTACTCTGCTGGGCGGTTTTACACTAGGGTGTTTGTTCCTTTTTAGTTCTATTCTTAGGCACTGGACCACTTCCTCTAACTTTTCTATGAACCAATCCAAGTTTTTATTCTCTAAGTTTCCGGGCTCAACCTTAATTTGCATGGCCTTTAGTTTTTCCTGATATTCCTCCGTCAGTCGTGTCGACACCTGTTCGGGATACTTAACCTCCTGGGGGATCACTTTGTCTCTAAGCATTTTGCTTCGCCCAGATAATGTTAGGTGTAGTAGATTATGATCGCTGACCTCTTTTTGTTCTATCCTAAATTATCGAACTAGGGGGAAGTTCCAGGCTTGTAGAAACATATAGTCTATTGGGCAATTCTGTGAACCTAACCTAAAGGTCTTCCCTGCTGGACATTCTGTCTTCAGTCTGCCATTCACAAATTGGAGAGCCCTACCTCCTAGGACGTGTACTAGTTCAGTTTCCTGTTTTGAGATCTCTCCTACTGGGAAGGTAGCAGGGTTTATTCTATACACCTCTAACAGTTCTCTATTCCAGAGGTCAGCATTCTTAGGATCTAATTTGTGGTTAAAGTCCCCCATTATTATCTGTATGTCCAATGCATATTTTTCTAGTATAGTATCCACATCCTCCTTGAAATACCTCAACTCATTTTCATACTCTGCTCTATTATCCCACTGCATATATACAATTATCACAGTCAACATTTTGTACTTCATTTCTACTGTCAGTAGTTCTATTCTACATGCTTGAACCCAATTACATTTCGTTTTTATCGGTGTAACTTCTCTCAGAACTTTTGTTGAAACCAGTGTCATCAGTCCAACTGAAGGTCGGCCAAAGCTTTTTTTCGTGGCCGGACGACTTAATTGTAGCTATCCCTCAAAGATTGGGGTTTCGTTACATGTCCAGGTCTCTTGTAGGCAGGCAATGTCCACATTATTTACTGTTTCCTTTATATATTTTTGCTTTAGTTCATTGCCTAGCCCATTCACATTCCAGGTTATGAGGCCTAGACTTTGCGGCACCCCCCGTCCTATTCTACCTCGCTCAAGCCACCCTCTTCTACTTCTTCCCCCGTGTAGCTCTCGTTATCATCTCCTGCAGGGCTACTATCGAGGGAACAGTTATCCCAGGAAGCATCATTTCCTGTGTTATCTATTACTATGTTCAGGCGACTACGGTTTCCTTAATTTTCTCTGTATAGTTTCACTTGCCTCCTCCCTAGACCTGCATGATGTTTTAAGAATGTGTTATCAATAGGGGCCATTACTTCTCTCTCTGGGATTATCTTTATTCCCTGTTGGTTTATCTCGTTTGTAGCTTTCAGGATTGCCTATTTTACCAGGTCTGAGTGAAGTGATATTTTTGTTATTTTTTTCCCATTTCTATTCTCTACAAAACCGATTTGCCGAAGATTGTTTGTACGGATCCCACTCAAGCTACTGCATTTGGCAAAGGCGGAAAGTATCTGTGCCCTGTTTTGGGGGTTCATTTTTCTTTCCGACTTTCCCTTTTTCCATATCTGATCCAAGTATACCCATTTATTGTTATCTCCCACTTGTACTTTCTTGGGGGTTTCCTTTTTTTTGCTGTCTAGCCTTTGTTCTCCCTATCTCCCACCATTTGCTTCCCGTACCGGATGATGCCTGTCTCCGAGGGCTATCTAGTCTACAGCCATTACTGGATTATTCTGCAGCTATCCTTACATTCTGCCTCACAGTATGGGATGTTACTGGTTTCTCTATTACCACCTTGCTTCTCCCATTTTTACTTGGTACTATCGGGGTCTTTGTTGTTTTAGGCTCCGATTGCAAGGGTCTGTTCGGGACGTATAACGGGGCTAGGGGATTTAGACCTGACTGTGCCTCCTCTTCTATTGTCTTCCCTTTTCTCTTTGCTGTTGGATTTGTTGCACGCTTCTTTCCAACCCTATTCCTAGTGGTAGCCACTGCATACGCCCCTCTCCTTTTTATCAGCATTGAGCGTCAAGAGATATATACATTATCTAATGCTTCATCAGGGTTGTTTGTTATGCATTGTTCTATGGGGTGAGGTGTCCCTGCAAGGTTTACCACGATTGCTTCTGCCGATGCATTCTCTGCGTTTCCATCAGTGGGAGATGTTGTAACTATTGGCCTTAGCATATTTGGCATTTGGTTTTTTATCTCAACTAGTTCCTCTTCGATCTTTTTTAAATACAGTTTCTGAGCTTTCATCAATCTGTTATTTGAGAGAGTTACTTCTAAGATTCCCTGTAATATCTTCTGTAACATCAATATTAGGTCCACCAATGATAAGGTGGGCGTTACGGAGAAATCCGAATCCTGTGTATTACTTCTTTCTGGGTTTATATGTTGACTGTTTTTTGTGCTTTCTTGCTGTGGTTGGGGTTTAGGGGTCTTTTGGTGCTGCAGGGATTGGTATGGCGCCCCCCCCCCCCCCCCCCCCCCCCCCAGACATAACTCTGGCTCTGGATTTCGTTCCCACTTATCTCTTCATTTCCCGATGATTGTAACGAGAACATTTTTAGAGATGATAGACGAGGAGCTGATATGTGGAGATTTTGACTCAGGAGTGTTAAGTTTATCGATATGGGGTCATCCCTTCCTTCCTCTCTGTCTGGAGAATCTTCTTCGGGGAGTTCTTCCATGGCTTTACTTATCTGGCTTGTGACAGCTGCCCCTGTCTTTTCTCCGCCCTTCAAGCCATCTTCCTCCATGTCTCTCTCATGATGCAGGTTTATTGCTGGCTCTATAGGTTTGTAGTGTTTCCCCACAAAATCCTTTATAGATTTAGTCGCTGACATATTGTCTTTCTGTTTGGAGGTTGTTGGGACACAACCCCTTTTAGCCTGTTGGGCGTTTTTGGTTGCTCTTTTAACTTTTCTTTTCTTGCGTCGCCCCTTACTGTTGTCCATAATTGATGCCTGGCTTTCTTGGCTCTCTTCCAGTGATATTGAGCCCTCCAATTGTTTACTCTTCTCTGGCCCGTCATCTGAGCGCAATTTTTGCCCTCTTTTCGGCGCCATTTCTTTACATAGATTACTTAGACTGTAGTACTATTGTTGTTATTTCTCCGTTTTATTTAGTATTACTTTTAGTTTTAAAAAAAAAGAACTTAAATCCTTTCACTTACCTCTGTTGTGCCTTTTAACCCCCTACCTGCCTCGCCACACTTGTTATCCTCTCTTCCGGTGACTCCCCAGGCTTTTCCCAATACTTGCACTCCTTGTGCTATGTGGGTTCTGCGGGCGGGACTCTAGGCTCACGCCTTCAGTTCTTGGCTCCTTGCTTATTCAGGTGCCACAGGTGGGTATTTTAGCTTTTGGTCGCTACTTTTGACCAATCCAGATGTCCAAATAGTCCAAAATTCAGGTTATCCAGATCCAAAGGCAGCCTGCCCCTCCTCTTAGCCCACTGTTGGCGTGCCTCTGCTGCTTTTGGCAGCGCTGTGCGGGTACCCCCTCTGTCTTGCCTCCACGGGGCGGGGGATTTATAGGGGTTTAAAGGCAGCTCGCCTATGCCTTTGGTAACCGGCAAACACGCACACCGCTTTTCCGCTACTGCGTTTCGCGGGCGCTGTTTGCCGGTTCTCCTTCCTCCCTGGCAGCTTGTGACCGCCCTGCCCAGCCCCACACCACGTGCTTCATTTCCACGCGGCAGGGGTGGGTGGAGCGGGTCTCGGGGAGGTCCGCAACGGGTATTAATTACCCTTCTTCGGCGTCTTTGCTCCGGGGTGCTCCGGGGTGCTCTTTACGGTGCGGTGCACACGGCATCCCACACAGTGGTCCTCCGTTGGCTGAGCTATGTTCTGCACGGTGCGGCGCTCGGCGCTCGATTCTCCTGGCTGGCTGCGGCAGGCAAGGCAAGGCTCGACTAGATACTCCAGTCTGATATGGTTAAAACATGTGGACTGCGACTGTCATGTTCAATAGCATGGCTGCCTTGGAAATATTGAACTAGATTCCAATTTCCACTAGTGTGATCTCTGTCGAACTAAAGGTGCACTTTAGTAATCATTAAGAATGCTCTGTTAATTTGTCACGGTGTCATTGGTGACCCTTATGGCTAGGTGAAAAGATGTGTTCACTATAGGAGCACCAATAATTAGTCAATTAACCCTGGAGCGGGTGCACAGGAGCCATGCTGCACTACTTCCCACCGATTCGGTACCTGTGCTATTAGGCGCATCTTCAATGCCTTGCAAGAGCAGTAAGTGCTGACTGTCGGCTGTGACCGCAGCAGAAGCAACAAAGCTCAATAACTGCTCCTACCAGATTCACTAGCCCTGGATTGAACCACAGCATTTCCTGCTAGAGCGTGTGCAGGGATGAAAAAAACACGGAACCCATATCTTACTTAATAATGCCATGTTCCGGCCTCACAATGCACTAGTGTGATTGTTGGAGAATACATCGCTTGCCTCCAATAATGGAAAGCGGTGGGATTTGAACTTGCGAAGGCTAACTACTGATTCAACTATTACTAGCCAGCACCAAGCGGGCTGCCATTAGGTGTTAGTGTTACAAGAGGCAGCCTTAAACTGACACAATCAACCCCCTGTGTTTCAAGCAGCGTACAGACAATGATGTCTAGGATAGCCAGCTACAAGTACCTGGTATTGAGAAAGAAACTCAGAATGTAAAGATGGTAGCACCATGGTTTCTACCCAAATGAACTCTTTTTGCAGGCTTAGGGTAATAAAAGACTGAGGACATCGTAACGCTCTGCTCTATACCTTGCAGTTGGATGCTAGTCCCTGCTAACCAATAATGGCTGGCGGGTATAATTAAGCTTAAAGTATACTACAGGATCTTGACAAAGGCACTAGCCCACTGACCCATTTCCTGCAAGAAACTTATTGATATGTCTGGTACCATCCTTGCAGCAGGCCTGTTCACCTTACCTACTGCCTCTCGATCAGACAACAACTTCCATCCAACACAACTCTGGTGTCTCCCCTGGCAGGACATGAATCACTGAGGTTATTTTGACTTTTCTTTTCTGAAATTGTGGAGGGCGAGGGAAGGGCACGGGTGGGCTGGTCAGGGTTTCATCCTTGTGAGGCCTGCATTCCTTACTGTGATGAGGCTATTTCAGTTTATCTCACTTGCCATGGATAAGAGACCCCGGCAATTACAGCTTCCAACTCTGCTTGCAAAGCCATACTTGCCAGAAGGCTGCCATTTATAGCTTCGATGCTAGCCCCAGTTTAAGACCTACAATTTTCAGCTTAACTCACGGCCCCTTTCATGCGCACAAGTGAAATGCTCTCTGATTCTTTTAAATCTACTGTGTATATTGCATGCCTCCTTGTTTGTCCTGTATTGTATTAAGTGGAACATGCTGTAGTTTTCTACTCAAGACAACATACATAGGCCTAATTTATGAGGCCTTGCTTCACTTTTACGTCAGCGGTGCGTCATATTTTGTGACTCACCAGCTGTGTAAAAAATGTTGCATCATATTTACAAAGTGACACATCTAGGAAGAAGCGTCACTTTGTAAACCCCTGCGCTACATTATACCTGCGCCAGGCATAATGTATGCAGGGGACGTTTCGACGCAAGAAAGGGTCGTAGAATTGACACCATGAAATCTATGAGATTTCACTGCGCACCTTCTAGGACTCAAATGCATCAATATCTTAATCCTGCCTCATGACAGGTGTAAGACTGGCATAGGCGCATTTAACATGGGATTGCCTATGTCTAATGACCTATTGCTGGAGTTCCGTCACTTTTGTGACACAGTCCAGCAATGCGTCATTTTAGCGCCTACAGATACATCAGAAATACTGACGTATCTGTAACTCCTAGGGACATGATGCATCATACTGTTAATATGACACATCCAGCATGTAGCAAGGAGGGCGCAATGAAAAGTGACGCATCACTGTTTTCTCACATGATGCGTCACTTTTCATAAATGATGCTCCATGTTGGCATAGTTACCTTGTAGCTGCAGGCAGACTTTGACGGTGGGTAAACACTACTAAGCAGAGCTGTAACCTGGTATTGCTAATCCACACTCCCTTAACAGGTGCCCCCTCAGGAGGGCAGCCCAACTTCCGCGGAGGCCATTGAACCTTCCTACAGAAAGTTCAATGGTTCTATGATAAAATTATCTCATCATGGCACCAGGCCTCATCGCTGTATCAGACCACTAGCCAGAATGCATAAACACTCAATTATTGGATAGCTTTCCCCCACTGACCTTCGCAGATGTGGACGCACTCCTACTCTCAGTAAAGTCCGGCTCTCCTCTTGACATCATGCCGGCGAAAATTACTGCCTCCCTGTACCATTAATTGTCCCCACCTATAGGGGCTCTGTTCAACTTTTTCCTAAGTGAGGGTCATCTTCCCTGGAATGGAAATCGACTCAGGTGATACCTATTCGGAAAAACTCTAAAGCCCCTATGACAAACCTCTCTAATCTCCGGCCCATCTCGCTCCTCCCCCTTCTGAACAAGCTACTTGAAAAATATGTAAATAAACATCTGTCTGACCATGCAGAGCGCACAGGCAACCTGGACCCCTCACAATCGGGCTTTAGGCCCAATTACAGCACAGAATCTGCCCTGCTAGTGACCACGGACAACATCAAGATGACCCTAGACCAGGGCCAATCTATGATTCTGGTGCTGTGGGACCTATCTGCCGCGTACAACATGGTCTCACACCAGATCCTGCTCAGGAGACTGGTGGAGATCGGACATAGAGACTACACTCTCCGGAGGATGATGAGTTTTCTCTCTTCCCTTTCCAAGCCATTAACTTGGGTCCGTACCGCTCGCAACTATGACACTGACGAAGGGAGTTCCACAGTGTTGCTGTCTGAGCACTTCCTTATTTAATATCTATGTTGCCCCCTTGGCCAAGCTGCTTAGAACATGTGGTTTTATTCCCATATCCTATGCCGACGATACGCAGCTTTTATTTCATTTCTCCAATTCCACTCCTTCTGTTTTGATGGCTTTCTCAGAGGGTATGAGGCCCATTACCAAGTGGTTCAGAGGTAACTTTCTCAAATTTAACGTCGGAAAGATCTAAATCATGCTTTTTGGTGAGGCCCCATTGCTATGGACCCCGGATTGGTGGCCGGCAGACCTCAGCACCCCTCCATACCCTAAATGCCTTGTCAAGAACTTGGGAATACGTGTAGACTAGTCACTCACCTTGAAAGAACATGTTGCGCAGACTGCTGGTGCCTGCGATCACATGCTGGGTCTCATACGACGGGTCTTCTGCTTGCTCCTGGACTCTACCAGTAAAACTCCGATGCAAACCCTTATACTGAGCCGCCTGGACTACTGCAATGCATTGCTGGTCTCAGCCAATGAGTCCTTGTTATGCAGATTGCAGGTGGTCCAGAATACTGCAGCACGCCTGGTCCTAAATGCCCCCCAAAAACCTCTTCCCTTCCTCTCCTTCGCCACCTGCTTTGGCTTCCAGTTTGGAAGAGGGTAACATTTAAAATCTGCTGCACGGGGCATTGAGGTGGAGACCTACAAAGTCACACTTGGACTTTAATGTGAAGTAAGCCATTTAACATACATGCATTTTTTTGGGGACCTACAAAGTCACACTTGGACTTTATTGTGAAGTAAGCCATTTAGCATACATGCATTTTTCAATTATAGGTTACAAGTGATTTAGACTTGGTAATAACTGTGATACAGTTGTGATGTAGTGACAGTTAAACTGTAACTCTTGCTTTTCCACAATTGTTTTGCTTATAAACAGCTTTAGAGATGTAAGATATTTGTTTTTGACATGGTAAATTTATGAGGATTCAAATAGTTTTCTGAATTGAGAAACAAATGATTATGATATATTAGTAACCATATTGTAATTTGGTACCTCGGCCCTTCTTTTTTTTGGGGACTTTGTATACTTTTGTGGTT
Organism: Lissotriton vulgaris; assembly: GCF_964263255.1. Lineage (NCBI taxonomy): Eukaryota > Metazoa > Chordata > Amphibia > Caudata > Salamandridae > Lissotriton > Lissotriton vulgaris. The sequence goes on from NC_141688.1 coordinate 275,517,966, forward strand.
TTTGTTATGAACCGAATAAAGTATTTCTGACTGACTGACTGACTGATATATTAGTCCTTTTTTGTATTCAGGTTTTTAGGGGATCACAACTGTTTATGTACTTTACTGTCCTGAAGAAGGTCTCAAGGATTAAGTCAACTGGAGACCGAAACGTCGACCATACAGTCCTTTTCCCTATCTATGATTGATTTGTAATGATGATGATCTTATTGTGAAGGAATAGATATCACCCTCTTCGATTAATTTAGGATTGGAATTTTTCTACAAATGAATTATAGTTTGATTTTACAATTTCTTATTTCATTTGTATAGTGCTGTGTTTCCACTAGATTTTGTTGATATGTAACCTGTTGATAAGAAAAAGTAATATATAAACTTAAGCAATTTTTATCATAAAATCCATTACTTCTGTTTTTCTTTTTCATCTCTATTTGTAATTGATTACATTTTCAAGTTGGTTGAACGCTTTGCTTTCTATATTGAATGTAAAGACAAAGTCCTGCGGTCTCTAAATATACAGATAGGATTCTAGGATTACTATAACATAGAACCCTAAACTGGAAAGAAATTATTTGAAACAAAGTCCCTTGCTGGCACCTTTGATTGCATACTGCACGGTGCATAAGGCCTTATATAATATTGACCTTTGTAGCTTGCAGAGAAATTCACTACTTAAGTGCCCTCCAGATCCCGCCACTCGGGAACTAAATCTCTGCTCATGGTCCCCTGAGTCAGAGGAGCCAGGCTAGGTGGCAAAGCCTTCTACCACCTAGCCCCTCTCTACTGGAGCCAGCTTCCCATTGATCTGAGACTGTTCTTGGATCATCTTCAGTTCAGGAAGCACCTTAAGACTATTCTGCAGTTGAGTCCGCAGCACATAGATACCCCTTTGGGGGTAAATTCAGGCGCGACTTTAATGAATACAAAAATAAATAAATAAATAACTAAATAAAGGTAAAATAAGCCAAAGTACAAGCCCACCAAACAGGAGACACCAAACAATGTACCAAAAAGGGCTTGGTAAATTAGGCATGGCCGCTTTGAACTGTGGTTAAAGAGAAGAACAATAGTTCCCAACATACAGGGAGGCCATCAAACCTTCCTACAGATGGGCAAAATAAGCATAGTATGAGCCCAACAAGCAGGAGGGCTTGGTTCAACCCAAATTCAAAATCAAATAAAAGAAGAAGGGCTTGGTAAATTAGGCATTACCTCTTTAGCGCAAACACAACATGGTACCCCGATAGGTACGGGACAAACCTGCCAGAGGTTGATAGGGAATTGGTACAGCTAGAAAGACTGGTATTTTAAGGTTGCAGGAGGTTATGGAGCCTGTCAAGGTGGTAGGGCCCTGGATATGACAGTGACCACATTTAGGGCTTTGGTGGAGTTACAGGGCGATCCGGAGGCTGAATGGTACATAGGGGTACCCTCTTCAGGAGCACAATAGTGGTGCATATGCCAACCACCCCCAGGAGTCTTCAGGGCAGGTCCCTGGATAAAAACTACGGTGCCCCGCTAGTCCTATGGCCGGTTCTAAGCCTGAGCAACCGGTAGCTTGCCTGGACATTGCTCTGCCACCAAAAAGGGCATGAGTAAGGGATGGACTGGTAGTCCACGGTATTTAAGGGAGATAATCCCCACTAAATGGTATCTCTGATAAGGTTGGCCACTGTGCATTTGGCTCATCAGGCGGGCTGAGCAACTTAGGTTAGTCACCACAGCCTGCTCTTGGATCGCAGGTAAGTGGACCCACCACTTTGGCATATTTCTTGTATGAAATAAACTACCTGCAATATGATTCCCAACAAACAAGTCTTGTGTGCTTTTTTGTTGATGTCCATTCTATAGTCTTCATGTTGGATGAGTTGCCTATATTGGCTCAATAACCCGTAGCTAAGACCGCTTTCCCCTTCTGTGAACTTATTCTTAACCCTGGGTCTTGAATCCTCGTGTTAATTTATGAAGAGCTTAGTGGCGTTTCCATGCACGCTCATACCTTTGAGAACTGGCCCTTCACACAAGGTTCATCAGGCCGCAGACTGAGCCATGTTATGTTTAAGTATTTTTGTTTCCTGCACTGGCTTGCATTTCTAGGTGATATGCAGTCTAGACTGCCCTGCACCTTAACAAAAGGGAAGTGGCGGTAGGGGGGGGGCAGAGAATTTTCCGAAGGGCTCCGCTGCTTTTGGTCATGTAGGAAGTAGGCAATTTCAATGCCAAATTCACCCTATAGCACTTATGACACCATACCACAAGGTCCGCTTCGTGCTATGACCCAAGCAAGCTCTTTAATTTTCGCTCTCTGCCCTTCCGAAGTGGACGCTCTGCCCACAGTCAACACACTGCAGCTTTCAGGCCCGCACCCGTTCATACCCGACTTGGGAGCAGTAGCGGCCCTCGATTGAGTGCTGCATGGCAGTGGGGCGGGGGAGGGAAAAGGTGGGGGTAGTAAACTCCAGCATACAGCAGAAGGGAGTTAAGTAAAGAAATAAATGAATAAAACTAAGTTACGCATGCTGTATCGCCACTCTACAGAGGTAGAAGAAAAGGAGTGGAGAGATGGGAGAGCAATTATCCTATCCCAGGAAAGCAGATGACAACAGGTGCACAGGAGAAGTCATCAAAAGGGGACCAGAACGAGTACACGAGTATCGCGACTGCAAAGGTTTGCCAGTCAACCCTACTCACTGCCAGTCATCACCACCTGTTGCACAAGTCGTCTCGTGGCAGCCACTAGGTCATTTGTCACGTGCATCACTACCATCCCTGGAGCATCAAGTACCACGACTGAAGTCCTGCACCATTGCAGATCTCTTCCTTCATCCACCATCCCCAAGTCATGGAAACATGCCAAAGTTATCCCCCTGCTTAAAAAGCTGCCCGAAGAACTTTAGACCCATCTCCCTCCTGCCCTACATGGCCAAGGTGATGTAAGCCCATGTGAACTCGAACATGACCAGCCACCTAGAAACTAACGGGATCCTGGACGAGTCGCAAAATGGCTGCCGATCAAATCATAGCACGGAGTCAGCCCTACTAGCAGTCACGGAACAACTGAGGGCCTCACAAGATCTGGGGAACACCTCTGCTCTCATATTGCTTGATTTGAGCGCAGCGTTCGACACGGTCTCCCACGAGATTCAGCTCAAACGTCTGGAGGATATCAGAGTCAGAGACGGGGCGTTCACCTGGTTTGCTTTATTTCTATCGGACCGCTCCTTCCAGGTTCACGCCACTCCCTACTCATCCAGCAGGCTCCCTCTCAACTGTGGGGTCCCGCAGGGCTCTGCCCTCAGCCCCCACGCTGTTTAACGTGTATGTCCGCCCCCTGGCCCTTTTGGCCAGGGAACGTAAGATCAAAATGATCTCTTATGCGGATGACACGCAGCTTATCTTCACTTTCCCCAATGACACCTCGCCTGACCAGACCAAATTTCAGGAATACGTAATGACCATTTCAAACTGGATGTCCGACAATTATCTCCAGCTTAATTACTCCAAAACTGAGGTGCTCCTGTTGGGACGCAACACATAGAAATGGGACCACCAGTGGTGGTCCCCGGCTATGGGTCCCCCCTAAACCAAAAGGGGGTTGTAAAGAATCTGGGTGTCCTAATGGACAGTGCACTTTTTTTGAGTCGCATGCAAAGAAGGTTGCTGGCACTTGCTTCGGCCGCCTACGCTGCATCAAACCTATATTGGGCTTCATCGAGCCTCTCACCCGGCAAGTTATAGTCCAATCCCTGGTCTTATCCCACCTAGACTATTGCAATGGACTACTGCTGGGTACTAACAAGTCAGTCGTCAAAAGACTGCAGAGGGCTCAGAATGCTGCCGGTCGCACTCTTATTGCCCTACCCAAACATAGCCACACCTCACATCTCCTCAATCGACTTCACTGGTTGCCAGTGAAACAGAGAATTGAATTCAAGTGTCTCTGTTTAACTCATAAAATTCTAAAAGGTCAGGTCCCTCAAATACTGCAAAATTTATTAAAACCTGGTTGTTCGCCTCCATCTAGACAGTCGACTCTTCGGTTTCTCACAGTACTCTTTCTGTTGTCCTCTGCTGCCACCCCTGGTTGGTTTTTCCGCAAGCGCTGGGACGCCCTTCTGTTGGGGCAGCCATGCGCTATATAAGTAAAATTAACGTAACATTAAAATAACATAACATTGCTATACAGAGCGACGATCTGAAGACACAGTAACCATTTGTTTACCTGTCGTACATCCTGATCTTGGTAGTGAGAGCATGTTCTGACCAGGACACATCCACCTCTGAAGTTGTACGAGTGACTAGGCGGTGGCTCCGAGATGGTCTTGCGGCTGTCTAGATGCAGACACGTGCAAACCCAGTACAACCCATATACAGTCCTGTGGCAGCTCAACCAAGGGGCTTTCCCAAGCGCGAGAGATGGACTTTATTTTGACCCACCAATGGATTCCAGGAGTTAGCCAGGCCACACAACCAAGACTGCAACATGTCACTGAACGCCAAGACTGTTGTCAAGGGACCAAGCGACATCATTATACAGGTGCTTACAATGAACTCCACCTACGCTTCTGATGCACCTATTTTGAACTACAAGACACTAATTGCCTCACAGCAAGTGTACGCTGGTCCGACGAACATCACATAGCGGGACTATCACGCAACTGATGCCAAGCTGAAAGTACTATACTTCATCAGCACAGTGTTTGTGTCCAGATATGCCTGGTTAAAGTATGGACATGTGCCAAGAAGGCTAAAGACACAATTTAGCTGTCACTTTAGAAACGCAGGGCTGCACCATATTTACTAGATTATGGTGCTAAATTTAGCTGCCTAGCGTCAACGCACGCACCCTTGCACTGTAGTGCAAGGGTGCCTGTGTTGAGGGAAAGATTGTTTCTGTACATGTAGGTCCCACTTCCTGCTCATAAACAATCGTTAAATGCAGCTTAGTAACTTCTATGTGTGCTGCTTAGGAAAACTGCATTTAAAAAAAATGATTGTTTATGTGCATGAACGGTCACCTTCCTACACTTAAACAATTATTGCTGTTTTGCTGTTTCTATGTGTGTTGCAAAACGCAGCACACATGAGCACAGCAAAAACAATGAGAAATACAGCATTTGTCCTTGTTTCGCCTGTTTAAGACCAGGCTTTCCCTAGTCTCAATTTAGGCGCTACCTCCTAATCACACTGCCCTTGTTAATAGGGGACAGTGTCAACATAAATGGGTGTTGTGGGGGTACGTCCACTGCAACATTTATTGTCCTCCCCTTTCACCCTAAGCATTTCTCTTGTAACTTGCACACATGTCACTTTTTCCTCCTGTAATGCACCGTTTGCTACCTCATGTATTTTGTTTGCTCACAATTGTCACTTTTGCCTCAAGTAACTTAACGTTTGCTTTTGTAATTTGTTCACTTGTAATTTTCTACTCACGTATCATTACTGTTCCTATTGTGTAGCACTCTGACGCCTTTGGGTAAAGTCTGCGCTATATAAAAACGCATAAATAAAATAAATAAAATAAATAAGCATAGCATGAAAGGGGGCCTTATTTACAAGGCTGCGTTAAGCTACGTTAAGAGGCTTTGTGCGGCCTTGTAAATAAACGTCTTAACATCACCCATAGAATGAATCCAAAAGCAATTAGAGATAAATACGGTACATTTATTCAGATTGACACAGATTCTCATATCTAGGTTAGAATACAACAAAAGTTAATATTCAAATGATTATCAAAAAGGTGCCCCATTGGGAGAGGAAAGGTAACTGCAGTGTGATGCGAAAGTGAAGGTAAGTGGGAAAAGGAGGGCAGTGAGCAATATATGCATCTAAATTATATAGAGTGCCAATCCAGCCTCAGGTACATGTCCAAATTATTTACAAAACCATCGTATGAGGACACAAGAGAAGCCTATCACAGTTGTCCACAGTGGTGAATGCTACATGTAGCCATGGACGTTTTGACCCTGGGTGGTAAGTAGATAGAAGATGGACCCTCGGGATACGATGTCAGGAAAGGACATAAAATTGTGGTTGGTTGTGGAGAGTATTAATTATCCTAGGTTTGAATAGATCTATTGTCCAAAATTTCTGAAAAAGCAGCTCACATCCGTCTTTACTTCAGCGAGACTGAGCCTCACGGCCTATCTGCTATCTACTTACAACCAAATACCTCTGGTGGTTGTAGGGTGTCCGCATAGTTGGTACTGATGAAGACCCATCTGTGAGATCTTCAGCTATCTGCATTCTTACCCCAGGGCCGAAACGTCGACTGCTACACGTATATGATTTAGATGTGTATCTTGCTCACTTCCCTCCCTTTCCCACTTGCCTTCACTTACGTACCACGCTGCACTTACCTTCCCTCTCACAACTATACCAACACTCTAAAGGACTAAATAGTATACTCCACTCTAACAACCTACTCCATTAAACACTACAGCCTTGCACTATAAAACACTATACTCCACAGATTACACTACATGCCACTCCATAACACACCGTACAACTTACCTCAAATCGACACCACTATACTACACACCACTCCATAACTCTACTCTAATCTATAAACCTTCACACAACACTCTTTTACACCATAAACAGTTAGCCATACTACATTACAACAACACAAATATACAAAAAAACTAAAAACAATTGTCAACGCCATCCACGAGATCTATTGGTTATGCCAATGCTTGTCACACTTGTTTACAATGTCCTGGCATATATTGTATTGTTCCTCATAAGTACCAGTTTAATACCCACATATAGCAATGAACAAAAGGCTATTGGCCAGTCAACGTTTGCAATGGGCCTTCCACAGCACAGCCCTTTTAAACCGTTTGAGCTAGAAACTATTTTTTTATTAAATTCTGCTAGTTCTGCAGCAGATGATGGATTATGTGACAAATGAGGCAAATTCATAATAATGCAAAAAACACTGTGGCTGCCCAATCTCATAATAACAGTGGCCCTGACCATAAAATATAAAGGGCAATATTCCTAAATGCACTAACTAGGGTTCAATTATGTGGTGTTCACCTTTGACACACTGTGGTAAATATTTTAGTAATTTACCTTGATCGGAATTTCTATAATATCAATAAGGTCAAGTATGAAGAGCAGAGTCCATGGTGGGTCGAATTCAGGGTCTTCATTCAGTAACTCGAGTTAAGGGAGAGCTCCGTCACCTGAGGAGGATCGGAAGAATCTCTAACTTTATTCTCAGAACACAGTGTATTTATACATAGAAAAGAGGAAGGAGCTTCCCTTTAATGCAGGCACGTGTCATATGTCGCAATAAAACCGAAGTCATGACTAAGGAAAAGAGGCTGCGTCATGAAAAAGAGGAAACATGGCAGAGGAGATGAGGCTGCGTCATGATTAAATGAGGAAGCACGAGAGAAGCAGAAATGTGGAGAAATAACCCTAGGCTGGTCCCTTAGATAAGAGAGATGGTCGTGACAGTATGTCTGTTTGTCGTGTTTCAGCATTCGGGGGCCCTTCTTCTCGGAATTGGTTGTCGTAGTTTAGCAAAACGGGGCCTATTTCTCGGAATCGGCCCGATTATAGGGAAATGGTTACAAATGGGGGGGTCTTGTTCTCGGAATCGGCTTAACCATAGGAATGTACAGTTTGAGTGAGGAAGCTGTTTCTCGGAATCGCCCTAACCATAAGAATGTACCTTTGAATTTTAGAGGAAGGAGAGTGCGCGTGCAACTTTGTGTGCGCGTGATCGGGTTTGCTCGTGTGCTTGTTTGCTCATTTCCGACATGATGGGCTCGGGGACGTGACTGAGAGGGTGTATGATGGGACATAAACTACGAGAAATAATCATTTTCCACAACACACAGAATTCTACAGTAATGGTATTTGCTAACTAAGGTTTCATAACCCAAAAGAGAATATTGACACCTAGTTGGTTTAACTTGCATTTATTTTTCAAGCTGTCAGTACATTATTTTAAACAAAGTTACCTGATAGTGAAGAAAAAAAAAAATAATTATTGTTCTTTTTTTTAGCAACCTCTTTGTCGCTGCTACCACACTCGCTGACTCCCGCCCCATTGCAATCTGATCACAGTTCTCATCATTTTCAATGCACGTCAAGGATTCTGTGTAAATGAAGGCAGCCTTGAAATGCAATAATTAAGCAAGGCAATGGGTGCCCCCACTGTCCTGCTTGCGAGTCCAACACCGGTATGAAACGGATCGGTGAGGGTGAACCGGGGAGCTTGCCTGCCCTTGACTTTGCTGGCTCCATTCTGGATTGGAACGGAGCTGTGAGTTTGTTAATGGGAGTCTACTCAATTTTGGCTCCTGGCTTCTGGGATTCTTGCTCCCCATTCAGCTGGGTTGATGACCTTGGTGTTGATATCTGCACCTGACCCACTCGCCCCTGCCGATTGTTCGTTGCTTGGTACCCGTAGCAGTGAGTTTGAGCAACACCGAGGCATGGTGGTGCTCTCCTCTCCACTAGAGCAAGACAGACGATTTGAGTTCTTTTCTGTCCGCTCAAGCTCACTCTGCCAGAATGGCCTTTGTGCACACTTGCTGGTTCTACAGAGTGGGGGGCAGGAGCTACTGAGGCGGCAGACTGCTACCTGCATTGCGGATTGATCCACAAAGGGGAGAAGTTGCTACGTTTGTTTTCTGCATGGGTCCAGGGTTGGTGAGACACTCGATCCCCTGAAGTTAATTCATTTATTTTTGTTGATTTACTTTCTGACTGAACCTGATCAACCGGTCCTCAGGGTCCTCTATGCCTAAACCACCATTTTACAACCCACTTCAGCTCATTCTCAGAAAATGGTGCCCGCTCGTCAGAAGTGCACCAAAGTTAAAACAGGACTAGCAACTTCCTACATATAACCACACTAAAGTGACGTCACTTTTTTACTTCCTTAACCTCTTGGTTATTAGGGAAAGAAGGGTAGATGTGATAAGACAATGAACAAGTAGGAAGAAATCTAGAAGCGACATGACAAATGGAAGGATATAACTAGGATGAGAGAGTTTTAAATATTTTAAGAAAACCTTAAGAATAAATCTATCCCTCCTCTCATACACTCTCCCTTTCTCCTGTGCGCTTACTCGCTCCCCAGTGACACCTTCCCCATTCACATAATGGAATCAAATATAGTGTCCACTGGTCTCCGTGCCTACGCTATTAACTTTCCTCCTAATCTATCAAACAATTTTGCTAAAAAGCACAAACATCAGCTACTTAAAACCTACCCTGAAGCACGTTTCTCAGATATATACTTTTGCTCCATCAAGGATAAACTAACCAATGACCTTATCTTATACTCCAGAAAATGTTCGAGATGGAGGATTATCTTTCACACCACGCTTCGTATCACTGGCACCAAGAAAATTCCATATGACCTCTAACTTTCTGCTTCACCTTCGCCCTTCTTGAATGCATCCGACACCATATCCCTCTACAACAATGGTATTATCTTAATCTATGCCACAAATGAAAATTTAACTATAAAGGATAAAATCTTCCCTATCCTCAAGAAAGCTGTGAATAATAGGAGCTCTCATACACTCTCCTTTCACCCTAATCACTTTGATCTCACTCTCACACCTCAACCTACGTGTCTTCAACACCACCTAGCCCTCCCAGACCTAATATGATCTCTATCCCAACCAGTCCCCTGTCCTAGCATCCCCAGAGTCTTCACCCACAACAGTCCCTGCAAACCAAATGGTTAGTTACCCTACACTGACACCCTCTCCCCTGGCCCCTATACTGTTACACCACTGATCTAACACAGCTGTAACTGATTCCACTCACCCTCTCTATCTTCCTCCCAAGTAACTACCCTGTAAGTCTCCTCCAAGCTGGCCATCAGCCTATACCGAGTTTAAGAATCCACCACCCTTGGATCCTATACCACAAAACTAATACATCTTCTCATTGCTCTCATCCTATCTGCATCCCTCATGATCTCCTATTCCATCAATCAATCAATCAATCATTTGTGAAGCACACTACATGCCCGCGAGGGTCTCAAGGCGCTGGGGGGGTGATTTTGATTGAACAGCCAGGTCTTGAGTATCCTCCTGAAGGTCAGCATGTCTTGAGTCTGTCGTAGGCTCAGTGGGAGGGTGTTCCATGTCTTGGTGGCGTGGTGGGAGAAGGATCTCCCTCCAGTAGTTGTACTTCGGATGCACGGGATGGTGGCGAGTGAGAGTTCGGCGGAGCGGAGCTGGCGGTTGAGGATGTAGAAGGAGAGCCGTCTGTTTAGGTAGGATGGGCCGGTCTTGTGGAGTGCCTTGTGTGTGTGGGTGAGGAGCTTGAAGGATATCCTCTTGTTGACGGGGAGACAGTGTAGGTTTCTCAGATGGGGGGTGATGTGGCCGTGGTGTGGCACGTCGAGTATCAGTTGTATTGAGCCATTTTGGATGCGTTGTAGTTTGATGAGCTTGGTCGGAGCTCCCACTTAGAGAGCGTTTTCGTAGTCGAGTCTGCTGCTGACGAGGGCCTGGGTGACTGTCTTTCTTGTATCTGTCAGGATCCATCGCTACATCTTGCGGAGCATGCGGAGGGTGTTGAAGCAGGAGGAGGAGACGGCGTTGACTTGCTTGGTCATTGAGAGCATTGAGTCGAGGATGATTCCCAAGTTCCGTGCGTGATCGGTGGGTGTTGGGCTGTCCCCAGTGCTGTCGGCTACCAGGAGTAATCCCATGCTGAAGGGTTGGAGCCGAGGATGAGGACCTCCGTCTTGTCCAAGTCCAGCTTCAGACGGCTGGTCTTCATCCAGTCGGCGACAGTCTTCATTCCTTCGTGGAGGTTGGCTTTGGTGGTTATGGGATCCTTGATGAGGGAGAGGATCAGCTGAGTGTCGTCAGCATAGGAGATTATGTTGAGGTCGTGCTGTCGGGCTACGTGTGCAAGTGAGGCCATGTAAATGTTGAACAGCGTCGGGCTGAGGGAGGATCCCTAGGGTACGCCACAGATGATCTCGGAGGCTTTGGAACATAATGGGGGAGGCGGACGTTCTGGGTTCTGCCGGAGAGGAAGGAGGTGGCACAATCTAGAGCCTTGTCTCTGATCCCTGCGGCATGGAGGTGTGTGCTTAATGTGCGATGGCAGACGGTGTCAAAGGCGGCAGAGAGGTCAAGAGGATGAGTGCTGCGGTCTCGCCGTTGTCCAGCAGGGTCCTTATGTCGTTAGTGGCTGCGATGAGGGCAGTCTCTGTGCTGTGGTTGCTGCGGAACCCTGACTGGGGAGGGTCCAGGATTTTGTTTACTTTGTGGTGTCGGGCTAGCTGTCTGTTTACAGTTTTCTCTTGGGTCTGCCTTAGGTTTTTTGAGAAGGGCGTTGATCTCGGCGTGTTTCCAGATCTCTGGGAAGGTTGCTGTCTTGAGGGAGAAATCGATGATGTTCAGCAGGTGGGGTGCGATGAACCTGCTTGCTCTGTTGAATATGTGGTGCGGGAATGGGTCTGACGGAGAGCCGGAGTGGATTGTGCGCATGGTCTTCATGGTGTCATCGATGCTCACGCTGGCCCAGGCTAGCAGGCGGTCATGGTCGATGGTGTGCGGAGGGTCTGTTGTGTTGCTGTTTGTTGGGGCTGTCTGGGTGTTGAAGCTGTCGTGGATGTCTGCTATCTTGCTGAGAAAGAAGGTGGCGAGGGAGTCGCACAGGGCTTGCGTCGGCGGAATGTCGTTGGTGTTAGAGCTGGGGTTGGAGAGTTCCTATACGATGTTGATGAGCTCTTTGCTATTGTGTGCGTTGTTGTCGAGGCTGTCTATGAAGGAGGTCCTCCTGGCCGGACCTGATGAAGTGTTGGTGGTTGCGAATGGCATCCTTGTGTGCTGCGTAGCTGTCCGGAGTTTGTTCACTCTGACATTTTTTCTCTAGTTTCCGGCAGGATTGCTTGGAGGCTATGAGTTCTGGGGTGAACCTGCTGGCCCTCTTGCTGGTATCTCTGTGGGGGGGTTTCTTCAGCGGGGTGGGGGTGTTGGTGCAGTCCTCGATCCAGAGTCTGAGGCTGTGGGCAGTGTCGTCGGTGTTGGAGGGTTCGGTGGGTGGGCTGAGAGTGAGGTTTGCGTGTAGTTGGTCTTTGGTGATTTTGCTCCAGCAGTAGTAGGGGATCTGTTGGGTGTTTTGGTGTGTGGTGGGTTTCTGGAAGGCAAAGTGGATGCAGCGGTGGTCGGTCCAGAGGAGTACGGTGATGTGGCTGACGGAGATGTGCAGGCTTGAGGAGAAGACGGGGTCGAGTGTGTGGCCGGCGGAGTGGGTGGGCGTTGTGACAAGTTGCTTCAGTCCGAGGTTGGTGAGGTTATCGATCAGGGTTGTGGAGTTGTTGTCATTGTTGTTCTCAAGGTGAAAGTTCAGGTCTCCGAGGAGGATGTAGTCGGTGGAGGTCAGAGGGTGCGTGCTGAACAAGTCGGCTATGAAGTCGCTGAACTGAGCGCAGGGTCTGGGGGGGTCGGTAGGCGAGGGTGCCTCTGAAGGTGGAGTTAGGGTCTGTGTGGATCTGGAAATGCATGTGTTCGGCAATACTGAGCATGTCATCGGTGCTAGTCGAGACCCTGATGCTGTTATTGTGGACGATGACGATCCCTCCTCCGACTCCGTTGGTGCGGTCTCTGAGGTTGATCTTGTAGCCGTCTGGGATGGCTATGGCGATGTCGGGCCGAGAAGTTGTTAAACCAGGTCTCTGTCAGGAAGGGGACGTCCAGGGATGTTGTGTCGAGCAGGTCCCAGAGCTCGACGGCATGCTTGCATGCGGAGCGGTTGTTCAGTAGTATGCATTGGAGGTGGTTGGGTTCTTTCTTGGCGGGTGGTTCATTGGCTATGAGGCTGGTGCAGCTTCAGTTCCGGCAGGTGAAGGGGCCGTGTGTGCGTTTCGGGCAGCCTTGAAGCAGGTGTGGCTCCATCTGGAGTTGAGAGCGTGCAGAGTGCTGGCGTCATAGTGGTGGCAGTCGTCGTGGCGGGTGCGGGGACCAGGGGTTCTGGTGCTGAGCACGGTCCAGACGCTAAGGGGCGCAGGCGGGCTTGCCTTAGGCGCGCCTTCGGCACGCCAGAAGCACGGCCGGGCAGCGGCCAGCATATCCTGGGAGGTGGGAGGTAGGAGCAGCTGGGAGGCAGGGCAGCGAATGGGCAGTGGGCAGTCAGGGGGATGGGCCGCAGGGCATGCAGTAGCGAGTGCTGTGAAGGACAAAGAAGGTAACAGAAGGAAAAAGGTGCACAGAAACGAGGGAGAAACGAGTGGCACAGAGGGCAGGAGGGCACAAAAACGAGTGGAACAGAAGGCAGAAGGGCACAAAAAATGAGGGGAAAACAAGTGGCACAGAGGGCAGAAGGGCACAAAAACTTGTGGAACAGAGGGCAGCAGGGCACAAAAAAATGAGTGAAACAAAAGGCAAATGAGGCACAAAAACAAGGGAAAAACGAGTGGCACAGAGGGCAGAAGGACACAAAAAATGAGTGGTACAGAAGGCAAAAGGGGGACAAAAATGAGGGAAAAACGAGTGGAACAGAAGGCAAAAAAGGCACAGCAATACTGGAAAAACGAGTGGCACAGAGGCAAAATCCAGAAAACAGAAATACAGGGGCAACTGAGAACAGAAGACAGAATGGGTAGAGAGGCACGGGGGCAGCGAGGGGAACAGAAGGGAAACTGGGCAGGGACACGGGGAGGCGAGGGGTACATAAGGAAAGACCAGGTAGAGAGAGCACAGACAGCGAGGGGAACAGAGGTAAGAAAAAGGGGCAAGGACCTTAACCCTTTCGATGCTGATGACGAGCTCAGCTCATCATCACCCACGGGTGTCGTGTGCTGATGACGAGCTGAGCTCGTCATGGTGCCACTAAAATGGCATTTTCCAGCACAGGGGGGGGGGGGAAATACCAGCAGCCATGTGGTTAATACAGGCAGTGGGGGGAGACAGACAACAGAAGTCACAGACACAACAATGAAAATATAGGCAATACAATAAAAGCAATAAAGCGGAGGATGAACAAACCTACCTACGGCCTACCACTGGCCACCAGGGATGAGGCACAGGTGGTAGCCTGCGGGTGGTGGAGGACCTCGTACATCCTCAGCAGCGGCAGCTGGGACAGGGAGACACTGGTAGGGCTGTGCGGAGGGGGAGCGACCTACCTGGAGTCCCCCAACCTTGACTCCCTTCTCCACTGAGATTAGACCCCCTCAAGACCGCCATGTTTTATTCACTCTCTCTGACCATAAAAACGCTTTATCAACCTGCTCTCCCACGAGAACACTTCCCCCGACGGGAACTCACACTACAAACCTTATCCAACTGTCACCGCACTGATTTGGATGTTCGCCTCAATGAGATCTCATTCTCGACCTATCTGTTTCTCCTCATGAATAACCTCCATAAACTGACGTACATCATTATCGAGTATCTACCCATGCTCAGACACACTAGTACCCTAGGGTACTTGTCCAAATCCCAAACAGGCTCATCTCTTGCCCCAGTTCCCTTCACTGCACATCTTTAATCAAAAACCAAAAACCTAAAAATTCTTTGATCAGTTAGGAATTCTTACAACAGAAAAATAAGAGATGCAAAAGCAGAGTTCTTTAGAACCAAACTTATACAAGTCAAAACCTGCCCAAAAAACAGTTTGAAATTGTTAAACAACAATCGCTCTACGCACCTAACCGGCATGACCATGGTCACATAATTTCTCCAACTAGTGAGGAATTGGCCACTGTCTTCTTGGACAAAACAAAAATCATTGAAATCGGTCTAGAATGAAAGAGGACTCTTCTTCCTAACCCAAGGATAGCTTCTCCTCTCTCCTCCTGGGGCCTTGACCGGTTCAGTGCCTCGAAAAATGTTCCTAAGAACAATACCTCCTAGCACTCTTTCACTCCACTCAGTGAAAGTAACATCTATAACATTCTTCTAATGATCAACCCATCTAACCACTTCAGCTACACACTACCACCTTCAATCTTCAAAGTCATAAAAAGCTGCCATTTTCCCACTATTGTCTATGATTGTTACTACCTCCCTACTGCAAGGCACTATCCCCAACTGCCTTAAAGTTGGGCAGGTTACCCCCATTTTAACAAAACCTAAATCAGACAGTTCAGACCATAACAACTTTTGTCCCATCTCCAATATCCCCACTCTAGCGAAACGTCTGGAAAAATATGTACAAATTCAACTCTGCACCCACATTGAGACCTTTCAACTCTTGGACTAACTTCAATCTGTCTTTCATCAAGGTCACAGCACCAAATCAGTTCTCACTCACATCATGGATTTCATACTAAAAATGGTAGACCATACTGAAACATGTCTTTGGATTCTCCTTGGTCTATCGTCTGCCTTTGATACTGTTAAATACGACAGCTTACTATCCACACTAGAATGAAGTATGGGGCTTTCAGGGCCCGTACTGCAATGGATTACATCATTCCTACACAATCGAGCCCAAAGAGTCAAGGAAAATCAATCACTCTCTGTCCTTTCGTTGTCAATATGGGAGTACCTCAGAGGTCCGCTCATTCCACCATTCTCTATAATTTATTCTTGGAACTACTTGCAAATGCTCTGGACTCTTTGAACATTCTTTATCACATCTAGGCAGATGACACCCAACTATATCTGAAAATATCCCCCCAGAACACTTCATCTTCTACAACTCTACCTTGCTGAACATGCAAAACTAGCTCACGGATTACCATCTTAAGCTCAACACTGGCAAAACGGAATTCCTCCTCATATCACTCCCCAAACACTCCCACAGATTGACCCCTGGATGAAGCATCTAACAGCCTTCAACCGCACACCTCACATTATTGAGTCCGTTAAATCCCTTGGTGTCACTCTAGATATGCAGAATCCAACAAGGAAATAATCACCAAATGAGTATTTGAAGGAAACTCAAACCCTTTCTAGCACATGATGATTTTAAACTGGCAGTCCAAGCTCTTACATTGCCTACACTTCCCTACGGAAGCTCCACCCTTTACATATTTCCTAAACCTAATACAGCCCCACTAAGGGCCTTCCTTACCCTGTCCATGCTCATGATGGAATGGTTCCGTTATGAACACAAGTTCTAGTGTGCTCATGACGGAACCATACCCTGTGGGGCAAATGGGGGCAGTGGCACCCAATCTGCCCCCGAGGGGGGCAGAAAGCCCACTAGGAACCAGGATTTTTTGTTATTGATGTTGGGTTGGGGGCTGGCCAAAAAGGGCATGGCAAAGCCCCCACGGCCCCCTAAAGAAATGTCAGTCTTTCTACCCCCCCCCCCCCCCCTCATGACGGAACCATACCCTGGGGGGCCATACCCTGGGGGGCAGATGGGGGCAGTACCTATCCCAATCTCCCCCCCCAGGAGGACGGAAAGCCAACTAGAAACCAGGGAATATTTTATGTTATTGATGTTGGGGTGGGGGCTGCCTAAAGAGGGGCATGGTAATACCCCCACCCCCCAGAGACATTTCAGTCTTTCTGCCCCCCTGGGGGCAGTAGCCCCTAATCGGCCTCCCCAGGTGGCAGAAAGTCCACCAGGAACCAGGAATTTATTTTTATTTTTTATAGATGTTGGGGTGGGAGCTGCCCAAAATGGCATGACAATGCCCTCCCATTGAAATGTCATTCTTCATGCCCCCCAGGGGGAAGATGGGGCGAAATTCCCAAATCTGCCCCGCCGGGGTGGGCACAAATCCCACTGAGAACCAGGGATTTTTTTTATTGATGTTGGAGTGGGGGCTGCCCAAAAAGGGCACAGCAATACCCCCAACCCCCCAGAGAAATGTAGGTCTTTCTTCCCCCTCGGGGGGCAGATGTCGGCAGTAGGCCCCCAATCTTCCCCCCGGGGCAGAAACCCCACTGGATGCCAGCGTTTAGGCTGGCTCTTCTATGCGAGGGGGTGGGGGCTGCCCAGAATGGGCATACCAATTCCTTCACCCCCCAAAAATATAGCCATAGTCTTCCTGCCTCCCTTGGCATATCGGGGCAACCCCCCCCCCCCCCTCCTATTCACCCCCAGGGCGGCAGAAAGCCCACTAGGCACAGACTTGTTTTTAGCAATGTGCCTACCTGTGGACTTTGGGCCCTAGCGCAGCCGGCATATATGGAAACCAACCAAACCTGTAAAAATATTTAAACTAGACACCAAGGGGAATCCAGGATTTGGTGACTTGTGTGCCTCGCACCAGATCTGTTACCCACAATACCTTGCAAACCTCAAACTTAGTTTAAAAAAAACTAATTTTCTCAAATTTTTTTGACGGAAAGTTCTGGAAACTACGTGGATCCACAAAATTGAACCCACCCAAAGTCTTCCGAGAAAAATGGTACCTCACTTGTGTGGCTAGACATAGTGCCAGCGACAGGAAAGGGTCCAAAGGGCAACATGGACACAACACATTTTCACAGTCATAATTTATCCTTTTTTTACAAAGTACCCAACTGTGGATTTTGAACCCTAGCTCTGCCGGTACGTAGTGAAACGTAGCAAATCTATACATTTCTGAAAACTAGACACCCAGGAAAATCCAGGATGGTGTGACTTGTCTGACTCTCACCAGGTTCTGTTGCCAAGAATTCCCTGAAAACCTCAACATTTGTAACAAAAAAAACACATTTTCCTCACATTTCTCTGGTGGAAAGTTCGGGAATCTGTGTGGATCCACAAAATTCCACCCAGCCCACATTCCCGAAAGTGTTCCGAGAAAAATGGTACCTCGCTCGTATGGGTGGGTCAAGTACCCGCGACAGGCAAGGGCCCAAAACATATTGAGGCAACTTCAAAATTACCTATCATAAAACAAACTAGTTTTGCAAAGGGTGGTCCCAGGAGTTTGTGGCCCTAAGCTCTGCAGCCATCTAGAGAAACCAACCAAAACCACACATTTCTGAAAATTAGAGACCCAGGGGAGTCCCGGAAGGTATGGTTTGCGTAGGTACCCTAACATTTCCCTACCCAGAATCCCCTGCAAACTTCACATTTTGATGAGAAAAATCACTTTTTTTCCCAAATTTCTGTGTGGTAATATTCTGAGGCCTCATTTATGAGGCCGTGCATCACTTTTAAGCCGCCGGTGCGCACCAGCAGCGAAAATAAGGTGCCTTATTGAACCATATTTACAAAGTGACGCATCTAGGTAGATGCGTCACTTTGTAAACCCCTGCACTACATTATACCTGCACCAGATATGGTACGCAGATTCCAGAACTTTCCACCACAGAATTTTTTTTTAGGTTTCAAGGGATTCTGGGTAACAGAAACTGGTGAGAGCCAGTCTAGTCACCCCATTCTGGATTCCCCTGTGTGTCTAGTTTTAAAAAATTTATAGGGTAACTAGGGTTCCCTAGGTGCCGGTAGAGCTAGGGTTCAAAAACTACAGCTAGGCACTTTGCAAAAATAGGGTAATTTTTCATTGTGAAAATGTGGTGTGTTCATGTTGTGTTTTGAGACGTTTCCTGTCATGGGCACTAAGCCTACCCACACAAGTGAGGTGCCATTTTTATTGGGAGACTTAGGGTAACACAGATATGTAGAGCAACTGTTATTACCTATTAACTTTCGATGCATTTTTGCCTTCCAAATGAAAGACAATGTGTAAAAAATAAGTAATTTTGGAAAATGACCTATAATTCTCATGCTAGTATGGGTATTCCCAATTTCGGAAATGTGCAAACATCTACTGTTTCTAAACTCTATATTTTGTTCCCATTTCAGAAATACATAGGTGTCTTTCATACCGATTTTTCCATGTACACATTACCCCCAAATAATTGCTATATACCCGGTGCATAATAAAAAACCATTGCAAGTCGCTGCTCAGTTTTTGGCTCTGGGTTCGTCGGGTTCTTGGTGAACCAACAAGTCCTATATATCCCCACAACCAGAAAGGTCCATCAAAATGTAACGGTATCTTGCTTTCAAAAATCTGTCATAATTAACAGAAGTTACAGGTGAAAATCGTGACACAAATGGCTGTTTTTTTCAACTAATTGTCAAATTTTCCTATATTTAACTGTTAGTTTCTATAAAGAAAACTTGAAGGATCTACACAAATGACCCCTTTGCTGATTTTAGAATTTTGTCTACTTTTCTAAAATGTATAGCTTTCCAGGATCTATTATTGCGTTCATAGCCATTTCTACCATAAACTGAAAAGAGGTTGAAAGCACAAACAATAGCAAAAATTGGATATGTCCCAGGAAAATGCCAAAACTGTGTAAAAAATGTTGGTTTTTTGACAAACGTCTGTCATTACCTGAAAGCTGTGAAAATTGTGATTTTAGCCCCACAAACTCTTTTTTGATACCATTTTCAGGGGAAAACCCAGATGCTTTCATTTGCAGCACTTTTTTCCCCCAAAAAAGAAACTTTAGATGTATTTTGGCTAATTTCTGTGTCCTCTCCAGGGAAATCCACAAACCCTGGGTACCTTTAGAAAACCCATGATGTTGGAAAAAAAGGACGCACATTTGGCATGGATAACTTATGTGGTAAAAAAGTTACAGGGGCCTAAGCACATACTACCCTAATTGGCCAAAAAAGGCTTAGCACGGGGGGAGGCCTGGCAGCAAAGGTGTTAATCCGGGGGCCAGATTCATAACCTGTACTAAAAGAAAGGGTCACATAACTCGAACCCTAAAATCTCTAAAATGGTTTCCGTACGAAGCTAAAATTCTGCAAAAGATTGAGTGCATGACTCATAAAGCCCTACATCTCAAGACCCCCATACAGCTGGTGCATAAGCTTGAGTTATCAGGGGAATGCAGCCGTTCAAGAAGCGCAAACTCTTTACAACTGAAACCAGAGATCTTCCAAAAAAGAGAATGAGCTACAGAGCCTTCTCAGGCAAGATTTGGAACCCTCTGCCACCAGAAGTCCGTTTAATCTCATCGACCTCCTCATTCAAATATGAAGTGAAAACTAGACTAATGATTACGTTTTTGCCTGAAGACACAATATTTTTTTATTGTTTATCTATCTGCCTGTTACTCCAATGCTCTGACTACTCACTACTCATATGTGCAATTATAGACTCCAGCCTTAATATGCTACTAGAACATATTGGAGGATTGTTTGATCCTACTATTGTATCCCTCATACCCTATCATGCAAAGCGCTCTGATACCCTCTTGGGACTTGTTTGCGCTATACAAAACTCTATAAATAAAATAAAAAATAAATAAAAGGCTGCAGTTCCAGGCCATTTTCATTTACATGCACTTGCAGAGGCACATGCGACCCCTTGCGAACCCCTCCATGGCCCCCAGATATGCGCGCCTACAATACGAAAACATACGCATTAAATGGTTATCTAGTAAATGTTAAGTCTGATTCAGAGTCGCTGTTTACATTGCTGAAAAAGTATAAGTGATTTTGAGGGTGTTTTGTTATAAAATTCCAAGATTAAAATTTGTCTCATTTCTCAAATTTCTTATTTTCCTTTATTTGTATCATTTAATGCCCGACCCTTAAGACTGTGTAATGCTTTTCCCTTTCTTTGCACCATCCTCCCTTTTGCCTTTCCCAGTGGATTATCTGCTTCACCTCAGTTATACTTCTTCTTTGCTCAGTCTCATGCTGAGCCCCTCACCATGCATTGTGTGTCTTTTACCTAAATATTGCCCAAATGCCCTCGCCGCCCTAAAAATTGTTTCCTAAACACCAGAGAGCTGAATCACCCGGTGAAAAGGGCCAACATTTTGGACTACTGTAAATAATTGAAAGGGGATGTAGTACTTCTCCAGGAGACCAAGATTGCTTTCAAAGAGGCACTGCTCATGAGGAGGGGATGAGTTGGGGATGTTATCTGCTCTGAAGTTATTGGGAAATGCAATTGGGCCCTCACTCTTATTTATAAAAATTCAGGTCTGTCCATTGTCGCAGCAGAAGATGACACTAATGGGGATTCCTGCTTACTAGACTGACCAATAGGACTCAAGAATTATTGGTTATGAACAGTTATGCAGCCAAAACAGATCACCCTGAGTTCTGGTGTTCAATCAAAAAAAATCTTTCTGACTTCCCTCAACAGTCTAAAACAATCGTAGGAGGGGATTTTAATCTCCCCCTGGATTCTATTTTAGACTGCCACTCGGCCACTCAGAGTTCAAATACAGAGTTTCCAGGGCACACAAGCAATTGCTTAACCTTTATATGTCCCATCAGTTACTAGATGCTTGGGCCATCCGGTGCGTCACTTTTTCCCATTTTAAAAGTGACGCACCGGTGGCGCAAGGCCTTCATAAATAAGGCCCTTGGAGACTACGTAATTTGCAGGGCCGTGATTTTACTTTCTTTTCTTCTCCTCACTCTAGTTTTTCCCACGTTGAGGACCACCTTGTTACTGCCTCTCTTCTTAAGGAGACATCTGATATACAGAAACAGCCAGTAGTTGTTTGAGATCATGCTTCGATCTCAATGTCCATTCTTAGCCTTGCTGAAAAGCGTGGGAATTGAGCGTGGTGCTTAAATAGTAAAATATTGGACAAACAATCTAATGTTCTAGATCTCGAAAAAGAGATTGAGTTTATTTTCAACACAAATGAAAATTCTGTTAACTCTCTGATAGTCCTATGGGATGTGCTTAATTGTGCTATGAGAGTTCATATCAACAAAAAAAAGGTCCAGAGGAAACAGTGAGATTAAGAATACACTTCAACCCCTTGGGGATGAAATCAAACGGAAAGAGAATCTATATAGACGTTCCCGTAATAAGTCCATTTTGCATGATAATAAATAAAAAAAATACTCCTTTAATTGCATTGTTAGTAAGAGAGCCACCTTGGTGTTCATGCTAAAAAATCCGGGCATCAGCTACTACATAATGGAGCTAGAAAACTATTAGCTCTACCATTAAATCTACCAATCTCAGCATCCAAATTACCCATATCACAGACAAAAATAGCTCCCAAAATGTTCTGGATCATGATATTCTTGAGGTATTTCGAGACTTCTATGAAAGGTTGTACACCCCCCTCCTTTTGTGCAATAAATCAACATGTCTAGAGTTCTTTCCCCCCTTTTTCTTGTCCACAGTGTCTTATGCAGAAAGGTCGCACTTGAATAAACCAATAGAATCTGAGGAAATAGTCAAACCTATTAAGGCAGTGTGGGGCGTGGTCTCGTCGAGCAGAAAGATGGCCGCTCGCTGAAAGGGATCTGTCAGCCTAGGAAAGATCCATCAATAATCCTGACTGAAGGAACAGGTTAAGTAACTCCAAAATGAGGCAATTGAAACCAGTTTGCAGCAAACATCCGGTTGATACCCTGAGACTGTTCCACGGCCTCTGGCCGGCTCGCTGAGGGCAAGACTACACTGGGAAATTCGGCATACTCGGGCCTGACCTGGGACAACGGAGGCATTCGAGCTGTGGTGAGCAGGGGGCCGCTGGCGGCCGAGGACATGCAGCGCTAGTCACTTTGCTCTGAAGAGGACATGAAGCAGAATCAGCACTCCAGGTGGGCCTTAAGGTGAGAGCGGCGACTGGTGTGTGGGGACGGCCGAATGACACAGGTCCCTACAGTGGGCTTGAGGCAGTAGGTTACCTCCAGGCGCTCCCACGGTATTGCAGGCCAGCCTTCCTCACCGACCACCCCATACCGGAGTGCCCCATTTGCAGGGGGCAAAGGGTCTGGTGGCCGCAGAACACGCATTGGCAGCTCCGGTTACGGAGCTGAGGAAGATACGTGGACCCTGCAAAGCCTTGTGGGAAGAGCCGCACGGTGGACTGAAGATAGGCCAGGTAGGCCTAGCTGGATCGAGGATCGTGTGACAGCGAGCATATCTGCGCTGGCATTTATCCGGGGAAGCTGGATTTTAAAACTAGAACGCCTTGATCCAGAGTGCCCTGTTCATGGAGCCAGCCCGGTAGGAGAGCAGGTTATCGGAGGTGCGTGAGAGGCCCACTAGGGCGGCACCGGTCAGATGATTCAGGGCTCTCTGGTCCACGCTGGGGTTTCTTGGGGCCTCCAGCCTGCGATTAAATCAGTGCTGTAGCATCAGACACCAGAGTCGGACAGTGGGAGGATAAATGTGGTGTTGACCCCTGGTGTGAAACCAACAATAAATCCGACTGACCTCTGCTGCCAATGTGGGGCACCGCTGGGCGCGGAGCGACCGCCGAAGGTCGCGGGGCATGTGTGTCTGTTGCCGACAACATACCTGTGCTGTCTGGGCCCTGCGGTGGACAGTCATGACCTGCTTGCTCATGATCAGGCGACTCCAGGCGCCCAACACTCCTGAAACTCAAGAAGAAGGCAGCGCACGTCATGAACCTCGCAGGCTTGTAAAATAACAAAAAACAAAAAGGGAGTGCCCCCACACTCTAAGAGACAGGGTACCAAATACAATCAATGTAAAAAATATTTCTCTTGGGTGATAGATTACCAATGTCTAACTGTACTACATTCAACCATACACAATTACTAAACACACTCCACTTATTCAATATATTTTAAATTTCAGGGCCCATAAATCAATTACAAACACATAGACCAAAACTAATTCAACAATTACAGACATTTCTTTTATTAAAATCTCTAATTCATAAAATCACATATAGACCAGATACAAAAAGTATGTTTCAACAAATTTATACATAAAACAAACATAATACTTAAGCTACATGAGAGACAAAAAGCAAGTGAAACATTAAAAAAACATCATGGGTCGGTTAGTTTGTTTGAATCAATTCTGATTCAAACTCAAATGTTCCTCGAATTTAACCATGTGAAAAGGGGCGTCAACTCATTTCGATTGGCTCAATCTAGTTATAAACGACCTGCTTCAAGACATTTATTATTATTGTCTCCCCGTGTTTTGGCAGAATGTCACATATGCCTCTAGTATTGATCGTGGATGATGAACCACAAGCTTAGTTCGATGTGCACAAGCTGTGGGATTTAATCTTTCCCTGTTGATGGAAGGATATGGTAAACCTCTAGCTATGGTGGGCTTCTTGTGGGAGGCTAAAACATTCTCCAACCTATTTTGAGGGCGATGTCTTCCTCGATCTATCACCAATGATACTTCCCTATGGCACTTGAAAGATAGGCTGAACCTCTAATTACATACATTTTCGGATTATTCCCACAAACAGAAATAAAATGGTACCCCGGTTCCTTTAAAAGAAGGAGAGTCGATGTCTACCTTGGTCATCGGGGGAAAATCCCTCTGTGTTTTGTATATGTGCCTTATATGCCAGTAATCTGTAGCGTAGTTCATCGTGCGATTCTGTTCCACAATGGGTAGCATTGTGAAGTTGCATAGCGACATGGACAACAGACACTACACTAGACACCTACCTAGCACTCTGTCAGATCACGCCCCTGTCCTACACCCTCCAGACTCCCACCTCAAGCACTGTTAGACGAGCCCTTTGGAAAGGAAATACGGAAAGACATGGTAAACTATTTTGCCCTAAATGAAGGATCGGTCTCTTCTCACTCCACGCTCTGAGAAGCCTTCAAAGTGGTAATCAGGGGGTCATACATTGCTAGACAAGCAGGTATATTGCAAGTCTTCTGGCAAACCCTGGGAAAACTGGAATCTTCGATCAGGGAGAACAAAGTACAATATTATGACACTAAATAACAAACACACATTGCGACACTCAGGGAACACATATCGCAATACGAGAAAGAAGCCTGGTGGGAATTGAATTTCGTAGGGAAATACTTACCACCAGAAGATATGGAGAGGGTGACAGACTGTGAAAAACCTTAGCCTCCATCCTTAGACCTGCGTGTAGTGCTTCCATCATAACAGATATATTAGACTATGATTCAAATTCCATAAGAGAGCCCCAAAACATACTAGACTGCTGCATTAGCTTTTACTCTTCACTATGCTCCTCTACCATCCCCAAAGCCCACGAAGAACTCACTACATACTTAGACTCACTTCAATTACTATGGCCAAGCAATGCACACCAGGCTTACCTCGATGAGCCCATCAGTACTGATGACATAATTCAAGTCGTAATTAATCTCTCTTGCAGCAAGACACCCGGATCAGATGGCCTCGTTTTATAAAAACTATGCATCATTTTTGGCAACACACCTTCTTAAGGTGTACCAAGAATCAATTCCACTAGGAATCCTCCTCCCTACCATGTGCGAGGCAGTCATATTGACACTGCTTTAGCCAGGAAAACCCCCAATCTCCAAGACTCTTGTCTCCCACCATAGCTCATAAATATAGAGAGCAATACTTATGCTACATTGTTCGCAAATAGATTATAGCCCCTAATGCACTCATTGCTAAACCCTGCAAATCTGGTTTCATACCCGGACGTTCAATGGCGCTCAACCTGTGTACTTTATCCGCGGTCCGAGACCACCAAATAATAATAATAATAATAAAGAGATTTATAAAGCGCCTGGTGACGCCATCTCGGCGTGTCCACGCGCTATCGAGAGAGGAAGTGCCCCAGGTCCCCGCTTTGGCGGCTCTACTGGATGCTACAAGGCATCTGACTCTCTAGAATGAACGTATTTCTTTCCTATCCTTACCAGACTCGGGCTCAGCACATTATATATACAGATTCATCTTTTGTACACTAAACCTACTGCTAGACTGTGGTATGAACTCTACCCCTTTCCCCATAATGCTGAGTACACGGCAAGGCTGCCCTCTTTCGCCCCTCTGCGTCACCTAGTGATGAAACCACTGATGGCAAAACTGCAACAACATGATGCTGCCAGGGTACTGGGTTTCACCTACACAGGGCTCGAAATTTCCCTTTAGGCAGACGACATTACTCTATAAATACATGACTTAAAAGTAAATCTAAATACAATACTACAGGAAATAAAATTTGGGGGACTATCAGGGATGTGGACCAAATCCACATAATTTCCCCTTACTGACCACACATTCCCCTTCAATCTAGATTATCCATTTATTGGGCCGAACCCCAGTTAAATATCTGGGGATCTGGTTGAGCCGTGACACACAAGAACTCTGAACTATGAACTACGAGCATACCATAACATGGTTGGAGGGGAGAGTAAGAACTTGATACAAGCTGCCACTGTCTCTAGCAGGCAGAATAGCAGCAAGAAAATTATCATTGTCCCTAAGCTGTTATACCTATTCGTCAACATCCCCCTGCTATTAATCAGCTAATATTTCGAAAGCTGCGATCTCTTTTGATATCGCTAGCATTGGCAGGCAAACATGCCCGAGTTCCCTGGGAACTCCTAATTCTTCTCCTCCAGCAAGGCAGTTCGGGAGCTCCGTACACACCACTATATGCCTATTTTTCTCAAGCCCTATTCCTCCAAGACTGGTTAGACCCAACCCCATTACAACCCCCCATCACCATCCCAAAAGACAAAATGGCCCCTATTACAACCCACACATACCACCATTAAAAGACAAAGGCAGCATGACAAAGACACTCCAACTCGGCATAAACACGTTTGTGGACCTATACCCTGGAGACACATTTATGTTCCCCCTAACACCAACTGGGAACAATCCACTTGACTTTTCGACCCTGTCACTATATAAGACACAGAGGAGACAGAAAATTAATAAATTCAAAACCTCGTGTGCTCCAGTCAAGATCTCCATCAAAACAGCCGGCTGTTTTCTCAAGATTTTGATACTCTGGCTCCACATTATCCAAGCCTATAAATCATATGCTACTTATTTCAGAGGATCCTCATTAAGTGGGATTTCCGTGCATTGCCATGTCTCCCTTTTGGAAATTACCTTGATACGATAGGGGAAGAGCCCTGCCACGTTCAGGGTAGATTGCTAAGAAAGTCAATCAAGTGGTCGCTTTCACTCTTGAAGCTTATTGTCCTGATGATGACCCTTAAAGAAATTTTGGGTTGAAACGCCGTTGACGCCTTTAACAATGACTTAAATCCGAGATGATATTAATCTTTTTGATTGTGTACAGTGATTACTGTTAACTGTTTATCTCTCTCTGCCACTGTTTTGTTGATCTCACACGTTTATTTTTTTTTAATGTATAGTATAAGTGTAATTGTTTGAGCACCCTTTTTGTTTTCATCAATTTCATTAAATGCATACATGTAATTATTTATGTACTTAGGGGCATATTATCAAGGGGGTTTATCTCCGCTTTTTTAGCTTAAAAAGCCAAGAAAGTGGAGATAAAATGATCTCCCTATTACCTAGCTGTCGCTAACACCAGTTAGCGACAGCTAGTAGGAGATAGCGATCATCTTGGGCCCGCTTTGCATGTCAGTGATATTTATCACTAATGACATGCAAAGTGGGCGTGCCAAGATGTTAGCGACTGGAAACAGTCACTAACATCGCTATCTCCTATTCCCAACAGCCATGTTATCCAATGGGAGGTGGATAACATTGCTAAGAGCATTTGCTCGGTAATGCATGAATATCGCGGACTTTTCAGCGATATTTATGCATTTCGACCGATTTTTATCGCTTAGGAGATAAACCTTGATAATAGCAAGGTTCCTAAACGATAAAAATCGCCGCAGCTCGGCGATAAAAATATCGCCGCTAAACCAACATAGCGATAATTATCGCTAGTTGTTGGTAATATGCCCCACTATTTTTAGTTGCGTGCGTGTGTGCACTTACTTTTGCCTCTTGTAGTTTGTTCATAGTTGTAGTTGATTATTATAGCCTTATAGCCCGCCGTAGAGGGCTATACCGGCTATTAAAGGCCCTCTCCAGCATTAAAGGCCCCGAGCGGAAGGCGAGGGCCTTTAACAAGGGAAAGGGACTTTAATAGCGGTATACCCCATCTACGAAGGGTTATAAGGCTATTAGAACATTCTGGGCCAGATGTAGGTAAATCCGATTTACCGACTCTTAAATACCGAGTCATACCGATTCGGTATTTAAAAGTCGGTAAATTGGAAGGAGGCAGATGTAGGTAAAAAATTACCGAATCTGTAAGAGTCGGTATTTACCGATTCTGTAAATACCGAATCTGTATTTCCCATTGATTCCTATGGGCCTTGAAGCCCATAGGAATCAATGTGAAATACAGATTCGGTATTTACAGAATCGGTAAATACTGAATCCTGCAAGGGTGCAAGGGGTGTCACTTTGACACCCTCTAGCACCCTAATTCTGGACTTGTGTGCCATGTGGCACACAGACATGCCCTAAGGGCATGTCTGTGTGTCACATTGCACAGGTGTGCATGGACAGATGTGCATGCACACCGGAGTTCGGTATTTTACCACTGTGAGAAGTTGGCCTGATAGGTAGTGTTTCCAATTCTGGAACCACTGGTTATCAGTCCAAACAAACCCCAAAGATGTCAGGTTGTAAGTCAACCTTGTAGACAAGCTATCCTAATGGTAGCATGGACTAAGCAGCCTTAAAGGCTTAACTTAAGAGGTCGTGTTAAGCGAGCTGTTTTACCACATACAATCCTGTAATCAAATGAAAGGACACCACACAAGTATATATTATAAAAATATATGTATTTATTTCTAAATTACTCCCCAGTACTCTTTATGAGGAAAGGGGCACAAGCGTTAAATCAAAAGCACTGTTACACATATAAAGTTGCACGTTTATGGATGAGGGCGGGTGGCCACTCAGACCATATATCAAAAAAGTGGTATAAGTAACACTTTACGAACAATGGTTAGGCCTAGGGCCTAGAGATTCGCTGGGAGCAGTCAGGACAAGCAATGAAGAAGTCGGGAGTAGCCCACAGGAGACGGGTGCAGCACGGAAAGTGCGGCGCGCACCAATGCACTGTCAATGGTGCGTAAAAGTCAATTAAAGTGAATAAAAAGATACTTCCGCTGAACCTAGGAACACAAAACTTTAGACACAGACCCTAGAGGTGTGTACCAGTGTAAAGACACCGGCGTTGCAAAGTTACCTCACCCACAGGCCGTGGGTGCACAGGGTCGAAGTGGCGTCGGGTTCTGTCACGCAGGTTCTTGGTGCTTGGAGCTGTTGCAGCTGCAGGCGCTGTGAAGCAGAAGTGTCCGGTGCGATCCAAGGGTGGATCGATGTAGAAAAAGTACCTGAAAGCAGAGGGGACAGAGTCTGGGTCACTCAGCAGTGACCAGGGTGGAACCAGGACGGAACCAGGCAATGTCGGGCGCAATCAGGCGGTTGTCGATAGGCTTCTCTCCGCTGTCACGTGGGCTCTGGGGCATCTGCGACGTCCAGGAGCAGGTCACGATCTGTCCCACGTAGGCTCTCGCCGTCAGCACCGTCGGCTTGAAGATTGTAGCAAACAGCACTTGGCAAAAGCAATCCACGCGGAACCGGGAGATTGCTTATCACTCGAACCAGGAGGGTCAGAGTGGGTGCTCCTTTTCACAGGAGCTGGTGCAGATCTGGAGCAACCAGAAAAGCAAGTCGGTTTTCAAAGTTCGTCGGCACAGGGGCCACAAGCCAGCTGGCAAGTGACCGGGCCAACGCGTCGAGCGCACACAAGCAGAAGGGCCCCACGCAGCACTCAGCGAGTGTGGAGGGGTGAGCTTTGGAGCAAGTGGAGCTCGGGGCTGGGGCTTCTCAAACCCCGGTGTACAGCTTCGAGGGTCACTCGTGGGCCGCACGGTCAGCGTCTCGTGGCCTTTTCAAGATGGCGTGCCCCACGCTTCCGGTCGCCTCCACGGGTCTCAGCTCTGCAGGGACTGTGGATCGGGCAGGTAGAAGGCAGGCAAGCTTGATCTCGTCGATCTCTGTCGCTCGAGTTCCGGCGGGAACTGCAACAAAGCAAGGGTCGAGGGCTGGATGGTGCCTGTTTGCACAGGGTGGTCACTCCTTGACCACAAGGGAGATTCTTCAGTCTTCTCACGTCGTGTAGAAAGTCGAAGGGTCCAGATTTCGTTTCTTATGTTTCTTCAGGATGATCTGAGGTCCGTTGGGACTGCTCCCCCTCTTATTCGAATCTCGGGGGTTGGACATCCTGCTAGGTCCCCTCCTATGGGTGGGACCCAGGAAGGGGGTGGTTACACCCCTCTCCTTTGATCCTGGCCGCGCTGGGACAGGGGCTGGGAGGCCCCAGAACCGGTTTGGCCGGATCCTGCAAGGGGCAGCCTTGTGCTCCCCAGGCAGTGTCTGGTTTCCTTGAAACCTCCCTACTCCAATCCACTATCTCCTGTCTGGGGTGGTTTGACACCGCCCTGTGACAGGAAACTCTTTGTCCAGGCCTCCTCTGCCGGGTTTCGGTCAGCAGCAGGAGGTCAGACCCGTGTCTGTGGCAGGGGCATCCATTTTGTGGATCTGAGGCTCATTTTAAATCAACCGCGTTTCAGTAAAGTAACATGTCTTCTCCCTCTAGAAGGGTGGAATGCTACCCCCGTCGCCAGAACTGGCGAGGGGGTAGTATTCCAATTCGTATGACACCTTACACGACATGTTTTGATAAAGCCAAACCAAAGTTGCTATATAACCGCGAGGATTATAAGGCGCTTAAGAGTATATGGTATGGCGTTATCCCGGATCAGCTTAGGGAGTTGTTCCCGACAGCTGCAGACAGGCTCAGCTCATGCCAGAGCACCATCTCACATAAAACCACGCACTCTGCCTCCAGGATTGATGAGGCCTTCCATAGGAGTGGCTTACAGGCTATATATGTGTCCAGATATAGGTTTAGATATAGGTATACTATATCTAAGCAAGGGGTGATTACACCCACTTGCCCCAGCTGAGTGATCAGCCAGTTGTGTCAATTTAAGAACCAGCCAGGGGTGGCAAAAGCTATGCTTCAGCCCCTGGTAGGCCTTGGTGGCACCTATGCCCTGGGCACCTATAGTGCATGGTACAGGGGCTGACAAGGAGTCCATTTCCAATTGTGGTATGTACCTATAGCACATGTTTTATGAATTTAGAGAGAGAACAGCAGGCTGGGGGTCTGATTAGCAGGCCCACAGCCTCAGTAAGTCGAAAACCAGTGAAGCAAAAAGCAAAAATTGGGGTGACCATAGGATAGCAGACCCTACTCTCCTACATAACCCCCCCCCCCCAAACGCAGGGACATTAAACTTAACCTTGACCAGATAAGTCTTCATGTTCTAAGTGGAAGTACCTGGAGAGACCATCTGCATTACCATGGTCAGTCCCTGGGCGGTGCTCCACTGTAAAGTCCATCCCCTGTAGGGAAATGGACCACCTGAGCAGTTTGGGATTTTCACCCTTCATCTGATTTAGCCACAAGAGGGGCTTATGGTCTGTCTGAATTAGGAAGTGAGTACCAAACAAGTATGGCCTCAACTTCTTCAGGGCCCAAACCACAGCAAAGGCCTCCCTCTCAATAGCTGACCAACGTTTCTCCCTGGGGGTCAGCCTTCTGCTAATAAAAGCAATGGGCTGGTCTTGACCATCTTGATTAAGTTGTGAAAGCACAGCTCCCACCCCCAACTCAGAAGCATCTGTCTGTACAATGAACTGTTTGGAGTAGTCAGGACTCTTCAGGATAGGTGCAGAGCACATGGCCTTCTTCAGGTCATCAAATGCCTTTTGACAGCTAACTGTCCACTGAACCTTTTTGGGCATCTTCTTGGATGTCAAGTCATTCAATGGTGTCACAATGGACCCATAGTTCTTTACAAATTTTCTGTAATACCCAGTCAGGCCCAAGAAGGCTCTGACTTGTGTCTGGGTAGTTGGAGGAGCCCAGTCCTGTATGGTCTGGATCTTGCTCTCCAGTGGTTGAACTTGACCCCCACCTACTAGGTGGCCCAAGTACACAACCTTGCTCTGCCCTATCTGGCACTTAGTAGCCTTGATAGTCAGGCCTGCCTTTTGCAGGGCCTCCAGAACCTTCTTCAGGTGGATCAGGTGATCCTCCCAGGTGGAGCTAAAGACAGCAATATCATCTAGATATGCTGCGCAAAAGTCATCCAACCCAGCAAGGACTTGGTTCACCAACCTTTGGAAAGTGGCAGGTGCATTCTTCAAACCAAAGGGCATTACCACAAACTGATAATGCCCACTAGGGGTAGAGAATGCTGTTTTGGCTTTTGACTCTTCAGCTAGTCTGATTTGCCAGTAGCCAGCTGTCAAATCAAATGTGCTCAGAAACTTGGCAGAAGCCAATTTATCAATGAGCTCATCTGCTCTTGGAATGGGATGAGCATCTGTCCTAGTGACAGCATTGAGACCTCTGTAGTCCACACAAAACCTCATTTCTCTCTTCCCATCTTTGGTATGAGGTTTTGGCACAAGGACCACTGGGCTAGCCCATGGGCTCTCTGATGGCTCAATCACTCCAAGCTCCAACATCTTTTGCACCTCAGCCTTTATACAATCCCTGACATGGTCAGGTTGCCTGTAGATCTTATTCTTCACAGGCAGATTGTCACCAGTATCCACCTCATGGGTGCACCAGTTAGTCTGACTGGGTGTGAGTGAAAACAAGTGTCTGTGGGCCTGCAACACCTGTCTGCAGTCCACCTGTTGCTGCTCAGTGAGGCTGCCTGCCAAGGCTACTCCATCAACTGAACCATCATCAGGGTTCTGGGAAAGCAGGTCTGGGAGAGGGTCACTCTCTTCCTCCTGTTCCCCATCTGTGGCCATGAGGAGACTCATGTCCTCCCTGTCAACAAATGCTTTCAAACGATTGACATGGAGCACCCTGTGGGGGCTCCTAGGGGTGCCAAAGTCAACCAAGTAGGTGACTTCTCCCTTCTTTTCAATGATAGGGTAGGGTCCAGTCCATTGGTCCTGGAGAGCTGCTGGCCCCACTGGGTCCAACACCCACACCTTCTGCCCTGGCTGATACTCAACCAGAACAGCCTTTTGGTCATGCCAGGCTTTCTGTAATTCCTGACTTGCCTCAAGGTTTTTGGATGCTCTCTCCATGTATTCAGCCATCCTGGAGCGGAGACCAAGTACATAGTCCACAATGTCTAGTTTAGGCTTTTTGAGAGGTAACTCCCATCCTTCCTTCACCAAACTCAATGGACCTCTTACAGGGTGGCCAAACAAAAGTTCAAAAGGGCTGTAGCCAACCCCCTTCTGTGGGACCTCTCTGTAAGCAAAGAGCAAGCAGGGTAAAAGGATGTCCCATTTCCGCCTAAGCTTCTCTGGTAAACCTTTTATCATTCCCTTTAGGGTCTTGTTGAACCTTTCCACAAGCCCATTGCACTGTGGATGGTAGGGTGTGGTAAACTTATAGTTTACTCCACACTCTTTCCACATTGCTTTTAAGTATCCAGACATGAAGTTGGTACCTCTGTCTGAAAGAACCTCCTTTGGAAAGCCCACTCTTGAGAAAACTGCAATGAGGGCTTTTGCCACCACAGGAGCTGTGGTGGTCCTCAGGGGAATTGCTTCTGGGTACCTAGTGGCATGATCCACTACCACCAGTATAAATCTGTGCCCAGATGCTGTTTGAGGATCCATGGGACCCACAATGTCTATTCCAACTCTTTCAAAGGGTACCCCCACCACAGGTAGTGGTATCAGGGGGGCCTTTGTTGTGCCACCTGACTTACCACTGGCTTGGCAAGTGACACAGGAGCGACAAAACTCCTTGACATTTTCTGACATGTGAGGCCAGTGAAAGTGTGGGACAAGCCTGTCCCAAGTCTTATTCTGGCCTAAGTGTCCTGCAAGGGGAATATCATGGGCCAAGGTAAGAAGGAAGCCCCTAAACTTCAAAGGTATAACCAACCTCCTGGTTGTGCCAGGCTTGGGGTCTCTAGCCTCTGAATAAAGGAGTCCTTCATCCCAATACACTTTATGGGTACCTTGAGCATTCCCTGCAGCCTCAGCAGCAGCTTGCTGTCTGAGGGGTTCAAGTGAAGGGCAATCTAATTGGGCCTGCCCCAGGTCTGCCCTTGAGGGTCCCCCTGTCCCCAGAAACTCAACCTGATCAGGTTCAAGCTCCTCTGAGACAGTCTCCTCTTGGACTGCAGAATCAGTTTCCTGTGAAACCTGATCCTCAACCTGGGGCAAGTGGGAAGGCACAGCCTTAACCCTCTTGCTCCTTCTCTTGGGTTGTGGTTGGTCTATTGTTTCAAGATCCACCACTGGTTCAGGAAGGCACTTCTTAGCCTGAGACCTTGTCACTGCAAGGACATGAGCTGAAATCCCTAGCATTTCTGCATGAGTCCTGTACTCCACTTCTGACCAAACTGAGCTTTCAAGATCATTGCCTAACAGACAGTCTACTGGGAGGTCTGCACTCACAACAACTTTCTATAGGCCATCTACCCCTCCCCAGGAGAAGTTCACAACAGCCACACTATGGGAAGTAGTGGAGTTGCTTGCATTGGTCACTAGGTAACTTTCACCTAGTACAATTTGTCCAGGGTCCACAAAGCCAGGTGCCACCATTGTGACACTGGCACAAGTGTCCCTGTAGGCCTGAGCCAGTTTCTCATTAATTAAGGGAGTCTGCCTATATTTGCCCAGGTTACTGGGGCTTACTGCAGTGGGCAAAGATATGTCCACATCATATAGGAGAACTGCCTGTGTGGGGATTCTGACTAGGCCAGATTCCACCTCAGTACCCAGGGTCAACCCTACTAAACCCTTTGGCTGTGTACCACCACTGCTGACTGTACTAGGGGGTGCAGTTGCTTTAGGAGCTGCAGTGGTGGGGACTGGATTTTTCTTAGTGCATTCACTGCCCCAGTGTGAAACTGATTTGCAGGTATTACACCAAGGTTTCTTTGGGCCATCATTCTTCTTTTTCTTGTTTCCATTTTGGGAACCCCCCTCCTTATTGCTAGTTTGGGGGCCTGAAGACTTCTGGTCCTTTTCTTTATCTTTCTGATTCCCACCCTTCTGGTCTGTTTTCTTCTGGTCACCTTGGTTCTGGTTTTTCTGCTTAATCCTTGTTCTGACCCATTTGTCTGCCTTCTTTCCCAATTCTTGGGGAGAGGTCAAATCAGAGTCAACAAGGTATTGATGCAACAGCTGGTTCTGACAGTTATTAAGGATCTGTTCTCTCATCATAAGATTGTACAATCCTGTATAGTCTGAAACTTTACTTCCCTGCAGCCAACCCTCCAGAGCCTTAGTGGCACAATCTACAAAATCAGTCCAGTCCTGAGTCTGTGCTTTTTGGGTGTCTCTGAACAACAACCTGTATTGCTCAGTGGTTAGGCCAAACCCTTCAATAAGAGCACTCTTCAGAACAGAGTAGTTTTTGGCATCCTCAGGTCTAACAGTGAGGAGCCTGTCCCTCCCTTTCTCAGAAAAGGAGTACCATAAAATTGCTGCCCACTGATCCTCAGGGACCTGCTGTACCATGCAGGCCCTCTCAAGAGCAGTCATCCATTTGTGGATATCATCCCCTTCCTTGTAGGGGGGCACAATTTTTGTCAGGTTTCTATTGTCATAGGCCCTGTCTTTTTCTTTAGGAACTTTGCTGCCACCAGTGGCATCTAAGCCACACAATTTTCTCTCTCTTGCTAAAGCAAGTTTAGCTTGAGCCAAGGCTACCTCTTCCCTTTCTATTTGGAGTTGGACAGCCCTCATCCTGGCCCTATGCTCTTTTCTCTGGGAGGAAGTCATTCCTCTTTGAGATTCTCTTGAGGCACTAGAAAGGTGAGAGTCCCTTGACAGAGATCTCTCCCTTCTATTACCTGGGAGAATTTGGTTATGAGATCTGGAGTGGTGCTGGCCCCCTCCATTCCCATGTAGGTCCAAGTTGGCCTGGTTAAGCCTGGCAACCTGTACCTGGTTTCCCCCCTGATCCTGATCTTCAGGCTCATCTACATCAGAGCCTTCTTCTTCTTCTTCCTCCTCCACTACATCATCTTGAAGATCCTCATTCTCAGGGGAGTTTATCCCTTCCTCTGTTTCTAAGGGAGTCTGACTCACCTTGTCTAGGTCATCCTTTTCTAGGAGAGCTACTAGGGAAGGAATGGTAGGGCCTCTGCCCTTTTTTAGCCCCCTGGCTGTGCACAAGGCACTCAGGTCTTTGTGGCTAAGGTTGTCATATCTGGATGTTGTCCCTATAGGATCAACTATTACAGGAGCAGAGCCTGAAGCTCTACCTGTATCAGACATGACTGCTAGTGAGGTGTAAGTGGTGCACTTACCTACACTAAGTGGTTTCCTACTGTACCTTGCTAGTGAGTTGTAGTCAGGGTGTGCTAATCCCTTTAATCTACAACTACTAAGTTCAGTAGAACTTAATATGCTAAGCTTTTGATTTATATGTACCTAGAGGTACTTGATGTGATCTTTCAATTTGATAAAGATTGCAATGGTAAAACAAACAGCAAGCTCAAATCCCACCGCTGCCACCAATGTGAGAAGTTGGCCTGATAGGTAGTGTTTCCAATTCTGGAACCACTGGTTATCAGTCCAAACAAACCCCAAAGATGTCAGGTTGTAAGTCAACCTTGTAGACAAGCTATCCTAATGGTAGCATGGACTAAGCAGCCTTAAAGGCTTAACTTAAGAGGTCGTGTTAAGCGAGCTGTTTTACCACATACAATCCTGTAATCAAATGAAAGGACACCACACAAGTATATATTATAAAAATATATGTATTTATTTCTAAATTACTCCCCAGTACTCTTTATGAGGAAAGGGGCACAAGCGTTAAATCAAAAGCACTGTTACACATATAAAGTTGCACGTTTATGGATGAGGGCGGGTGGCCACTCAGACCATATATCAAAAAAGTGGTATAAGTAACACTTTACGAACAATGGTTAGGCCTAGGGCCTAGAGATTCGCTGGGAGCAGTCAGGACAAGCAATGAAGAAGTCGGGAGTAGCCCACAGGAGACGGGTGCAGCACGGAAAGTGCGGCGCGCACCAATGCACTGTCAATGGTGCGTAAAAGTCAATTAAAGTGAATAAAAAGATACTTCCGCTGAACCTAGGAACACAAAACTTTAGACACAGACCCTAGAGGTGTGTACCAGTGTAAAGACACCGGCGTTGCAAAGTTACCTCACCCACAGGCCGTGGGTGCACAGGGTCGAAGTGGCGTCGGGTTCTGTCACGCAGGTTCTTGGTGCTTGGAGCTGTTGCAGCTGCAGGCGCTGTGAAGCAGAAGTGTCCGGTGCGATCCAAGGGTGGATCGATGTAGAAAAAGTACCTGAAAGCAGAGGGGACAGAGTCTGGGTCACTCAGCAGTGACCAGGGTGGAACCAGGACGGAACCAGGCAATGTTGGGCGCAATCAGGCGGTTGTCGATAGGCTTCTCTCCGCTGTCACGTGGGCTCTGGGGCATCTGCGACGTCCAGGAGCAGGTCACGATCTGTCCCACGTAGGCTCTCGCCGTCAGCACCGTCGGCTTGAAGATTGTAGCAAACAGCACTTGGCAAAAGCAATCCACGCGGAACCGGGAGATTGCTTATCACTCGAACCAGGAGGGTCAGAGTGGGTGCTCCTTTTCACAGGAGCTGGTGCAGATCTGGAGCAACCAGAAAAGCAAGTCGGTTTTCAAAGTTCGTCGGCACAGGGGCCACAAGCCAGCTGGCAAGTGACCGGGCCAACGCGTCGAGCGCACACAAGCAGAAGGGCCCCACGCAGCACTCAGCGAGTGTGGAGGGGTGAGCTTTGGTGCAAGTGGAGCTCGGGGCTGGGGCTTCTCAAACCCCGGTGTACAGCTTCGAGGGTCACTCGTGGGCCGCACGGTCAGCGTCTCGTGGCCTTTTCAAGATGGCGTGCCCCACGCTTCCGGTCGCCTCCACGGGTCTCAGCTCTGCAGGGACTGTGGATCGGGCAGGTAGAAGGCAGGCAAGCTTGATCTCGTCGATCTCTGTCGCTCGAGTTCCGGCGGGAACTGCAACAAAGCAAGGGTCGAGGGCTGGATGGTGCCTGTTTGCACAGGGTGGTCACTCCTTGACCACAAGGGAGATTCTTCAGTCTTCTCACGTCGTGTAGAAAGTCGAAGGGTCCAGATTTCGTTTCTTATGTTTCTTCAGGATGATCTGAGGTCCGTTGGGACTGCTCCCCCTCTTATTCGAATCTCGGGGGTTGGACATCCTGCTAGGTCCCCTCCTATGGGTGGGACCCAGGAAGGGGGTGGTTACACCCCTCTCCTTTGATCCTGGCCGCGCTGGGACAGGGGCTGGGAGGCCCCAGAACCGGTTTGGCCGGATCCTGCAAGGGGCAGCCTTGTGCTCCCCAGGCAGTGTCTGGTTTCATTGAAACCTCCCTACTCCAATCCACTATCTCCTGTCTGGGGTGGTTTGACACCGCCCTGTGACAGGAAACTCTTTGTCCAGGCCTCCTCTGCCGGGTTTCGGTCAGCAGCAGGAGGTCAGACCCGTGTCTGTGGCAGGGGCATCCATTTTGTGGATCTGAGGCTCATTTTAAATCAACCGCGTTTCAGTAAAGTAACATGTCTTCTCCCTCTAGAAGGGTGGAATGCTACCCCCGTCGCCAGAACTGGCGAGGGGGTAGTATTCCAATTCGTATGACACCTTACACGACATGTTTTGATAAAGCCAAACCAAAGTTGCTATATAACCTCGAGGATTATAAGGCGCTTAAGAGTATATGGTATGGCGTTATCCCGGATCAGCTTAGGGAGTTGTTCCCGACAGCTGCAGACAGGCTCAGCTCATGCCAGAGCACCATCTCACATAAAACCACGCACTCTGCCTCCAGGATTGATGAGGCCTTCCATAGGAGTGGCTTACAGGCTATATATGTGTCCAGATATAGGTTTAGATATAGGTATACTATATCTAAGCAAGGGGTGATTACACCCACTTGCCCCAGCTGAGTGATCAGCCAGTTGTGTCAATTTAAGAACCAGCCAGGGGTGGCAAAAGCTATGCTTCAGCCCCTGGTAGGCCTTGGTGGCACCTATGCCCTGGGCACCTATAGTGCATGGTACAGGTGAGGTTCCGTGACAATTGTAAGTGGTGTTTTCAACTCGCACGAATATGGTCGAGTCTAGTATCTATGAACCACAAATGACGAGTTTAGTAAGCGTGCGCAGTTTCGCTGTGCTAACTTAAACCGTTCGTTTGTTATGTGGGTTTCTCATCTGTACCCACGGGTTCCATCTTAGATACGGCATCCATTTTGTCTCTTGCCCTCAAGTAGCCAGCGAACGGACACTGTCCGCTTCGCGACCCTGGGACTTCCAAGATATGGCGGAAGACACATGTTCTTTGAAAGTGTCTTTATGACAAGGGGGTTGCTACTGTAAGGCAGACGGCGCCGCTCGAGGCTCATCTTGCCGCACGAGCTTATTGTCTCAGCCGTGCATCTCATTAGGCACGTCCCTTTGATGCCTGTATCTCGTGCTTCTCGACACCCCCTTTTTTACACCCTCTCCGATCTCCCCACTGTCTCCGTCTTCCTCTGCACCTGTCTTCGTTCTTGTTTCGATCTACTTTACTGCTGATTGGAATTTGCTAATGGTGGGAAGATGGGTTTTTACAGTTGGGAACCGCCAA
The DNA here is from genome assembly GCF_964263255.1 of Lissotriton vulgaris. Lineage (NCBI taxonomy): Eukaryota > Metazoa > Chordata > Amphibia > Caudata > Salamandridae > Lissotriton > Lissotriton vulgaris. Next base: position 275,557,268 of record NC_141688.1, read on the forward strand.
ATGTTTCCGCACTTATGTTCCGGACCTTGTATGTTTCAAAGTGATCTAAACGACCCCTCTAAGAGCGACTTGTGGGAACCAGGTTGTAAACTATTGTGTCTCATGTTATCATATGGGTAAAAGTTGTATAAAAGGAGCGATCCACAGATACAATTTGAAGCAGTCTCCCCGAACTACACTCAATGTACTTCCTGTGACTTCTGTGTTCCCTGCAGTAAATAAACCTTGACTCTTTGACGCCGAAGGAAGTGTCCCGTGTCTCTGTGACTTGTACGCCGGAGCAGGTTACCCACGAAGGTTTCAGGTGTTGTGCCCTGGCACCGCTGGGTCCAAAAGAACCCAGTCCTTCAGTTGGCGCCCAACGTGGGGCTGCATCAGTGGTACCGGTCCAAGCCCGACGATCGTGAGGAACTTCGTGTGAAATCTCCGAGGGAAGGTGCACCCCGCTTCATCGATCCTGTTGTCGAAATAAGTGGCCCGAAGACTTTTCCCGCGAAGATTCCCGCCTCCTAACGGCTGCGACGGACTGCTGCCCTGACTGTAGACCTGTTTTGGCGCCTGGCGTAGACCTTGGTATAGCGAGACGATTGACGGGCCTTCCTGAGGACGCCATTGTTCTTTGAGTTAAGTATTGGTGGGTCGCTCCCAGAGTTCTTGGTTGTAGACACTTTAGCGAGTGTCTTGGTTGTAAACACTTTAGCGAGTGTTTTTGTTGTAGACACTTTAGCGGGTGTCTTTGTTGTACACGCTGTGTGAGTGTTTTTGTCGGTGACACTTTGCTAGCGTACTTTGTTGTTGTTGTATTTGTTTGACGACTGCAGCCGCCAAAGACCGAGGGTTTTGTCTTTGCTGGGACTTGGTAAATCCCGAAATCCCGTAACCCTTGAAGTTTGTGAAACTCGGCTAGTGTGCAAGATGCCTGGTCGTAGTACTTTGTTCTGTTGCTTTAGACCTTGTGGTGCGGATTCCCTGCTGGAGGACTCGTGTCCGATACCTCCGGTTGGAACTCCTACTTATGATTTATATAGCAAACATGGGCTAGGCCCAATTGCTTTTAACGATTATTGGATAAAATATACAAAGAAAGACGGCGATCTTCGTTGGCCACCTCACGGTAGCTTCGAAGCGTCGATCTTAGATAATTTGGAAATAAAGTTGTTCGAACGTAAATCAAGGCCGGCCATGTTTGATGCCTTTCGGTTGTGGCGCAAAGAAGCCCGACAGAAAGAAATCAGACAAAATAAACGTAGTGAGCGAGATAATGTTGCTACTATAGTGAAGAAAGCTGAGCAGTTTCAGCGTGATAAGGAGGATAAGGATAAGGAAGTGTTTGAGAGATTACAGCGTATGTCCATAGACAAATGCTATCCTGTTTTGCCTACGGAGTCGGATAAGAAGGAAGAGGCAGTTGAGGATTCTTTAATGTCCTATCTTATGAAGTCGCCACCTCCGTACGTACAGGGTATCGCAGTTCCTGTGGTCCCTGCCGTACCTGTTCTTCCACCTGTTATTCCTCCCCCTGTTCCTCAACCTGCACCCGCTCTTCCGACTGTTCCTGCTCCTTTGCCTGGTTCTATTCCTACTGCTCCTCCGCTTCCACATACTCCTGTTCCCGCCACTGCTCACGCTACTGCTCCTGTGTTGTTAACCCCTGTTGTCGCTAATGTCTCTACTCCTTCTCTTGTTAGTCCTGTGTCTTACTCTTCTCCCTCTACTCGTAATCGTGATTCTCCTATTGCGACAAACTTCTTTCAGTCGCTCGGACCCGTTTTTGGGTCTGCTGGTTTTGATGGTCCTCAGAGACGTAGTCAGCTTCCTGGTAATAGAGAACGTGTTGCGCTATACAATATGGCGATGGGTTGGATGATAAACCCTGTTAGAAATCCGCCACGTGTTGTCCTCGAAACGTTCGATCAATTCAACATACCAACTCAGAGATATGTGTTTGATGAAATGTGCAAGTTCTTACATGATCAGATAGTGGCCGTTGCGCCTGACGAGGTGCTGTCCGCCCTGTCTGAACTTCGGCTTCAGTTCGCAAATGGACTGATAGTCGATACTAATGTCCGACGTGCTATTGAGCGGTTGCTATCTCTTCGTCCCGCTCCTATTCCTCATGCATTGTTCGTTGAGGACATTGAGAAAGGAGATGAGTCTGGTCAATATCCTATGCGTGAAGTTCCGCCAGTTTGGATACCCGCTGATAATACTAATGTTAATGCTCCAGTGGCGGCGCATTTCCAGAGAGTGTGGATACACCTCCCATGGAAACGATCGGAAGTGCTTCAGGTGAAACAAACTTTGCCCGATCCTCGCAAAAATCCTGCTGGGTATTACAAGGAATTGTCGCAGCTCGTAGACGCTACGATAATGAATCTGGCCGATATCGACATGTTGTTTGGCAATGTCGTACCGCAACCGGTATGGGCCAAGATTCGTCACCAAGATCACGCGAATGAATTAGGTGGTGATTGGGCTGCTATTACAGCGGCAGACGCTGGACAAGTGGCTGCTACTAAACCCGATCAGTTGATTGAGCTTCTCCCCCAGCGAATCATTACATTAATGAAAACGCTTATGCCAGCTATGAAGGTAAATTGGGACAAGTTGTCAGCCTGTAAGCAGAAGAAAGATGAGAGTGTATCAGACTTCTTTACGAGGTTTGAGGAAACTTTCGTTGATCATAGTGGACAGGATATGGGTACTGAGGGTGGACAACGGTTGTTTGTAGATAAATTCGTATCGAACTTATTGCCCGACTTGTGCACTAAATTAAAGAATTCAGAAAGTGCGTGGGCTGTTTCTACCTCAGCTCAGATATTGGCTACGGCACAATATTACGAAAATAGAGAAAAAGAGGAAAATGACCGTGCCGATAAAAAAACGAAAGAGCTGAAAACTAAAGTGTTGTTGCAACAAGCGTATCCGCCGCGTTCTAATCAGAATGCGCCTCAGCAGAATAGATCGCAGTCGCAATCGAATCGATCGCAGTCGCGTAATGATTCATCTTTCCAAAGATCTTCATTAGGGTACAATCAATGTGCTTACTGTAGACAGGAGGGACACATTAAATTCAATTGTCCTGCTTTAAATGACCGTACTAGTGGTACGTCGTCTAGAGGAGGTCGTGGTGGTTCACAGAACGCATCACGTGGTAGAGGTCGTGGTGCTCAGAACGACCGTTCTGACAATTCATCAAATTCTAATAACTGTTTTGATCAACGTGGATCATCGCAAGGACGATCTGCGCAGTATAATGTAGACGATTATTACGTCGATCAGGGAACTGACGATAGTAATTACTAGGACAGCCAAAGACAAGGAGAGGGAGTGGTATCAGTTCCGGTTGATCAGAGAGGGCCTTATGTCGCAGTTGCTACATCGGGCGTCGTTGAGCCTTTTCTGTTGGACACTGGTGCAGCGAAAAGTTCTATCATGCATTCGAAACTCCCTGGCGCACCTTTGTCTGGCTTAACAAATGTTTCCGTTGGATTCTCTGGCGCCCCCGTTAGCAATCCAGTTTCGTGCCCTCTGCCCCTTAAAATTGGGCCTCGTGAGCTCGAAGCTCCGTTAATTTTGACCACTGGTTGTGGCGAAAATCTTTTGGGTCTGGATCTGCTTAAACGTTTGTATGCAACTTTGTATTGTTCCCCTGCGGGGGTAAAGCTTACGTTCGGAGAGAGAGTAGTCTCTCCCATGTACTTGTCACTCGATAAGCTTCCACCGGAATTGGATTCTCTTCCTGCGTCTTTGTGGGCGACGGGTCCAAATGATGTGGGCCTACTTGATATCTCCCCTTATGTTGTTCAGTTGAAATCGAATGTGCGATTGCCACGTATTCCCCAATATCGTATCTCCCTTGATGGTGAACGAGCTTTGTTAGCGATCATCTATGATTTGATCGAGAAAGATGTCATTGAAGAGACTCGGGGAAACGTGTGCAATAGTCCTGTACTGCCCATTCTTAAACGTACTGATCCTACCAAACCGCCTGTTTATCGTTTTGTTATCGATTTGCGGGAGGTAAATAAAATTGTGGTTCCTCAATTCCCTGTTGTGCCTGACATCACGGCGCTACTGACTCTGATTCCAGCTACAGCTTCATGGTTTTCGGTGATTGATTTGAAAAATGCGTTTTTCAGCATCCCGGTTGCCGAAGAGAGCAGGGACCTTTTCGGTTTCTCTCTTGGTGGGCGTAGCTTCCGTTTCAAACGCGCTCCTCAGGGCTACTGTGAAAGTCCATCGATTTACAGTCAAGCTTTGAAGGGTCAACTAGATGCGTTTAGGTTGCCGGTTGGTGCGGCTTTAATCCAATACGTCGACGACCTATTGGTGGCTGCTGATACTAAGGACATCTGCAAAATTGCTACGGTATCGTTGCTGCAACATCTCTGTGAGTTACATCACAAGGTGTCACCTTCTAAACTCCAATATTGTTGTCAAGAAGTAACCTATTTAGGTCACTTATTGTCAAAGGAGGGAAGGAGATTGACCCCAGAGAGAATTGCAGCGATTGCGCGAATGGCTGTGCCACAAACCCAAAGAGATGTGCGTGCCTTTCTAGGTATCACGTCGTACTGCAGGCAGTGGATTCCTAATTTTTCATTGCTAGCGAAACCATTGGTGGCTCTTACGTGCAAGGATGTTTCAACTCCTTTACCATGGACGGAAGAATGTCAGAAAAGTTTTTCTGAACTGCGTGATTCATTGTGTTCGGCTCCTGTGTTAGGTACCCCTGATTACAGTAAACCGTTCACGTTATATGTTCACGAGAGGGAAGGTTGTGCTTTAAGCGTCTTAACGCAACCTTTTGGTGGTAAGCAACGTCCATGCGCATATTTTTCCTCGACCTTAGACCCAGTAGCTAGAGCATTGCCGAGTTGTTTGAGAGCAACTGCGGCAGCTGCGGTCTCCATCCGACAATCAGCAGGATTGGTCATGGATAATATGCTTACGGTGATGGTTCCGCATGCAGTCGATACTTTGTTGAATCGTACGAAAACTCAGCACTTGACGAGTGCGAGGTTGTCTGGGTACGAATTGACGCTTTTGGCAAGCCACATTCAGATAAAACGTTGTAATGTCCTAAATCCGGCAACTTTGTTACCAATTAGTGCAGAGTCAGATGAAGTAGCAGAACATGACTGTTACTTGCGGACAGAAGAGGAAACAAAAGGTCGAGTGGACCTTAAAAACACCCCATTGGAAGACCCGGATGGCATCCTGTATGTGGATGGGTCATGTTTTAAGTTGCCGAATGGTGATGTGACTACTGCTTATGCTGTGGTAACGTTGAATACTGTTGTTGAGACTGCAAGATTGAATCAGAATTCTGCCCAGGCTGCAGAGCTGATTGCTCTCACTAGAGCATGTGTGTTAGCAAAAGGTAAACGTGTGAACGTGTACACCGATAGTCAGTATGCTTTCGGTGTAGCGCATAGTTTTGGACGGTTGTGGCGAGAGCGTGGTTTCTTGACGTCGCATGGCACGAAAATACAGCATGGCCAGCTTGTGAACGATCTTTTGGATGCATTGACTTTGCCTGCTCAAGTTGCAATTGTTAAGTGTAGTGCGCATCGTAAAGTGACGGATGATGTTGGTCGTGGTAATGCGTTTGCAGACGAAATTGCTAAGGAGACTGCCCGGAACCTTAGCACTCGAATGTATGTGACGAGTTCGGTTAGGTGGCCTACAGAATCAAGTATGTGTGAGAATACCATAGAGAGTGTGAAAGCAATACAGAATGAGGCCACCGAGACTGAAAAGATGAAGTGGAAAGAAAGTACGGGAAGGTTGGATGCGAATGGTTGCTGGATTGATTTGTCGGATCAGAGAAGATGGATGTTGCCTGATGCGTATGTACTGGCCGTTGTGCAAATGGCACATGGGTTAGCACATATTAGCGCGAAAGGTATTTGTAAGTTGCTGGCTGATGTGTGGAAGAGTGATGGAATTACTAAGTGTGCTGAACGTTTGGTGAAGAATTGTATGGTGTGTATAATGTACAATCCTGGCAAAGGAACCCCAACTCCTCCTGGCAGTTTTGCTCCTCCTTCGTATCCCTTTGAGGTGATCCAATTGGACTTCATCCATATGGAGAGATGCAATAACCTGAAATATGTTTTGGTTGTGGTTTGCGCATTCTCCCGATGGATCGAGGCCTATCCCCTCAAGGACAACACTGCTTTGTCTACTGCGAAAATCCTACTGAAGGAATACTTTCCTCGGTATGGAATGCCTAGAGTCGTGTGGTCAGATAACGGAAGTGAGTTTGTTGGAAGTGTGATGAAGAGTGTGTGTAAGGGCCTTGGAATCAATCAGAAATTCCATAGCGCCAATCATCCCCAGTCAGCTGGATTAGTTGAAGGGTACAATGGCACCCTTAAACTAAAATTAGCGAAGATTCAAGCTACGACTGGACTTTCGTGGCCTGATGCTTTGCCTCTAGCATTACTGTCAACTAGGGCGACTGTACACTCCCGAATAGGGCTCAGTCCCTATGAAATAGTGTTCGGCCGTCCTGCGAATGTGTGGGGGGTTCCTAGGCCAGGTGTATTCTCTGATCTTGAGTTTCCGATGTTGATTGACTACTTACATGACTTGACTGCTAAACTGAGGTTAATTCATCAACAGGTTTACGACGCCTTGCCGACGCAGACGGAGGGTCCAGGCCACCAGCTCCAGCCTGGAGATTGGGTAGTTACCCGAAATTTTTCACGCAAAAAGAATCTGGACCCCCGCTTTACCGGACCTTACCAGGTGCTCCTGGCCACGAGGACTGCCGTTCGTCTTGAGGGGCGGAAAAATTGGGTACATGCTACCCACTGTAAGCGAGTCCCTATTCCTTTGTCAGCAGACCCGTGGGTGAGGAAAGGCATTGCGTCAACAGAAACAGAAAAATTGCCGGCGTTTGTACCTTTTAGCGACGCACAGCTTGTTGAAGAACCCTCAGCGCAGCAGAAAGCCACTGTTGAACACTTGTCAGCAAAAGACTCAAGACCAGACCAACGAACTGATCAGCAGGACGCTGTCTCTTCAACAGATCCTTTGTTCGACGAGCAGACACGTCCCGGGAAACATCGATATTCTTTGAGATCTCATACTAAGGACAAATAAAATTTGCTTGCTTTGCTGAAATTGATAACTGCAATATCCTCGTTTCCCCTGATCAGCTTTGGACAATCGTATTATTGAAAATTGTTTTGTACATATATTGAGTTTTTTTCTTTGTATCTTTTTCCTTCCACAGCTGAGAAATATTGTGCTACATATACTTTGTGTATTGAGGGCCGTAGGGCCGCGCGCGTACTTCCTTCTGGATAGTAGGTCTTGACGCTAGGTTAAAGGCCGTCGATTCCTAGGAACTCCTGGGGATTGACTACTGCTGCACAGAACGAAGTGCGTCAAGAAACGTTGCGGACGGTCGTAGGGAAATGGCATTTTCGAAGCTGAATGATTTGGAAAGAGCTCAGGCATATAGAGTCAAGCTGCAGAAACTTAGTCGTACTAAATGTTTTGTATCCCAATTGTTTGTTTTGTTTTTAACTGCTTCTGCATTTTTGGCGGGTGGGGTGTATTACACTATGTCTTACTTTTTACTTGCTACCCCTACTCCTACTCCTTACCCTAACCTTACTTCTACTGCTTCTCCCCATTCTTTTCATATGTTACCGGAACACGAACAGGCTAGACGTGTAGAATTCCGCAACAATTCCTTTATCCAGCTCCTCCATCAGCATCAGTTAGTGGTTAACACTACTAATTGTTGGGTGTGTGGGTTGATGCCACATACTACTGGTAAGGGAATTCCATATCTGGTGTTACCGTATAGTTCCCAAGGGTCAGCTCGAGCATTCCAAACAATGTTTCGAAGCGCACTGGGTTTCCACCCCACTCCAGAACAACGTTCCCCATACTCTGGTCCTACCTCGTATCAGAGGCTGTTATCGATGGCTATAGAGGACATGGAAGACGAGATCCATGATGCTTTTCTCATCCCTAAAGAAGAGGTACAAGCCTATAGGGTCCTAAGTAGAGGGGAATATAGTATGTCCACTAATGAAAAGCAGCTTAAAAGCTCGCTTCCAATATGGGTCGTACCCCACACTGGTAATCTTTGTCTTGTGGGTCGTGGCTCGCAAGCCTCACTTGGAGTAAGTGCTTGCACTGAAAGTTACGTTCTGCCAATGTCCCCGACCCCCGTGTTTCTGGCTGCCAAGGGTACGTACTTCATCTGTCATGATCGTGCATACACATGGTTGCCCGCAGACTTCATGGGCTCATGTTTCGTTGCAAATCTGTTGCCTCCGACGTTTACTGTAGATGCCGATTATCATAAGACTAGAGTTGTACGAGGCGTAATTAGCGAAGAGGATACTGCCGGTCAAGAGGCAGGAGACTTTTTCAAGGGTTTCCTCCCGTTTTGGGGACCTATGGTTAACAGTAGGAACCTGAGACATTTGACTCGAGTGGTAGAATCGACAGCTAATATTACTGCCAGTGCCCTTGGTAATATCACCACAGAACTTCAGGCGGAGAGACTTATGACATTACAAAACCGTATGGTTTTAGATGTTGTCTTAGCAGATCGCGGTGGGGTATGTAAAGTGATCCATTCGAGCTGTTGCATTTTCATACCTGATAATGCTCCAACTGTCTATCAAGCCATCTCGAAGTTGCATAAGATCTCCGAATCCATACACGTGGATGTAGGGGATTGGACGCTATTCGGTTGGTTTTGGGGCCTGATGTCGACTTGGGGTTGGAAGATTCTGACGATCATCGGGGTTGTGGTAGTGTTCCTGTTCACGTGTTGCCTTTGTGTGCAGTGTGGTCCTGCCTTATGTGGCCTCTGTGCTACGACGTGTATGAGACAACCATCTGTTACCAAGGGGACTCGATTGGACAGAGCTATGCTACAACGACATCTTGATGGTCTGATGAATATCGAGTATGATTCCGACTAGTGCTTGCCTACATGAGGGCAAAAGGAGCGTCTGAGGTTCCGTGACAATTGTAAGTGGTGTTTTCAACTCGCACGAATATGGTCGAGTCTAGTATCTATGAACCACAAATGACGAGTTTAGTAAGCGTGCGCAGTTTCGCTGTGCTAACTTAAACCGTTCGTTTGTTATGTGGGTTTCTCATCTGTACCCACGGGTTCCATCTTAGATACGGCATCCATTTTGTCTCTTGCCCTCAAGTAGCCAGCGAACGGACACTGTCCGCTTCGCGACCCTGGGACTTCCAAGATATGGCGGAAGACACATGTTCTTTGAAAGTGTCTTTATGACAAGGGGGTTGCTACTGTAAGGCAGACGGCGCCGCTCGAGGCTCATCTTGCCGCACGAGCTTATTGTCTCAGCCGTGCATCTCATTAGGCACGTCCCTTTGATGCCTGTATCTCGTGCTTCTCGACACCCCCTTTTTTACACCCTCTCCGATCTCCCCACTGTCTCCGTCTTCCTCTGCACCTGTCTTCGTTCTTGTTTCGATCTACTTTACTGCTGATTGGAATTTGCTAATGGTGGGAAGATGGGTTTTTACAGTTGGGAACCGCCAAATGTTTCCGCACTTATGTTCCGGACCTTGTATGTTTCAAAGTGATCTAAACGACCCCTCTAAGAGCGACTTGTGGGAACCAGGTTGTAAACTATTGTGTCTCATGTTATCATATGGGTAAAAGTTGTATAAAAGGAGCGATCCACAGATACAATTTGAAGCAGTCTCCCCGAACTACACTCGATGTACTTCCTGTGACTTCTGTGTTCCCTGCAGTAAATAAACCTTGACTCTTTGACGCCGAAGGAAGTGTCCCGTGTCTCTGTGACTTGTACGCCGGAGCAGGTTACCCACGAAGGTTTCAGGTGTTGTGCCCTGGCACCGCTGGGTCCAAAAGAACCCAGTCCTTCACAGGGGCTGACAAGGAGTCCATTTCCAATTGTGGTATGTACCTATAGCACATGTATTATGAATTTAGAGAGAGAACAGCAGGCTGGGGGTCTGATTAGCAGGCCCACAGCCTCAGTAAGTCGAAAACCAGTGAAGCAAAAAGCAAAAATTGGGGTGACCATAGGATAGCAGACCCTACTCTCCTACAACCACCCAATAGGATTGGGTGGTAAAATACCGATTTTTAAGGGCCTGTGGCACTCTTAGGAGTGCCACCTACATGTGGTTTTTCGATTCGGTATTTTACCGATTCTGTAAATTTACCGATTCGGTAACTTTACAGAACCGGTAAAATATAGGCCCCCTACATCTGGAAACCCTAATACCGGTCGGTAACGGCCGAATTCGGCCGTTACCGACCGGTATTAGGGCTCCTACATCTGGCCCTCTGTCTCTAGAAGACAGAATGTTCTAACAAAAAAACAAAGCCTTTTGGGAGTGTGAGGGGATTCGAATCCCCTCAGGCTCCCTGAAGCCTTTGTTCACAGCCAGAGCTGTGAACAAAGAAGCACTGGAATGCTGGAGCTCCAGGCTTATACCAGCCATTATAAGCCCAGAGCACTCCATTGTTTTCAATGGAGCTCCCAACATTCCAATGTTCTAATACAGAATGATGTCTTATAACATCAATGTAAGTTTTGTTGCTCTTGTGTGGAAGGACACCCCTTCAGAATTCAAAAAGTGTTAGGTACGTTTTATATCTGCAAAAAGAGGCACCTTCCAAGAAGAGTGGTGTCACATCTGTCCTGGATTCACATAGTCGGGCTTTGATTTCTGTTTTGTGGTGCTCTCGGGGGTCTGCATATTTCCACCTTGTTCGATTCGAAGCTCCAATGGGCCGCATATAGCTAGTGAAGAAAGGATTTTCTCTGTTTTTAACATCTCACACACGCCTTCGCCCCCGCATCCACATGCCCTCATACAAATGAAGACACCTTAAAGCCCTGGGATTGAGCAGCTTTACAGAAAGTGCTGCTAAAGATGATCCAGAAAGCAATTAAGCGAGAAATATTCAGGTTACTGCTGCTCCCAGGGTCACAATGACCCCAATTCTGAATACTTGTAGTTTGACTACTTTAACTATAGAATTTCATTTAGCAAACGCTCTCGTCAGCAGGCTGCTAAGGAAGGGCAAAAAAAGAACTCATTTGATGTTTCGCTGAATGCTGAAAGTTGAAATAATTTTCAACTAATGAAATCCAAAGAGCTACCAAGCCAGTAGTATTGACCTTAACCTGTTATTTCATCGAAATATTGGCATGCGAAGATGTGCACCGACAATTTGCACTAGGTCACTTTGTAAATCACAATCATCAGGGGAAGGCAGAGTTGTACAGGCAGAGGCACATCTCATAGGCACACACTTTTGCATGTGCGAGTTTACCTACATTAACACAATAAAGCCAGACAAACTGACTTTACCAGTGCTTGTTTGGTTTCCGCACCGAGATGCCTTAAGTGGAAAAACTAAATGGACACATGAATGATCTGCTCGCTGTGCCATGCGACTCAAGCTGTACCTCCATGGTGCCCAACAGGCCCAACATGCTTGCCCGAGTTCCTATTCAGAGAGGGCACTGCCTAGCAGTTCGGCTGGACTGGCCTATTGGAGCAAGACTGGACCAAGGGTGATTTGCAGACAGTTAGTCCCTGTCTTTAATGGCACAGTGAACAAATAAACTAATTACCATTTGTAGAGAATAACTAAGCATTCCCCTCATCACTTTTATGTTTTTCTCGTCGTCAAAACTGTGCTCGCTGATGTTGTCCCTACTTTGCTAAGTTGTTGTTGCACTTTTCCCACACATTTAGTAACAGCTGGTGTTCCTGATATTGTGATTGGTATTTTTCTTCTGGGATTTCAACTGTGGTAACAGTTGTAGTCAATATTGTTGTCCCTTGTAGAAAAGTACCCTTTTCTCATGGTTACCCCCCCCACTACACACACATACTTTTTGCCTGATTCTGATACATGTTTGACTGAGTGTGCACTAGGTTCCTGCTGACCAGGTACCCAGTGCCTGTGTTCTTTCCCACAAATGTACCTTAGTTTCCATAATTGGCACCCTTCTGGCTCACATATAAGTCCCTTGTAAAAGGTATCAGTGGTTCCAAGGGTCTTGTGACCAGACGGGGTCTCAAAGGCTGCAGCATGTATTATGCCACCTAAAGAGACCCCCTCACCAAACACTTGCACACTGCCACTGCAACCTGCGTTTTGCGGAGCAGATAAAAGTGAGATGATCTGGCACACACACCTGTGTCTCAAAAAAGTAGAGCTGCCCCAATACTCCAAGAGACAGGGTAACTTATACAGTCAATGTATCTTTTTCTGATGATACACATTCCTGTGTGCCATGCCTACCAACACTGCCTCTGGCATGGGTAAGTCACCCCCTACAGCAGGTCCCACAGCCATAAGGCAGGGTTCACTATAACTCATGTGAGGGCATAACTTTATGAGTAGATCTGCATGAGAAGATATGTCCCTAAAGTGTCTGAGTCCATTCTTATCTTTTACCAATGGGGGTTGGGCCTATATATTCCCATCCGTCTTTAACATGCTGTGCTTTTAATCTTTGTGCTGACTCATAGTTCGGAATAAAAGTGGCAAGGCTGTATGTGAGTCTAGTCCAATTTTCATAGAGACTTCTTTAGTCTCATCTTTTTCATGGGTCTTGATTTCTTCTTTTTACACACTGTTTTCTTTCACTGGACACATCACATTTGCTTTTGGAGGAAGTAATTCATGATGATAAAAACGCAGGCAAGCTGGTGAGAGCCAACCAGTAAGTCCTCTGGTGGTGCGCACGTGAGATACTTTCTCTTTTCTTCAGACATTTTTCCAGCACACATACACTTAAATAGATGGGGTATGTTATGCTTTGAGTGAACTGACTGACCGTCTTTTGTCCTGTTTTTTCTTTTTTTTGTAATTGATTTAAAATCAGGATTTGGCCGCAGTGTGCTAAATGAATAGCTGGCCGTGGGTATAGATTAGAATATCTTCCTCACTGTAATCCTACAAACAATATATAATTGGGAGAGTGCCTGCTCATGCCTGATCTTTGTTATGTGAACCTATATATTCACGCCCAAACTAGGCCACCTATCAGACTAGTAACAGAAGATTGTTTGGACGTGCTGTTTGAATACTTCTATTTAGGCAAACCCCTTTCGGCACATGAAGTGGGTTTGGTGTATTTATTTCACCTTTTCTTTATGCATATGCTTATAAAGCATGCATGAAAAACAATAAACTCATGTCATAGAAAAGAAACATACATGTTACCATTCAACAAGACATCAATAGTAAATGCCATGCAATTAGCATTTTACAAATACACAAACAAAAACCATTGACAACATGGATGACCAGTCCTCGGTTTAGAAAGGAAACATTAGCGGTACAGACTTATTTGTGATTTACGTTACTGTGACCTGCTATAAACAGCTAGTCGGCATTAAGTTTACGACAGGCTAAGTGCTTTGTTTGCACAATGTATCATTCAGTGCAATGGTGATGGTTGTGGCTAGCTCTATATGGTCGACCTGTTTCGGAACCCTATTTTTCTTTGGGGGTTCTCCTCAGGACCAGGACTTGGTCGGACTCTATAATGTGATAGAATGTGAAAATAATGTAAGTATGGATTCTGACTTTTACTTGTCCTACTTATGATTGCTCCACTTATGAGTCTAATCTTACCTTTCATGTAAAAGAGGTAAGTACAAGAGATGTTAGGCATTCAACAGCAGGATGATCTGTAATGTTCAATGAAATTTCTTTAAAAAGTAATTGAAATGGCTGTATTTTTACGGGGCATTCTAAAGAGAAATTGCCACAGAGAAACTTTGTTAAAGAATATTGCACAGCTGTTTACTGAGTACATGGACTGGGGGCTTCTCATTAGGAGCTCAAAAGCGCCATGATGGCTTCCCTGAATTCCAAGATGTTTGGTACCAAACATCTCACCTTAATAAACCCACACTGATGCCGGTGTTGGATTTATTAGGAAAATCAACTAGAGGGCACCTCAAAGGTGCCCCCTCAAAACCTGACAACTTGCTAGTTTGTGCCAGGCTCGTTCCCACCAAACCTCTCAACATGTTTCTATGCCCCTGAAGTGGGAGCCTTTTGCTCTTGTGAGTCAGAAATAAATCGTGCTCTGGGTGGGGATGCTACACACCTACACCCAAGCATGAACAACTTAGAAAGGCAGTGAACCACAAAGACTTCCCATCCTTTGTTATGCTAACCAGGGCCTCTCCAGCTAGTGGAGTTGACCACCTCCCTCACCACGCCGTACTTTTGACTGTAGGCCCGGTGTCAAAATTAGTAAGCAGAGGAGGAGTATCCACTCTCAGCCAGGAACCCCCCCCCTAAGTTTCCCTAAGCTGAGGTAAACCCCTCTCTCCAGCATCCTCCATATTGATTTGGAGGAGACCAGCCAATAGCATTAGGGACGTACCCCCTCTCCAAAGGGAGTGAACATACAACGGGTGTAGTCACCTTAAAGGTGGGAAGCCCATTCTATACTACCTTCTAATCCCTGTACTGCCCCTAAATCGAGTATTTAGCAGCATCCCAAAGCCTTAGTTCACAGAGTCCTAATAATCTGCAAAGAAAATGAAAAAGAAGAGTCAACCTCAGCACGACAAAGAACTCCAGCGACTGCCCTAGTTCCAGCACTGCCAGCTTGTCTGAGAATTCCAAACTTTGCATACTCCCACCACTTTTGTAGTGTAGTTCCTATATTCCCAATAGGCTCTGCGCATTGGAATAACATATACTATAGATTAGACGCGGGAACTGAGGTCGACTGAGTCTCTATCGAATATATTAGACTTAATTGTGAGTGCCAGCTAGCTCAGAGGTCACTAGAAACTTTCTGGAATGAACAAGAAGGGATTAGTTTCTGACAACCGCTTAAAACATGACAGCTTTGTTTCCCGAGATAAAAACGTATCTTCAGAGTCAATTGTGCATGCTTCGTTTCACCAGAGGTGCAGAAAAATAGAGAGACGGGCGTTTTCAATAAAAGTATTTGCTGAACAGTCTTCTTTCTCATGCAGAGGAAATGAACTGCTACAATCATAATACTGTTTGCAAAGTACAATGTGTACAGTACGAAGAGTACTATAAAATAATACTGCAAAAGCATGATAAGCCATAAGATACATAGAATACATACATTAACAAATAAAGACTAAAAAGTACTCAACTGGTGCTTCTAAAATATGCCTACCCCGGTTTACCAAACCTAGGTCTAGTACAAGGGAGGAAGTAAGTGAGGTATAGCTTAGTTTCAGTATTCTTTTGCCAAGAACCTACCCAAGAGTTCTCTAAGGGTCTAATCAGCTCCGTACCTTGGTTTTAGAATAAAGGAGATCTGGTATCTCTCTCCCAGGACTCGATTTTCCAACAACCCACAAGGGTAGCTTGGAAACACTGGAGCTGGATTTCTCGGCAAGAGAAAAGACAGCGTCTCTCTCGGTGCGTCTGCTAGAGGGTCAGCTTCCGTCGGCACTTGCTGCGGCGAGCTGTGTCGTGTAGGTAGATAGTCAAACTGCTCCACACCACCGTGTGTTTGACTGGGCAAGTGTGGGCATATTTATACCTTGAAGGTACCTAGTTTGATGTAAGGTTGGACATAATAACGTCATCAAAGACTCAGTTCTTTGAAAACTCAATGAGTTCTTGGATAAATCAATATTCAAGCAAAGGGAAGTCCCTGTCTGCTGAAGGCGGATTTTTCCAAGAAATCGTTGTGGATTTTCGGAACTAGTGGAAGTACCAATATATGGGCATGAATTGGGAAAATTACACTAGGGTCCCAAATTCATATACACCACTTTCAATGACCTCCAGAAACCTGGGAGGACTGCCTGGCATCCACAAAGACTCCAGATCTTCTGTAGACAGTGGCCCTGTCCAGAAGAAATCATCTTTAAAGACCAAGATCTTTGGCCTGAGGAACAGTGAAACAGCCTGAGTCCAAGTGGATCAGCAGTCCTGCAAACGTTCCCCAGCGATTCTTAACTAGAGTCCATCATAGGTTGACCCCTGCCATACTCCACCTTGAAGCCTGCAGCCTCTGCACAATGATCCACCCACAAAAGCGACCTGAACAGGTAAGCCGTTACCCACGCAAAAGGACAACACTGCACCAGCAGCACCTGAGCCTTGGGGAGGTCAGTTTACCAGTGTATCTGTAGGTTTTCTTCGCCCAGCCTCCTGGTCTGAGCATGCAGCCTTTTTCAAAAACCGAGGTTTCACATTGGTTTACATTGGGCGCGTGACACTGTGTTGGCATTCTGCACCTGGCCTTCCCCGTGCCACTGAGGTTTGGTGATGCCATGTGGCCAACCCTGTGTTCACCTTAAGCCCCGGAGACTGGGTTTATAAACCTTGTTACTAACATGTAAGCAAAAAGAACACTTGATCGCCAGAATGCAGAACAATATCATGCATTCACCCCAGTACAGAGATCTGGGCCTAATTCTAAAGGTTTTTTTTTCTCACCATACCATTCCAGTTTGAACCCAGCCATATGCAAATCAGTCTTGACCCTGTGCCCCATGGGAACAGTCCACCCCAAACTGCCAAGACAGATCCTCGTTGGACTGGAAACAAGCATCCTAGGACCGGTTTGTGGGTTTTACCCCTCATCAGCCAGAATAGCTTGACTCAAGTGGCATGGAGAGCACAGGACCTACGTCTGGGCACAACTGTGCCACTCGGGGTGACAAATGCAAAAAGTTCAATTGATGGACAGAATGCAGAACAATGTCATGCATTCACCCCAGTACAGTTATCTGGGCCTAAATCCATCATTTTGTTGCTCACTATGCCATTCCAGTTTGACCCCAGCCATTTGCAAATCAGTCTTGACCCTGTGCCCCATGGGAACAGTCCAGCCCGAACTGCTAAGCCAGGTCCTCCCTGGACTCGAAACAAGCATTCTAGGACAGGTTTCGGAGTTTCACCCCTCATCAGCCAGGATAGCTTGACTCCAGTGGCATTGAGAGCACGGTACCCACGTCTGAGCATACCTGTCCCACTCGGGGTGACAGATGCAAAAAGAACAATTTTATGAGCAGCATCTCTTCGATTAATTAGCATCTCTCTGGTTAACATTGGTGTCATAGTATGAATTTAAACTAGGGCTGGGTGGGGCTCCCGGAGTTTTGCTTCGCAGAATTCCGCAGAGTTATCATAAAACTCAATCAAATTCTACATAGTTCCTTGAGTTTGCAGATTGTCTAATTAATGCCAAATTTAAGTCGCTGCGAATACTGCCATCCATATGAGTAGTTAAAATGCGTTTGCCTATAGCAGGAAATTCGTTAAGCCATTTACGAATGTTAGTATAGGAAACTGGCTCTATATACTATACCAAAGCAAGGTATAGTGTGCATAGAGTCCAGGGAGTACCCAGAGGTATAGTAGAGGCTACATTAGGTACACAACTCTCTTTGTGGTAGTGTGGGTGAGCAGTTAGGCATATCCAGAAGCTGTGTTACGCATTGATTGTATTCACCCAATAAAGGACTGATTACACACACTCAGAGACAGAATACAGACCAATTAGGAAAGTATAAAAAAAGTATGAATATGTTTTATTTTAGAACCTAGCAGGACTTAGCACAGGTAAGTAAAATATCCTCTCAAGTGCAAGACTGTTGAAGGAAATTCAGTTTTGATTGAAATTGACATTCATACAGGTTTGTATATGCTTTGGACACAGTTCAAATTACACAGTAATTACTTTCAGATTACTGTTTAGTTACTTTGAGTACTATGGTCAGTATGCCTAGATACCACACCTTAGGATCTCACAATACAAGGTAAGTAAGACTTTTTATACATTTGCAGTTTAGTACTCCTTTCCCCATACAAACAACATTTTAGGCCCCAAAATCTCTTAACATGTGTTCCTGTAGGAGGAAAGTGTTAGTGGCTTCTCAGATAATAAACGACTTATGAGTGGTAGTTTTGGGGGCTAGTATCAAGGTTCCCCGAGGTTTAAATAAGCACTCAAGTTGCACTACCAGCAGCTCTGGAGTGGCTGGAAGAAGAGTGCAGGGGCCTAATATTTGTCAATGTGGCTAATGGGGCCTTCCGTTAAGGACTGCTGGTGAGCAGGCCACTCACTTGTGGGAGCAAAGCTCTTGGGGTTGAGTTCAGCACTGCAGGGACCAACGACTAACACATGAGCTGCACCATCAGTGGCACTGGGGTGGCCGGATGCAAAAAGGACGTCCGGACCCTGTGCATTTCATGGAGAGCTTTGGTTGTGCAACATTGCTGCAGGCTTGGGTGAACTTCCTGAATGCGACTAGAGCTGGAGAGGTAAGTTGGGTTCTTGGGGGATGCCTGGACACCATTTGTTGGGCTAAGCAAAACCGTGGAGTGTCAGGTGCAGGCTTGTCTTCTGGCATTGTTTTCTTTTCATCCGCTCCAGGGGGGACACTTCAAGTAGAGGCTGCAGGCGTCGTCTCAGAGCTTGCGGGAGGTCAGGGATCAGTAGATCCCAGATCATGATTGCTGGGGAGACCTACTAGCGGTGTTGGGCAACTCAACTTGGGCTGTGGGCGTTGGGTGCAGAGTGGTACAGAATTACAGAGTCACTGGAAACCGGATTCTGTGGGTGCATCTTTGCAAGAGAAAATTTTGGTGCTCCCAGGAGACATTGGGGCAGATTTACAAGCCCCATGCACCGCAGGTGCATCACGTTGCGTGACGTACCGGTGGCGCAGCCTGCTAAGGGATATTTACAAGCACAGGTAAAGTCACCCTGCATGACTTGACCTGTGCTTGTAAATATCTCCCCTATTCATGCAGCACTTTGCGTTTTAGGACTGGTACATGGGTGTTGGTGGGGGTGTTACCACGCAACACCCATCTCCGCTGATGCATTTCCAGATTTACGAGAAATAATAAACCTGGGAATGCGTCAGTTTGCTACGCCAACATAGGGGTGCCGTAGCCAAGCAAAACAAGGAGAAATGTTTTCATTTATCCTTGTTTTTTAATCTTTCAATGCGTGCTGCATTCTACAGCTCGCATTGAAAGAGGAAAATGCCTGTAGTGATTGCTTTTGTGCAGGAAGGGGCCCCTTCCTTCACAAAAGCAATCTTTCCATGGCACAGGTATCCTTGCACCATGGTGCAAGGGTGCCTGCACCGGCACATGGCAGATATTTCTGCGCCAGCACTGGGGAGAGCACAGGAATGCGACATATCATTGTAAATATGTCGCATTCTTGTGCTCTGAGAGTACTGCAGCGTGGCGCAGCCAAAGGGTTTGCGGTGCCGCGCTTTCTTGTAGATCTGCCCCAGAGTCTGTAAGATTATTTTAGGGCAGGTCCTCCGGGCTCTGGGGGTTTCTGGCAGCTGGACTTGACAGGTTTCTTGCTGTAGGCAGGTCATAGATGGGACAAGCCGGTAGTACTGGGGCAAAAGCAGTTGGTGTCCTCTACTTCTTCCTGAATCTAAGATGCCAAGGTTCAGAGTCTCCCCTAAATACTAAATTTGAGGAGTGTTTAAGGGGTGTGTGTAGGTCAGGTCCAATGGGCTCCTTCCTTGGGGTGGGTACACCCATATTATGCTACCCTAAGTGGAAGGGGGCATGAGCCAGTAGTACCTAATTGGCTGAGTCCCCTGATCTTCGAGATGGAGAGGTCCAGGATGTGTGCTTAACCTCACCTCTCCCAACTGAGGGGTGGGGTTTGCAAAGGCAGGCACACCTCTCTTCCTAGCTTGGTTTTCCTGCTGATTCTCCTGCCCAAAGTGGGGGACAGACCCATTGGGAGCAAGTTGCGGGGGCAGCAAAAGGCAGGGACTGCTTTCAAAGGCGGCAGGCTTTGCAGCTTCCTTTTTGGTGGTTCTAGCCAATCTTGGGGGAGGAGGAATAACACCTCTGCCCAGGATGGCCTTTGTTTCTGGACCCATAGAGCAGAGGCTCTCTACCCAGGGGTCTAGTAACCTGTCTGGTGGAGGCAAATGGCGGGCTGCCATTCAGGAGCCACAAGACGGCTGATCGATTTACAAGGGCATCACTAAGATGCAATCTGAGTGCATTTTACAATAAATCCAACACTGGTATCAGTGTGCGTTTAATGTGCTGAGAAATCTTTACCATACTGCCCAGTTTCTAGTAAAGTCATGATGGAGCTGTGTTGTGCATAATAACCAACTCCCAGACCATATACTCTTTATGACTTTACAACACTTACAATGTCTAAAAATGGGATTAGACATTGTATGGGTACAGGGCTCATGCCTCTGTACCCTCAGCTTAGGGCTATTACACCCTGCTAAAGGGGTGACTGACCTAGGCCTTAGGGAGTGGGTTGGTCGGCATGTCAAACAGGGATATGTGCCATGTCGGCTCTTCACTTTTCTCTGCACCAAGACATGCAGCCTTCAATGCCAGTGTGTTGGTGTTAAGGTACAGGGCCTCTGAGGGTTGCACGGTAGGTGCTGCAGCCCTCAGAAGCCTTCCCTGGTAAAAGTGCCCTTGGTACTCATGGTACCTTTTAAATGGGGCTTACCTGTGGACAAAGATGTGCCAATTGTGGGTGCAAAGGTACAGTCTTGGGAATGAGCACAGGCCCTGGGTACCTGATAGACAGGAACCCACAGCACGTCAAGTCAGGTCGCATCAGATGTCAGGCAAAAAGTGGGGGGTAAATATGCAAAAAAGGGCACTTTTCTACAGTTAGCTAGACAGAGGATATGCACGTCGCTAAATGTATGTATAGACATGGCTTAAGGCTTCAAGCATCATTATTACATTCTAAGTAGTCACAGACTTGCTTGTCAAACACCTACATGAATTGAATAAACATATCAAGGAATCCAGCTTTAATCAACGTAATGCATAAGCACTCCGATTGTGGGGAGTGTGCGTAGACCGGGGGAGAGGTGCTTTGTCACAGAGCTGCATGCAGGCTCCCTGTTGCCATCGCAAGGCCAGAGCCTAGTGGAGATGGGCCCCAGAGCACAGTTGAAGGACGGCAGTGACAGTAGCTTTATACTAAATGTATTCCCCGATGTGCACAGAGCTGTCCTACTATTTAAATCCACAAGCAAAAGCATGCCATTCATTGACAGTCTGACATGGTGGGTGTATGCAGGTTGATAGTGGTGGTGGGCTACTTAGAGCGGCTCCTGTTTGTGCACAAGGCTTGCATGGAGGGGGCAGGAAATGGAATCCTCTGGCACCCAGAGTCTGCATAGCTCTTCTGCCCTTGTAAACAACAAGGACCCCCTGAGATAAGATAAGTTTCCTGGGACAGGGCAAAAATTATATATTGACAAATAACAACCCAGGCAAATCAAAGTTGAACAATGCAATGAATACCAGCAAACCATTAACAACACTGAACTAAAGTGAATGTATGGTATAAAAACAATCAAGATTTTTAATACATTTCAAATACACATTGATAAAAATTATATAAAAAACAAATGTATATTTTGAGCACAAATTACAGTACTATCGAAATACATGAGATACATTAAAAAGGTTTCATAAAGTTGAGGTAGAGACGATCTCTTCAAAGCGTTTCGACACTAGGTGTCTTCGTCAGGAAAGTACCATCAAATTTAAAAAACATTCACAATTTAATCACATTAAACAGCAGTTAATTGCCGGTCTGATCATTGTCATCGTTCTAATTCACAAAGACATGAAGCCGTTTTTTTGTGTGTACATAGGGGAAACTTATGGCACGCGCCTTACAATAAAGAATAAAAGATAAAGACCTCATATAAGGAACAAGAGATAATGTGTGGCTAAAAGATAAAGACCTAAGATAAGGAACAAGAGATAAGGAGTGGCTAAAAGATAAAGACCTAAGATAAGGAACAAGAGATAAGGAGTGGCTAAAAGATAAAGACCTAAGATAAGGAACAAGAGATAAGGAGTGGCTAAAAGATAAAGACCTAAGATAAGGAACAAGAGATAAGGTGTGGCTAAAAGATAAAGACCTAAGATAAGGAACAAGAGATAATGTGTGGCTATGGGCAATTAAAGGTATGAAAGGATGGACCTTGGTTTAATATGGATCTACCTTGCTAGCATTTGAACTGATCAGGATACACCAGGTCATCATATTATTGGGCGCTATAGTACTGTATAGCTTCAATAGAACTTTTTGTTATCCAGTAGCTACATAAAGGACTGTCTCTCCAGGTGGATGAAATGACACAGGAGTACTTTCCTTGATTACCAAACTGAGTGCCTTATTCATTTGTTCTACATTTTTGATTTTGACAATGCCAGCGTTGGCTATCAGAGAACAATGGAGGACACTGGACACTTTTTTCAATACCCATTTTGGACTACATATAGTCTCACCTGAGTTAACAAATGGATACAGGCCAGCAGTAATCGAATTTTAATAAAACTTGTACTTCGTGATGTGGATAAATATGAAAATTGTTGCAGGAGCACTAGAACAGAAAAGACAAAAGGGGTATGTACATAATAAATATATGGACTTTAAGGCAATAGTATCATAATACGGAGACTAATGTACAGAATTTGGAATAAAGCAAATGCCTAATGTGGCGCTTGAGACATATACAATACCCTGATGAAATGTCTCTTGACAGTAGAAGAGAACCGGTCCACTGATCCACCAACACGTTTATATGTCGTTTTCACAAAGTTTAAAGTTGTCGCTTCAGTTCTCTGCATAAAATCTATTGATATAGAGCACAGAAGGAAAATAGCTCCTTTAATCACGGGATGGAATGTTTAAATAAATCAATGATCTAACGGGGCATATAAAGAAATATATATATGTATATACATGTACCTAAGTGAGAAACCGTTATAATTGGGGTCAATCAAGGTGCGTTTCGGGTTCTGTTGATGTAATGCAGGACCGCGACAAGAAGTCAAAAGATGGCTATAATTGACTATAATTGACTGGCAGGACACTGGAGATCCTGTACCGTTTCAGCCCTCACAGTGTGGGCACTCTCCCACGCCATTGAGATTGCTGGCTGTAGCCCATGTGCTACGCAACATGCAAACCAATCAGCTGCAGTCTTGCCCAGTCTGACTGGGAAAACAAGCACAATTGGCTGTGAATAAAAGCTCAACCTATATAATGATGGGATGCAAGTTACTACAGAAGGTGGGAAAGACCTACAACAATTTGCTGAATAGGCTGCAGGGGTGGTACTAGTAAACTCTGGTTCCTGTAGGTTGGTGGAATTTTTTCCCGAACTGTATGCTCCAAGCGAAGTTGGAAAAACTCAGAATACTCCGCCGGCGGAGTGGTGTTAACTGTCTACCCCAAAATTAAACCCTGTACTCAGCCATCCTGTGCCGCTGGAGGTGCAGATTTGTTACTTACCTAAACCTTGCCTGGTTTTAATTCTTTATCTAGAAAATCAAGTTTGCAAGTCATTTGCTTACTTGCAATTTGTTTAATTGTGTTTCCTCCAATAGGATAGCATTGTATTTCTGGAAATTGCACTGTATCCACTTTTTATGCTGAAAAGTAATTCTATTGCAAATTGTATTTACATGCAACAAAGTATCTTTGATTCTAATAAAGAACAAGTTACATACCTTTGGTAATGATATTTCAGGTAGAGGCATATGTTAGTTGTAGATTCCTTTCCTTACAATTTCCCCCAGAGGTCAGTCTGGATACAGAAATTGTTTCTTCAGCAGTACCCCTGCACATCATTAGGTGGCGTTGGTCGGCTCTGCATCTGTTGAGGGCACCGGGATCACATTGCAGGACCTACATTGAGGCCGCCCATGCACACTGCCATATGTAAATGTAAATGTATATGTATAGGCATTTATATAGCGCACTACTTACCCGTAGGGTCCCAAGGCGCTTCGACCGCTGCGAAACCCTTCCTGGCTTCCCTGAGAGATGGTCCCTTAATGGGTATCTCCAAGGTGAGACCAGGCATCCCCGGCGGTCTGGTGGGGCCGTTAGTGAAGATGAGGCAAGCTAATGCCCAGAGTTGCCGAGTGTGATCGCTGATCAGAGTGGGCACCGAGGCGAGAGAATTATCGAGTCCGCTGACCCTGGTCCAGAAACCTGCCGCGCCGGGAATCGAACCCTGGTCCCAGGCCGTCCTCTGCTCTCGGGTCTGCCGCCTCTAACCAGTGAGCCACACTACTTCACATCATCAGTGCTTAATACGATTTTCCACGCCAAAAGTGCAGAGCCATGAAACAGTGACCATTGGTGCGTCAAAACTAGGTGCCTTTGGCTCTAGAAATCAGTTTGTAGAGCAGGGGGATGGGTTAGGCGGTAAGGAATCTTCGGATGACATATGTCTCTACCAGATACATTGTTATTGAAGGTAAGTAACTTGTTCATTTGATACAAGCTGTTAGTTGTAGATTCCTTACCTTAGAACTGATAACCCGGCAATACGATCCCCGGAGAAGGGTCTGCGAACCAAGATCAAACCAGTAAGTCCTGCGTACTTGGCTATCAAGGCAGTAATGTCTGGTAAACGGTTGCAGGGATGCCCACATTGCTGCCTGATAGATGTCAAGGACTGGAACCTCATGTGTTTAAGCTGTACTTGCCGCCGTTCCACTGGTGGAATGAGCATTAAACTCCACAGGAGGGTCCTTTTTCTCCAAAGCATAACATATTTTGATACAAAAGATAATCCATTCAGGAGATCGTCAGTTTTTCAACAGATTGACCTTTCTCTGCATAGCCAATGAAGAGTTGATCATTCTCCCGGGAGTCTTTTGTGTGATCAAGATAAAAAGACAATGCACGTTTTGGGTCCAAAAAGTGGAGTCTCTCTTCATCCTTTCATGGATGCAGGGGTGGAAAAAAAGGTGAAGTTATAGAGTGTCCCACATGAAAAAGCGTGACAACCTTAGGAAGGAATGAAGGCTTGGTCCGTAGCACCACTTTATCGGCAAAGACCAATAGAAAAGGGGTCTTAGAAGATAAAGCCTGTAGCTTGCTCACTCTGTGAGCAGAGGTGATGGCAACAAGAAAGGCAGTTTTGAGAGTCAGCAACATGAGGGGACAGTTATTATGAAGATTCTCAAAGGTAACACACATAAGAAAGGTGAGAACCATATCTAAGTCCCATTGGGGCATTACAAAAGGAGATGGAGAAAACAGATGAGAAGGCCGTTAAAGAATCTGTTAACAATAGGAGATTTGAATAAAGAAGGCTGCTCTGGCGGCTAAAGAAAAGCAGAAATGGCTGCCAATATCGTTTTAGTTGAGGGACCCCTGGCTGCCATGATTACATCACAGATTACAGCTGGAAGTTCGATAGCAGTCTACTGCTGGTGCTCAATCTCCATGCAAAGAGATGGAGACTGGACAGGCTCAGATGAAGAACCCTCCCCTGCTGCTGCGACAGAAGACCCTCCCGAAGGGTCAGTCTGATCGGAGGAACTATGGCCTAGCTCAGTAGGTCGGGGTACCAGACTCTTTAGGACCAGTTCGGAGCTGCAAGAATGACTTGAGCCCAGTTGAACTTGATTATCTAGAGCACTCTGGGCACTAGTGGTACAGGCGGAAAGGTGTACAGGAGGCTGTAGCTCCACGTGTGTCACAAAGAGCCCTGAGCGAGAGCGCGTTCTCTTCGGAGGTGAACAGATCTAATCAAGGCTTTCCCCACAGTTGAAAAAGACTGTACGCCACCTCTGGATGGAGATGCCATTTGTGATTGACTAGGCATCAACGGCTGAGTTTGTCCGCCGTGGCTTTAATGGAGATCGCCAAGTGTTGAACCACCAGGGTTATGTCCTGATGTTCCAGCCATGTGTAGAAGTGGAGAGCCTCTTGACAAAGGGTCCACGACCCCACCCCACCCTGTTTGTTGCGAGAATCACATGGCGGTTGTTTTGTCAGTGAGTACCTGCATCACTTTTGCCCTGAGAGAGGGAAGTAATGCCTTCAGTGCGAGTATGTTAGCCCCAAGCTCCAAATGGTAGATATGGAGGTTGGACTCCTCCAGACTACGCCGTAGACCAGAAAGCTCTGATCTCTGGCTCTCCCAGGTGGCCGCCCCATCCCAAAAGTAAGTTATCTGTCACCACTGTTAGGTCTGGTTGAGTGAGGGAGAGGTATCTGCCTCTGATACAATCTTGGTTTATGAGCCTCCACTGCAGGTGGTGCACAGTTCCCTCTGAGATCTGGATGTAATCGGAAAGATTCCCCTGATGCTGCGCTCAGTGGAACTTCAGGTACACTGCAGAGCCCACATATGCCATGTGGCATAATCCACCAACAGGATGCAGGAGGCCATGAGGCCCAGGAGCCTCAGAGTAATTCTAGCCAAAATGCAGGAAAGAGGCTGAAACATCGGTATTATGCCCCGAATATCCCTGAATCGCTGATATTGTAGATAGGCCAGAAAATGTCAGATGTGACTATGGCACGTAGATATTGTACCCCAGCAAATGCAGGTGTTCCACCGTAGTCTGGAGGTGGAAGACGACAGCCAGAGGCGAGTCCGCCTTCAACAGGCAGTTGCTGGGATAGACTGGAACCCCTGATCT
Organism: Lissotriton vulgaris; assembly: GCF_964263255.1. Taxonomy (NCBI): domain Eukaryota; kingdom Metazoa; phylum Chordata; class Amphibia; order Caudata; family Salamandridae; genus Lissotriton; species Lissotriton vulgaris. The sequence continues at coordinate 275,583,750 of NC_141688.1, forward strand.
GAGCAGATAAGCTTTGACCACCGCCATCACCTTTGTGAACACCCGAGGGACACTGGTAAGGTCAAAGGGGCGCACAGTGCACTGAAAGTGTTCGTGGCTCACCGTGAACCGAAGGTAACATCTGTGGGTCGGTAGGAAGGGGATATGAAAATAAGCATCCTGTAAGTTCTACACCTCCAGCCAGACTCATGAGTCCAGTGCTTACAAAACGTGGGCTTGGGTGAGCATTTTAACTTCTCATTCTGTAGGAAGAAGTTGAGAGCCCGGAGGTTTAAGATAGGATGCATGCCTTTGTCCTACTTTGGTACCAGAAAGTAGCAGGAATAAAAGCCATGACCTACTTCTGGCACAGGGACCCTCTCTATATCTCCCTTGGCCAAGAGATATGATACGTCCTAGCAGAGAAGTACCAAATTATCCTTCGTCATGCGATTGTAAGAATGTAGCATGGAGGGAGGGGTAGGCTTAAAGGGGAGGGAGTAGCCATTTCGGAATATTAGCAGAACTCCACGGTTCAACATGATGGATTTCCAGTAAAGGAGGTGATGGTGGATCCTGCCACCAACTGGCTGTTGATATACCTGAAATGTCAGACTAGAAAGGTTTGGATGCTGCAGCGGTGGGGTAAAGGGTGGACTGGCCAAACTGCTGGTAAGGCTGGGTGGAGTTTGTGGAGTTCTACTCCGGGTACCTCAGTGAAGTGCCAAAAAACTCTGCCATGCTCTGCGGAGTTCGGCCAGCAGCTGATTCTGCTGCTCGTGGTGATATTTAGTGCCAGTAGTTTGTCCCACGCTGTAAAATCAGGGCAAACAGCACTAGGCATTGCGCCAGAGGGAGCTGCTGCTCTTTGCTGCTCGAGTAGACATTCTACTCAACACTAAAGGCACACGAGCTGACCACCGACACCTAACGACGCTCAGGTGTACTACTGAAGAAAAAATCTCTGGATTCAGACTGACGCCTGGTAGAAATTCTACAGTAAGGAATCTACAACTAACTGTTCCTAGCAGCTTAAATATACTAAAAAGTATTATTTTTATAAACACTTGGGGCCCCATTAGGATGGCGGGCAGATTCCCCCCGCTGTCACTGCAGGCCCGGCGGGGGCAATCCGCCCACCATCCCTGTAGAAAAGACCCCCCGCCATATTACAATGGCTGGGGGGACCGCGGCAGGCGGAAAGACCATCCTCCGCTTTTCTGCCCGGTTGACATGTCGATCTGGCGGAAAAGGGTTCAATATGGTTTCAGACATCGCCAGCCATTTTAGAATGTGTATTTTTGAAAGGCATGTGGAGTCTGCTTGGGGGGCATATTGCAGGCCCCCATGGACACCGGAGGGTTGGGGAGTGCACATGGGGGGCTGCCTTTCAAAGACAACATGGCAGGCATAGCGCAGTTGCATTATGCGTTGTGCTTTGAAAAGCACAACATGCATTATTAGCATTGCGGCGGGCGGTGCTTTAAGCATGGTAAAAATACGGGATGCGCCCACCAGTGTGGCGGAAGGATCATGGTGGGGTGTGCTGATTGCCGCTAGCATTGTTGGCGGTCCCATGCCCCACTGGTATGGCGGGTGGACAAAGTCCGCCCGCCATAATAATGTGCCTCTTGGTCTCGGATTTACTCATTGAGTGTGTGTATCACTTATTGCCTGTGTGTGTACCACAAATGCTTAGCACTGCCCTCTTAGCCTAACCGCTTGCCCACACTACCACAAAAGAGAGCATGTAGTATTATCTACGTGACCTTCGGTAAGGCCTCTGGGGAACCACTGGACTATGCACACTATACCTCATTTGGATATAGTGTTAACAGAGCCAGCTACATACCTGCTTTGTTGAGAGCTGTTGTTGCTCTTGTATTAGCCCAGGAGTGGTCACTGCTGGGTCCCTGATGTTACTGTAGTTGCTGCAGTTGAAGTTGCTTCTTTTGAGACCAGCTGATGTTGCTGTTATCATTACTACAGTTGTAGTCAGAGACGTTGTAAGGCATGATCATAGTGGGCAACTGCAAGGACTCTCAGCTTTCAAGGCCATCCTAGGACAATGTACTTTGTCTCTAGCTCACTTCTGCATATTTTATATCTTTGACTTATAATTGAATATGATTAGGGAACATAGGGCTTGAGTTAGCAAATAGTGGCAAAGAAATATCAAAGTTGTCCCAAACGGGGGCCCCCAAAATATTTCTTTCCCTAGCCCCCAAAATTCTTAAGATGACACTGGCTGGAGTTCCTACTTTTGTGGACTGTTGATGCTGACTTGGACCCTGCTGATGTTATATTTGTGGCTGCTGGTGTCGGTCAAGCTGTTCTGTCAGATGTTTCTTGATGCTGTGGTTCCTGTTGTGCTGGCAGATACCATTGATGTTGTAGTACCTGTCATGGTGGCAACTGGTATTTTTTAAAATGTCTTTATCATCAGGAAATCATTGCATATCACCAAGAGTTGCAGTTATGACAAAACGGGTAATGAAAATTGCACATCCCTAGAGAGCTACATATCTCAGGCACTGACAATGTCCAAATCCCAATTGTACACAATGTTTCAAAAGTCATCCATTTCACTTGAACTATTTTCCTTATATCAAAAGAATAAAACAAAACTATATTTAAACTGCAACAAAAAAAAACTATTAAGGTACTAGTGGAGGAAGAGCATATCAATTCCTATTACACATGGATTATATTATCATGACAATATTTTTTTTTATCAACTGCATAACTCTTGAGGCTCACATAGGGATGGTCTCATAATCGCTTTTGATTGCTGATTCGGATTGCAAACCACAAACTGTAAATCTCTTTCCACATCAACGCGAGCCGACTCAAACTCAACCTCCTTCAAGGTTAGTAATTCAAGGAGGCATTTTTTCAGACTTGGGTTCATATTTACGAGAAACTGCTGGAGCACGGTGTTGCCCCAAAATTAGTAACCGCCGTTCTCCGTCAGTTTCAAAATGCAGGGATGGGCCGTATTCATTAGAATGCGGTGCACCCCTGTATTACCCCTAACTCTGGCGCTAACAAAGCTACCTAGTGTAAGTGCAGGCACCCTTGCGCCTAATGTTGCAAGGGTAAGTAGACATATTATCGAGTTTTTAATTTTGACTGGACATAATATCGAGTTTTTAATTTCGACTAGACATAATATCGACTAGACATAATATAATCTACAAAAATATTGACTAGAAAAATGTAATATCGACTAGAATAGCAATAATATCGAATCAAAAATATAGAATGGAAATAATATCAACTAGACATAATATAGACAACAAAAATTTCGAATTTAAGGTAAGTTAATAATAATGTTTAATTTTTGTGTAATATAAATCTGTAGCGGGTTGTGGGTTTATAAGGGAATAGGGTGGGAAGTATTTTAATTATAATTAAATAAATATGTTATTTATTTAAATTTTATTTATTTAAAATTAATTATTAATCATTTATTAATGTGTAATTAATTTAAATATAATTGGTAATTCATTTTAATTGATTAATTGATAAATTTATAATTTTTTGTAATTTATTATCTGTAGCGGGTTGTGGGTTTATAGGGGAATAGGGAGGGAAGTAATCTAATTATTATTAATTAAATATGTTATTTAATTAATTGGTAAATATTTCATATTAATTGTTAATTAATCATTAATGGGTAATTAATTAAAATATAATTGGTAATTAAATATAATTGATAAACTGTTAAATATTTTTTTGTGTAATTTATTTTCTGTAGCAGGTTGTGGGTTTATAGTGTAATAGGGTGGGAAGTAATTTAATTATAATTAATTAAAAATGTTATTTAATTAATTGGTATTTAATAAAATTATTTGTTAATTATTCATTAATTGGTAATTAATTAAAATATAATTGGTAATTTAATATAATTGATTATTTGATTAATTATTTATTTTTAGTAATTTATTTTCTGTAGCAGGATGTGGGTTTATAGGGGATTAGGGTAGGGAGTAATTTAATAATTATGAATTGAATATGCATTTCGAATTAATTGTTAATTAATTATTAATTGGGAATTAATTACAATATAATTGGTAAATATATTTAAATGATTAATTAATAAATATGTTAATTTAAATAATTTAATTTCTGTAGTGGGGTGTGTTTTTATAGAGGAATAGATTTTGAAGTCATTAAATTGTAAGTAATTAAATTGCTTAAATAAATATATTGAGTTTATTTTGTTAAATATTTAAAAATTTTAAATCAATTGATTGTTAATAGGTAAATAATTAGTATTAGTAGGTAATTTATATTATTAAATAATTATCATTTATCATTTTAATAGAATATGTAATATAATGTACAAAATTCTTAAATATTGAAATTATTTGCAATAGATTTTACTATTTATGATACTTATATTTATATAAGAAGTATTTACTTTCCCTACTGTTGCACTCTCTGGAGTTGGAATAGTAATTTTTACCCCTACGCTATCCAACGCTTTCTCTACTGTTGCACTCACTGGAGTTGGAATAGTAATTTTAACCCCTATGCTATTCAACGTTTTCCCTACTGTTACACTCTCTGGATTTGGAATAGTAAATTTTACCCCTACGCTATCCAACGCTTACCCTACTGTTACATTCTCTGGAGTTGGAATAGTACATTTTACCCCTACGCTATCCAACGCTTACCCTACTGTTACACTCACTGGAGTTGGAATAGTAATTTAAACCCCTACGCTATCCAATGCTTTCCCTACTGTTACACTCTCTGGAGTTTGAATAGTAAATTTTAACCCTACGCTATCCAACGCTTACCTTACTGTAACACTCCTTGGAGTTGGAATAGTAACTTTTACCCCTACGCTATCCAATGCTTACCCTACTGTTACACTTACTGGAGTTGTAATAGTACTTTTTACTCCTACGCTTTCCTTACTGTTACACTCACTGGAGTTGGAATAGTAATTTAAACCCTTACGCTATCCAGCGCTTTCCTTACTGTTGCACTCACTGGAGTGGGAATAGTAATTTTCACCCTTACGCTATCCAACCCTTTCCCTACTGTTGCACTCTCTGGAGTGGTAATAGTAATTTTTACCCCTACGCTATTCCACGCTTTCCCTACTGTTGCACTCTCTGGAGTTGTAATAGTAATTTTTACCCCTACGCTATCCAGCGCTTTCTCTACTGTTGCACTCACTGGAGCTGGAATAGTAATTTAAAACCCCTACGCTATCCTACTCTTTCTCTACTGTTGCACTCACTGGAATTGGAATAGTAATTTTTACCCCTACTCTATCCAACTCTTTCCCTACTGTTGCACTCACTGGAGTGGGAATAGTTATTTTTACCCCTACGCTATCCAACGCTTTCCCTACTGTTGCACTCTCTGGAGTTGGAATAGTAATTTTTACCCCTACACTATCCAACGTTTTCCCTACTGTTGCACTCACTGGAGTCATTACAGTACCTTTAACCCACTCGCTATCATATGGTAAAAATGTTGTATATGTTTAGTTAATAATATGTACATATATATATATATATATATATATATATATATATATATATATATATATATATATATATATATATATATATATATATATATATATATATATATATTAAACATTTTTTTAAGATACGTTGATTATTTCTTAATTTTACGTTTATTTAAGTATTTTAAATATGTTTATATTAATTTAATTTATTGTTATATTACTTTTAACTTCTTTATACAATATAAAATAAAAGCGCTATATTTTCAAAACAATCTCTTTTAAATTAGAAAATATTTACAAACAAAATTATTTAAAACATATCTTTGTTTTATTTACTACCCTATACCCCCACAACAATAACAAAACACTTTAACATTTTTAATTATATTCATTTACATAATTAACATAATTAATAATGAATTAAAAAATATTAATTTTTAAAAAAATAAACATTAATTGACTACACACACTTTACCACTATAATATCCCCAACACACACCTAATTATGCTATAAAATTATAAATAACAAATAAAACCTATTTTAAAATTAAAAACTATTACTATTAACAACGAATAATTAAATAATTAAATGTGTTCCATACCCAGCCATTACCCTTTAAAAATAGAAACAATAAACAAAAAAAACAATTAACCACTATATATAATTAAACACAAATTACTTCCCACTCTTTACTCCTATAAACACCGCAACACACACCTAAAATTAATAATAATTTTTCCATAAATATTTACGAATTCATTTATTTAAATGATTTAACTAATTATTAATCCATAAATTAAAAATAAATTACTACCCACCCTTCCCGCCCATTATGCCTATAAAATCCACAACACACACCTAAAATATTTACACAATTACCACAATTAATGACAAATTAATTAATTAAAATAAACAACCAATTATTAATTCATAAATTAAAAAATGAATTACTTCCCACCCTTTACAAATATAAACACCGCAACACACACCCAAAATTATTCACTAAATACCAAATGTAATAAACAATGAATTATTTCAAATTAATTAACAACCAGTTATTAATTCAAAAATTAAAAACAAATGAATTCCCACCCTGTACACCCATACACACCAGAACACACACTTAAAATTAATGACTAAATTACCGAAATGAATTAATAACCAATTATTAATTAATAATAAATGACTTTATACATTTAATACTATAACTTCTCAATTAAACAAATATTAATACATTTAGAATAATTCAATTACTTTCCACCCTATTCGCCTATAAACAGACAACCTGCTATGGAACTAAAAATACAAACACCCCCCCCCCAAAAAAAAAATGGAATATAGTTAAATTACTTCCCACCCTATTGCCCTATAAACACACAACCCGTTACGGAACTAATAGCGCAAAATTCTAATATTTTCTTTTAATAACTACTAAAAATGCAACACATATATTAAAAATACAAACAATTCTTACACAAAAAACATACATCACATGCATATATACTAAAACACATACCAATAATAAAAAAACTATATTTTTAACTATTTTTTTGTAAACGATATTAAACACTTCGATATTTATTAAATCAATATTACTGATCTGAAGTAGATATTCTTGACCATGATGTTCATGCTGTAGATCTTTCTGACCCACAATATTGCCAACTTGATATTTGTGCAACTCAATATTTTGTACTAAACATTCTGTCTCTGCACCTTCCAGCACCACTCTGACACGGTTGGTGGGGAAACGTGCAAGCTCAAAGAGCAACGGCACTATCTCATCACACCCAGGACCCTTTACTTCTCTTTCACCTGCCCTTTATTTAGCTTACATTATCTCCAACTTCAAGACCTCTTTTAAATTATTCACTTAAGGTGTCAGCTCTAATCCATTCAAACCACATACTGTTATATGATAGTTTCTGCTCACATGGAAGTCACCACCGGACCCCTCTCAAAAGATGTGGCGGGTCCTCAGTATCTGAGTCCATACCCACTTCCCTGTGCATGGTTGGCTTCTGATCCAACTTCCTACGATTTTCCTCACAGTTTGGATTGACCTACTACTCAAATGCATGTTTCCTATATGGGCTACCATGGACATTTTTATTTTTCCAAGACAGTGTGGCTCCTCTATATAAAAAAGTGTTTGTAGTACCTGTGGTTTGCCATTGACACCTAGTCGCACATGCATATGTGGGCGCATTCTCCTACACATTCAATAGGGGCTCCCTCAAGCTGGAGTTCATTACAGCCAAAGTAGTTTTTCCAAGCCACGACTCAAAGTTGAATATAGCGCAATATGAATCTCTATATGTGATAGGATAGCTTGATCTCAAAAGTGATGACAAAGTAATGACAACAGCTGGACATTTAAGACTGTGCCTGCAGCATGAATGCGCTTGTGTGTCTGTTTCTGATATTGGCCTATAAATGAAATACCTGAATAGATGAGAAATATGCATGCCATGTGATGACACCACCTGGTCATAACTCGCTGTACCTGGCATATAAAAACAGCTGGGAAGATGGGGTTACAAGTTATGATAGACTGATCTAGGTTTGTGAAAGTATAGCTTGGTGTAGAGGTATGCACCTCACTTTATATGCAAGGGTCTGATCTCTATTGGTAGCCACACCTTCACCTGGCTGCAACTGACCTGTAAGAGTAATACATCGATTTACAAGGCTGTACCTAGCTTATGATGTAGATATACATATAGGTCCTACATCTGGCATCTGAAGAATACACCTCTTGTGCACACAATGCTGTATTACACTATCACCCAGGCATATGAGTTTACACCTGGGGTTGAAGGGCACACCTAGACACATGAATATCTGTGTATGTAATTATAAGTGTAGAGTAAGGAGGTAGCTGGAAAGTAATCGAGTATGAACACATAGTGAAAGCCCGCGGATACAGATTAAGGATCATTTACAGTGTTGCAAGTAACATGATTTGGTTCCTGTTGGTTAGCAGGATAATGCTCTTTGACCCAATGGGGCACATTAGTATGGCGGCCGGAAATGGGACCGCCCGCTAAGGGGGCGGCAGTCCCGTACACCCCATTAGGATGCACCCGCCACACTGGCGGGCGTATCCCACATTTTTAACATTACGGCCCGCCGCAATGCCAAAAATGCATGTTGTGCTTTTCAATACACAGCGTGACAGGCACCGCGCGGTGCCTGCTATGTTGTACATTGAAATGCCCATAGGTACCCCCCATGTGCACCCCCCGGAGTCCCTGGGGGCCCGCCCAAGCAGACTCTGCATGCATTTCCGTGGCGGCATTGCCGCCACAGAAAGGCATTTCCAAAGCCACATTAAATTATGTCTGGCGGTGTCTGAAAGACACCGCCACCATATTAAACCCTTTTCCGCCCGCTAGACATGTTGACCGGGCGGAAAAGCAGCAGACGGTCTTTTCATCCGCCACAGATCCCCCAGACTTTGTAATATGGCGTGGGTTCATTTCTGCAAGGATGGCGGACGAATCGCCCCGGCCGGGCTGGCGGTGACTACTGCCGGCCCAGCGGGGGCGATCCACCCGCCATCCTAATGGGGCCCAATATGTCTGGATTCTATGAGTGTCAGAGCAGTCCTGAACTTGCTGGTGGGATGATAAACCAGATCCTGGATGCAGGATGCTAATTTTTTTTTGCTTTTTTGAACGGCAGCCTGATGGTATAAGGATGGGATCCGCTCTTATATAAATCTTCAAACTTCTCACTTTTACGATACCATAGTTTTACCTCCACTGAAAGTTGAATCTTGTTTTGTATTTAAATGTACATAATAGTCTCCCTTTTCTTTTCAAAATAACACTACTGATATATTAACTACACCTGGTACCAGACAGGCTTGCTGGTCGTTGCTTGATGACACAGTGTAATTTAATGTGATTCTGTGGAAAAACATGCCAAGCACTGCACGACTCTTAAAAGAACATGAAGAGCCAGGCTTTCCAGTGTTGTTGGGCCGTTGTGGAGATTAAGCAAGCTATCGCCCACAGTTGCAGCTGGGGACCCCATGATTAGAGTAGGCTCCGAGGCGAGAATTATCGAGTCCTCAGACATTGAGCTCTAGACCCTCCCGCGTAGGGACTTGAACCCTGGTCCCGGGCCTGATCTCTGCTTCAGAGTCTGCCGCTCTAACCAGTGAGCCACACTTCTCCAAAAGGAACACAAGGTTCATTGGCGAGGCTCACAGTTGTTATGCTCGTACGGCAATGGCCCGATCATCTCCAGGAATTAAAGATAAGTAGAGAAAGTGACATTTTGGGCGAAATCAGATTTCACAGCTCATAATTTTTACCACGCCGAGGTTTCTACTATTTGCAAACCGGGGGCTGGCAAGACTCTGTCTTTGAAGAAGCCTTAGCTGTTCTTACAACCTGGTTTATGACCTACAGGCATTCAGTCCTGCCCTACAAATCGTAGAACTAACCGATAGACTGATCATCCAAGCACATGCAACACATTTCTGAGCCTTCAGTCCTTTGATACTGAGCAGAATAATTATTGCATCACTAGTATGGAAAAACGAATCCCTCTCTAGCAATGGTCTAAACTCATTATACTTCTGCATCACAGAAGTTACAGGGTCTGGCCAACTCGAAGAATCTCCTGTGAGTCCTCTGTGAGTCACATTCCCTACTCAAGACAGGATGACGTCATAACAGAGAGAACTGTTGTACTCAGAGGGGTGGCGAGCTCTGATGAGACCGCTGTGGGGGCTCCATGTCTCCATAAAGCCCTCGGGAATGCTTGATGGCTGCCTGCCTCCTCACCCCACCCACCGAATTCATTCAGTATTGTGCGTGTCCATTGCCAGGCATTACAGGGCAACAAGACCTGCTAATATAGTATCGGATTGTCTTCTAATTTCTTACTTTCATTCTTGTTTAAAGAAAACGTTTATACTTTTGCTTAGAATCTTATTGCACTGACTCAAGAATCTCACCTCTGTCGGTGCATCCCTTTTAATCATGACCCCAGTCCTGAAAACCAAGAATATAGAGCCAGAGTATAACTCGGTTATTCCTTGCTGAAGTTCTCGAGTGATAGCCAGTGAATTAAATGTAAAAGCTGGTGCTACAGATCCCCGGAACACTCATTCAAACAGATGTAGGGGCGATCAGAGACAAGGGCTGGGAATGGCAGTAGTTCATCTAGAGCACCACGAGTGCAACCCAAAGATCCTACTACAAACCTTGCAACTGAAGCATCTTTAATATACACTACTGGAGCTGGACTCTCCAATGCATCTTAGTTATAGGATGTAAAGAGCACTCATTCAAAACATAGATCTTCGAAAGAGTTCTGAATTGCTATTTTTCATAACTATCTCCTCAAATTAGAAACAGATATTGTGCACGCATGTCATTTTTAAATTTCCCTTTTTGGGATCAAATCCTGAGTCGATGACAGACACATTCATTCTCATCTATAGCAGACATGCATTTTCATCATCATGGGGAGGTTGATGGGTCCAAGGTAATCTAAGGTCCCCAAAGTGACCGAACAAGCTCAGATTGGTTTGATAACTGCCTGCCTCCCTGGAGTTCAGCATTCATGGCCATATTTTTTCACTCATGTAACATCGGAAGGCAAACCTGCTTCACAATAATGGATTTTTTTTAAATGTCTTTTTATTAACAGTCATCGACATATGATATACAGTACAGAAGAATCGACAGATTTACCTATTATGGAAACACAGGTAATCATTCTTTACAGCATAGGCTTTGTATATTAGTTTGGTGAAGAGTTTAGAATTGGGGCAGGAAGAAGTCTCGCTCGAGCAGTACGCAATAGACTTAAAGATGAAATTAATAAATACGAGGTCAGGGGAAAAACAAACCCAAACAAAACAACCCCTGTGAATATGTGGGTCAGGACCCACACTATGAAATTTAGAACCAAAGCCTGTGCACACGTTTTCAAAATAAAGGTTTTAGTGTAGGAACCATTCTTCAAAGACATAGGGGCATATTTACAATTACTGGCGCATCCCTGCAAATTAGCAGGGATGCGCCAGTAAGTGTGCGCCATGCCTCCGCCACCCATGGTGCTACACATTTACAATGCGGCTCACTATGGGGCAAAAATGGCACAGATGCGTCATGCATCTGTGCCGTAAAGGTATCGCATTGCTGGATTTGCCTCGCATGCGCGACGCAGCTCCAGCAATACTCTGGGGGGCCCATTCTACTAATGATGCGTCAAGCCTTACGCCTGCTTCAAGCAGGTGCAGGGTTTTAACGTAGCATTGGCCTAAAAGTGACTGAGTGAAATCTTGTAGATTTCACTCCGCCACTTTTAGGAGGTGTTCCTGCACTGGAACGTGCCCCCCTTGCACCAGAACGCCTCCTTAAGGCGCAGGGCTTTACAACGTGATGCATCTCCCAGATGCGTCAAGTTGTAAATAGCCCGCACCATGGCGCATCTTTTGCGCCGCCGCTGCCTCACAAAAGTGACGCAGCGGCGGCGGCGCAAGGGGCTCGTAAATCTGCCCCTTAACATTCCAAAATTATGAAGGTGGACATCAGTAATATCTTAAGCAAAAATTATTTTATGTTAAGTCATGTAGGTCAATACAGAAAGATAGCCAGCTGACACGTGTTTCGTCACTCAGGAGTTATCCTGTGACTCTTCAGGGCTGTAGAAGTAGACCACACAGCTGCGCATGAAATCGCTAGACCAGTGATATTTCCGACCCGGTCAATAACGGGCTGAAAATTACAAAGTAGATCGTGGAGATGCCACGAGGGATATCAAGGAAGGACAGGTCCTTTGCTCTCCCTAAATGCTCCAAATTAATCAGACGTAGGGGGACGTGTAAGTCCGTCCTACGGGTGGATCAGGAGTACTGGTCCCTAGTGAAAACGCTCCATCTACGCCTCGTATTCCATAACATGGAACAATAGCAGACATGCATTTTCATCATTATGGGAAGGTTGATGAAATAGGGTAATCTAAAGACCCCAAAGTGACCAAACAAGCCCAGATTGGTTTGATAACTGCCTACCTCTCAGGAGTTCAGCGTTCATGGCTATATATTTTCACTTCTGTAAAATCAGAAGTCAAGCCTGCTTCACAATAATGGATTTTAAAAAATTTATTTTTATTAACAGTCATCGACATATGATATACAGTACAGAAGAATCAACAGATTTGCATATTATGGAAACGCAGGTAATCATTCTTTACAGCATAGGGTTTGTGAAATGGGCTACGTGGAGGGGATTTGTTCTGATTTTTGGTACATGGTGGACGGCTTATCTCCCCCCAGTATGTATTCCACGGGCTCCATATTCGGGACCATTTTTTGGGGCAACCCTGTGTGATATTTTCTCTGTGCATGCATCAATCAAGATCCTTCTTCCTGGCCTCAACTGTAGGCGTATGTGTTGCCCCCCATAGCTGCACGATATTCCTCTTTGTCAACATGAGCCCCAGTGTGACCCACTGCGTTTGTGAAGTGTTTAAATCAGTAGGGTCCCAAACATTCAGGAGGCATCTACGTGCTTCTGGCCGGAGGACATCAGTCATTACATCACTTATTATCTCATGTATTTTGCCTCAGTAGTGTTGTGCATGCGGGCATTCCCATATTATGTGCATGAACGTGCCTTGTTGACCGCATTGCCTCTTACAATGTCCTTCATCTACTTTACCCATCTTTACCAGCCTGGTCCCGTGACATACACTCTATGAAGGATTTTGAGCTGAACCAGGATAAGTTGGGCCGGTATTAAGACCACTCTAGGGGAGGACAGCGCTTCCTGACCGTCCTTATCACCTAGTGCAACACTGTCATTTATCCACTTTTCCCTCAGCGGTTCGAGGGGATCTGCCATATTGTTCATTAATTTTTTATAGATTAGTGAAATAGTTTTCTCAGGTATATGACCATCCAGTACTCTATCTTCCAGCGGGGAGGACTCAGGAGCAGTAGATCCCTTAGGGAGCTGGGATTGAATTGTGTGGCGCACTTGGGTGTATCTAAAACGCTGTGTTTTGACTAACTTGTGTTGTTGCTTCAGTTTGGGAAAGGACTTCACCTCACCATTCTCCCACAAGTCTTTAATTTGTGAGATGCCAATCTGTTCCCACCTGTCAAATTCCTTTGATCTCCATAAATTACCCAGTTTTTCAGAGTCGCAGAGTGGGGTTGCTAACATCAGTGAATGTTTCCATCCTAGGGTTTTAGTGGCTGTATGCCAGATTTTGACTGAGTGCTTAGTGGGGCCCGTCAGTGGGTATTGATTAGATTTTGAGTAGAATGCCCTATTGTAGTGGCCTCCTAGGAGGAGCCATTATTCCATGGCATACCCAGGGTTATCAGGGCGACCACATGCACCATGGTTAATGGCTGCCAGGTGGGCTGACGAATAGTATTTCTCAATAATAGGGAGGCTAATGCCCCATCATACCAGCTTAGTGTTAGCTTTGCCAAGGAAATAAGTGGCCTCCCGTCCCATAACAACTCTCTCTGGAGGCCTACGATCTCTTTAAAGTAGGCCAAAGGGACCAGATCTAGAGTATTTTGCAGAGCATATAAAAAAACGTCGTAAGGACATCATTTTAAAATGAGCCGCTTTGCCCAGTAGTGAAAGGGGGAGTGCCTTCCTGCTAGCGATATCTCGCATAAGTTTCTGTAGCGGTGGGAAAAGATTACGGTTATAGCGGAGAGTTTGGTCTAATAAAATAAATATTCCTAAGAATTTGAAGCCCATTGTATTAACTTGGATCAGCAGTTTCGTGGTGGGGGTGGATGGTCACCCTTGAGGACATAGAGGACATAGAGGAGGGATTTACTCCCACCCGGAGTATCTACCAAATATTGCCAAGATGTCCAAAACTGTTACCAGGGACTACTTGGGAGATTCCAAGTATAGTAGTATGTCGTCCGCGTAGAGCGAAATGAGATCCTCCCAGTTTGGGGACCAACGCAGCCCTCAGAATTGGTTCCCTTCCGATCCCTGCTGCCAATGGTTCCAGTGCCAATGCGAACAGTAGAGGAAAAAAGCAGGCATCCCTGCCGGGAGCCACAACTTAACTCAAATCTCGCAGATATTTTATTGTTGACCACTACCTGTGCCATGGGCTCCCGATACAAAAGGTGTATCCATTGAATGAAGTTCGGCCAAATCCCATTTTTGCAAGTACCGCCCATAAATATGGTGTCAAAGGCCATTGTTGCATCCAATGAGACAATTACTGCTGGCTCTTGTATTGTGGCTGCTCTACTCAGTATTCCATGAACTCTTCGTTGGTTTAAAGCCGTGTTACGGTGTGATATAAAGCCAGACTGATCGGGGTGTACGAGGCCCCCAATTCCTTTAACTAGGATATTTGCCAAAAGCATGGCTAAAATGTTCGGTTTCGCGTTCAGGAGCGAGAGGGGCCTATATGATGCACAGTCAGTTTTGAGTTTGCCTTCTTTATGGATAGTGACTATTATAGCAACTCTTTGGTCCAATGGCAGCATCCCCCTTTCTTTGCTCTAGTCAAACATATCCTTCAGGTATGGTGCTAGTTTATCAGGCTTGAGTGTATATAGCTCAATGGGGATGCCATGAAGGCCAAGGGCCTTTCATGAGTTTAATGATCTGATGGCCTGTGCAATTTCGTCTGCTGTCTGGCCACTGTCTAAAAAGTTATGTTCCTCTGTAGAGAGCGTGGGGAGTTTTCTGTCTTGTAGCTTTAGCTTGTAGTCTTTGTGCTTTAGTCGCATATACAGCCCTGTAGTTGTCTGCAAATTTGTCTGCTATGTCCTGTGGGTCTGTTATGAGAGCATCTCCCTTATCTTTGAGATCTGGAGCCAGTCTGCTCGCCCACTCCTTTTTGTCAAGCCATGCCAGTAATTTTCCAACGTTGTCTCCCAATTCATATATTTTGCCTTGTTTTTCCCTTACCAAGTTTTTAGCTCTGTCGTTTGCTGGGGCTTTGTATTCGTCTTGTTTGAGGCATAGGGAATGGAGTGTATCTGGTGTAATCTCTAGTTCCAAGTCCCTTTCTAGTTGGTAAATTTCGGCCTCAGATTCCGATATCTCTGTTTATCTTTCATCCTTCCGGATATACGTGATATGGCTTGCCCATGGAACACTGCCTTAAAAGCTTCCCACTGTTACAAAAAACAAGGGAACCCAAAAGGTATAGTATAGGGACCTTGGGCAGTATCATGTTATAGAAAACAATGGTCTCTATTTTCATAGGAAGCATCACTTATATATCGTAGCGCTATCCCTACGCTGCTTTGCTCTGTGCTCTGTGCCTGCTTTCATCCTAAACTTTATCACTGCGCCGCATTGGGATTTAATTGTGATCTGACCTTAGCGCTGCTTTGTAATTGATTTTCACTGTGCTAAAATCGTAGCGCCGCTTTCTACTTTTCACGTGCTCTGCTCATAGCGCTGCTTTGTGCTGCCCATCATAGCGTCCTCCACTCAGCATTATTATCTGTAATTCCATTTCGCAGTATTAGCGCTCCACTGCTCGCCCCAACCTCCCCCTGCTTAAAGTTGTTATTGTTGCAGCCATTTGCTTAGTGTGACGTCCAAGCCCGTCCCTCCAATCACGCTCCCGCCTCCCAGCTGAGCCTGCCTCGCCCCTCCCCTTCCACCATCCACTTATGACAGGAGCTTTTGCGCGCAGCGTCCACGCGCAGCGTTCGCTCCGAACCCGCGCCGAAGGTGCGCCAAAGGTAAGCCCGTCTACGCCCGTCCGCGCCTGGACCGCGCCCAGCGCCAGACCCCCTGCCCCTCGCGCTGCCCAGCCCTCCCGCATTACCTACGATGCCACCACCCTCCTAGCCCTTAACACTGGTCGCGCCCCCAACTGCGTCCAAGCCGCTCCTGGACACACCCATGGACCTTTCTCATGCTACTCCTGCAAATTCATCGGCACCGACAACATCTCCGCTACGACCACACCACAGATTCCCGACCCCAATCACCTACAATACATCCTGCTCAACACCCGCTCGGTCCACAGGCATGCCATTGACCTCTGGAATCTACTAGACACCATCTTTCCAGACATCGCCTTCCTAACAGAAACATGGATGAACGCTTCCTCCGCCCCAGACATCACCATTGCCACCCCTGAAGACTATAAGATCACACGCAAGGACCGTACCAGCCACACAGGAGGAGGAATCGCTATCGTCCACAAGAAATCCATCCACATCTCTACCAGCTCTGACGTCAATCTCGCCAACTCTGAACACCTTCACTTCCAGATCCACATCGACCCCAAGACCACACTCAGAGGCACCCTCCTTTACAGACCACCAGGACCCCACGCAAAATTCAGTGAAGACATCACGGACTTCATCACTCCACACGCGCTCCCCTCCAAAGATTACATCCTTCTGGGAGACCTCAACTTTCACCTTGAAAAGAACAACGACCGCAACACCACCACCCTTTTGGACAACCTCGCCAACCTCGGACTTAAACAACTGGTCACTTCCCCCACCCACATCGCAGGTCACACACTCGACCCCATCTTCACCTCCAGCAATCATGTCTCCTTCAGCCACACTACAGATCTCCTCTGGACTGACCACAGCTGCGTTCACTTCACCTACAACAAGCCGAAACCCACCAACCACCTCCAACCAACTATGCAAAGAAACTGGAACAAAATAACCATCGACCAGATCTCCTCATCGCTCCTTCTAAACACCCCAGCCCACTCTTCTAACCCAGGCCAAGCCACAGCCAACTTCACCCTATGGTTATCCAACACCGCCGACATCCTAGCACCACTGAAAAACGTCAACGCAAATCTGGCAGCAAGAAGGCCTGATGGTTCAACGATGTTCTTAAGAAGTCCAAGAAACTCTGCCGCTCCCTTGAAAAGGCCTGGAAAAAAGACCCAACCACTAGCACCAAGGACGCCTTCAAAAACGCCACCCGCACACACCACCAACTAATCCGAAAGGCCAAGAAAACAGCATTCAAGGATCGACTAGACAACAACGCCCACAACAGCAAGGAACTTTTCAACATCGTCAAGGAATTCACCAACCCCTCGGCCAACTGCAACGACATCACCCCTTCTCAAGCCCTCTGCGACTCCCTGGCTTTATTCTTCCACAACAAAATTGCGGACTTCCACAACAGCTTCGACAACCAACCCGGAGACCAACCCACCCAACCATATGCTGAACATTCCCCCCCCTCGAACAATCTTAACGACTGGAACCCAATCTCCACTGAGGACACCATCCGCCTGATGAACTCTATCCACTCAGGATCCCCCACAGACCCATGTCCTCACCACATCTTCAACAAAGCAGACTCCGTCATAGCACCGCACCTCCGAGACGTCATCAACTGCTCCTTCAACTCCGCCACCTTCCCGGAAAGCTGGAAACACGCTGAACTCACCGCCCTTCTGAAAAAACCCACAGCGGACCCCACCGAACTCAAAAATTACCGCCCCATATCGCTCCTTCCGTTCCCAGCCAAAGTCATCGAGAAAGCTGTCAACAACCAACTCGCCGCTTTCCTCGAAGCCAACAAATCCCTCGACTCCTCACAATCTGGCTTCCGAGCAAAACACAGCACTGAGACCGCCCTCATCGCAGCAACAGACGACATTCGAACCCTACTGGACAACGGAGACACAGTCGCCCTCATCCTCCTCGACCTCTCTGCAGCCTTCGACACAGTCTGCCACAACACCCTTTTACAACGCCTCAGAAACATCGGAATACAAGGAAAAGCACTTGAATGGATCACCTCGTTCCTCACCAGAAGAACCCAGAGAGTCCGCCTTCCACCATTCAAGTCCGAGGCCACTGAAGTCATCTGCGGCGTACCACAAGGATCCTCACTCAGCCCCACCCTTTTCAACGTATACATGAGCCCCCTCGCGGCCATCGCCCGCCAACACAACCTCAACATCATCTCCTACGCGGATGACACTCAACTGATCCTTTCTCTCACCAATGACCCCAGCACCGCCAAAACAAACCTACACGAAGGAATGAAAGAAGTTGCCGAATGGATGAAACATAGCCGTCTGAAACTGAACTCAGATAAAACAGAAGTCCTCATCTTAGGTACATCCCCCTCTGCATGGGACGACTCTTGGTGGCCGGAAGCCCTTGGAAAAGCACCCATCCCGACAGACCATGCACGGAACCTAGGCGTTATCCTGGACTCTTCACTCTCAATGAACAGACAAGTCAACGCCGTATCCTCATCCTGCTTCAACATTCTTCGCATGCTCAAAAAAACATTTCGCTGGATCCCCACCGAAACCAGAAAAACAGTCACCCATGCTCTGGTCACGGGCCGACTGGACTATGGAAACACCCTCTACGCAGGTACTACCGCTAAACTCCAGAAGAAACTCCAACAAATCCAAAACGCCTCAGCCAGGATCATATTAGACATCCCGCGTAACGAACACATCTCTGGCCACCTGAAAGACCTCCACTGGCTACCCGTCAATAAGAGGATCACTTTCAGACTGCTAACCCACGCACACAAATCACTCTACGACATCGGACCAGAATGCCTCAACTCACGACTGTCCTTCTACACCCCCTCCAGCCCACTACGTTCTTCCAGCCAAGCCCTCGCCACTGTACCCCGCATCAACAAGACCACCATGGGAGGCAGATGCTTCTCATACCTGGCAGCTAAAACATGGAACTCACTCCCCACCTACCTTCGTCTTACCCAGAACCACCTAGCATTTAGAAAGCAACTTAAAACGTGGATATTTGACAAGTAATCCTCCTCCCCTCCCTAAGCGCCTTGAGACCCTCTGGGTATGTAGTGCGCTATACAAATTCTCTGACTTGACTTGACTTGACTATGTCTTTTGTCCAGCCGGACAAGAATTAATGTTACAAATATATATATAAAATTAAATTGTTAGAAACATTCAATGACAAGTGGGCACAGCCATGACCCACGAAACAGTGGGACAACAAAACAAAGCACAGAATGGCCAAAGGGCATAGTGAAATACGTCTGTACACTCCTATTCGAAAGTTTTAACAGACTAAGAACTGGGAACTGTTCTGTGTATAGAAAATGTGACTCAGCCCATTAATCGCAAATAGCCAGAACAATTGGCAAGGGCAATGATGCTACACTGTGTACAGAAAAGTGATACGAACATGATCTGTACATGTGAAAAAGCAAAGCTGGAATACCTGGTGACAAAAGTAAAGCCTAGACAGTGAGAAAAGCGACTAGGGGAACGCACTGCTGGGGAAAGCCTTAATGAAAGGTACTGATACCTGCCACTCCATGTGGTCTCTCTCTGGGACTAAGATACGATGGAATAAGCGGCGGAAGGAACATCCACAGAGAGAGGATAGAAGGTTTTACTCCATCAAGGTGTTTTATGACATGCGGACCATACTGTTTAAGCGAGGAGACCTACGGAACTGGCCTATGTAGCTAAAGAAAGGCATAATCATAGGACCCGGGGAAAAAAAAATGGAACTCCTACTGCCAATATATCAGAAGATCCCAGAAGGCACACTTCTTCCTACTGCGAGATCTAGCTAAATCCAACCTAGACACTGCGTATAGTGAAGTCAGCCAGACTGAGTAAGATGGGGCAGCGCAGTCCACCCAGAATTTACATATTTCTCTTCTAGCCATAAGAATTGCATAAAAGAGGAGAGATCTAGCTTGGCCTGTGACATTGTCGTCAATACTGAAGATATTTAAAGAAAGATTGAAAGTCAGTGAAGTCTTCAAGATGGAGTCCAAAGTTTTCTTCACCTCAGCTGATTAGCGGACAATCCTTGAACATATGAACATCCGATGCTTCGGGAAGGCCACATTTATTACAAACTTTCCCAGGCAAAAATGTTGACAGTTTTAGAGGGGAAAAAATATGCCCTATGTGCAGTAAAAGGATGATTACGTTTCAGCCAAGCAGGTTTTACTATTTTATGCAAGAAACTGAATGACTCCACTCAAGCATCCTAACACTGTAACCTTATCTTATCTCCCCATAATTCGTCGGCCAATTTAAAGTCGCCATCTACCTCCTCCTCGATTGCCCAGTACCAAAGTGTAACTTCCTTCGTACCCTGGGGCCTGAACACTAGAAGTTCCTCAATGTTACTATCTTTACCCTGGAGATCATCTTTCCTAAGTTGTGCCTGTGCCCAGCTCTTCATCTGTATATTTTTAAATCTGGTAAGACCTGGGCCCAGTAATCCCCGTAGCTCTTCCCAGGGCAGAATAGATTGCCCGCACAGCACATCACCCCAGTTATAGATACCCGCGTCCCTCACCGGGACAATTAAGTTATCCCGGAAACAAACAAAGGGGCGTAGCAGGGGAGTCCCATATTGGTGCAAAATTTGAGTAATAGCTGAGCCCCACCTTCTTTCTTATAGGTGCCCAGCTTTTAGCTAATGAATAAAAAAAAATTAACGTATTTTAAAAAAAATATTTATTATCTCCAAATTTAAACAAAAAACCTTCTACCTGTAGACCTTCTCCTTTCAACATGGCCCAAAACAATTCACCGCCTGATGAGTTGGTAGGTACCTTTAGGAGCATTCGCGAATTGAAAGCTGGCAGGCCCAGGCGTAATATTGTAGGTCCGGTAGAGCCAAGCCTCCTTTTTTCCTCCTCCGACTAAGCTTTTTCCACGCAAGTCTTGTTGTTTTGTATTTCCAGATGAAGGAATTTAATTCCCTTTGACATTTCTCTATTTGCTTGGTGTCAAAAGCCAGAAGGATAGTATTAAAGAGGAATGTGAACTTAGGCAAGATGGACATTTTTACTATATTAATCCTCCCCAGAATAGACAAAGGGAGGAGAGCCCAAGACTTCATCTGCTTTTGGCATTCCCTGAACACCTGATCTAAGTTCTGTTCAGGGAGCTTGCGTGATTTCTATCCCCAATTATCTCAAACAGGAACCTACATTAAGTTGTGTGCTAGGGATATTCCATGTCACAGTCTTGTTGGGGTTTATTTCGTATCCTGAGAACTTGCAGAATTCAATTGCCCGATTAATTACTGTTGAAAAGGCTACGTAGGGGTCAACTGTCATGATGAGTATATCATCAGCATATAATGCCACCCGCTTTTCCCATCCTCCAAATTTAAAGGGAACAATGTTTAGCTCTTCCCTAAGGACCTGAGCAAAAGGCTCGATATAAAGATTAAAAAGAAGAGGGGAAAGCGGGCAACCCTGCCTTGTACCTCTCGTGATGTTAAATATATCAGACAGAGAGCTGTTCACCAATAATCTGGCAGTCGGGGCCTTATACAAGAGTTGGATGGCTCGACAGAATCTGTCTCCCAAATTAAATTTTGCCATGACCTTAGACAGATAAGCCCAATTAACCCTGTCAAAAGCTTTTGTTGCATCGGGGGTAAAGACAGCAAACAGGAGTGAGAAGGTGGATGCCATATCTATAGCTCCTACCAGATCGTACGTCAAATCCGATAATTGACGACCCTTGATAAAGCCTATTTGATCCGAGTGAATGATATTACCTACAACACCCCCCAGCCTGTTTGACAAAATAGAAGCAAAGATCTTATAATCGCTATTGAGGAGAATAATAGGCCGATAGGACCCGCAGTCATTTGGATCCTTCGCGGGCTTAAGAATGAACACTACTGTGGCCTCACTCCACGAGCTAGGGGGATCCTCTCCTTTGATAAGGATATCATTGAAGATTGTTACCAAAATAGAAACAATGTCTTCCTTAAGTACATGGTAGAGCTCACCTGGCAGCCTATTCGGACCTGCCGCCTTTCCTCGTTTAGACTGGGAGATGGCTTTGCTTACTTCCAACTCTGTGATCTGTAGCTCTAAACCTAACATCTGGTCATTTGAAATTTTTGGAAGAGAGACCCCTTCTAACCAGATTTTCCTATTTGTGCTATCCTCAATAAGATGTACCTTATATATTTTTGGGAAGAAATCCCGAAATGCTTTACCAATATTTACATTAGAGAGACAGGGGGAGATCTCAACTTCTAACACGATTTTTTTAATATGATTTCGAATCTGGCCAGATTCTATTTTCCAGGCAAGAAGTTTCCCAGCCGCCTCGCCATATTCAAAATGGGAGATTTTACTCACTTTCTATCTGCGCGCAAATCTTTCTAGTATATAGTTTCAAGTTGGGTCTTAAGAGAATCTAATCTCATTCGATCATCTCTGATTTCTCTTCCCATGTCTTTTTTTTCTCAATATTGCTCATCTCATCTTCTAGGCCCCTGATGGCATCTCTGTATTTCTTTTTTCTATAAGAGGCTCTGTTAGTGATAAAAGAGAAACACAAGGGGAGCTAGGCCAAAAGGACAAGTGGAGAGGCTGGGCCTTAGTATGAATGAAC
The DNA here is from genome assembly GCF_964263255.1 of Lissotriton vulgaris. Lineage (NCBI taxonomy): Eukaryota > Metazoa > Chordata > Amphibia > Caudata > Salamandridae > Lissotriton > Lissotriton vulgaris. Next base: position 275,606,591 of record NC_141688.1, read on the forward strand.
ACAGCAAAAATTGCCCCACCACCTGTGATAAAGCCACGCAAAAAGCTTTCAAGAATCTCAAACTATAGATGTCTTAGTCGAATATAGATTTGTGTCGAGGTAAAACTTAGTTTCGGCCCGGAAGAAGCTAATTTCATTTTCATCTAGCAAAATAGTGCAATCAAAGGACCAGGAACTGTGAGGGCACTGCTGTGTCAGAGTCAGGTTAACAGAGATTGCAGAGTGGTCAGAGAGGTGAGATGGCAAATAGCAAATATTTTGGACTGAGTCTTTGATGTTATGACTGAACAGAGCATAATCTATTCTTGATTTGTGTTTCTATTTTAAGTTAATAAATGAAACCCCTAGTTGATCCCCCGCTCTATCTCTCCATATGTCAGCTAACCCAAGCTGCACCATCGATGTTAGGAGGAGTTGTCGTGACTTGGAGGGTACATTAGCTCTTGAATTAGGTGATTTATCCAAGAGAGGGTCTAACGCAATGTTAAAGTCCCCTACCCAAATTACAGGGTTCAAAACACCTAAAACGTGAGAACGAATAATTTCTATGTACGAAGGATCATCCTGATTCGGACCATAGTACCCCACCAGGGAAATAATTGTCCCCCCTAGAGATACTTAAAAAATTAGCTATCTGCCACTAAGATCTTCGTTGTACTGCAAGATTTGTGCATTAACTGGTTTTTAAAAATGAACAAAAGCCCTCTGATATTTGCAGATTGGTCTGTACAGATGAAGTTATCAATCCACTTCAGAATTTTCAATATGGTGGTAGTCTCAAATTTCAAAATTTGTGACTCCTGTATTGCAATAATCTGGGCCGGGAAGTCTCTCAAATACTGAAGAATTCTGTTCATTCTGCCCTTCATGCGCAGACCATTAACATTCCAGGATAAACACTGGAAAGAAGTCATAGAGTCAAGGTTTCCTTAGCTATCTCTACAAACCCCAACAAAAGAGAGCTCAAGAAAAGAAGCCTGAATGTGGCTCAAAAACGCCTGATATCTGATGAGTGCTGACAAATGAGGAATGTTTGCCCTTTTACCCCCCTTGACCCACCCCCCTGCTCTGGGAAACCCATCCCTACTTACTCTGGCTAAGTGATTGGCCAGAATTTTCATCCTCCAGCTACCTCCCACTGCTCATCCTCTCCTCTACCCTAGGCCCCACGAATGTTTATGAGTGCTAAGGGGGGAAAAAAGTACTAAATTACGATTGAAACATGGGCACAGATTACTTCCCGTATTGATCAGTATGAAGGCATATTTCTGGGCACCTTACATTTTTACTTCCTTAAAGTTATTAATGTTTTTATAGTATGTGTTTTTGGTTTCCCTTAATTTATTTTATATATTTTATATTTGTTTATTTATTCCTTTTTTATTATTGTTATTTATTTCAATACATCAGATCCCCTAAAGATGTCAACAGATCATCTGCCTCGCTTGGAGATTTATTATTGTACATCTTATTATTGTACATAATTTTCAAAAAAGCGGGAAATCTCATCTGGACCGTAGCACCCAAAGACCTGAATTTCTCCATTCTTTGACCTAGCTCCCATTGGCGATCCAGAGTGACCTTGGATAAGTCTGAGCACACCTTAAATGGGAAATCCGGGCCCCTTACAGATTTTATTTTCACGGCTAGGTTTAATATCTTTTCTTTTAGGGAGTACGTAAGAATATTAATCAGAATTTTTCTGGGTTTAGTCCTGCCTGCATTCAATCTAAAAGGATCTCGATGCACCCTCTGAATATCCTTTTCCAGGATATCAACAGGTTCCTCCAAATTCAAAGATTCCTTCAATAACACTGCAACGAAGGCTTTGATATTGCTCCCTTCTTTGCCCTCCGGAAATTTCAGTAACATTAGGTTATTCCTTTGTGAATTATTCTCAAGAGATTCCATTCTCTCTTTTATCGCATCTCCCTCCCTTCGAAGGACTTGAATTTTCGTTTCAGCCGTCCCTAAGTTGGCCTTAAACTCATCTACTGAGCTCTCAAGAGATTCAGTTCTTTGATTGAGCAAGTCCACTTTCTTTTCCAGGATATCACATGCTGCTCGGATTTCTGTTTGATTATCGGCCGAGACCTTGAAGCGCTGTTTCATATCCATTTTCAGGGATGCGAGAAGTGCCCCAATTGAAGATTCAGCTGAAGACTCAGCTAACTCCCTTTCCCCCGTCTCAGAGAGAACAGTGGACTGAGAAGACCCAGGTGTAACAACAGAAATTTGTTTGGAGCTCTTGCTTGAGTTAGGCTCGTCCGGATTAGGGATAGAGGGAGTATTACTTTTTAACCCAAGTGATGGGTTTTCAGTAGGTAGTTGTTCAGTCAGGGTAGAGTGGCCAGTACTAGGTTCTACAGGTGGAAAGTCAGACATGATGGATAGAAACTCAGGAGGGGGGTTGTATATCTCACTTGAAGCCTCACAAAGGATATTCAAAACCTGGAGCTGTACCCTAAAAAAGGATCGCAGGGATGGAGTAATCCGAACAGTATTACTCTCAAATGATACTACATTACCAGACCCTCTCTCTGCCCTCTTCTTTCCAGGATTCCCCCTTGGAGTAGGGCCTGGTGCCAAATCAGAGTCCTGATCCGATTCCGATTGAAGGATCCCCCTGCGCCGGGTGTTCACCTTAAATCAAAAGTATCTGTATCTTCAGTGCCATCACCGAGATCAAGAGTGCGTGTATTACTTTGAGATAAAAGGGAGTTTTTAGTAAACTTAGAGCGCTTCCCCTTCTTCCTAGCCCTTTTCCTGCTTTTATTCAATAACTTGGTGGTTTTTGGGGCATGTGATCCAGCTGCCTCCCTAGAGAGAATAGAGTTAGGGTCCCCCTGTTTCAATAAACAGACGCTCTTACTATTGACTGATTCAGGCACCCCCTTACCGTCTTCTGTAGAAGCTGTCGCTGTTGCCTCAGTGGTATCCTCCCCCACAGCGTCTAGCTCTGAAATTGCAGTGCCTGCCGATTTGAAAAAAGTGACAATTCCAAATTTACTGGTGCACTGAGGCTGGCATCGCTAGAGCTCCACCGAGAAAGCCCACGAAAAAGGCCGCGAGCTGGTGCACTTCTGCTGCGTCTGAACTCCAGGGCGGCACCAGCCAGCGCGGCAAGAGTGGGAGCTGCTTGATGCTACTGTCCATGCCTCCGGGAACATTCAACGCCAATGACTCAGCCGAGCAAAGGCAGGGAAGAAAAACAAAAAAACAGCACCTCAGACGGCGACCAGGGGTCGTTACAGCAAAACAGGAGGCAGCCACCCAGCAAAACCCGCGTCCGAGGCCGGCAGGCAAGACGAGAGCATGCGCTGAAGGTCTCCACAATCGGCAGATCCAGCACCAGTGTTGCAGCGCCCCAGCATCCCGGTCCCAGCAGCAGGTAGGAGGGTTAGAAGTGGGAAAAAAGTAAAGCGATTAGCGCTCACAGACATGTAGTTGCCCGGAGCATGCTGCCTCGGGGAGGAGAGAGTTGCAAAGGAGCAGTGGGAGAGGACGAGCGCCTCCGCTTAGCTAGCGGGCGGCTTGTTTCCCCAAAGAATGTGATCGTTAAAAGATTGCCTATAGCCAGGCAACAGATGAAAAAACAATGCTGTAGATGGAGAATGGATCAAAACGTGACTATGTGAGTAATTGAAACTCGAAAAAGGACATAACAAGAAAAGACAAAAGAGAAAAAAGGAGAAAAGGAAAAAAGGATCACCTAGAACATACCTCTGAACCCTTGCAACCCACAGAGTACCGTATTATTTGAACAGAAAGCCGGCACATGTACAAAACTACAGAGACCCGCCAAGGGCACACAGGACAGTATGTAAATAACATACTTTACAGAAAGCATACCAGTTCAATCCTGTCATTTAAACCCCCTGGTACAAGGGTTTGCAAATGCTTTATCCACCATGCTTCCCTCTGGGCTAGTGTTCTTTCAGGATTTTGCCCCTGAGTAAATGTTAGTGATTCAAGGATCGTGAACTGTAATTGTGCATTAGTATGCTGATGTTCTTGCCAATGAGATGCAAAATAAGACTTAGTGGACTTGGTACGTATAGTGCTTTTATGGTCTGATTTTTATTTTGCGGGAGGTTTTGCCCATGTATAAAAATCTGCACGGACATTTGATTGTGTAGATGACATTCAATTTATAACAATCACCATTATGTTTGAGAGAAAAGGTTTGCCTGAGTGTGGATGATGGATGACATTCCCCGTCATGCCGTTATTGCAATGGACACAATTGAAGCATTTCCGCATTCCCTTAAATTGTTGTGTTGTTGGTGTTTGGTGGAAAGTATGTCTTTTATGTTTTTGCTACGAGTAAATACCCATTGAAATTAGGTTCACTTTTGAGGGATATGTTGGTGCACTGGTTTGTGAATCTATGTGTAGTGCAGTGTATGGTGGAGTGGTGTTTAGTGCTAGTTAACAATACTTAACTAGTAAGCCAAAGTTTTATTCCTGCTCTTAGTTGGTAGGATAAAAATGGGAAGATAAAAGGAAAAATAACTGTTATGTGGTTATAATCCCTAATATTCAGTCGACATGTTTCAAGGTGTCCCCTACACCTCTTTTTCAGGACAACATGAGGGCCAGCCACATGTGTACCACTTTGGTGAACAAACCTAAATTTAAGGTGAAAAATAGAAAAAATGTAGAATAGTACATACTACCTGCCCAACTGGGCAGGTAGTATGTACTAATATGCAATCTACTTTCTCTCCCACAAAACAGAGACTGCGGGTACAGCGTTAACCATATGTATAAGTGAATTGTACAAACAATAGATGTGCTTTCTACATTTTTTCACCTTAAATTTAGGTTTGTTCACCGGCTACTCTCTTCTCCCCTCCCCTCCCCTCCCCTCCTCCCTCTCCCCCTCCCAACCTTTCCTCCCCTCTCCTTCCCTCTCTTCTCCCTTCTCCCCTTCCTCTCCACTCCTCTGTGCTGAGGCCTATCCACATTTCATCTTGCTTGTGAAATGGCAATATAATAATTGGGGCAAGATTTCCCTTAAGGTATTTAAAGAGTTATCATTGCAGTGTGCCATAATAAGCAAACTCATTTTATGTGTTGCCAGAGTACTGCAAAAAGGCAGAATCTGTCCACTTGATCAAGTACACTGAGCATTGTGAAGACTCCCTGTTAGCATAAGGCCCGGACCAGGCTCTGCGCGCTTTACATTCCACGCATCGCTCGCGCTCTATGCATCCCTGGTTGTTATCAATTCAGCAAGTAAGTGGTTTTCACCTGCTGCTTTTACCAGGCATCATGATCCAATCCCTCGGGTTTTAAACGCTTCTAATCCTTTGTTTTCTTTTGCAGACCCTGTGAATGGGCTTGCTTTGGCATGAGCTTTGCAGACCAGGGCCTGAGTATTTTAACTTATTTTCCTTTTTAGGGGGTCTGCTGTTTGTGATCTTTTTTGAGTTCGTACCATGAAACTCATCATATCATTTGCACCATTTGCAATCATTTACTAATTTTAAGTAATTTGCACCAGTCTTGAACTGATAATTGCCCAGACCAACTTGCACAAAATATTGGGCGTCATTTATGGGTTCTGGGATAGGGCAACGCAGCACAGCACCTTGCTGAACTGCCCTCCGCCATTATGAAAGGGTAGGAGAGCACTGTTTTCATCTAATACGATGCGTTCCTGTCCTTTCTCATTGCGCTTGAGCTGTTTTGGGTGCCTAGTGCCAACGCAAGCACCCAAGCACCATGGGTGCCTACGTTACATGCAGGATTATTTTTGTGCAGGAAGGGACAGCTTCCTGCACAAATACAATTCAGAGAGGCATTTTACTCTTTCTAGGTGTGCTGCAAAATGCAGCACACATGCGAGGAAGAATAAACAAGGAGAAATAAAGTGATTTCTCCTCGTTACTCCTCACCTCAGGAGGCGTACGGTATTGGAGCTTCCCCAGGTTTGCATGGTCTTCTAAATCTGGGGAAGAGTCAAAATCCATAAGGTTTGCGTGGGAGCACCCACCACAATTTCTATGCAATACCCCCCCAGGTGCAGACTAATGCAACACAGCAGTTCGCACTGCCTTACTCCATACCTATGAGGCCATTCAAAGAAACTCAATGTGGCTTTGGTGAACTAATAGATATGATTTTGTAGTTTGCGCCACCTTAGCGTCACAGAAAGTGACGCAACAGCAGCACAAGGGGCTCGCAAATATGCCCTGGTGTTTTTAGCACTGGTCAGTGAAAGACACTTATTTAAGACAGCTGTAGTTATTTTGCTAAACTCATGTTTCCCCCAAAATCTTAATAAAAATACATGCATATTAAGGACGTTTAGTCATTTCTCTTTTTTCATTGATCTGCTAAAATGTCACTCAAATGATGCCTCCTTTCACCACGTGCAAAGTGTAGAGCACAGTGTCAGCCCGCTTCAGCCGCTAGATACCTTCAGTTTAAGTGACTGCCTGTTGCTTGTGCACTTGTATTCATCTACATAAAAATAGCCCCTTAATGTTAGACATTTGAAGGTATGGGAGAGTGTCATCCCTTCCATATAAATCAAGAAAACTATTTAAATCTGGAATATTCATTCATTATCATAATCTATTTAGGAAAAAATATTATTATCCTATTGAAATCAGATGTCACACTACAATAACTATAAATCACTACTCCACCATGCATGTCTTCTCACAAATAATGTGATTTGCAATGTCATAACTGTTGTTATAAATGCTAAGATGTTCAGATGGAATAAGTTATGCACATGAAAGGAGATACGAGGTGCATGTATAATGTGAATTATACTTAATGTAGTGTGGCTACTGAGTTCAATACACTGTGAATGGAGGTGCATGAGTTATAATAATTTGAAAGTGTTGTATAAAATATAAATTTATGGTACAAATATACCTTTAGAATTTCTAATGTTTGTGTTGTTTAAGTTTGGTCTATTTAACAAGAATAAATAAAGGTATAGTTATTTAAAGATGGTGCGTAAATAATATATTGAAGGCATAACTATAATTTTAGAATTTCTAATGAGCAGTAGATTGGAGAGGGGGAGCATAAACTCAAGTAAACTGTCATAAACTGGATGGCAGCTTGTGCAGTACAGTGCAGTGGTGTGGCGTAAACTGTTAGGAAGTGTTGTAGAGTGGAATAGAGTGTTGTACAGTAGAGTGTAGGGTCATAGAGTGGAACAGATGATTGTACAGTGTAGTGTAGAGACATAGAGTTGAGTGCAGTGTGGTATAGTGGTGCAGAGTGTAGTACTGTCTAGTTGAGTAAGTAAAGTTGCATAAAGTGTGGTGAGTGGAGTGTTGCACTGTGATATACAGAGGCAACACCATGTAGATACCCTGCCACAAGGGGGCCCACAAATACCATAAAAACTACTAATGGAAATAATTTTCAAAACCTGAGGATAAACGCACAAGCCACTGCCTTTGGTGACTGGCAGGTACAAAATCTTAAGAGCCCCCTCAATATATTACAGGCACAAAAGACTGGTGCTGGATACCACATGCTCTCCAAGGCAAAAGAGAGAGAATTCCAAATGACTATAATAACCAGCTCTAGACTATCAAGCCATCAAGTAGGGGAAACTTATACATAGAAATATTGCTGGCCCAAGAGCGAAAATTGAAGATAAGGGCTGGGTCACATATATCAAGTCACACTCTATTTGCTGCCTCCAGGAGACTTGGGCACTAAATGAAATGTATCTTGATGGCTACTTCACATACTATGTCCAAGCAACACAAGGAGGGTGTGGGAGGCCTAAAGGAGGTCTCCCTGCAACTAAATAAACAAATCCAGAGAGCTGAAAATAACCCTAACAAAAATATTCAGCATCTTAGACTTAGCCATGATTTGGAGGAGTTTTACATTTGACATAATTTGTGACTCTCCTAAAAGATCTTAAAAACGCCATTGCTGCTGCCAGAAAGAGATTCAGTAGTCATGTATTTAACCTACAGAGGTAGGGGTATCACACCCCACATTGTTTGTGGAGATTTTAACACCAGACCTCACCTGTCAATGGCAGAACTTAATGTCTGTAATGACCTATCTGGAAGAGCCCCCGCTAAATTTGTGATAAAAAATCTTGTCTCTAGTAGGCGGACGATAAATATAATAACTTCTTGATGTCAATCGATCTATTCTTCCTCAATGGCCAAACACAGTTGGATACCCGAGTGCAAAGCACATTTAAATTGCCACTTGTGAGAGTGTCTTGGACTACTTTAAAATAATCTCTAAATTCTGGCCTCTGGTAGCTGACCCTAGTAGCTGACGCCCAGTTTTTCAGCCTAGCATACATTGGCCAAGACTCAGCTGCTTCTAAAACCTAATAGGAAAAACGTCCAGTGAAGCTGTAGCAATGTCAAAACTCATCAGTATGGGGGCATGTCTTGGAGCCCACAGAAGTTGGTGGCGTGCAGGTAGACCTCAGGAGCTCAGTGCGGGATATGATAGCTCGTACGGTTCTCCCTGCGGCTTTCCCGAGTCCGGAGTGAGTGCTCTGACCTGCGGTGAGACCTGGATACAATTGCTGCTATTTCCTGACTTTTGCCTCGCCAACAGAGCTACGTACTAATTGACGGCTCAACTCTCCTCAGTGAGCTGGCCACCTTTTTCCCAAAAAGCTGCTGTACACATATCGGGAATTCCTTCAAAGATCAGTGAAACTGGTCAAAAGGCAGTTAATTCTTCATTTCACTCAGCGTGCAAGTGCGATGAGGGCTCTCCAGTATGCTTTGCTCTAACTTTAGAGGCTTTTATTATGGATTTACCAGCTCACTTGTCTCTTCAGAAATTTTTCCTCATGCTGTGAAATTACTTTTTTACTTATCATTTTTTTTTCTACATAGGCAGTCCCTGCACAATCCTCTCAACTATGATATTGGAGTGTGTGTTTTTAGGGCTTAAGTGCTAGTTTTACATGACCTATTCATCTTCACAGTTATTTTCCCACATGCAAATATATCTACGGGACATTTGAAAAAACAAAAACCTTACTTCCATATTCTGCCCATAAGTTTATTAAGAACTCAACAATTTTTTCAAAATGTTCAAATATGGTGGATTCCTTGGTTGCTCTACATAAAGGTAATTCTTCATCTAGTACCAATGGTAAGCCTGTTTTATCCACTACTTGGAAGGCTACATACAAACATCTGAAAAAAGAGCCTACCTCTCCTACACAATCTCTACCACCTGTTCCAATGGAACTCTTGCTGGAAAAGATACTCGCCTTAGGACCATTTAAGGAAGAAACCAATTCTAAATTGCAGAATCTCACGGATAAGTGGACCCAAATGGAGGAGATGCTGAATACACAAGAGCAGATAATTACATCCTTGGATTCTGCAATAATACATTTTAATCTCTTCAAAACCAGGTTTCTTCTCTCCACCAGCTAGTTGAAAACTTAGAAAATAAAAGCAGAAGGAATATTCTCTACCTTTATGGTTTGCCTGAAGGACCGGAAGGCTCTGCTCCCATTATTTTTCTACGGTCCTTTCTTTCCAAACTTTTGAATTTGCCTGAGGATACCCATTTTAATATTCATAGGGCCCCTGGACTGGGAGGTCAGTAAACATCTCCCTTCTATGAACGTAACCCAAGAGGAGTCACAATGTACTTTCTTGAATACATTGAGCTCCTCAAAGTCCTTGCTGCTGTCAAGTCATTAAAACATATTTCTTGGTCAGGAAACCCCCTATTTTTCTCTCAGGACTACGCTAAATATGCTTCTGACAGAAGCAAAGAATTCCTCAACTTGAGACCTGACCTATGTTTACTTGTCACTCGTTTTGGCGCATTTCATTCATGCCAATTTAAAGTCACATACAAAAACAAGACTACTACATATGAGGATCCGGTTAAGTCGAAGACCTTTATTAATGCGTGCAAAAATGCAAACATGAACCCTTCGGGTCCTGCTTCTGCTCCTGAAGGGATGCTCTCTTATGTTACCTTGTATTCTCTCAGGAAGTTTCTGCTGCTCCTCATAGTGTTCAGGAGTCTTCTTCTTCACCATTAGTAAAATCATTAATACAGGTAGTCTTGATTATTCATCTTTATTTGCTTCTCTTGCAGGTATATTATTCGTGTTTGTGGTCTTCCCAGTATTATGTAATATATGCTGTGCTCCTCTCGTACTCTCACCATGGACTCTCAATGTGCCATATGTTCCATGTAGCCTCATCCCCCGCAATCCTTCCTTGGATACTGTTCTTCATAGGTATGCTTTAATAATCTGTTTTATTGTCATCAATACACTTCCTCTTATTTATGGACTATTTTTTCATTCTCGATATCTCTTTCTGTTAGTATTCTATTCCTAGCTTCTTCTTCCTGTTTCTTTATTGCATCTAGTTCCTTTTTATCTATGCTTTACATTATTTTGTTATATCCATATCATGATATGGTCTACAGTTTCTTTTTTTCTTGTTTGGTATGAATTGTTGCATTTTTTACTTTTCAAAAGTTGTTTATGCCCTTTAAGATTATTTCTGGGAATGTCAGAGGTTTAAATTCCCCTATTTTAAAGACAACGCGTTTTGTACCACTTGGCTTGACTAGGTGCCAGTATCACTTTAATTCTGGAATCGTACTTTACAAAGCAAGTATCTCTAAAACTAAAAAGAGTTTGGGTAGGTGTAGTTTTTTTTCCCAGGTGATGGTAAAAGGATTGGAGTTATCACACTATGCCATAAGTCGCTGTGTGCTAAACTGGTTTGCTAGGAATCTGATGATGATAGATGGTTGTATACTACACTGTCAAATAATTTTTTTTTTTTTTGTATGTTCTTATATAGCGCTCGACTACCCGGAGGCATCTCGGCGCTTGCCTTGGGAACCCGTCCTGGCTTTTCCCTGTGAGATAGCCCCTAACGGGCATCCCCAAGGTGAAAGCCAGGCATCCTGCCGCGGGGGGCCGTTGTGGAGATTAAGCAAGCTTAATGCCCAGAGTTGGAGAGTGTGAACCCATGATTAGGTCAGGCACCGAAGCGAGAATTATCGAGTCCGTGGACATTTGAGCTCAAGACCCTGCCGCGTCGGGAATTGAACCCTGGTCCCGGGTCTGACCTCTGCTTCAGGGTCTGCCTGCTCTAACCAGTGAGCCACACTTCTCCACATAGGAAGGTTCCAGTCTCTTTGTTAAATATTCATGCCCCTACGGTCAATTACTCCCATTTTTGGCCTGACCTGAACCTAGTTAAGTACCCTGAAGAAAATGTTATTCTGGTTGGTGATTGTAACCAGATATTCGACCCCTTTATAGATCTTAACTCTACGGTTACTTTTATACCAAATAATAACAATAGATTTTTCGTCTAAATTATTATACCATAGAAGCTCATAGACTCCCGGCATCTTTGCAATCCTACTCTGAGAGAGTATACTTACTTCTCTCCTGCCTAGCAAACTTTATCCTGTATTGATAATTTTTTTGTATCACACAATATCTCACAGTTTCTACATTCTGCGGTTATTGGATTAATTCCCATTTCTGATCATACCCCTATGTCTCTGCAATAAGATCTACCTCTCAGTTAAGCTTTAGCCGTGTGGCTCGATTCCTATCTTCCTGATCTACTTGGTAAAGACCAATCAGGTTTTGTTAAAGGAAGACACTCGTCTATTTTTTGACATGCTCTCCCTCTAAATCAGACTTTACAGTGGTGATTGCTTTAGATGCAGAGAAAGGGGTTGACAGAGTCTATTGGCAGTTTCTTTTTCATACTCTTCAGTGGTTTGGCTTTGGCCCAAAGAGTATTTAATACATTTTTCTCCTGTATTCTATGGTGGCTATTTGTGATAATGGCCTTACCTTCGCCTATTTCTCCTTGGGAAGAGGTGTACATCAGGGTGGTCCATTTCACCTTCTCTTTTTAACTTAGCACTTGATCCCTTTCTTTCCCGCTTGCGACAGAATCAGGATATTTGTGGGTACCCTTTTAATGGTTTGCAGATTAAATTTGCAGCATTTGCTGATGATATCTTATTATTCCTCTCCCAACCCCTCTCGTTCTTGTCTGCTTTTTTTCAAGAAGTTACCTCATACAGTAATGTTTCCAGTTATAATTTGAATAACGATAAATGTGAAATGCTGCCCCTGACTAAAGTTATGTGGAGTCCTTATTATATTAAGAATATTTCAACATATCCAATTTTACGTGGAGCCTACATCATATTAAATATCTTGGTTTATAGTTCACCCCCCTATCTCTTTCTCAGTTTCTATAAATCTAGAAAAATGTGTACATAAATTAACGACTTTAAACAACAGATGGCACCCGCTTTATCTTTCCTGGTGGGGTTGTTTGGATACCCTTAAAATGATGCTGGGCTTCATTGTATTATTTACTATATCTAATCTCTCGGTGTCCATACCTCTTAAATACTTTAGGTAGATTACCTCTATCCTCAGTTCGTACCTTTGAAATCATACATTTTTTTGCATGTCCTTATTCAAATTAATTCGTTCAAATTTGGAAGGAGGGATTAAATTCCCATACTTTCCCACGTATCATAAGGCATTTCTATTATGTCAGTCATCTAGATGGCTCTCTGAATGAACTGTGGTGACCCCATTATGGATGGATATAGAGAGGTCTTTTTTCCTCCCTTTCTCTGTTAAGGAATATTTATCCTTTACTCGCAAGCCACAATCTCTTTCTACTCCTTTTCTTAAGCACTCATGTATAATATTGGATTCCACTCTTCATAACACTCCCACAGACATTGATACTTTTCTTAGATCTACCATTTGGCGCAATTAAGATATCTTAGTTAATAATAAACCCATTTACTGGAAATCCTGGTTCACCTACTTTTTCAGCACACAACTTTCCTATAATTTTCCTACGTCTCTCATCAATTTGATCTCCCTCTAGCATTTGAGAACAAGTATAGAATATTGCATTGTGCCTTTGTATCACTTACTAGCAGCCCGTCCCGACGTTGTCCGGGTATGAATTGCTGCCGGCCAGTAGTATATTTTTTTGTAGGATTTCGTTTTGATAGCATTTCCTATCTGTGACAGGCATATGAAACACTCCGATTCACAGTGCACTGCTGATGCACTTAAGAGTGCGCGTTCAGTAGTGTGTGAACTCGAGTTTCCATACTTTATTTTTCCTTGCAATATTATATAGCGCAAACTCGACAACATGGCATGAGCACAATTTACATTACAGAAGAACACATTCATTTGTGGTAGGCACGGGTAGACAAAGCGATTTGCCTGGAATCACTGGATTTTGAGCTGATGCCGAGATTCGAACGTAGCTCCCCAGCTCTAAAGTTCGCAATTCTAGAACTTGTGGTGGGAGGTGTGTCTAAAAGTGTATGTCGGTGCTGGCCATTAATGAGAGAGACCTGTGCATTTTTCAAATGGGTGGTGAAAAAATATGAGTATGTTGTTGGAGATGTGGGTCGCCGTGCCACCAATGTACTTACCGGGGAAGGGTAAACACTCATTATTCCGCAACTTTCTTTTCGCATACCCTCACTCCGCATACTTTCATTACGATAGTACCATGACTCCGCAGAGCCAATATAACGCATTGCATTACATTTTATATGCTTTTACCACGCATACATTTACAACAAAATTCGTTGTAAATGCATGAATGGTAAAAGCATGGTTTTTTTTAATGTTTGGATACGGTAAGTATGGGTATAGGGGTATATGTTTTGGGGTACTGAGGTATATGTTTTGGGGTGTTTGGGTATTTTAAGGGTTCAGATATAGTTTTGGGTTATGGGGTACAGGGGTAGTTTTAGGGTTTAGTGACAGATATGGGTTTTAGGGTACAGGGGTATTTTTAGGGTTCAGGGCTAGGTTTGGGTTTTGGGGTATAGGTGTATTTTTAGGGTTCAGGGGTAGGTTTGGGTTTTGGGGTACAAGGGTGTTTTAAGGGTTCAGGGCTAGGTTTGGGTTTTGTGGTACAGTGGTATTTTTAGGGTTCAGGGCTAGGTTTGGGTTTTGGGGTACAGGGGTATTTTAGGGTTCAGGGGTAGGTTTGGGAGTTGGGGTACAGGGGTATTTTAAGGGTTCAGGGCTAGGTTTGGATTTTGGGGTACTGGGGTATTTTAGGGTTTAGGGGTAGGTTTGGGTTTTGGGGTACAGTGGTTTTTTTAGGGTTCAAGGCTAGGTTTGGGTTTTGGGGTACAGGGGTATTTTTAGGGTTCAGGGGTAGGCTTGGGTTTTGAGGTACAGGGGTATTTATAGGGTTCAGGGCTAGGTTTGGGTTTTGGGGTACAGGGGTATTTTTAGGGTTTAGGGATAGGTTTGGGTTTTGGGGTACAGGGTATATTTATATGGATAAGATGGGTTAGTGTTTAAGGGTGTTGGGGCATTTTAAGGAGTTAGGGTGGGTTATGATTATGGGGTGCAGGGGTATTTAAAGGGAGCAGGGTGGGATTAGCACACGATATGAGACATGGCATAAAGGGCGGAACATACCACACACCCTCAGTGTTTGTCACGCCCCCAGCACAAGCCCACAGCACAATGCAGACACACCCACAAGGTACTACTTTGCTGGCACGGTCCTTTTACCTTTTAAATCTATATGGTGGGCGTCTGCATAGCCTATGTCCTTCTGCTGCAACTGCCCTTTCCAACGCTGTATTGGGTGTTGTGATTGGTGCTGTGTTTCCTGAGATTACCTGTCTCAAAGGTTTGGGCTCTCTCTTTATTATATTAGTATGGATGAACGAAGTCAAATTTCTTTATCTTCAGCATTATCAACTAACAATCTCTGGTTTACACTGTTGCACTCTTCTCCAAGTGCATCTAACACTTATTCCCTCCTACTACCCTCTGATTCTAATAAAACTAAAACAAATGTGGAGTTGGCCTGGGAGTCCAACTTCGAGGTTGACTGGTCAGTCAGTGAGTCAAACCACTTTATTTGGTTACTAAAAAACAAAAATTTACAACACATACAACATAGTACATTACACAATAAAAAATAATTAAATACAATTCATCAACAAATATGGGCGGCATAATAAGCAAAACAAAGTCAGATTTCATTCAAAAACCCACAATGCCATTGATATATATATGTATATATATATATATATATATATATATATATATATATATATATATATATATATATATATATATATATATAAAATAAAAAATGGCTCTATTATAAGTTAGTGATTTAATAGCAGTTCAAGATTAAGCATGTCCTCAAAAATAGAGCAATCATTTGATCATGACAGGAACTCCCAATACACTTGTCCGGGGATACAATTTTCTCCTAAGTCTAACAGCGGCCACCAAGTAGCTCGCAATGTTAAATATCTCCCATGTGTCATTCAACATCTGAAGATAAAGTAAAGCAGGTCTAACCTGGATAAAACCTGTCCCCTTTAAAATTAAAAACCTCCAACGAATATCACTATAATGATCACAGAACATTATAAAGTGCATGGTGTCCTGAGATAATAAATTGTCGCAAGTGCAAGGGCCCAAATCACACCCCCCTTTCCAACCTTGTGAGTCTCCTAAAAAAAGTGAATCAATTGAAAATGGAACCTAGTTAAAAGCAAGCAATGGTATGGCTTCGTGACAATAGTCCTGTTTGGTTGAATCGCCGGAAAAGTTTTTACCAAGAAATAGGTCATTACTGAGGGATTTGTTAGCTTTTACACCTCTTTCTCAGCCGACATTAAGTTTAACAATTGTGTTTTTACCCACACCAGATCCTCTTTCCCAATTTTGTCCGGGGAGTCAAACAGTTCTGAGCACCCTAGTTTATTTAGAATTTGCTTAATGTAATATAACCAAGGGATATAATTAGCTCACTTCATAAAGACACAATCTTTAATAATCACATGATTCAAAGTAGAGAGTCGAGTTGGCCTAACGGCTAGAGTTGTGTCCTCATGTAATGCAACTGGTGCTATGTAAAATACTCTGATACCGGATTCGGGTCAAGTTCGCGCAATATAAAACTCTGTAAAAAAAAAAGACAATTCTGTGTTCATCCAGGTTTTAAGCCCGAAAATCACTGGGTCCAACATTAACCAGTCTGATGTATATCTAACCCCTAACTCTTGATGTATTATACAGGTAGGGGTAGATTGAGGGACTGACAGAAGAGTACGTATAAACTTATTTTCAGCTATGTAACCCCTCCATCATCTTATGGCCTCAGATGGCAGATCCATTCGTTGTGATGGCTAAACCATGCACAGCCGCCGCAGACCTTGCCATCACGTTTTTTTTGCTTTCTTTTGAGGGACCCACAAACCCCTTTTGTCAAAAAGTATCCCGAAATAGGTGAAAGACGCCAATCTGGATAACTCTTTACCCAGCTTCACAGTTTTGGGCTTTTTTGACCCCTGACCCATAATAATTGTATGCGGTTTAGCTATGTTAACAGCTAGGTCCAGTGATTTCAAAAGCCTCTGAAGCCCTACCCCTGTGCGGGCCAGTAATACAGCTTCATCCGCGTATAAAAGCACCGGAATAACCCTGTCTCCTACTCGTGGAATTCGTAAACTGGCAGAATCTAAAAATTTACCTAGATTATTTATATATAGAGTAAAAAGCAGTGGCACTAAAATACAGCCCTGACGTACTCCTCTTCTAGACCTAAAGTGCTTTGTGGAGTACCCTTCTTGGTCAGCCAAGAAGTGAACCTAGTGTTGATCTAATCCTATCTCCATCAAAATAGACCAAAGCTTTGATCTATTTACTAGATCAAAAGCTGAGGACAGATCCATTAAAGTCAGGTGTAGTGTCCCAGTTTTCGCCAAATGTATATTTGCCTACTAGTAAGTGTAAATTTAGAAACTAATCCAGTGTACCCCTTCCTTGTCTAAAACCATATTGGAGATTTGATAAAACACCCTTCTCATCCAGCCAGTCCATTAACCAGTTGCGTGCATCTGTCGGCCAATGGCCGGCACGCTCTACCTCGGTAGTGCTGCGCATGTCGGTTGGCTGACACGGCACCGCCTACTCATCAAAGTCACCGCACGGCGGCGGAATTGCCGCCATGGTAAAGGTGTCAAATTAGTTAAAATCACTCTCCTTAATATTTTTACAGCAGTGTCAGTTAAGGAAATTGGCCTACAACACATTGGGTCACCTCTTTGGCCTTCTTTGAAAACCGGGATAATGATAGAAGAAGACCATGATGAAGGAAAGCCCTGTTGGCTTGACGCTTTGTAAACGTCTGTCAAAATCATGGCCCAAAAAATAGGATGTTGTTTGTATTAGTCGGTCGGTACCCTGTCCGGGCCAGGGGCCTTATAACTAGTCATTTGCTTTATAACCTGTTCTACTTCCTCCTCACTAAAAAACAATTCTGGGGGGTTCCTTAAGTATTCCGGGCTAGCAGATAGGTCCATAGTAACAGGGACCTCCTATATGGTTTCGAAGTGGGAGAGCCATTGTTCTTCTGTAAAATTAGATTCTAGGGGAGTGTTCTCAATTCCAGAGAAGACAGGTTTATTCACGATAGTTCAAAATATAGAACTATCTCTTAAAACCTCCATTGAAAGTAGTTCATTCCATGGGTCCTCTTTAATTTAATTTTTCTGTGTCTTTCAAATAGACTTATACAGCTTTCTTAACAAGGCTATAAGGTCCTTATCTCGAGGGCTCTTGTTTGACTGCTGTTACCAACTTACGGTGTGCTTTAGAGCAATTACTGTCAAAACTACCCTCACCATGTTGTGGCCAACTCTTAATGGGCAAGGAGAGGCCCAACGCCACTTGTACACAGATGCCCTCAAAGGCTGTGTGTCCCCTCTATAGATTTATCAAGGCAGGTGTTGAGCTGTTCGTCAACCTTCTCGCAAAGGTCCTGAAAAAAAAGATTTGGGATTACTTTAGCCCATGTTAGCTTCCCTCCCTGCTCCGATATTTTTAAACAGATAGCAGTACTTTGCAAAGCCTGATTAGCCTTTAGGTCACAGCCCCTACCTAATAGCGGAATTTTACACATCAGGATTTGTTTATCTATGTACACTGTCTGTCTTGTGTTAACTTTATTCTCACACACCACTTTGATATTCTTTACTGTGGTTTGTCTATTCTTTACACACACACAGAGAGTTGCCTATGATGAGAAGTGGGTATACCGGCAATCACTAGCTGGGAACCCCCTCGGGTGTTACTTCCGTGAAGTACTCTCTATGTTTTCTCACATTTTTTACTTTTTGTATTGTATGTGAGGTGACCTGTGCATTCCGTGTTGGGTTAAGCATCCTGACTTTAGGACCTGAATCATTAAAATTATAATAGGGGTATTAATTATTTATAATTAAACCCAGATGTCCTAAGTAGTCAATCTTTTGATGCCAGTGGACGTAGTAGGGCTCTTTTGTGAAAGACCATAGTAACAGGGACCTCCTATATGGTTTCGAAGTGGGAGAGCCATTGTTCTTCTGTAATATTAGATTCTAGGGGAGTGTTCTCAATTCCAGAGAAGAAAGGTTTATTCACGATAGCCCAAAATCTAGAACTATCTTTTAAAACCTCCACTGAAAGTAGTTCATTCCATGGGTACTCTTTAATTTAATTTTTCTGTGTCTTTCAAACAGACTTATACAGCTTTCTTAACAAGGCTATAAGGACCTTATCTCGAGGGCTCTTGTTTCACTGCTGTTACCAATTTACGGTGTGCTTTAGAGCAATTACTGTCGAACCTACCCTCACCATGTTGTGGCCAATCCTTAATGGGCAAGGAGAGGCCCAACGCCACTTGTACACAGATGTCCTCAAAAGCTGTGTGTCCCCTCTATAGATTTATCAAGGCAGGTGTTGAGCTGTTCGTCAACCTTCTCGCAAAGGTCCTGAAAAAAAAGATTTGGGATTACTTTAGCCCATGTTAGCTTCCCTCCCTGCTCCGATATTTTTAAACAGATAGCAGTACTTTGCAAAGCCTGATTAGCCTTTAGGTCACAGCCCCTACCTAATACCAGAAGGACTGGGTTATGATCACTAAAATGGGACCATCTAGCATTATAAATGATTATATAAGGTTGTAAAACGAGGGCCACAAATATATAATCTATTATGGTGTCCGGCCCACGAGCTTTAAAAGTAGGAATACTCCTCGCCATTACATTTGAACTACGTTCTATGAGGTCTACATCCGCCAGCAGATCCTCCAAGCATTCCCCACACTGTGTGTGCTCGTAGTGAGGAATGGAACAATTTATCGGCTCTAACAAATTTTCAACCTGACAATTCATATAAAATAAAGGAATATTAAAATCACCCATAATTATGATAGAATAAGAAGTGGTTTGCTTCGAACATTTCAGCAATCCAAAATGTTCATTTAGGAAGCTGTACTCTCCAGAATTATAAAAGTTAACAACCAGCATTTTTGACATGTTGGGAGATATAAATTCAATTGGCAAGCAGTTGTGAGAACCAACATCCACCCTCCTATGGGTTCACGACAATTAAAGTGAAATTAACATTAAGAGACCCCCTTTTGCTCTCTCTGACGAAGAGGGCTGTGCAGACACACCATAGGATTTAAATCCATCCACCCATAAATGGATCTCCTGATCCCAGGTCTCCTGAAAGTTAACAATATCATATTCTCCTATGAAGTCAAGCCATCTGGAGTCATCTTTTTAACTTCTCAGTCCAGCTATATTTCAGCTAATGATCTTACAATTAGAGAATTCATTCTCACCAGACCCCTGTCCACTAGCGGTGTCATTAATTAAGCTCTGTGCACAACGAGGCTGCTCCAGTCAGTCATTTTCATCTAGATTGGCTAATGACAGGTACCTGTTTTGACAAGCCAGGTTATTATTGTCTTCTGGCATTTCGGTGAACATTACAGGCAGTTTAGGGGGAGTCATTGACCTGCAGGCGGCCAGCCGGTCATATCATGGACCTCGGCACCACAGCTTAATTGGGTAGAGGAACATGCCAATCTATCTACTGCGGGCCTAACCCCAATTGTGATCTGCCCAATAGCTAAGCTCCTTTGGGTGGTGGATAGAAAAAACCCAGGGGTAAGGCCCTGATGCCCACCACCACATCCTTCGGGCCTGGTCAATTCCTTTCTCTGCAAAAATTTTGAGAAAAATCAGGAATTCATCTAGGGCAGCAAATACCACACAGTCCCTTTTCTTTATATATAACTGAGTTTTACTGACTCCTGCACTTTTGCACGGAAATACTTCTAGCTACTGAGGACACATGTTAGACATGCTCTTTGCCACAGGCGGATTTAAAACATCTACTTTTTACATGCTTTTCTGTAATGCACTTTTGGACACAGGTTTGGGCACAGGTCAACTCGATTTTTCATACTGCGGTCCCTTTTTCTATTTCTATCATCTTTTTAGGTAGCATATCAGATGTTTGGACTTAACCTCATGTGACACTTGTATTTTGGCGTTATTGTTGGCAGCGGCTTTTCCAACAGATCACCAAGAATTGGAAGGACTCTACTAAGTTACCATTTCAAGCTTGGTGGTACGCGTTTGCTTCATTCATAGATTGGATACAAAATACGTCGCTCCCATGCCTCTGGCTCTGTAGCGCCAGATCTTGTGGTCTCCAGTTACACAGTTCTTACACGACAGTGCACAACATTCCTATGCACGCACACCAGCCCAACAGGAAGTTCTTCAACCTCCTTGAGTTTCCTTTTTTCTCCACTTAATATAATTAAATATATTTCTTGTTAATTCGGTTCTGTATGTAAATTCCTATGTCATGCATTTTATGCTTGTAATACCAAACTTTTCCTCTTTTTACACCATTAACAATTCTTCTCTTTCATAGATGACCTGTATTGCTTAGTTATGCATAACTTATGGCTTATTTATTTGTACTATGTTCTTCCTTATTCTTGTGCTTTATTATGTTCTAATAAACTCAATTTAAACTGGCAAATAAACTAATCAGTATCCCAGGGCTTTCAAGCAATTTAATTCTATGCAAAAGGAGTTACTCACTTAAAGTCAAGTCAATGAATTTATATAGCGCGCTACATACCCAGAGGGTCTCAAGGCAGTTGAAGAGGGGTGGGGAATTACTTCTCGAATATCCAGGTTTTAAGTTGCTTTCTGAATGCTAGGTGGTTTTGGGTGAGGCGAAGGTGCGTGGGAAGTGAGTTCCAGGTCTTGGCCGCTAGGCAGGAGAATGATCTTCCTCCCATTGTGGTTTTGTTGACGCGGGGAACAGCAGCCAGGGCTTGGTTGGAAGAGCGCAGCTGGCGGGGGGGGGGGTGTAGAAGGAAAGACGTGTATTGAGGCATTCGGGTCCAAGTTCGTAAAGAGCTTTGTGAGCGTGGGTGAGGAGGCGGAAAGTTATCCTCTTATTGACGGGGAGCCAGTGGAGGTCCTTCAGGTGACCAGAAATGTGTTCTTTTCGCGGAATGTCTAATATGAGTCTGGCTGATGCGTTCTGGATGCGTTGGAGTTTTTTCTGAAGTTTTGCGGTGGTACCGGCGTAGAGGGTGTTTCCGTAGTCCAAGCGGCTTGTGACCAGTGCGTGGGTGACCGTTTTTCTGGTTTCGGTGGGGATCCAGCGAAATGTTTTTTTGAGCATGCGAAGAATGTTGAAGCAAGATGAAGAGACGGCGTTGACTTGTCTGGTCATCGAGAGTGAGGAATCCAGGATGACGCCAAGGTTCTGTGCGTGATCCGTCGGGATGGGTGCTTTTCCAAGGGCCTCTGGCCACCAAGTGTCGTCCCAGGCGGAGGGGGAGGTACCTAAGATAAGGACTTCTGTTTTGTCTGAATTCAGTTTCAGACGGCTATGCTTCATCCATTCGGCTACCTCTTTCATTCCTTCATGTAGGTTGGTTTTGGCGATGTTTGGGTCTTTGGTGAGTGAGAGGATCAGTTGAGTGTCATCAGCGTAGGAGATGATGTTGAGGTTGTGTTGGCGTGCGATGGTCGCGAGGGGGCTCATGTATACATTGAAGAGGGTGGGGCTGAGTGAAGATCCTTGTGGCACGCCGCAGATGACTTCAGTGGGCTCTGACTTGAATGGTGGGAGGCGTACTCTCTGAGTTCTTCCGGCAAGGAATGAGGTGATCCATTCCAGTGCTTTTCCTTGGATTCCGATGTTTCTGAGTCATTGTAACAGGGTGTTGTGACAGACTGTGTCGAAGGCTGCGGAGAGGTCGAGGAGGATGAGGGCGACTGTGTCTCCATTGTCCAGTAGAGCTCGGATGTCGTCTGTTGCTGCGATGAGTGCGGTCTCAGTACTGTGTTTGGCTCGGAAGCCGGACTGTGAGGAGTCAAGGGATTTGTTGGCTTCGAGGAAGGCGGCGAGCTGGTTGTTGACAGCTTTCTCGATGACTTGGGCCGGGAACGGAAGGAGCGAGATGGGGCGGTAGTTTTTGAGTCTGGTGGGGTCAGCTGTCTCCATCCACAGAAACTCCACAGAAACAATTCAGCAATTGGAAGCATTGCTAATACAGCTCATTCCTTCAGGCCCTCATGAGAACAAGGACCAACAGGGATCAAATATCATCTCTAGGAACCTGGCCCTAGACTGGTTTGACCCTGAAGGAGGCGAAGCCAACCTAAAACAAGCTCTCACATGGGCCTTGAGAAGCAGGCATGACACAAAAGATGGGGAACAAAGAATAAAGCTGCAGAGGCAGACAAACAAATGCATAATTAAAAAGAAACAGAAGCAAGTAGGCGTAAAGTCTGGTCTCTTTTAAACCAGTCACCAAAACTGGAAAAATAGCATGGCTATCTGGGAGTTGGTCAGCTGGGGAAGTGATGGACAGGCCCAAAATCTGGATTCTGTGATCACTGCCCCTGAATGGACCAAGCACTTCTCTGCAATGTACGACACCATACACGCAGAAGCCATTAGTCACACAACGCTTTCTCCCTCCCAAAACATCACTGCTGACCCTCGCCTGGCCCCAGGAATACTAGCTACTTCTACATTTTCCAAAGTAAATGGCTCATCATACCCAGAGTTTGCCGAAGGTGAAATGAGTGCACCATTCCTTGGCCAAAAGCCAAAGAAAGCACCTGGCTTTGACCAAACACCAAGTGATGTCTGTTGGGAAGAAATGATATCCTGAGCTCCGATCCTGACAAAGGTCTATAATGCTGCATGGGAGCACGAGATGCTATAAGACACCTGGAGGTCAGTACTAATTGTCCCTATTGACAAAAAGGCTCCTGAAGGGACCCAGCCAAGTACCCCCCAGAGGGGCAGATTTACAAGCCCCTTGCGTAATTTTTGCACCGCCGCTGCGTCACTTTTTGTGATGCAGCAACAGCTTAAAATGCGACCCATTTACAACGTGACACATCTAGGGGGATGCGTCAAGTTGTAAAGCACTGCGTCACATTACACCTGCGTCAAGTATAATGTATGAAGGGTGGGCGTTCCAACGCAAAAAAGCCTCGTAGAAGAGATGCAGTGAAATCTACAAGATTTCACTGCGCCACTTTCAGGACGCCACTGCATCAAATTCTTACGCCTGCTTGAAGCAGACAGAAAGAGTCACGCAGCACAATGAGGACAGGCCTCCCCCTGCATTGCTGGAGTTGCATCGTGCTAGTGACACGACTCCAGCAATGCATGATTTTTGCATCAACAGATGCGTCAGAATGTCTGACGCATCTTTCAACCCTTGCGCCATGGTGCGCCGTAATTGTAAATACGGCGATCCATAGTGGTTCAAGGGTTTCTCAGGGTGGCGCAGGGAAAGTGACGCATCTTTACAGGTGTGTCATTTTCTTGTAAATCTGCCTCAATATCTCTACTGGACGGAGTTGGAAAGAACTATAAGAAACTCCTCACACGATTGGAGGCCTGGATAGCAAAAAAAGGATTTTGTTTCCTCTGTAAGCGGAAGATTCAAGGTACAGTCAATCAAGTAATGAGGCTGTATAAGGTCAATTTGATTTACACCCGTATAAAGACTCTGGGGCATATGTACAAGAAGTCAACGTTGCCTTAGCGGCACTTTTAAGACATTATTGCAACAATTATTTTAATCGCCATTTGTACAAGCTGTCGCTAACCTCAGTTAGCCGCAGTTTTCTGGCGAAATCATTCATAGAATGATCGCCACGTCTGTTTGCAATATTGACATGCAAGGAGGCGTTCCTGTGCAAAAATGGCCACTTACCCCTCTTTGCGATATTTACAAGAGAATCCTTGAAGTTTGGAAGACCAAAAAAAGTGCCTCTAATTTCAGTTAGAGGCATTTTTTTAAGACTAGAAAATAGCTCGTCTTAAAAATGGAGATAAAACTTGGGGCCCCATTTCAGCAGGTTTTGGTGCAGGACAGTGCTGCAAGCAATGTTGCTGCACTGCTCTGTGACAAAACTACTGGGCAGGATTGCGCACCATCAGTAAGATAGCGCGCATTCCTGGGCCACAGTCATGAAAAGTGTTGCAGCGCCTCAACAAGAGAGCGTTGCAACACTTTTCACTATGCCCTGTTTGCGACACCATGGATGTGCTGTATTCATGTTGCAAGTAAAGACAGAAACGTCTGGAAACATGACATATCTTTCAGCGCTAAAGTCACACATTGCTGCAGTTGCATCACAAGTAGGACGCATTTCCAGCAATGCAAGGGCAAGTCTATCCCTGTGGCACTGCGTCACCCTTACGCCCTTAGGCAGGCGTAAGTTACTGATGCAGTGCCGTCCTGCAATAGTCGCAGTGAAATCTGATGGATTTCACTGTTCCACTCCTATGAGGCCTTGTTGCATAGGAACTCATATCCTGCATACATCATAACTGATGCAGGTATGATGTGGCACGTGGCTACACAAGGTCACGCCTATGCCTAAATGCCTCACTTTGCAAATACGGCGCAACGTGGTGCTAGATATTGCCTGGTCTTTTCTTGTGGGGTGCCAGGGTGTTGGTGCAGTTGGAGATCCATCAGTGGCATTTGAGCGTGGTGGTGTTATCTTCTGTAAGCGTTGGCAGAGTGGTGGTGCTGAGGGAGTGATGAGAAGTTCTTCGGGGGCATTGATCCAGTTGCGAGGGGGAGCGATGATGGAGGTGGTGTACGGTGGCAATGGTGAAGACTTGATGAATACAATGATGGTCGGTCCAGCAGAGGACAGTGATGTGGCTGTAGTTGCAGTTCCCCCTGGCGGACGAGACGGGCTCGACCGTGTGTCCTGCTATGTGGCTTGGTGGTGAGACTACCTGTTTGAGTCTGATGTTGGTGAGCTACTCCATGAATGGGTGGTGTTCTGGTCACTGGGGTTGTCCAGGTGGATCTAGAGTTCACATAGTAGGATGTCATTGGTTAATCGGAGAGCCTAGGGTGCAATGAGGTCTACAATGGTTTCGGAAAATAGTGGTCCATGGCCCGGGGGGCCTGCAGATGAGGGTGCGGCAGAGGATAGGCTTGGGGTTGGTCCAGGTCTGGAAGTTGATGTGTTGCATGGTCACCGTTGAATCGTTAAAGTGCGTGGTCAGTCGGAGTGTGCTTCTGTAGGTGATGGCAATGACTCCTCCTGGACAGTCGGGGTAGTCCTTGTGGGTGGTTTAGTAGCCGTCAGTGGTGGCGATGGCGACGTCTGGTGAGGAACAGATGTTGGTCCTGGCAGGCAATGTGGAGTCCAGGGTGGCAAGGAGGGTGCTGGCGTCGTTGTGGTGGAGTGTCCGAGAAGAAGGTTCCTTGGTGCTGTGCGTGGTCCTGGGGCAGACAGACGCAGACGGGCTTGTCGATAGCTTACCTTTGGCACAGGAGACATCCATTACAATGCAGGCATTTACAATGCAACTTCAACAACACAGGTGCCTTTACATTGCATGTCATTCCAACGCATTGTTAGCAATGGAGATGTTTAAGTTTCATGGGGTGTATGGATTTCTGGGGTCAAATATGAAATTTGGTTTATGTTGTGGGGTCAAATTACATTTTTAAGGTGTGCTTTGGGTGTCAGAGATAAATTTCAGGGTGTGTTTTGGGGGGTCAAAGATGATTGTAGGGTTCAGGGTGTGTTTTAGGGGGCAAGGGTTAGTTTTAGGGTTGCACTCACTGAAGTGGGAATAGTCATTTTTTCATCTCCGCTATCCAGCACTTTTCCTACTGTTGCAATATGCATAGTATTAGTATGCATTGTAATGGAATGCGATGTAATGGTATGCATTTTAACGTCAAATATACCTTTCGCACACCAGTAGTATGCCCACTGTGCATGGGCATAGAGCAGCCACCATTGAAAAGTGCTGCAGGGAGAGGGGACTGGACAACTGGGAAGTGGTAAATACGGGAAAAGACACTGGATGAGGCTTCGGTGCGGGGATGAGTGTGTGAGTGGGTGTTGTAAATATTTGAGTGAATGAAATCTTACCTCGAGGCTGGGTCCCATGTCTCCATTGCTCACTCTCCTGAATCTGATTCCAGGAACAGGAAGTAGGCAACCAGGCTCCCTCCCCAAAGCCAATCACAACGCTGCAATGCTGCTTTGGGATTGTTTTTGAGCACCCTGACATGGAGTTCAGCCAGGGGCTGGGCATATTCTCCATGCAGGCTGCAATGTAGCCTGCATTGCGAACAGGGAAGTGCACAGGACTGCTTTGGGCAGCTTGAGTGGGCTAATCATCACATAATCATACTATGTGATGCAGACCTCCCTACGTTGGTGCACTGGAGCGTCTCTACCATTCACAGCTCCATGGGCTCCAGGCGGTCTTCTCACACAAGTCAGCAACGTGTCTCCATTCGATCAACCTGACTTCACCACCAGGAAAGGGTGATCACCCTGCCTCAATGTCTACTGCCATGGCTCATCGACTCCACGGCACCTCCGCATCCCACTCCAGACTCCAGACACATGTCCAGAGAGGCATCCAGGCTCCAGACGCATGTCCAATCAGGCATCTGGGCTCCAGACGCAGGACCAGCGAGGCATCCAGGTTCCAGATGCGAGGCATCCAGGCTCCAGATGCAGAACCAACGAGGCTTCCGGGCCCCTAGGACTGTCCGCGCTTTCAAGCTTTTGGATGCCATGGTTTGCGAAGAGTGCGCAATGAGAAGTGATGCATCACTGGTGTTGCACCGCAATGCGCCTTTTTTCGTGGATGTAGCCCTGCATTTCTTCTGGATGTTAAGGGGTTTGAGGGGGTTGTTGATGTGTGCTGCACTTGGCTCTGGCTGCTACATTCTGTATTCATTGGTTATTTTGCCTATTTTCTATTGAAGGTCAACTGATAGGCTATTTTTTTAAATTAAGGCAAAATAACTCACAATAGGTTGACTAACATGCGTTTGTTTTTTTGCCGCTGATGGGCATTTCGTTGGTTTTTGCCCATTAACGCCGGAATTCCAATCGCCATCATGCTAATGTTAGCAGTAATTTTCGCTGCCGATCCCTGAAGCTATTGGCATATAGTGATGGCTTGTAAATATGTCGCTAACATGGCAATAGTTTTCACCGGTACACTGCAGTAAGAAAACTGCAGCTAACTAACGTTAGCAATAGTTATCACCAGTCAGAGTACATATGGCCCTTTGCCTTAATATTTGACTTTCAAAGATTTAAAAACAGCATTTGATTCCATCAACAGATCAATCTTGTGGCAGACGCCAATTGACCTTGGAGTACCTAGCAAACCCTTGCCTATAATACAGCACTTATATCAGGGTAACTCAGCTGCTGCGCTATTTAGCCCCAGGAGGGGATATAACACCAAGCTTTGATATTAAAAGTGGAGTAAGGCCGGGCTGTATCCTTGCTACACTTCTATTAAATCTTTTTGTCAACGATGTTGGAAAAACCATCTAATCATGAAAGCTGGATGTGCCTTCAGTTGAGGGCGATGAATACCTCATTCTTTTATTTACAGACAATGCTGTTTTAGTATCTGCAACTGAGTTATCCATTCACAAATTGTTAAATGGGTTTGAGAGTTACTGTGCTACGAAAATTAATGTGTTCTTTTTCCTTTCTCTATAAACTGAACCAAAGGATATCTTTTTCTACCTGGGTGTAACCTGGATTACCTATGGCGCATCTTTATAATCACTTTAACTACTCCGTCCTTATAGAGTCTCACTACAGGCATCGTTATGCGAGCCTGCAATTTAGCATAGCAGCACTAAATTAAAGATAAACGTAAATTCATGATGTTTTGTTACTAGGATGCAACAGACAATGTCAAATCAATATGTACATTTATTGCATATTTTTTTAAATTTCAGATATCAAGGATCCCCTGATTTTAATTATGTATGTATTAGTCTGTGTTTAATGTTGGCCCTGATGAAGGTGATATTACCAGGTTCACCGAAACGTACGTAGGCCATATACACCTGAGACCCGTGCATAACAAGATCACAAGGAGAGAGAAACCTAAGAATAAGTGACTTATGAACTTGGACACTATCAAAGATGAAAAAATTGGACACTTAAATTGTTAAGAACCAATTGGGATCTCAGATGTACTGTTGTCTCTTGTATGTAATTTTTTGAACTATGTCACAATTGAGAGTATGTTAGATTAGGAATGAATGATGAAGAATGCATGAAGTTTTTTTAATAGTATTTTTTTCGTTGATGGGTCCGAATCATTTTTCTTTCACTTGTTAATAATGTTTTTTGCACTGAAACATTTATAAAATATGAAAAAAATTATGAAATGTTTCCTTGATCTGAAGTGTTAAATGATAATAAATAACAAACTATAGTACTCTATGTTTATGTGAATAATTTCACTCAAGTTGCATCTCTAGAGAAATGTATTAGATTTATTCTAAGTTGTGAATAAGAAACAGGTCAGTACAGAGGTTCTTCTTTCTAGTTCTACAAACACCTTACTAGCCTTGAGATGTGAGCCCTTCAGGACTAACCCTGAGAACATGACATCTGCAAGTGTGGCTTGCTTCATACATATACTGGTACAACATAAAGGCATAGCAAGGAACAGATCTCTTGACACGGTTTCTGGAATACAAACCTTCCAGCAGGTTCTAGCAGTATATGGAGCCACTCTATCCTGACCTGAAAAGATTGCTTTATGGAAAATTTACACTGGGAACAATACCAGTAATAACGTTTACTTAAAAGTGGTATTTGCAACCTCTTTATTATCAAATTCAGGGTCAGGCACTGTAACTCAGCTTTGTCAGTATGTCACTGGGTAGACTATAAAATATCTGCCACAGTAGCTTCTTAAATTATGTGCTTGCACAGTAAAGATCACAGGCCCATGATCCTCCCCTCACCGCTTTGCCCATGAGATCGTGATGATCCTGGAATGCAGTGGCCTCATTTACTTTTAGTGATGGTCCGGTGGTGCACACTGCAGAACCATATCTACAAGGACAAGTATTTCCACCCTGCATGGCTGTTCATCAACTTGTAGACATGAACTGAGGCAACGCAGTGAAAGTCAACGCGTTGCCTCACCCTGCTATAGGAAGGCGTTCCATGAGCATTACAATGGGTGTTCCCACGGTAGAGAGACAGAATACCGAGTCCAAAATATTGAGTTACACAAATATTGAGTCATTAATATCATGGGTCAGGAATATCAAAACCAGGAATATCGTGGTCAAGAATATCGACATAAGGTAAGAAATAAAAAAAAATTAAAACATCGAAGTGTTTAATATAGTTTGCAAAAATATAGTTATAAGAAATATAATTTTTATTATTGTTATGTAGTTTAGTGTATATTTTATATGTATGTGATGTATGTTTTTAATAAGATTTGTTTGTATTTATAATTATTTGAATTTTGCAGTTTTAGTTCTGTAGTGGGGTGTGGGTTTATAGGGGAACAGGATGGGAAGTGATTTAATTATATGCAATTTATTTATTAATTTGTATTTATTAATATTTGTTTAATTGAGATGTTATAGTGTTAAATGTGTACATTAATGTATTATTGTAATTGGTTCTTAATTAATTTTAATCAATGAATTGGTAATTAATTATGGTAACTATGTAAGTAATTTTAGGTGTGTGTTGTGGTATTTATAGGTGTAAATGGTGGGAAGAAATTTGTAATTTATGAATTAATAATTTGTTGTTTATTTATTTTAAATGATCAATTTGTAATTAGTTTTGGTTATTGTGTAATTAATTGTATTTTTGTGTGGTAGTTTTTATAGGTGCAAAGGGTAAAAAGTAAATTTTATTTAATTAGTTAATGAATAATTATTTAACTAATTTTAATTAAATAATTGGTAATTAATTATGGTAATTGTGTAATTAACGTTATGTGTGTGTTGTGGTGTTCATATGAGTAGAGGGTGGGTAGTAATTTGCGTTTAATTAATTAATATACAGTTGTTAATTAATAATTAATGTTAATTATTTGACATTTATTTTGAGTGAATGTTCATTTTTGGTGTTTTGTTTTTATTTTTAAAGGGGCAAAGGGTGGGTATATATAAAATGTTGTTATTTAATTGTTAGTTGTTAATAGTAATAGTTTTAATAGTAATAGTTTTACTAAATAATATATACTTGTGTTTTATTATGTTATAATCTAATTTAGATGTGGGTTGTGGATATTAGAGTGTTAAAGTTTGTGTACTCAATGAAAGTTTATTTGTTTTATTTTTTATTACTAAGATGTTTTTTAATCGATTATCAATTATGCTATTTATGTTAAATATGGAAATAAATTAAATAACAAATGTTGAAGTGTTTTGTTATTGTTGTGATGTTATAGGGTATGAAATAAAATAAATAAATGTATGTTTTAAATAATTTGCTTGTTTGGTAATATTTGCTACTTTTAAATAATTATTGTTTATAAATGTATTTAATATTTTTTTAAACATTATTTGTAGGTTTTTGTAATATGTAATGAATATTATTATTTGTTCTTTTCATATGTTTAATATATTTAAATGTATATATTTTTAATATTGTTTTTTATTTTTATGATTTTTTAAATGTTGTAATATTTTTTTGTTTTCTTTCATCTGTTTAAGTGTTATTAGCAATTTGTATCCCTCCACAATCCAACACTTATCCTACGGTTTCATTCAGTGGAGTCGGAATGGTAATGTTTACCCCTCCGCTATCCAATACTTTCCCTACTGTTACACTCACTGGAATGGGAATAGTAATTTTTTCCCCTCTGCTATCCAACACTTTCCACACTGTTGCATTTACTGGAGTGGGAAAGGAATTTTTTACCCCTCCACTATCCAATTATTTCCCTACTATTTCACTCACTGGAGTGGGAATAGTAATTTTTACCCCTGCGCTATCCAACACTTTCCCTACTATTCTACTCTTTGGGCTGGGAATAGTAATTATGTCCCCTCCATTATTCAACACTTTCCCTACTTTTGATATCACTGAAGTGGGAGTAGTCATTTTTACCCCTCCATTATCCAACACTTTTCCTACGGTTTGGGGTGGGAATAGTCATGTTTTACCCTTGGCTATCCAACACTTTCCCTACTATTGCTATAATTGAAGTTGGAATAGTAATATTTACCCCTCCGGTATCCAAAACTTTCCCCACTGTTGCACTCACTGGAGCTGGAAAAATCAATGTATTTTTTCCCCTATCCAACACTTTCCCAACTGTTGCACTTATTGTATTGGAAAATGTTTACTTTTTTTTAATAGTTTAATGTATTATTTTATTATAGAATGTTATATTTTAAATTATTTATATATCTATATTTTTATATTTATATAATGTTAAAGTTTACAGAATAGTTAATAAATTATGTTTGAGTAAATATATGTATACAATATTATGTTTGTGTGTTTATATTTTTTTTAGTTAAGTGTATTTGTTATGTAGAGGAAAAAGTATTTTGAATTTGATGTATTCAATAAAAAATATTAGTATTTAATATATTTTATAATATATTTTTAAATCGATATTTTTTACCTCAATATGTTGCTGTCAATATTGTGTACTTACCTGTTAAGGTATGGGAGTTGATATTTTTTCTTGATATTTAGAAATCAATGTTTGTGAAATTGATATTCTATCTGTGCCTATGCCTGGCATATTCTATCAGTGTTCCCACTTAACACTCATGGCATTTGACACATTCCCAGATTTACGAGATTTCTTAGTCCTGAGAATGCTTTAAAAAACCTACACCTGCGTAGGGTTAACATATGGAAGGCATAAATAGGAGAAATAGGAGTAATTTCTCCTTGTTGTTTCCTCTTTCTATGTGTGCTGCATTGTGCAGAATCCATAGAAAGAGCAAAATGATTGTTTTTGTGCAGGAATTTCCTGCACAAAAACAATCACTCCTAAAACGCAGAAACCCTTGTACCCTTGCACCATGGCACAAGGGCACCTGCGTTGCTGCATGGCAGCCATTTGAGCACCAGCGCAGGGGGAATGAACATATCTGATACAGAGCATTCCTACCCATTTCTTTTGATGTAGGGCACAGCAGCAGGTAGCCTTGCGGTGCTTCCCTACATCAAACGATTGTAAATGAAGCCGAGTGAGTCACACAAACTTGGATACTTCCTCCCAAATTACAGAGCCCCTTGCAAAGCACAAATGTCCATGCTTTACTGAATCTCACTACATTATAGTCCTTACGCCTGTGGCACTGTTCATTTTTAATATTTAAGAGCCTCTCTGGTATAATGAGGTGATGAATTGCCTTTACAATTCATTTTTAGCAGCTTTCAAGGTGCAGAATGCCTCATGAAGATTCTGAATTGGTTTCAATATTTAAAAATGTCTAATTGTTATTTTGATCACTATTTTAAATTGGGAAATTGTTTAATTGTATGACTTATACATCTATAGCTGACATGATAAATTATTGGTACTGTCACAGAGTGGGGTAAAGTGGAAAACTGCAAAGTAGAGTGGAGTTCAGTGGAGTGATGTATGGTAGATAGGAGTAGCCTGTTGGAGATTAGAGTGGTATGTCATACAGTGGAAAGGACTGGCATGTTGTAGTATGACAAAATACCATAGAGTGGAGTAGAGTGCAGTGCCCCAGAGTGGATTAAAGTGTTGTACAGCGGAGTGGGGTGGAGTAGAGTAGAGGGCGGTATGGTATGGGAGAGGAGAACATAGACTATCATAGAGTTGAGTGGCATAGAGCAGCGTTCATGGGAGTGGAATAGAGTGTAGTAGTGAAGTCCAGTGGAGCAGTGTCTCATAAAGTAGAGTTTTGTGAAGTGGAATGAAGCTGCATGGATGGAATTGTGTAGAGTGTCTTAGACTGGAGTACAGTGTCCTACAGGTGTATAGAATAACGTAGAGCGCTGTGCATCCTCATTAACAGGTGTACATTGTTTTACAGTGGAGTGCTGTATAGTCGATCATAGCGTGGTAGAGAGGAGAGGTGTACACTGTCATTGTGTGGTACACAATGTGGTTGAGCGAAGTACAGTGTAGCGGCTTGGAATGGAGTAGGGTAGAGTGGTGTACACTGCAATAGCATAGAGGGGATTGGCATAGAATTAAGTATTGTGAGAGGGTATAGTTGAGTGACATAGAGTAGAGCATTGTAGTGTTAAGTGGTGTAGAGTGGCGTGCCAAACAGTCATATACCGTTCAGTGGAGAGCCGAAGCGTGGAGTGGTGTACAGTGGAGTGGAATAGTGAAGAGTGGAATGGCAAAGAGTGGAGTTATTTAGGATGGAATAGCATAGAGCAGATTGGCGTAGAATAGAGTGGTATACCGTGAAGTGGAATTGACTGGAGCGCCGTAGAGTGGACAGGAGTAGAGTGGAAAATCATATACAGTAAACTTCTGTAGTGTGAAGTGATGGAGAGTGATGTGGGGTAGAGTGGGTGCCGTACAGTGCAATAGCATACAGTGGAATGGCATGTAGTGGAGTTGCATTAAGAGGAGTGGCATACAGTGAAGTGACATAAAGTGGAATAGCGCACAGTGAGGTGGTGTAAACTGCAGTGGCATAGAGTGGAGTGGAGTGAGGCACAGTGGTATATCGTACAGTGGAGTGGCGTAGAGTGGAGTAGAGTGGAGTTGGGTACTGTGGA
This sequence comes from Lissotriton vulgaris, assembly GCF_964263255.1. Taxonomy (NCBI): domain Eukaryota; kingdom Metazoa; phylum Chordata; class Amphibia; order Caudata; family Salamandridae; genus Lissotriton; species Lissotriton vulgaris. The sequence goes on from NC_141688.1 coordinate 275,640,524, forward strand.
ATATCGTAAGTGGAGTAGCGCAGAATGTAGTTGTGTAAAGTGGAGTGGAATAGCGTACAGTGGAGTGGTGTAGACTGGAGTGGGTTTTGACTGGAGAGAGGTGAAATGGAGTGGCATAGAGTGGAATAGTGTAGAGTGCAGTAGCATAGAATAGAGTACCGTACAGTGAATAAAGTAGAATGGAGTTGCGAAGACTGTAGTGGAGCGGTGGCAGTGGTGTAGAGTGGAATAGCGAAGAGTGGAGTGTTGTAGAGTGGAGTAAGGTAGAGTGGAGTGGGAAAGACTGTAGTGGCATTACAGTATAATAGCATAGAGTGAAGTGGTGTAAAGGGAACTGTAATACAGGGGACTTCATAGAGTGTAGTGGTGTACACTGGAGTGGCATTTCGTGGAATGGTGTAGAATTTAATTGGGTACAGTGGAGTTCCTAAGAGTGGAGTGGCATAGAATGGAGTGATGTAGAGTGGAATATCATTGAGTGTAGTGGTGTACAGTGGAATGACGTAGAATGGATTGGCATATAGTGGAATAGCGTAGAGTAGAATGGCATAGAGTGAACTGTCATACAGTAGAATAGCGTGAAGTGGAGTAGTGTATAGTGGAGTGGCATACATTGGAATGGCATACAGTAGAGAGGTGTGGAGTGTATTAGGGTACAGTGGAATTACGTAGAGTGGAGTGGTATGTAGTGAAGTTACATACAGTGGTGTGGCGTACAATGGAATGGCGTACAGAAGAATAGAATAGAGTGTAGTGTCATAGATGAGTGGTAGAGATTGGAGTGGCATAGAGTGTAGTGGAATAAAGTGGAGTTGCGTACAGCGGAATACCGTAGAGTGTAGTGGCATCAAGTGGAGGGATATACAGTGAAGTGGAGTAGACTGATGTGTCGTAAAATGGAGTAGCATAGAGAAGAATAGAGATAGCATACAGTGGAGTGATGTAGAGTAGAGTGGCATAGAATGGAGTGGGGTAAAGTGGAGTGTCGTACAATGGATTAACGCACAGTAGAGTGGCATTCAGTGTAGTGACATAGAGTAGAGTGGCATAGCAGGGAATAACTTACAGTGGTGTGGCATGGAGGGAGTGTAGTGATGTACAGTGGAGTGGTATACAGTTCAGTCGCATAGTGTTGAGTGGCGTACAGTGGAGTGCGGTATTTTAAAAAGATTTATCTTGAAAGTGGGGACACAGATGTGGATGTAATATGGCAAGAATATACATTAGGGAGTGTAAATGGAAATTTTTGGTAGTAGGTGTAAATAGTTTAAGTTAAAATTATAATTCTCTAAATACATTAGTTATATATTGTACCGCAAGGGATATAGATTGTTGATCAGTGGATTGCAGTGTGTTTGTGCATAGTACAGTGGAGCTGCATTGAGCGGAGTTGGGTAGAGTGGAGAGGCATACACTGAAATAGCGTGGAGGGAAGTGGCATAGAGTGGAGTAGAGTGGAGTGGTATAGAGTGGAGCTACACAGAGTGGAATAGCGCAGAGTACAGTGGCATAGAGTGGAATGGTGTAGAGTGGAGCAGGATTGAGTGCAGTGGTATGCATTGTAATAACATACAGTGGAGTGGTGTACAGAAGAGGAGCATAGAGTGGAGTGGCATACACTGGAATACTGTTCAGTAGAGTGTCATGCAATTAAATAACATAGAGGAGAGTAGCATAGATTGCAGTGACGAAGAGTGGAATAGCATAGAGTAGAGTGGTGTTGAGTGGAGTGGGGTGGAGTCGAGTGGTGTCGAGTGGAGTGGTGTTGAGTGGACTGTGATAGAATTGAGTGGCGTACAGTGTAACAGCATAGAATGTAGTGCCATAGAGTGGAATGGCATATACTGGAGTAGCGCAGAGTGGAGGTGTGTAGAGTGAAATAGTATTGAGTGTATTGACGTACAGTGGCATGACATAGAGCAGAGTACCATATAGTGGAATAGTGTAGAGTAGAGTGAGGTATAGTGGACTGACATACAATGGAATAGCCTAGACTGGAGTAGTGTAGAGTGGAGCGGCATAAATTGGAGTGGAGTAGACTGGAGTGGCATAGATTAGAGTGGTGTAGAGTGTAATAGTGTACAGAGGGTAGTCGTAGAGTAGAGTTCTGTTGAGTGGAGTGGCATACACTAGAATAGTGTAGAATAGTGTGGTACAGAGTGTAATCGCATATAGTGGAGTGGCGTATGGTGAAGGGGCATACAGTGGAGTGGGTAGAGTGGAATGGCATACAGTCGAATAGTATACAGTGAAGTGGCGTAGACTGAAGTAGTGGACAGTGGAGTGGGATACTAAGGCCCTACACAGAACACAGCCAACTTGTGCTTAAAACAACATGGCTGCCTTTTACTTTTATAAAAGGAGATAACAGCAAATCACAAAAATCCTTGACATTGGCATGTGCACCAGTACATTCGTGAAAATTCGCAAAACTACTGTGGCCACAGATATCATTTATACCAGAACAGATCATCTGCACACCCTAATCTATTATCCTGGCAAATTTCATTGATTTCGGACTGTCTGTTTTGTCACTGCGATCAATACAAAGGTCAATGTAAACTGCATTGGGAGAAAAACAGGTTTAAACCCCCCTTTTTTTCTCCAAGCCCTCTTGATGAATTATCATGAAACTTTGCATTATCTGCCAATGTAGGAAAAGCTATAAAAATGCCAGGTTTAGTGGAAATTCATCAAATGGGGGCAAAGTTATTATAGATCAAATATACAAGGAATTCCTATCACTATATATTTGGTATTTTTGAAATCTTCACATCAAATATCTTAATCTATTTCATTGCTCGAAAACCGTTGACGTTTTCCTTCTTGCTACCCTAGGGCTGTTGGCTGTCATTTAACCAAGTGTAGTTACTGGCAGTAACAAGTGTAGCGTCAGTTAAACAATTGTTTGCAAACGTTAATTTTAGCAATGATTGCAAGAATCTATGCATACATATTAATTTGTCTTCACAAGTGCTTCACAACAGTAAGCACATTTATTAAAAGGTAAAATATTGACTCAGCTACAAAATACAGATTTTCATATTTACCTGTCCAATAGACAACAGGCAAATGTTATTAGGGTAGCAATTGTGTTTATGCACATTTTTATATGGAAGCCATATCCCCTTATCTTTGTGAAGAGAATTTGAAGCAGCTGCGTTTACCTTAAGAGGGACATTTGGTAAAGTTTGAAAGACTGCAGCTATAGAAAAGGACAGGCCTATTGGCATTACCAAAGCTTGTTGTACTGGTCATCTATGCAAATGGCACTTCACAAGTGTCAACCACTGGTGCAAAATTGCCGAGAATCGGTGCAAAACGGTCGAGAACTCATGCAAGCACTATGCTAAGATCTGCCCACATCCTGCTTGTGCTACTTCCGTGTTATGGCAAGGCTTGGGTTCTCACTGTGTTCTCTTTTGGTCAGTAAGTCAACAATGGTTTGGCACTGATTTTAGGTAAATCTTCATTTGGCAGTAAACAGGCTGAACCCGTTGAAGATTGGTACACATTTCCTAAGCGCCAGTTCCAAATGTACAGAACTGGTATAATTTGATGTAGTGCATGGGTGAAACTCAATGTTTTTTTTAACTAAACTGGCAGAATGTATCTAAAGGAATGGTTTTGCATTGCACCAGACAATACTCTATAGGATTGGTTTCTAGTCCTTCTTCTTTATCAACTTTCATAAAGTTCACAGCCTAGTGCTGGACTATTGTATAATGTGTCCTGTTCTCACCACTGTGTGTCTGCCTCCCTTCTTCTTTTCATCAGTCTTTAAATCTCATTCTACTCTCATTTATCTATTTGCAATTCTCCGAACTACAAATTCTTGCCTATTACTCATCTACAGGAGGGCACATTTAGAAGGTATCTCTCCTAATGTCAACATTTGATGTTTGTAGTTTTCATTGAGCCAGTGTGGAGGACACACTCATCAGGGGGGTTACGGACATGAGTCCTGATTATGCTAAAAAGATGCGAAAGCAAAGACTAAAATAGACATCAAGCAAAAGCATCCACCATCAACTTCATCTATTCTGACATTTACAAGACTATATTTAACACAAAAGCCTCTTGGCGTTCTGCTCTTTATTTTGACGACCCTAAAGTCAGTGTAGAAATAAACCACAGTCTAGGTACTCCTTTGTAGCAGAACATGGGCGCAACCTAGAGACTGCATATTGCTTAAATACCCTGTTTGCCCTTCCTTTGTAAGGTACTTGATCCCTTTCAACCGGCATGGATGCATACCAGAGCCTGCATCCACCTTTGCACTCAAGGAAGGACTACATGCCAATGATTCCTGGTTTTATATCTAGCAAAGATGTCGACAACGGAATGCCTCCTGTTTTCACCTATGGTTAGGGTGACTACCTCATTCCACTTACACACATGCATCTGTGGTCCTGACATTTTTACCTAAAAATTATTGATTTAGTTGAGTCAGTCTATTTACTGTAATCGCAACAAAAACAAGAATGAAACACCAAGTATCATGTACCCTGTCACAAAAAAGCCCAGGGCTGTAAACGGTGTCCCTAATGAGAAGGGTGGTGGCCACCTTTAATCTGGTGCAGGTGTACTTCAAATCCTGCATCCCATTTTATATAGGGTATAGATCACAGAAGATTACCACCTTTTATGACTGGTAATGGTGTACACTCAGACTGTATTGACCTTGTATACCCAGATTTACAATTAATAGACCTGTCAGCATTAGGGTGGTTTTCCCTAAAGCAATTTGCCTGTTTCCCTCCATTTGTGCAGTTGTTTGTTTTGTTTGCCTTAGCACACTGTGCACTTAGCCACTACTAACTGCCATGCACCCTATTAGCACATTTAATTTACCTATACGTCCTTTGTAGAGTGGTATACCATATACAACGGGCCTGTAAATAAATGGTGATGGGGGAATGAAGCACATATTGTTCAACCCACTTAGGTAGTCCTTAAACATGTCCCAGGCCTACATTGCAGCCTGAATGCAGTTTTAAACTGCCAATTCGACATGGCAATATAACCCCCTTTCCAGGCCTTTAACTCCCCTTGTATTACATATGTAACCCCTAGGCTAGATCCTTTGTAGCCCATAGGGCAGTGCACATTGTAATTTAAAGTTTGGAAATTTGCTTTTAAGTTTTACATATCATAGTACTGAAACACTCCTAATTTCATTTTTCACTAACGTGAGACCTACCTGTCCTATAGAATTAACATTGGGTTGCCTTAGTAAATTTAAGTTATACCTTTTGATTGGGAACAGATAAACATTTTATGTTTGGTTTTTATAAAATTGTTAATAAGAATTCTCTTTAATTGTAAAGTCAGATTTTAAACTAAAATTTTGAAAATGCCACTTCTAGAAAGTTGTCATGTTCCTGCCCTTTGCCATTTGGTGCCCGCAGCCTGTTCTAACGCATGTGACTATGTGTAGTTGGCAGTTGGACTTTGTGAATTCCTCCCAGAGAGACAATCAATAGAGATACAAGGTGTGTCTGAATGGGCCATCTTCTAGCACAATGGGGGTGGGGCTGGTGCTGCCCCACTTTCTACTGAATAGGATGTGCCCTGCCACCACACAAAGGATTTGTCAGCAGTGCAATATCCCTGCAGCCAGCCTGGAGTCAGGGCAATGGAGTCAGAAAATTCCTAGCACATCAAAGAGAAACCTCTTAAAACATCTCCCACTTCATAGAAGGAATCAGGTATAAAAATTGATTGTAGCATGCCTTGAACTCTTAGAGGCATACCCTGCTGCTAGAACCCTGATGTGTCACCTAAATTTAGGACTACCAGAGTGACTACCATGGATAGTTTGCTGTTTAGAGCCAAGAGACCTAACAGGCATCTACATTCTTAAACCCGCACCTGAAACCTCGTTACTCATAACCTCACTGATCATAACTTCGCCCATTGGTTACCCAACAATCATGCTCCCTCCTCGGGCACCACCTGCAGCCATGGCCCACTGGCCTACTTATCAGATCTTTCTCTTAAAAATTTCTTCTAAGCCGGAAGTTAAGCACTGACTGGGTCGAATACACTAATTGTATCAAACCATCGCTCCTGTGCGGTCAGCCATATTTTTTCGACTTTGACCTATTCTCGGGCAACTAGATGCCGGCAGTTGTTGTTTTTATCTTTTAGGCGCTACTTTTTACAAAAAACTGGAAAAATTCATAATTATGGTTCTACTGATTGGATGTTTGTTGTTTTGGTGTCAAACTATTTATTAATAGGTATCCTATATTTCTAAATTAATGTGGGATTTTTCTTGTGTTGTATTTTCACTTTATTACTGTTTCTGTGCTGAATAAATACTTTTCTCTAAGTTAAGCCTGACTGCTTTTTTGACAAACTAAAAAAGAGTTAAGAACAGGTGAATTTAGTGACTTTTGTTATTCACTCTGACTGGGATTGGGGCTGATGCTTGACCAGGGATCACCCCCTTCGACGAAAAATCCCATTTTTCTCCCAGGGATGTATTACAGTCTGTATCTGGCTTTTATACATGGAGTGGGTGCTGACCACAAACGCTTACGTCTACACCCAAAAATATATTCCACAGTGGGAAGATACAGTAGACATTGTCACAGATGTATGCTTTATTGGTCATCTGCTAAAGTCCAAAATACAGGAGTAGAGGTAAGCACAATACATGGATAACGCTGGACACGGAAATAAATATTGAACTGCATTTCTACTGATACCAGTAAGACCTAAATAGACCTAAATAACATAAATGAAAGTGAGAGCCACTGGACTTCATATACAAACTAAAGCATGGAGAGCAATAAGAACAAGAGGATATGACATATAAATCCATGTGGTTCTAAACCTAGAACCGATCTAGAAATGGAGCCTTAAGAATAAGAATGGGGAGAAGGGACGAGAGAGGAATCATACGGCTGCACAGAAAGTGTAAAGATCTTCATATGATGACTACAAAAATCATGCAAATGCCCCCTGGGACACATCCTTATCTTACTACTTACTTTGTGAGGTGCATGTAAGCCCCACAGACTCCCTCACCTTTATGTTCTCCCTCATTGGAATGGATCATAAAGACACTCCCTACCAACAAATTCTCTCATCTGTACCAAAGCAACCACTAACGGCCTCCTGATTTTGAGAGTGAGACGGCAAGTAATAAATTATAAAAAGATAGATCTTGGAGGGATGTATGTCGTTACAACGCATACTTTTACAACGCATACCTTTACAATGCATTTTTTACATCCATTACAACACATTCCATTACAACGCATGCCATTACAACGAATTCTTTGAAACTACCTTTACAACGCATTCCACTACAACACATACTACATTTACAACGCATACCATTACAACGCATACCATTACATTGCATGTATGGTAAGTATTGGAAAGTGTAGGGGTAAAATTACTATTCTAACTCCAGGGGGTGCAGCAGTCGGGTAAGTGTTGGATAGTGTAGGGGTAAAAATTACTATTCTAACTCCAGGGAGTGCAACAGTAGGGTAAGTATTGGATAGTGTAGGGGTAAAAATTACTATTCTAAATCCAGGGGGGGCAACAATAGGGTAAGTGTTGGATAGTGTAGGTATGCGTTGTAATGGTATGCATTGTAATGACTGCATTGTAATGACATGCGTTGTAGTGGTATGCGTTGTAGTGACATGCGTTGTAATGGTTGTGTTGTAATGGTATGCGTTGTAATGGATGTTGCTTTGTTAAAGTTTCATTGTAAAGGTAGTGCGTTGTAAAAGTTGCGTTGTAAGTATTGTTTCCCATCTAGGGGTAATAAAGACAAAAAATAAGTATTTAAGATACAGAGGGCCTGATTTAGCTGCCGGGTGGAGTCGTTGGAGACTCTCCGCCAGACATCCTGAGCTTTTTGTACGACTGCCATATTTTGATTGAGGTGGTCTGAGGGAAAACGGCAAGGGTATTCTGCTCCTCTGTGAGCCTGTTGGAACAGGAGCGGAATAGTAATCCCTTTAATGATGGGAGAGTCAGCCTAGACTTTGCGGTCTAGATTACGATTTTGGTTTCCGACAACCTTTCCATGTTGGCCTTTCTGTCATGGAAAAGCTTCCGGAAAGTGACATTGGTGGATCCTAGCAAAGCACCTTTCCCCCCTGGCTAGAGCAAGACCTAAAAATCTTAGTACCTCTAACCAGGTGGTTGTCAGATCTAAAAGAAAAAAGGCATACGAATGATGTACCAAATGTAGTCAATGACGGCTCTATATGCCATGCTAATGATGGAAAATAGGAACAAAATTATCAGATGAAGGGAAACTATATGTACAGTGTGAGGAGGAAGTGTGTATATGGTACAGACCCAGCAGCCACCATATTAGATCTCACAGATAAGGTAGGGCTGTTAATAGACCCAAACACACAGTAGGACCGGGTCATGTCAAAACATGTACAGGCGAGAGTTTCCTCCACCTCTTGACATCTGGGAGCTATCGATCACCTGAACGCATGAGAAGTGTAGTATCTCATAGTGCTTGCTACTGGTATTTCACCTGTTTTAGCTGCTGGATTTCACATAAACTTGGCAGACACCTTGCATAAGAAAGATTGTTTGGCACCATCTGTCTCTTCTAAAGAAATTGAAAGAATTTCTTCCAGAAAACAACTTCAGAACTGCTGTTCAAATCCTAGATCTCTTAGATCTGGATGGTGGCATCCTATATATCACAACATGTCTCATCCAAGGCCTGAATAAATATAATCACATAATACCATCCTGGTGAAACTCTATTGGCTCCCTTGTTGGCCTACGCCAGCTTCGTCACCAACTGCATCATTTACAATGCTGTCATGATCTTATGTTGCAAGCAAGCTCACCATCTATGTTGGTTCTCAGCACAGGACATTATCAGACTTCCGAGTAAGAAATGTGAAAATGGAAAAAGAAGCAGCAGGTCTTTTCCATCTATGCACTCAGAATCAGAACAACATTGCCATTTGCATCTCAACTACACCAATGCTGCTCCAGTTTAGAAAATAATTGAAGACCTCTCTTCAAAGAACACAATCGGTCAGACTGGGCTCCTTCTCTGCTCCCACTATACCTACCACCTGCGGGGTACCACAAGGTTCCTCGTTATCTCCCCTCCTTTTTAATGTCTACCTACGCCCTCTCTTGCACTCCCTGCGGAATGCTAATGTAACCATCTTTAATTATGCGGATGATTTGCAGCTCATCTTCCCTCTCAACACCATGGACTCAGTGGGCGAATTCCAAAGAACTATGTCCCACATATTGAGTTGGATGAGCCGCAATCATCTGAAGCTCAACCCGGGCAAGACCGAGCTGGTCCTGCCCGGACAGAGCCCACTTAGCTGGAATTCCAACTTCTGGCCCACTAACATGGGAGCGCCTCCTACTAAGTCTTCCGTGGTTAAAAGCCTAGGTATTTTCATCAGCGAGGATCTCTCGCTAAAAAGACAGGTTGGAGCGGTGGTATCCTCCAGCATCTTTCAACTGAAGAAAATAAAAAAAATTGCTCGTTTCTTTTCTTCAGCAGCCCTCACACAGATCGTCCTCTCCTTGGTTCTGTCCAGGCTGGACTTTTCTAACAGCCTCTACCTCGGCCTCCAAATTGGTGAGCTTAAACGTCTCCAGCTTGTTCAGAACCAAGCTGCCAGGCTCCTTCTGAATATATCCAGGAGGCAATCCATCAGACCTGGCCTCAAGCAGCTACATTGGTTGCCAGTTGAGCAACGTGTGGCCTTCAAGGCTGGGTGCATTCTGTTCAGGTCCCTGAATGACTCTGGCCCTTCATTTATCAGAGATCTATTCAAAAAATACTGCCCCTCCCTTCACCTTCGATCCACCTATAAATCACTTCTGATTGTACCTCCATTCAAAAGGAAACGCCTCGGAGGAAGCTGTTTCGACCACCAAGCTGCTGTTCTTTGGAATTCTCTTCCTCTCCATATAAAGCAGAATGATAACATCCTCAGCTTTAGACAATCCTTGAAAACCTGGCTGTTTTCTCAAGCTTACTACTGATAGCACTGCTTTATTCTTTGACTGCCTTGCCTGGTTCTTCCTACAGCGCCATGAAGCCTCCGGGCGTACGAGCGCTTAACAAATCCCAACTAACATTAACATTAACATTAACTACATTACAATGCATGAACCACCGAACACAGCTACCTCTCCTATGTTGCCTTTATGCTTGGATTTGACGCTGTACAGTGCTCTTCTGCCTTTTGGCTAAGTTTGTGCTATGAAAAAACCATACACCATATACATCCATCCATACACACGGTAGGAAGTTGGGTTGCTGGCTGGAGGGGGGAGAGGTGAAAACCCTACCCAAGCAGGATTTACAATCCTTGTCAGGGTGAAGTCAATGCAGTGTGCACCACCTGCTAACACATCCTACGTATGTTGCAAAAAATCTTCAAATGTTTGCATTAGAACATCAGATGGACCGTCACAGAAGCACTCATCACCAGCAGGCGGGACTATGGAACCCCTCAATTGTGGAATCTCCAAACAACTCCTACACAGGCTCCAGAGATTCCAGAACACTACTGCAAGACTCAAACTCGGCCTCCCATGGTGCACAAACATCACATCAAATCTCAGGAATCTTTGCTGGCTCCCCGATTGAAGCATAGGCAATTAAAACTCCTCATGTACACAAACAAAGCCCTATACAACACAGGACCAGTATACCTGTACAGCTGCATACACTTTCACCAACCCACCAGACACCTATGCTCTACCTCGCTTTCACTTGAACATATTCCTATCATACACATAAGCAAAACTAGAGGTCACTCATTCTCCTACATCGCACACAAGACATGGCTCCCTCGACACATCAGAGCCTCCCCTTTACTTCTGAGTTCCGCAAGAAGCTGACGACCTGCCTCATTGCATAAGCACCTTGGGGACCACACACCTACACACCTTCCCAATCACCTGTATATCCGTTTGCATACTTCCTTTGCTATACAAATCAATATAACATAATATACCAACCCTAAATTAACCTCTGAACGACCCCCAGGCAGCTTGGCATAGAGCAGTCTGGCTATACACACAGGCAATGTGTAAAGTATTTGTGCATTACTTCAGACAGTAAGAAAGTGAAAACATACCACAAATAGGATCTCACTTCAGAATAGAAAATTAGAGTACATTTTAATATATAAAAGCCAACCAAATTGACAAACATGTAATCAATAGAACAGCAGTTATGCCATTTTAATGTTTTTAGAGAAAAAGGAATCAAAAAGCCTTAAGTGCCAACTGTGGATATCTGGTCACGCCAGACTGGAACGAAGTCATAAGTTCAGGCCGACCACAATGGAGAATGGGCCGGCTACAGGGACCCAGTTAAGCCTGCTGAATAAGATTACGTTAAATCCTGGTTGTGGAGCACTATGAGGTCCCATGTCAAGGATGGAACATTGTGCAGCTGAGGCTATGCGTTAGTACAAAGGAGCTGCCAGGCTGCGATGTGAAGTCCTGCGTGGTCATCGAGGATCCTGTTGATCATAAGGGCTTAATATGAGGTCTGGAGTTGAGGATGAGTCTTGCAGTGAAGGTGATGCGTTAGTTCAGAGGAGCTGCGAGGCTGCGATGTGAGGTCTTGGCACTGGAAAAGTCCATGCAGCAGAGGTGTTGCATCAGTTTTGCTCAGGTGTGTGCAGCACATTAGATAAGACACATTGGTTCTGCTGGATCCACAAATGGTTTGGCAGAGCACCTTGAGGCCCACTTCCAAGGGTCCAGGGGTGGGGCGGCTCCACTTGGCAGGGGAGGATTTACAATTGCTGAGACTAGGTGCTGGTTACAAGAGACTAGCCATTGGAGTGACTCTTGTGGTCCTGGGTACAGGTTGCAGGTGAAGTCCTTCTCACCCAGGCAAGAGGGAAGCAGGCCAGCACAGCATGCAATAGTCCTTCAAGGCAGCAGTCAAGCAGAGTGGCAGTCTTTTTTACCAACACATCAGTCCTTTTTTACTGGCAGAGTCTTCCACAGCTCCAGAAGTGTACTGAAGAGTGTATCAGGTCCCATATTTATACCTGGTGTGTCCTCTGAACTGGGAAAAGCTTTTGGGGCTTCCATATGAAGGTTTCTTGCCTGCAATATCCAGCCCTGGCAACACAATAACTACAGGAGATATGCAATTCTTTGTGGGAAGACAGGACACAGCCTATTCAAGTGTAAGTCGGGCTGTACCTAGCTCCGCTATCCCATTCTGCCAGTAATGGCCCATCCAGGCACATGTAAGCTCTCAATTATGTGTGGCTGTCTAGGGCGAATACACAAAGTCAAACTGCCAACTGTACCTAGTCATGTGACCCAGAGACAGGCTGCAGGCACTAAATGGCTAAGACAGGAAAATGGCAACTTTCTAAAGTGGCATTTTTAAAATTGGAATCAAAAATCCAACTTCACCTCAACAGGATGTTATTACAATTCCAAAGACACTAAACATGAGCTGCTCACCTGTTCCCACTTGGAAGTTACATCTTATTAAATGTAATAAGGTACCTCCAATGGTATCACATGGAAGAGGCAGGCATTGCAGTAGTGAAAAATGAAAAGAAGAGTTTTTCACTATCAGTACATATAAAACAAAATTACATGCCATACATTTTAAATACATTGCACCCTGCCCTCTGCGGTGTCCAGGGCCTACTGTGGGGGGTGAGTTATATGTATTAAAAAGGAAGGTTCGGGCCTGACAAGGTGGTTATTTTGCCAAGTTTAAGTGGCATCTAAAATCTGCACAAACAGGCTTCAATGGTTAACGCATACATACTGCATAGGTATAGCATATGAAGGAAAACGTTTAGTAGGGAAAGGAGGAAGGGCAGAACAATGATTATTGATCTACAGAACAATGACTCATGAAGCAACTGTTCTCAAATGCAACATACTCACATCCGTTTATTTCACAGGTGTCAAAAAAAAATCCTATGTTCTGGCCTGTTTAATGAGGTCAAGCATACATGTAGGCATTTGCGAAAACAAATAATCTACAAATTACCTCAACTAGAACAAAGGTGCTTAAATTATAGTAGAAATGCCAACAAAGTACTTTTTCCACCATCTGATTAACACATATCCATCAATGAGTGAGCTAGAATACTGCCTTGAGGTGTACCTGTTGCTGCTAAATTTGCCTCTTTGGCCAGTGCTTCTGTCACAAACATGCCAAGCCAATCTCCACCCTCGATTCAGCAACGCCTTGTGTGGTTGTACTGACAGCGTACAATTGCTTATGTGCTGACGACACCTCCACTAAGCTATTTGACTTATGTACATCTCAGTGCAACAGCTTCACCTGTATGTGGAAGCTGTGATAACTCAACATAGATGTAGGTGTTGCAAGTTAAATTACTGAGTTCCTGCTTCTGTTTGTGGCTACCAGTGGATTCATAGCAGTACTTTGAGTCCCAGAGACACTTGTATTCTCCGCAGCTAATGTAAGTGGGTGGAGTGCCCCTCTTCCATGCAGCTAAAGCTCTCAAAAAGGCCTAATCTCACCCGTGGTGCAGAACTCATCATAGTGCTACCCGGGCGAAGACCACGCCAAGGACCGGGCCCGGCAGCATCCATCAGACTACATCAGAACCCGAAGGAGGCCAGACCGGGCCACCCTTCTTGGTTTTGCACTCTGAATTTTGACACCAATCTGTGTCAATATCCTGTACCATGATGAAGAGAAATCTGTTATTACTGGCAAGGAATAGCCGTTAAACAGCCCTATTGCTATCTTTCGAGCTACTGCCAAGAGTGCTTTTAAAAAAGAGGATGATTCTGCGAAAGAAAGACTGGGCATTACTAATACAGTGTCAACTGAGGTCTCTAGCAAGACTGCCAATTTTGGTCCTGCTATCCATACCTTTCTCCCTATACAGAACTGTCCCCCAAATGGTGGAAGGAAGGCCACTTTTGCGTTTTAGAGGCTCCACTTTCCATTGACTCAGTCGAAGGAGAAGGGACATAACTGAGTTCTGATTCACCCGGTTTTCTTACCCCTCCCCAAAACAAACAAGCATTTGCAACGCAATAGGTCTCGCAGCATTAAAGTTTGAGTTATTGGCATTGTGAATGACAATGCGTTGCATTAAATTTTTAGCAAACTTTGAATTGGTGAGCAGTTTGAGTGTGTGCAAGAGAATGCTGTTGCTCACAGCTGTTATTATTCACCCAGCTCTAATGATGCACCTCACCACAGGGCTGACGCAGTTATTATTCACAAAGCTCTGATGATGCACCTCAGGCACGGGGCTGACGCAGTTATTATTCACACAGGTCTGATGATGCACCTCACGCACGGGGCTGACGCAGTTATTATTCACACAGCTCTGATAATGCACCTCAGGCACGGGCTCACAGCTGTTATTATTCACACAGCTCTGATGATGCACCTCCGGCACGGGCTCGCAGCTGTCATTATTCACACAGCTCTGATGATGCGCCTGTCCCCCCCAGAAATGTTGTGTCTCCTACGCCCCTGTTAATGTGTATGAAGCAGGGTACTAGTATATGCAAATGCAGCCGATGGAGCATAGCTTGCTCATTTCATAACCTTCTTGTTGGTTGAAATCTACAGATTATTCTGCAGGTGTAGGCTCCCCGAGGAGCTGAGTGCGTATGAGAAGCTCTCACGTAACGGCGCATGACACTGTGCTTGCCTGGATTTCACTGGATCCCCAGCGTGCATCGACTCTGTCCCAAGAGGCGTTTCCCAGCTGAGTACAAACTCTTCCGGTATTTGGAGGATTCCTCCCTCGCTATAGGCTCCCCTAAGTTCAGCCCTTCTTTCGTCACAGAGCGCATTTCCCAGCACTTGCCACTCAACTGACAGGAGTGGCTGAAGCTTGCCTCCCTCTAAATATCAGATCAGAGCAGCTGCACGCTGAGCCATTTAGTGCTCACCATCCTCTTGCAGTAGATGCGTTTCGCTTCATTTTAGGGTGGGTCGTGGGTATGCTACAAGATATTGAGTTGGTAAACAAAAACATGCCTTCAGCCTGTCATCCTATAAATGGCCTATCGCTGCCCCAATATTTCCACAGATGTCAGGCAATAATACACGACAAGTTTGTATTCAGATGCCCGCGGAGGAACGGTTGAAGGAAGTGCTATAACATAACACCCACGTCCCAGACCTCCCTAAAAGTAAAGACAAACGCGAGAGGCTGGTGAACGGTTAAAGCAGCTTGGCTCGGTGTGCTGCTGCACGGTCTGATTATTCCGAGGGAAGCGGACAGCAGACACTCCTGTCCGCGAGGAGCAGGGGCTAGGAAGGTAGATCGCTGTGAGGAAGTGAGAACTGCACGAAAGAATTTAGCAAGGAGCCGCCTCCTAGGCTAGCACCGGTGCAGCCGGGATCCAGGAAGGTGAAGTGTCACGCGCCTTTACATGAGTGTATCCCAGATAAAGAGCTCATCGAAGAGCTTGGCAATGCAGCAAAGAAAACTAGCGGTGGACTAGTAAACAAATTAAAGCTGACAGAGCCGACCCAGTGGTCCGTTTTGGAGTAGTTTCGGGAGAAATTATGGCGACATCCACCACTGCTTCTCTTCACAGATTCATTGTTTGAAATGCGCCATTTACTCAAAAGGTTTTAAGTGGTTTATCGAAACTGAAGGAGATGGCTTACCCAAAGGCCCATAAACAGGGATGCTAACATATCCTGTGTACTAAAAGTATTTTACTGGCACACAATCCTGCATGACTGACTATGGTAGAAAGACTGAGCCTTTTTCCGTGCTGGATCCGTCCCTAATAAATCCTGCACTGGCTCCTAATTTGAATTCAATAGAAACCAGTAATTTTCAAAGGTATTGCATTTGCATATTAACTAAAGTCAGTGGAATATTTAGATTGCGGAAATACTTTCCACATGGAAACTACTGTTTACACGCCAATCCACCAAGCTGTAAAGAAAGACATTGCTGCGAACCCATATCTGCCATAATTTAAAATTCATTTAATTAACCTATTTAGTAAATCTTCCTCAAACCCCCTTTTAGCCATTCTTTCTGCTTTCCAATTGATATCCACTTCTGTCCATAACAAACCGTGCATATTTAGTTTGCAGAGTTAGGGCAGGACTTTGTTCCTTGTAGTACCTTGCAGGCTTTCCAGAAATCTAGCTTAAATATATTTTAATATACCCTGGATTTGTAATCCCAAATGAAAACATTATCTTAATAAATGTAAAGACAGAAGTGTCACATGAGCCTTGCAGTAATAACAAGGGGTTTCACGGCTCAAATGGCAGTCTGCGTCGTCCGGCAGTGGAGGAGGGGGCGGGGAGGGGTGCTGTGACGTCAGCCTCGTTCTCGGAGTCCATTGGCCCCGGCCTCGGATCTTCCACGCGCTGGAAGGCGGACATAATCCCTGGTGACGCAGGGCTCTCCCTCGGGCGGAGCCCCGCGGAGCCTACAGAACACCGGACTGGCGGTAAGTGGGACGGGGGGCGGTGCGCTTGTGTGTGCGAGCGTGTGTGTCTGCGACGGGGGAGTGTGTGTGTGTGTGTTCGCGACGGGGGAGTGTGTGTGTGTGTGCGACGGGGGTCTTTGTATGTGTGCGTGCATGTATGTGCGCTCGTGTGTGTGTGCGCATGCGTGCAGGGGGTAGTTTGCCTGTGTATGTATGCGCTTCCCAGGAGACAGACACGGCGCGCGCGTTCGCGCGCGCGTGGCCTGCGCCGATCTCCTTTTGCGAGATGCGCGCGGCCAGGTGCTGTCTCCTGGGAAGCAGACTCCGTAACAATAGATCTCGGCGAAGACAGCGCTTACACGCTGTATCGCTATGAGACCTAAAAAACATTTATTCGACCGCCAACATTTGGTTGCTGGCCAACTTCTCCCAAATTGACACAGTTAGGACTGTTGGTCTTAGAATCTTTTTTGTTTCTGCTTTTGAAAGGAAGGTGGCTTGATTGTATTCCTTGCAGACTGATCAAAGCACTCCTTTCCTGAAGACTGTCTAAAAGTCTTCCACTTTGATAACCTATATTTTTTTAAGAATCTTTTTTGAAGAGGAATGTTTTCAGTCTTTAAAAAGACAATGCAATTTATCTGCAGATCTCACACAAATAACATGAAAAACTTCAAATAGCATTTTTAAAGCTGTTGATATCTGGAAGCATTGTCAGTGTTCCAGACATAGATTGCATCTTGGGACCACAGATTCCCTACTTGCAAGAGCTGTAGATCTCACAGCGTTGAAAGATATATCCAAAGGCAACTCCACCTGGTGTTCCATTGCTTCCAATAAATCAGAACACTCAGTTCCATCTTGGATTCCTCTAAATAAAGTTTTGAAGCCTTTGATTAAAGATAGAGCAATATAGGCCCTATACACCTACCTGCTCGCATAGCTAAATGAGATCCAGAGATAACATTGATCTTATCGGGGAGGTCCTTCCAAATATTCTCCTCTGTTATTAAAGACCTGACCACCAAACAGGCAACCAGTGAATCAATATGGTTATTACCTGGCAAAAGAATGTCAATTTTTTTCCAGAGGAGATAATTTCGGTATAAATTTTGAAAGGGGCGATTTTATCTGGATCATCTCCAGCACAAACGGATGCATTGAGAGCTCATCATTAACTTGCTTCTGAAACTGGAGCAGCACTGACTCCTTAGAAGCAGAGGGCTTCTCAAAAGGATCAAACCCCATGTTTTCTCTAACATACTCTCTCTTTTGTTCAGGTGTGGTGTAGGTATTATATGAGTCTGGAGTAACATCTGAAGCTGAAAGCACATCGCCTACAGGCCTCTTGATGGATTCTGAATCATCTTTGTGAAATTCTTTGAAGGTATTGAAGCAATTCTTATCTTCTCCTCCGTAGTTTCGCTTGTGCCCTTGCTATGTCTTTAGAGCGAAAGAGAGGAGATACTAGAGGTGCAGGGAGACCCTGAAGATCTGGGGGGTGAGGGAGACACATATCTCTTCTTGGAAGAATGTTTAACCATAATGAGGAATGAAAAACTTAAGGGCCCGTATGAACAGTCAGAAAACAGCAAAATGAACCACCAAAGACCAAACTGCAATCCTAAACGGAGCACACATTTAACCGAGCATTCTTCACAGTAAACAAACGATTAAGGAGACACACTCCAAAAACTAAAGTTTGAACCTGCGCTGATTCCTCATCCACCATGCATGCGAAAGCATAGCTCCACCTCCTCTAGCATCCTGGATGTTGACGAGGAAGGAGCCTACATTTTGCTGAACCCGCAATATTGCCCCACGCAGTACGTTCAGAAATCTATCTGGCAAGCAAAGAGTTCCTCCCCATAATGGCGCACTCCTCCTATAAATCCTTAAAAAGACAACTCTCGCCTCCCTCGTGCCGCTTACTTGTCGTGATCCTGTAAACAGGAAAAAGAACAGGGGGGTTCTGGGAACACTAGCCTTTAGCACACTCGAGGGAGGTTGGGGTTTCATTTATGGAATTTCCCTATGCTTTTTCTTGCCATTGAGGTGGGTCACTTAAATTGTAATGACTGTCACTAAGACGAGAGATGTAGAGGTAATGCATACTTACTGACACAGAAAGAAAAGTTATTTAGTATATGGCCTCGAAAAAAGAGGCAAAACAAACAGGCAACTATAATTTAATGAAAGCACAGCCATTTGGCTGCAAAATAAATCACAAACAATGCTTACGAAAACAGCAAACATTTCCAAGATGAAAACATGCAGGATTATGACAAAATTAATATTTAAAGAGCAGTTGTGGTCACAAACTTCACGATCTGAGCACCATTCCAACAGAGTTTGTCACAGCTGGCTAAGAGAGGGTGATCGTGTGTTAGAGGGGATGGGTGTCACCTGACCACCGCAAGCAAACCAATCACTTAGTGAGTGCTTGCCAAAACTAAAAAGAGATTGGACTCTCACTAGTTTCCACAGGCAGGAAGGGGATCAAAGAGGTCATAGGAAGAGTATAGAGAGCATGGCAGATGAATAGGAGGCACACCAGAGGGGGTAAACACTGAATAAAGAAAACTCCTTGTCGGTCAGCAGTTAGCCCTGGAAAAAAGAGGCAATATTATCACAGAACTTGGGTATACTAATACAGACAATGAAACGTAAATTAAAAATATTAGGCTGTACTCCATCACACAGTACACTATTTAAACAGCGTGAAGGAAAACCGTGTGAAAGCAAAATGAATCTGCAAGGATCACCTCCGCAAGCAAGTCATCACACCCACCTCATACTCTAGACACCATTCTAAGATGTCTGGAAGCTTCAGGCTGAACTATAGTGATCAGGGCGGGAGGTACAATCAAGGGGGTCACCTGGCAGCAAGCGGGCCAATCAACAGGCGGGGGTCTACAAAACTAAAAAAATGAGGTCTGCTGCTGACACGGAGGAGGACGCTACTGCGCGCGCACTCCTAAAAACGAAACCTATGGTGGGGGCGGAACTTCCGTTTTGTGAAGCCCGCGCCCACGGAGTGCCTGGAGGAGCAGTGGTGCCCGAGGGAGAGCCCCGCGGTCGGAGGCTGCACAAGTCCGGAGTGCCGGTGAGCGGGGAAGGGGGGGATGCCTGTATGTGTGCGTGTGCGTGTGTCTGTGTGTGCGACGGGGGGGGGGATGTCTCTACGTGCGTGTATCTGTGCTTGTGTATGTGTGTGCGCATGCGTGCAGGGGGAGGTGTGCCTGTGTGTGTATGCTTCCCAGGAGACAGCCACGGCGAGCGCGTTCGCGCGCGCGTGGCCTGCGCCGATCGCCTTTTGCGAGATGCGCGCGCCAGGTGCTGTCTCCTAGGAAGCAGAGTCAGCAACAAAAGATTTCTGGCGAGACACAGCGCTGACGCGCTGTGTTTTCGCTACGAGACCTAAAAAGGATTCGGTGTGCACTTTGCAGGGGAAGGGGAAACCCGCTTCCAAACTAACCATGAATGCAGCTGTTTTAACTTCCAAAGTGGGAGGTGAGGCGAATGGTGAAGAATCTATGTTCACCTCAATATATAGCATGGCAGGATTACTAATAAAATGATGTATAGACCGGGTAGAAGATTGTATTACGGGTTCTAATGCATGTGTACCTTCTCACAAAGAGGTCCCGCCTTCCTCCCAAAAGGACTGTTTCAGTTCTGTTCCATCCACTTGACCTGCAGTCATGCCAGGAAATGCTACACTTAGTAACCCATCTCTTATGTACCCAGGTTTTGTCAACACTGCCATCACATTATGCCAACACTGCGAGACACCTAGTTATCTAACTGAGTAATGAGCATTCCTCACCAACCATTGGGAAGCCTTTCTCACTCTAACTATCAATGGCAGCTACACCATAAGCTGTCATTTTAAAAGGTGTCCTGTTGCTAAAATTTCAACAATTGGAGAGCCAAGAAGAGTTAGCAAACAAAGTAGCTTACTGGCTGAATAGTCGAGTCAGGTTTGGTGCATGACCAGATTTTTATGGTGCAGCCAGTATCATAGATTGGTAACAGTTAGAAGTCTGATAGCAATGACTGTGTTGTAGGTATCTTCAATTATTCTGCTTTTGTATGCCATAGTTTTAATAGGGTCTCTTCAGCTTTATTAGGTCGTAGTAGGGTTGAGGCGGTACCCTTGTGTTACTTGCTTAGGCTCGCACCAATGTTTCCTATCTCTTATGCTACTAGTTGTACTTTCCTCCGTCTGGCCTGCTGGAAACTTTCCATCTGGGTATACACTGTCACCTAATCACATCAAGTCTTCTAATCCATCTAATCATTGTTTGGTGACTTCAAGTATTCTTATCCATCGACTCATGGTTTGGTGACGTTAATACTCTAATCCATCGACTCATCGTTTGGTGACCTCATGTATCTAATCCATCTACTCTTTTTTTTGGTGACCTCAGGTATTCTAATTAGTCGACTCATCGTTTGGTGACCTACAGTATTCTAATCTGTCGACTCATCTTTTGGTGACCTCAATATTCTATTCCATCAACTCATCATTTGGTGACCTCAAGTATTCTAATCTATCAACTCATCGTTTGGTGACCTCAAGTATTCTAGTCCATCAACTCATCGTTTGGTGACCTCAAGTATTCAAATCCATCGACTCATCATTTGGTGACCTCAAGTATTCTAATCCATCAACTCATCATTTGGTGACCTCAAATATTCTAATCCATCAACTCATCGTTTGGTGACCTCAAGTATTCTAATCCATCGGCTCATCATTTGGTGACCTCAAGTATTCTAATCCATCGACTCATCATTTGGTGACCCCTATGGATTCTCTTAAGTGCTACGAGTGTGAGATTACGGACCACTGCACAACCCGGTCTCCAGACTCTAGCCACTTCTTGCAAACTCATTCTTCCTTTGCATATAAAAACGCTTCTTGGAATGTGGCAGGCCTGGGCACTAAGGGCCTGATTCACAGAATGAACTTAAGACTCAATCCTAAACTTACTACTATTTTGGTATTCATAGAATGTCCTTATAACTTTGGCATTCACAGAATGAATTTACTACTTTTGGTATTCACAGAAGTTAGGATTTTGTCTTAAGTTTGTCTTAAGACAAACTTAAGACAGACTTAAGACACACTTAAGACAGACTTAAGACAGACTTAAGTTAGGATTTTGTTTTAAGTCTGTCTTAAGTCTGTCTTAAGTTTGTCTCAAGTCTGTCTTAAGTCTGTCTTAAGTCTGTCTTAAGTTAAGACAAAATCCTAACTTCTGTGAATACCAAAAGTAGTAAGTTCATTCTGTGAATAACAAAAGTAGTAAGTGCATTCTGTGAATACCAAAATAGTAGTAAGTTTAGGATTGAGTCTTAAATTCATTCTGTGAATCGGGCCCTATGTGTTAGAACCCAGATTGTCAGTGCTTTTTGAGTAATTTCAATGTAATTTGCTAAAAGGATACTTGGTCCTCTGCTCCATTCCACTTGGATCGCTACATCTCCTATTTTAGTCCTGCCATCCCTTTTAACTCAAAACGGGCCAAAGTGGGGCTGCTCACCTCGGTCTCACCTTGCGCTCTGGGAAATATTGTGTGGTCTGATCTGGCTTCATCACATTTTCAATTGTTCCGCTGTGATTGAGGTCTCGGTAATTCTGATTACTTCATTTCTATAACCACATTTTCGATCTCAAAAACACTGATATTACTGATTCTATGAAAGGCAAGATGGAGAGGCTTCCTAATCTCTGGACTTGCCCTTTAGTTGCCTGGATGGGCGAATGTAACATTTGACATTGCCACTTCTCTAACAGCTTTATATGTGGTGTTCAAGATACCAGCGGTCAGGCTCTTACACTCCCTAATGTGGAGACCTAAATGTATTATTGATCACTTATTGTCTGCTGCTTGCTTTTGATTCTTACTTTGATATTCCGCTTCTAAAACTGACTTTAACAGGCAGTGATAAATCCAGTTTAATTGATTTGATACTATTTTCGAATGACCTACTGGGCTTTTTTGCTGACTAATCAGTTCTTGACATTGTGTTCAGTGATCAAATTATTTTATCCACTCTTTGAATGAGGTTGGAAAGGTTACGCAGCCCAGTGTAAATGTTCCTCCTCTGATGGCAGAGGAGAATAAAATAACCTTTTTAGGATTAGAGCGTGTTGATGAGACGAATCTGCTTGTCGATTTGTCGCCAAGGAACCAGAATGTGCTCCTTGATTGCCTGGATGGTGAACTGGAGTCTGTGGCCATTGTCAATTCCTATTCTAGACTGTCAATTTCCATCAAGGAGCTTCTGACGGTCCAGGGGCCGTCCAAGCCGAATAGATGGTTAGGCTCATGGTGTTCCAAGGCTTATAATGACCTGCGTGGGGCATTAAAAACAGTACTTGGTTGAGTATAGGCAGCAGCCCCTCCAGTTAGGCGTAGGAGAGTAGCCCCACAGGAAAAATAAAATGATAAGAACACCATGTTAACATCATGTTATTTTTTAGTACTGGCTCTGGGGTTGCGGGGCTTGGGCAGGTCTGGGCTGCGCTCAGAGCAGCGGGAGGAGTGGTGGACACTTTCTAAGTGTAAATGATAGTTTGGTCGGCCATCTTGGGCCGGCCAAACAGACATGTGCATTTAGCATGTTCTCCTCCTGGCTGTATTGCACAGTCGGGTTGAGAACATGTACTACCTGTCTGAGTGCCGAACCATGCCGCCCAGACCACTCACAATAATGCTATCATGCTGATGACAGCAGCGTTGTGATTGGCTTAGGGGAGTGTGGGTGCCTGTGTGCTTCTTGCGTAGATCAAACCGGGTAGAGGAGAGGCGGCAGCTGGTAGTTAAGTGATTTTTACCCCCACCTCACCACTACTGCCCATAGCAGCCTGTACTGAGAATTATTGACAAGGTACATCAATATAAAGGGAGCTCAAATGTAGGAATAAGGCTGTGAGATCAGAAACCTACAAATCTCTCTGGACAGCCAGCTTCAGCAGAGATTGTCATGCTTTTCATAAGGTTGTTGATTTTTCAGAGACTCACCAGAGTCAGTACTGATGCCCTACTTCTCCCCGGTGCCTTGGTAACCCTTCTTTAAAGCTGATATTTTGTTTCCCCGGAAGACCCAGGCTCATATTGACCCATGTCTTTGCTGAAATTTGAGCCAAAACCTTTAGGGAAGGTGTTGCCCGACTGCCTCCGCACCTGCATTGAAAATCTGGTACATCCAGATCAGTCAGGCTTTATGCCACAATGCTCCACCAGACACAATATCAGGCGAGTCCACAACACTGTCACGGAGGCCCCTCACCTAGGTCGCCCCGCTGCCGTCTTGTTGGTGGACATCGACAAGGCAATTGACTCGCTGAGTTGAACTTACCTTTTTAAACGACAAGAGGCCATTAACCTGAGTCCCCAGTTCATGGCATATGTCAAACTACTCTATACGGATCTCACCGCCTCAATTCATGCGGCTGGATGCTGCTCTGCCCCCTTTCCTATCCGCAGGGGTACGAAGCATGGATGCCCCTAACCCCTCTCCTATTCACCTTAGTGATTGAACCCTTAGATGCGTTGGTGCACCGGGACCCTGTCATTAAGGGATTGGCCTAGTCGCCGGAGCACTCAGACAGGATCGCGCTTTACGCTGTTCTTCATGTCAGACACTTGGGCCTCTGGGACTCTTGTCCTTCAAATTCTCTGAATCATTGGGGAGACCTCTGGACTCTGGGCCAACCTGTCCAAATCTACATTGTTTCCTATTCACAGTGAGCAGAGGAGTCAAGCCTGGGCTTCGCAGCTGGTCATTGCAAACACATGGGCCATCAGTACCTAGGGGTCTTTATAACAAGATGTCCCAGCGATGCGTGGATGCACAACATAGCCCTGTTGCTCCCCGCCGTCCGGGATGAAATAAAAATCTGGTCCCAACTACCCCTATCGTTGTAAAGCAGGTCCCCAATTTTTAAAATGATTTCCCTGCCACGCTTACACTACAGGCTCCAGAACTACCTGTACCCTATCCCCCCGTCGTGGTTTCTTCAATTCAATGCACTCCTGAACAGATTCCTCTGGCAAGGGGGCACTATTCGTGTGGGGCTCGCAACATGTATATAGCCCATGTATTGTGGTGGTATCGCTGCGCCAGCCGTCCGCGTGTAATACTGGGCTTCGCACCTCCTGGTGATCACTGAGTAGTGGTATAGTTTCCAGACAGATCCGGCCTACGCCGTGGAGCAGTTAGCCATGGTGGGTACCCAGCTGCTCCATCTCCCATACAGTAGCTCTTCCCTTTGAGCGTCTTCCCCCGGCTTGCTGGATAGTCATTCAGACAGGGAGGCGGGTGGTTAGGTCCACGGGTTGGTGAGGTAGGTTAACCGGCGTCACTCACCTCTGGCAGGGAACGTATCTTCGGCCTGTCTCGTCACTTGTGGTATTTTGTAGGTGGGATGAGATCGGTATATCCATGCTCTGAGATATTATGCAGGGGACCACTCTTAAATCGTTTCAAAGGCTACAGGTGGATTTTGACCTTCATAAATCACAGTTCCATCGCTATTTGCAGCTCCGTCACACCTAGAGTCGCTACCGGAGTTCCACCCGCTGGAGGGTTGCCTACTCACAGGTGAGTCACGCACTTCACAAATCCCTGACTGATTTATTGGTTGATTGATTGATACAATATAGATAATATAAATAGTAAATATCATAGTCAAGAAGACATATACATAACTGTCCAGGAGCAGCGAATAATAGAGGATGATTCCTATTTACCATGACCTTATATAATGTTCTGAAGTTCTTATGGAATATTTTATTCATGATGTAACATGTCATTAGAGTGCTGCATGTGGGGCAGCAATAAACTGATTATTGCATAATGGTAGCCTCCATTCTTGTTATGAAATATGAGGTGAACGCTAACACCATTTTGCCATTGGCTGACTTTCTGGAGCAGTGTCCACCCAGTGACCTCGGTGTTGGACTACTTGTTCCATAAGGGGCACATTTATGAGAGCTGTGCATCATGGGTGCACCACACAACGTGGTACATGCTTGACGCAAAGCTCTAAGTCAGATGAATGAATGACTAAAAATATTTCAAGTTAGGTAACGCAGTGCAAATTGCTGTGTTGCCTTACTCTGCAAAGGAAGGCAATTGATGGGCATTAGGGTGGGTGTTCCCATGCAAAGCGTTTTTGATGCATTCCCAGATTCACAAGGACTTGTAAACCTGAGAATGTGCCGGGAGAGGTGTAACGAGGAGAAATATCTTTATTTCTCCTTGTTTTTCCTTTTTATATGTGTGCTGCAATCTGTAGTACACATAGAAAGAGGGAAAAGCCTCTCAACATTGTTAAAAACTATTTTACCAACAACACAGGCTTCCTTGCACCATGGTGCCAGGGGGGAAACATCCTTTACAACGCAACTTTTACAACGCACTACCATTACAACAACACCTTTACAACGCAACATCCATTACAACGCATGCATTTACAACGCAACCATTACAATGCATGACACAACAACGCACACCACTACAATGCATGCCATTACAACGCATACCATTACAACGCATAGCATTACAACACATAGTACCCTTACACTATCCAACACTTTCTCTACTGTTGCACCCCGTGGAGTTAGAATAGTAATTGTTACCCCTACATTATCCAATACTTACCATACATGCAATGTAATGTTATGCGTTGTAATGGTATGCGTTGTAAATGTAGTATGCGTTGTAGTGGAATGCTTTGTAAAGGTAGTTTCAAAGAATTCGTTGTAATGGCATGCCTTGTAATGGTATGCGTTGTAATGGATGTTGCGGTGTAAAAAATGCGTAGTAAAGGTAGGCGTTGTAAAAGTATGCGTTGTAACGTCATACATCCTGCCAGGGTGGCTGCGTCGGTGCTAGGTTATCAAAACGGTGCAAGCACAAGGGGAAAGGACAAGAATGCATGGCACTGGATAAATACAGAGCATCCCTACCCTTTCTTTGTGATGCAAGGTAGCTCAGCAATGTGACTTGTGCTGACCTGCGCCAAAAAAATGTGTTCCTAAGAGAAAAAAAGCTGAAGTGGTGGAGAGCGACACTTGGCAAAGTCTGGATGGCCCTCGCTCTCTTCCACAGCTTCAAATTCTGAGCACTTTCTAGCAGCAGTTCATAATAAGATTTCATCCCCCGGGTCACAAGTTGCTGTTATTAACTGCAGTGCTCTAAGATCATTGTGTTACCAGCGTCTCGAGCGGATCAGTATTGCTTGTCACAGCGAGCATGCGAAACAAAGGCACAACATACCCCTCTTCTGATATCTGAGATGAACATTCTGCAGCTGTAGCTGCTGTAACACACCTGGACCAAAGCAAGGGGGAATTGGCTTTTCTCCAGGGCAGAAGAACAAGAAAGGGGGTCACCTGAGGCAAAATTGAGAAACTGAAATGAGAAAACCTACCCGTTTGGAATCTACAAGTTGGTTAGGACGTATCGCTTTATACAACTAAGAAAATTAATCACTGCACAAATTTAAAAAAAAATGGAATCCAGAATTGGGAATGAACTTCTGCGATGCATAGTTCCCATTGAGTTGGAAGTTTACTGTGATTGGTCGGCCACAAGCTTTACTTTCTGCTGTAGCAAACTATTCCATGTAACACACCATTAGGGGTTAGGGGGCAGTGGTGGCTCCTCCGATATGATGGGGGAGCATCGGTCCCCTGTGCCAGACCCTCAAAAACTTGAAAAATAAAATGATAATAAAACGGGTATTAATCCTGTTTTATTATGATTTTAATTTTTCTAATTAGTGTGCTGATTCCTGGGGCGGTCCAGGAGGGGGTTGACAGGCACAGAGGGGGAGTGGTATGCACTGACTTAAGTGCACGTGTGAGTTTGACCGGTTATCTCAGGACGGCCAAACCGACATGCGCACTGTAGTAGTCTCCAACCAAAGCTGCATTGCCTGGTTGGAGCCAGCAGGCACCAGTTCCCAGTCTCCCCGGGAGCCAACATTGAGGGCACTCATTCCAATCCTGACTCTGCTCTCATCCTGCTGAGAGCAGCTTCAGGATTAGCTGCAGAAGTTTCCGGGAACCTGTCTGCTGAGGAGCAGTAGAGCGCGATGCGGCTAGCTGTAGGTAAGTTATTGTTTATTCTTTTATTGTGTGAAATCTGTCATCCTCCACCCCCCACTCTGCCCTGTCAGCAGCCACCATTGGTGGGAGGGGGAGTTGGGTGATTTTGAGTCCTATACCTCGTGCTCTTCGGATGGGTGGTTTGGGGGCAGACCTTGGATGCTGGCCTAAAGGGTCGCAGTCTGGTACTTCAAAGGAGAGGGTGATTAAGACTGCCCCCTCCTTTGTTCCTTTGAGTCAGGCATGCTGTTCAGCAAGGCAAGTGCAAGCATTTTCCTTTGCATAGTTTTTCTAGTTAAGGAATTTTTGGCAGGCACAGTAGGTGTAGGACCCTTTATTTGGTAGGTCAAGAGTGAGGTGAGGCATATTGGTAGGCATGGCAAGCGCCCAGAGTAAAGTAGAGAAAGATGCACTGCTTGCTTTACAGGAAGAGGGGGCTGGAGGAGTAGCGGTGGAAATCTTGGACAGCTCTCCCCCAAAAGTAAATGGAAGCATGTGGCAGGTGGGAACAGTGCTGGAGAGTGGAGGAACAGAGGCCACTGGTGAGGTGGCCAGTAGAGCAGAGAGGCCTCGCCAGGAAGCGGTGATGGAAAACATGAAGGTCCGCAGAAAAGTGAGCCCATTGCAGAGAGTGGGCACAGGGGACGCGTTGCGGTCCACCTTGGGGGAAGTGAGGGCTGTGCCTTGGAGGCAACATCTGGTGACAGTAGGTTAAGTGGGAGAGGTTGGGACTTTTAAATAATACCAAATAAAGGGAACTCACCTTTTTGAAATGGAGAGAGAAGGCTCTGTGCGCCAATTTCCTTCAGAGTTCCGTGCCTGTGAAGCCTCATCAGGTGGTGGTCGCAATGGTGGAGGTGGGCAGGGTCTTTATTGATGGCCTGTGGTGTGGGTACCCCCTCAAAAGGGGCTGCGTTTATCAAAGAACAATGGATAGCAAGGCTGGGAATGGGGGATAGGGGATGGGGGAAACATCAAGCAGAGACAGCGTGGGCATTTATTTTATTTTTTTATTTATTTGAAAAGTTTTATATAGCGCAAACAAGATCTTTACAGATATCAGAGCGCTTTACAAGGACACGGGGGTGATAGAATAATAGTATGTAATAGTTGAGGTAATTAGGTACAAGGTGCATAGTTACATAGGTATGTCAAAATACAGAGGTAGGTCAAAATTGAGGTAGTGTAGGTACAAGGTGCATAGTCAACAGGTGCGCCAATAATATAAAAGTACAAAAAGAAGGAGCATATACTTGTTTAAGCGTTCTCAACATTCTTTTGGAGATAGCATAAAGGTAGGCATAGTTGAGGTAAATGAGTACAGGGTGCATAGTCATACAGGTGGATCAGTAATACAAGAGTAGGAATAGTTGAGGAGGTGTAGGTACAGTATGCAGAGTCAGACAGGTGCGTCAATAATATAGAGATATACAAAGAGGGAACGTATACAATCAACTAAGTCGATAATACAAGTAATACACATAGTCCAAGGGGTCAGGCGGGTAGTAAGAGCGGATTCTTGAAAAATACCGAATAATAGATCATGTGTATTTAGCCATGAGAATCGCTTTTACTTCTTTCTTAAAAAGTTTGTTGGAGGAGATGAGCCTGGTTTCAGGAGGGAGTGAGTTCCAGATCCTGGGCGCCATTCCTGAGAAGGAGCGTTTATAGGTTTTTTCCTTCCGAAATCTTCGGGGCTTCAACAGTAGATTGTTTGTGCTTCTAGTAGTTCTAGAGCCACCAGCTTTTGAGTGAGGTAGGCGAGTGAGTTCATGTGTACAGCCTTGTGTGTCATGCAGGCGATTTTCGGATGTATTCGGGCTTCAAAAGGTAGCCAGTTCAGGGATTTAAAGTCAGGGGAAATATGCGAGTGCTTTTTTGAGCCAGTGATGAGTCTCGCTGCAGCATTAAGGGATGCTCTTAGGTGTGCCGTTGTAATTAGTGGGAGCCCGCAGAGGGCGGTGCTTCCGTATTCTATGTGCGGGACGACTATGGATTGTACTGCAGTTTGGAAGTCTTTGGCTGGAAGGAAGTGTTTAAGTTTTCTCAAGGTATTGATTTGGAAGTTCGCTCCTTTGGTTGCCTTGCTGATGTGCTGCTGCATGTTGAGATTGGCGTCAAGTGTTATGCCTAAAGATTTTGCTGAGTCTACGATGGTAGGTTGTACATTTAGAGCAGTTAGGTGTTTAAGCCATGTTTGAGCGGTAGAGATTTTTGCGGGAGGTGCGATCAGGAGGAACTCTGTCTTCAGCGCAATGAGTTTGAGGTGATTCTCGGCAAGCCAGGATTGGGCGTTTCTGATCGTGGTGTTCAGAAGCATGATGTCCTTGGGAGATTGTATTTTGAGATAAAGTTGGGTGTCATCGGCATACATGTGAAAGTGCACGTTGGATGCTTGTAACAAGGTAGTGAGAGGTTCCATAACTAGATTGAACAGTGTTGGGGAGAGGGAGGATCCTTGAGGGACGCCTTGCAAAACAGGTACCGGAGAGGACATCAGGTTGTTGCTTATGTTGTGGCATATGTTGTGGAGTAGAGGACTCGGGGTACTGCAGAAATGCTAAGGCCGCCTAAGGCTCCTTGGGTGTATGTTCGTAAGCACAGCTTTAGGGATGGGGATGCTTAGATTGTGCTTAGTTTCAGAGCAATATTTTAGCTGATAACAGCACAGCTGTGGATTGGCTGCATGAACAGGTTTGGGAGGGGATGCACGGCAGGGCGCAGTGTGGCTTAAATACCCTGCACTGAAGGCAGTACTTGCGTCAACACAGTTGGTTCTGTTCCTTCATGGGACCTCGGCGGTTAGGAAGGAGGAAGGCTATATCCGGCCTCTCCTTGAAAAACAGAATTCATATTGAGAACATTATAATGTTCAGTACGGTGATGGTGGTGCAGGTGACAGTGAAATGTCAAGTATGAGTGTGGGTTGGTCGCATGATGTAGCGTATGCAAGCAAGGACGCCATATTGGACTATGATGACAAGGAGTTGGTGGAAGGTGAAATTTGTGAGGGTGCAGTCAAAGAAAGGGAGTGGTGGCGTGCATCCGATGATTTACATCATATCTGCATGCTGACTAACTAAGGTAGTAGAGTTGGCATTTTGCAAAAGGTGGTGCTAAGGCTGGACGAATGGAGCGGTGTTGATTCAGCCAAAAGTGAAACTGGCATCAGGACGACAAGCTTTTGTGCGGGCACCAACCTTGAAAGTAGGTAAGGAGATAAGGCTAGTGTCGGGGAAAACTAGGGAGAAAGTTTTAGTGCAGTCTGTCAAGTTATGTGCAGTGGATATAAAGGATGGCGAGGAGTTGAGATTGTTGAAAGACAAGTACATAAAGGACCAGCAACACGATAAGATGGAACAGGTAAAGACAAAGGAAGTAGCTGCAGGGGTGGGTGATAAAGGGGACTTGATGTGGGCAGAGGAAAAGGGGTGCAAGAAGAACAAGGACAAAAAACAGAAAACAACTTTCATAAATAATGGGCCCTATTCACAGAAGTAATCTGAGACAAAATCCTAACTTAACGACTTTCAGTATTCACAGAACTGGGTGGCTGCATTTCTTATACATTCTAGCTGTTATTGTTAGAAATTTATTGAGCACTACATGGCCTTTTTTAAATATATCAATTTCTGGCAATTGGGTTAGATACCATGAAGTGATCGGGGCATGTCTGGCAGAAGACAAAGATGGGATATGGGGACAGCTGGATAATGAATAATTTTTGCAGTTGATGACACTGGCTAGGTCAGCACCAACAACACATCTGGTAAGTAGGTGGCCCTTGATACATAAGTCCTTTGAATGGTGCCCCAATTAGGGAGGGGTGGGTGCTGTTGGACGTGCACAGGAAGGAGCTACAGGGCCTGCTAGGTTTACAAGGGAATCTTTAATGGGGAATTCTGCCATTTCCAGCATTAATGCTGCAAGTGCACTGGTAAACACACTTTCATGCAAGTTGGACTGCAGGCAGGTGGCACTGGGGTCCGAGCAAGTCATGGAGGAAATTGGCAGGCCAAAGCGTAACAAAGGAAGGGGTTGGGGAGATCCGATCAATTTGGCAAAGGCCTAAGCTTCACAGGCTACAGCACTAGATTTCTTTTTGGGGGAGGGCAGGGGAGGATATGCTACAGATGGAAGGCTTTGAATTTGGGTTTAGGTTGGGTTATGAAAGTTGAAGGTTAGGAAGATGGGCATAGCATTTATGTTCCGAAAAGGGATATGAGGAATTGATTTGGACACAACTAATGAAAGAGGTACAAGAAGAGAGAACGGAAGGCCCTTTTCCAGACTAGCCTTTAGAAAACCTAATAATTTCCCATATTTGTGTGGTACCCAAGAAGGAACACTGAACATTTATGCTCTTTTAACACCTATCCTGGCCAGAAGGGCAGTTAATAAATTACTTTATATCAGAGTAAATGGGTTCCATATGCTACAGTGGATTCCATCACAGCTTTGATAAACAAGTTTGGGCAGGAGCCCTCGTGGCAAGTTGTGATATTGAGTTAGTCTTTAGACTATTGCCAGTACATCCATTTGATTTTCAGTTGTTGAGGTTTCAATTTGAAGGTTTCTTTTTTGTGGATAAGGAGCTGCCTATGGGGTTCCCCATTTCCTATTGTGATTTTTAGTTTTTCAGTACCTTCCTGAATAGTTTGTTTGATTTTGTTACTGGCACATAACGTATGCCTCATACTTAGGACACTTGGTGTAGGTACTGAGGATGCCGTTAGCCCTGGATAAAACAGTGGGGCGAAGTGGGAGTTTGACGTTTCTGGGTGTTGAATTTGATTCAGTCATTGTGGAGGTGATGTTGTCAGAGGAGAAAAAGGAAAAACTAATAAACCTGCTGATGTAGATGCTAGCAAAGGAAAAAGCACAGGCGAGGGACATCCAAGTGCTTCTTTGGCATCTTAACTTAGCTTGTAGATTGATGAGTGCTGATTGAACCTTTTTGCTGGAGGTTGGATTGGCCCTTTCATTGTTCTTGTTTCCTCATCACAGGGTGTGGTTGAATGGAAGGATGAAGGCTGTTTTGAGGGTGTGGTAGACCTTTTTGAGGGATTTCATTGGTGTACCTTACTAGGGATGGTCACCAGGTACCCCCTCTATCCCTTTGCTTAGAGCCTTGCATTGGCTCCCTTTAAAGCAAAGATCAATTTTCACCCTTCTCTGCCTGACACATAAAGCTCTGGAAGGTAAGGGGCCTAAATATCTAAAGGACAAATTGACACCTTACTGCCTGAATAGAAACCTTAAACCGAAAAATCACTTTCTTCTCTGCCCCCAATATATCCGCACATCTAATTATGGTTAATGGACCTTCTATCACCTGGCCCAGTACCACTGGAATAATCTCCCCTTGGTCATTAGGACTTGCACTGACTTTGATGGCTTCTAGAAACAGCTTAATATCTGGCTGTTTGAAATTGCAGCTCTTAACTCTATCTCAGTGCTGAGATGTCCCTCCTGGCTCGAGACATGCACTATAACAAATACCTACTAACATAACATAACATGGGAGAGCAGAGGAGGCAGGATGTTTATTGGATCTGTTTCTAGATGCGGTGGGTAGTTTGAGGGGAAACACCCATCACAACGCAACTATTACAACGACCTACCATTACAACGAAGCTATTACAACGCTACATCCATTACAACGCATGCTATTATAACGCATGCCATTACATCCCAGATGCTATTACAACGCATACCATTACAACGTAAGTATGGGTAAGTATTTTAATTAAATAATATTAATTATTTTATTTTAATTAACTAAATTAATATTAAATAGTTTATTTTAATTACTTAAATTAATATTTAAAAGTATTAATAATTATTAAAAAATATTAATTACAATTATTTTAATTTAGTAATTTTAACCCCTACACTATCCAACACTTACCCTACAATTACACCCCCATGGAGTTAGAATATTAATTTTAACCCCTACACTATCCGACACTTACCCTACTATTACACCCCCCGGAGTTAGAATACTAATTTTAACCACTACAGTATCCAACACTTACCCTACTATTACACCCCCTGGAGTTAGAATAGTAATTTTAACCCCTACACTATCCAACACTTACCCTACTATTACACCCCCGTGGAGTTAGAATAGTAATTTTAGCCCCTACACTATCCAGCACTTACCCTACTATTACACCCCCCTGGAGTTAGAATAGTAATTTTAACCCCTACACTATCCAACACTTACCCTACAATTACACCCCTCTGGAGTTAGAATTGTAATTTTAACCCCTTAATTAAAATTAAGATTATTAATAAAAATGAATTAAATTATTTAAAAAATAATATTAATATTGAATTAATATAAATTAAATTAAATTAAATACTTACCCATAATTACGTTGTAATGGTATGCGTTGTAATAGCATCTGGGATGTAATGGCATGCGTTGTAATAGCATGCGTTGGAATGGATGTAGCGTTGTAATAGTTTTGTTGTAATGGTAGGTCGTTGTGATTGTATGCGTTGTTTCGTCATACATCCAGTTTGAGTGTTGATGTGCTTGGCATGGGCACTGGAATGCAAAGTCATGGTCAAAGGAATCGAGGTGTGGTGGATGCAGCATTGCCTTCTTGGAGTTCTTCCCCTTGGTGGTTGCGGTCTGTCTGTAGAGCAAGCTTTTTGCCAAATAGAAGGTGATTTTCAATGTGGACAATATGGTGGTTGACAATATTGTCAACACGCAGTCAACAAGAGATTTGAAGGTTTTTCAGCTCTGTAGGTTTCTACACATTGATTGATTCTCAGTGTGAATGTGAAACAACATGCTAATGGCACATGCCATTCTCCATTCTCTCTGCTGGCGTGTGCAAAAAGCACTTGGCTAATTACTTCTGTAATGTACAGCAGGTTATACATTACTGGAGCATAGCCCTGTTCGGCAAATTAAGCTCCTCATTTGCATTTCCATTATGGGGGAAGGCAGGAGTTTATACCCAAAAAGGAATTTTCTATCCCCTTTTAATTAAGCCTTTGGTTGTAACTCAGAGCTTCATCTACAAAAAGTGACGCATCGCTGCATGAAAACAGCGATGCGCCACTTTTCATTTTGCCCTCCTTGCGACTTGCTGGATGCGTCATATTTACAGTATGACGCATCATTTTGCCAGAAATTACAGATACGTCAGTATTTCTGACGTATCTGTAGGCGCTAAAGTGACGCATTACCGGAGTGTGTCAGAAAAGTGACGCAACTCCAGCAATGGGTCATTTCACACGGGCAAGTCCCATTTCAAATGTGCCTGCATCAGTCTTATGCCTGCTGTGAGGCAGGCGTAAGATATTGATGCATTTATTTCCTAGAAGTAGCGCATTGAAAGCACAGATCTCACTGCATCGCTTCTATGAGGCTTACTTGCGTCGGAACTCCCACCCTGCATACATTATACCTGGCGCAGGTATAATGTAGCTCAGGGGTTTACAAACTATCGCATTTACCTAGATGCATCAGTCTGTAAATATGTAGCAACATGGCACATTTTTATACCGCTGGTGCGTCACAGAAAGTGATGCACTGCAGCGCAAAAGTAACACAAGGGTTCATAAATAGAAGCTTCTTTCGAGTTGGGGTGCTGGCCCTATCACCAGGTCTCCAAGGGATTAGGGATGTGAAAAATCTAAATGCTTCTTGAAGAGAGAGTCTAACAATGAGTGATGATTAAAAGTGTTCTGTTAATGTTGCATGCACAACATAAAACAAACACATTTTTTTAGCATTCTGAACAGACTATATTCCTGTTGATCTTCAGAATTAAATGTCAAGGTGCCTCATGTGTACCTTGCAATCTGTTGGT
The DNA here is from genome assembly GCF_964263255.1 of Lissotriton vulgaris. Taxonomy (NCBI): domain Eukaryota; kingdom Metazoa; phylum Chordata; class Amphibia; order Caudata; family Salamandridae; genus Lissotriton; species Lissotriton vulgaris. Next base: position 275,675,922 of record NC_141688.1, read on the forward strand.
CTATTTGGAAAAACTTTAAAGTTTTCTTTCCAAAGCAAACAAACTTGTATATTTATAGATGTGTTTTAAAAAATCCTAGACATTATCCTGCCTTTTTGCACATACCACTGTACCGCAGGAAAAGTGTCACTAGGCTCAAGTTGAAAAATGCTCAGACAGAAATAAAATATAAATCATTGTGTGAAATAGCAGCACTTTGTCAAAACACATTGACTGATGCTTGACACTCTGTCTGCTAATACTGCTGTAATAAACATATGTGAATGGCCCTTATTGCTCTTCCACAATCTGAAGGTGTTATCAAGGGGTACTGCAGCACTTTAAGTTACTTCCAGCAGCTGGGCGAAGCCATTATTCTGTATTGAATTCCACCCCAAGCAATTACTAGAGTCGTCAGGCCTGCAATTATTAGGTCTGGAATTCTGAGCCAGAAGACACCAGACCTGTCTTTTCTACTGCAGGGGTAAGGGCTGTGGGAAACGGCACAGCCCGACTGGGGCCTAACCACTGCAAACGATAGGCTGGGGAGACACCATGCCAAAGCATCTGTGATTGGAGGATGTCCAAGCCCAAAGCCACACACCAGCAACAATGAAGGATCATGTGAAGAGCATGCTAGCACCAGAGGTAGACCCTGACCTCAATCACGGTGCAATGATATATCTCTCTGACAACCTAATCCGAGGAGCCTGGATGTCATGGTTACCACTCTGTGCATCATATTTAGAAATTTAGGGGGATATTTATGGGATTCGTGGGGCAAGGAAGCGCATCAAGTTCCCTTGCTGGGCTGCCTGTCGACACTGGGAAAGGGCAGGAATGGACCGTATTTAACCAATACGGTGCATTCATGTCCTTTCCCTCTGCGCTGGAGCTGTTTTTGGCAGCCTAGCCTCAACGCAAGCAACCTTACACCACCGTGCAAGGATGTCTGTGTTATCCGCAGGATTGCTTTGTGAGGGAAAGGGCATTTTACAGCACAAAAAGAATCCATAGAGGCATTTTATTCTTTCTACATGTGCTGAAGAATGCAGCACACATAAAAAGAGGATAAAACGAGGAGAAATATTGATATTTCCCTTCGTTCCACCTCCCTTGGTGGAGATTTATGATTTTGACTCATACCCCGGTTGACAAGTCTTTGTAAAACTGGGAATGCAGCAAAAACCATGGTTGTAGAGTGGGAACACCCACTACAACGCACATGAAACGACTCCCTATCGCACAGTAGGGCAACGCAAAAAAAATCATTGCATTGCCTTTCTCTATATCCACGAGGCCATACAAAGCCATGAAAAGTGGCTTGGCGTTGCCTCATAAATATGATTTGGTGGTTTACACCACTGTTGCGTCACAAAAAGTGCTACTACGTCAGTGCAAGGGGTTCATTATATGCCCCGTAAAGTCTATCTATAGTCTCAGTTCTGTAGACAGAATGCAGCCAACTGAAATTAATGGCAAGGACACCATCGCATCCATGCAGCAAAAGATCACAAGTCTCTGTGAAAGCTCCTCCTGCACAACCACAGTCAGAGTTGCCCAACCTGATATCCCAGCCTCATACAGTGGATGCCTTATGCGCTGCCAACAGATGGATGCGACGGGGCGAAAGGTTGTGCAGAGAGAGAAGAGTCCATATGCAACACCTATATAAGCTCTAATAGAAGAAATTGCAGCCACTCACTCACTCAAAAGATCTTTAAGAGGTTAAAAACATAACCATAAAAGAAATGAGGAAAGAAAAAGATAGTATTGCAGTACATTTTTTAATCACCCTCAAACAAGCACATCATAAAAACAGATATTTATTAAACAAATATTCATCATAATGAGAACATGCAACATTAATACAATTCTTCAATGCTTTAAAAAGTCTAATCATAAAAACATCAAACCAATGCAAATATAAAAAGTAGAAATAAGAGAAGGTGCAATACTAAGTACCAATAGCATTATCTAGAAAACCAGTGCTCAACACACTAAAATTCTGATGTTAATGACATGAAGGCAATATAAATATAAAGTGCACCAGTGTTTCGGCAAAAAGACCGTCCAATAACTAATTTTTTTTTTACAGAAAACCAATAATCAGAAAAACGATCCTCTGAACTTAATTGATAATTGTATCTATTTGACCCTCGCCAGCCAGTTAATATATAGGAAAGTGACTGTAAGAAAATGAATGCAGGTCTATAATGTCTAAAGCCAGCATGTTGCAGAATAGGGAGCAGCAACCGCTTCCTTGACGCTATATGCAATTTGCAAAAAACCATGGAATTAATAATACTCTGCGGTGAATAATCATCACACTGACATAATGTTAGCTTAACAGATATTGACCTGAGGTCGGAAACGCAACTAGGTAAAGTAAGTTCAAGTTCAAGTTCGAGCATTTATATAGCGCGCTACTCACCCAGGGGGTCTCAAGGCGCTTGGGGAAGGGGTTCATTATTTGTCGAATAGCCAGGTTTTGAGTTCTTTTCTGAAGGAGATGTGGTTTTGAGTAAGGCGGAGGTGAGTGGGGAGTGAGTTCCAGGTCTTGGCAGCAAGAAAGGAGAAGGATCTGCCACCCATGGTGGATTTTCGGATGCGCGGGACTGCGGCGAGGGCTTGATTGGACGATCTTAGTTGGCGGGTGGGTTTGTAGAAGGACAGTCGTGTGTTGAGGCATTCGGGTCCTTGATTGTAGAGGGCCTTGTGTGCGTGGGTGAGAAGGCGGAATGTAATTCTTTTGTTGACGGGAAGCCAGTGGAGGTCTTTTAGGTGTCTGGTGATGTGATCTTGGCGAGGGATGTCTAATATGAGTCTCGCTGATGCGTTTTGGATGCGTTAGAGTTTTTTCTGTAATTTTGCTGTGATTCCAGCGTAAAGTGTGTTACCATAATCCAGTCGACTCGTGACCAGTGCGTGGGTGACAGTCTTTCTTGTCTCGAGGGGGATCACGCGGAAGATCTTTTTGAGAATGCGGAGAACGTTGAAGCAGGAGGATGAGACTGCGTTGACTTGTCTGGACATCGAGAGAGAGGAGTCTAGGATGAAGCCAAGGTTACGAGCATGGTCTGTGGGTGTGGGTGCTGTGCCCAGAGCGGAAGGCCACCAAGAGTCGTCCCAAGCAGCGGGGGAAGATCCTAGGATGAGCACCTCCATTTTGTCTGAGTTGAGTTTTAGACGGCTATGTTTCATCCATTCGGCTACTTCTTTCATGCCTTCATGAAGGTTGGTTTTGGCGGTGTTAGGGTCTTTGGTGAGGGAAAGGATTAACTGGGTGTCGTCGGCGTAAGAGATGATGTTAAGGTTGTGTTGACGCGAGATGGAGGCAAGTGGACTCATGTAAACATTGAAGAGGGTGGGACTGAGTGAAGATCCTTGTGGTACGCCACAGATGACTTCAGTGGCCTCTGAGTTGAATGGGGGAAGTCGGACTCTTTGAGTTCTCCCAGCGAGGAATGAGGTAATCCAGTCTAAGGCTTTTCCATGTATGCCGATGTTGCTGGGCCGTTGTATGAGGGGGCTGTGGCACACTGTGTTAAAGCGGCGGAGAGGTCAAGTAGAATGAGGGCCACTGTTTCTCCGTTGTCCATTAGTGTTCGGATGTCGTCAGTCGCTGCAATGAGGGTGGTTTCGGTGCTGTGTTTGGCTCGAAACCCGGATTGAGATGGATCGAGGGAGTTGTTGGATTCAAGAAAGGCGGCGAGCTGGCTGTTGACGGCTTTCTCAATGACTTTGGCCGGGAATGGGAGGAGGGATATGGGTCGGTAGTTTTTAAGATCAGAGGGGTCTGCTGTGGGTTTCTTCAGAAGGGCGCTGAGTTCGGAGTGTTTCCAGCTTTCTGGAAAGGTGGCAGAGTTGAACGAGCAGTTGATGACATCACGGAGATGAGGTGCGATGATGGAGTCCGCTTTGTTGAAGATGTGGTGGGGGCAGGGGTCGGTTGGCGAGCCAGAGTGGATTGAGTTCATTAGGCGGGTGGTGTCTTCAGAGGTGATTGGGTTCCAAGCGCTAAGGTGGTTAGTTGGTGGAGTAGGATCTGAGGGGGGTGGGGAGGGTTGGTCGCTGGGAGTATTCTCGAAGCTGTTGTGGATGTCGGCAATTTTGTTGTAGAAGAAGGAGGATAACGCATCGCAGAGGTCTTGGGAGGGAGTGATGTCGTTAGATGCTGCAGTGGGGTTGGTGAATTCTTTGACGATGTTGAAAAGTTCCTTGCTGTTGTGAGTGTTGTTGTCGAGACAATCCTTGAATGCTGATTTCTTGGCGGATCGAATCAGTTGGTGGTGTGTGCGGGTGGCTGCCTTGAGGGTGGCCATGTTGTCGGTGGTTGGGTTTTTTCTCCATGTTTTCTCCAGGGTGCAGCATAGCTTCTTGGATTTTTTAAGGTCATCATTAAACCAGGGAGCCTTTTTGCTGGCTGAGTTGATCTGGTGCTTTTTCAGGGGTGCTAATTAGTCAGCACTGTGGGTGATCCATTGTTTGAGGTTGGTGGCAGCTCGGTTTGGGTCCGATGAGAGGGCGGGTGGGTTTTGGTTGAGCGATGTGAGGAGTTGGTCGGTGGTGATCTTGTTCCAGTTTCTCCGAGGAATAGGTTGAGGGCGGTCAGGGTGGCTTTGTAGCTGAAGTGAACACAGCTGTGGTCCGTCCAGTGGAGAGCTGTGGTGCGATCGAAGGAGATGTGCTTGCTGGAGGTGAAGATAGGGTTGAGCGTGTGTCCGGCTTCATGGGTGGGGGTGTCGACAAGTTGTTTGAGTCCGAGATTGGCCAGGTTGTCCAGCAGGGTGGTGGTGTTGCTGTCTTGTTTGTTTTCAAGGTGGTAGTTGAGGTCTCCTAAAAGATTGTAGTTCTCGGAGGCGAGGGCATGTGGGCTGACGAAGTCCGTGATGTCATCGCTGAATTGAGTGCGGGTACCTGGAGGTCTGTAGATGAGGGTGCATCTAAGTGTGGTCCTAGGGTCGGTGTGGATCTGAAAGTGGAGATGTTCGGCGGTTGCGAGATTATCGTCGGAGCTGGTCGTGATTTTGATGGTGTTCCTGTGGATGATGGCGATGCCTCCTCCTGTTTGATTGGTGCGGTCTTTTTGGATGATCTTGTAAGCGTCCGGTATGGCTATTGCGATGTCGGGTGCTGATGATGTGTTCATCCACGTTTCTGTAAGAAAGGCGATGTCCGGTGACGCAGTGTCGAGTAGGTCCCTATTTTCAGTTGCGTGTCTGTGGACCGAGCGGGTGTTAAGCAGGATGCACTTCAGGCGGTTAGAGTCAGAGCTGTGTATGGAGGTAGTGGATTTGGTGAGGGTCCTGAAGCAGTTGAACTTGCAGGAAAGGCAGGCGAATGGGCCGTGGATATGTCCTGGGGTGGCATCGCAGCATTTTAGTGTGCGTCCGGGGTTGAGGGCGAGGAGAGTTGCGGCATCATATGTGATTTTAGAGGGTTGGGAGCGGCGGGGACCAGGGGGTCTGGCGCTGGGCGCGGTCCAGGCGCAGACGGGCTCAGACGGGCTTACCTTTGGCGCGCATGGGGCGCGACCGCTGCACGTGAACGCTGCGCGGGAAAGCATCTGTCATATATGGATGGTGGAGGGGGCGGGGGCGAGGGAGGATCAAGCTGGGAGGCGGGGCGGGGTGGGGAGGCTGGCTGCAGGCACAACAAACAAAATGGCAACGATACCCCAAGTAAAACT